>NC_139347.1:175231114-176522364 GCF_055883805.1 Amblyomma maculatum | reverse complement strand
ATTTCTTGCTCGTATTTAACGAGACCTTCGTCCTCTGCTTTTGATTCTCATAAAACGAAAGCAACGCTACATTTCCAACTATGTGCATCATACTACACTCAAATCGACGTCGGCGACACCGGGGATTGTCACCGACCGCAGTTTTCATGCCGTGCAAATGGTGAACCATTAAGCTAGCTTGACATGTTTGGGGGCTACGTATTGGCTAGTAGTAATGCCATCAGTTGAGCGGAACAGTACCTGCCATATCTGCACCCGGTAGTTGTGTTAAGGTCTATTTACACTTGCGACTAGATGAGGTCGCGCGACTACCAGTCGCTCGACCAGAGGAGAGGAGCTCGCCACTACCGAAGTTCACACTTGCGACTGCCGCCTTCTCGTTCTGTTCTGGTTGCGAACGAGTTGGGAGTAGGAAAGCTACTGGGCGATGACAGCTAACGTCGGTGGCAACCGCTAGCGGGACACTTCAGCCTTTTCAGGCGAGCCCGTGCGTATGCCGCGCTCTCGTGTTTCCAGGAAAACGCCGAAGACGTATAGACGGTGTCAATCACCGTGGTGTCAATATAAAATGTTGAGCCTGCGTGAAAAACCCATTTCTCAAACGTTAACGGTACTTACCGGATAGTCCGAATATCTTTCCAATCTCCTCCCCGGCCATATCCCTGCCTTTGAATTTCGGGTGCCGTTTGTTGAAAAGGTAGGGGTAATCTTTAATTGTCATGAGAAGATGCTCGATCGAGTACTCCGGGACCTCGCTGATTGGTGAAATGGTTTGCGACTAGTAGTCGCGCGACTAGAAATTCGAGCAGTGCCCGATCGGCACGCGGCAGTCGCTTTTCGACAGATGCGACCATTTGCAACTGTCGCTTTTCGACCAAAACGGTCGCGCGACCGCTGCTAGTCGCAAGTGTGAACGGGCCTTTAGCCGTTGTCTTTTGCACAATGCTGCGGCAGCGGGCCTCAATGTAGCCAAGCGGAGCTCAGTAATCAATAATTCTGAGGCACAATTTTGGGCATTTGATATGGCCCCTATCAGTACCACCACAGATAGGTTGCCATGATGGACAGTTGCAGTCCAATGATGGGCGAACATCTTTGTTTCATAAAAATAACAATTTCTACAACAGAAACGGTAGCTGATGAGTATCTCGATTTTTCCATCTATACGTGCTTCCCCAGTTTAACAATCTCAAAAAAGGGAGCTGCTCGTTGAAAAGTAAGTGTCATTCAAAACTCATCGACGTAATTACAACCGAACATATTTTTATTTTTGCTTGAATGCAAGTGATTATCACGAAACAAAACCCTCCTGCACGATGGATTGTCTTCAATGATTGTCACATTGCACTACAATTGCTTAAGTCATCACGATTTCAGGAACAGCTCATCATTGACTTAATTTGCGCACTGACGCCTGCGAGCTGCGTCACCGCATTGTGCTACAATGTTTACCTGCCTATAGCGGCATAGCGGTCAATGGCTACGCTGACGCCGCTGCTAAACTAATACACGAAGATTCATCAAGAGTAATTTTAATTCCATTCTCACAAAGATATGCAGCACGACTTTTAGCCAGTGAATCATGGCAATTTAAGCACTGTTTTATGACCCGGACAACCAATACCAACCTCTACATCGAATAAACCCACTCACGTCTTCCAAAAGCCACACAACTTGAGCAGATGCCATCGTAATTGCCTCCAACGAAGTCGTTTGAATGTAGCGCAAACAAAGTACTTTATGCAAAACTTCGGTATTGCTAGCAGCCCTCTTGACTCTACATGTGATGCGTGGGACCATTTGATAACCTCCTGCCAAAGGTTCATTGCACATTGCAGGACATTGCGAGTTAATTTAGGCTTGGTTAAAAACACAGCCCTGCGCCTTGAACACGTTCTCGTTCCTTAGTGCAATGGGTCATTGGCTGCTGGAGCTATAAAGGTCTTAATAACTTTTTTCTAAGACACAAGGTTGATAGACTTTTTGAAACTCAAATGTGTGTTTTTGTGTGTGAAAGTGTATTGCACCACTGTTTAAAGTTTATTTTTCTTCATTTTGCTCTTCATCTTCTTTTCTTTCTCAGCCACATCAGCAGTGGCATGCTAAGATCAGTACCTGGCGGTCATCTCCTGCTACCATTAAAATCTCTGTCTCTCTCTCTCACGGGAAGACAGCTTTAATTAAAACAAACTAAGCGGATAATAAGGTTGGGAGAATGATGACAAAAAAGATCCGGACGGCGTGAAGTCCAATGCTTTTTTTTATTTATTTATTTATAGATACTGCGATCCAGTACATATCATAGCAGTGGGGGGGGGGGGGGGGGGAGAGACTTCAAAGTTATAAAATTCATAACATTTGCAGGGAATTTTCAAATATTACTACACTATTATGAGTAACAGTCTCGCTGGTAAGTTCGTTCAACTCAGTAATTCTACTAGGAAAAAAAGAATATTTACAGCAGTTATTTCGCGCATTCAAGAGAGTTACTGTCAGATCGTGCCTTTGTCTCTTGTTATAACCTGAGGAGTAAACAAAATAATTAGAAGTATTAATATTATAGTGACCTTTTATGAGCTGAAACAAAAACCTTGAATCGGCAGATACGATTGTGCTCCCTAACTGGGTGTAATCCGCTGCGTTTCACGAGTTCACTGACAGATGCACGGCAGTATGAGTTAAACATAAACCTAACTACCGTGTGCTGTATTTGCTCTAGTTTATGAATGTTGGTTACTGTGAAAGGGTCCCAAATAATTACGGCATAATCTAATAGCGGCAGGATGAGGGAATTGTATGCTAATAGACGATTCTGCAGAGCTTAAAAAGAACCCAATTTATTTTGTCCTGGCACAGATGGTGCCTTTAGCTTCGTATGATTTAAAATATATTAGTAATTCCAGTAATCTTATTAGAGCTTTCATTTCTTCATCAGCACCTGTTTTCGGAGGAAACTGCGCCCAGAAATATGAAACCGGGACCTGCAATGCAATGTTTCCTATGTGGTGGTTCAACGCCCAGTCTGGCAAGTGTGAACAGTTCATCTACAGCGGCTGCGGAGGCAACCAGAACCGATACGAGACTAAGCAAGAGTGCGAAATGACATGTTCTGCCGAGAAACGTGAGTGTTTATTGCAAAACTGAAACTTCAGATGCCGTTCAACATTCACTCGACTCTCTTAATTTAGCGTTCCGGAATCGTCGAAAAGTGTAATTATTGGGCCAGAATAATATAAACGAAAAATACTTTTTCAGTATTCTCAAGGTGCCCAATATTTCTCTCTTCGTTCATAATCTTTAACGGCTGCTTCAATAGGTGTAGTCTTCAATGCTGCGTATGTGAAGAAATTGTTTCGATCGTTACAACAAACTCTATGCCATGTTTTCAGGATGCCGTAGCTGATACTTATTCTTATGACATCCACTGCATTTTTGCTAACATTTCCTAATATATAGTGACAGAATACATTTTGTGATACTGATCCTTCCGAAATACATTCCAGCTGAGATGCTTCCAGAAACACTTGTGTAAAATGCATTAGAGGAGACTGAGTGGGAAGAAGTCTAAAGTCGAGAAATTTTGATTCTTCGATTTCGGAAACTTTTGTTTTAATGATCGAATCACCCAAGCTTTTTGATGACAGAATCTTTTCGTTTGCATTGCCTGTTTTCTTCAATTATTTTGTTGGATATTCACAGCCATTTCTTGGCCCGGAGAACCTCGACTGACGCTCAGTGCACTGCCTGGTATGTACAATGGTCCTTTAAAGTGCTGTAACTGAATTGTCATGTTGTGCACTAGTGCGAAAGCTTTGAATATTTTTATTAAGGCACTGCTAAAGCATGCATAATTATTTTTGTCCAGTTATTATAGTGGAGGGGTTAATATGGGTGTAAAGTGTAAAGGGAGAAGAGAAACACATTTTTGTTCACAAATTTGAACGAAAGCTGGTGCTATACATATATATATATATATATATATATATATATATATATATATATATATATATATATTTTTACGATGCAATAGCAAAGGGGTGTTTATTTACAGTGATATGGCAGTGGGATAAGGTGAAGCCTACTAGCCCCAGGCACCAACGCTTCGTCTTCCTCTTCTGTCCCACCATCACCATCCTTCATCGTCGTCATTAGCGTGACATTTCCCCCCTACTCAGACGAAGCCCTCTGGGCGTGTTCGTGAGTCGTGCGAGACTGACACGGCTTCAGGCGGGCAACATGACACAGTTCGGTTTTGGCAGACCGGCGACCTGATGCTGTCAGGCGGGCTATTCCATAAGTTAAATCACTAAGGCGTTTGATAACCACATATGGGCCGTCATAATGGGCCAAGAGTTTTTGATGTAGGCCACGGCGCCGAATTGGACGCCATAGCCAGACTAAATCACCTACAGAGTACGTGACCCGCCGGTGACTGGCATCGTATCGCACTTTAGAACGTTCTTGTGAAGCACCTGACCGTAATCGGGCGATTCTCCGAGCTTCTTCGGCGAGACAGAGGGTCTCAGCCAGGCAGGGGTCTTCACGGCTTGTGAAGGGCAGGATAGTATCCAGAGAGTAGCGTGGCGGTCTGGCATAAAGCAGAAAAAATGGACTGTACCCAGTCGTCTCATGCGTGGCGGTATTAAACGCATACGTGATGAAGGGTAGTATGGTGTCCCAGTTCTTATGCCCTGCGTCCACATACATGGCTAGCATGTTGATAAGCGTTCTGTTGACGCGCTCAGTCAAGCCATTTGTCTGGGGATGGTATGGCGTCGAGTGTCGGAAAGTTACGGCGCATAAACGCATGAGCTCTTCAACAACATCAGCAGTGAATTGTCGGCCCCGGTCAGTGATGACAATTCGTGGCGGCCCGTGTCGTAAGATGACTGAGTGCAGCAAGAAAAGCGACACCTGATGCGCCGTAGCAGATGAAAGAGCGGCGGTTTCACAGTAACGTGTGAGATAGTCCACGCAGATTACAATCCAGCGATTTCCATCCACGGACTTCGGAAACGGACCTACGAGGTCAATGCCTACTTGATCAAACGGTGCTGTCGGGGTCTTCACAGGGTGCAACAAGCCAGACGGAGTTGCAGTTGGACGTTTGTGGCGTTGACATTGCTTGCAACTGGCAACGTATTGTTCAACCGTCGAGCGCATTCTGGGCCAGTAAAATCTTTCTTGAGCACGGTGGAGTGTTCGAACCGATCCCAAATGCCCAGAAGTTGGATCATCATGCATAACAAGCAATACGTCCGTGCACAACGTCTTGGGAACTACGAGTAGGTATCGCTGGCCGACAGGCGAATAACTATTTTTCCATAGGAGGCCATCATGCACACAAAAACGGCTTGTAGGTACGTTGGCTTGGGCAAAGAGAGGCTGCAGACTGGTATCATTTTGCTGTTCCGTTTTGAAAACATTCGTGTCGGGGAACGCTGGCTCGAGGGTCGATATGTAATTGTCGAAATCGTCGCTTTCAGGTCCAGTCGTGGCCATTGGCATCCTAGAAAGACAATCTGCGTCTGCATGACGCCTCCCGCTTTTGTAAACCACGGCAAAGTCATATTCCTGTAACCGGAGAGCCCAGCGTGCGAGGCGACCACATGGGTCTCGAAGGTTCTGCAACCAACAGAGTGAATGATGGTCAGTTACGATAGTAAACGAACGTCCGTACAAATATGAACGGAAACGCTGCACAGCGAAAACTACAGCTAGGCATTCCTGTTCGGTGACTGTGTAGTTTCGCTCCGGCTTGCTCAGGGTACGACTTGCGTACGCGATAACATGCTCTCGTTCATTGTGCCGTTGGACAAGGACTGCACCAAGACCGATTCCACTAGCGTCCGTGTGTACTTCTGTCATTGCAGTAGGATCGAAGTGACGTAAGATGGGTTTCGATATTAAAAGAAACTTCAGTTGACGGAATGACGCGTCGCAGTATGGTGTCCAGTTAAAAGTAGAGTTTTTGTGGAGAAGGCACGTCAATGGGTAAGCAACATCAGCAAAGCGATGTATAAAGCGTCTAAAATACGAGCACAACCCTAGAAAACTGCGCAACTCCTTCACTGTGTGCGGGGGTTTAAAAGACTCAACAGCGGCAGTTTTCTGGGGATCCGGCATTACACCATCACCATTGACAAGGTGTCCTAGCACCAGCGCTTGGCGCTCTCCAAAGCGGCACTTTTTGGAGTTCAGAATTAGGGCGGGGTTGTGCAGGCAATTCAAGACACGTACTAGACGGTCATTGTGTTCTTGGAAGGATTTCCCAAATATGACCACATCGTCCAGATAGCAAAGACAAATGTTCCATTTTAAGCCGCGCAAAACTGTGTCCAGAAAGCGTTCGAATGTAGCTGGCGCATTACACAGCCCGAATGGCATAACATTAAACTCATAAATGCCATCTGGCGTTACGAAGGCTGTTTTTTTCTTATCCGCAGGGTCCATTGGAATTTGCCAGTAGCCAGATCTGAGATCAAGACAAGAAAAATAGGACGCACCAGAGAGGCGGTCGAGGGTATCGTCTATGCGAGGATGAGGATAGACGTCCTTTTTCGTAACAGAATTTAAACGCTGATAATCGACGCAGAATCGCCACGAACCGTCTTTCTTGCGTACAAGAATAACAGGGGCAGCCCAGGGGCTAGATGACTCCTGTATCACCTTTTTCTGTAGCATGTCCTCCACTTGCTCATGAATGACTTTGCGCTCAGATGGGGACACGCGATATGGCTTTTGACGAATTGGACGAGCCGAACCAGTGTCGATGCTATGATGGGTCCGATGTGCAGGGCGAGACGTTGGTCCATCTGTTTCAGAAAAGTCAAACATAGGCGAAAAAGGTAGAAGAATATTTGTACGGCTTTGAGGTGAGCTGAGATCGGCGCTGATCATGCGGAAGATCGAAGTTTCATCAGCAGGCAAAGGTACGGTGGCACTCGTAGCATCTGTGACCAAAGCAACGACGTGGGGTGCATCGGATCCACAGGAGGCAAGCTTCAATCCCGTTGGTAAAACTGCGGGCTCGGACGATGGGTTGATGGTCCATAACGAGGCACTACCATGATGCACGGATATCATACAGTGAGGAATAATTACATTTTTCTTCAGGCATGCTGAGTGAACTGGGTGCACCATGGCCTGGAATGAAACCTTCTCAAGAAGTGGAACAGACACGGGGACGAACATGGCAGACAAGGGTGGAACTACTGTGTCTTCGGTAATACTAAAAACTGTTTCTTCATCACGGCCACTTTCAAAAAGTGTCGGCAGATGCGAGCCATCAAAATGAACCTCTTGACTTCGGCAGTCCACGGTAGCGCCACAAAACTTCAAGAAGTCCATTCCTAAAATGATGTCATGCGTAGAGTGGGGTAAGACTACGAATTCGGCTTGAAAAATTGCACCACCCACAGACACTTGCGCACTACACACACCCAGTGGCCGCAACGCCTCTCCACTCACACCACAAAACGTTGAAGCACGGTCATATTCAAACACCACTTTGCGTCCCAACAAGCGCCTAAACTGATTACTCACCACAGACACAGTCGCACCCGTATCCACCAAAGCTAATGTATACACACCATGAATAAACACACGAATTTTGTTTTTGAGCATTATAGTTGGAGGGATGTTGGCACACAGCACATTTCCAGCGGCCTCACCCCCATTGGTCGCGCTGGTTAGTTTTCCTGCTGAGGATGCTGAGGCGACATGGGGCGCCGTCGTGGTGATGGAGAACGACGCGCACGGAAGGCGGGGGGTGGAGTAACACTTCTATCAGATGCAGGGGAGTGGTCGCGGATATTCTGGTTATGGATGTTGCGGTATACCCACGCTGAGTATTTGATTGTTGAAAAACGGGATTGTATTGCCGATTGTTGGGTACTGTTGGAAGCGCCGGACGGTTATAGCGAGGTGGGAACCTACTGCGGCAGTATCTGGCGATGTGACCTTCGACGCCGCAGCGGTAGCATATCGGCGGGGAATGTAGAAAATGCTGTTGCGAATAAGAGCAGGGAACAGCTGGGTGCGTCGTAGGTCTGGCTGAATGCTCATACTGCTCAGAAATCCTGGTAGATCAAATGGAAGATCTATGGGCACTTGAGGCGACGTCATACCTTGGGGCGTCAGGCACCGAGGCATTCCGGTTGGCGAAATGCATAGGAGGATAGTCAATGGAAGCTGCAACTTCAGGAGCTTGTGGGAAAGGCTGAACGGTAATCGCTTGTGGTGGTGAAGCCGGCCGTCTAGATACCCTCTGGACAGAGACCTCAGCAGATTCGTGCAGGGGAAGTGGGTTGAGCCGCAGGAGTTCTTCCCGCACGATTTGCCGGATCGTCGACGGAAGATCTAGTTGGGCGTGGTCATCAAGGCTGGCCACGGTAGGCACGTTGGCCAGCCGCCCAAATTTTGGCACAATACGACGCGTTTTCAGAGCTTGAAAAGCGCGGATGTATTTAATGACGTCGGAGACGGTTTCAAGGCTGTCCTTGGCGATTAAAAAGTTGTACACGTCAGCCGCGATACCCTTCAAAATGTGGCCGACTCTGTCTTCTTCGGGCATGTTGGAATTGACACATCTGCACAATCTGAGGATCTCTTCTGTATAAGTGGTACACGTTTCATCCGGCAATTGAGCTCTTTGGGCAAGGGTCTGCTCAGCCCGCTTTTTGATCGGTACAGAGTCACCAAAACACTGTTTGATCTCGGTGGCAAACCGTTCCCAAGTTGTCAAATTGTCCTCGTTATTCTCGAACCATGTCATCGCCGTGTGAGTTAGAAAGAAGACAACATTTGTGAGCATGGTGATAGGGTCCCACCGGTTGTACCGACTAACTCGTTCATAATGAAGTAGCCACTTCTCAACGTCCTCACCTTCCTCTCCTGCAAACTGTCGTGGTTCCCGGTAAGGCTGGCAGGGAATAGAGCTGGAGGGGGCAGGCCTGTCACCAGCCTGGCTTGCAGCGTCGCGGCCGGCACGGTTAAAATCGGTGTGGTCCATGATGCTTGGAAGCGGTGGCAGTCCAGCAAGGCGGCGACTACGTCGAAACTCCAGTTGTTCTTGCTGCGCCATACTTGGGGATCGAACGGAGCACCTTCCACCAAGTTGTTACGATGAAATAGCAAAGGGGTGTTTATTTACAGTGATATGGCAGTGGGATAAGGTGAAGCCTACTAGCCCCAGGCACCAACGCTTCGTCTTCCTCTTCTGTCCCACCATCACCATCCTTCATCGTCGTCATTAGCGTGACAATATATATATATATATATATATATATAGGATAAGTAAATAGACGTACTTGGTTGCTAGAGGTTACATAAAAGTGAAAAATTGCTTCATACTGTTTCCAAGTTTATTTGTAGTCGACGTTTCGGCAGGAGCCCTGCCTTTCTCAAGACTGATGGTACATGATTCTTGTTTGTCTTCTTATAGGGTTGGCCAGAGGTGATACAAACAATATGGGCACACACAGGTGAGTCAGCTGGACACGCACAGCACACACATACACACACAGCTGCGGAGAGCAGGCTAGGCCCAATGGGCCATCAACCCAAGGCACCGGCCGCCGCGAGTCATCTGTATACAGTACAAGACACAATACAGGCAACCGCGGAACAACCTTGGAAGGGAAAAAAAAATATGACGAAAACAGGTGGGGGGAGGTGTCTGCTGCAGGTGGTGAGAAAATTATTCTTCTTGTTCTCACTAAAAGATGGGAGCGCCCAGCGTGATGAGAAAACCAGGTGGACACTGCTGGTTAGAAGAACCTGACAGCGGCGAGTAAAGTTCGAGCAACTTGCGAAGTTGCTCGAACTTTACTCGCCGCTGTCAGGTTCTTCTAACCAGCAGTGTCCACCTGGTTTTCTCATCACGCTGGGCGCTCCCATCTTTTAGTGAGAACAAGAAGAATAATTTTCTCACCACCTGCAGCAGACACCTTCCCCCACCTGTTTTCGTCTTATTTTATTTTTTTTTATTTTTTTTCCCTTCCAAGGTTGTTCCGCGGTTGCCTGTATTGTGTCTTGTACTGTATACAGATGACTCGCGGCGGCCGGTGCCTTGGGTTGATGGCCCATTGGGCCTAGCCTGCTCTCCGCAGCTGTGTGTGTATGTGTGTGTTGTGCGTGTCCAGCTGACTCACCTGTGTGTGCCCATATTGTTTGTATCACCTCTGGCCAACCCTATAAGAAGACAAACAAGAATCATGTACCATCAGTCTTGAGAAAGGCAGGGCTCCTGCCGAAACGTCGACTACAAATAAACTTGGAAACAGTATGAAGCAATTTTTCACTTTTATATATATATATATATATATATATATATATATATATATATATATATATATATATATATATATATATATATATATGCGTGTGTACGTGGCATTTTGCGGTCCAATATTTTCGAGTAAATCAAAGCATAATTCTTTAAAAAAAATACAGAACAAGATGTCCTAAATGTATTAAATTCTTGATCAGCCATAACATTGATACTCAGTACTACTAAGGCAATTTACTACTCAATCTGTACCTGACAGTGAGACCAATCAATGCACATCAACAGCCCAAACTTGTTATTTAAAATGAAAGGCCATACAACAGTTTAACCCGAGTGCACAAATGGGCGATGCTGATAGTAGAATGTCGCATGTTTTCACTGGCAAAAAAAAAATGGTAGAGACTCTCTCTCGCAATGTTGGACGAAAGTTTTTTGCTCTTGTTTACCGCGACCTCTACCCTCTACTTCTAATTCTGATATAACGAAATCAACGCTACATTTCCAGCTACGTGCATCAGACTACCCTCAAATCGACGTCGGCGACAATGGGGAGTGTAACCGACCGCATTTCTCATGCCGTGCAAATGTTGACCCATTACGCTAGCTAGACATCTTTGAGTGCTACGTATTAGCTGGTAGCAGTGCTGTCAGCTGAGCGGAACAGTTCCTGCCATATCTCACCCGGTAGTTGTATTAGCCATTGGCTTATGCACAAAGCTGCAGCAGCAGGCCTCAATGTAGCCATCCGTAGCTTAGTGGTAAATAATGCCGAGGCACACTTTTAGGCATTTGGTATGGCCCCTATCAGTACCACCACAGATAGATTGCCTTGATGGACAGTTGCAGTCAAATGATGGGTAACATCTCTTTTATATATATATAAAAAAACAATTTCTACAATATAAACAGTAGTTGACGCGTATCTCGGCTTGTTCCTCCAATGCGAGATGCCTCAGTTTAACAATCTCTGAAAGCAAGTTGCTCGTTGAAAAGCAAGGGTCATTCAAAGCTCATCCACATTATTACAACCCAAGGTATTTTTTTATTTTTGCTTCAACGAAATGCGACCATAACGGAACAAAAACCTTCTGCCCCATGGGTGATCTGCAATGATTGGCGCGCTGCACAACAAGTGGTTAAGTCGTCACGGATTCAGGGACAGCTCAGCATTGCCTTAAATAACCTACACAATGAGGCCTGCGAGATCCGTCACCGCATTGTGTTACGGTGGTTACGTGCTTACAGCGGCATGGTGGGCAATGACTACGCCGACGCCGCTGGTAAACTAGTAAACCTAGATTCATCAAGAGTAATTTTAATCCCATTCGCACGGAGAAATTTCGCAAGACTTGAAGCCACTGAATAATGGCAATTGTAGCGCTGTCTGTGGATGCGACCCGGACCACCAATATCCACCTCTACA
The DNA here is from genome assembly GCF_055883805.1 of Amblyomma maculatum. Lineage (NCBI taxonomy): Eukaryota > Metazoa > Arthropoda > Arachnida > Ixodida > Ixodidae > Amblyomma > Amblyomma maculatum. The sequence continues at coordinate 176,510,650 of NC_139347.1, read as the reverse complement.
TCGAATAGACCCAACCATGTCTTCCAAATGCCACACTATCTGAGCAGATGCCATCGTATTTGCCTCCACAAAATTCGCTTGAATGTGACGTGCATAAGCTACTTCATACATAAATTCAGTATAGCTAGCAGCCCTTTTTACTCTGCATGTGATGTGTGTGACGATTTCGAACATTTGATAACCTCCTGCCAAAGGTTCATTGCACAATGCAGGACACTGTGAATTATTCTGACTTGACTAAAGACACAGCCCGCCGCCTTGAACACGTTCTCGGTCTATGGTGTAATGGTTCTTCGGCTACGCGAGCTACAAAGGCCTTTAAAACATTTCTCAAAGCGACTGACAGCGACTCTGAAGAGCATCTGCGTGTGTTTGTGTGTGTGAGTGTGTCATCTGCATTTTTTTTTATTTTTTATTTTTTCTTTGCCTTCTCTTCACTGTCACTCACATCAGAAGTAACATGCTAAGAACAGTACCAGGCAGACACCTCCTTTTACCAATAAAAAAAAAGATTAAGGACACTTTGGCGACTAAAGTGATGAAAGGCGAAAGCTTGAGTGCTACCGTCTGCTACGTGACTGTTGCGCATGTAGCAATGAATGGCGCCACGAGCAGAGCGACCGACTATTCTTTCACATTCTACGAGTGCATTTATTCAGTGAATTCTGCTTAGCAGCGAAGAGATCACGCTCATTGTATCTTCGCAGTTGTTCTACGTTTATTCCCGTGTGGTTGATTTTACCGGGTGCGCGGCATTAAGTAGTAAATAATTAATTAGTTATGGAACAGAAACTAATCAGTAAGTATTATTGAATCAATAATTAGTAATCAGTACCTAATTTTTTTAGAAGGTAATAAGTAACTACTGATCAGTACTCATTATGAAATAAATAATCTTGGTTTGTTAATAAACAGTGATTAATAAATAATTTTGTTACGAATTAGTAATTGACCATTTATTGCCATATGGCCATATAAGGCACGCATTCTCGCGTACTGTGGTAGTTCTCTGTGATTGGTCCAGACCTCTATGACGTTATCCCGTCTCGACCAATCAGAGCAGCCAAAGCGTGACACTTGCTCACAACAACGATGAGGCAATAAAGGCTTTCGCCTAATTATATATACTATATATATATATATTGTTACGGACTTGTTCTCAAACAGAGCACGGAGGAAGAAAGAAGGAAGAGGAAGAAGTGTGCGCGCCCGTTGGACCTTTGTCTTGTGGCACTTGTGTTGTCCCCGCTAGCCGTGTGTACTCAGCTTACTGAACCGCCCTGAACATCTCGGTCGCGACGCTGAGGGCGTAACATTGTGGTGGCGGTGCGGGGTCTTCTTCAGGTGCGGGGACTCATCTTCAGGTCTTCGGGCTGAACGCCGTCTGTGATGTAATTCGGCATGTTCGCACATTCGAGACATTGAAGGCTCGTCGCATAACGCCATAATTTGGGCGGCTCGCCAATGTTCCATCTGTGGCGAGCATTGAAGATAACTTCATGGACTTGTCGTCGACGATCCGGCAAATAGTTCGCGAGGAACTGCAGCGGTTTGAGCCCCCTGTACGGTCTCCATCATCTTTGCCCACTGACGTTGTCGGTTCTCGAGGGCCTCCCTCCTTGCTCCCTTCGATGCCCGTTGTGAATTCTATCAATACGGCACACGCGGACGCTTACTCCAACAGCCCGACGCCAAGGTTCGATAGCCCTGGTCACCCGCCTCGCTACGACTCGCGCCCGACTAACTTGTCGCACTATGATCAGCACTGTGAGTACCATACTCAACTACCACCTGCTCGCTATTTCCGGCGTCCAACCCGAAGACCTGAAGATGAGTTTCGCTACCCAATGCACCCTGTCTCCTCGGAGCCCTCCAGGGAACAAGTTTTTCGTCGCACAGCCCCCGTGTGCCGACGCTGCGGCATTGAGGGGCACATAGCTCGATATTGCCGCAGCCGCCCACTCACCCGTTATGATCGGCCCGTCCAGAATGCTCCGCCACGTAACCGTTTCTACGACTTTAATTGGCAATGGCCCCCATCTTCGTATGAATATCCCCAGACCAATGGACCGCGCAACCACTCTCCTGCTTCCGAACGAAGTGTCTCACCACCACCTGCCTCTTCTGCGCGCCGCTTTCCGTCACCACGGCCACGAAGGCGGTCGGCATCGCCTTTGCCGGAAAACTAGTCAGCGCGGCTGCTGGAGGTCAGGCCGCTGGAGACTGTGCGCTGCCTGAAGAAATTCCTCCATCTGTTGTTATGTTAAAGAACACGGTCTATGTGCTTGTGGATGGTGTGGCGACAATGGCTTTAGTGGATACCGGGGCAACCATTTCAATAATGAATTTATCGTTTAAGAAGCGGTTAGGACGCAAAGTTATGTTTGTTTGGGACAGAAATGTGAATTTTCATGGCGCGGGTGGTGAAGTGTTGTGTCCCCTAGGAATGTGTAGTGCTTCAGTGTCCCTGGGTAGAACGGTATTCGCAGCGGAGTTTGCAGTGCTTTCGCGATGCATGCATGACATAATTCTAGGTATTGACTTTTTGAGTCTGTGGTGCTACGGTCGACTGCCGCTCTGGGGAACTCTGCGTTGATGGTTCCTTTCCTTCTGGACTCTTAGAGAAGCCGCACGTCCGTGAGGATGTGTTCTGTGTAACAGAGGATACCAGTGTGCCAGCCTTGTCTATGGTGTGCGTCCCAGTTTCGTGCCCCAGCCGTGCTTCCAACACCTTCGACGCTACAGTGGCACCGCTTCATTCTAACTGCGCAAAGAAATGCATTCTGGTTCCTCATTGCCTACTGTCGGTGGTCAAGGGCTGCTCACGGCTGTGGGCCATTAATTGTTCTTCGCAACCAGTAGTTTTGCCTGTGAATATGAAGATTGCGACCTGTAGCCAAGACGACGCCCCGTCGGTGGCTTTGGTTACTGATGCACCTGCCGAAAGTGCTGCCGCTCCAGCCCCTGACTCGCAACTACATCGGATGATCAGCCGCTCTCTAACCAGGGACCAGCGTGACGCTTTGGAGGCCTTACTGGTCAAGTATACTTCCATATTTGATTTTTCCGAGCCTAGCGGCTCACGGTGCATTCCCGTGACACGTACCCGGCATCGCATTGACACAGGCTACTCACACCCAATTCGACAGAAGCCGTACAGAGTGTCACCAACAGAACGCCAGGTCATCAGTGAGCAGGTTCGGGATATGCTGGAAAAGGGTGTTATTCAAGAGTCATGCAGTCCCTGGGCCGCCCCTGTAATTCTGGTGAAGAAGAAAGATGGTACATGGCGCTTTTGCGTCGACTATCGCCGTCTGAATGCTGCAACAAAGAAGGATGTGTATCCCCTTCCGCGGATCGATGACGCCATAGATTGTCTGTTCTCAGCATCATATTTTTCATCCGTCGATCTGCGATCGGGATATTGGCAGATCCCTATGCACCCTGACGACAAGGAAAAAAACGGCATTTATCACACCCGATGGCCTGTTTGAATTTAATGTAATGCCTCTCGGGCTCTGCATTGCTCCTGCAACTTTCGAGAGATTTATGGACGCTATCCTACGGGGACTAAAATGGCAAATATGTATGTGCTACCTCGATGATGTCGTCATTTTTGGCCGGACATTCGGAGAGCACAACAAACGCCTCGCTCTCGTGCTTGACTGCTTCAAAAACGCCGGTCTAGTACTTAATTCGAAGAAGTGTCGCTTCGGTGAGCGTCAGATTTTGGTACTAGGACACCTCGTCGATCGTGAAGGCGTCAGACCTGACCCTCAAAAGACCGCGGCCGTTGCATCGTTTCCAACACCTCAGAACGTGAAGGAACTCCAAAGTTTCCTAGCACTGTGCTCATATTTCCGTCGCTTCATTCCCCGTTTTGCTGACATTGCTAACCCGCTTACGTGCCTTCTCCACAAAGACTCTCCCTTCGAGTGGACATCAGAGTGTGACTCTTCTTTTTGCCAGCTCAAGTTTTTAATAACGTCACATCCGATTCTCCAGCATTTCAACCCTTCTGCTCCAACGGAACTGCACACGGACGCCAGTGGTGTTGGCATTGGTGCTGTGCTGATTCAGCGTTACGGCGACAAGGAACATGTTATTGCTTACGCCAGTCGTTCCTTAAGCAAACCTTTACTGAGCAAGAATGCCTCGCGGTAGTTTTCGCCGTTCAGCGGTTTCGCTGTTATCTATACGGGCGGCCCTTCACAGTGGTCACTGATCATCATTCCCTGTGCTGGCTGATAAACCTCCGTGACCCATCTGGTCGTCTTGCACGGTGGGCAATTCTTTTACAAGAGTTTGATTATACAGTTTCGTACAAGAGTGGACGCCGGCACGCTGACGCGGACTGTCTATCACGTTTACCGCTTCCCACAACGGAATGTGACGCCGACAATTTTGATCATTACATCGCTGCGATTCTACCTCCATTCCCTGATACCCGTGCGTTCTGCACTGAGCAGAGGAAAGATGACAATCTCCAACCATTCTTTACCGCTGCAAGGGACCCTACAACTTCCACTCCCTATTGTATTCGGAGTGGTCTTTTGTACAAAAAGTACTATTCTCCCACTGGTCTCCGCTACCTTCTGGTGGTGCCCGTCAGACTACGCTCCTCTGTTTTGCGCGTTATGCACGACGACCCCACTTCGGGACACCTGGGATCTGCGCGGATGCTCTATCGCATCCAAGAACGTTTCTACTGGCCCCGGATGCGTGAAACCACTGAGAAGTATGTGGCTAGCTGTGCTCAATGTGCGAGTCACAAACGCCCCGCCGGCACTCTTCCTGGTCTTCTTCATCCGGTGACGCCTCCAAGATACCCTTTTGAGAAAGTCGGAGTAGACCTCTTAGGACCATTTCCCAAGTCTCATTCCTGCAACCGCTGGATCGTCATCTGCACTGATTACCATACTCGTTACTGTGAGACGGCAGCCCTTCCATCGGCTACTGCACACCAAGTCTCCCTCTTCCTGCTGCACTTTGTTATACTGCGCCATGGGCCTCCCCGAGTGTTGATCAGCGACCGAGGGCGCCAGTTCACCGCTGATGTTGTCGAAGAACTCCTTCGTTTGTGCCAAACGCATTTCCGACATTCTACCCCGTATCATCCGCAAACAAATGGGTTGACCGAGCGAACCAACCGGACACTCACCAACATGCTTTCAATGTACGTCGCTGCCGACCACAAGGACTGGGACACTGTGCTACCATTTATAACATACGCATACAACACCGCCCAACCGGAAACAACAAGTTACAGTCCATTCTTTCTCCTCTATGCCCGGTCTCCTCGACACATCCTCGACACCATCCTCCCGTTCTCCACAGATGACGAACCTGAGATTGCTGAGATCCTGTGGCGGGCTGAAGAAGCCCGCCGGATAGCCCACCTGAGAACTCTCGCCTCACAAAAGCGCTCGAAATCCCGCTACGAGGACCACCATCGCCACGTCACCTACCTCCCTGGAGATATGGTTTGGCTTTGGCGTCCACTAAGGAAGCGTGGCTTAAGCCAGAAACTGCTCGCGCACTATATCGGTCCCTATGTTATTCTCGAGGCAATTAGTGACCTCACCTATCGGATTGCGCGCCTTACCAAAAGTGGCCGACGTACTTCACGAACTGAGCTTGCCCACGTCGCGCGTCTGAAACCCTGTCATCCTCGCGCTGACGATTAACGCGCCCGGAGGGCTTCGCCTGCGACGGGGGAAGTGTTACGGTCTTGTGCTCAAACAGAGCACGGAGGAAGAAAGAAGGAAGAGGAAGAAGTGTGCGCCGCGCCCGTTCGACCCTTGTCTTGCGGCACTTGTGTCGTCCCCGCTAGCCGTGTGTACCCAGCGTACTGAACCGACTAGAACGTCTCGGTCGCGACGCTAAGGGCGTAACAATATATATATATATATATATATATATATATATATATATATATATATATATATATATATATATATATATATATATATATATTGTAAAACAGGTATTGGGCTCTGATATGTTCAGCGCCTATTGCTGAAGAGAACGACGACGAGCATGTTCCAAAGTTTATTCGTGAGGAAGTCGCACGCTGGTGGCATTATGTATAAATATTTGGCACCGGTGGCAATATATATATATATATATATATATATATATATATATAGTACAGCTAGTACCTTTAGCTTCGTATGATAGAAAAATTATTTGCATTTCTAATGATAACAATATTAACAATATATTCGTTAATATTTTTATTTTTTTCAATTGTGCAATTAGTGCTTTCAATTTTTTCATCAGCACCTGCTTTCGGAGGAAATTGCGTCCAGAAATATGAAACCGGGCCCTGCAAGGCAATGTTTCCCATGTGATGGTTCAACGCCCAGTCTGGCAAGTGTGAACAGTTCATCTACGGCGGCTGCGGAGGCAACCAGAACCGATACGAGACTAAGCAACAGTGCGAAATGACCTGCTCTGCCGAGAAACGTGAGTGTTTTCTTTTGTTATATGGTAGAGTAAAACACGTCAGAGAGCTACTGCTCATTTCTCAGCAACGTCAACGCATTTGCCTTTCCCGTTTTAGAAACGTGCCTCTTTCATTCTCTTTTTGCAGCTATTTCGTTGCCCGGAGAACCTCTAGAGGCGCTCATTGCACAGCCCGGTATGTACATTTGTACTTGGTTAAAATGGCCTTAATATCATGCCATTTTGCGCATAAAAAGGAAATCAAAGAAATTTTACATTAAAACTCTGCTAATGGATGCATAGATGTATTTCGAGAAATAATTTCATTAGGATGATGAATTGCTGCATTACTTATAAGGAGGCGAGGTTCCTCGGAGTGTTGTTGACAAGCGAACATTGAAGCCAATTTTAAACAACATAGAGATAGGCGAGATATTCGCTTCAGCTAAATCTTAAAGCGATCTCCATAAGCGTGCTCAAGAAACCCAGTAGTTCAAAGAAAGTTTCCGCTCAGACGGCGCTAAAAATGAAACTTTAATTACCCACCACACGAGGTGCTATGGGGTTCTGCATAATGCTATACTGTAATCCTGTATCCTCCAAGCGTGCCAATGAACCGATACTGCCTCTGTAATGTCACATTTTGGGTATGTGGAGCAGTGCCTCTCGCTGTATCCTGTCTTTGCCGAGCTTTTTTTTTTTCTCTGATTTGATCGTTTATATTTTCTTCCCACAGCATCTGTGAATGATGTTTGCCGCCGTCCCCCGCACTGCGGTCCTTGTATGGCTTCCTTCCCCCGCTTCTACTATGACGCTCAGACAAAGCAATGCCGGCCATTCATCTACGGCGGATGCGAGAGCAACGGCAACAACTTCGAGACCATGCGCCAATGCATGCGTGTCTGCGCCCCTCCGGCCCCTTGGCGGCCCGAGCCGATGCTCCCATAGGAGCCCATACAGCACTTACTGCTTCTTGATTACGAGAGTGCCATAGGTTTTCAATCGGGAACGTTCAAACTGGCATGAATTGTCAAGTATGTCCTAAATATTTAGCTGTAAAGATGACAAAGCTGCTTTTGCAATATGTAAAGCTTAGAAGACAATATTAATAAATGTGATTTACACGACTGGCATCTTTGTTTCTTTTTTGCATGATTTGACATCTTGTGCAGCGGAAAGGCGGCGTAGGCGGTCTAAATGTTACAAGAAAATGAATAGTTCCTAACGGGCTGACTTGCTCCAAATAGATTTTATGCGGCCTGAAACGCCACATTTTCTGAAAATGACGCTGTCACATTTGAAGGTGCGAAACGCGGAACTAACCTCCCACGGGACTATAAGCATGAGACACAGAAATCGAATTGTTAACGGCGCATAGATGGACTCCTCATTCCCAACGCCTGCATTGCAGTAAACCTGAAGGGGAAATTCAATAATATGCTAAAATTGCTCTTGCGAAAATAAGGAGGCGCCTGTTCAGCTCCAGCAAAAATGTTCACTGATCTTTTTGCCCCATACTCGTGTATTCAACAATATCCATAATAAAATAAAGCAACTTTATTTTCGGTTTTCATTCAATGGGAGACTTAAGGTAGCATTTCTCGCAGATAACTTCGATATATGGCGTAAGTGTCCCTTTCTTAGTGTTGTTCTGAAATAATTTTTATAAATTATTGTTGATGCAGAACAAACAACCTGCAAATAGAAAAATAAAATAATCTAAACTAACCTACATTCATCTTCATTTCGCCAGATCATGACTGGCAATTGGACGTTCAAGATTTTCTTTGTGGGCATTTACCTTCAAAACATGGTCTGAAATAAGAGGGAGAACAAGCAAAATAGAGGAAAATTGTACACAAAAATAACAATCTGTTTGTAAAATGGCCTTTAATATAACATTAAAACGCGCCGCACAATTTTGTGTTCATTAAGTGGTTCCGCTAAATACCATTTCCAAATGCAGTCCATCTTCCTAAGTAGCGCGTTAGTTTTAAAATACAGGGGACCGGTGATTACATTCCGTATGATGGGTGCCAAGTATTAAGGATGAAAGCGGCATCAAAATAGTTCGCAGCGCGTAGAAACCATACATGCAAACTTGGATTCAAGTAGAAACGAAGACAGGTTATAAAATGTTACGATATCAAGCATAGCCAAATCTCGTAATAGCTTGAACTGCTTCAAACCTCCTGCAATTTCTTCCTTCCTCAACTCTGCACTCTACAATAAACTACACAATATTGTTACGAGAGAGGTTTCATTTGCCGGAGGACAAACGTCGAGGACCCAGCAGTATCCACTTGCGTGTCCCAGCACGAGCCACTTCTTCGTTGACGTCACCTTCCCTTCACTTCACGTTTCGCAGAGCTACGGCCGCTTTTGGTGAGGCGAGCGATGCGATAATTGAGCTCGCTAAGCTGGGCAAGAACAACAAATGGTCCCTCGTAGTGGCACAGCAGCTTTTGCAACTTTTGCAACAGACCCCGCTTCCTGAAAGGCTGCCACAGCATGACCAAATCTCCAGCCTCGTATATAACGTGAGGGTGGTGGGCATCGTACTGTGCTTTAGAGCAATCCAGTGAGGCTGCGATGGAAGGCGAGCAAGCCAGCGGACTTCTTCGGTAAAGAAGGTTGTCTCGGCACATAATGGTCTTCGTCACTATTAGCAGAAAACAGGAAGGTGGTGTTCAATGTATATCATCGGTGGTTAGCGTAGAGCACGACGAATAGGCCTGCTACGATTTCCTTCCCTTGGAACCCAATTTGTTACCCTAACTGACGATCGGATGTCTTCTCTACTCACTACACATCATGCCAATGCCCGTTTCCTCTTGATTGCCACTAGAATGCTAACAACTTGAATTATTTATCTCACAAACTCAGCCGACTTCCTCTCTGTAGTGTTTGGCTGATAAGAAAACAGCCAGCTCATGGACACGTGTCGGCGTTGCGGTGCCGCCCCCTTGTATCCGCCCCCCTGTAACCACTTTGTATCTCGACAAAAGCTCACTGCACTGTGTTTGTCGCCGGCAGTCGATGACCAGCGGGATTCTCGGCCGGATCAAAATAAACCACTTTCTCGGTTACTGCTTGTCTTCCACGGCGTGCTTCCTCCAAGACACAGCATCCTCCTGGCGACGAGGATCGGATCCCCAGCAGGCGAATGACGGCCTCCACAGGGGAAGTGGAAATTGAAGTTTAAGCCAGCGTAAAACAGCCACCGCTGTGCGACCCGAACGCATCCAGGATGGCGACAATCGGGCAAGTGGAACCATTCGATGTATCTCAGTCATATTGGGACACATACGAAGACAGGATTAATACTTCCCTGCGTGTGAATAACATTCCAGACGGCAGCAAGGTAGGCGCCTTTTTGAGTATTGTGGGTCCGAAGACGTATAAATTATTGAAGAGTTTAATCACACCTAATACGTCGGCTTGTCAGTCTTTTTCCGAACTTTAGAAAGCTTTACGAGCACATCTTTCACCCAGGCCGTCAGTTATCGCAGGAAGAGCAAAGTTTCGCCGGAAAACACAATAAGAGACTGACAGCATTGCGAAGTTCGTAGCAGACCTCAAGGAATCCACAGACACATGCGACTTCGGAGCGAACCTAGAAGACACTCTGAGAGACAGGTTCATGTGTGGCTTGGCCCGGGCCGACATACGAAAGAGTCGTTTTCTTGAGGATGCGTCACTGACATTCAAAAAGGCAGTCGAGATTGCGTTATCAGTATACGCGGCTATAAAGAATGTAACTGAGTGCCTGCCGACTAGAAGAGCTCAAGAGGACCTCCAAAATTTTGCTACAGAGGGCAGCCACGCACGAAAACACTCGCCATGCTCTAGATGCGGCTCGCGTCATCGCAATCGTAACTGCAATTTCCGAACAGCGACGTGTTTTCGATGCCAACGTGTAGGTCATATCCAAAAAGTGTGTCGCTCTCAGCCGACGTCTAATTCGCACATTACGAAAAGGACTGGACAAGATGCGCAACGAAAAGACTGCAGGAGGCAAAGCTTCGGCGAGTTCGAGACAGGAGAGGATGTAGAGCCACTGCTCCAGGCAACGCTGGACAAACCGCGGCAAGAACAGATATGTTTCACAATGTGTGTTCAAGGGGTGCCGCTCAAAATGGAACTAGACAGGTGGGCAGCAGTATCGGTGATTCCGTATCGGCTTTTTTTCTCCTGTTTTCCGCAGATGAAGTTACGCTCGGCTTCGGTAGTGCTGTGTAAGTAATCAAGAGAGTGCGTGCGTCCAAAGGGGGGGGGGAGCTAACAGCGAATGTGAAGCATCGGAGTCAGTCTCTCCAGCTGCCTCTGCACATTCTGCGCCAGGAGGGACGTGCTCTCATGGGAAGGGACTGGATGCATCAGCGCCGGCTCGACTAGAAAAGCGTCAATCGCATGGATACACAAGGCCGCCGCACCCTGAAGGAAGTCTTGGATCAGCACCCCCAGTTGTTCGTCGATGAACTTGGAGAAAAAAGGTGAGCAAGCTCAACTGTCCGTCAATCCTGATGTACAGCCAAAGCTTTGTAAAGCTAGGAGCATTCCGTTCTCACTGAAAGCTGCAGTGGAGAAAGAACTGGAGAGGTTGATGGGTCTTGGTGTAGTTGAGCAAATATCTAATAGTCATTTCGCCTCACTAATTGTGGCAGTGGTAAAGAAAGATGGCAGCGTACACATATGCGGAGATTACAATGCTTCGTTGAACCCATGTTTGAACATCGACAACTATCCAGTACCAAGGATTGAAGAAATCTTCGCTACTCCTGCGGGTGGTCAAGTTTTCTCAAATATTGACCTGAATCGAGAGTACCTGCAAGTGGTAATGGACGAGGACTCCCGCGAGTACTTCACCCTGAATACGCACAAAGGGTTGTTCGCAGTAAATCGCCTAGCGTTCGGGATTGCATCGGCTCCAGCCATTTTTCAAAAGATTATGGACAACATGTTGAAAGGACTGAAAGGGGTAATATGCTACCTGGATGATATTCGCGTCATGGACCGAAACGAAAAGGAACGCCTTCGGAACTTAGAATCACTCCTATTCCAGTTACAGGAAAGGGGCGTGAGGATTAGGGCACAGAAGTGCGAATTTTCGCAACCACAATTGCAGTTTCTGGGCCACGTGATCAGTAAAGCGGGACTTTCTGTAACGCTGGAGAAAGTGAAGGCTATTGTAGAAGCTCATATCCCCATCGATAAAAAGCAGCTGAGAACATTTACCGATATAGTAACGTACTACGAAAAATTTCTGCCAGAGTTGTCAACAGTTGTATTTCCATTGAATCGGCTGCTCTGTAAGAATGCACCGTGGCTATGGAGTGAACAGTGCGATATTGCATTTAAAAAAGTAAAAGCGTTACTAGCGAAAGCACCGGTGTTGGCGCACAAAGATCTAGAAGCCCAGCTTCAGGTAAAATTTGATGCTTCGTCCTATGGGCTAGGCGCTGTTTTAGCGAAGGTGGAACAAAACTGTTCCAGACGGCCTATTATGTTTGCGTCACGCACGTTATATCCAAGTGATCGGGACTACAGCCAGCTAGAGCGCGAAGCCTTGACTTTAGCCTTCGGCATTAAGAAATTTCATTACTACATTTATGACAGACAATTCAGCTTGTAGCTGACCACAAACCTTTAAAGGAGATCCTTGGTATAAAGAATGGAATACCGAGCATTGCGGCTGAGTGGTTGCAGAGGTGGGCCATCATGCTGTCTGCTTATTGTTACGACCTAGTGTATCGCTCCGGAGCAAGTAACATAGAGGCAGACTGTCTGTCACGTCTACCACTGCCCGATAGCGGAGCGAAAGAAGACGACGATGAGGTAACCGATTGCTATGCACTTCGATGGCTAACTTTTCCGATCACAAGCTCGGACTTTGCGCGAGAAACGTCGCGAGACCCTAAGCTACGCCGAGTCATCACGCGGTTAGGCGGCAATGGCTCGAGCCAGAGACAGATGAAGACATGAAACCCTTTGTTCTTAAAACCCTGGAGCTGTCAGTGAACGGCGGATGTTCATTCTGGGGTATGCGCATTGGTGATTCCTCGCTCGTTACAAAAGACCATCCTCGACGAACTACAAAAAGGGCATCCAGGCGTGGTGCGGATGAAGGAGGTTGCCAGAAGCTACGTCTGGTGGCCAGGAATTGACGCCGGCCTGGAAAGCACCGTCCCAACGTGTGCAGCGTACCAGCAGCAACGAGAGCTGCCTGCCCAAGCTCTCCTTCATCCGTGGGCTTCGCCTACTAAGCCGTGGGCCCGGCTCCACCTCGACTTTGCTGGCCCGTTTCTTCAACGCAATTTTAGTAGACGCCTATTCAAAGTGGCCAGAGGTTTTCTTCATGCCCTCGACTTCTGCAGAAGCTATTATTGGTAAGCTTCGTGACCTGTTTAGCCATTGTGGGTTACCAGATGTCGTCGTATCCGATAACGGGCTGCAGTTTTGTAGCGGAGAATTTCAGTTATTCCTCAAGGTGAATGGAATAACACATGTTCGTTCAGCTCCATACCATCCAACTAACGGTGTGGCTGAAAGATGGGTGCGCACAATGAAAGAAGCCTTCCGCAAAGATTTGAAACGCCGATCCAATAAACTGAGATTGGCCAGTTTCCTCCTAGTGTACCGGAATACTCCACACGCACCCACTCAGCAATCTCCTGCTTCGCTATTTTTAGGGCGACCCCTTCGAAGTCGGCTCGATTTACTGAAGCCTAAGGCTCGTTCAGTAGTCCAGCAAAAGTAGTTCCAACAGGCTCGTAGGCGAAAGGGATTTCGGAGAACCTTCGCTGAGGGTAACACAGTGTTTGTCAGAAACTCTAGAGAAGGCCAAGATGGCTGTGGTGACCTCCCGCTCGGGAGCAGTGTCTCATGTGTTACAGGTGAAGACGCCAGGTGGAGTCATGGAATGGAAGAGGCATCAAGACCACATTCGCGTAAGGGAGGCTGACCCAAATACCGTGCCGGACGACCCCGGCTACAGCGGCGTATCTGACCCCTGGCAGATCCGCGCACCACACAAGCAGCCAGCACGAGTGCAGAAGACCGGGACGACCTAGGGGAGCTTGCCACAAGGCAAGAACTCTCGACAGAGCCCTCCTGTCCCGAAGACTGCAATCACGAGGCGGGGCATTCTGCCAAAGAAAGCGCCCACGAAGCCGCCACGGGGCCTCGTTATCCCACTAGACAAAGACGTCCCCCGGATCGGTACACTTATCAGCCCTGAGGCGTCAGTGGACTTTACGGTAGTGTTGTTCAACAATTGAAGTGTCTCAATTACCCTGTAAGGACTGCATTATCTAGGAAGGGTGGAATGTAGTTAGGCTGATAAGAAAAAAGCCAACTCATGGACACGAGTCGGCATTGGGGTGCCGCCCACTTCTATCCGCCCCCTTGTCACCGCTTTGTATCTCGATAAAAACTGCACTGTGTATGCCGCGGGCAGTCGATGCGAGCGGGACGCTCGACCGGATTATATTAAACCTCTCTCTCGGGTACTGCTTGGCTGTCGTGGCGTGCTTCCTCAAAGACGCAGCACTGTCTCTTATCCTTAGAGCTTCCATTTTTCTTTCCATACCTCTCTGGGTTGTTCTAAACTTAAGTGCAACCCTTTTCGTTAGCCTACACTTTTCCGCCCCATAGCTGAGTAAAGGTAAGATGGAACTGTTTTATACTTTTCTTTTGAAAGACACCGGCATGCTGCTAGTCCTAATATGGTAACACTTGCCAAATACGCTCTATCCCAATCTTATTTTCCTAGTTAGTTTCTTTTCATTGTCTGGATCTGCGGCCGCTACCTGTCCTAAGTAGACGTTCGCATACCACTTAAAGTGCTTCGCTACATATTGTGAACTGCTGTTCTCTGCTGAGGCTGCTGATCATTGCCGTAGACTTCTGCATATTCATTTTCAAGCCTATCTGTCTGCTATTTCTCTCTAAGTCGTCTATCATTTAATCCGATTCGTCCCCTGAGTTACTTAGCAAGACTATGTAGTCATCGAATCGAAGATTACTCAAGTATTCTCCACCAATCACTATCCCTAATTGCTCCCATTCCAAGTCTTCGAACGCTTCGTCCAACTCCAGGCAAGCTGTGAATAGTACCGGGGGAATCGCGTCGCCTTGCTTATTACCTTTCTTTACGAAAATTTCGTTAATTTCTTTATGCAGAACTACAATTGCTGCGCGACCTATCCTCCAATACGTTTTTATACGACTTATCTTCACCATGATTTCGCAATGTTTGTATGACTGCCGAGGTTTCTACTGAGTGAAATGCTTTTTCGTAATCAATGAATGTTATTTATAAGGGCTGGCTTTGTTCCGAACATTTTGCTATCACCTGGTTCATCGTATGGATATGATCGGTAGTAGAGTCCGAAAACATTCTTGATGTTTTGCTTGATTGAGGTCTGATTGTCTTAATTCTTTAGCGATTTCTTTGGTAAACACCGTATATGTAACAGGCATAAAACTGATTAATCTGCAAGTTTTTAAGTCCTTAGCTTCCCCTTTTTTTATAAATTAAGATAAAGTTAGCGTTCTTCCAAGATTTCGGTGTCGTCGATAACTAGGCACTGACTATATAAGGTAGCCAGTTTTCCTAGCACAATACCCCCCCCCCCCTCCCGTCCATGAAAATATCAGTAGTCACAGGGTACTCCCCAACTGCTTTCCCTCTTTTCACAGTTTCTAAAGCTTTCTTAACCTCGTCATTCGTCACTGGTGGAACGTCAGACTGTTTTCTACTAAGCCTATCTTACTATTTCCCTGACTACTTAGCTGCTATATGAATCAGTATAGAACTGCTTGGCTACATTGACTCTTCTTTCTACATTCGTGATGACATTGCCCAATACCTTGTGCCTTGGCGCATACGTCTGATGTTTGCCTATGCCTGATTTCCTCTTTGCTCCTTTAAGGCTCCCCCGTCCTTTACAGAGTGCTCAATTTTCTAGTGCTATACTTCCTTATGTCGGCCACTTTACGCTTATTGAATGGTTTTGATTTCTCTGCCAGCTCTATGCTTTCTTTAGAGTTAAAAGCTCTAAGATTTTGCATTTCTTAATCAAATATTTCGTCTCCTTAAATAGTTTACCAGTATACCTTCTAACGATACTCTCGCCTACGTCTACCGCGGACTCAGCAAGTAGCATTTCTGAAATTACTATTCACTGTTTCTACGGTAAGGTCATGATCCTCGGCTAAAGCAGAATACCTATTCTGTAGCAAAATCCAAAATTACTCGGTCCTCCCCATTTTTAATTTGTTTATGGACTTCTTACTTTTTTCTTTGTATATTGAAAGACCTTCTGAATGCAGCATAATACAATCATTTGAAAAGTGTTTCGTAATTAACCAATATCATTAGAGGCATTCCGTGCAACTTCGTTAAATGGGCCGTACTCGAACGAACGATGATCCAGGATAACAGTATTATCAGCTTTAGCGATATCTAGGATAATAACTTGCGGACACGGGGAAGAAAGCGTATACCTCAAAAGGGGGGCAGTACATAAAGGTGGTGCGTGGTCAGAGACACCATGTAGTGACTCTATTTTGGTTTCATCAAAAGGAAAGTACTCGCTCAGAAATATCGGGTCAACTACGTTATGCGACAATCTTTACACTTCGTTTTTGGGTAACGATTTTAGACAGATTAAACTGCAGCGTAATGTCCAGACGAGTATCTGAAGAAGAGGAGCGATGTTGCATTGTGGGTTACTTGATATCTTAGAAGTTAAAGTCTCCCAGCAATATCAATCTATTTCCTATAAAATGACGTGGCATGTAACGGTGTAATGAAAGCATGAAGTCATGGTCATACGAGGGCTTTCGATAAGCACAGCCTACTGAACACAACAAGAACCAAATATCATTTTGGAAAAGGTGAATTATCCCTACGATTTCAGTATTCTAAAGTAATTTGTAGGGTATCTTTATTTAAAAGAAGGGCTATCTCAAGTTTTTCTACCATTGCGAATTACTACGCATTTCGGTGGTGTAACCTCAACATCCATCACATCGGGCGTGAGTCACGTTTCAGTCACAGCCATAATATCTGGGCCGGCTTCCACGATAAAGTCCGAGCTAAGTCCAGACTTAAATGGTGTCTTTAGAAAGACCAAGCTTATTTAAGACGGCTCGTGTTCCGAACGTCGAACGCTTCGGGTTCATTTTCACCAGAGTGGCTTCCCAGAACGGCCTCAGCAACCACTTGGGGCATTTTTCCTCGTAACACAATCTTAAGCCGCAAAAAGCAATGGCACGGATTTTACACAACGCAAAATTGACGGAATGTGTACATCTTACAGCAGGGACAGTGCTAGCGCATCCGTGTATTTCCCTAATTTCTCTACTTAGACACCTGGCGTCCTTGCGTCTTAACCAAGACAGCACTAGAGTCGTAATCATACAAGCGACTGATTCAAGTCAGGACTGAAGCCCAGTCTTGACTCCAGTCTTAAGCGGCCATACTAGTGGCCTATTCTTTAGACTCCAGTTAAGTCTGGACTAGCTAAGACAGTCTTAAGATTGTTTTGTGCAAGCGGGCCCTGGTTTTATTCCAATAAGGAGACTTTCTACTGAATCTTAATTATAGGTTTAGAATTCTCCGTGCATTTACTTTAACAAACGGCATTTCATTTTGAGCTGCTAACGGCGGCGTAAGGTTATTGCCTCGGGTTGGCTGTTCTTTTGTGAGTACGTAGGACTGGGTCTAGTTTCCATTGGCCTTATGCCGCTCTTTTTCTTATCCCAAACAAGCATTTCGCCTTTAATGCATGACTTATAGAACACAAAAGCTACATTGTCTTCGTTGTCATTGCACTCCTTCACAAATTCCCACAATTGCGTCCTAACAGAACGTCCGCGGTGAAGTAAACTTCCATAACAGGACACTTGGACCCCCTCCCCCCCCCCCCCCCCCCCGCTTGAAACAGCTTCTTAGTATGCTTAATTTGTCATGAGAGTCAAACAGTGCGAGAAGGACCGGTCTTCTTTTCTTTTTTTTTGCACTGGACGATCGACCCAGTCTATGAATTCTTTCAATAATAAAGGATTCGAGGCTTAAGATGTCTTTCACAATTGTCTTGTTGACTGTCTTCCGTTCCGAATCACTGCCTTCATCTGCGGTCTCCGCAATACCAGATATTACTCGATTAGACCTTCTTGAACGATTTCGCAGGTCACCTATTGTTATTTCGATTTCCTTTTAGTTCCTTTTACTTCCTTTTAGTTATCAATTTTCTGCGCACATGTTGATGCTTGCTATGAACGAGGTTTTTAGCTTTGAGCCTGAATAAATGTAAGTCTTCTTTAATTTTGTTCAGGCCACTGGCTATGTAGTTGTTTGATTAGTGGTGTTATGCTTGGTCCGGGGTCGGTTTCTATATCATCAGCAGGTAGCAGTAACTTCATCGCATATAGACCACAGAGCACTGGATAGACTTGCGCTGAAACTGGCAGCTAACAAAAGATGCCGCCGCATTTGCTCACCTGAAGAAAAAAGACCTGTGGGTTGGTGAACAGCTTGCTTGGGATGCTGCTTTACTGAAAGAGCTGCTTAGGTACGCCCGCTGCTTTTGTGTGGATACTAGGCTGACCCGCCGCCAGGGAGGCGCTGCTTTCGTCACTGCAAGTTGATGCAGGCGCAGTCATCGTTCCTGAAGCTTTGGGGTTTAAAGATACCAGTGGCCGGGTGAATAAACCGGTGGTGGAAGCTAACAAATAACGACTGGAAGATTTGTGGCTTAAAAGCAGAGAGGTGACATAATGTTAGTAATGTAGAAACAAAAATTTATTAAATAGAATGATGGTTGAGTTAACCAATCTAAATCAAAAATTAGGATATAGGGAGAAAAATCAGCATGATAGCGACTGCTACCACCCAGTTTCAAAGCGAAGGCTCCTATATTCCATCCATCCATCCCATCCAGGTTATTGTCACTGGTACCTACCGTATTACATTTGTCGTTGATAAAACCCACAAATGACAGCATATATGCCTCGTGGAAACATTCGCGGCTGATACGTACTTGTGGGTGATGACCATTTTAAATAATCATCTTGAGATATCGGCATCAGTGGCGCAATAACGATCATCTCAAGAAAAAAAAAAAAAACCAGTGGATTCGTGAGCCGCCTGCTTGAGGTGCTACAGGGCCATCTTTCGCTTAATAATGTCAAACTAGCCCTACGTAACAGGTTAGTCACCAATGTATGCCCATTGCTATGGTAAAAAAGCGGACTGCTCTTTTTCTATTTTTTTAAGGTTCATTTATATTCTTTTTCTTGAATCGACCCCAATTTAAAACGTATTGGGAGCATTGGGAGGACAATAGACCTGCGGTTAGTAGCCGAACTTCGGGGGTTGAGATGGGAGATCTTCAATGCACGGCGCAGGAAAGAAAATTTATGGTTTCCATTGTATGCATCACTATAATGTGTTTTATAATCTAGTAACCTTACTTCAGTTAACTTAGAATATCAGAATTATTACTTCAAAGGAGACCCTCAAGTACAGTAAACTTGTTCACAACACTTCAGGTGTTAGTATTCAGAATTTTAAAGGATTTATATCCCTGTTTCTTTGACAAATATATTTTTTGGTGGCAGCACTAAACGTTCTCCTCTCTGCTTAGTATAATAACATATCACAACCCCGCTTGTTACTCACCTGTAGTTACCGTCTCAGACGGAACCAATCATTGCAGCTGCCGCTCCACTGCCGTCGTCGTCGAAGAATACATTTTACCGTTCTAGCACTTTATCAAACTTTTCTACAACGCACCGTGAAATGAAGGGGCCTTGCCTTTATGCTGCTAATTTCACTACTAAAAAAAAAAACAATAGAATAACCAATAGAGCTGTGAGCGTCCACTATCAAGCGTCATAAGGATATCTGAACGCGAATAGGACAAACGTCCTAATATTTTCAATATTCTGAAGCACGATCACGTGAATGTCGTCATTATTTACGCGTACATTTCAAATGCGTATTTTTGGCACTACAGTCTGAAAGTGAATCAAAAATGGACATTAAAAGGGGTTGGTATAAGCTTTCTGCAAATTTCTCTGAAATGCTTTGAAAAAATCGACCACCTTACTTGGATGCTCGAACGTTTCCGGTGAAACAGCACAAAAAGTTTGCCCGTTGTTGACCTTTTGTTGCGTAAGTAGTAAGTATGGCAAGAGTGTTTACCTGGTTTGGTCGCTCTTGTTGAAAAGTCAATACCGTCTGCGACCGGATAGAGCGAGCGAAAAACGGAGATGCGGACTTTCGGCAAAGGAAAATGCTGGCATATTCTGGCATTTCTGGAGGAAAACGTTACGAAACAAGGACGCCGAAACGAGTGCCTCAATGGGCGTGACTGGTCAGTGTTGGTACCTCTCGCTAAAAAACCAGATTGTTTTCGCTCATCATTGTTCGCGGTCATTCAAACCAGATTAACACCATTATGAAACTTACCAACCTAAAATGGTGAACAACAAGCAAGCTTTGTACGCGATTTCACCGCAAGCGAGCGTCCGGTTTAGGGGCAATTTGTTTAAAAAGGTTGAGATAATGTTGCACAGCGCTATTGCGGTAGTACTTCTCGTTCCAGTGTCCCTTCATTTTTGCTCACGGTCGTGCTCCTCCCCGTCTGTGCGTCTCGCATATACCTCACATGCATTGCTTGCATCAGTTTTAGTAACGTGTGTGCAGTTAGGTCAGTGACAGGTGTTGTGGTAAAACCGCTACAGAAGCCAACGGGACGGACGCTTTTCACGTTTATTGCACCAAAGGCAGCAGGTAAAACCGGCCAATATGCACAGTGAAGAAATAGATAAGGATGTCACAAAACACGTTCCAAAACGTAAAGAAAGGAAATTGGGCACAGCGACGTCGGCTAAACCGCTGGAGTATGACTACAATGACCAGGACGCACCGTTGCCGCGGTGGAGTAGCGAAACGCCTAGTGAAATTGGTATAATGCCTATTGTCGCGGTCTCAGATCAAAGTCTGACAAAACGAATAACATGTTACATTAAAATCTGCGTGAGGCTCAACTCATAGATTACAGAAATGATTTGTCCAGAGCCGATCCTTTCATCAATAATGCATGGATGACAGTATTAGCAGCAGAACCCGTATCGTAAGATCATGGCAATGCCGTTTGTGTATAATGCAGTATGTGTTGGTGCATAAGGACGCACAGCGAGACATTATGTATTCACAGTAAGAAAATCAAAACATGCTAGAAAGCGTATGTGGCGCCATATAATGTGGTAAAAATTTAATGTCACGTATTCCCTTCGGATCGTTCCATCAAATGTTTTTGCTTCTACTGCAATCACGATGGCTGTAAGTCTTTTTGCGTCCTTCTTTTCTCTTCAAATCGCTTTTTTGTTTCACTTCTTGCTGTTTCATTTCTCACGAATTGGCTTTAATCTAACAAAGCTGTGGCTCTGCTGGTCTGACCAAGCCCTCTGTGTTTTTTTTTTTACTTGCAGAACCAATAAAATGGTAGCTGGTTCAGCAACCTAGATATTGTTAGTAGTGCACAAAATAGCTAGAATCGAGTGGCGGGGTGGGGGACCTCTTTGGGCGTGTTTGAGCTGGGCTGATCGCTTCCGGTCGTTTGCGGCAAGGCTTACATGCAGCGGATTACGCTGGCGGCGCGCACAAATGCCCACATGCACAAACGCGTGTCACTGGTGTGCCAGGGGTTTCAGGGAAGCGGTTGTTGGGTGCGATCGTCCGAAGTGATGGGGTGCGAGCGGATCGACTGCAGCCAGGAGCAGTCCAGCAGACATTCATACGTCAATGCACTGGCGTCGAACGTCACATGTAGAACAACATAACCGTTGCATAGGTGAAGCTTATCAGTTGGCGTAGACGGTGTGTAGTTGGGCTGGCTATAGTCCTCACTGGGGAGTTTAGTTAGTTGCTTTAAACACGCTAAAATATGATGTCCGTTATGAATTGTACAGCACCTAGAACAGACCGCGTATGCGCGGTGATCGACTACCACATTGTCCTGAAGGTGTTTTATCAGCCAAGTAACATTCCTGTACCTGCTTAAGTCTTCCATAAAATACTAAGACACATTTTTCAAATGGTTCAGGTGCCGCATATATAGTGATATCGAATCGATTAAAAATGCCCTACACAGTGCGGACGTTCACCTGTGGGACAATATGCGTCGATATGCACATAATATTTCTCTGCGCAGGATTGACCACGTCTAAATAACACGTTACAAGTCGACAGCACGCACAAGTCGGTGTTGCTAACAAAGTCAGGTGTGGAATCGTGTGGGTGCCCGGTTTCACTTCAAGCCTTCCACTTTCCTAAATTCAGGTTAGATTGAGTGGAAAAAGCATCCGTATTAATGACAAAACTATTTGATACAGATTAGGTGTCGCAAGCATGTAAGGCAGCCGGAAGTAAACTATACTATTCGGAAGATTAGTATTTGGCTTTGGCAGCCACTTTATGCAGAGATGCATTTTTGGATAAAGAAAACAAATTTCAGTGAGTGCCTCGCCATGACTGTATATGGAGAAAAAGATTAGGAAATAACAAGTGACGCAAAGGAAAAATCACTATGCTTGGGACTCGTTTTAATTTCGACCGGGCAGTTTTTTATTCACTCTGTATCTACCCTTCAAATCGTGCCAAACCTTCACTAACGAAATCAGGCGCTTGTGCGGAGTAGCAGTATATAATTCCCTGAAAGTGCAGCATTGTTCTACTATCTGTATGCTGAACCGCTTTTGCTACATCGAACTATGTAAAAAGAAGGAATATTAGCAGTGTCATAAGTGGCTGCAAATCACTTAGGCATCGCGGCTGAAGAGAAACAAAAAAACACCCGCTGCGGTGGCTCAGTATTTAGGGCGCTCGACTGTTGAACCCAATGACGACGGATCGAGCCCTGGCCACGGCGGCCTCTTTTCGATGGAGGCGAAAAGCAAGGTGCACATGTGCTGTGCGATGTCAGTGCATGTTAATCAAAATTTTCGGAGCCCTCTACCGTGGCCTCACTAGAAGCCTCACACGCTTTACGAAGTTAAACCGTACAAACAAACGAAAGCGAATAGAAACCGGAGCTGCTACAACACGGATTATAGGCAGTGACCTCTTGCAAACCAACAGAATGCTATGATCACACAACGTTGTGCTCTCCTGCTGGCGGTACGTCCGCTCGTTGTCTACAGGTAGCATCTTTTATTTTCTTGTTTGGAACGATTGGTATCAATAGATTCCTGTTTTCAGACAACTTCCCCTGAAATAATGATACTGCAGGCAACGAACAGTGCATCTCAAATGAAAGCACCCTAGCCAGATAACCGGCCAAAAAAGCGCTTTTTATTCATTATGTATTGCTTCGAGATATCACACAGTCACACGCACATACATCTGAGAGAACGCACAATTTCCTTGTGCGCCTAACGATCGATGCACATGGGAGCGGGTAGTAAGAGGGTACGACGTATACAAGCCCTTTTCTGTAGATGTTAAACTACACTCTGATAAAGCCAAGCTACCTAGTTTAGCGTTCCATTTGCGCTAGAAAAGCTGCAATTCTTAGCAGGCATTATTATTCCTGCAGGATCATAGAA
Organism: Amblyomma maculatum; assembly: GCF_055883805.1. NCBI lineage: Eukaryota > Metazoa > Arthropoda > Arachnida > Ixodida > Ixodidae > Amblyomma > Amblyomma maculatum. The sequence continues at coordinate 176,487,580 of NC_139347.1, read as the reverse complement.
CAATGGAAAAATATTACAATACGTGCTTCCTGATGCTCAAAAATGAATATCGATTAAGCAACTGCCAATGCTAGAAATAAGTACAGCTTTTAATATAGTTATTGGGCAGAATACAAATACTGCATTTTTGTTGTTATCGCACAATATACAAAAAACTTAAACGAGTGCTATGTTTTATATAGGCTCTGAATGGTGTAACGTTCATCGTTTTTGATAAGATCTGCGTGGCACATAAGGGCTATACACATTTGTAATTAATTTACTACGCTTTCGAGACTACAAACGTTTTTCAGTACAGCAGAGAGATAAAAAGCAAAAGTAATGACTGGTTCAGTAGGGTCCTTCTGCCAGCAAATCTTGCAGGACGAGCTGAACAGCACTGCTCAACCAGCTACCAAAAGTATACGCCGAAGAGCATTTTATATAACTGTGAATAATTGAAACACAGAGTGCATATGCCACGATACGAATATATTTCTCTATACTCACCAGCAATCCATCGAAGCACGAAACACTGCACGTAACGGTAGAATTCAAAGCATAGGTGGCAGGTTGATATTTACGAAAGATTATAAAACACCAACATCGTTAGCTGCCTCAGGATTTAAATGTAGACTATGGTATAAACTCGAAATAAGTTACGATATGTGGTTCAATTTATGTAACAAGTAAAGGCAGAGATTATTGTGCACAATATAAACGAATTCTGGTAGATATATAAGGAATTACTGAGTGTAAATATCACACTGACTGTGTATAATAAAAATCCTCATAGGATGATTGCGATCCGACCATACAGCTTATGGGGTGCACTGGTTCCGAACAAACCAGCAGCAATTTTCACAAGTTACACAGAAAATGAGCCTTATCAATCTTTTTAAAAAACGCACGGAGTTATAACATTGATCAATCAATCACAATGAGCGGGAAGGGAAATTCTATTATGCCTTTAATTAAATGATTCTTGTTCTTCAAGACAGTGATTCTATCCCAGAATAACGTGACCTAGCAAATTCAGTTATTTTGACGAGGCAGCAAAGCTATCAAATGGTCACGCGACGTCACAACATATTTAGTGTAATACTAAAGTTAAAATAAGGCACTGCAATGACAAACATCGGATCTCGTAGCCGTATGAGCAGATACCCCCAATAGCTTTACGCCAACGTCGCATTCAAAAGTCCGTTTGAAAAAGTGGTAGTCATTCACGCTGTGATGTCGTTGTCTTCATGAGCTGCCATCTATGCTCAATAAAAGTGCAGTGACATAAGAGCGATAGTGGGTTTCTTGAGAGACTGGTCACTCATGGACATCGTCAACACACAAGGAAACATTCGCCACGAGAAGAAAAAGAGATTTCATGAGAACAAAGGCGGAGAGGTCGGCCGGCGGTAGAGAGACCCTCTCCTGCTACTACACACTGGGGAAGGGAGGAAGAAGAAGTTAAAGAAGAGTTAGGGCGTGAATTAGGGCGATGATGTCATAGTATAGTGATGTTTCACTTGTGGTCCGAGTTCGCCACAAAGCTGCATGAGAGAGTAGTGCACTGGAGGGAGCGCAATTATCTACTTCTGTGGACACTTTTCGTCTTTTCCACGTAGAACTTTCCCTCTGCAAATTATGTCAACCACTATTGTAACATTTCCCAGGAACGTACACTAATTCACTGTCAATACATAGATGACAATTAACTCCTGCGACTCTATATAAATTGGTTTAATAGCTACCTTAGTGTGCTCTAACGGAAATATTTTATTGGAGGAGCACAGTCGCTTAACTCATACAGTGCAAGTGGTAGCAGGCTTGTGTCTGAATTGTATCTTTGGCACACGAGATAGTAGAATTTACCTCCCTTTTAAGTGGCCGAAAAAGCGCTTTAAAACCTCCAATGCGAATGCTGCAAAGGAAGCAGCCAAGCCCACCGCCAAAAGTGTGAAATACGGTTCCAAGTCACTTAGCACAAGCGTTTCATTCTCATCGGAATTTTGCGTGCTGTGCAAGAGAGAATCGCGTCGGTACACCCTCTTAAAGTTGTCTTGGACGCGAGCTCTCTCAAAAAGCCCAGCCTCTACGGCTCGAAGCAGAAGCTCTGATAACGCATCCTTGTAAGGTGAACTGTGGGGAAACACCGGTCCTACAAGGCCCACCACATTGCTGATATCAAGCCAAGTGTATCCAAGCTCGTCAAGCATTGCCACAGTCGTCTGAAATGTTTCATAAGGAAAATAGTCGGTTGTAAAAATCCAACTTGTAGTGCGCTTCAAGCGAAGAGGAAATCAGAAACACGTGAAATCTCCGTCACTTACTGAAAACTTCAATGGCGACTTCAGGGGAATGTCCTGAACCCAATTCGAGCAAGTGATGACTCCAAGGTTATAGGCTCTATTCTTAGGAATCAGCGACGCGGAAAGTGGTTGTAGCAACGGAATGTTTTTCAGCATACTTGTGAGTGAACATCGGAATTCGCAGGGAACAATTATAGCTAAGCTAAGCCAGAGTCCTAAAGTAAGGCTGCAAACAAAGTGACTATGAACGGAATCCATTAGCTTCGTGCTTTGCTGAAGCATGCAAGACAGAAGACCTTGCGCTATTCCAGTCTTGATCACTCGATGGCCGCCAGCGATTGATTGTCCTGCATGCAGGACGAAGAGAACGAGTAAGTAGGTAATCATTAGTGCAGTCCACTCTTCCCAATGGAAAGAGAGGACAAGCACTGAAGACCGGGGATACCGACCGGGCTTTTTGACGAAGGTCTTCTTATCCAGCGGCGCAAAGAATCCTACGGAGACGACATGTGGGTACATCCTCTGCACTGGAATGTATTGGTAAAAGTCCTTGGCGGGGTTGTATATTATAGAATTGGGGCCGATAGAACGTATGAACCGTCGCACAGAAATGAGGCGGTTGTCGAAATGCCCGTGCTAGTGCTGCTCCAGGCTGCAGTTCTTAGCGCGTAGAAGTTCCATAAACAGTGCAAATCCCGGTTGAAGGCAGGTTGTGAGGTAGCGGCAGGGCAGAGACAAAGCAGCACCTTGTATAGGGGCTTGAGTCAGCAGCGGCGGAATTGTCATAAAGGGGATTGCTCTGTCCTCTTTTCGATCCAGCTGCTTATTATATGTACTCTGCAAGAAGACACCCTCTGTGTCTGCCTTATAGAAATTGACCTTTTGGAAATATTCAGACAGAACAGCATCTGACCCTCCGGTGCGGTTAGATACGCCACTCTTACTGCGCAGGTCGACAAAGAGGTAATAAAGGAATCTCGGCGGCTGCTGGGTATTTCTCGCCCATGGTAGTTTGTCACACAAAATGAGTATAAGGCTGCGCATACATATTTCTTGGTCGAAACCTGGAGACAGGTATTTACCGGGGCCACAAGTGTCTGGATTGCCGCCAACTTTCGAAAGCCTCGATAAGATCGCCCTGGGTGGCACAGACGGATCAGATAGGAATCGTCGGATTGGGCCATTTAGTCTTTGAAGGCACGACCTCGACGATACGACATGGAGTTGCAATCTTCTTCCCATTGCGCTCACAGCATAGAGAAAAGAGGGACTCAAAAACGCTTCTTGAACTTGGCTCGTTTCAATGGTAATGGCGCTGCCAAGAACAATTTGGGCCAAACAATACACCGGAAATAATTGGGACATTATGCACTGCCAATTGTTTGACGCTGGCGCCTTGCTCTTAGCAATTTAAAGAGCCTTCGTTACGTCTTCGCGTGAACGGGTGCACTTTTGGACTGTCGCAAATACTCAGCCGCTGCAGTGTCGAAAATTCCACACTGTGCTTATGAAATGCACTCAGAATCTTGGGCCTATTTTGGCGCTCGCGTGAGGATACTGGGTACTAGCGTAGCTCCGGGCGGTCGATTGTTCAACTCAAGCAGCAAGAGCCCAAAGCCTCAAGGCTATTAGGGTGAAAGCCATATCCTAAAATCTCGTCAATGTGCACATTAACGTGTCTCGTACTCCTGGGTTCTAGTGTGTAAATCTGTCTTTAAACCAGAACGACACCTTATTTTATTCTTTGGAAGGTTCTGTTTGACAGCTTTTAAGAAATTTACTCTTCTGTAGTACGGTTGTGTGTTCGCATGCGAACGATTAAAAAAAAAGGCAGAAAAAGTTTTTTGAACCAAATGAACTTTTGTGGCCCTAAACTAATAGCTCGTTCCACCGAAAAACCGCAAACGCCGTAGTCGGACGTCGGAACAAAATAAGGCGGACACAAGTTTCACGTTTAGGTGTTTGATGGGAGCGTGTGAACGATTCTCTTTGTCGTACATGCGATATTGTTTAATGTGAGGTGGGCACTTAAGCTGTGCTAGCTCGTCTACTCTTCAGGCAAAGCTTAAGTGCTCCCTAATATGTTTTTATTAATAGCTCCGTACCTGCAGATGAAGTACATATGCTCAGTCTGTGGGCCTACAAGAGAAAAAGAAATGCCCTGCTGTAAACATCAGCAAAATGTAGTTCTAAGAAAGAAAGCTTTAATGCGAAGCCATTTGTTGCCTTATGATTAGCCTGCACAAAACATGTCCTCTTGAGTGAGAAAGAATATTAGAAGAATAAATGAATCGTCTTCACGCCAGCACTCGAAGCAACCATGTTAACCATAACTCTACGCCTATTTAGTGAGAGCGAGTCCAAACTCTACTAGTCTATTCATGACCGGTCGGGAAGGAGAACTTGCGCTCTTTCATGCGGCCTTCTCAATCGCTGCGGAAGCAATGGGAACGTTTCTGCTTTATTTACGCTCTCCTCCACCACGAGGGGCGAGACCTGTCCACAGTTTGCTCCGCATCTGCTTCAGCGATGGTTTTTTGGCTTCTACCTGGTTTCGCGCTGTCTTCTGTGGATGCGTGGTGAACGCAGCCCCGAAATGAATGGACCGGAAGGTAGATGCTGCAGCGGCATATCGTCAGCATACCGCGCACACGCACACACACACACACACACACACACACACACACACACACACACACACACACACACACACACACACACACACACACACACACACACACACACACACACACACACACACACACACACACACACACACACACACACACACACACACACACACACACACACACACACACACACACACACACACACACACACACACACACACACACATATATATATATATATATATATATATATATATATATATATATATCACTGAAGCAGATCGGTACTCAGGTCCCGCCCCTTGCGGCAAAGAGCGTGATTAAATCAGAAAGGCTCCCATTGCTTCCGCAGCGAGAGAGGGAGAGAGAGAGAGAGTGTGTGTGTGTGTGTGTGTGTGTGTGTGCGTGTGTGTGTGTGTGTGCGTGTGTGTGTGTGTGTGTGTGTGTGTGTGTGTGTGTGTGTGTGTGTGTGTGTGTGTGTGTGTGTGTGTGTGTGTGTGTGTGTGTGTGTGTGTGTGTGTGTGTGTGTGTGTGTGTGTGTGTGTGTGTGTGTGTGTGTGTGTGTGTGTGTGTGTGTGTGTGTGTGTGTGTGTGTGTGTGTGTGTGTGTGTGTGTGTGTGTGTGTGTGTGTGTGTGTGTGTGTGTGTGTGTGTGTGTGTGTGTGTGTGTGCGAGAGAGAGAGAGAGGATGCCGCAAAACGTTGTCTATTATCCTATTTTACCGACAGTTTCGGGCGATGAGCCGTCCTTTTCGTCAGAGTAAAATTGAGAATGATCCTGAATTGTGTGACATCCTTATCCTATTTCCTTGACCAATTAGTCAGAAGCAAGCTGTCAGAAGCAAGCACTTTCGCTCAGCAAACGCACGACAAGATCGTGACACATACCACGGCATAGTCTTTACTTTTGCTTAATTTTAATCCGCCTTTCTCCCAAGCTTGTAGGAGAATGGGATTCAGAAAAAATGAATGAGCAGTAAGCATATCGAAGCAAACGTACGATGAGATTATGATACATGCCACGGCATGGTCGTTTCTTCCTGCATTTAAAGCAGACTTTTTTCCAAGCCTGCCGGAGAATATGATCTAAAAAAAATGAATGAGCAGTGATCATATCGAAGCTTCTTGAAGACTAACGTAACAGCAACTCGTCTGCAACGGCTAGGCCGTCTTTCGGCGATAAATGCGAAACCGCTCAAGCAGCATCGAAGACCGCAATGATTTTGTATAAATGTGCTGTACGTTGCATACTGCCTGTAGACAAAGCATTTGCATAACGGTCAAAGTAAGATATATAAGGTTACGTTGTCTGCAATAATATAAATAATAATTATTCAATGTTTTATGCTGTGTTATAACAGTATTGCAATTTTGCAAATAAGCATTGTTTTCGTAAAAGCTTCATATGTTAATATGCCAATTTCATGAGTATCAAATAATATTGCGAATATATTTAAAGTGCTCAGACTGAACACTTTTCCTTTGTTTTGCTTGTATATATACGTCTTTTTACCTAACAGTAGAATAAATTTAAGGTCTTGTCCAAGACGGTGGTACAAAAGACGACAAAAATAAAAACGACCCTTTTTGATGCAGTAAACAAAGAGGTGGACTAAATGTTATGCAAAAAAAAAACACTTTACAACATATACAGCGCGGTTGGGTTAAACATGAATCTGGCTAGCTCATACTAGCTGATGATGATGAGTTAGGCCATAGCACAGAGCCCTCGACTGGTCCCTAGGGCCCAGTTTGAACCCCCAAGGGTCCAGCCACATTTTTATAATAGCCAATTGCAGCAAGCATCGCCCCCGATTGGCTGCTTGCTGCTTATTACCCCCCTCCTGACTTTCCTAGAGCTATCGACTCTTTCCCGGGACACATGTTCAAGCAAAGAGCAACAAAAGTCAAAGAATACAAATGACAGTGACATCGGGGACCACATTAGCTTGCCGGATCCAAGTCTCAGCCTCACAAACTTAGCTTGTACGCAGGCCCCTTTCTTACAAAGAGATGGGGCAAACAACGAAATACCTGACGCTTTCAACACTTCCCTTCGTAAACTAGTGTCCCCTATGTGTTGGTACAGTGCACCGCTCCCCCCAACACTATGGTTGATACTGTGGTTGATAACACTACATTGGCGTTATTGTTTCTCCGTTTACGATAAGAGAACGTCAGAGGTCTTCACCCTTGCTTTGTTGCAGAAAGAACCCCCTTTAAGCAGGTGCATCTCTCGTTTTCCACACGCGGGCTTTATTGTTCCAACAGCCTCCGTAGATGCTGTCCGCCTAGCACTGCACCAATACCTCGATGTCGACGAGCACCTTTGTCCTGTGGGCTCACAAGGAATGCTGAAACTTGACTTTGCCCACCGTGTTTACGCGTACCAACACCGACCCTTACAAGTAGTTTGTAAGTATCAGTGAAATGATGCCTGCCTTCGGAACATGCGCAGCCCAATTAACTTGTTTAAATTCTTTTCTTATCCCACATTCGCCGCTATCGTTCATGGCAAATTCCTCAATTATGTATATATAGGCTTGTCTCTAAGCTATCTTTAGAGGTGAGTATAAGTGTTGCATGTTGCTCTGTATTGCGGAGTTGTCTATCCTGTCCAGTGGTGGACTAAGTCGCGCTCGTGCAGGGTTGCTTTACCATTCTCATGAGAGTTACAATAATGCTACACACGTTAGATGTATAATTTTTATAGAAAGGTTATGCTATCGCATACTTTGGCATTGGTAGAAAATTAGAAAACAACAATATATGACCACCAAAATACTATATTACTGAAACTGAAATTTAACATTAGTATGATATTTTCGGCGCTACATCGACCGAACCAGAGTATGAAAAAAAAAATCAATTACAGTCGTAACTCGTTATTAGCAGAATTGTTTCACGAGGAAATTTGTCAATAAATTGATCTGCGTGTAATGCCAAGTCGCAACACAACATGTTCCCTATATCGCGCAGCTCCAAGCTTATTATGGTCGTCATTATTCTGGTGAGGGATGTTGACTATGCAAATTTTTTTATTGTGAAACATCAATCGAATGATAGGGCCATCATGCACTTTTCCACTGCATGCACTTTTCCACTTTGCTAGGTGAGAGAGCATAACAGCGGCACTTGATCACATTGTCACGACGGATTTTTCACACGGCAGCAAAATCAAGGCACCTTCCGTCGACGCCGAAGAAATTGTTTCTGCTCGGTCGCAATCGATAAGCATGGCACTAAAGGAATTGTTGGCATCATCTTTCCGTTCATGATATTTTGATTGAGCTTACATCGCTGGATAGACTGTTAAGCTAATCAGTGACTTTGCGTGCGACGCTTGCTCTGTTCGTCTTGAAACTAGCGAAAGAATCATCGCCATGTGCACTCTCTGACATGATAAGACTATAATGGGCTCCAATGAATTACCAAGACACTGGTAAAGGAGCTCTTAAACTCATTTAGTGTCTGGAGAAGTAATCATGCTAACGAGTTCCCGTTTAGAGAAGGAGTATAATCATGTCGATGCTATATTTTACTCCTCAATTTTGTGACTGCAGTAAAAAAAGGAATTTAGCCATTTTTTTTCTCATAAGAGGTTTCACATTTTTGCACTAAGGAGTGTAAGACCAGACGTTAACAATGTATGCTCTTTCTTTGGGTTATGTATGTGTATAGTGTACACCGGATTAGACGTTTCAGAAGGCACACTGCATAGCCAGGTACTTTTGTTTATGAACAAAATTTAGAGACAAGTGGTGTTGAGGTCAGTACAGCAGAGCCTTCATTTTACCGTTGAGCTGCACTGAGGACAGCGGTCGCGCAAGAGGTATTATCTGTATCTTGTTCATGATATACGATTAATATTAGACTTGAAGGGGTGAAATGTCAGGAATTGCCGGTCTCAACTGACGCAGGGGGAGCAAAGAGCGAGCTCGCGTTTTACTTTCGCGTGAACAGTGACACCAGAGGCGCACCAGTGTGGCCATTGATGAGGCCGTCAGAAGGCAAGAGTGCTCTACATCGAGACTGGCCATTATCTAGCGTAAGGAGGGGGGAGGGCATTGAGAGAAAGGAAAACTGTGGAACTGGGGCTCAAAAATACCTGCAGTGTGGGCTAGTTCAACAGAACTGGGAATGATCATGATGTTTACTATTTTTTATTGTATAAGGTTGGCAGAATAGGGAATCAGACCACCTGCAGCACTTAGCTCGGGCACAATCCGCTGCCCAAACAATCTTGGCTCCACTTACGTATCATCTAATCAGAGAGAGAGAAAGAGAAACTTAATGTTCAGAAGGGTGAAGAAGTCGACCAGCTGTAAAGAGACCCTGGCATGCTACTACACACTAGGGAAGGGGGGAAGAGGAAGTAAAAGAGAGTTAGGATGTGAATGAAGGTGATGATATAGTACAGTGAGGTTTCACGTGTGGTCCGAGTTATTAAGGAGACCATGCACACACTTAACGGCACTCGTGAGACAAACATGCCGCACGTGTCTTAGACGCACACCACTTGTCACTGAACAAAAACCGCCACAATTACAAATACCTCTGCACTCTCACATGCTAGCACAAATGTAGAAACACTCACACGATACACTTCACCAGAAAACCTCAAAGTACAACATACACGTATTGTATTCGCGCACTTGAGGAGACCATGCACACTCGTAGAAGCAACATGTCACATATGTATTGGACGCGCACCACTTGTCACTGAACACACATGCCGGCACAAACATGGAAGCACGCACACGAGGCACTTCAGCGGAAAAACTCAGTTTTATACATGTTTAGCAAAAGCGCGTATGCACGTGTGATACTCGCTCACTTCGCAGCATACGCAAATCTCACAGACGGGAATCTAGACGCCGTTTAACTTACAAAAATCGAGAGGGCCTTTATCATGCACCAGTGGTTTGTTTCTTTCGGCCTGGCACCTAGAGCTTTTTTCCGCAGAGAAAGAGAGACTGTCCAACTGCTTGATAGTATGTTTCAAGGCCATCCTAGCGTCACTATAGTTAGGGCGACCTATTGCGACCTATTTGTATGTCGCAAATGCACCTCTAGGGCTTCTTGTTAGGCATTCGCTCGCTCGATCCGGTCGCAGACGGCGCTGATTTTTCAACAAGAGCCACCAAACCAGGTAACCACCATTATCATACTAACTACGCATACAGCAAAAGGATCAATAATCGGCAATCGTCTTGAGTTATTTCAGCGCAAACGTTCGAGCATCCAAGTGAGGTGGTCGATTTTTTTCAGCAATCCAGATAAATTTGCAGAAAGCTTAACCAACCCCAGTAAACGTTACATTTTTGGCTCAATTCTAGACTGTAGTGCCAAAAATATGCATTTGAAATGTGCGCATAAATAATGACAGCATTCACGTGATCGTGCTTCACAATTTTGAAAATATTAGAATGTTTGTCGCATTTGCGTTCAGATATCCTTATGACGCTTGATAGTGGACGCTCACAGCTCGTTTGGTTATTCCTTCGGTTTTTTTTTTTCAGTAGTTAGATCAGCAGCATAATGTTAAGGTCACTTCATTTTACGCTGCGTTGTAGAACTTTTTGATAAAGTAGTAGAACGGCAAAATGTATTCTTCGGCGATGACGGCTGTGCAGCGACAGCTGCAATGCTGGTTGCCATCTGAGACGGTAACTGCAGCTGAGTAACAGGCGACGGTAACAAGCGGGGTTGTGATATGTTAATATACTAGGCAGAAAGGAGAACGTATAGTGCTGCCACCAAAAAATATATTTGTCAAAGAAACAGGAAAATAAATCACTAAAATTCTGAATACCAACTCCTGAAGTGTTGTGAACAAGTTTACTGTGCTTGAAGGCCTTCTTTAGAGTAATAATTTTGGTATTTTCAGTTAACTGAAGCAAGGTTACAAGAATTAAAAGCACATTAATCATGATGCATACAATGGAAACCATAAATTTTCTTTCCTACGCCGTGCATTGAAGATCTCCAATCTCAGCTCCCGAAGTTCGGCTGCTAACCGCAAGTCTATTGTCCCCCAACACTCAATTATGACGTTGTAATTTAGGATCTATTCACGAAAACAGATATAAATAAAACTGAAAAAAAAAAAATACATAAATAGCAGTCCGCTTTTTTACGATAGTAATAGGCATAACTCAATGACTAACCTGTTACGTAGGGCTAGTTTGACATCAAGCAAGATATGGCCCAGGAGCAAATGAAGCAGGCGGCTCACGAACCCACTGTTTTGTTTTATGCTCGTAACAGCGCCACAAATACAGGTATCTCAAAATGATTCATTAAAATGGTCATCATCCACAAGTACGTAGCTCGTCAGCCGCCAATGTTTGCACGAGGCATATATGCTGCCCCTTGAGGATATTACCAACGACAGATATAATCGCACGGTACCAGTGTCGATAACCAGCAGCGACGGAAGCAGCGCCTAGCTCCCTTGCGGCAGGTTGGCCTAGGATCTACAGAAAAGCTAATGGGCGTACCTGGGCAGCTGTTTGAGTAAGGTAGCATCCCAAGCAAGCGGTTCACCAACCCACTGGACTTTTTTCTTCAGCAAATGCGGCGACAAATGTTATAGATCGAGTGACACTAACATTTTGATAGCAGCCGTTTCCAGTGCAGGTCTGTCCGTGTGTTCTGTATTCTACTTTATGCAGTGAAGTTAATGCTACTTGATGGCGATATAAAAATTCACCACGGACCAGGCATAACGCACCTAATGAAACAACTACAAACCATAGCCGGTGGCCTGAAAGAAATTAAAGGCTGACATCTTATCGCGCTCAGATGGAAAAGCCTCCGCCTTTAATAGCAAAGCATCAACACGTTGGCAAAAAATTGATAACTGAAAGGAAGTAATAGCGAACATCGAAATAACAATAGCTGACCTTGGAATTTGTTCATGATGGACTAACCCAAGAATATGCGATGTTTCTGAAGGCGCAGATGAAGACAGTGACTCCGTAGGAAAGACAGTCAACGAGGCAATTTTGACAAATATCCTAAACCTCGAACCCTTCAATATTGTAAGAATTCATAGACTGGGTACAACTTCCATTGCAAAAAGACCAGACCGGTCATTCTCAAATTGTTTCACTCTCATAACAAATTAAAAAAACTAATAAGCTATTCCAATCTAGGGGGGATCGAAGTGTTCTGATAGTGAAGTTCACTCTAGCACGAACGCGGTATTAGGAAAAAATGTTTTGCATTTGCGAAAGAGTCAAAAAAACAACGAAGACAATGTAGCTCTTGTGTTCGATAAATTGCGCACTAGAGGTGAAATATTTGTATTGGGATGAGGAAAAGGAGATACATAAAGCCAACGGAAACTACAGACCCGATCCTGCATAATCACCAAAGAACAGTCAAACCGAAGCAATAACCTTACGCCTCTGTTAGCACCTCAAAATAAAATAACGTTTGCTAACGCAAACGCATGGAGAATCCTAAAGTTATAAGATTGAGTAGAAAGCTTGCTTATTGGGATAAAACCCCATATTATGGTTGTACTGAAACGCGTGCTCACGCCCGATATGATGGCTGTTGAGGTTAGACCACCGAAATACGCACTAATTCGCAAAGGCCGAAAAACTCGAAATAGCCATTTTTGTAAATAAACAACACCTTTTAATATTCTGTCTGATATTGAAGGCGTAGGGGTAATTAATCGCATCCAAAATGATATTTGGTTCTTGTTGTGTTCAGTAGGCAGTGCTAATCGAAGCCCCTCGTGTAATCACGATTTCATGCTTACATTACACCGTTACATGCCACGTCAATTTATATAAAATAGATTGATATTGCTGGGTGACTTCAACCTCCCAGATATCAAGTCCCCCACATTGAAACATCGCTCCTCTTCTTCAGATACTCTTCTAGACATTACGCTGCAGTTTAATGTGGCTCAAATTGTTACTAAAAAATTAAGTGTAAAAGATCGTCGCATAACAAACTTGACCCGATATTTCTGAGCGAGTGCTTTCCTTTTGATAAAACCAAAATAGAGTCACTAGATAGTGTCCCTGACCACACACCACCTTTATGTATTGCCCCCCTTTCGTGGTAAGATTTCTTCCCCGTGACCGCAAGGCACATAGGCGCGCACATAGAATAGGGCAGCTCAGGGCATGAGCGATGGGCTACACTTCAGTCGCGTTCCTGCTTATGAAACTGTTCAAAGTTGGGCTCTTGTACAACGTCCAGTACTGCGCTTGTCGGCTAAGCCAGCACCAGATGAATATGTGCGTAGACTGTAAAAACAAAAACACCTTATTAGGTGTTTTCGCATGTCTGTAACTAACACCCATGCACCCTTGAAAAAAAGTGGCTTCAGAGTGCCAGTACACCCTCAAATATGGTGATTCGGTTGTTCATAACGCCCTTCTATGGGGCCAATTCACTGGGGTGTTTTCATCACCTTTACACCCTATTGCAGGGTAGGAGCAGTGGCATTGCGCCCTTACACCCCTTGAAAAAGATCCGTGCGGATAACCTCCATATATTGCACTCCCTAATTAGCAAAAACTTTTGCCACTACATCTTTAATGCTTTTCCTATGTCCACATTTGCAATCAAGCTTAACGGTACACCTGGTAACTACCTGTAATGCCGAATGAGCATGTAAAGAGATGCTGCATGAAATTATTTTGACATCTCGAATGGCCCATTCCAGTATGATTGTTTTCTCAAATTCACAGACCATGTTACAAAAAAATGTCACAGCTTCACACACAGAAGGAAACTGGAAGTCTTTTATTCGGCATAGAAAGGTCAGGGTTCGGGCTGGTGGGTCCTCGAGTACTGGTGGGGAGGGGGTCAGGGGGGCACTTGTGTTCTGTTCCTTCATTGATACGCGCTATGGAACCTCATTTATTTAACAATACTGCCGCTCTCAACCGAGAGCCTAGCGGACGGGCAAAAACATACATGTTATGTACGTAAATACCTAAAATGAAAGAAGCAAAACAGTTCCAACAAATGCAGACAACAAAGTATACAATTTTTGAGAAAAAACAGAACCGAACAATGCGCACAACAGCATGGTGACATTTCTTAAAAAAACAACAAAACGTTTAGTCGTATGCAACAATAATCGGAGTACACAATATTAATCCTATGCTTTGTCAGTGTCAACGCGTGCGCTTGCATAAAATTCGGCCTTTAGCGATGAAATAAAGCGTCGTGCAGCGCATCTCGGCTTCGACACGCAGACGCCCAAAAAGAGGTGCTCTATAAAGCAGCACAAATTGTCGGACTCCTTGTCATATGCCAGATTGAACAGCCAAAATCGACCCATTATTGGAACAATACCCTAAGTAGAGTCGATGATTCGAAGAAGCTTCCGCTGCTCAATGAAGGGGAAATGCTCTTCAGCTTCTTTGATGCTGCTCCCAGTATATCCGACGCACGGCGTGACAGGCTTTTCTTCCTGTTCCTTGATAAAATTGTGAAAAGTGCATAAGAGAGCAGCTGTATAAATGTGCACTGCACCTGGCAAAAAGCAAATTCAACATATTTTCTACTCTATATTTAGAAAACGCCAATGCCCCTTTAGTGTACAGCAGCGTACTGGAAAAGGGCCCTATCGGAAACCACTGGTGGTCATCTCTCAACAATGCAGAGTATATTGTTATGGTTCGCTCAAGAGGCACAAAGCCGGCGGTCTGATCAAGTCATAAATGAGAGCACGTAAGGTCAACCCATTCTTATTCATGCAGCATGCTGTTGCATGGTAATTTTAGATTTTGCAAGCTATTTTGTCAAACCAAAATGGCTACACTCATCAAAAGCACCTGGGTTAGAGAACTTCCATGCTGCCCCACGAAATTTTCATTTCACATGAACTGGAATGTTTATTATGACAGTTAAAAATGTATATAACCAATAGCTTGTTAAACTATGCAAAAGGAAAAAAATACCAGCTGGATTTCTATCACTCCTAATAGCATTTCTATGATTTCAACCGGAAATAACTTTCAAAATTAGTAACAAATAAATTATTCTAAACTGGTAATACAGGCCAAAAGGCAAAAATACTGCCTTGCATTTTACATGATGGTTTAATAGCATTCAACTACCTTATTACAAAAACCAGCACCTTCTAGTGCGTAACCAATTCTTTTTCACACATTTCTGTTGGGTACGCTCGTGGTCTGCGAGATTCAGCGAAGCTGTGGCGCAAAGACACTAGTTGCACTTGTATGATGGGAGAAAATACTGACATTTATTTTACAACTATGCAGAGGCATTGCTGGTATCCCACAATGCGCTGAAACAATTCGCTTTTTGTCAGCACAGGAAACGGCACGGGCTAGCCTCAACAGGCGAGCCACCGCACAGCAAAGTACTGGCACAAAGAAAGCCTAACGATTCGATTTTGGAGCAAACTGTTGGGCATAGCCAGGCTGGCCTCACCAGGCGTGAAGGTTTCTGCTCACCCAACAAGTGGCGTGCACGGAACGGTTTGGCGGCCCCAAACACTGGTCTGATGACAGTTGCATGACAGGGCGTGAACTCTATGTGAAGACTCCCTATCACATACGCCCGTAACCAGGACGGACGAGTATCGTCCGTTTTGTGCAACGTTATTTTTTTTTTGCTTTGTGTTGGACCTGTATTGTGTCGCGAGATTCATTTTCTGTTGCATCGATGTGTGAAGTGTCATACATGTTTTGTTTTCGTCACGGATTGTTGCTGCATTTCTTGTATTAGGCTGGAATGAGCGGACTCCAAGCTCATCACCTTCTTAGGGGGGATGAAGGGCGCGATAAATGGCAGCTTTTTTATTGTTGTTTACACGTGGTGTCCGCTCCTTAGAGCCAGGATTAAAGCTTTTTGGTTTTTCTTGGTGAATGAAGCTGTTCGCAGCTGGGGTGGCTGTCTCGAAGCCACCCCAGCTGCGCTCTATTAAGCCCGAAAATTGGGTGTGTGGGACGATGCTGTTAAAAGTGCAGTTTCGAGCTTCCTCCTAAGCGGAAGCGTATTCCAACCTTGCCCCAACCTTCCCGCGGTTCCTCTCTAGATTCGGGCAGCAGCGACGACGACCAGCCCTTCCCGCTAATGGCTACTGACTGAATTGTCACCCTGGCCGCTGTGGCTATCAGAATAGC
The DNA here is from genome assembly GCF_055883805.1 of Amblyomma maculatum. NCBI lineage: Eukaryota > Metazoa > Arthropoda > Arachnida > Ixodida > Ixodidae > Amblyomma > Amblyomma maculatum. The sequence continues at coordinate 176,471,535 of NC_139347.1, read as the reverse complement.
GTCCTCGTCTCAAACCCCCGCGGCGCGTCTTCTGGAAATGCAGCAGCGGCATGGCTGGTTCCCCATGTGGACCGTGAGATAGGAAAACGAGGACGAACGCCGGTGGGAAGTGTGGAGAGAGCGTGTGTCGCCATGAAAAATCAGCCACAGACCCGGTTGAGTAGTTCTGTCCGGCCGAGAACAGCTGGCAACTCTGTACTCTGCACGTAAGCTTTCTTGTGTGTGAGCTAAGAGGTTGTATGTATGAGATGCTTTGTGCATGTGATGTATCCCTTTTCTAGGGAGCTGACAGCTCTGTGAGAGGCCACCAGTGTAAATTCAGTTGCCTTTTGTATATAATCTGTAACTATATCTTCCCTCTTCATTCAACCTCTGCACTGCCAGACCTTTCATAATATTCCTTCATCTGCCGAATCACCCTTCGGAAGTCGGCAACTATTCATCACTGCCAATATAGATGAAATATTCTTCTCCCTCTCTCCATCCGGGCCCTGTGTCGTAAGAGAACTTCCAGCCTTTCTCCCATGCGACCTCCTCCAACACCCCCCCCCCCCCCACCCAGCACTGCCGTTGCTCGTAAATTTCTTGTCACCGGAGCACCCCCTCTCGTCCGACATCAACAATAGCGGAGAAGGAGGAATAATGCAGAAAGCCGCGGCCACGAAAGTAACGGGTGTTTCGCTGTGCACAAAACAAGGATGCTTTTCGTTCCCACGCAGTGAGAATTGTGACCGAAGTACGAATTATTAAGTACGTAGACGCGACAGTGTGTTATCGATTTCAACGGCAGCTGGCCTCATGTACGCGAGGAACCACGATGTGATCTTCCTTCGTTGACGACCTTTAAAAGCAATGTTGGTTCACGTGGAAGTATAAGGGCTGGGTGCTTCCAGCAAGCCTCCTTCTCGGGCAGCAGACTCGCGCAGACGGCGGCGGTCGGTGGCCCTGTCATTTCTTCATTATGAGTGCGGGAGGAGCCTCTCTGTTGAAAACAGCCAACAGATTAGGCCGTTTGAAATGCCTACATTAGCGAAATAAATATGGATTTATCCAGTCAGGGGCCGACCAAAAAATATCTACGAAGAGATGCGATCGCTTTCCTAATTACAGACGCTACTCTTCCTAAAACAGCTAATAGCTTCGGCAGTTTCGTCGTACTGCAGCTGGACGTAAGCGCAGCGTATTTAAGAGCGTTGTACGTCTTTTTACAGACTTGTATTCAGCATTTCTCATCTTCCTCATGTCGTACCCAGAGCACGATACAAAACTGAACAGCTAAAATGATGACACGCAATCGCTGAATACGTCTACGATAGCGTGCTGCCCCTCATGACCGCCAGTGCCTAGAATGTGTTAAATGACCCCTGGACTCCTAACCAGTTACGGGTGTATTATGAGACTAATAGGTCTGTGTTAGACACCACGCTGATTTAAACTCATCAAGCCCGGTCTCGTGCAACAAATCTGGACCAGAAGCCTCTGGTCCATAAACCACAGGCTCACAGAGTGTTGCACAGACACCTCGACTTCTAAATGTGTGAACAACCTACTTATGTTTTCATGTAAACGTGTTTGGGCGCTCGAATATCATCACTGCTGTCAGACTTAACCATAGGACTCAAATGATCTTGTTGGCCCTAGACAGCGGGCCGTCCTGAGGCAGTACTTGAAGTATCGGCGTCTATGTGTTATTAGGCGACGCGTTTCAGCGTTTGTGTTCCTCTGTCGCAGGTGGATGTCGCTTGGGTTAATAAAACATACGAAGAAACAATTGTAAGCGCGATCTATTTCGCTAATCGTACATTCTACCAGAAAGAACAGCGCGATGAGGGACTCATGGCCGCGCCGTTGGGACACTTGAAGGCTTCGGCAAAGGCCTTCATGTTTTTGAGCGGCACATTACACCGTTGCACAAATGGCGAGTACTGCCTGGCCTGAATGACGCCTGATGTGGCGCACCACTTGGTGCACGAGGCGGTGAAGAAGAGCTGCTTGGCGTCGTACTTGAGCTCTGCCAACTGTCGGCGGTCGCCATGGCTCACGAAGGCCTCGTGGGCGGACACAATACCGCTGAAGTCTGCCATGTTCTCGGAGTCGGCCTCGCCCTGCGAAAGGATGGCAGAGGTTGCACACAGTCTCGTGACGAGCCAAGTGCAGTCTGAAATTCAAGCCTAAAGTGAATAGGGCCCATTTTTAAATGCGCTTCAAACCTTACCAGGAAGATAACGGACTTATCGTCTTCACTAGCATTAATACTATTTTTAGCATTTCACTGTTGCCCATTCGAGCCAGGGGACGCAGTAGAAAGGAAGTGGTTCAGACATGAGCGATAGCTGCCAGTAGATAAGGTAAGATTTCCAGGTGCCGCTTTGGATCGTCCTTCAGTGGAACGCGCACTGGACATCATTCTATAACGTTAGCCTACTGCAGCGATTTTCACTGAAGGAATTCTTTTCGTCACGACAGCGTGTTTCGTTTAATGTCGTCCCATATGGTTTTGTGGCTATGTGGGCATTAACGTCCCAAAGCGACTCAGGCTATGACAGACGCCGTAGTAGAAGACTCCGGAAATTTCGACCACCTGGGGTTCTTTAACGTGCACTTGCATCGCATAAAACACGGCCGCCTTGCTTTTTGCCTCCATCGAAAAGAGGCCGCCGAGGCCGGCACTCGATTGTCGTCATATATATTATACTCTCAAGATATTGCTAGTTTCAAGAGTTATGTGTCTAAAAGGAAAAACCGGTTTATTAATTAGAACGTGAAGTAATTTTTATTTTCAAAACGTGCATCTCTTTTTCCCCGGATGCGAAAGCCGATGATTTCCGAAAGCGTTCCAGTGCTATGGCTGCCGGTGCTTCCCGGTTAAGAAATGGCAATCCGTATGTGAACCACAATGTTGACCATATTGAATTATTAGTCATGTAGGTAATTCACAGGCAGATGCGGAAGTCGACGAAATTTCAGAAGCAGGTTATCACATTTGTAATTGGAAAGGTAAATCTGACTTAATATAAATCGAAAATCAATTTAAACGAAAGAAGCTGAGGAGTTTGAAGCAAAACCGAGTGTGAGAGAGGTAGAATAAAGGCATTCCACGTTACTAACACAACTGAAAAATGCAGCACTACTGCTTCACTTTTACTTCCGAACAATTAGTTTACATTCTAGAAAGGATGCGTGCGAATTTTCTAAGCGTCATGTCTGCGTTTGCGCAGAATTTTATTATCGTTTTTCGGTCGTTCCTGAATTCTATTCAGGCTTTTAAACGTGCCTTCCTACCCGCCTTCTTTTTTACCCTGTTTACGGGCCTATATTTGGATTGACAGTTTTTTGTGATTTTGTTTCTTGACACTGCTTCTTATGGTGGGTCGATCTTTTTTTTTTAAATTCGGTGGAAACATTTGTGGCAGCGGGATTGGAACCATGGTGTTTTTGTACGCCGGTTTTAGTCTTACGTCACCGCTGCCCTAAGATGTCTTTTAAAATTTAGAGTACTGACACACGTTTTTACGCATTTATTCTCGTACAGCAAATATGTATGCAGACCACAATATTATATACATATCACAACCTGTATTCGTCAACGAGCGCGAAACAGCTCAAAATCGAATGTTCCCTTTCAATGCTTTCTTTATGAACAGCCGAATTTTGGATAAGGCACCAAAGTTTTGTGCATGTGGTGGATAATAGCCTTCAATATAATCCTTTCTTCGACCTCTTCGTTGATTCCGACAATAAAACTAGCCCGTCTCATTAAAAGGAATAGCACTCAGTGAAGCAACTCCTAATATGTGGTAGGTTTGTTCATGGCTGACGTGTTTAGAACAAAACTTCGACATCACGGTCATCACATGGCGGTTGAAATCAACATCTATATGGGTGAAAAAAATTCATTTGCAAATATATTTAGAGGTCGTATGCGACTACAACGTACTACCTCCCGTACCGTATCATGTTTGGTACCATTAAGAAAATGAAAACACTGAACAAAACTGCAATATTTGTGCTGCTCTGAAGGATTCATGGTGGTAACATGACATCGTGTAATATGTATGTGAGAGTGCAGTCGAGTCACCTTTGTGTAAGCGCTCGGGCAGTGCTCATCCCGCAATAAAAAACTGAAATTAAAAATCAGTCGACGATTTGCGGACAAAGTTCACATGCTCATCTTCACAGGCCTGTGTGGATCTACTTCCGTATAAGCATTGCTTATAAAAAGTAGAAACTGCGACGAGGTATTCATTTTTATGCAGGGAAGTGCGCCGATTGAGCGCTCTACTCAAGGGTAACGTCGACTGTACATCCCTATCTATACCACGTACCCTAGGATATTTGCGGGTCGGAGCGGTATCGGTGCGAACTTATTTTGGATGCACTGTTCCCGCAGCTTTCGCCAATAAGCCTCACTCGCACGTTGTTACTGACGTTGCTTTCGGGAAATGGTTTGACCTTTCTCTGGGAACAATGGTCTTTTTATTACTCACCTCGCCATTCGAGAAAACATTCTTAGGGTACAGTTTTTCAGTTTCTGGAAAGTTTGTAAATTGATACGTTTCTTGTAGTTAAAAAATGAACTTAAGGCAATGTCATAAATATTTAATTAAATGAATCGTGTTAGCTAAGCACCTATGAATTTGTGTATTTTGTGGGAATAGTACACTCCATTTAAGTTTCTCGATGGAAGATTTTGTGACCGCAGATGCATACCCTCTAATAAGGCAATGGTAACAAACATTTCTCAGCGTTATTGCTCTTTGAATATTTTATAAGTCAGACACAAATACTGGGTTTCGTTCACAGATTAACGAAGCCTGGCTGACAGCAATGTGTATGAGACCTGCACTCTGTTTTCTTGCTTGTCCCCTATGCCCTACAGAGTGAAAATTATCCGAAACATGCGTTGTATTTCCCTAAGACACTTTGTCTAATATTCATGCATAGCTAGCCGTACTCACGTCATTCGCTCCGTGTGACCGACGGAGACATAACACCCGCTCTGCGTGTTGTTCCCAGGAGCGGTTTGACCACCAACGTTCCCAACGGCCCTGCGCGTCAACGAGGCTGCCTTGCAGGTCGAAGGCGTGCGTAATTTCGTGGCCGATGATTCCACCCAGGGAGGCATAGTTGATTGCCTTGGGCAGTGCGGGCGAGAATAGGGGTGGCCGCAATGTTGACGCCGGGAGAACCATCTTGTTGCGGTACGGGATGTACGCCGCATTGGTCCGCGTCACCGAAAAGCTGCGGCGCACGAGCAAAATGAGGCTCTGTCGAATCATGTGGTTTGAGCGCTATTTCTTGAGAGATTGCATCAACGTCACGTGGCTTCCGATCGATGCTACATAGGATCTGGCTTGTGCAACTGGCATTATAAGAGTTTCCTTGAACTAATGACGCCTGGAAAGGCCGCCATTAGAAACTGACTGGAAACATTTAACGCGAACCCTAGATAGTGAAGCTAGTTTAGCAGCGCTGTTGGAGGAACTAGAGGGTATGAAAGGGTATGAACGCGAGTGGCCGGAGTTAGACTAGCTGAGTCTGCAGAGTGCAATAACTTAGTAATCATCAATACCTTCTTCATCAAATGGAAGAACCAGATGTGGACATGGGAAAGTATTAATAGAGAGACTAAAAATAAAATCGACTTCATACTGTGTTCTAACCCCGCCATTATGCAGGATGTAGAGGTAACCGGGAAAGTGCAATGCAGTGACCACAGGATGGTAAGCTCTCGAATTAGTCTAAATCTGGAGATGGAACAAAACGGATTGTAATAAAGTCCATCAACAAATTAGCAGTGCGAGGGAGGGCAGAGGGCTTAGTGAGGTTAGGGGGCCGAATAAGGCATATACTTTACTAAAGGACAGGCATCTACTGTTTTATTGAGGTTTACCGGAGAGACGAGAACTAGGAATAGGTTTTCTTGCCAATAAGTATATTGTCACGTAGTGGTGACGAGGTCGACGACACAAATGAAGGCGTCGATGATTGCACTAAAGAAACCTTTATTTGGGCTGACTTGCACCCGCAAAAGAACTAAGCAACTCGGCGGCGGTGATAGCAACAAACGCGCTCGTCGGTCGTCGAACAAAGAATGCCCGTCACACTCGTCAACCTCAATTTAAAGGCTGCACAGAAACATCTAGATAACGTCGCAAACAGCTACCAGCACGGGCTGGAACATTGTGGAAAGACACCTGAGTGGCCGGAACCTTCGAGACAGATCTCGGTGCATCTTGCGCTACAACAAAACTGATAAAGGTGTGACTCGCGACATCAAGCATTAACAAACAAAGATTACGGAACTGATATGCGGTCCAGAATCAGAGTGATCAGCCTGTATGCCGGCGGCTGTTAAAAAACAACAAATACTCTTTTGAAGGTTTCGTGGCAATATAGCTGCTAAGGTAGATGAACTCTATAGCATTAACGCTAGGGTAGCCGGCATCGTAATAAAGCTTAATAAGCGGTATAAGCTGAAGGTTGTGTAGGCGTACACACCCACATGTAGTTATGATAACCAGACAGTTGAAAGCTTATACGAATGTGGAATCCGTAATGCGGAAAGGAAAGACTCAGTATACTGTAGTAATGGGAAACTTCAACGCCAAGGGTGCGTCGACCTCTGTCAAGCCTTTTTCTGGCTTTTTGTCGGCGCACCTAACATCTTCACGGTGTTGAATAAATTGAATTGAATTGAAAAGGTACGAAAAGAGCAGGCAGGAGACCAGGCATGGGTGAATGTTGCATTGGTTCTGGAATAGTAGGGGGGAGTTAACTAGCTGAGTCTGCAGAGTGCAATAACTTAGTAATCATCAATACCTTCTTCAGCAAATGGAAGAACCAGATGTGGACATGGGAAAGTATTAATAGAGAGACCAAAAATAAAATTGACTTCATACTGTGTTCAACCGCCGCCATTATGCAAGATGTAGAGGTAATCGGGAAAGTGCAATGCAGTGACCACAGGATGGTAAGGTCTCGAATTAGTCTAAATCTGGAAATGGAACAAAACGGATTGTAATAAAGAAGTCCATCAACAAATTAGCAGTGAGAGGGAGGGCAGAAGAGTTCAGGATCTCGCTGCAGCATTGATATCCAGCTCTAACCGAGGATGACGACAATAGCCTAGAAGCAATGAACAATAATTTCAGAGATATTATTACTGAGTGCGCTGCAGATGTAGACGGTAGGATAGTTAAAGAGGATAACGGTAAGCTGTCTAAGGAGACGAAATATTTGATTAAAAAACACCACGGTATTAAAGCTCCCAATCCAACAGACGAGATTAATTTGGCAGATGTATCGAAGCCAATCAATAAGCGCAAAGTAGCCGGTATGGAAGTATAACACGGAGAAAATTAAGCATGCTGTAAAGAACAGTAGAAGACTTAAAGCGATGAAAACAAATTGGGCATAGGCAAAAATCAGATGTATGCGCTAAAGAACGGCGGGAAACGTCATCACGAATATGGACGAAACAGTCAAAGTAGCCATGGTGTTCTCTACTGATATCTGCAGTATCGAAATTAGTCAGAACAATAATGAGTTTTGCAGTAGGGATAAGCAGTCAGACGTCCCGCCAGTGAAGAAGGACAAAGTTAAGGAAACGTTAGAAACTATGAAAAGGAGGAAAGCATCTGGAGAGGATCAGGTAGCTGTAGATTGGTTGAAGGATGGGGGTGGGGGGAGGGAGGATATTGTGCTGGGAAAACTGGCTTCCCTATATACGCAGTGGCTGATATTATCGACTGTATCGGAACCATGAAAGAATGCAAAAATTATCTTAATTCATAAGAACGGGGAAACAACATTTTTGGTCCATGGCCCCTTTTCCAAGTATTTTATCCCAGAAAGGCCGAGCACCAGGACGGGGGAAATCTTGTACCGATTGAAAACCGGTGGGTACCCGGCGGCACCGGAGATCGAACCCGGTACCTCCCGGATGAGAGGGGGATACTCTACGGCAAGGCCACCACTTCGCGTCTGAAAAATGTGATACCAATCAGCTTACTGTCTGTTCCGTGTAAGATATTTATTAAGGTAAACACGCAATAAAGCAAAACACCAAGCAGGTTTTCGGAAAGGGTACTCTACTAGCGATCATATCCATACCATCAACCAGGTGATATAAAAATTCCCGGAATATAACCAGCCCTTATACATAGCATTCAGGTGCTGAGAAAAAGCATTTGACTCAGTACAAACCACGGCGGTCATGCAGGCATTCCGGAATCATGGTGGAGACGAGCCATACGTGAAAGTACTCGATTATAAATATAGTGACTATAAAGCTACCATAGTTCTGCATAAAGAATATAACGGAATTCCTATAAATAAGGTGTTAGGCAAGAAGACACGATCTCCTCAATACTATTCACACCTTGCTTAGAGGAAGTATTCAGAGACTTGGAATGGGAGCAGTTAGGGATAAGGGTAGATGGAGAATACCTCAGTAATCTGCGATTTGCCGATGACATTTCCTTGCTAAGTCCCTCGGGGGATGAACAGCAAATAATGATTGATGACCTAGACAGGAAAAGTAGAAATGGAGGTTTGAAAATGAATATTCAAAAGACTAAGGTATTATTCAACAGCCACAGGAAGGAACAGCAGTTTACGTTAGGTAGCGCAGCAGTGGAACTAGTAGGTGAATACGTCTACTTAGACAGGTAGTAACCGCAGATCCAGACCATGAAAGGGAAATAACAAGGAAAATAAGGTTGGGATGGAGCGTATCTGGCAAGCACTCGCAGATTATGACTAGCAGCTTACCGGTATCGATCAAGAGGAAAGTATACAACTGTTGCATATTGTCACGACTCAAGCCACAGGGAGCCGTGAAGGTACACGTAGACGAGGCCCGAGAATAATGTAGGCTTCTAGCTCCAATAATAGAGTCCAGCACCAGCGCGCCTCTCGAGCCGACAACCGCTTCGTCGTCGTCGGCACCAAGCACGGCGGCCGCGGGGTGCTGGGCACGTGGCAATATTACCAGTGCTCACATATGGGGCTGAAACGTGGAGGCTAACCAAGAGAGTTCTAGGTAAGTGCAGCACAACGGAGAGCGCTATGGAACGAAAAATTGTAGGGGTAACTTTAAGACTTAGGGAGCGTGCAGAGTGGGTCAGAGAAATAACTCAAGTTACCGACATTCTAGTGGAAATCATCAAGAAGAAATGGGCATGGGCAGGACATGTAGTGCGAAAAGAGGATAATCGATGGTCGCTTGGGGTAACGTAATGTGTTCCTAGGGAAGGAAAGCGTAGCAGTGGGCGGCAGAAAGTTAGGTGGGAGGATGAGGTTAAGACGTCTGCAGGGTTTGCAGCTAGCATAAGACCGGGTTAATTGGAGGAATATGGGAGAGGCCTTCGCTCTGCAGTGGGTTTAGTCAGGCTGATGATGATTATTAATATTTACGGGTCGCAAATGTGCTACCCCTTATTTTTGTATCTACTAACATACACTTAGGAAGGGCTCCGCCGGATGGTACAGTGGTTACGGCGCTCGTCTAGTGTTTCCAGGGATGCGGGATCGAATCCCAGCCTCGGCGGCCACTTTTCGCACTAGGCCAAAAGCAAGGCGTCTGCGATGTGGGATGTCAGTGCTAGTTAAAGAATCACACGTTGCCGAAATTTCTGGAGTTCTTCACTACGGCGTCACAAAGCATGGGTCGCTTTGGGACGTAAACCACACAAAGCATAACGAACACTTAGCTCATGTTGACTAGTAGTATGACGGGGTCCCTTGCTGCTTAGGCAGTGCGTGTTTACGTTATAGCGATCGATACATAATGTCGCGCTAAATACTTGTCTACAGTTTTCACAGTAGATAGTGAGAGATTTATCATGAGGTAAGCTCAAAAAAATTGAAAACAATTTTGAGCTAGTCCGGACATCCCTGCAAGAATTGCAGATATTTCAAAGAGTTTGGAGGACATTTTAGCACCGTTATTAGGCTATGGCACGAAACCAGCTCTCAGTTCTGTGAGCGGTCACACTTGCTAACGTAGACGTAGGCACTAAGTTTTTCACAATCTTTATTATTACTAGACCGTTCATGCGACATACATATACAAATGCAACGGCCTCGCACCTGTATGCGACTATTGATCGTTCGGTGTTTTTCACTGCTCGAACGTTGTGTTGTTTCGTGTGATTGATATATTTTATTTTTCTCCACACTGCCGATCCCATCTAACGACTGCCACCTGCCTGCCGCGTATGCAGAGCAGCCATTTCCGCTTAGTCATGCCGCCGGCCTCCAAAGATCATGTGGCACGTGACGTCAACACTGCGACGCCGAGCCAGTGATCTCGGGTCGAAAAGGTGCATACCGGGATTTTCCGTTCGTATGGACGAATGCGTAGACAGAGACGGTGCCAGTTTTGCTACGCGCTGCGCTAGTGTTACGCTAACGCTTTCAGGGGCACCGAAGGCGCAAACATAAGCAATATTTGACTTTTATGGCTGCTAGTATTATAAGCTCCGCTAACAATAGCAACTAATTTCACTCATCGCCATCTTTAAGCTCAGTAGAGGTGTAATTCCGATCTCTCAACAGTTGGATCCTCTAAGCAGCGTCCCCTTGCGACAAATGAAAGCACACTATTAAAGCACGCCATTTCCGTCGCTTCTGTGCAGCAATAGATTAATACTTCTAATCTCAGCATTCAAAACATCTGTTCGAATCCCCTGAGTGCAATTTTCTAAATCTTTTTTTTTTGCAATTCACAACCTTCAAATGAGTTACTAACATCTATTCCAGTGTAAGTTAACTTTTAGGTTGCATTATGTGATTATTTTGATTCTAAATAGCCGAAAAGCCAGCCGTTAACAAAGCCAAAAGGTACCGGTACGGCAAAGGTTACATTACGCGATTACATTTACCGTAAAAACTTTCCCTTCTACAGTGAATTTGTGCTACCTTTATGATGCGTTTAGAGACACGGCTCAGCAATAATCGCCGTTTAACTCGCTGATAGACAAGCAGCGATGAGAAAGAAGTTGCGGGACACTACCTTTAAAAGAACAAATTAAGCAGTGTGGAGCGATGTCCGTGGTAACTACATTTTTTCGTTGCGTTAGTAAAGTGACGCTATCACAGCCAGGATACAACATGTGCTCACTAGAAGCTCGAGTGATTGGTGATCTGCCAGGCAATTGTCTTGCTCATAGCGTCTAGCCATGGCTCCAGAAAATTATTGTCGACGTCCGGATAAGATTGGTACACCTGGCTGAGTTCTTTCTCTGATCTAAAATAAGTTGGATATACAACGTGGAGGTCCATGACACGGACCTTGTTTATCGCTGTCGTCTTAGTAGGGCGTCCAACCAAGTTGAGTTTTCGATCTCTTCCATTATGGACTCCCGAATGTCGTTCGTCATCTCTCGGGCGGCCCTAAGCGTGCTTTGCAGCACCGCTTTGGAGAAATACAACGAGAGGAGAGGAACCTGCATGGCTTGAAGGACTGCCGAGATGCACTTTGATATTATGTGTTCTTTTCGGTAGAAAGAGGCGGCAATCTTGCGAGACGAGAATGGCATCAAGGTTCGGACCAACTCCCATGCTATCAGAAGGCTAAGCTCTTCCCCTAAGTTGGCGTGAAGCTGGTCGAAAGAAGACTGGGCACCGAGGTTTACCTGCGGGATGAGAGAATTCCAAGTCAGCATCGAAAACTGCCATTTGCACTTTTTGTCATGCAAATGGCTGTATGCTCTTCTGCTTCTTGTGCAATTATAATGGAAGTTCGAATAATTAGAAGGACACCTGACTTCGCTATGGTCCGTGCACCATGATCCGTACCAAAGACCGTTCTTCGCCTATACGTTACAAATCAAAAGCCTTTCTATGCTCTTGGTACATCGGCTGGTCGTGGCCGCCGGACATGTCGGCAGATGTGACCACCGCAAGTGTCATCAGGAAATGTTCGCCGTATGAAGAGAGATTAGAGATGGAAAATTTATTGATATTGATAGTAATTAATGGAGGCCATATTAGAGATTAGTAGACGTTTTAATGACTAAAAAATGGCCGACGATTACGTTACTTCCTAATGCAAAATTTGAGCCCAGCACATCAGCTGGTTCACCTTTTCGATAGATTGAGGCAAAGGTTTCTAGCAAGACAACTATATACAATTACAGACAACATTTTTTAATTTTTCAGACGTATTCCTTCAAGAAACACTCCACTAACAGTTCTTGGAAATTAAGTTATCGGGAGTATACGAGAGGCAGCACGTGGGCTCATAGGAACGTTGCGCGACGAACAGATAGCAGCGACTGACTGATGCCGATGACGCCACTAGCGAGAGAAGAGAACGTGACTGCGCTTCGGCTTGGGATGCGTGCGCCATGATCCGTTGATAGCGAACCAACGTTTCGGCAGTCGGAGAGCACCCTCGCTGCCACGCAGAAAGAGGGGGGGGGGGTGCTCACAACACACCGATAGCACGCGCGGTCGCCGCCACGGAGGAAGCGGGAGGGGGTGGGGAAAGGAGCGCACGCTGCCCCAGATGCGGAGCTGGTTACAGGAACAACGCCGCCGACGCCAACGACGACGCCAAAAGCAGTAACGGCCGCCAAAGCGCTGCGCTCAAAAATTCCGACATCACTGCAGAATCTCCACTGAAAAAATCCTCTTGCCTGAGCGTTGGTGCGTTGTCCGCGAAATATGTCACCAGGATTCCGCGATTGACATTTACTGCGCATTTCCTCTCCTGTGAATCGTTTTTATAACGCCGATGAACTTTCGATGCGTTCAACGTCACGCTGGCGCTTGTGTCCGACAGGGGGCTAGTGATGTATGGTGTACACTCAACCTTTCACATATAAACACTGAAAATTCTGCAGTGCTATCGGAAGTTTTCAGACTGCAGTTGGTTGATTACTTCTCTTTTCACACTTTGTAATCATTCTCGCATATTAGTGCACGCAAATCACGCTCTCGTTCACGTTCAAACATTTGAATTTTCAGCCCCCTGAAGTCAGGCATAAGTAACCGGAGACCGAGCACACGTCACCCCCTTTGGTCATCGATATTACCACTCCCGTCTATTTCGACGTCTGGTAGACTTATTTGGCTCTATGGACATAACCAATTAACCCACATCAACCATTATGTCACTTGAATACCTTTCTTTGACGCTTTATCCTATAGTACCATTCTTTTCCCGGTACACCAACTGGTTCCTCTTTTAGGCTCCGAGAAAATCATGTCCATGCTAAACCCGCCTTAGTAGCCATAAAATGCTTACGCTTTATTAATGAATAATAATGACTTATAAAACGATTATATGTAATAAAGACTTGTAGCAACAATTTATTACAAAAGACTAAAAATGCTTATTAATAAACAATAATGATTAAAATGACCACCAACTACTTGTAATGACCACCAATGACTACATTTGATCAGTATGTGTAATGACGACTTGTAGTGCCTGTTGATTATAAATTACACAAAATTCCTTGTAATGAGTGCTATTGACTAAAATAGCTACACGTGACTTGTAATGACTAAAAATTACCAATCAATATATCTAACGGCCTTCTGCATACATTATGTCAGAAGATTTGGTCAACCCTGCAGTGGCCACAGGATTGGAGGAGGTCAGTTTACATCCCCATTCCAGAGAAAGGCACTGCCAAAGATTGTTCCAACTACCGCACGATCGCGCTTATTTCTCATGCTAGCAAGGTGATGTTGAAAATCCTCCAAGGTAGGCTGCAGCAGTATGTGGATCGGGAGCTTCCGGACGTGCAAGCTGGGTTTCGCAAGGGCAGATGAACTAGAGACCAAATTGCTAACCTTCGCTGGACCATGAAAAAGCAAGAGAGTTCCAGAAACCCATATACTTCTGCTTTATTGATTATGCGAAAGCGTTTGACTGCGTAGATCACAGCAGATTGTGGCAAGCTCTCCAAGAGATGGGAGTTCCAATTCACCTCATCTGCCTCCTCAGGAACCTGTATCAAGGGCAAGAGGCCACAGTCAGAACTGGGCATGGTCTTACTGATTGGTTTCCAATCGAGAAAGGAGTGATGCAAGGCTGCATACTGTCGCCCTGCCTATTTAACCTATATGCAGAGTGCATCATGAGGAAGGCCGGTCTGGACGAGTCTTCAGCTGGAGTGAAGATTGCTGGAAAACGTATCAACAACCTTAGATATGCGAATGATACCACTTTAATGGCAGAAAGTGAAGTAGAACTCAAGAGACTTCTGATGCGCGTACAAGAAGAGAGTGAGAAGTTTGGGCTTAAACTGAACATTAAAAAGACAAAGATCATGGCGTCTTACCCTATCAAGTCCTGGACCATCAATGGAGAAGAAGTGGAAGCTGTGACAGATTTTCTTTTCTTGGGCTCCAAGATTACCTCGGAAGGAGACTGCAGCTATGAAATTAGGAGACGCCTGCTTCTGGGAAAGAGAGCAATGGTTAGCCTTGATCGCCTAGTAAAGAGCAGGGACATTAGTCTGCCAACCAAGATCCGTATAACTCGTGCTATGGTCTTCCCAGTTGTGATGTATGGATGCGAGAGTTGGACTGGGAAAAAGGCTGACTACCGAATAATTGACGCGTTTGAATTGTGGTGCTGGCGGAGACTCTTGAGAGTTCCTTGGACTGCCAGAAGATCAAATCAGTCGATATTGTCGACCATAAACCCTGACTGCTCTTTGGAGGGTCAAATTCTAAAGTTAAAGCTCAGCTACTTTGGTCATCTGATGAGAAGAGAGGAGTCGCTGGAAAAAGATTTTATGTTGGGAAAGGTTGAGGGTCGCCGGAGAAGGGGTAGGCAGCGAACGCGATGGTTAGATGGCATTCTCGAGGCACTGCAGATGAAGTTATGTGATGTTAGGAAGATAGTGAGAGACCGGAAAGCGTGGCGTGACATTGTCCATAGGGTCACGAAGAGTCGGACACGACTGAACGAGTGAACTGAGAATCTCTAACGACGACCCATTCCGACTACAATTATTTAGAAATCACTAAAACAGTTAATAGATACTAGTAATGACTAAAATGAGAAGCCAACAGAAAGAAGGCGCGAGGAATACGTAGAGTAGCGAGAAGACAAACAGGCCAATCATAAAGGAGGAAGAGTAGGCTTTTACCGTTCACGTTTTAAGAGATATCTTAACAGACCCTTTACTTTTTTGTGCATTCTTGTCGTGCAGAGGACTTTGGCTCGAATCAAAATAAAGACAAATAAATTTTA
This sequence comes from Amblyomma maculatum, assembly GCF_055883805.1. NCBI lineage: Eukaryota > Metazoa > Arthropoda > Arachnida > Ixodida > Ixodidae > Amblyomma > Amblyomma maculatum. The sequence goes on along the minus strand of NC_139347.1, from coordinate 176,456,312 downwards.
AGAAATTGTGCATTTTCTCCGGAATGTCGTCCATTTGGGCTGTTTCTCCATTTCCATTTTGGGCTGCGGTGTCGAATTTTTGGCAAACCGATCTCAACACAGAATAACGCACACACATGATAGCCAAACAGAGTATTTTTTTTCATTCGCAAGTTTCAACCAATATCTATAAGTTACGATGATAAACGAATGCCTGGTGCTGTGCTGATGCAGAGAAAGCAGCGCCTAGTGTTGTAGATGTTATCTATAGTGCTGATCGAGATGTTCGGCTTAGCGTAGAAAAGAGAGTCACTGGCACTTGAAGCATGTGATCTTATCAGGAATGTAAATCAAGGTACGAAGGAACATGTCTGTGTAAGCTGCAAGCTTAATAAAATTTTGATATGCGTACTTTTCAAAGAGGTTAGCGCACTTGAATTCAAGCTTTGTGTGGGCACAGTTAATGCGTTCCATGTAGTTGCCTAGTTTTGAGTAAGACCCAGCCTAACTTCACTCATAAAACGGAAGCCGTTTAAATAGGCTCTTCACGATGCTCATTCAGAGCTGCTTGGAGCTATAGGCAGTTATAAATGTGATTGCACGCCTTCGCTATTTCACTCTGTCTTTTTTTTCGGTAGTTTGGCACTCCTCGTGCATAATGTGTATAAGACGGTATTAGAATTATTAACCATCAGAAAACAAGGCACTGCCTCGTGTTCCTTGTAGGAAGAAAATTATGTCCACTAGGAGATCGTCATAATTTAGCACGAACAAGGGGAGGACGAGGGAGCAAGAAGCAAATACGTTCATTATCAATAGATACTTGTACTTAGGCGGCCACTTCAATGGCAGTGGACACAGTGAAACAGCACATCGCGGATAGGAAATGAAAACTCACTGCGTGGCGCAGTTGAGGCAGTAAAAGAAGGCAGCGAAGTGAAAATATGATCGTTCCATGAAATTACTTAAGGTAGCACATGAGTGCACGCAGCTTTGCCAAATTCCAAATCTCAGAAAGAAGCTTTCAGCGGATAAGCTTCATCGACACGAGATCCAAGATGCTCAGACCAAGGAAATATGGTGCTAGAAGAATTAAGCGATGCCTCAGCCATTAGCATTGTCACATTGATTGCTAGCTGCATGTTGTTGACGCTCCGTGTTTCTCTGCCCCGATCTCCTTTCTTTGCATCTGAAAGCTTTATATGATGTTTTGAATGCTAGAGCATTAGTACACTTCACCTGGCCTCTCGCATCCCCGCCAACACATTCCTGCATACCGAATACTTGTACCACGTGGTTGATGTCCCCCGTAACGTCGTCATTGAAACAACGCAGCCTCAAAAACTTAAGAACCTGCCTCATAAGAACCTGCAGGTAATTTTACTTTAGCTCACGGACGTCGCTAGACGTGTGACAGGTTGGCGTTTGGTATTGCATCAAAGAAGAGTTGGAATAATCGAGAATAATCCAGCTGCTGACGGAGGCAGTGACGTGCCAAACCCACAAGCGGCACTCTTGCGCTTTCGTTTATTATGTCGCCGAACGTCTATGGCAATTCTATTGAGCTCAAGATTGACAATACAAATATCGACCAGCAAAATGAGATTTCATGTGATATAGGTGACCTAGAAACAATGTATTTTGTGCAGTATAATAATCAGAAACTCCTATTTCTGAATTCTGCTTCTGAATGGCAGGAATCAGAATTCCTGTTATTTTCTGACACAGACCAAAACATTATCAAGTAGAAAGCTGCCGAAACGTAACGCAGTCGAGTATATGTCGTATGAATCTCATTGTCTGCGATTTTCCTTTTGTTTGCATGGCTCGCGATGCTGGGATAAAGATATTTTGAAGTCGCTTACCTACCCTTGAAATTTCAGTGCCATTGATACGTAAATACTCGGAAGATCCAGACTCTGATACTTTCTTTAAGATGGATACTGGTAAGACAGGTCAAACAATTATCTGTATATTTTATATTGTAGTGGCATTCGAATTCCATTGAACAATACAGAGATTATATCTAACAATCTCCTTTGACTCTAGGTTACCAATCCTTCATTGCAGTTTGTCCTCTGTGGAAATAAAGAAAACCTGTGATCAGCGAATCGCAGATGGTTAAGCACTATCCTTTCACTTTTGTCTCACATCTTTCCGAGCGCAGTATAACCTTGCAAATTAACCGGCCTACAGACGTCCTATCACCTTACATAACATCGCCACTACTTGAGATTTAATTTCATTGTGTACGAAGACAAGAGTCGCCATACAGGTGTGGCAAATACTTTAGTGGACCTATCAATAAGGCCTTTGTGCAGCCTGCGCCCGCATATCTGAACAATTTCTAATAATTTTAAAGACGTAAATACCTTTTCGGCTAATATCGTAATAATCTGCGATAATATTGTAGGAATTGTTTAATAATGTGCATGGCTAACGATGAAGTAATAGGATTAGCGCCAGGTTTTGCGGCATCCTTTTAGAAGTACACCTCACCTGAACTTCATCTTCTGCTTTGTACACACCCCCAGAGTGCTCTGAGATCAGGGACGCCCACCGACCGGTTGATATACTGGGCGTATAGTTCTGAAGAAGTTCCACAGTTGAAAAGACAGTAACCTGACTCATCTTTAGTATTTCCGGGTTGAAGATGATGCTTGTGGCTGTATTTTCCATGTGGATTACATTGAACATCCAAAGGAAGGCCTGTATCTTTCTGGGGTGTATTCCAAAGGCTAGCATATGAACTAGGTAAAACTCCGTCGCTCGCGTGTACTTGCTTCGCTGCTTTAGCCAGATTAGGTGAGTAAGGCTCAGCGTCAGGACCAGCTGTCGTTTGCCATTAGACAGCTTGGCATCATCCAGGAACATGCCTAGAAGTGTCACAATATTGTACTTGAAGAAAAGCATGATGATCTTGTCCAGAGCTTCGCCGTTCGCGGAGGCGCTCAAGCCGAGGCCCAAGGACTGCACAAATGTCATCAGGCTCTGCGTTTCTTCAGCGGGACTCTCAATGCAGTTCTTGTAGAGGGCACCCGCCTTCTGAGCAGGACTCTGGTTTTGTGACGGATATGACCAGCTGCTGTCCAGTGATCGTACTAGAGTGCGGTACATCTCGTCATCCATCTGCATGAGTACCTGGCCTGAGGAGTGTTTGTAATTACCGCAGGCAAAGCTGTAAAAGTCGTCGCACGGGTTCACTTCTGGCTTCATGATGGCTTTGAGCATCTGGACCGCACTGCTGCATTGGAGATTTTGGCATATCGTTCCTCGCATTTCCAGCACTGTGGTGGAGCCAGTTTTTGGCTCCTTCTGCAGCATGAACCAGGCGACAATGAGCGCAGCCATCAGGGCCAGAATCCCAGCCATGACGACTAGGCATGCCCCCGGGTTCTGACTTGGTTCGGAATCATCGCCTCGCTCTTCTTTCCTGCTGGAATCCTCGGACATTCTCAGCAGCGCTGCGCAAACAACAGATGTCCACGTTTGTCAGCTACAGATATCAAGGTTTCAGTATGTTTCTAATTGACCAAAGAATTACAATGACAGAAATAGAAGTATTTCATAATTTTTTGCCTATAGACAAATGAGCAAAATAGAAATTGCTGCACCCTTGCATTCTTACGACAGCATTCTTAGTATCACAGAACTAAATAAGGCTCATTATTATACCCACAGCAACAAATACTTCGATTTGACTACTGAGGCTGCTGGCTCATCTATGTGATTTAAATACATGCCGCATGATATCGGTGGCCATTACCCTAAGCACACTGCGTATGTGACCCGCACTCATCCAGTTTCTTAAGAGTTGTAATTTGGGCTTTTAGTTGCTTGGAATAAGAATTGAGGACCAGCCTTTTCCTGCTGGTTTTCCCTGCGAGACAAAGGCACCATCAATTTCTGCAACTGCACAAACTCAGTGTTAATAATTACCTTCAAGAGATTAAGCAGCGACTTCATTCTAGGTATCCTCAACATCATAGAATGTCATCATCATCAGCCTGACAATACCCACTGCAGGGCGAAGGCCTCTCAAATATTCCTCCAATTAATTCGGCCCTGTTCTAGCTGCATCCACTTGACCCCTGCAAACTTCTTAGCCCCGTCCGCCCACCTAAATTTTTGTCGCACCCTGCTACGTGTTCCTTCCTTTGGAACCCAATTTGTTACCCTAAGCGCGAATCGGTTATCGTCGAAGGCGTTAATCTGCGCGCTCATCTATGCCTCCCTATGCACAATGCTGTCGCCGAATGTTTTGTCCACAGCATCGTCCTGCGTCATTGCGCTTCTACAGCTATCATTATCGACCGTGGAGCTGCATTTACCACTCGCTTCCCTCGGGCTGTACTGAACCTCACATACACCAGCCAAAGACGTACAATGGCCTTCCGCAAGAAGAGAAATGGCTTGGTGGAATGCCTCAACATGCCCTTGGTGGGCAGGCTTTCAATGTATGTTAATGCCGAGCACAAGCCATGGGACCAAATTCTTCCATACGCAACATTCGCGTATTGTACTGTGCAGCAAGAAAGGACGCGGCTCACTTCTTCGAATTAGTCTGTCGCCAGTTTACTACCCAGCTAGATGCTGTCCTACCTGTGTACATCCCTGACTGTGAGACGGATGCTTTCAATGTATGTTGATACCGAGCGCAAAACATGGGACGAAATTCTTCCATAGGCAATCTTCCCGTATTGTACTGTGCAGCGAGAAAGGACGCGGCCCACTCCGTTCGAATTAGTCTGCGGTCGCCAGCTTACTACCCCGCTGGATGCTGTGCTACCTGTGTACAGCCCTGACTGTGAGATGGAACTTTACGTCGACATCGCCACTCAGGTTCAGCGTGCGGAAGAAGTGCGGCAACTAGCCAGACAACGTATTCATCGTCATCACCATATCTATTCTGACCGCTACAACGTTGGACGCCGCTATGTTAACCACAACCCAGGCGACTATGTGTGAGTCTGGACTCCCGTTTGTCGCCGCGGGCTGCCCGAAAAATTACCCTGCGCCACTACTTCGGTACTTACCTTGTTGTCCGCCGTCTCCGCGACGCGATGTACGAAGCTGCACTAGCCTCACCAGCGCGCTCATCGCACAACAGCAAGCTCAGCGACATTATGCACGTGGTGCGAATGAAGCCGTACTACCACCGATCCCCCGACTGACCTTCAGACAGAACAGAGTCTATTCCGTGATGTCAGACTCGTGGTGTAAACGCTTTTACGCTATTTTTCTCCACCCTTCTCTCTGACGGTAACACCGCATCAGGACGATGCTCCACAAGAGAGGGCAGTGACTCGTGTTAGAGGTAGAAGAAGAGAGACCGCAATCGGAAGAAATAGAGGACGTTGAAGTGTAGGCCTGTTCCTGGTGCCCTCTTTCCCTAGGTCAGCTCTCACGGTTCCCTAGTTCAGCAGTTGCAGTAGTCCTTCTGTGTAACAACTGTTACAATATGAGCGTTTCGATGCGGTTTAGCTTCGGTGCAGGTTTTCGACAACTGCTGGCTGCTGCACAGCTGTTAGAAAGAATAATTGCAGCCAAGGAGGAAACTGAAATTCGCCTTCATAAAAAGTAAAGATTTACCACAATCTAGTTAATGATGCAGTTCTTTAGCTTGTCCGCATATTTCAGGCCAATTAATATGGTGTGATAATAAGAAGGGCACGGAGCACATGCTTCTTCGTTTTAGTTCACATCTCTTAGCTTGAGCGACATCATTTCCTGTGTCGGTAAAACACTCTACCACACTTAATAATGATCAACATGGGTCTCAAGATTCTTCTCTGCTTTTCACAACCCGCCATGATCATGCGGTCAGTCTGGCGAATGACGATGCTGCTCTTTCGGATAACCTCTCAGCGCTATCGCTTTATACACTAATTGTTGAAGCTTATAAGTCTGTCTTGAATAGAGTGCATAAGGCTGGCCTCCTTATTCCAAGTGTCAAAGCCAATATTAGGCGCAAGGTCCCTTTCTGCTTTAGACAACATTTCATTATCATACCCAACACTGACGTCTCAGACAGTTTGGTCAACGGCGGCTTAAGGACGCTTAGCGACCCCTCGATGTTTTCAGAGCCGGCGACTAAAAGCAAAGCTTGTGGGGTGTCCTAAAATGTGTCAGACGGTCAGAAACTTTTCCGACAAGACAACGCAAAACTATAAGACGAAAAAGATTAAGATGTCTATTGCAACGAAGTTGTAAGCGTTCGCAAAGGCAAAGCCAGCCAATATTTTGTGTCTCACAGAAAATTGTAAAGTAGCGCGCGCATTGCGCTCATGTTCTTTTTCACAACTATCTCTGCAGTACAGCTAGTCGTCACCGCTCGACTGAAAGCTGGTGAAGTCGTGGCACAATTTCGTTAACTAAATTGGGTGACGCAGAAGCTCTCCTAATAAGCGTCTGATGCAAAAAATGTTTTGTAGCATCCGCTTGCGGATCCTCAACCTCGTCCATGCAACTTGCTACTCGTATGTGAGGAATCCTTGTCTTTTTCTGAGCTACACAATGCATACTAATTAGCGCACAGTTGGTGTCTAGCAATTAGTTAAAAAGCCATAACAGGCAGACATAAAGCCTCGCAGAAACCAGGTCAAAAGTCCATGCGTGGCGTAGGGAAAGCATCTCCAACTCGTGGTGAAAGGGTCCAGTAAGACTGCACACTGACGCCATATTCCCACCCCAAAGAGAAAGTCAGTGTTTTCAGGGCCTGGCAACTCGGTCGTATAACGCAGTCGCCAGGCATCATACAATTCCACAAGCAGTGAGTCAAATACATGTGACATGTGAACTACCACGTCATTTATCCATTGCCTCCATTTCCAGCTCACTACGCAGAAGCAGGACTTTTTTTTTTTTAGAATGGGACCTTTATAACCAGCGTGTTAGAAAGGGAGAGTGCCAGTGGAGGGCAGTCTATTTTATTTACACTGCACATGAAGCGCCCTTAAAATTGATAAGATGGTAGACATTTGGAAGGGAGTCAAAGGGTATTCGAGTACAACGATCGATAGGAGAGTAACTATTTTGCCGCGAGTGCGGGTCTTGGAATAAAATGTAATTGGAAAGTCAAAAAAATTTATTCAAGGGAATTTCCGATCTGCCGACTTGGTGAGATATATGGCTGCTTTTATGAACAGAGGAGACATGTTCCTTTAGAGGATCTTGTCCGATGCTACACCATATGGGCTCGTTACTTCAGTTCGACGCTCGCGGTTGAATTCCTTGAGCAGTGGAATATTTTTCTGCGACTTTGAAAGGGCACCAAAAATTGTTTCTTTTGTCCCTGCGAGGGAACTGGGAGAACGCGTCTGCATAACTGGAACAATGGGACGCAATATTCCGCTACCTCCGGTAGATGAAACCTTTGGCGGATTGACAGAGACGACAAAATCAACACGCTGTGTAGGACCTACTTACTGTATCTACAAAGGTCTCGACAGTATTATATAAATTCTGTCCGCTCAGGGAACTCCTCCTATAACATACCTGCTCGCCATGAATGCCAGGTTGGGGCTATCAGCAATCCTCTCAGTGGCGAATAGCCGCGGATCGAACATGCGGTGGTAATGGTGCTATCGCGCTACATTAAAAGTCGAATTTTTAAGTTCTCCAATTATCTTCCGTGCACTGCTCTCTTCCGACAGCCTATCACCTCCTGGCATCGATAAATAATCAGAGGAGGTCACATGGCAACGTGGAGTGATAACGGTGAGGTTTGATGCGGGAAAGCGAAATGTATGACAAGTAGTGTTGCCTACCTATGCAGTGGATTCCCACACGGTTTCCTGGTAAAGCAGACAGTGGCTGAAACGTTGAGTTTCAGAAGGCGTCTTCTTCTTTGTGCCTCGTAAGACATTACATGCACTCTTCTTCTACTTCTACTACCTTGGTAAATGTCACAGACCCACTAAAGGGGATTGGCTAGGGTTCGGTTTGAACGGTCAAATGTGCTACAGATACTGAAATAGTGTAAAAAATTAATTATCAACTAAACAAAAACCTAAACTTAAGATCACAGAATTGAAAGAAAGGAAGAAAAGTACGGAGCAAAATATGGAACCATGTAAATTTTGATTACAATTGTCAAGAGAATCTGTCCTTAGTTGTGAGGTAGTTATGCAAATAATGACACATTTCAGGCAGCGCAAATAATCTTGCACTCGCACCAAAGGTGCGTAGAAGCGGGATCGAGAAACTAAAACCCAATAGGGATATTGAAATTTCTAAATATACCCTTCTCTGACGTGAAAACCTCTGGGAAGCGAAAAGGAAATGCTCAATATTTCCAATCCCACCGGAAGCCTTCCAAAGATTTGTTTGTCTGAACCTGTAATTGACATGAAGCAACTTTCCATGAGTAGATGAGATGTGGTAGTGTGCTGTAGATAAGGAAGGATCATTGTATGAGACGACTATGTGTTGATAGCGCTGAAAATGGGATATTCCAAAATTGATAATATTAGTGATGGCACATAGAACAGGTGCATCAAGAACTGATTAAGCCAAGACATCTGCTGCTTCATTCTCGAAAATACCGCAGTGCCCTGGGGCCCTGTTTAAGCGTATTTCTTTCATACATCCCGGTATCAAAACATTTAGTGAGCGGCCCAAAAGACTCTCCCGTGCTGACTCAAATGACACCAAAACCGAAAGACAGTATGACGGAAAAATTATTTTTACAAATTGCAGGAAACTTTTAAAGATACAAGCCCAGTTGCCATAACCTCTACTAAAGGGATTGGTGTGTACGGGGACGCGCACAGAAAACGTTCAGGAAAGAAACTTACAAATTCCGATCGCTGCCTTCTGTGTGGTCACAGACGCACCAATGGTGATTACAGTGTCATCTGGGAACTTTCCAAGGTGATCAGATTAGAATATTTCTCCACATAACCCTGTTCTGTGCTAGCTGCATCCACTTGACCCCTGCGAACTTCTTAATCTCATCCGCTCACCTAACTTTCTGCCGCCCCCTGCTACGCTTTCCTTCCCTTGGAATCCAGTTTGTTACCCTAAGCGACCATCGGTTATCCTCTCTTCGCACTACATGTCCTGCCCATGTCCGTTTCTTCTTCTTAATTTCCACAAGAATGTCGGTAACTTGAGTTATTTCTCTGACCCACTCTGCACACATCCTATCTCTTAATGTTACCCCTACCATTTTTCGTTCCATAGCCCTCTGGGCTGTCCTCAACTTAAGTAGAACTCTCTCGGTTAGTCCTCCACGTTTCAGCGCCATAGGTGAGTACAGGTAAGATGCAAATGTTATATACTTTCCTCTTTAGCGATACCGGTAAGCTGCTGGACATAATCTGCGAGTGATTGCCAAATGCGCTCCATCCCAATCTCATTCTTCTTGTTATTTCCTTTTCATGGTCCGGATCTGCGGTTACTACCTGTCCTAAGTAGGCATATTCGCCTACTACTTCCAGTCCTTCGCTACCTAATGTAAACTGCTGTTCCTTCCCGAGGCTGTTGAACATTACCTTAGTCTTCTGCATATTGATTTTCAAGCCTACCTTTCTACTTTTCCTGTCTAGGTCATCAATCATTATTTGTAGTTCATCTCCCGAGTTGCTTAGCAAAGCAATATCATCAGCAAATCGCAGATTACTTAGGTATTCTCCATCTACCCTTATCCCTAACTGCTCCCATTCCAAGTCTCTGAATATTTCCTCTAAGCAAGCTGTGAATAGTACTGGGGAGATTGTGTCTCCTTGCCTAACACCTTTCTTTATGGGAATTTTGTTACTTTCTTTATGCAGAACTATGGTTGCTGTGCAGCCACTGTATATATCTTCCAGCACTTTCACGTACGGCTCGTCTACCCCCTGATTTCGCACTGCCTGCATCACCGCCGAGGTTTCAACTGAGTCAAATGCTTTTTCGTAATCAATAAATGCTAAGTATAAGGACTGGTTATACTCCGAGCTTTTTTCTATCACCTAATTGATGGTATGGATATGATCGACAGTAGAGTACCGTTTCCGAAACCCTGCTTGATCCTTTGCTTGATTGTAGTCTAAGGTTGTCCTGATTCTATTAGCGATTACCTTAGTGAATACCTTATACGTAACAGAGAGTAAGCTGATTGGTCTGTAATTTTTAAGGTCCTTAGAGTCCCCTTTCTTGTGAATGAGGATAATGTTTGCATTCTTCCATGGTTCCGGTACCGTCGATGACGCCAGGCACTGCGTATACAAGGTGGCCAGTTTTTCTAACACGATATCGCCCCCGTCCTTCAGCAAATCCGTAGTTATCTGATCCTCTCCAGATGATTTCCCCCTTTTCATAGTTTCTAATGCTTTTTTGACCTCGTCCTTCGTCACTGGTGGAACGTCTGAATGCTTTTCCCTACCGCCAATCTCATTACGGTCCTGACTACTTTGGCTACTGTAGAGATTGTATAGAACTCCTCGGCTACTTTGACTATCTTATCCATATTCGTGATGACGTTGCCCGCCTTGTCCCTTATCGCACACATCTGGTGTTTGCCTACGAACAATTTCTTCTTTACCGCTTTAAGGGCTTCCCCCGTTCTTTACAGCATGCTCAATTTTCTCCATGTTATACTTCCTTATATCGGCCACCTTGCGCTTATTGATTAGCTTTGATATCTCGGCCAATTCGATCCGGTCTGTTGGATTGGAAGCTTTCATTCTCTGGCGTTTCTTATTGCTCCTTGCTTCTAGAGTAATGTCGCCATCCTCGGTTACAGCTGAATACCTATTCTGTAGCGAGATCCTGAACTCTTCTGCCCTCCCCCTCACCGCTAATTCGTTGATGGGTTTCTTTCTTACTAACATGTTGCGTTCCTTCTTCAGATTTAGGCAAATTCGGGACCTCACCATCCTGTGGTCACTGCATCGCACTTTCCCGATTACCTCTACATCTTGCATAACGGCGGCGGTTGAACACATTATGAAGTCGATTTCATTTTTAGTCTCCCCGTTCGGACTTTTCCATGTCCATTTCCGGTTCTTCCGTTTGCTGAAGAAGGTATTCATGATTCGTAAGTTATTGCGCTCTGCAAACTCAACTGGTAACTCCCCCTGCTATTCCTAGAACCAATGCCATAGTCACCTACTGCCTTATCTCCTGCCTGTTTTTTATCTACCTTGGCATTGAAGTACAGTATACTGCGTATTTACTTTTCGCATTGCCGATTCTACAGAAGCTGTCAACTGCCTGGTTATTATAACTACATGTAGGTGCATAGGCCTGTACAACCTTTAGTTTATACCGGTTATTAGGCCTAATTACAATCCCTGCCACCCTCTCTATAATACTATAGAATTCATCGATACTACCCGCTATATACTTATTGACAAGGAAACCTACTCCTAGTTGTCGCCTCTCTGGTAAACCTCGATAACACAGCACATGCCCATCCTTCAGTACAGTATATGCCTCATTCGGCCTCCTAACCTCACTAAACTCTATGACATCCCATTTCATACCCACTGGTTCCTCTAACAGCACTGCTAAACTAGCTTCACTAGCTAGGGTTCTAGCATTAAACGTTGCCAGGGTCACTTTCCAATGGCGGCCTGTCCAGCGGAGCCAGGCTTTCTTAGCACCCCCTGCTGCGTCACAGGTCTGACTGCCATCGTGGTAAGTTGTTCCGCAGCCGCTGATGACTGAGGGCCGGAGTTTTGCGGAGCTTATCATGAGAGGTTGCGGCCAATTACTGCACCAGGGTTGCCAACTCCTGTTCTGGTGAGGGAGTGCGTTGCCGGAGGTGTTCACCGGCATCAGGTCGCACCCCAAACCTGTTTATGCAATTCCATCGACACGCGGATTTTTTTTTTTAATCCGGTCGAGAATTGCGCGGCACCGGGATTTGAGCCCCGGTCCTCTTGCATGCGAGGCGGATGTTCTACCGCTACGCCACCGCTGCTGTACCTATGTACCAGTATACCAAGTTACCAATATAATTTTCCTCTATTGGGAACCACCAATATACTCGGCAGGTGGTTAAAGGTTACGGATGCTTTGAAGCGAAAGTGTAAAAAATTGCTAAGTCATTTTGAGGCTAAGCAATTCTTGAAGGTCATTCAATCAATGTTCATTGTAAAGTCCGATATACCTCTGCAACAGTAGATATCCGTTGGGTGCTTCTCGCAATCGGGACAGCTTTTCGTGATGTCCGAAACTCTGCCTCGAAGTCTACATTCCGTCTTAACTACTGCCGCTCAAATGATAAAAACTTTTCAACTGAAGCAGTTTTTACACCGCACGATCAACAAATCTTGCGCAGCAACAGACAACTAAAATGCTTGTCAGGTCATACAAGTCACATTTTTGGATGCCGCGTCGTCCGCGCTCGAATAGAGCGTCTTCTGCGGCGTCGTCTGCAACTGTGGTCCTTTCTCTGTTTTTATTGACGCTCAAAAAGCGTTCTATTATTGTTCTTTTTTCTTGGCTGCGCACATTGAACTATCATTATGAGTAAGCAAATTCAGTTCATATGGTAGCGTGTCCGATTGCAAGAGAAGCTTGCGGGATTGGAATGAACACCCGGCGGATACGAGCATACCGGCGGTGTGCACTGCTTCGCGGCTCATATATTTAGCGGCATTTTATAAATCGATTGCTTCCGAAATGACGTAGCATACATAGAAACATATTCTTTAAAAACTCTTGCTAAATTTTGCCGACCAGCCACTTTTGTCTGCGACGCGAGAAAAAGGTTGTGGTAAGTTGTGTTTACACGTGTTTCTATGGATCGACATTCAAACTCTCACCCCATACATTTGGCGATGTTTTAAAAATATGGTGCCCCTGAAATACCGTTTCATGATTTCACAATTCTGTTCTAGGATGCTCATGGTTTCCTTGTACCAAAAGCGACATGAATGTCCCGTGAAAGTAGAAAACTGCTATGAAACCTTTCGCTTGTATGCATTCCTTTAAGCGCTAAGCTTAGATTTCGCCGCAACTGTGCTGCAGCGTCGCAAGCGCCCCTTTTGAAGAAAATATATTTTTTCAGTATTATCAACGTGTCCAATATTTCTTCCTTCCTTCGTGATCATTAGCTGCTGGTTGTATAGCAGTAGTTTTCAATGCTGGCTACGTGAAGAAAAGGTTACCGAACGTTCTTTACAACGAACTCGTGCCATTTTTCAGGATGGCAGAGGCGAACTTCTAATCTTATGACATCGACTGTTTTATTGATAATTTCTTTTTAATATTGTCACGTGGTAGTGACCAGGGTCGATGACACAAATGAACACACAGGCTTGATGGTGCGGAAATAACCTCTTTATTGGGCTGACTTGCACCCGCAAAAGAACTAAACGACTCGGCGGCGGCGATAGCAGCAAACGTGTTGGTCGATCGTCGAACAAAGAATGCTCGTCACACTCGTCAACGCTCAATTTAAAGGCTGCACAGAACAATCTAGATAACGTCGCAAACAGCTACCAGCACGGGCTGAAACATTGTGGAAAGACGCACGAGTGGCCGGAATCTTCGGGACAGATCTCGGTGCATCTTGCGCTACAACGAAACTGATAAAGGTGCGACTCGCCACATCGAGCATTAATAAGCAAAGATTACGGAACTGATACGCGATCCAGAATCGGAGTGATAAGCCTGTATGCCGGCGGCTGTTGAAAAACAACAAATACAGTTTTGAAGGTTTCGCGGCAATATATAGGCGGCAGAAAACATTTTGTGCTAGTGATACTTTCGAAATAAATCCCAGCTGAGAGGCTTCTAGAAAACCTTGTGTAAAATGCATGAAAGGAGACTACATGTCTGCACCGCCCAAGGTTCTTGATAATAGAATCTTTTCATTTGCATTACTTATTTTCTTCAACTATTTTTGTTCTTATATTCACGGCTATTTCCTGGCCCGGAGAACCTCGACTGGCGCTCAGTGCACTGCCTGGTAAGTACAATGGTCCTTTAAAGTGCTGTAATTGTATTGCCCTGTAGGGCCCTAGTGCGAAAGCATTGAAATTTTAATTAAGCCACTGTGAAATACGCATGTTTATATTCGCCGCATTATTTTCGTGGTGGAATAATAATGTCTAAAGAGAAAAGAGAAAGAACACAATTTTCAGCACATATTTGCATAAAAGCTGGTGCAGTAAATTTAGATACGTGGTCTTTTATGGTCCTATCTATGGAGTAAATCAGAGATCTCATATTAAAAAATACTGAGCAAAGGAAAGCTTTTTACATGTCCTAAATCCGCTTAAATCTTCCACACCCGTAACACTGATACTCAGAACTACTAAGAAAATTTACCGCTCAATCTGTAGCAGGAAGTGAGACCAATTATTTCACATCAACAGCTGAAACTTTTTCTTTAAAATGCAACGCCATACAACAGTTTACCCCAGTGTACAAATAAGGGATGCTGATAGCGAAATGTCGCATGTTTTCACAGGAAAAAAAAAGAGAAAAAAGATGGTAGAGGCTCTCTCTAGCAGCGTTGGAGGCAAATTTTTCCTCTTATATTAACGAGACCTCCTCCCTCTGCTTATAATTCTGATATAAGGAAAGCAACGCTACATTTCCAGCTACGTGCATCATACTACTCTCAAATCGACGTCGGCGACATCGGGGAGTGTCACCGACCGCATTTAACATGCCGTGCAAATGTTCACCAAGTAAAATAGCTGGAAATGTTTCAATGCTACGTATTGGCTGCTAGTAATGCTATCAGCTGAGCAGAATATTACCTGCCATATCTGGACACTGTAGTTGTATTAGCCGTTGGCTTATGCACAATGCTGCGACAGCGGGACTCGATGTAGCCATTTGGAGCTCAGTGTCCAATAATTCCGAGGCACACTTTTGGGCATTTGGTAAGGCATCTACAGTACCACCACATACAGGTTGGCATGATGGACAGTTGTAGTAATGTAAGGGGCGAACAGTTTGCTACATCAAAAGTTGTGTTGTAATTGCACTTCAATGCAATGCGACCATCACGGAACAAAAACTTGCTTAAGTCATCAATTATTCAGGAACAGCTCATCACCGACTTAAATAAACTGCACACTGAGGCCTGCGAGTGCGAGCTGCGTCACCGCGTTTTGCTATACTGGCTAAGTGCTTACAGCGGTATGGCGGGAGATGACTACACCGACGCCGCAGCTGAGCTAGTACACAAAGTTTCACCAAGAGTAATTCTGATCCCATTCTCAAGAACAGATGCAGCAAGATAGGTAGCCACTGAATCATGGCAATTTAAGCGCTACGGTCGAGTGATCCGGACCACCAATACCCACCTCTACATCGAATAGACCCACTCACGTCTTCCAAGTGCCACACAATCTGAGCAGATGCCATCGTAATGCCTCCACCGAAGTCGCTTGAATGTGGCGTACACAAACTACTTTATACACATATTCGTTATAGCTGCAGCCCTCTTTACTCTACAAGTGATGTGTGTGACGATTTCGAACATTTGATAACCTCCTGCCAAAGGTTAATTGCACATCTCAGGACATTGCGAATTATTTTGGCTTCGCTAAAGACACAGCCCTGCGTCTTGAACACGTCCTTGTTCCTTTGTGTGATGCTTCTTCGGCTGCTCGATCTACAAAGGTCTTAACACCTTTTCTCTAAGACACTAGGTTGATAGAGACTCTTTGAAATGCATCTGTGCATGTGAAATCGTGTGTCAATAACTTTATTTTATTTTTAATTGTTTCCCTTCGCCTTCTCTTCTTTGTGACCCACATCAGGGGTAGCATGCTAGGATCAGTACTAGGCAGACATCTCCTACAACAAATAAAATCCCTCTCTCTTTCTCTCACGGGTGGACTGCTTTAATTACAAGGAACTACGCGGATAATAAGGTTCGGAGGTTAATGAAAGAAAACTTCCGGACGACGTGGAGTCCAATGCTAAGTTTCATTAAAATCTGCAGAGCTTAATAACAACCGAATATATTTGGATTGCTACAAATGGTACATTTAGCTTCATATGATGGAATATATATCAGTTATTGCAGTAATCTTATTTTAGCTTTTATTTCTTTATCAGCACCAGTTTTCGGAGGAAACTGCGCCCAGAAATATGAAACCGGGCCCTGCATGGCAATGATTCCTATGTGGTGGTTCAACGCCGAGTCTGGCAAGTGTGAACAGTTCATCTACGGCGGCTGCGGAGGCAACCAGAACCGATACGAGACTAAGCAACAGTGCGAAATGACCTGTTCTGCCGAGAAACGTGAGTGTTTATTGCAAAACTGAAACTTCAGATGCCGTTGAACATTCACTCGACTCTGTAGTTTAGCGTTTCCGAATTGCGGAAAAGTGTTAATATTGGGCCAAAGTATTATAAACGAAAATAATATTTTTTTTTTCAGTATTCTCGATGTGTACAATATTTCTTTCTTCTTGCATGATCATTTTCTGCTGCTTCTATAGCAGCAGTCTTCAATGCCGCGTACGTGAATAGCTTCCGTTCTTTAAATTGAACTCCCTTACATGTTTTCAGGATGCCGCTGCTAGCTTTTATTCTTTTGACATCGACTGCCTTTTTGCTAAATTTTCCTAATATATAGGTGGCATAAAACATTTTGTGATACTGATCTTTCGAAATAAATTCCAGCTGAGATGCTTCCAGAAACACTTGTGTAAAATGCATTAAAGGAGATGAAGTGTGGAGAAGTCTAAAGTCTAGAAATTTTCATTTTTCGATTTTGGAAACTTCTGTTCTAATGATCACATCACCCAAGCTTTTTGATGACAAATCTTTTCTGTTGCATTACTTATTCTCCTAAATTAATTTTTTTTTTGTTATATTCACAGCCATTTCCTGGCCTGGGGAACCTCGATTGGCGCTCAGTCCACTGCCTGGTATGTACAATGCTCCTTTAAACTGCTGTAATTTTATTGGCATGATACGTGGTTACGCGAACGCATTCCATATTTTTTTATTAGGTCACTGCTGAAGCATGCATATCTATATTTGACGAATTATTTTCATGGAGGGGTAGCTATTTGTAAAGTGAAATGGGAGAAAACAAGCATTTTTGTTCACATATTTCTTTCTTTCTTTATTCAATACTGCGAACCTTGTACAAGTCCAAGCAGGGTGGTAACATTGCAACAGCAATAATAGCAAAGGTATTCAACATCAAAGTGTGGAGAAAGGCAATAATGAATCATTCCAGTCGGTTACTGTGCGAGGAAAAAATGAAAGCTTGAATAAATCAGTTCGAGAGAAATACGGCGTCAGGGAGTTAGGATGATGGTGGCGCATATGCCCCGATGATAAAAGCGACAGATATGGTGAACGGTTAATTGCTACGGCTCGATTCCAAAGTGCGGGAAGAAATTGCAAACATAATGTTTTTTTCTTCGTTGATCAAGACATCCAATACCCTTAACCTGCATTAACTCAGAGGGTGAGTCATATGGAAAATATTCAGAGTAAATAAACCTCACAGCTTTTCTTTTGTACCTTTTCTAAACGGGTGATATTGTGTTTAGTAAATGAGTGCCAAACAACGCATGCATATTCAAGTTTCGGTTTTATTAGTAAATTGTAAGCAAGTAAGTTTACGCTCGAGGGAGAATTTTTAAGCTAATGTCTTGAAAAGTGTTGTTTACGTAAAGCGGAAAAGCAGATGTTATCTATATGTAAATTCCATGACAAAGTATTCGTAAGCATGAAACCCAAATTCCTGTACTTGGCCTCTTCCAACAAAGGTGAAGAGCCTAGCCTGTAGATAAAAGAGAGCGGAGCAATTCTGCGAGTGAAGCGAGGAACGACGGTATTATCAGTGTAAACTTTCATGTCCCACGTTTTACACCATTCATAAATGTTAGCCAGAGAGGAGTTAAGATGAATTTGGTCACTAATCGAAGTTATTTCTTGAATAAGCCCACAATCGTCTGCCAACAGCCTGATAAGCACGTTGGGATCAAGATCAGTTGTAAGATCATTAATATATAATAAAAACAATAATGGCCCCAGCACGCTTCCTTGGGGCAACCCATCAAAGCTACACGCGGCACCTTAGCATGAAAGCTGGTGCAGTGTATATATGTACGTGCATTTTACGGTCCTGTATTTTCGAGTAAGTCAGACCGTATCTCATTAGCATCTACAAAACAAAGGCGGACGTTTTAGATATCATAAATCTATTAAAATCGTGATCAGCCATAACACTGCAACTCAGTACTACTAAGTAAATTTACCGCTTAATCTGTACCTGACAGTGAGGCCAATCAATGCCCATCAACAGCCGAAACATGTTCGTTAAAATGCAAGGCCATACAACAGTTTATCCCAGTGTACAAATGAGGGATGCTGATAGCGAAATTTCGCATGTTTTCACTGGCAAAAAAAAAAAAAAAAGGACGACAGAGACTTTCTCTCGCAACATTGGAGGCATGTTTTTTTGCTCTTATTTAACGAGACCTTCATCCTCTGCTTCTAATTCTGATATAACGAAAGCCTCGCCACATTTCCAGCTACGTTCATCAGACTACCCTCAAATCGACGTCGGCGACACCGGGGATTGTCACCGACCGCATTTACCATGCCGTGCAAATGTTGACCCATTAGGCTGGCTGGACATGTTTGGATGCTGGTAGCAATGCTATCAGCTGAGAGGAACAGTATTGTTCATATCTGCACACGGTAGTTGTATTAGCCGTTGGCTTATGAACAATGCTGCGGCAGCGGGCCTCAATGTAGCCATCCGGAGTTCAGTGTTCAATAAATCGAGGCACACATTTGGGCATTTGGTATGGCACCTATCAGTACCCCTACAGATAGGTTGCCATGATGAACAGTTGCAGTACAATAATGGCGAACATCTCTGCTTCATAAAAAGAACAATTTCTGAATCATAAACGGAAGTTGATGCGCATCTCGGTTTGTCCCTCTATACGCGATTCCCCAGTTTAACAATCTCGGAAAGCAGGTTGCTTGTTGAAAAGCAAGGGTCATTCAAAACTCATCGACATTATTACAAAGTTATTTTTATTTTCGCTTCAATGAAATGCAACCATAACGGAACAAAAACCTCCTGCACCATGGGTTATCTTCCATGATCGTCGCGCTGCAATACAATTGCTTAAGTCCTCGCGGATTCAGGCCTTATTGTAAATACCCTTCACACTGAACCCTGCGAGCTGCGTCCCCGCAGTGAGCTACAATGCTTACGGCGGCATGGCGGCCAATGACTACGACGGCGCCGCTACTAAACCAGTACACAAAGATTCATGAAGAAAATTTCTAATCCTGTTCTCAGGAAGAGATGCTTGAGCAAGACTTGTATCCCCTAATCATGGATATGCAGAGCTCTCTGTGGTGTGACCCGGAGCACCATTACCGACCTCTACATGAAGTGAACACGCCCAATTCCTCCGAATGCCACACGATTTGAGCAGATGCCATCGTAATTGCCATCACTGAATTCTTTTCTATGTGGCCTACACAAACTACTTTATACATAAATTCGGTATAGCGAGCAGCTGTCTGTACTCATGTGATGTATGTGACGATTTCGGACATTTTATAACCCCCTGTCAAAGGTTCATAGCACGTCGCAGGACACTACAAATTAATTTAGGCTTGTTTAAAGACACAGCCCGTCCGCTTGAACACGTTCTCGGTCCATGGTTTGATGGGTCTTCGGCTGCGCCAGCTACAAGGACCTTAATAATGTTTAAGACACAGGGTTGATAGACACTCTTTGAAACACATCTGTGTGTGTTTGTGTGAGTGAAAATGTTTGTCACTAAATTTTTATTAAGTTTTGTAAATCACTTTTCCTTTCACCTTATCTTCTTTGTGACTCTCATCAGGGGTAGCATGCTAAAATCAGTACCACGCAGGCATCTCCTGCGTTCAATAAAAAAAGAATATATATATATATATATATATATATATATATATATATATATATATATATATATATCTCACGGGCGGACTGCTTTAATTACAACAAACTACGTGGTTAATAACGTTCACAAAATTATTACAAAAACGTTCTCGAAGACGTTAGGCCCAATGCTAAGTTTTAACAAAATTTGAATTTCTTCAAAAAAATTGAATTTATTTTGCCCCGGCACAGAGGGCACCTTTAGCTATGTATGATAGAAACAATATAATTAATTCCAATAATATTATTAGAGCTTTTATTTCTTCATCAGCACCTGTTCTCGGAGGAAACTGCGCCCAGAAATATGAAACCGGGCCCTGCAAGGCAATGATTCCTATGTGGTGGTTCAACGCCTAGTCTGGCAAGTGTGAACAGTTCATCTACGGCGGCTGCGCCGCCGTAGATGCGGCGGAGGCAACCAGAACCGATACGAGACTAAGCAACAGTGCGAACTGACCTGTTCTGCCGAGAAACGTGAGTGTTTCTTCTTTTTTTTTGGAGGCAGAGCAAAACAAGTCAGAGAGCCACTCGTTAACCGTCAGGCAACGTCGACGCATTTCATTTTCCTGTCTTAACAACGTACATGTTTGGTTTTCTCTTCGCAGCTACTTCCTGGCCCGGAGAACCTCTTGAGGCGCTCATTGCACAGCCCGGTATGTACAGTTTTAATTTCTTAAAATAGCCTCAATATCATTACTGTTTTGTCTGGAAAAAACATTTACCAAGTTTTGCATTAAATTTCTGCTAATGTATGCATGCATATATATAGCAGCAATGCATTATCTTCAAGATCATGCATTGCTGCACTCCCTATAAGGAGGCGACGTTACTATGGGGCTGTTGAGAAGCAAATACTGAAAGTAATTTTAAAAAACACATAACTGGGCGAGATATGGATTCACCTAAATCTTTAACCGATCTTCATAAGCGTGCTCAAGAACCCCAGTAGTTCAAAGAAAGGTTCCGCTCAGACGGCGCCTAACAATGAGTTTCCAATTAACCCGCAACACGAGGCAGAAGGGGATTCTACATAATGCTATTGTATAATCCAGTATCCTCCAAGGGTGCCAGTGAACCTATACTGACTCAGTAATGTCACATTTTGGGTATGTGGAGCTGTACCTCTCGTTGTATCCTGTTTTTGCCGAGCTTTTGTTTTCTCTGATTATGATCGTTTATATTTTCTTCCCTCAGCACCTGTGGATGATGTTTGCCGTCGTCCCCCGCACTCCGGTCCTTGTATGGCTTCCTTCCCTCGCTTCTACTACGACGCTCAGACAAAGCAATGCCGACCATTCATCTACGGCGGCTGCGACAGCAACGGCAACAACTTCGAGACGATGCACCAATGCATGCGTGTCTGCGCCCCTCCGGCCCCTTGGCGGCCCGAGCCCCTGCTCCCATAAAAGCCTACATTGCACTTACTGTTTCTTTATTACGAGAGTGCCATAGCTTTTCAATCGAGAATGTTCAAATTGAGATGATTTGACAAGTACTTTCTAAATATTTAGTTGTAAAGATGACAAAGCTGCTTGTAGAATATGTAAAGCTTTGAAGACACATTAATAAATCTGATTTACACGACTGGCATCTTCATTCTATTTGCTTGATTTCACACCTTTCGCAGCGGAAAGGCTGTGCGGGCGGTCTAAATGTGACTAGAAAGTGAGTAGTTTCTAACGGGCTCTGTTGTTCTTTTATTATCAACAACATTTTATTCGCCCAGAAACGCCACATTTTCTGAAAATGAAGCGGTCACCTTTTTATGCTAAGAATGCGGAACAAACCTACCACGGGACTATAAGCATGAGGCACAGAAATCGAATTGCTAACGGCGCATAGATGAAGACTCCCGATTCCCAACACCGGCATTAAAGCTAAATCAGTAGGGAAAATGAAATAAAATGCCGCAATTGTTCTGCGATATGAAGGAGGCGCCTGTTCAGCTCCAGCATAAATATTCACTGATCTCGCACTTGCTCCAGCAAATGAGCGGATATTTCCCAAACATCTTCGCGCTTGAAATAACCAGAACATGCTGTTATGAAAACAGGACACGAGCAGACTGCCACGAAGGGACTTCGTTATATGGCGCATGGATCCCTTCCCTAGGGTTTTTCTGAAATGCATTTTTAATAACTTATGGTTGACACTGAACAACCTGCAAATAGAAAAATAAAATAACCTAACCCTATTTATTCTGTGCAGTCAATCTCATTTCATCACATCTGGAATGTCAGTGTGACTCTCAAGTTTTCTTTTGTGGGCATTTATCTTCAAAATATGGTGTGAAATAAGAGTGGGAACAAGCGATGTATGGGAAATTGTTTGACACAAATAACAACCTGTTTGAAAATTGGCGTTTATTGTACCATCCAAACGCTCCGAACAATTTTGTGTTAATTCATGGTTCGTCTAAATCCCATTTTCAAACCCAGTCCATCTTACAAGGTTCCGCGTTAATTTTCCATTGTGCGTGTCGCCCGTTAATAAATGGAGGATTATTAACGATGCGCCCTTAACAGTGCGCACACTCCCAGATATTCTTAGAGTGAAGGAGGTAGCTGTTCCGGTAGCAAAGCGGAGGCCCTCGGCCTGCGTGGCAAGCTCAGCCGGAATTCAACTACCTTGTAGTCACAGCAAGGGGTGGCCGTTTGGTGGACAGCTTTCGCCTGTTCAAACGAAGGGGTCGGAGTCAAAGGGTCGGAGTCAAAGTAACGAACAAAACAAACTTTATATACAGCAAGAGACGATACAGAGGATTACACTCGAACACCTAAAATGTACAGATGACAGGTTCACAGAAACCAAACGCTAAGCATGCATCTACCGAGGTATTCAATAACACAGAGGCTTACAATACAGAATACAGGAGAGAATCAAATAAACAAACACCTAATTGTTCACTGAGTACTGTTGCAGTCCGACGCCTCGAGGGTCACAATGTGGCCGCCATGCAAGACGAGCGCCGCTCCCTCGCATGTCTGTCGGCTTCCCTAAAGTCCCTTGATAATTTGAAAGTAGCGACACTCTCCTCCACGCCGCGCTTTCCTCCTCGATTCTCCTCGCGCGGCGGCGGCGAGCGCTGCGCACGACACGCTTTTTTCCTTGTCGCCCACCGGCCGGCCGCAGCAGTGAGTGAAGCGCGAGCTCTTGGGCCAGGTCGGCGCTCCAGGAGTGCACAAATTTTTTGAAAAATTGCGAGAAAAGCATTGAGAATGCCGAAAGTAAAGTTCATCAATTGATTGGTTTCTTCTTTGAACTGTTTGAATGGGAAATACTGATAAACAAAGCTTTCGGGCGAGTTCTGTGCTGCAGACACTTTTTAAGTCACATGATAAAGTTTTACTTTCTGCACCTAATCTAGTACTGCCTCTGACTTTGTGTTTTTTTTTAGAGCGTGAAATCTTTCACCGCGGTAAAACTTCGGAAAACGATCCAGGCTGGTTCTTTGTACTTCCAAGATCAGAGAAGGTCAAAGCAGGACTTAGTGTATTTCGCTACTGTCAAGCTATCTCTCTAAGCATAGTATATGTCACGTGATCAACCACGAGGTTTCATTATTAATTAATTGTACATGAATTTTGATCAATTGCTGGGCCAAATTAATTGATATTTAGTAAATTGCAATTAAAATCTTAATTTTAGCTGCAACATTGAACCATATACCGTTGGCAAGCTTAGGCCAAGTGTAATGGCACTGTGCTAGTTAGCGATCCGCGATAATCTGCGTTAATTAGTTAATTTTGTATAAAACCAAATTTTGAGCTGTTCCTTGCCGCTTCGAGGTAAGGAACAGGTTTGCCACGGCAGTCTTGATATGATGCTGATGGAGGGATTAAATAATTTTGTGAGTACGCGGCCACTCACTGACTTCGCGTGTGGTTAAAAGACAGCAGGGTACACTGGGAGAAGTGGTGGCCCTATTGCCGACTCACTGAAGTTCTGAGGCAAGCATGCTGCGGCCTCATGCGCTATGTAAAAGAGCGTGATTTTATTGAACGCAACAATCAAATAAAAAAAAATTACAGGGTGCACATAGGTCTTCAAAGTGTGGAAATGAGAAATCATATAACTGCCAATTCATTAACTATCGCTATCCTATCTATCGCTATATCTACTAATGCCAGTGACCTATCGTAACTGTCACTATCCGCCACGAACACTATCACCTCACTATCCGGGCCTATTACTAACATTTACTATTATTATCCGTAACAGCCACCATCATTACCTATCACTATTCATAACCATCACTATTTAATCTGATGCCATCCCATGACCTATTGATATACTTCAATTTTCATTGACTTATGTTGTCAGTCATGTTT
The DNA here is from genome assembly GCF_055883805.1 of Amblyomma maculatum. Taxonomy (NCBI): domain Eukaryota; kingdom Metazoa; phylum Arthropoda; class Arachnida; order Ixodida; family Ixodidae; genus Amblyomma; species Amblyomma maculatum. The sequence goes on along the minus strand of NC_139347.1, from coordinate 176,432,126 downwards.
CTATTATCTCATAATATCTGACGAGACAACTATACATTGACTTTTAATTCCTATACTTTCTTGTTTTCTCATAAATGGAGGTGGGAAAAGAGCAATCCACAGAAATAACTCACTACTATCAGCGCGAGGTTCATGTCTCTGTCGAGGAGGCTTCCTTTACTTCAGAAAAGGTCGGTGAGAGAAAATTGATGGAACTGCGTTGGGCCTCAGTTTTTTTTTTTCGAGTTCGCGTAATATTGGCAGCTCAAACTGGTCTTCTGTGAAATGTAGCTAGAACATAGAGAGCGATGAGTTAATCACTCAGGCAAGGTGAAAAAAATCTTCTTGCATACAATTGAAATAAGTAATATGTTACAGTGCTAAGAATTGTTGCTCGCAAAATGTTCCCCTATTTTTTACATCATAACTATAATCATTATTGATTGTTTACATTTTGTAAATACAAAAAATTGATACATTGATTCCGGCTGATTTGACAGCGATGGGAAAACTTTTCTCGCAGTAAATGAATACGCGGAATCGCGGTTTTAGAGCTCCAGCTTTCAAAGCGAAGGTAATCTGCCAACGCCTAGTAGTCACGGGTAAAGTGAAGCGTGTGTGATTATGTGAACACCTCCTGCACATTGGCCGTATCCCTGATAAAACGAACGCATACTTTTTAACCCAAGCGTGCGCCGAAGCATGGTAAGACACATTCAAGAATTGAAAAAAAAAAAAAAAAAGCCGTACGACCTAACTAGTGCAGATTACCCGCAATACCTCGGGTTTACTTGCCAAAGAGTTTTTCAGAGCCAGCATTCATTGCTCCCGAGTAACCGACGCACACTACAAGTACAAGCTGGAAAGACTAGCTCCTCTACAAGCCCGAATTTTGATTTTTAGTGAAGGAGGCCAGGGATCCTAGCATAATCGCGACAAATGCAATCGAGAGACTGTAATTTTCCAGTTATCTCTGACAGCAATAAGCAAATTATAGTGCCCTATTTCTGACTGTACAGATGTCGACAGCGTGTTAAAGGATGGAGCCTTGGAGCCTCGCAGAATATTCAGCATGCTGCAGAGGACAACCTTATTTTTATACAATGAACATGTTGTCGCCGCAAGAATATTGAGGAGCAAGCAGGAATAGAAAACGCAGCGTCAGGTGACGCGTTATTACGGCGAGTGAGAAAGGCACCTTACGTCGCAAACAACTCTGTTCTTTCTAGGAATAAACTTCTTTCGACTAATTTTGTGAATTCATTGACTCGTGCGCAAGCCGTCACGCTTGCCTTGAGGTATCATGAGTACCGCATAACCATCTTCAGGCCGCTTGCTGCAGTTGTACGCGCAACAGCACGGCATAGAGCTTGCACGCTGCAATAAAAGCCCAGCGCGCAATATTCGCTAGCCGAGACTAGGAGAAAAATGGCGCGAAGGAAAAAGAAAACACAAGGAAAACGCCGGACGCGCGTTGGTTTCCAAGGGCAACGGCAGGGAGACCAATCGTCGCTCAGGAAATCGGGCGGAGAACCGGCCTTCAGCGAAGGGGCGCGCAAGGGGCGAGGAGGAGGCAAGGAGGTAGAGCGGCGGCGGCAAATTTTAATCGTTGGCGTAACTTTCAAAGTATCAAGGGGTTTTAGGCTTGCCAGGCCAGCAGCGGGTAATCCTCGGGAGTCCAGCTGGTGCACTTGCGAACACGCCGCAATCACTGACGGCCTCAAACAACGCGACCATCATAAATAGGACGCACCGCGTCAATCCCAGCACGCCATGGCTAGCGCGCACACACACTTAACTCCGCTATAGTGCCTAGAATATACTGGTTAGTGTGACGAGCGCCCGCGCTTCCCTATGGGCGAGGATGGCGCTATTTGCAATGAAAACCAATCGTTAGCGGCAGAGGGCGCTGCTTGTCGAGAGGGGGCCACCTGAGCAGACGACGCAGTTTTCTCTCTTCAGAATACGGCAATCTGTTGGTGTTGTGCGTGCGTGTTAAACCTGCTTCTGCGCGTCTTTTGCTTTCACGAAGGTGCAGTAGTTTATTTACGGTGTAGGTGTTTGCTCATGCGAGTCGTTCCGCACTTCTACCTGCTCGGCGACGATTGCATCGTTTTTTTTTTTTTTTCTCGTTTTGTGCGCGCGTTCTGTGCTCGCCTGTATCCCTTCTTTTTTTACTGTGTCGCCAGTGGTGAAGCGCGGTTCCCTATTGTTGTTTCCCCAGTGCCTCTCACTAGACTGCAGAGAAAAATGCCAAAGAGAAAGCGGTGGTGCACAGAGAAGACTTGCTTTTTTGGCAAACGGGGCTACCGCTAGAACAAGGAGCGTACGTATTACTGCGCTATCTGATGCTACGTAAGTACGCATTCTGTACAATGGGAACGAAGCATCGATAGAAATGACGGAAGGTAAACGGCAACTGCTTTTGTTGGCGAGAAACATTTTTAGAGCATGCAGTTATATTCACAAGGATGCAAACCTGGGCGAGTCGGTAACGGTGCTCCATGGCAGTGTGTAGCACAAAGAGTGTGCACAATCAGGCGCTACAGACAGCACCTGTGTTGTGTACCTTTTCTGTGTCCCTCGATTGTCCTTTTGCGCTACACATATGTCATATAGATGCAGTTGTATATTAGGCGCATGTTTCACCGTAAGCGCGGCATTACCAACGAGCTTCATCGCGATTAACCGGCCGCGTCTCGGGCATATTGTTGTTGTTGTTGTTCTCCTCTAATGTGATGGCACATACCCACACAGGGGGATCGGCCAAAAATTGGGGTGAGATGTATGTATTTTGAGATGTATAACTACATCGGAAAAAAAAAATAATAATAAATGCTAGGGAATAGAAAAGGAAATGTAAATATGATAAACCAAAATATATAAGAGTAAATACTAACGCACGCAGTAAGAGAATAGTAAGATTTATATGTACAGATTAAAACTTCAAAGCATATTAGCCAGATAGACGTTTTGTTTCTATTAAGAAGTTTTGAATGGCGTTGAAAACATACCTGTGGCTGTACCCAAGCATGGTGGCACCGAACGATAATAAAATTTGGCTGCTCAAATTAAGACCCAGCTCTTGTAACGGCTTCTCTAAGTACCGCTTTCTCATCATGGTAAAACGGCGGCAAAATATCAAGAAATGGTCTATAGTTTCCGGTTCCCCGCAGAATGCGCAGACAGGAGAAAGCGCCAAACCAGACCTGTGCATATAGAAATTTAGGGGCGGAATACGACAGCGTAGCCTTGTTAGAGAGACCTCAGTCTGCCTTGATTGACATGATTTCCTATTCCAGGAATACTTGAGGTGCAGGTAGTCATCCGAGGATAAAATAGATTCAGACTGCGTGCTTAATAAGGCACGCCGCCGAAATCGTGCTGCTGTTATGTACGCTGTTGCCGGGAGGATGGGCAATACAGGGCCGTTCAGAGAATCTTTGGCTAGTCTGTCTGCAATCTTATTGGCTGTCACATTGCTGTGTCCTGGTACCCACACTATATGTATGAGGCTCAAATGTGAGGGGAGCAATGAAAGAAAGGTGTTTAAAATTTGCGAGTCCATATTCGAAGAAAGCGACAAGCACAAAGAATAAGAGTCTGTAATTACAGCCACTGTTGACTATGTTGGGTCTAGATTGCGCAGAGCAAGCACCACCGCCAGCAACTCCGCCTGGAAGATTGGAGTAAAATCCGGAAGACGGACTGAAAAAGCCCAGTCTAAAACCGGACAGTATATTCCAACGCCGGCTTTTTCATTAAATTGAGAAGCATCCGTTGCTATCGTTATGCTAACGGGAAGACTTTGTAAATGATCTTCTAATAATCCATTTAAAATGTGAGGGCTAAGTGTTTCGCATTATTTGGGAAAATGTCATCATAGATAATTTGAACCGACGATGCACTTACTTTTGTTGGAAGGATGTTAGAAAGAACTACGTGCAAAGGTTGTAACAGATTTTGCACTAGAATTACCTGCGGGGTATGAAACCGAGGCCATACGACTCCAAAAAAGGAGTCTGGCTCGCAACGAAAAATTGATATGAAGCGGTGGAATTGTGATTCATATATTTTCAGATACGTCTGGACAGTCAAGAATTGTAATCTAGTTAATAACGGTGGTATTCGGGCTTCAAGGTATAATACATTATTAGCCACGAATTTGGGGAGCCCAAGGCATAATCTAAGCGCTTCCCGCTCTAAAAGAACAAGCGGACGAATTTTGTAAGCCGGTGAACCAGAAAATAACACAGATCCAAATTCTATAATTGGGCGGACATACATAACATAAATCATTAAAAGTGCGTCTCGCCGCATCCCAGACCTTGGACTGCTTAACCTGCGCAACATACCCACAGCACGTGCCCCCTTCGCTGCAACATGTTCAATGTGATCCCTCCATGCCAGATGGTCATCGTAAATCACCCCTAGATATTTCAAAGACTTAACTTGAGGAATCATTTCCTGCTTAAATGTTAGAGCAAGAGTTACCGGATCCTGAATTTGGAAAACAAGGAGCGCGCACTTTTTAACATTTAATTTAAATCTTAAGTCATCTAACCAATTTTGAAGGGAGCTTAGGTACGATTGCAGGCGCCTGTTGAGGGATTGAATGTCAGGTGCAGCCGTAAAGAATGCGATGTCATCCGCATAGACATACGTGCGAATCTGCTGATGAGTGGGAATTGAACTCATTAAAATGTTAAAGAGCACGGGCGAGAGAACTGCCCCTTGAGGGACACCTCTGGTTTGTTGATATTTGCCAGAATGTACTCCATTCAATGAACAGTAAAATTGTCTGTTTTGTAGGAATGTAGATATCCAATCAATTAAGTATTGTGGAAAACATAGCGATTCTAATCTGTGCAATAAAATTTGGGGCTCTACACTATCATAAGCCTTCTCTATATCTAGAGTCACCAATGCAGCGTGCATTTTTTTGCGCCGCGCAAGAAGAATTCGACTCTCAAGGTCGATATGTGCATTCCATATTGAAAATTTTGCTCGAAATCCGATTTGACAGGGACTAAGAATATGTTTTTGTTCAACAAACTCGGTAACACGTTTGAGTACGACCCTTTCAATTAATTTTACCAAAGTTGATGTTAAAGATATTGGTCTGATATTTTCCAAAGTATAGCCACCACCATTGTGTTTCCGTAAAGGAATCACTTTGGCTAGTTTCCAGTCACCAGGTATCCAAGAATGAATAATTGAGTAATTTACCAATTCTAACAAGGAATTTGGAGACACTTCAAAGAGGATTTTTAACATTAAAAAAAAAAACTTCGTCAGCTTCTTCATTGAAAAGATGGTGACTTCGGCAAAACCTTGTGCAATCGCAGACCGCGATGTACCTTAATTAGCCGCTGTAAATAAAGGTTCCTCGTTTGTGTTCTGCAGTTTATTCAAATACCTCACGGGCTCCGATTGGAGTATTATGTGTGTGTGCGTGAGGGGGGGGGGGTTACATAACTGGGGTGCGAAACAGAAGCATGTAGAAGATGGTTATTTTAACATCGTTATTTTCAAAACGTTAACATTATACCCTCCACACCTTGTGTCCAAGACGGCACCAAAAAGGAAGGAAAGAAACATATGCGAGCAGCAACCAGCTCGTAAACGCCATAAGCGGGACGTAGGGCGATTCGGGCTCGGAAATCAACGAGGGCTCCTGTTTTCTCGAAGCTGGCTTGCAAGACTGCAACGACTCCTCCGGCTCCAGTGAAGCGGGCATTGTGGGTGAACAGAGTGGCAGCCAGGCTACACTGCAGACACCTATCCACCACGGAGGCCGTCATCCGTTTGAGGACATTCTCATTCCGGTTACATGGATGCGGATACCTTCCGTGGATGACAGCCTAGCTTATGCGTAAGACCCAATAACTTTGAAAAGATGAAGGTTGACCTTGCATTCCAATTTTTTGGAGATGAGGTTATTAAAGGACTTTTTTTTGCACCGGCGGCATGTGGAGACTATATACACTCGGGTGCAACCAACAGAAGACTTCGTCAAGCTAATCAATCGCCTGATACGAGTAATGACCTCCAGGATAACCAAGCAGGCACTTAAGCTGGGTAGCCCAGACATGCGTTTCTTGGAAGACTTTTTAGGATATCTGGACAAGTGGGAAGAACATGCCAGCATTGCCTTCCACTCGCATTGTCACCTTTGATTAAACATGCTGCCTTCGTTCTATTAAACCGAATCTGTGTTTCGTGACTTGTATTCTTTGAGTTTGAATTCCTCCAAACGCGAAAGCTCTCATGTGCGTTTACCGGGTTAGCGTGTGGCTCACGTGCCGATTGAGCTTTCAAGTTCGAGCAATCTGCACAAAGCAATTCGATATTAACATTAGCATGTTAAAACGTTATATCAATCCTAAGCTCCTGAAAGAGCTCTAAAACAAAGTATTAAACGTGAGCCAAAGCAACGCGCAGCTCCCTTTCCAACTTTAAGCAGCGCGGCGCAATGTGCGCGAGAAACCGGCTCGCACCCTCTCGCACCACAGCGCCGCTATGCGGCCGCCGGCGGCTTTCATTGCTATTCGAGCCATCCCAGCCGGCGCGCTCGACACACTAGTCAGTATATTCTAGGCACTATAGCTCCGCTTGTTGAAGCTTTCCCTTTTCCTCCCGTCGAGCCTCGCGTCGTAATTGGCTAGGCGCCGTCTAAAGTTCCAGATTAGATGAGCCCAATGTTTTGTCCTCCTCCTCCTCCGGCCGGTTGAGTCACCGTCATCGCCCAGCAGTGAGAAAGAAGGTGACGCCGATGCGTACAAGGCTACACGCTCTCTCACGCGGAGTAGGAGGCTATTTTAGAAAGACGTAGATCCATCGATGCGGCGCCTCCCCGGCCTAATAAAAATTTGTGCGGATTTCATGACAGTACCCCTCCCATAAAGAATATTGTCCTACACTATTCTCAACACATACGAACATCCCGCGCACATGCATGCGCTCACAAACTAAATGGGACAATTGCAATCTAACGCACATCAATTGCACAAGTTTCACGAACTGCAGTAACAAATTATATTTCCACATCAAAAGTATCACACGTTTCTCAGACTCTGACGACAAATTTACACACTTTTGACTTTGTTCGGGGCACCTTAATTGCACGCCACTACTAGTCAACCAAGTAAGACTCACTTTCAGACATATGAAAAAAAAACTGAACAAGGGTAAATGGGCTACGCCTCAGTTCGCAGATGAGCCAACGTTTCGACAAGTGGACTTGTCTTCGTCTGGGCATAGCGATCATCACTGGCAGGGGTTTAAATACGATTTTGCTTCCGAAGAAGAAAAGCTGGGGAGGGGAAAGTGGGAGTGAAGGAGTAGGGAGGAGGAGAGGATGGGTGAGAAGAAAGTGGCTCATGAAGTGAAAAAAAAAACATCTTCGGTATGTACTTAGCAGCCTGGAACCAGGAATTCTGTGGCCTGCAAAAGAAGTAAAGAATCTTTTCCAGAAATTTCCCCAGAGGCGCTAATTGTCTCCTTCCGATTTGGTGTTCTAGAAAGTCTAGTTTATCTACCCCGAGTTCACACTTGCAGGGGCGAACTGTTAGTCCACAGGTCTCAATTCTTGTGAATTGTTCCAGTGTCATGAGGTGTTCTTCCCACGTTTTGCAGCTACGAGGACGTCATCATAGCAGTGATATACATCGGGAAGACCCTCTGTGATTCGTCGCATCAGTTTCGCGAAAACTGATGGTGCGGTTTTAATGCCAAAGGCATCTAGCAAAACTGGTAAGTCCAGACGTGGTCGAGAAGGCCGTTTTACGCTTCGAAGCTTTAGAGAGCGGAATCTGACAGTATCACTTCCCGAAATCAACTTTGGAACAGAACTTGGCTGTTCCGACGCTGGCGAATTTCGAGTCGGCCCTCTGCATGGGTTCCGAATCGGCAACCAACACAGTGTTCAGCCGCTGAAAATCTACAACTAACCTGTTTGTCTCGTCCGGTTTGCGTACGAGTAGTAGGAAAACCGAAAGGACGAACAGGAGGAACACTGATTCTGGTGAGTGACACAATGACACAATATTGCCAAAACTTGAGTAAAAATCTGAGCAGTTTAAGAAGAAACGCCATTTTCTACAGTCATGATATTGTCACGCGCATTCGCAGAATGTCGACGGAACAAGATAACGTTCGGACAGATAACTAGAGGAAAATTAAAACATTTCAAGGGTTCAACGCTGCTGAACCAAATATTAAGCAAAAGCCTTAGCTGCTGGTGACCGAGCGTTCTTTTTCTTTTCTTTTTCTTCTTCCTCAGCCCACATATAAAGCCCCGCTTTGATCAAGGCGTAAGGAAGTGCGTTAGTGGCCTATAGGGAGAATGCCAGGCTCCTAGCCGGCTGATTCTGACATAACCGTCCCGTGTGAAACGAGAGACCCACATTAACACATCAGGTAAACCACCACCTTCTCCTCTTCTCCCAGATCCGTTATTGTGCGATATTTCCGATTCTCAAGTTCTGCGCCAGCGAACACGCGCTCTCATTCCCCCGCGTTCGCACGCTCTCCCCCGTAGTCTTACTCGGCAGGAGGAGCTATCAGTGCGCCGGTTTCAGGAAGGGGCAGCTCTGACCCTATCTGTACGTCACTGGAGGCATGAAAAATATCTGCCAGTGACTGAAAGGTGCCCTCACTGTGGCGTGTCACCTAAAGATATGTGACGCGCGTCACTTTTTGTGGACGTGCCCAGCAACGGCTCCAGTTAGAAAACGGCTGCTCATGAAGGTGGGCTTGCGGTTAAACCGCGATTGTGATTACTAGAAGTGGACAATGGACAACCACTACACCACCAACCTCTGCGACAATCTTAGTGAAACTGGACTTCACTCCTTCTTTTAACTTTGTATCTCCTACATTCCATTCCCCATTTCTCAACTTATGCCTTGTGGCAAACTTTTCGAGAAAAAAACACTGCCATAGTGAGTGAATTTCAGTACTACAATATTTGAGCTATTAAGATAATGAAAACAGGCATACATTATTTTGCTTGCTTGGTGCAATGGTTTGTAGAAACGCAACAAAAAATAAAAAAAAATTATTTGCAAGGATGGAAGATATATAAATCACCTAGAGCCTGACCAGGTAGGTTTTAATTACATGGGAAGTTGCAAACATGCAGTACTACCGCCAGCTGAGGTTCAGTAGCTCATTTGCCGAATCCGCGACAGTGCGGTTTGGAACACGTCCGCAATTTCTCTCGCCCCCCTCACTCCATTCGCCTTGTGTCTCAACCATTGGCGCTGACGTTATTTCACAGAGGCTGCATTTTACCGACGTCACAAGACATGCAACTCAACTGAAAGCAAACTCGCTCGGTTGCTGAGTGCGGAACCTCAGAAGTTGCGTTCTCTTCAGCGCGTGAAATATGACAGACACTCCATCGCCCCTCCGTTTGCGGAGCTCAGGGAATGTGACCGGCGGCTTCAGCGGACACACCTGCATGGTAATCATTTCGACATGCCTGACGGTGCTTTCCGGAGGCACTTAAGGATGTTGAAAAACAAAAATTGTATAACTGCGCAATGAAGACAATCCCGCACACAGTGGAGTGTACATTACTCTGCACGCCGCAAAAAACATTGAAACATTTACAAAATATATTGTATTTTGTACCCTGTAACAAATAATTGCGCAGTATTGTAGCCAACTAGATTTATTTAGAGCCTGAATACGTCCAGAATGTGACATATGGCCCCTTAAAAATACAAGTAACTGAGATGGAACCATCCATTAAAGCCGGTTGTCTTCCTCCTCGTTCTCCCACAGTTTGCGGCCTTTTCCTTCTCTTCAATACTTACGTTAAATTGATGTCAGGGCAAAGCGAACGCGTTTTGAGAGGACTTATTTGATGGATTCGGCCCAGGTTTAACGCGAAAAGAGTTCGAACCCCTAAGCACTAATCTATATCATAAGCACTGTTTCGTTTACGGATGTCTAGCTACTTATCCATGTCGTGGGCGTGTGACTCGGACAATTATTCAACACGTCAGCGTCAACGCCGTAGACGAGGAAGAACACGTGTTCGCTCATGTTTGAGCAAACCTAACCTTAGAATATCCCACTCCCTTCAATTGACGAGCGTAGTATATACCAGGACATATTTCAAGGGTAGGCGCACTCCTCTGTAGACATTTAGCATGAATAAAATCAGCCCCATTCGATCACTGGCCCGTAGCTGTTTTAAATGAGGGCTGTTTACGATATCCAACCTAAGAAGGAAACAAACGGTATACTATTACTACGAGAATTCAATGGTTTCCAAGTACTGCTTAAAGGAGAGTGTGAGTTATAAGGTGGATGTTCTTTGGATCTAATGGGTAAAAGACGTTTGTAGCTAATCTGAGTGGCACAACTAGGGGCCCACGTGGAGCATGTGTGGAAGCCCGTTATATAGCCAAGTTTTCATAGCGTATGAATGTCGGCCAAAAAGCCCGACAGCCGGTTTTTAGGTGGAGTATAGCTGTACTAACACCTAGATAGGACCAATGTCGGACCGAATAATGTTTTTTGTATTTATTAAACATATAGCGTTAAGTCCAAAGTCAGGAAAATGCCAATTGTCGTTCTGCGTCTACCAAGAAATGAACTGATTGGTGAAGAGAGGTCTCGTATTTTCTTAGCTTCACACGCACCTCACTAGCCTATCAGTTTACTACCACGTCAAGTGACATTCCGATCGTGACCAGGTATCGAAGCTAATCTCTGTTTGGTCACTGGGTTTGAAACAACATAAAAAAACGTCACAAGACTCCGTCTGAACATGTTCGAGCTGGGGTTTCTGCACGATAGTGAAGTCATGCAGAGGGCCGCTACTTCAAACGACACCGCATAGAGCATCTGATGAAATTCTACGCCCTATCCCAGTCAAAAAAAACTACAGAACGTTGTCAAAATACGACAAAATATCCTGTAGTTCTGTCGTAACCATCAGAGTTTAATGTGGTTCTGTAGTACGTTTCTGTAGTTCTGTAGTTTTTCTGTAGTAAATGTATGTTGTCAGTAGTTCTGTAGCACATTTCTGCTGTAACTACAGAAATGTCTGATGTTACTACAGAATGTTCTGTTGACACAACAAGTTTCCCGTGAAAACCGCATATAAATTCTGTCGTAACTACAGAAAAATTTCTGTAGTTTTTTCCGACTGGGATAAATCAAAATAAAAAGGAACGCTGTGAAAAGAAATATATCCTCAACATCTTCAATTGCGAGCGTGTTGAATCACGAGGCCCTGTGCACTGTGTAGTGCCAGCATTCGGTAAAGAACCCAATCCGATCATAATTATGTTAAACTCTCAACTACGGTGTCCCTCTTACTTTGCTTCGCATTGACATTTTAGCGCCGTAAAAACCAAGCACCAGACGTTCACGAGCTCTCAGCGTTATCCAGCAGCGATCATGCACTCATAATAACCCACACTCACACATGTCCACTCACAACAACTTACATACACTCGGAAACATCGACAACACTCACAGCCACTCAGCAACGCGTATGCACTCAAACTCCCAATATCCAATCATGTACACCGACAGCCACTCTCTATTACTTACACGCATGTCCATAAACACTCGCAACCATTCATTCACAATCGTGTGCACCCGGAGTCACAGCCGCTCATCCGCACAAATCCATGTACACTCCCACTCGATGTGGTGAAAGGATGACTCTCAGTCACCCTCTGTTGAAATAAACACAACCACGTGGACTATCCACTTTTTCGTATTTACTTTTTCTTTGGTCTCCCGTGGCACAGTTTCTAGTAATTAGAGGTTTCACGCAGACATTGTTTCAGCAGCCGATGGCACCTATATTATCCTTCTGCATCCCAGGTATTACGCAGAGAAAGACCTGGGATAGGCGATCCTCATGGACGGCCTGCCGTGCTTCAACAAAACAGGAATCAGAAAAATACGACTAAACAACTGGCTAGCGGTTGACCGAATGAGGCTGGCAACGCCAGACACTGTATATAGCGGATGCATCCGAGTCTACAGCTTCAGAGGTCAGAGTGTCTGTATCCATTAAAATTGCAGAAGGTAAATTATTTCTACGTGGTCCGTGACTGCGAGAAGATGGATGTTCGGAAAAATGTGCCACTGCTTCTTTTGTTTGGCATGGGGGGGGGGGGGGGGGAGGCTAGGGCGACTGCCGTCACGGCCTCTAAGATCTCCACTAAGATTTCTAAGAGCACATCACATCTTTAGATGCTCGCCAATTTTAAGAATATCCATACTATCTACAACGCGGACAAGCGTACGTACAGGGCGCAAACACTGCACAGGAAGCATTGCCTTCAAAATGACGTCATATATTTGGATGTCGCCAGAACTCCAAGCCCCGAAGCTCTCGCAATAGCGGTAGTCTCTTATCAGGTCACTCCAATACATTCTGCATCTGTGACCACTGGAGCTCATTGGAACACCGAAAAAGCTACCATATCTTTGATATCAATGGCGGCTGCCAAAATTCTTAACAGTTTTTTCTGCTGTATGGAACTTTTGAAATTCGCCGCTGCATTTCCGTAGCCGCTGCGTACATTCTTAGCACGTTTAAGGCCTCGCATGTACAAATGATAATAGCACCGGCTGAATCTTCTGTTCTGGCGAAAGAGAACTGATCTACTTGGCGGCGGACCCTTGTCTTTTAAGGGTTGCAAGGAGGATCGTATGATGATGCAACCGAGTTTCAGGGGCAGTAAATCAACCAAACGGGGTATGTGGGCGACGAGGAAGGGACAGCCAAGGAGGAGTGGCAAAGAACGAGATTTATGTACTACATTTGTACATGGTAAAGAGTGTATCAGTCGAGAGAGCAGAAGAAAGCCGTGGCGAATACATATGCACCCTGTTAATACAGTTTGCTGTCCCTAAATCCTTAGCTGTGGAATGTAGTTCATTTTCGAGCCTAATCAGTAGGACATCCTCGAACATACAGGTGTCACCGGCAGTCGAATGCGATAACTGAGTCTCCGCGCATGGCCTCTTGATGGCGATGTCATGCTGTGCCGGTTGTTGAGATTCAGTACCAAGTTGAGACAGTCCGGGAGTCTGTCGTCGGCGAAGGTTAATTTCCCCGCGGCTCCTTTCTGAATGTTAGGCACCTGCCTTGCATGGATGCGGTTTGCTAGCACACGGACGCTCTGCGATGTCAAAGCACGTTAAAGATGCCCAGGCGGTCGAAAATACTCCGTAGCCCTCCACTAGGGCTCCTATTTCTAGCTTCCCACTGTCAATCTCACCTACTTCCCCTATCTTACGGCGCGGTTCAGGTGTCCACAGAAACAAGTGTGACAGGTACTGTGCCTTTCCCTTCTCGCGAACCAATTACTATTATTATTCGTTATGGGGAGATGTATTCTTCCGCGCTTCAGCTTCCTCTAAACAAGGAACGTGTTACTCGTTGTCGGTGTTAAGGGCGTCATACAGAATAGACAAGAATGTTGTTCCTCCCTTCCGACCGTGTGAGATGGGTGCTGGATTCCGCAGCGTGGGAATAGAATGCCCGACCTCCTGGCGCCTCGACGGCCACCCCACGCCGGTGCACGCATGGCCCCTGTGGTCAACAATCGGAGCAGCGTAAACCCTGTCTGGGCCCATATCGCAACAACGGTCTCCTATAAACAGAAAACTCAGCGTTACCACTTAAGCATAACACTCTTATTTTCAGGACATGAATTCTTATCAGTGCTTCAATATATAACTTGTAGGTAACTTCAAGCTCAAAAATTTCCCAGGCTTGCGATATGCGCTCACATATACCCGGTCCTCTATTCAACAGCTTGGAAACGCTGCAACTGTTATGGCACGCTAAAACAATCTTGTCCTCAAGTGAACCGTCCTCACGGTGTGCTTGTCGCTAACGCTACTGAGGACGAGTTCCTCAACTCAAACCAAGTTGAGCAAGTTCGAAGTGTCAGAGTCCTAGAAGTTGCAAGAGGCCAAACATTATTCGCTAGTTAACGTTGTTTAAGACAACCCTAGTTTAAATCCCCACCATACATACAGTTCACACATTAATGTTTTCCACCTCCTCCTTATATGCGTGAGCAGGCTGTATCATTTTCGCGCCAATCAACAAGTGCCGAAGGGCACAGTAATGAAATGGCGTAACCGGCTGCTTTAGTAAAATATTCCTAGTTAGTACGGCCCTCTTATAAGACCCTCATCGGGCACAGTCAGGGTGCACTGATGATATGTACTATGTGGTACAAAGCTCTGTGGACCACGCAGACTGCAGACAAAGCGCATAACTTTCCTATTTTACAGTAGTCTCGAACCATACTTTATGATGTGAAAGTAGGGCTTTAGTTATTTCAAGAGTGCTGGAGAAATAAGGCGGTAATTCGTTTACATCATACTCCTAGTTCAAAATCACCAGACATGCTGCCCACAGACCTTTGTCCCTGACAGTACATCTCTCGTGCGGTCCCGTGATCAGATCCCGTAATATGCTTAGTTGAGAAACATCTTTGTGCGCTCGTTCTCTGTTTCATCGCATGTAGTATAACATAATACAACTAAACAATATTTCTTTTTTTGTTCTTACGGTCATTAAGGCTTGAAAGCTTTCTTCGAAGTACAACCTAGGTAGGCTACTGCCTCACCATGAGCAAGAAACACATCACTACGATAACTACACTTAGGGAAAATGAACCAATTTACAAGAATCGTGTAACACTGGACGTTTGATTAAACAAATTAGGATTCTTGTAGTGACCGCCACGGAAGCTGCACGTTTCTTGCATAAACACGCATTATAGGAAAGCGAAGTGTGCGACAGTGTTAATTTACCCTAATATATGTTTTACTCCGGGTTAAGCTTAGTGCCGAAATGCACGCATCAATTTTATCTTTGCTCACGCATAGAACCATTCCTCTTATTCGCTGCTATGTCAAACGGCTATTCTTCTTATCTTCTGATACTATGGGCGACATTGTTGAAGGGCTAATCTAGAAACATTGCTCTTCGGGAAGAGCTTGGAACTGTGTCGCGGTATGTGATAGCAAGTCAGATATTACACACGTCTCTGCACTTATCTCATCCTGTTCGTGTCAAGTTGTTTTGCGCACGCTACAGTATCAAGGAGTGGGATTTCATCACATTATACTCAAGTCTTTCGCTTCCTGGGTACAATTATTTTCCCGTATTGTGACCTCGTTATTGCGCTGTAGCCTTTGCGGCCCGCGGTCGGAAATCACGTTTGCCATCCAGCGCGTTTCGCTTATTAAGGACTCATCAATGCTCTGGAGTGGTAGCACCTTAGAGTGCGTCGGTGTTTTTCTTCTATTATCCTCATAGCGTGACGTTCTTCTTGAGCGAGCTGTTTCAATGTCATCAAAAAAAATGTTTTTCATATTTCACTGCTACATTTTCAACGTACAGTGTTGGCTACGGAAAAGAAAAATCTCAAATGGTAAATACATGAGGGTTTTCTTTGTTGGCTTGCATTCTGAAGACACGTCCTTATTATTAACCATGTGGTATTGTCTATTATCAATAGCTCAATTACTATAATAAATTATTTAATGGCAAATAACATTTATTTGATAAATTTTGCCTATAAGCAGGTAGCCAATGTAGCCTAGTTCCGTCAAAATTTATGAAATATTAGACTACTGCGCGAGCTGATGAATAGAATCCCCTGTCTGCAATGCTGGCTTGTCGCCAGATCTTGCAACAGTAGCTGCTACGTATGCGCCGCCTGCGTTCTTTCCCCTCTTGTACAGATTTTTTGCATAGAAGAGGCGCGTTCCCTTTTTAAAACGTTGGCAATGACCTCCTGTCGTTTCTGCTCGCATGTGAAGAGTGCAACTCAAGAGTTGGCCCTCCTACTTTCTCGTACTGCACTGAAACGTAGTGTATGGCTGTATCGCAGCACCGTTGAATAAAGATTTGGGTAGCGCGTTACAGGCTGGCTGACGCACGTTTTCAAAGCCCTCGTTGTGACTAAGCGCTGCCGCTTTCCGGAAGTGACCCTGCTTGGCTGCTGCGACCTACAGGCCCAAAGGGCCTTAACATGGCGTCTGCGGGTGGCGGCAACCTCCAATGAGGTCCCTGACTAGAGATTACACCCAGTATTGTACGGCCGAGGCCCTTAAGGCTCCGCGCTTATAAAGCCTCCTTCAAAATTTAGAATAGATATTTTCACCACCAGCAATACCCAACAAAGCAGGCGGGATGCGTAGTCTTTGGCATATGGTCGCGAATTGTTCATTTGATGCGGGGCAAGGGGAGGGCGAGAAGAGGGAGAAAGGTATTAGGCGATGTATCATGGGCGGAGGGGAAGCGAAAATATTTCCTCGCACGGTCGCATGCCTCGAATGCCGTTTAAAGGCGCTGTTTATTTCCAAAATGTCCTTGTAGCAGGCATCATAAACCGATGCTTCAGCATGTGTTTGCGTGCCGGTGCCCTCCCACGCTTGCTGAGTGAACGAAACTAGCTGTGGCCTTGAATCGACAGCCCAGTACCAGCGGTAGGCGATGTTGGCGATGGTTGCAGCCAGCGCAGTGATCTCGTTCGGAATTTGCACAATCACCTGCGCTGACTGTCTGAAGCGGACGGAGAAACCACCGCCGACATATTGGCCTGCCTCTGGAACGGGGTCGTGGATTCAAGACCGCAGCTGATTTCATTCACTGAAACCCAGGATGAGAGAAGCATAATTGCGGCGCGCAAATTCGCCAGTCACGTAATTTTTGTTTTTATTTTGTGGGCTTTGTTTAGAGCTCGAAAAAACGATACACGTGAGGATTTCTTTATCGAAAATAAAATGAATGGGGGTTTCAAAAGGTGCTCTCCAACTTTGCAAAACCCAATTTTAGTCTAAAGGCAATCCCACTTTCTAAGTAGTTAAATGCAAAGTACGAAATTGCCTGCGGTGCGCCAGATGGCTGGCAGCTATATAAGAGAGGTTTCTCTGGCCTGCCTTAAATGTATTTTTAACCCTTGACCAAAGTTAGCTTGGCCATCCTGTATATAAGAGAGCTATCTAGCATTGCCAGGAATGTCATGAGGCATACGGAGTCAGTAGACCTGATGACGCAAATTAAGTGCTAACGGGTGCGCATTGCATGTGAGCTCGGCCTTCCTTTATTTCATTCCAAAGAAGAAATAATGAAATTAATAGGAATCCAGACAGGCTTTCTCAAGTGGCAAGTCAAATTTGGCTACCTGGCACCTAGAGAGAATGCTGTCTATCTCCTTAAAGGGCAACTCCGGGGGTTTTTTGACATTCGAATATTCTAATAAAATTTTCACTGTAGATTCTCCACTCCGTCCTGACGCATTCTACAAAATTTGGGCGCCGTACGATAATCCGTTCGCGCGCAACACGACTTTAAAGTATGCTGTTTTCATGGCTTAAGTTGAGACTATTTCTGCCGGCAACACTGAGTTTCTGACGTCACAAACAGTATACCGGCGTTACTGCCCACTTCCCGCATGATTATGAAATTGTGAGGCTTATATTGAACTACCTCAGACATTTTATGCAATGCTTCATGATTTCCATAGTTTATTTTCACCATCCAACGCACTTACGAGTGTTTCTCTAATACTGAGTGTGACGTCACCATTTCGTCACCTGGGACGTCGTTTCTGGCCGTGAAAGCAGTTTCGGTTTCAATTTGCTGTTTTTTATTTTAAAAATACTACTAATTGTAATTTCGAAAAACGGTTTTTTGTGTTCGAGTCAGGACGTGCCGAGGAATGTAATTCAACCAAAAACACAGAATGATGGAAAAACCCCCGGAGTTGACCTTTAAGCAAAAAAAATATCTAATTAAAAAAAGTACACAAAGAAGTTCTAAAAACCAACAAAGTAACACATAAAAACAATCAAACAAAATAAAAGTCGGATGGTAACTATCAACAAGTAAAATGTGGTGAATTCAGAAAGCAGTACATTAGGGACGCGGTGCTCCGCGGGTCTAGATAGTTTGAATTGGTCTCATAGTCGCTCAGCGAAGTGTTTCTTGCAAAATTTCTCCGCAAAAGGTGCGAAAAGGCACGGGTTTAGAGGCCGATGTCATTAGCAATATTAGTATGAAAGTTGAAGTAGCTGATACATTTTACATAGATACATTAAGCAGACAGTACAGTTTCAAATTGATTTCGAGAGCCAGCAGCGTATGATAGCTCACATTACATTGGCAGCGGAAGAGGTGAAAATGGCTAAGATCCACTAAAACGGGAGAACAATGATGTGTCGCCGCCGCGTAATCCAGATATCTCAGCAGTAGAGTCAAAATTCTTTCTCCTTCCTGGTCGTGTGTCAACTAGTTAAATGTTGATTTTGGCTTGATTTTGGATCACAACGTTTTCTCAACGCTACTTAACAGGTACCACACATTCATTGAAAGCGTTAGATGATTTCAGTGCAGGCAATTGCATTGTGTAATTATTGCAGCACCCTAACAAAAACGATTTTACCTCATGGCTTCTTCCCTCCTGGTTTTTGGGGCTGCTTAGAATAAAACAAAAACATTCCATAACTCAATCTAAAAGGGAATACACCCCCATGGAGTATGCTTTAGATGCTTTTTGTAAAACGTCAATAAAAAAATCTAAAAAATATCACAAAGGCGATTGTAGCACTAATCCATTGCACCACATTACCTTGTTTTATTGTCGACTCAATTGCGCAGTCGAAAAGAAAAGCATAGACAGACATTTTAAAACCAAATAACATACTTTGGATGTTGTTACATTACTAAAAGCGCTTGAGAATAGCCAACTTGTCAAACACAAAACACCATGATTGTTGCGACAGGAAAAGGGCGTTTTATCGGTGCTCTTATTCGCTTTCGTAAAGTTTCTCCTTCTTCCCCCTAGGTGATGCTGCTGAGTGGAGCCTACCGTTGAGAGAACAGAAACACGCTTACCCGCCCTGGTGATGCGGGGGTTATGGCGTTCGACTACCGTGCTTATGGATGCGGGATAGAAACCTCGCCGAGGCAGCCGCTTTTCGCTGAAGGCGAAAGGCAAGGCGCCCGTGTATTGTGTGATGTCAGTGCACGTTAAAAAACCTCTGGTTGCCGAAATTTCTGGTGACCTTCACTACGACGTCTCTCATAGCCTGAGTCGCTTCAGGACATTCAACCTGGAAAATCAAATGCAACTGATGATAATCATGCGTTTATTAAAGAAGCTGGTGCTAATCAGATAACAGCTGTTCAGTTCAAATACACTGAGGACAGTTTGCAGTAAAAATGGCAGTCCTTTTTTTATGAAATGCCTTGTGTCATAGTTTAAATCATAGGAGTTGTGACTTCGGTAACGCTGGTTCGATTAAAATTGCCAAAGCAACTGAGCCACTTATGATAACCATATTGAAAACCACGGAATGGATATAACTATCGTGTCTTCTTTATCACACACTACATAGCCGAGTACTTGGACGCCTAGACTTTTGCTAGGATGTAAACGCGGTCAGTAATATCGAATATTACCTCGATTTTCTCAGCTCAGCCAAATCACTCAGCCGCAGTCGATTTGTTAAGAAGGCAACAAAAAAATATTATACATATAAATGCTGAAAATATATTTTGCGTCTAGGCCCCTGTCATTTTTTCATAAAGAGCGTAACAATAAAGAGTCGCGACGAGGTGTTAACAGTATAGCTTTCGTGCTATTCACCTAAGAACGCCCTGTTATCTGTTATCTTATTTAGAAGAATGGCAGGCATAATTGTAAATGAATGCACGCCAAGTAGAAAGCTGTCAAACATTTTTAGTCTACTTGATAACCGCCGTTTACGGTATGTAGCGGGGCGCAGGAACTCTTACATACAGGTGTCATTCAGGACTAGTAGTGACCCAAACCCCGAAACCTCAGAAGCAAATGTCTTCAGATTCAAATTTTATTCTGCAAACAAAAATTTACATGGAGGATAGAAAAAATGCTGTCAGAACAGCTTGAGGAGCCCTGATCCACAACCACACGGGGAGCAGAGAAGCGTGCGGCTAAGGGAGAACAGTATATTGACGAAAGCATACAGGATTTATCGAACACCATTTGAAAAAAGGAACATTATAATGCAAAGAAAGTGAAGTCGCTGTGTTACATCATGGTACAAATATTGAGCGCAGTTGTCTTGGCGATATACGATAGATGTCAGTGTCAGTTTATTGAATTATTCGATTTAGAAATGTAGGTAATTGGAATTTCAACATCTGATGCCCATAATTTGTTCTACATTTGGCTACATGCCACCTTCCAGGATGGCGTACATTATAAAAAGGGGAGTTTTCTGTTAGCCGTGCGAGGCTTGTTATGGCATCATTATTTTTTTTAAACACCAAGTTTATACACGCAGCATAGCTCGTAATCATACATTGATGAAACAGGAATTATGTTGTGGACGTTAAATACACCTGCAGTGTGAAAACGATATGGAACTTTGCACGCTAGGCGTAAAGCTCTTTCTTTGTAAGATAACTATTTTGCTAATGTTTCCCGCTGTTGTTGACTCAACTAGAAATCATCATGTCTAGCCGCCATTACAGCACTGTTTGCAAATCAGAAACGCGTGACTTAATATAGAAGAGAATAGAGAATTGCTTATGAGAAAATAAACAGAGGTAGGGAAGAAGTAGCCGTGGCGGCGCATAATGCCGATCATCCATGACAGTTTGTTAATAGTGTAGTTAATAGTAAAAGTACACTCCGAGTGATTTACAGTTTTCAACCACTTCGATTTCAGCGTTAAAAAATTTTGGGCCAATTGTACATGTGTGTGGCGACGGGGAAATAAACAGCTTTCAAGAACATTAAGAATGGGATGGAGGAAATTCTGTATTTATTATATGATCAAATTTGGCATAGTGGTGGTAACTCTATAGTAGCAACTAAACAGCGCTGTATTTTGTGGTATTAGTCTGTAAGGCAAAAATCTGTAGGTTTACGAAAAGAGAGATAGATAGATGGATTTATTGAAAGGAAAAGGCAGAAAGGTTGGCCAGAATAATTCAAATCTGGCCTGCTACTCTGCACTGGGGAAGGGGAAGGAGAGAAGAAAGAAGGTCGTGATGGGTGACGATGTGAGAGAAGGCATATGAAATACATATACAGACACAGTAGCTTGTTTTACAAGCGCAAATCAAGTCCGCTGGCGCACAAAAAACGGCAAAGAGCACGCACTGCCTGGACACCCTTCCCCTTGTCCTGCCAAGCGCCCAGTAGCAGTTCCTCCGACAGAGGCCTCTTATCTAAACGCTTCAAATAAGCGGCTAGCACACTTCTTTCGCACGCATACGCTGGGAAATCCAATAATATATGGTCCACAGTCTCTGGGATGCCACAAGTTGAACATTCCGGCGAGTCCATCTGTCCAAATAAATGTAAGTACTTGTGCGTGAAAGCCACGTTTAAACGAAGTCTATGTAGTAAGCATGCCTGATGACGCGGAATATCACGCGGAACATAAAATTTAAATGTTTGATCAAGCCTTCTTAGACGAATGTGTCGGGCGTCTGGCTGGGCCCAGTAAGCTGCTGTAGCATTCTTCATGCAATTCGTAAGAAGGCATGTCGTATCCGCTCTTGAAAAAGGCACAGCCGTTTGGAGGTCATTGCTGAGAGCGCTTTTCGCATCAACATCGGCCTGTTCATTCCCATGGAGCCCGCAGTGGCAGGGATCCATTGAAACATTATCCTGTGGCCTTGCAGCTGGGCAGATGTGATGAGCTTCATAATGTTTAGTGCCAGGGACTGATAGGCAGTGTGGCATAAGAAGTTTTCCAAAATTTGTAATGCAGTCTTTGAGTCCGTGAATATACACCATTTTTGAGGTGGTTCCCCACATATGTAGCGAATAGATTCCCGAATGGCTACAAGTTCAGCAGCGGTTGATGTAGAGGTATGTCCCAAAAGGAGAGGCAGAGTCGTTTTCTGAGTTTGTATGACCACAGCTGCAGGGGAAGGCTGTGCTGACACAGATCCATCGGTGTATAACATTAATATAATTAGGATATTCTGCCCAGATGTGCGCCAGAGTAAGCAGTTTGAGTCCGCTAATTGGCACCACTGATTTGTTTAGTATTCCGGGAACACGAAGGTGCACCAAAGGTTTATCCATAGTCCATGGTGGTTGGGCGGGACGATATGGGAGGGCATATCCTGTGGGTACTTGCGACTGATGGCAGCAGAGTGCACTTGTAAAACTGCAGTCCGGCCTCTCATCCAGGATCTTGCTGAGTGGGTGAAAACTTTTACGAAACGTTTTTGCGTAAATTCAACAGCGTTTCTAGCTGGGAAGCCAGAGATTATAAATGTGGGGATAGGAAATTAGAAGACAGAAGTTATGACAAGAAAACAACACAACGCTTTTGGCATGTAATTCCAAATCGTGAAAGTAATCGATCGTAGCTCGTAGCATTCAAATAGGAAGGCAAGAATCTAATATTCTTAAAGGTGACTTACCAGGCTCAAGGCAAAAGCGAACGCTGCATGAGGTGCCCAAAAATTGGGTGGCTAGAATCATGATGATAATAATAATCGTCATCATCAACTGCACTGCACCCACTGCAGTGCGAAGGCCTCCCCATACTTATATTGTTATCTCGTACTCATATTGTAGTCACATTGTTAATAATTTATCCTCATAAAATAATGACAAAACATAGTGGTATGATAATGCCATTATGAGTTTTCAAGAAAACAGGCTTTAATGACAAACCTGGAAGAGATAAGGCGGCAGCAGTGCGTAGAAGGAGGTATTTAACTGAATCATTACGGGAGACAACCTTGTTTTGCAACAAGCTCAGTAAATCTCATGAAAAATTTGATAATTTCGAAGGTTACCAGCCGACGTACTAAAATAATACGTACTACAGATTACTAACGCTGACCTTAATGCAGCGTGGTTTTTTGTGAGCATCAAAAATACCCATTTCCCGCCGTGCCTTAGTCACAACAGATTGTTTTTCTCCTCAGTAGACAATAAAAACCCACAAGCGATTTCAATTGAAATGGAGACACACAGACCACAGCGCCATTTTAGTACACGCCTAACTAGAGGTAAAAGATTTTCCTTTTCTGCTTTTATGCAAATAAAAATGTTCCGCTATGTGACCGCTTCTGCTCAATTAAAACGTAATGTCTGCCGAGTGGCGCAGGCCGATCGATGTATGCTATGAACGTTATGGGCCAATTTTAAGGATATGGGGGCATACAGTGAGCTCCTAAATAAACGTAGTTCATTAAGGGCGCTGTCCACTGATACTTACAAACAAATAATATTACTAGAGGACTTCATGAAAGAAAGAAGCCAACAGTCGGCGAGGCCAAGGAAAGCATTGGAGATTGTTTTTGTGTCTTTTCTTAAATTTTGACTTGGACAATCACAGAAATCAGCTATGTATACTGTTTAGGGGAAAGATAATTAAACACATAGTAGAAAAAAAACAACGTGCCGATGGTGGCAACCGAACCCACGACCTCCAAATACCGCGTCCGGTACTCTTCCAACTGAGCTACATCGTCCGCTGTCCCCCCTGCTACTTTCTTGGGTATTAATGTCGTCTGTATACGAACCTTCAGAGTGTTCACCAGCGCCACCCCCAGCCATAGCGGCGGACGTGGAACGTCCTCTGCTATCGCCAGCGTCACGTAGAACGTGATCAAGAGCGAGGGCGAAAGGCCTCTTACGCTACCTATGGCTTCAAGACTGCCAGAACCGCGATCCCCGCAATCTGTACAAGCAGATCAATGAAGGGGAAATGAGGGTGCTCATTATAATACATGAAGGAAAGAAGCCAACAGTCGACGATGCCAAGGAAAGCATTGGGGATTGCACTTTGTGACTTCTTTTTTTTAATTGGATAATCACAGAAATTAGTAATGCAATCTGTTTAGGGGAAAGATAAATAAACACGAAATATAAGAAAAAACAACGTGGCGATGGTGGGAGCCGAACCCACGACCTCCGAGTATCGCGTCCCGTGCTGTTCCAACTCAGCTACATCGGCCGCTGTCCCGCCTGCTACTTTCTTGGGTATTAATGTTGTCTGCCTTGAGAGTGTTCCACATCACAAATCTTTAATACGCCTGACACACGAGGGCCCATTTATATTTGCGAGTAAGTGCTGCCACACGAGGCAGAAGAACGTTAGCGACCCACTCAACACAAAACTACGGCTAGGTCTAACGAGTGCTCTTTTAGTGAATATAGACAACATATTTCTATGCTATTTGTACAGAACCTGTTATTCCTATAGCACGCAGATTGAATTTTGTATACATTTTATTCAGTGTCTACTTCGTACATCCCCAGTTTTAAAAGATGCCTGTCGCCTTTCATAAGAAATACGCCCTTTGCCGCTGTTAGCCGAAAGTTCTGCATTAGCCTCGAAGGTATGAGTACTCATGCCGATGTAATACACTAATACTTACATATTTGCTCTTAAAATTAGGTTTTATTCATTCGTGATGCATACGTATTAAATCTAACGCTTTTTGTTGAGCACCATATTTAAGGTTACTTCAATATTACTGTGTCAAGCGGGCGGGGACACCTCTTGAAGCAGTGTTCGACACAATTAGTTTCTGATATGTACAGTCCGTCAGCCTTATCTTTCGCATGAGAGCCAATGAACGACACAATTTCTAGCCTATCACCACCGGACGTTGCAGGCGGCACGAGCCAATGATAAAACTTTAAATCAAAGCATCAAAATGAATGCTTCGAAAACAACGCCCTAAGGGGTGGGTTTCAAGCCTGGCGAGCTTCATCGCGCTTATCTCCAAAGATCGATAATGGCTGGCGGCCGATATGATGCCTTCACGCTATTGTTTCGGCGGGTATAAAATTGATCGCAACAACCCGGCTTCAATTGGGGTTTGCCTGCAGTAGCCAACATGAAGGTCTACATTCTACTCGCCGTTGTCAGCACTGCGTTTGGTGAGTTGAAGTCGGGCCACTTATTTTTGTTACCTTCATCCTTAAGTCTTTGCTTGATATTTGTTGGCCTTCTATCGCCTTTCGAACATTACAGGTCAGTAAATATTGTGCTGCATTAAATTAAACACAGCACGTAATATCCGTATGCTACAACCCAGACACTAGCAGGAAGTTTCGAGTTGCATTAATACAAGTCCGAGCCTTCCACATGCGTCACTGCAATTTACAACTATATTTCTTTCTGAAGGAATGCGCACTTACGATGTATTAGTCGCTCTAGGGAGAGTTTGTATGCTTATTAAACTACATGAAATTCATATTGTTAGGAATAAAACTCTGGCGTGTGTCGTTGGTAAAAGATGGGACAACTACGTTTTCTGTGGAATCATACTTCAATCAGAGAAACTAACTGCTACATTATTAAAGCAAGCATCTCTCACAAAACACTGAAAATATATCGCAGATGTCGGGAAATAAATCTTCCCGTAGTCTGCACGTTTCCCTCCATTTTTTTTCCAGCTCTTTATGTTACATCCTGGATTTCCAATGTTGTGCTAGCATAAAACTGGAGCATTATGCAAGATACAGGCACTGCTGCAATCTTATGACATTTGGGCGCCGTCTTTATAAATGCAAGCCCGACCAAGGCTTCTAATATGTCTTTCTAGCACCCTCTAAGAAGTGCTATTGGAGGGCTAAAATAGGCTATAGTACACACAAAGGTGCAAATAACAATTGTTTTAGATGATGCCTCTAAATAACGTATTTTCTGTCAGATGTGACCAAGAAAAAATAAAATGATAATTGTAAAATTAAAAATTTTTATTCCAGCAGGTTATTGACTTTAAAAACAATTTACTACATATAAAGCGAGCTTACTTCATGTGCAAGCCAAATCCTTGTAATAATGCGCTCTCAGAGCAAAACAGGTCGCCTTAACACGAATGTAAAAAAATATGTTCTGCTTTCGCACCTCATGACACGACTAAAAGCCAATCGGTGTCGTCTAATGTTTATATTTCAAACCGTTATTCACCATCATTGGTAATGATCACTCAGCTAGCCAAAAACCTGCGATGGTCTAAGGCTAAGGAGAAGAACAGTCGGAGATTCTCCTCTTGCTGTACTATGCAAATATCTTCTGTTAGCTTGAACTGCTCTCGAAGAAAATGCTTGAAATAAATAAATAATATACTCGCTACTTAGCTAACACTATTTTGAGCCAAATCAGCTGAGTGTTTGCTTGACCTGGAGGTTTTGATTCGTAAACAAGATAAGATGTTACGGTGCCAGGTGCCACAATATAACAATAACTAAGCATGCTCGGGCAAAAAATCGACTCGCTGTCCTTGTGTTTCACGTTCTCTTATTCACGCGCTCGCACCGCGTTTTGTTCTCATTTAAGGGCGGCGCGGCCTCTTCATCTCTTTTTACCGTCACATCTTTCAACCGAGGAAGGGAAGGGGGGACGAAGAGAGTAGGAGGAGATGGACAGACAACGCACCAAATGTGCCCGTGCATACACATACACGAAATTCTGACAGCAAAGGAAACGTTCAACCACGCACAAGAAACGGCAATAATCGAAATGTCACAACAAAACAACTCCCAAAACAAAACAGAAATACTTTTGTTTTATTTCTATCAAGGCAGGAGAATGGCAAATCATCGACGTACACAAGCACTTTGACTTCATTACTAAATACAACATAACCACGGATAGTATTATTTCGTAGTACACTCAAACGTCTGAAGAAGACCAATGAAAACCGCCATCACATGCTGTACACGAAATGATAAAAACTTTTGAACTGAAGGCAGAGTTCGCACAACACGATCAACAAACCTTGCTCAGCAATCGACGACCAAAATGCCTGTCTGCTCATTGCGGACTCCGCGTCGTCAGCGGTTGAATAGAGCGTCTTGTGCGGCGGCGTCTGCAATTGTGGGCCTTTATTTCGCGTTTTTATTGACGTTCAAGAAGTTCTCTAATAATGTTCTTTTTCCTTGCCCGCACACATTCAGCTACTTTTATTAGTGATCAAATTAAGTGCATATGGCAGCGCGTTCGATTACACGAAAAGCTTGCGGGATCGGAACAAACACTCAGCGGATACCAGCATACCGGCGGTGCGTACAGCTTCACGACACATATATTTAGTTGCGTTTTATAAATCGATTCCTTCCAAAATGACGTAGCAATTAGTCACATATTCTTTAAAAACTCTTGCCAATTTTTACCGGCCAGCCACTTTGTCTGCGACACGAGAAAAAAGTTGTAAGTTGTGTTCACATGTGTTTCTGTGGATCGCCTTTCAAACTCTCACCCCATACATTTGGCGGTGTTTTAAAACTACGGTGCCTCCGAAATGCCGTTTCATAATTTCACAATTCTGTCTAGGATGCTCATGGTTTCCTTGGTCCAAAAGCGACATCAATGTCCCGTGAAAGTAGAAAACTGCTATGAAACCTTTCGCTTGTATGCATTCCTATTAGTGCTAAGCTTAGATTTCGTCGCCACTGTGCTGCAGCGTCACGAGCGCCCCTTTTGAAAAAAAAATATTTTCAGTGTTGTCAACGTGTCCAATATTTCTTCCTTCCTTCATGATGATTACTTGCTGGTTGTATAGCAATAGTTTTCAATGCTGCCTACGCGAAGATTGCCGTTCTTTACAACGAACTCATGCCATTTTTCAGGATGGCCGAGGCGAACTTCTAATCTTATGGCATCGACTGCCTTTTTGCTAAATTTTCTTAATATATAGGTGGCAGAAAACATTTTGTGATAGTGATATTTTCGAAATAAATTCCAGCTCAGATGCTTCCAAAACACTTATAGAAAATGAGTGAAAGGAGACCGCATGATCGCATCACCCAATCTTTTTGACGACAGAATCTTTCGTTTGCATTAATCCATTTTGTTATATTCACAGCCAATTCCTGGCCCGGAGAACCTCGACTCTCGCTCAGTTCACTGCCTGGTATGTACAATGGTCCTTTAAACTGCTGTAACTTTATTGTCCAGTTGCGCACTAGTGCAAAAGCATTGAAGTTTTTTATTGAGGCACTGCTAAAATATGCATAAATATATATTTGCTGAATTATTTTCGTGGTGGAATAATATCTAAAAACAAGAGAGAGAGAACACATTTTTGAGCACATATTTGCATAAACGCTGGTGGAATACATTTAGATACGTCATGTTTTACGGTCCTAAGCTTCGAGTAAATCAAAGCAGACCTCATATTAAAAAATACAGAACAAAGGAAAGCTTTTTACATGTATTAAATCTGTTAAAATCCTCATCCAAGTATAAAGGTGATATCAGTACTACTAAGCAAATTTACCGCTCTATCTGTACCTGACAGTAAGACCAATCAATGCACATCAACAGCCGAAACTTGTTTTTTAAAATGCAAGGCCATACAACAGTTTAACCCGAGTGCACAAATGAGCGATGCTTATAGCGAAATGCCACCATGTTATCACAGGCAAAAAAAAAAAAAAGAAAGATGCTAGAGACTTTCTCTCGCAGCGTTGGAGGCAGGTTTCTTGCTCTTATTTAACGAGACCTTCGTCCTCTGCTTTTGATTCTGATATAACGAAAGCAACGCTACATTTCCAACTACGTGCATCATACTACTCTCAAATCGACGTCGGCGACACCGGGGATTGTCACCGACCGCAGTTTTCATCACGTGCAAATGTTGAACCATTTAGTTAGCTAGACATGTTTGGGTGCTACGTATTGGCTGGTAGTAATGCCATCAGCTGAGCGGAACAGTACCTGCCATACCTTCACCCGGTATTTGTTTTAGCCGTTGGCTTATGCACAATGCTGCGGCAGCGGGCCTCAATGTAGCCATCCGGAGCTCAGGGCTCAATAATTCCGAGGCACACTTTTAGGCCATTGGTGTGGCATCTATTAGTACCACCATAGATAGGTGGCCATCATGGACAGTTGCAGTCGAATGAGGGGCGAACACTCTTGTTTCTTAAATGAACAATTCCTACAACATAAACGGAAGTTTATGCATATCTCGATTTGTCCCACTATATGTGCTTCCCCAGTTTAACCACCTCTGATAGCAGGTCGCTCGTTTAAAAGTAAAATTCATTCAAAATTCATCGACATAATTGCAACCGTAGTTATTTTTATTTTTGCTTCAGTAGAATGAGACGATTACGAAACAAAGCCCTCCTGCACCATGGGTTTTCTTCAATGATTGTCACATTGCACTACAATTGCTTAAGTCATCACAATTTCAGGAACAGGTCATCATTGACTTAAATAACTTGCACACTGACGCCTGCGAGCTGCGTCACCGCATTGTGCTACAGCGTTTACCTGCTTACAGCGGCATGGTGGGCAATCGCTACGACGACGCCGCTGCTGAACTAGTACAAGAAGATTTATCAAGAGTAATTTTAATCCCATTCTCACGACGATATGCAGCAAGACTTGTAGCTACTGAATCATGGCAATTTAAGCACTCTCTTTTGTGTGACCCGGACCCCCATTGCCCAAGTCTACACCGAATAGCCCTACTCACGTCTTCCAAATACCATACAATTTGAGCAGATGCGATCGTAATTGCCTCCAACGAAGTCGTTTGAATGTAGCGCAAACAAACTACTTTATGCGAAACTTCGGTATTGCTAGCAGCCCTCTTGACTCTACATGAGATGCGTGGGACCATTTGATAACCTCCTGCCAAAGGTTCATTGCACATTGCAGGACATTGCGAGTTAATTTAGGCTTGGTTAAAAACACAGCCCTGCGCCTTGAACACGTTCTCGTTCCTTGGTGTGATGGGTCTTCGGCTACTCGAGGTACAAAGGTCTTAATAACAATTCTCTAAGACACAAGGTTGATAAGACTCTTCGAAACTAAACTGCGTGGTTTTGTGTGTGAAAGTGTATCTCACCACTTTTTAAAGTTTATTTTTCTTCATTTTGTTCTTCATCTTCTCTTTCTCAGCCACATCAGCAGTAGCATGCTAGGATGAGTACCTGGCAGATATCTCCTGCTACCATTAAAATCTCTGTCTCTCTCTCTCACGGGAAGACTGCTTTATTTACAACAAACTGCGCGGATAATAAGGTTTGGAGAATGATGACAACAAAGTTTCGGACGACGTGGAGTCCAATGTTTTTTTTAATTATTTATTTATAAATACTCCGATGCAGTACGGATCAAAGCAGGGTGGGGAGAAAATGAAATACAAGCATATAAACACAACTTCAAATTTATAAAATTCATAACCTTTGCAGGCACTTTTCATATATTACTACACTATTCTGAGTAACAGTCTCGCTGTTAAAATCGTTCCACTCAGTAACTGTTCTAGGAAAAAAAGAATATTTAAAGTCGTTATTTCGCGCATTCAAGGGAGTTATTGTCAGATCGTGCGTTTGTCTCGTGTTATAACCTGAGGAGTGAACAAAATTATTGGAATTATTAATATTACAGTGACCTTTTATGAGTTGAAATAAAAACTTTTCTCGACAGACAAGATTGTGCTCACTAACTGGGTGTAATCCGCTGCGTTTCACGAGCTCACTGACAGGTGCACGGCCGTATGAGTTAAACAAAAACCTAACTACCTTGTGCTGTACTCGCTCTAGTTTATAAATGTTGGTTAATGTGAAAGGGTCCCAATTAATAACGACATATTCCAAGAGCGGCGGGATGAGGGAATTGTATGCTAATAGATGACTCTGCAGGGCTTAAAAAGAACTGAATTTATTTTGTCCTGGTACAGATGGTGCCGTTAGCTTCGTATAATTGAAAATATATTGGTATTTTCAGTAATGTAATTAGAGCTTTCATTTCTTCATCAGCACCTCTTTTCGGAAGAAACTGCGTCCAGAAATACGAAACCGGTTCCTGCAAGGCAATGATTCCTATGTGGTGGTTCAACGCCCAGTCTGGCAAGTGTGAACAGTTCATCTACGGTGGCTGCGGAGGCAACCAGAACCGATACGAGACTAAACAACAGTGCGAAATGACCTGTTCTGCCGATAAACGTGAGTGTTTATTGCAAAACTGAAACTTATGATGCCGTTGAACATTCACTCGACTCTGTTAGTTTAGCGTTCGGGAATCGCGGAAAAGTGTTATTATTGGGCCAAAGTAATATCAACGAGAAATACATTTTCAGTATTCTCAAGGTGCCCAATACTTCTTTCTTCGTTCATAATCTTTAAAGGCTGCTTCAATAGCTGCAGTCTTCAATGCTGCGTACGCGAAGAAACTGTTTTCGTTCGTTACAACAAACGTTATGCCATATTTTCAGGATGCCACAGCTAACATTTATTTTTATGACATCGACTGCTTTTTTGCTAAATTTGCTTAATATATAGGTGGTAGAAAACATTGTGATACTGATCATTTTGAAATACATTCCTGCTGAGATGCTTCCAGAAACATTTGTGTAAAATGCATTAAAGGAGATTAAGTGTGAAGAAGTCTAAAGTCTAGAAATTTCTATTTTTCGATTTCGGAAACTTTTGTTCAAATGATCGAATCACCCAAGCTTTTCGATGACAGAATCATTTCGTTTGCATTGCTTATTTTCTTCAAATAATTTTGTTGGTATATCCACAGCCATTTCCTGGCCCGGAGAACCTCGACTGGCGCTCAGTGCACTGCCTGGTATGTACAATGGTCCATTAAAGTGCTGCAACTGTATTGTCACGTTGGGCACTAGTGCGAAAGCATTGAATATTTTTATTAGGGCACTGCTGAAGCATGCATATATAGTTTTGCCGAATTATTTTAGTGTAATGTGACTGTGTGTAAAGTGTAAAGGGAGAAAAAAACATTTTTCTTCACATATTTGCATGAAAGGTGGTGCAATATATATATATATATATATTTGTACGTGGCGTTTTAGGGTCCTATATTTTCGAGTAAATCAGAGCATATCTCATTAAATATACAGAACAAAGGCGGACTTTTTAGATGTCCTAAATCTATTAAAATCTTGATCAGCCATAACTTTCATACTCAGTACTACTAAGTCAATTTACTGCTCAATCTGTACATGGCAGTGAGACCAATCAATACACGTCAACAGCCCAAACTTGTTCTTTAAAATGCAAGGCCATACAACAGTTTAATCCGAGTGCACAAATGAGGGATGCTGATTGGGGAATGTCGCACATTTTCACTGGCAAAAAAAGATGGTGGAAACTCTCTCTCGCAGCGTTGGAGGAATGTTTTTTGCTCTTATTTACCGAGACCTCCTCCTTCTGCTTCTAATTCTGATATAGCGAAAGCAAAACGCTACATTTACAGCCACGTGCCTCATACAACCCTCAAATCGACATCGGCGACCCCGGGGAGTGTCACCGATCGCATTTAGAATGCCACGAAAATGTTGAGTCAATAGGCTAGCTAGACATGTTTTGGTGCTACGTATTGGCTGGTAGCAATGCCATCAGCTGAGCGGAACAGTACCTGCCATATCTTCACCCGGTAGTTGTGTTAGCCGTTGGCTTATGAACAATGCTGCGGCAGCGGGCCTCAATGTAGCCATCCGGAACTCAGTATTTAATAATTCCGAGGCACACTTTTCGGCTTTTGGTATTGCACCTATCAGTACCAGCACAGATGGGTTGCCATAATTGACAGGTGCTGTGAAATTATGGGCGAACATCTCTGTTACATAAAGAGAAAACAATTTATACAACATAAAAGGTAGTTGACGCCTATCTAGGCTTGTCTCTCAATACGAGATTCCCCAATTTAACCATCTCTGAAACCAGGTTGCTCGTTGAAAAGTAAGGGTCATTCAAAACTGATTGACCTAATTACAACCGAAGTTATTTTTATTTTCGACTCAGTGCAATGCGACCATCACCGAACAAAGCCCTCCTGAACCACGGGTTGTCCTCAATGATTGTCGCGCTGCACAACAATTGCTTAAGTCATCACGATTTCAGGAACAGCTCATCATAGACTTAAGTAACCTTCACAGTGAGGCCTGCGAGCGGCGTCACCGCATGGTGGTACAGTGTTTACCTTCTTACAGCGGCATGGCGGGCAATGACTACGCCGACGCCGGTGCTAAGTTAGTACATGAAGATTCGTCAAGAGTAATTCTAATCCCATTCGCACAGAGAGATCCCGCAAGACTTGTAGCCACTGAATAATGGCAATTGTAGCGCTCTCTTTGGTGCGACCTAGATCACCAATACCGACCTCTACATCAAATAGATCCGAATTCTACACAATTTGAGCAGATGCCATCGTATTTGCCGGCACAGAATTCGCTTGAATGTGACGTGCATAAGCTACTTTATACATAAAATCAGTATAGCTTGCAGCCCTTTTTACTCTACATGTGATGTGTGGGACGATTTCGAACATTTGACAACCTCCTGCCAAAGGTTCATGGCACATCGCAGGACACAGTGAATTATTTTGACTTGACTAATGACACCGCCCTGCGCCTTCAAAGCGTTCTCGGTCCTTGGTTTAATGGGTCTTCGGCTACGCGAGCTACAAAGGCCTTAATAACATTTTTCAAAGACACAGGGTTGATAGCGACTATTTGAAGCTCATCTGCGTGTTTGTGTGTGTGAGAGCGTGTCACAAACTTTCTTGCTGTTGTTTCTTTCGTTCATTTTCCCCTTCGCCTTCTCTTCTCTGTCACCCACGTCAGGAGTAGCATGCTAGGACCAGTACCAGGCAGACTTATTTACCTTTTACCATTCAAAAAAATTCGAGGACACCTTGGCGACTAAAGAGATGACAGGCGAAAGCTTGAGTGCTACAGACTGCTACGCAACTGTTGCGCATATAGCAATGAATATTGCTACGAGCAAAGCGGGCGACTACTCTTTCACATTCTGCGAGTGCAATTATGCAGTGAATTCTGCTTGGCAGCAACCAGATCGCGCTCCTTGTATCTTCGCAGTTTTACTACATTTGTTGTTGTGTGGTTGATTTTATCGGTGGCGCGGCATTAAGTACTAATGAATAATTATGTATGGAACTGGAAATAATTAGTAAATAATATTCAATAAATAATTACTCACCAGTTAATAATTAGTAACTTGTGATTAGTACTCATTATATATTTATTTATATGTGCTTTATAAACAAACAGTGATTCGTAAATAAATAATTTGTTACTAATATTTAATTTATATTTTATTGTCATATGGCCATATAAGACGTGCGTTAGCGCATACTACGGTGGTGCTCTGTGATTGGTCCAGACCTCCATGACGTCATCCCGTCTAGACCAATCAGAGCTGCCAAAGCGTGACACTTTTGCTGACGACAACGTTGAGGCAATAAATGCTTTCGCCTTAATATATATATATCTCTCTCTCTCGGGCGGACTTCGCTAATTACAAGGAACTACGCAGGTAATAAGTTTCGGAGAATAGTTACAAAAAAAGCTCTTACCGACCTGGAGTTCAATGCTAAGTTATTAATAAAATCTGTGGGGCTTAAACAGAATAGAATTGGCTTTGTCCTGGTGCAGAAAGTACCTTTAGCTTCGTATGATAGAAATATTATTTGTATTTTAATAATAATAATATCAATAATGATATTCTTTAATATCCTTATTATTTTTTAATTGTGCAAATATTGCTCTGATTTTTTTATCAGCACCTGTTTTCGGAGGAAACTGCGACCAGAAATATGAAACCGGATCATGCATGGCAATGTTTCCTATGTGGTGGTTCAACGCCCAGTCTGGCAAGTGTGAACCGTTCATCTACGGCGGCTGCGGAGGCAACCAGAACCGATACGAGACTAAGCAACAGTGCGAAATGACCTGTTCTGCCGAAAAACGTGAGGGCTTATTGCAAAACTGAAACTTCAGATGCCGTTGAACATAGACTCGACTTTGTTAGTTTAGCGTTCGGGAATCGCGGAAAAGTTTAAATATTGGGTCAAAGTAATATAAACGAAAAAATATGTTTTCAATATTTTCAAGGTGTCCAATATTTATTTTTTCTTTCATGATCATTAACTGCTGGTTCTATAGCAGCAATTTTCAATGCTGCGTACGTGAAGGTATGGTTTCCGTTCTTTACAACGAACTCCATGCCATGTTTTCAGGATGCCGAAGCTAAATTTTACACTTATGACATCCTTTTTGCTAAATTTGCTTAATATATAGGTGGCAGAAAACATTTTGTGATACTGATCCTTTCGAAATTAATTCCAGATGAGCTAATGCATTAAAGGAGACTAAGTGGGAAGAAGTCTAGTAAAATTTTCATTCTTCGATTTTGGAAACTTTTGTTTTAATGATCGCATCACCCAAGCATTTTGATGACAGACTCTTTTCGTTTGCATTACTTATTTTCTTGAATTATATTTTTTGCTATATTCCCAGCAATTTTCTGGCCCGGAGAGCCTCGACTGGCGCTCAGCGTACTGCCTGGTATGTACAATGGTCATTTACTCTGCTGTAATTATATTGCCATGTTGCGCAGTTGTGCGAAAGCATTGAAGCTCTTATTAAGGCACTGCTGAAGCATGCATATATATAATTGTTGAGGAGGAGGAGGAGGAGGAGGAGGAAGAACATTTATTTCCACCGAATATGGCGCAGCAGCCACCTACGTGTCCGCACGCAGGCGTCCGGGGAGGCAGTCTGTCACACCGCGGCCAGAGGACACCCGGCCTCGTCTAGGAGAAGAGGTCTTCAGCCTCGGCCGCCAGGCGGACGGCGAATCGCTGTGTTTTTTCGTTGGAGCTTCTTAGCGTGGTCTCCCATTCATCGCTAGTTTTAATCGCGTTGCGCCCTGGGGCACGAACGCATCTCCATATTATATGATCTAATGTTGCCACGTGGCTGCAAAATTTACAAATTTCGGTTTATGCACCGTCCCTCTTCCGCCCTCTGGCACCCGTCCAACTCCTCCACAGGGGCGAAAAGAAATTTCGAGCTTGGAGTCTTCTCCAGTCGTACGATTCCTTTTTACTCAGGGATCTAACCGGTGGCGGATATATCCTCCGGTCTTTCTTCAAGTTGTCGGTTACATCCCTAAAGGTACCTATACATTCTTTGGTTTTAGATGTTGTGGAGGCGTCCGCAGCACCCCGAGGTAGCGAGGAGCGGGCGAGCATGTGGGCAGCCTCGTTGCCGGCGAGACCGGCGTGTGCTGGGGTCCAGATTATGGTCACGCTTTCGGCGAGAGACGACTCGTTCAGAAGTTTTGCAGCACGATTGCTGACTCTACCCTTGCTAAAATTTCTAACCGCCGCTTTGCTATCGCTGATGACGTGTTTCACGCCTGGTCGTGCAATGGCAATGGCTATTGCAATCTCCTCCGCCTCTACCGGCGGTAGATCTCGATTTCTTTCTATTCCTATGGCGATCCCAGTGTCCAATAGGGCGACCGAGGTTACGTCGCCTTCTTTCCCGATCGCTGCATCGGTGTAGGCGACCGATCCCGGCGGGAGTTTGTCCAATTTGTTAGCGAGGTGCTTAGCTCTGCTTTTCCTCCTCCCTTCGTCGTCTACGGGGTGCATGTTCTTCGGTATGGGCGAGACGTATAGATGCTTTCTGATTTTTCGATCTATGCTTTCTCTGACACTTTCGCCTTCCCCGGGCGCTAGTAGGTTTACCCAACCGAGGATTTGCCTACCCGCCGCCGTTCCTGCGAGTCGCTCTCTCTGGGACAGCCTGACCGCCACAGCCAGCTCTTTCCACTCATTATGCAACCCCATTTTCTCTAGAATGTCGTTAGAAGTAGTTATGGGGAGTCCTAGAGCGCACTTCGTGCATCTCCTAATTATGGTGTTTAATTTGTGTTCTTCGGTCTTGTTGATATTTAGGAATGGAGTCGCGTAGCACATTCTGCTCGTGACAAAAGCTTGTACGAGTCTGAGTCTACTAGCCTCCGTGAGACCACTCCTTCTGTTGGACGTCTTCTTAAATACTCTGACTACGAGCTCCGCCTGATCTTTTAATTTCTTAATTAGGCTTTTGTTACTACCCCTGCGGTTGATAATCATACCTAATATTCTAATTTCATCTACTTTCCGGACTTCGTTTCCGTTGACTTTAATTTTGATATCTGGAGTTATCTTCCCACTACTGCTGGTCATTACCAGGAGCTCCGATTTTTCTGGCGAACAGCATAGACCTACGTCCTCTGCGTGATAGCTGATTATATCTGCTGCCTCTTGGAGCCTGGATGTGATGTACGAGTCGCTCCCTTCGCACATCCAGACGGTCACATCGTCCGCGTAAATGCTTAGTTTTAAGTCATCGAGATGGCCAAGCTTACTGGGGAGCTTCCTCATTACGATGTTAAAAAGGAAAGGTGAGAGCACAGCCCCCTGCGGAGTGCCTCTGTTACCTAGCGGGAACTCCTCCGAACATAAGCCCTGAAAGCTGATGATCGCCGTCCTGTCTCGCAGGAATGATCTAATGTAGTTGTAGGTTCTTTCGCCTACTCTAAGCTCAGCGAGCCCGTCGAGAATGGCGTCGTGACTGACGTTGTCAAAAGCTTTCTTAAGGTCTAAGCCTAGAATAGCTTTCTTATTTTTTTTCCTGAAGTCTGTGACAACATCGTTATGTAGTCTGAGCATGGTATCTTGCGTACAAAGGCCGGGCCTGAATCCGACCAATTCAGCCGGCCACGCATCATTCTCTTCGGTGTATTTGGTTAGCCTCCTCTGAATAACTTTCTCAAGTAGTTTGCCTACGCAGGATGTTAGTGATATTGGGCGGAGATTCTCCAAGCCCGGTGGTTTTCCCTGCTTGTGGATTAGGTGATCTTAACCCTCTTCCACTCTTGGGGTACTTGACCACTCTCCCACACCTGATTTAAATATTTGGTTAGGGCATTGATCGATTCGTCGTCCAGATTTGCGAGCATCTTGTTATTAACGAGGTCCGGCCCGGGGGCCGAGCGTCTTTTTAGGCCGTGCAGCTCCGCTCTGACTTCTGCCACTGTTATGGACGCGTCAAGCTCGCTGTTCGCCGGTCCGTTGTAATCTCTGTAATGCGCTGTGGCGGAGGGAGCTATGTACATGGACTTGAGCTTGTCAATGAGCTGTTTGTCCGTACCCTTAAAGTTATACCTCGCCTTGACCTGTTCTATATTGGCGACCGTTTTGGACTTAGTCGGGTCTATCATGAACCTGAGCAGTTGCCACGTCCTGGCCCCATTCATGGTGCCCTCCATCTCGTCGCATTTGTTATCCCAACGTTGCGACTCGAGTTTCCGGGCGTATTTTTCTATTTCGACGTTTTGTCTGGCTATCTCTCTTCTGAGATTGCGGTTCCACTTTTGCTTTTTGAGCTTCTTCGTTAGCTCTTCTTTCTTTTTGAACATGCCGAATAGCCTGCTATCCATCGCTTCAGGCAGAGCTTCGCCTTTAATTTCTTCGGTGGCCTCGTTGACATGGGTAATTAATTGGGTGGCCCAATTTTGAATGCACTCTATATCTCCAATTTCTTCCCGTTCTCTGATCTGTCTGAATTTATCCCAATCCACTTGGGTTTCCGTCCGACACACAGCGCGCTTAACGCTCACTTTCCTACTTAGTTCTACCTCTAGCACGTAGTGGTCGCTACCTAGATCCTGATGCTTGTTCGTCCACTTGACTATGCCAGTTCTATGGCAGAGAGTCAAGTCCGGGTTTGTGTCCGCTGACACACTGTTGCCCACCCTCGTCGGGCATCTAATGTCGTTAGCGATGTAGAGGTTTGACTCAGTGATAATCTTCCAACAGCGTTTGACCCTTCGGGCTGCTGGCCGTGTAACCCCATTCTCGATGTCTGGCATTAAAATCGCCGGCTATTATTAGTGGGTTCTTACCTGCCAGGCTAATCGCTCTCTTAAATATCGGGCCAAACCTCGCCTTCGTGCACTTCGGGGAGCTGTTGAATTATTTTACTGGAGGGGTAACTATGTGTAAAAGGAAAAGCGAGAAAACAAACTTTTTTGCGCACATATTTGCATGAAAGCTGGTGCAATGCATTAGATACGCGGCGTTTTACGGTCCTAATCTTAGAGTAAATCAGAGCATATCTCATATTACAAAATACAGAACAAAGGTTGACTTTTTACATGTCCTAAATCTTTTAAAATCTTGATTTGCCATAACATTGATACTCAGTACTACTAAGCAAATTTACCGCTCAATCTGTACTAGACAGTAAGACCAATCAATGCACACCAACAACCAAAACTTGTGATTGAAAATGAAAGGCCATACAACAGTTTAAACCGAGTGCACAAATGAGCGATGCTGATAGAAGAATGTCGCATGTCTTCACTGGCAAAACAAAAATGGTAGAGACTCTCTCTCGCAACGTTGGAGGCACGTTTTTTGCACTTGTTTAACGAGACCTCTTTTCTCTGCTTCTAATTCTGTTATAACGAAATGAACGCTACATTCCCAGCTACGTGCATCAGACTACCCTCAAATCGACGTCGGCGACAATGGGGAGTGTCACCGACCGCATTTCTCATGCCGTGCAAATGTTGACCCATTACGCTAGCTAGACATCTTTGGGTGCTACGTATTGGCTGGTAGCACTGCTATCAGCTTAGCGGAACAGTACCTGCCATATCTGCACCCGGTAGTAGTATTAGCCGTTGGCTTAGGCTCAATGTTGCTGCATCTGGCCTCAATGTAGCCATCCGGAAATCAGTGTTGAATAATTCCGAGGCACACTTTTAGGCATTTGGTATGGCCTCTATCAGTACCACCACTGATAGATTGCCTTGATGGACAGTTGCAGTCAAATGATGGGCGAACGTCTCTGTTACCTAAAAAAAAATTCAACAACGTAAACGGCAGTTTATGCGTATCTCGGCTTGTTCCTCTATACGAGACTCCGCAGTTTAACAATGTCGGAAAGCAAGTTGCGCGTTGAAAAGCAAGGGTCATTTGAAACTCATCGACATTATTACAAACAAATTTATTGTTATTTTCGCTTCAATGAAATGTAACCATAAGGGAACAAAAACCTCCTGCACCATGGGTTATCTTCAATGATCGTCGTGCTGCAATACAGTTGCTCAAGTCCTCGCGGATTCAGGAACAGCTCATCATTGACTTAAATAATCTGCACACTGAGGCCTGCGAGATCCGTCACCGTATTGTGCTGCAGTGGTTGCGTGCTTACAGCGGCATGGCGGGCAATTACTACGCCGACGCCGCTGGTAAACTATTACACTTAGATTACATAATTACAACCGAAACTATTTTTATTTTTGCTTCAATGCAAGCGACGAGCACAAAACAAAACCCTCCTGCACGATGGGTTGTCTTCAATGACTGTCGCGCTGCACAACAATAGCTTAAGTCATCACGATTTCAGGAACAGCTCATCATTGACTTAAGTAACCTTCACACTGAGGCCTGCGAGCGGCGTCACCGCATGGTGGTACAGTGTTTACCTTCTTACAGCGGCATGGCGGGCAATGACTACGCCAACGCCGGTGCTAAATTAGTACATGAAGATTCGTCAAGAGTAATTTTAATCCCATTCGCACAGAGAGATCACGCAAGGCTTGTAGCCACTGAATAATGGCAATTGTAGCGCTGTCTGTGGTGCGAGATAGACCACCAAACCTCTACATCAAATAGACCCAACCATGTCTTCCGAATTCTGCACAATTTGAGCAGATGCCAGCGTATTTGCCTGCACAGAATTCGCTTGAATGTGACGTGCATAAGCTACTTTATACATAAAATCAGTATAGCTATCAGCCCTTTTTACTCTACATGTGATGTGTGTGACGATTTCGAACATTTGAAAACCTCCTGCCAAAGGTTCATTGCACATCGCAGGACACAGTGAATTATTTTGACTTGACTAAAGACACAGCCCTGCGCCTTGAACACGTTCTCGGTCCTTGGTGCAATGGGTTTTCGGCTACGCGAGCTACAAATGCCTTAAAAACATTTCTCAAAGCCAATCTTTGAAGCGCATCTGCGTGTGTTTGTTTGTGTGCACACGTGTGTCACCTACTTTTTTTTGTTAATTTTCTCTTCGCCTTCTCTTCTCTGTGACTGCCATCAGAAGTAGCATGGTAGGACCAGTACCAAGCAGACATCTCTTTTTACCAATAAAAAAAAAAAATGGGAGACACTTTGGCGACTAAAGTGATAAAGGCGAAAGCCTGAGTGCTACAGTTTGCTACGCGACTGTTGCGCATGTGGCAATGAATGGTGCTACGAGAAGAGCGAGCGACTACTCTTGACGTTCTGCGAGTGCATTTATTCAGTGAATTCTGCTTGGCAGCGTAGAGATCGCGCTCCTGGTATCTTCGCAGTTGTTCTACGTTTATTTTTGTGTGGTTGATTTTACGGCTGCGCGGCATTAAGTAGTATTGAATTAATTAGTTATAGAACTGAAACTAATCAGTAAGTAATAATTAATCAATAATTAGTAATCAGTACCTAATTTCTAATTATAAGGTAATTAGTAACTACTGATTAGTATTCATTATGACAAAATTAATCGTTGTTTGTGAATAAACAGTGATTAATAAATATATTTGTTGATAATTAGTGATTGATCATTAATTGCCATATGGCCATATCTCGCAAACTGCGGCGGTGCTCTGCGATTAGTCCAGACCTCCATGACGTCATCACGTCTCGACTAATCAAAGCCGCCAAAACGTGACACTTTTGCTCACAAAAACGATGAGGCAATAAAGGCTTGCGCCTTAATATATAGATGTATATATAGTAGAGATAATACCTTTATCTTCGTATGATAGAAAATTATTTGTATTTCTAATAATAATAACATTAACAATATTATTCGTTAATATCTTTTTTTTTTTTCAATTGTGCAATTAGTGCTTTCATTTTTTTCATCAGCACCTGTTTTTGGAGGAAACTGCGCCCAGAAATAC
The DNA here is from genome assembly GCF_055883805.1 of Amblyomma maculatum. Lineage (NCBI taxonomy): Eukaryota > Metazoa > Arthropoda > Arachnida > Ixodida > Ixodidae > Amblyomma > Amblyomma maculatum. Next base: position 176,390,352 of record NC_139347.1, on the reverse strand, counting down.
GAAACCGGGCCCTGCAAGGCAATGATTCCTAAGTGGTGGTTCAACGCCCAGTCTGGCATGTGTGAACCGTTCATCTACAGCGGCTGCGGAGGCAACCAGAACCGATACGAGACCAAGCGACAGTGCGAAATGACCTGTTCTGCCGAAAAACGTGAGTGCTTTCTTTTTTTATATGGGAAAGTAAAACACATCAGAGAGCAACTCCTCATTTCTCAGCAACGTCAACACATTTGCCTTTCCCATTTTAGAAACGTGCCTCTTTCATTCTCTCTTTGCAGCTATTTCGTTGCCCGGAGAACCTCTAGAGGCGCTCATTGCGCAGCCCGGTATGTAAATTTGTACTTGGTTAAAATGGCCTTAATATCATGCCATTTTGCGCGTAAAAAGGAAATGAAAGAAATGTTACAATTAAACTCTGCTAATGTATGCATAGATGTATTTCCAGATATAATTTGATAGGATGATGCATTGCTGCATTACTTATAAGGAGGCGACGTTCTTCGGAGTGCTGTTGACAAGTGAACATTGAAGCCAATTTTAAACAACATAGAGCTAGGCGAGATACTTGCTTCGCCTAAATCTTTAAGCGATCTCCATAAGTGTACTCAAGAAACTCAGTAGTTCAAAGAAAGTTTCCGCTCAGACGGCGCTAAAAATGAAACTTTAATTGCCCACAACACGAGGCGGAGGTCGGTCAAATATTTAGGGGAATCCCCAGAGGTGGAGTAGATTTGTAATAAGGGAGTAATTACTCATTGCATCCACCCAAGCGGAGCCATACGGCTACAAAGGAAAGCTATACAGCTTTCTCAGAAACTTCGTAGTTAAAGAGAAAAAAAAAGAAAAAAGCTCAGTCGGTAGAGCGACTGCCCCGGAAAGGCGGTGGTGCCGGGTTCGATTCCCGGATCAGGACGAATTTTTCTTTAACTACGAAGTTTCTGAGAAAGCTGTATAGCTTTCCTTTGTAGCCGTATGGCTGCGCTTGGGTTGATGCAATGAGTAATTACTCCCTTATAACACGAGGTGGAATGGGGTTCTGCATAATGATATGCTATAATCCAGTATCCTCCATGCGTGCCAATGAACCGATACTGAATCAGTAATGTCACAGTCTGGGCATTTGGAACTGTGTATCTCGCTGTATCCTGTCTTTGTAGCACTTTTTTTCTCCAATTATGATAGTTTAAATTTTCTTCCCTCAGCAACTGTGGATGATGTTTGCCGTCGTCCCCCGCACTCCGGTCCTTGTATGGCTTCCTTCCCTCGCTTCTACTACGACGCTCAGACAAAGCAATGCCGGCCATTCATCTACGGCGGCTGCGACAGCAACGGCAACAACTTCGAGACGATGCGCCAATGCACGCGTGTCTGCGCCCCTCCGGCCCCTTGGCGGCCCGAGCCCCAGCTCCCATAAAAGCCTACATTGCACTTACTGTTTCTTGATTACGAGTGCCATAGGTTTTCAATCGGGAATGTTCAAGTTGAGATGAATTGACAAGTACTTTCTAAATATTTAGTTGTAAAGATGACAAAGCCGCTTGTAGAATATGTAAAGCTTTGAAGACACATTAATAAATCTGATTTACACGACTGGCATCTTTGTTTCTTTTTTGCATGATTTGACACCTTGTGCAGCGGAAAGAGGGCGTGGCCGGTCTAAATGTGACAAGAAAATGAATAGTTCCTAACGGGCTGACTTGTTCCAAACAGATTTTATGCGGCCTGAAACACCACATTTTCTGAAAATGAAGCTGTCACATTTGAAGGTGCGAAACGCGGAACAAACCTTCCACGGGACTATCAGCATGAGACACAGAAATCGAATTGCTAACGGCGCATAGATGGACGCCTCATTCCCAACCCCTGCATTGCAGTAAACCTAAAGGGGAAATTCAATAATACGCTGAAATTGCTCTTGCGAAAATAAGGAGGCGCCTGTTGAGCTCCAGCAAAACTATTCACTGATCTTTTTGCCCCATACTCGTGTATTCAACAATATCTATAATAAAATAAAGCAACTTTATTTTCGGTTTTCATTCAATGGCAGACTTAAGGTAGCATTTCTCGCAGATAACTTCGATATATGGCGTAAGTGTCCCTTTCTTAGTGTTATTCTGAATAAATTTTTATAAATTATAGTTGACACAGAACAACCAGCCTTCCAATAGAAAAAGAAAAATATCTAAACTAACCTGCATTCATCTTCATTTCGGCAGATCTTGACTGGCAGTTCGACGTTCAAGATTTTCTTTGTGGGCATTTACCTTGAAAACATGGTGTGAAATTAGAGGCAGAACAAGCAAAATAGTGGAAAATTTTACATAAGAATAACAATCTGTTTGAAAAATGACCTTTAATATAACATTAAAACGCGGTTCACAATTTTGTGTTCATAAAATGGTTCCTCTAAATATAATTTCTAAATACAGTCCATCTTACTAAGCAGCGCTTTAATTTTCCAATGCAGGAAACCGGTGATTACACTCCGTATGATGGGCGCCAAGTATTTAAGATGAAGGCGGCAACAAAATAGCTCGCAGCGCGTAGGAACCATACATCCAAACTTGGCTTCAAATGGAAAAGAAGACAGGTTATAAAATGTTACGAAATCAAGCACAGCCAGATCTACTCATAAGAGGTTTCTTGTCAGATTCGGCGTAATAGCTTGAACTGCTTCAATCCTCCTGCAATTTCTTCCTTCCTCAACTTTGCACTGTACAATAAACTACATAATATTGTTACGAGAGAGGTTTCATTTGTCGGAGGACAAACGTCGAGGACCCAGCAGTATCCACTTGCGTGTCCCAGCACAAGCCACTTCTTCGTTGACGTCATCTTCCCTTCACTTAACTTTTCGCAGAGCTACGGCCGTTTTTGATGAGGCGAGAGATGCGATAATTGAGATCGCTAAGCTGGGCAAGAACAGCAAATGATCCATCGTAGTGGCACAGCAGCTTTTGCAACTTTTGCAACAGACCCCGCTTCCTGATAGGCTGATAGCATAACCAAATCTCCAGGCTCGTATATAACGTGAGGGTGGTGGGAATCGTACTGTGCTTTAGAGCAATCTTGTGAGGCTGAGATGCGAAGGTGAGCAAGCCAGCTGACTTCTTCGGCGAAGAAGATTGTCTCGGCTACATAGTGGTCTTCGTCACTACTGGCAGAGAACGGGAGGATGGTGTCCCATGTATATCATCGGTGGTTAGCGTAGAGCAGGAAGAATAGGCCTGCTACGGTTTCCTTCCCTTGGAACCCAATTTGTTACCCTAACCGACGATCGGATGTCTTCTCTACTCACTACACACCCTGCCCATGCCCATTTCTTCTTGATTTCCTGTAGAATGCTTATAACTTGAATTATTTATCTCACACACTCTGCCGGCTTCCTCTCTGTAGTGTTTGGCTGATAAGAAAACAGCCAGCTCATGGACACGTGTCGGCGTTGGGGTGCCGCCCCCTTGTATCCGCCCCCTTGTCACCGCTTTGTATCACGATAAAAGCGTACTGCACTGTGTTTGTCGTGGGCAGTCGATGGCCATCGGGATTCTCGGCCGGATCACAATAAACCTCTCTCTCGGTTACTGCTTGGCTGCCGTGGCGTGCTTCCTCCAAGACACAGCATCCTCCTGGCGACGAGGATGGGATGACTGCCTCCACAGGGGCCGTGAAAATTGAAGTTAAAGCCAGCGTAAAGCAGCCACTGCTGAGCGACCCGAACGCATCCAGGATTGTGACAATTGGGCCAGTGGAACCATTCGATAAATCTCAGTCAGATTGGGAAACATACGAAGACAGGATTAATACTTCCCTGCGTGTGAATAACATTCCAGACGGCAGCAAGGTAGGCGCCTTTTTGAGTATTGTGGGTCCGAAGACGTATAAATTATTGAAGAGTTTAATCGCACCTAATACTCCGGCTAGTCAGTCCTTGTCCAAACTTCAGAAAGCTTTACGAGAGCATATTTCACCCAGGCCATCAGTTATCGCAGAAAGAGCAAAGTTTCGCCGGAAAATATAATTAGAGACTGACAGCATTGCGAAGTTCGGGGCAGACCTCAAGGAATCCGCAGACACATGCGACTTCGGAGCGAACCTAGAAGGAACTGTGAGAGACAGGTTCATGTGTGGCTTGGCCAGGGCCGACATGCAAAAGAGGCGTTTGGTTGAGGATGCGTCACTGACATTCAAAAAAGGCAGTTGAGATTGCGTTATCAGTAGAGGCGGCTACGAAGAATGTAACTGAGTGCCGGCCGACTGGAAGAGCTCAAGAGGGCCTCCAAAATTTTGCTACAGAGAGCAGCCACGCACGAGAAGACTCGCCATGCTCTAGATGCGGCTCGCGTCATCGCAATCATAACTGCAGTTTCGGAACAGCGACGTGTTTCCGATGTCATCGTGTAGGTCATATCGAAAAAGTGTGCCGCTCTCAGCCGACGTCTAATTCGCACACTACGAAACGTACCGGACAAGATGCGCAACGAAAAGACTGAAGGAGGCAAAGCTTCGGCGCGTTCGAGACAGAGGATGATGTAGAGCCACTGCTCCCGGCAACGCTGGACAGAGCGCGGCAAGAACCGATATGTTTCACAATGTGTGTTCAAGGGATGCCGCTCAAAATATAACTAGACGCGAGGGAAGCAGTATCGGTGATGCCGTATCAGCTTTTTCGCTCCTCTTTTCTGCAGATGTAGTTACGCTCGGCTTCGGTAGTGCTGCGTACGTAAACAGAATAGTTCGTGCGCCCAGAGGGGTGGTAACAACGAATGTGAAGCATCGGAGTCAGTCTCTCCAGCTGCCTCTGCACATTTTGCGCCAGGAGGGACGTGCTCTCATGGGAAGGGAATGGATGCATCAGCTCCGGCTCGACTAGAATAGCGTCAATCACATGGATGCACAAGGTCGCCGCACCCTTAAGGAAGACTTGGATCGGCACCCCCAGTTGTTCGTAGATGAACTTGGAGAAGAAAGGGGAGCAAGCTCAACTGTCCATCAAGCCGGATGTACAGCCAAAGTTTTGTAAAGCTAGGAGCGTTCCTTTCACATTGAAAGCAGCAGTGGAGAAAGAACTGGAGAAGTTGTTGGGTCTTGGTGTAGTTGAGCAAATGTCTAACAGTCATTTCGCCTCACTAATTGTGGTAGTGGTAAAGAAACATGGTAGCGTACGCATATGCGGAGATTACAATGCTTCGTTGAACCCATATTTAAACATCGACAACTATCCATTACCAAGGATTGAAGAAATCTTCGCCACTCTTGCGGGTGGTCAAGCTTTCTCAAAGATTGACATGAATCATACCAGCAAGTGGTAATGGACAAGGACTCCCGCGAGTACTTTACCATGAATACGCACAAAGGGTTGTTCGCAGTAAATCGTCTAGCGTTCGGGAGTGCATCGGCTGCAGCCATTTTTTGAAAATGTTATGGAAAACATGTTGAAAGGACTGAATGGGGTAATATGCTACCTGAATGATACTCTCGTCATGGGACGAAACGAAAAGGAACAGCTTCGGAACTTAGAATCACTCCTATTCCGGTTACAAGAAAGGGGCGTGCGGATTAAGGCACAGAAGTGCGAATTTTTGAAACCACAATTGCAGTTTCAGGACCACGTGATCAGTGAAGCGGGAATTTCTGCAACGCCGGAGAAAGTGAAGGCTATTATAGAAGCTCATATCCCCACCGGTATCGTAACGTACTACGGAAAATTTCTGACAGAGTTGTCCACAGTTATATTTCCATTGAATCAGCTGCTCTATAAGAATACGCCGTGCGTATGGAGGGAACAGTGCGATATTGCGTTTAAAAAAGTAAAAGCGTTACTAGCAAAAGCACTGGTGTTGACACACTAGGATCCAGAAGTCCAGCTTCAGGTAATGCGTGATGTTTTATCCTATGGGATAGGCACTGTTTTAGCGAAGGTGGAACAAAACGGTTCCAGACGGCCGATCATGTTTGCGTCACGCACGTTATCTCCAAGTGAGAGGGACTACAGCCAGCTAGAGCGCGAAGCCTTGACTTTAGTCTTCGGCATTAAGAAATCTCATTACTACCTTTATGGCAGACAATTCAGCTCAGTAACTGATCACAAACCTTTAAAGGCGATCCTTGGTATAAATAATGGAATACCGAGCATTGCGGCTGCGCGTTTGCAGAGGTGGGCCATCACGCTGTCTGCTTATTGTTACGACCTAGTGTATCGCTCAGGAGAAAGTAACATAGACACAGACTGTCTGTCACGTCTAAGCCTGTTATACCTAGTGGCACGAGCAGAGGCACATTATTTTATGTTTTTTTTTTTTGGTAGCCTCACCATAATATATGTCTGTCAAGTCTACCACTGCCCGATAGCGGAGAGAAAGAAGACGCCGATGAGGTAACCGATTGCTATGCGCTTCGATGGCTAACATTTCCGATCACAAGCTCGGACGTTGCTCGAGAAACGTTGCGATAGCCTACGCTACGCCGAGTCAGCCAGAGACAGATGAAGGCATGAAAACCTTTGTTCTGAAAACGCTGTAGCTGTCAGTGAACGGCGGATGTTTATTCTAGGGTATGCACATTGTGATTCGTCGCTCGTTACAAAAGATCATCTTTGACGAACTACAAGAAGGGCATCCAGGCGTGGAGCGGATGAAGAAGGTTGCCAGAAGCTACGTCTGGTGGCCAGGAATTGACGCCGGCCTGGAGAGCACCGTCGTGTGCATCGTGCCAGCAGCAACGAGCGCTGCCTGCCCAAGCTCTCCTTCATCCGTGGGCTTGGCCTGCTAGGCCGTGGGCCCGGCTCCACCTCGACTTTGCTGGCCCGTTTCTTCAACGCAATTTTTGGTGGTAGTACACACCCATTCAAAGTGGCCAGAGGTTTTCTCCATGCCCTCGACTTCTGCAGAAGCTATTATCGGTACGCTTCGTGACCTGTTCAGCCATTTTGGGTTACCAGAAGTCATCGTATCCGATAACGGGCTGCAGTTTTGCAGCGAACATTTTCAGTTATTCCTCAAGGTGAATTGAATAACCCATGTTCGTTCAGCTTCATACCATCCAACTAAGGGTCTGGCTGAAAGATTTGTGCGCACAATGAAAGAAGCCATCCGCAAAGATTTGAAATGCCGATCCATTGAACAGAGGCTGGCCAGTTTCCTCCTAGTGTACAGGAACACTCCACACGCAACCACTCAGCAATCTCCGGCTAACTTTTCTTAGGGCGACCCCTTCTAATTCGGCTCGATTTACTGAAGCCTAAGGCTCATTCAGTAGTCCAGCAAAAGCAGTTCCAACAGGCTCGTAGGCGAAGGGAATTTCGGAGAACCTTCGCCGAGGGTAACACAGTGTTTGTCAGAAACTCTAGAGAAGGCCCAAGATGGTTAGAGGTTGTGGTGATCTCCCGCTCGGGAGCAGTGTCTTATGTGTTACAGGTGAAGACGCCAGGTGGAGTCATGGAATGGAAGAGGCATCAAGACCACATTCGCGTAAGGGAGGCTGACCCAAACACAGCACTGGACGACCCCGGCTACAGCGGCGTATCTGACCCCTGGCAACCATGGCAGAATTCTCCACCACAGACTTAGGCTGCAATCCGCGCACCACACAGGCAGCCAGCACGAGTGTAGAAGACCGGGACGGCCCAGGGGAGCTTGCCACAAGGCAAGGACTCTCGACAGAGCCCTCCTGTCCCGAAGACTGCAATCACGAGGCGGGGCATTCTGCCAAAGAAAGCGCCCACGAAGCCGCCACGGGGCCTCGTTATCCCACAAGACAAAGACGTCCCCCGGATCGGTGCACTTCTCAGCCCTGAGGCGTCAGTGAACTTTACTAAAGTGTTGTTCAACAGTTGAAGTGTTTCAATTACGCTGTAAGGACTGCATTGTCTAGGGAGAGTGGAATGTAGTTTGGCTGATAAGAAAACAGCCAGCTCATGAACACGTGTCGGCGTCGGAGTACCGCCCCCTTGTATCCGCCCCCTTGCCACCGCTTTGTATCTCGATAAAAACTGCACTGTGTATGCGGCGGGCACTCGATGCCAGCGGGACGCTCGGCCGGATTACAATAAACCTCTCTTTCGGCTACTGCTTGGCTGCCGTGGTGTGCTTCCTCCAAGACGCAGCACTATTTCTTATCGTTAGAGCTTCCATTTTTCTTCCCATAGATCTCTGGGTTGTTCTAAACTTAAGTGCAACCCTTTTCGTTAGCCTACACTTTTCCGCCCTATAGGTGAGTACAGGTAAGATGAAACTGTTTTGTACTTTTCTCTTGAAGGACACCGGCAAGCTGCTAGTCCTAATGTGCTAATACTTGCCAAATACGCTCCATCCCAATCTTATTTTCCTAGTTAGTTTCCTTTCATTGTCTGGATCTGCGGCCGCTACCTATCCTAAGTAGACGATCGCATACCACTTAAAGTGCTTCGCTACCTATTGTGAACTGCTGTTCTCTCCTGAAGCTGCTGATCATTGCCGTAGTCTTCTGCATATTGATTTTCAAGCCTATCTTTCTGCTATTTCTCTCTAAGTCGTCTATCATTTTATGCAATTCATCCCCTGAGTTACTTAGCAAGACTATGTAGTCACCGAATCGAAGATTACTGAAGTATTCTCCATCAACCCTTATCCCTAACTGCTCCCATTCCAAGTCTTTGAACGCTTAGTCCAACTCTAGGCAAGCTGTGAATAGTACTGGGGACATCGCGTCGCCTTGCTTGTTACCTTTCGTTACTAGAATTTTGTTAATTTCTTTATGCAGGACTACAATTGCTGCGCAACCTATCTTCCAGTACGTTCACTTGCGACTCACCTTCACCATGATTTTGCAATGTTTGTATGACTGCCGAGGTTTCTACTGAGTCAAATGCTTTTTCTTATTGAATGTTATGTATAAGGGCTAGCTTTGTTCCGAACATTTTGCTATCACCTGGTTGATCGTATGGATATGATCGATAGTAGAGTCCGAAAACATCCTTGATGTTTTGCTTGATTGAGGTCCGATTGCCTTGATGCTTTAGCGATTACCTTGGTGAACATCTTATGTGTAAGATAGAAAGCTGATTAATCTGCAAGTTTTCAAGTCCTTAGCTTCCCCTTTTTTTATACATTAAGATAAGGTTAGCGTTCTTCCAAGGTTCCCGTGTCGTCGATAACAAGGCATTGCCTATATAAGGTGGCCAGTTTTCCTAGCAAAATAACCCCACCCCCCTCACCTTCCTGTCCATGAACAAATCACTAGTTACAGGGTACTCCCCAACTGCTTTCCCTCTTTTCATAGTTTCTAAAGCTTTCTTAACCTCGTTATTCGTCACTGGTGGAACGTCTGACTGTTTTCAACTAAGCCTATCTAACTATTTCCCTGACTACTTAGCTACTATATGGATCAGTATAGAACTGCTTGGCTACATTGACTCTCTATTTTACATTCGTGATGACATTGCGCAATACCTTGTGTCTTGGCGCATACGCCTGAGTTTTGCCTACGCCTGATTTCCTCTTTGCTCCTTTAAGGCTCCCCCAATCTTTACAGCAGGTTCAATTTTCTAGTGCTATACTTCCTTATATCGGCCACTTTACGCTTATTGAACGGTTTTGATTTCTCTGACAGTTCTATGCTTTCTGTAGAGTTAGAAGCTCTCAGATTTTGCGTTTCTTAATGAAATATTTCGTCTTCTGAAATAGTTTACTGGTATCCCCTAACTATCCTATCGCCTACTTCTACCGCGGACTCAGCAAGTGGCATTTCTGAAATTACTGTTCACTGTTTCTAAAGTAAGGTCATAATCCTCGGCCAAAGTTGAATATCTATTCTGTAGCGAAATCCAAAATTCCTCGGTCCTCCCCATTTTTAATTTGTTGATGGCCTTCTTACTTTTTCTTTGTATATTGAAAGAACTTCTGAATGCAACGTGATACGATCATTTGAAGTGTTCCGTAATTAACCAATATCATTAGAGTCATCGCATTCAACTTCGTTAAATGAGTCGTACTCGAACGAACGATGATCCAGGATAACAGTGTCATCAGCTTTAGTGATATCTAGGACATTACCTTACGGTTACGGAGAAAAAAAAAAACGTACCACAAAAGGGGGGCAATACATAAATGTGGTGTGTGGTCAGAGACACCATCTAGGGATTCTATTTCGGTTTATCGAAAAGAAAATACTCGCTCAGAAATATCGGGTCAAGTATGTCATGCGACGATCTTTTACGGTTCTTTTTTTGGATAACGATTTGAGCCAGACTAAACTGAAGCGCAATATCTAGACGAGTATCCGAAGAAGAGGAGCGATGTTGCAATGTGGGCAACTTGTATCTTAAAGGTTAAAGTCTCCCAGCAATATCAATCTATTTCCTATAAAATGACGTGGCATGTAACGGTGTAATGAAAGCATGAAGTCATGTTCATACGAGGGCTTTCGATAAGCACAGCCTACTGAACACAATGAGAACCAAATATCATTTTGGAAAAGATGAATTATCCCTATGCCTTCAGTATCATGAAGTATATTGAAAGGTATTTTTATATAAAAGAAGGGCTATCTCAAGTGTTTCTGCCAATGTGAATTACTGCGTATTTCGGGGGTGTAACCTCAACATCCATCATATTGGGCGGTAGCCAAGCTTCAGGCACAGCCATAATATCTGGTTTTATTCCAATAAGCAAGCTTTCAACTGAATCTGATAGGTTTAGGATTCTCCGTGCATTTAGTTTAACAAACGGTATTTCATTTTGAGCTGCTAACGCCGGCGTAAGGTTATTGCCTCGGGTTGGCTGTACTTTCGTGAGTACGTAGGATTGGGTATAGTTTCCATTGCCCTTATGCAGCTCTTTTTGTCATCCCAAACAAAAATTTCGCCCTCAGTGCATGACTTATAGAACACAAAACCTACATTATCTTCGTTGTCTTTGAACTCTTTCACGAATTCCCCCAGTTTCTTCTTAATAACATGTCCGCGGTGAAGTAAACTTCAATAACCGGACACTTACCCCCCCCCCCCCCCGCTCGAAACCGCTTCTTAGTATTCTTAATTTGTCATGAGAGTCAAACAGTGTGAGTAGGACCGGTCTTCTCTTTTTGCACCGAAAGATCGACCCAGTCTATGAATTCTTTCAATAATAAAGGGTTCGAGGCTTAGGATATCTCTCACAACTGTCTCGTTGACTGTCTTCCCTGCCGAATTACTGTCTTCATCTGCGTCCTCCAGAATACCACATATTACTCGATTAGAGCTTATGAAAGATTTCGCAGGTCGCCTATTGTTATTTCGATTTTTGTTATTACTTCCTTTTAGTTATCAATTTTCTGCGCACATGTTGATGCTTGCTACGAAAGATAGAGGTGTTTAGCTTTGAGCCTGAATAAATGTAACTCTTCTTTAATTTTTTTTTTCAGGCCACTGGCTATGATCTGTAGTTGTTTCATTAGTTGCGTTATGCCTGGTCCGGGGTCGGTTTCTATATCATCAGCAAGTAGCAGTAACATCATTGCATATAGACCACACAACACTGCACACACGCACTGGAAACGGCAGCAAACAAAAGGTGCCGCCGCATTTGCTCACCTAAAGAAAAACGACAAGTGGGTTTGTGAACAGCTTGCTTGGGATGCCACCTAACTCAGAGCTGCTCAGGTACACACATTAGCTTTTGTGTAGATCCTAGGCTGACCTGCCGCCAGGGAGTCACTGCTTCTGTCGCTGCAAGTTATCGTCACTGGTACCGTATTACATTTGTCGTTGGTAAAGCCCACAAATGGCAGCATATATGCCTCGTGCAAGCATTGGCGGCTGACGAGCTACGTACTTTTGGATGATGGCCATTTTAATGAATCATCTTGAGATACCGGCAGCAGGGGCTAAGTAACGATTATCTCAAAAAAAAAAAAACCTAGTGGGTTCGTGAGCCACCTGCTTGAGGTGCTACAGTGCCATCTTTCGGTTAATAATGTCAAACTAGTCATACATAACAGGTTAGTCACCAATGTATGCCCATTGCTATGGTAAAAAAGCGCACTGCTCTTTTTCTTTTTCTTTTTTCAGGTTTATTTAAATTCTTTTTCTTGAATGGACCCCAAATTACAATGCCTTAATCGAGCAGTGGGAGGACAATAGACATGCGGTTAGCAGCCGAACTGGGGGGTTGAGATTGGAGATCATCAATGCATGCCTCAGAACAGAAAATGTATAGTTTCCATGTGCTTTAATGTGCTTTTAATGATCTTGTAACCTTGCTTCAGTTAACTTAGAATATCAGAATTATTACTCCAAGAGAGACGCTCTAGTACAGTAAACTTGTTCACAACCCTTCAGCTGTTAGTATTCAGAATTTTAAATGATTTATGTTCCGGTTTCTATGAAAATATCTTTCTCTTGTGGCAGCACTATACGTTCTTCTTTCTGCCTAGCATAATAACATATCACAACCCCGCCTGTTATCGTCGCCTGTTACTCACCTATAGTTACCGTCTCGGAAGGAACCAAGCATTGCAGCTGCCACTCCACAGCCGTCGTCGTCGAAGTACATTTTACCGTTCTACCACTTTATCAAAAATTTCTACAACACACCGTGAAATGAAGGGACCTTGACTTTATGCTGCTAATTTCACTACTGGAAAAAAACGAAAGAATAACCAATAGAGCTGTAAGTGTCCACTATCAAGCGTCATAAGGATATCTGAACGCGAATACGACAAACGCCCTAATATTCTCAATATTCTGAAGCACGATCACGTGAATTTTGTTATTTACGCCTACATTTCAAATGCGTATTTTTGTCACTAAAGTCTGAAATTGAATCAAAAATGGAAATTAAAAGTTGTTGGTATAAGCTTTCTGCAAATTTCTCTGAATTGTTTAGAAAAAATCGACCACCTTACTTGGATGCTCGAACGTTTCGGGTGAAACAGCGCAAAAAGTTTGCCCTTTGTTGACCTTTTGTTGCTTAAGTAGTAAGTATGGCAATAGTGTTTACCTGGTTTGGTCACTGTTGTTGAAAAATCAATACCGTCTGCCACCGGATAGAGCTAGCGAAGAACGGAGCTACGGACTTTTCGGCAAAGGGAACTGCTGGCATATTTTGGTGTTTCTGGAGGAAAACGTTACGAAACAAGGACGCCGAGCCGAGTGCCTCAATGGGCGTGATTGATCAGTGTTGGTACCTCTCACTAATAAACAAGATTGTTTTCGCTTATCATTGTTCGCGGTCATTCAAACCAGATAAACACCATTATGAAACTTACCAACCTAAAATGGTGAACAACAAGCAAGCTTTGTACGCGATTTCACCGCAAGCGAGCGTCTGGTTTAGGGGAAAATTTTAAAACGGTTGAGATGAAGTTGCACAGCACTATTACGGTAGTACTTCTCGTTCCAGTGTCCCTCCATTTTTGCTCACTCTCGTACTTCTCCCCGTCTGCATGCATTGCTTGCATCAGTTTTAGGAACGTGTATGCAGTCAGGTCAGTGACAGGTGTTGCGGTAGCTTTTAAATATAAGCACTGTCGTGTCGACGATTGACTCAATTGGGTACCAGAAACGCGCTACAGGAGCCTACGGGACCGACGCTTTTCACGTTTATTGCACCAAAGGCAGCAGGTAAAACCGGCCAATGTGCACAGTGAAGAAATAGGTAAGAATGCCGTGAAACACGTTCCAAAACGTAAAGCAAGGGTATTGGGCGCAGCGACTTCGGCTAAACCGCTGGAGTATGACTACGATGACCAGCACGCACCGTTGCCGCGGTGGAGTAGCGAAACGCCTAGTGCAATTGGTATATTGCCAATTGTGGCGGTCTCAGATCAAAGTCTGACAAAACGAAGAACATGTTACATTCAAATCTGCGTGAGGCTCAACCCACAGATTACAGAAATGATTTGTCCAGGGTCGATCCTATCGCCAATAATGTATGGGTGTCAGTATTAGCAGCAGAACCCGTGTCGCAAGCTCATAGCAATGCCGTTTGTGTATAATGCAGTATGTGTTGGTGCATAAGGACGCGCAGCGAGACAATATGTATTCACAATAAGAAAATCAAGACATGCTAGAAAGCGTATGTGGCGCCATATAATGTGGTAAAAATTTAAAGCCACGAATTCCCTTCGGATCGTTCCATCAAATGTTTTTGCTTCTACTTCAAGATGGCTGTAAATCTTTTTGCGTCCTTCTTTTCTGTTCAAATCGCTTTTTTTTTTACTTCTTGCTGTTTCATTTGTCACGAATTGGCTTTAATCTAACAAAGCTCTGCTGGTCTGAACAAGCCATCTGTGTTTTTTTTTTTTTACTTGCAGAACCAATGAAATGGTAGCTGCTTCAGCAACCTAGATATTGTTAGTAGTGCACAACATAGCTAGAATCGAGTGGCGGGGGGGGGGGGGGGGACCTCTTTGGGCGTGTTTGAGCTGGGCTGATCGCTTCCGGTCGTTTGCGGCAAGGCTTACATGCAGCGGATTACGCTGGCGGCGCGCACAAATGCCCACATGCACAAACGCGTGTCACTGGTGTGCCAGGGGTTTCAGGGAAGCGGTTGTTGGGTGCGATCGCCCGAAGTGATGGGGTGGGAGCGGATCGCCTGCAGCCAGGAGCAGTCCAGCAGACATTCATACGTCGATGCACTGGCGTCGAACGTCACATGTAGAACAACATAACCGTTGCATAGGTGAAGCTTATCAGTTGGCGTAGACGGTGTGTAGTTGGGCTGGCTATAGTCCTCACTGGGGAGTTTAGTTAGTTGCTTTACGCGGCGGCCTCTTTTTGATGGAGGAGAAAAGCAAGGTGCACGTGTGCTGTGCGATGTCAGTGCATGGTATTTAAACTTTTCGGAGGCCTCTACGTGGCCTCACTAGACGCCTCACTCACTTTACGACGTTAAACCGTACAAACAAATCAAACCTAATAGAAACCGGAGCTGCTACAACACGGATTCTAGGCAGTGACCTCTTAAAAAACACAAGAACAAAATGATCACAAACGTTGTGCTCTCCTGCTGGCGGTACGTCCGCTCGTTGTCTACAGGTAGCATCTTTTATTTTCTTGTTTGGAACGACTGGTATCAATAGATTCCTGTTTTCAGACAACTTCCCCTGAAATAATGATACTGCATGCAACGAACAGTGCATCTCAAATGAAAGCACCCTAGCCAGATAACCGGCCAAAAAAGCGCTTTTTATTCATTACGTATTGCTTCGAGATATCACACAGTCACACGCACATACATCTGAGAGAACGCACAATTTCCTTGTGCGCCTAACGATCGATGCACATGGGAGCGGGTAATAGGAGGGTACGATGTATACTAGCCCTTTTGTGTAGACGTTAAATTACACTCTGAGAAAGCCAAGCTACGTAGTTTAGCGTTCCATTAGCGCTAGATAAGCTGCAATTCTTAGCAGGCATTATTATTCCTGCAGGATCATAGAACAATGAAAAAATATTACAATACGTGCTTCCTGATGCTCAAAAATGAATATCGATTAAGCAACTGCCAATGCTAGAAATAAGTACAGCTTTTAATATAGTTATTGGGCAGAATACAAATACTGCATTTTTGTTGTTATCGCACAATATACAAAAAACTTAAACGAGTGCTATGTTTTATATATGCTCTGAATGGTGTAACGTTTACCGTTTTTGATAAGTTCTGCGTGGCACATAAGGGCTATACACATTTGTAATTATTTACTACGCTTTCGAGACTACAAACGTTTTTCAGTACAGCAGAGGAAAAAAAAGCAAAAGTAATGACTGGTTCAGTAGGGTCCTTCTGCCAGCAAATCTTGCAGGACGAGCTGAACAGCACTGCTCAACCAGCTGCCAAAAGTATACGCCGAAGAGCATTTTATATAACTGTGAATAATTGAAACACAGAATGCATATGCCACGATACGAATATGTTTCTCTATAGTCACCAGCAATCCATCGAAGCACGAAACACTGCACGTAACGGTAGTATTCAAAGCATAGGTGGCAGGTTGATATTTATGAAAGATTATAAAACACCAACATCGTTAGCTGCCTCAGGATTTAAATGTAGACTATGGTGTAAACTCGAAATAAGTTACGATATGTGGTTCAACTTATGTAACAAGTAAAGGCAGAGATTATTGTGCACAATGTAAACGAATTCTGATATATATATATATATATATATATATATATATATATATATATATATATATATATAAGAAATTACTGAGTGTAAATATCACACCGACTGTGTATAATATAAATCCTCATAGGATGACTGCGATCCGACCATACAGCTTATGGGATACACTGGTTCCGAACAAACCAGCAGCAATTCTTACAAGTTACACAGAAAATGAGCCTTATCAATATTTTTAAAGAACGCACGGAGTTATAACGTTGATCAATCAATCACAATGAGCGGGAAGGGAAATTCTATTATACCTTTAATTAAATGGTTCTTGTTCTTCAAGACAGTGATTCTACCCCAGAATAACGTGACCTAGCAAATTCGGTTATTTTGACGAGACAGCAAAGCTATCAAATGGTCACACGACGTCACAACATATTTAGTGTAATACTATAGTTAAAATAAGCCACTGCAATGACAAACATCGGATCTCGTAGCCGTATGAGCAGATACCCCCAATAGCTTTACGCCAACGTCGCATTCAAAAGTCCGTTTGAAAAAGTGGTAGTCATTCACGCTGTGATGTCGTTGTCTTCATGAGCTGCCATCTATGCTCAATACAAGTGCAGTGACATAAGAGCGATAGTGGGTTTCTTGAGAGACTGGTCACTCATGGACATCGTCAACACACAAGGAAACATTCGCCACGAGAAGAAAAAGAGATTTCATGAGAACAAAGGCGGAGAGGTCGGCCGGCGGTAGAGAGACCCTGGCCTGCTACTACACTTTGGGGAAGGGAGGAAGAGGAAGTTAAAGAAGAGTTAGGGCGTGAATTAGGGGGATTATGTCATAGTACAGTGAGGTTTCACTTCTGGTCCGAGTTCGCCACAAAGCTGCATGAGAGAGTAGTGCACTGGAGGGAGCGCAATTATTTACGGCTGTGGACACTTTTCGTCTTTTCCACATAGAATTTTTCCTCTGCAATTTATGTCAACCACTAATGTATCATTTCCCAGGAACGTACACTAATTCACTTTCAATACATAGATGACAATTAACTCCCGCGACACTATATAAATTGGTTTAATAGCTACCTTAGTGTGCTCTAACGGAAATATTTTATTGGAGGAGCACAGTCGCTTAACTCATACAGTGCAAGTGGTAGCAGGCTTGTGTCTGAATTGTATCTTTGGCGCACGAGATAGTAGCATTTACATCCCTTTCAAGTGGCCGAACAAGCGCTTTAAAACCTCCAATACGAATGCTGCTAAGGAAGCAGCCAAGCCCACCGCCAAAAGTGTGAAATTTGGTTCCAAGTCACTTAACACGAGCGTTTCATTCTCATCGGAATTTTGCGTGCTGTGCAAGAGAGAATCGCGTCGGTACACCCTCTTAAAGCTGTCTAGGACGCGAGCTCTCTCAAAAAGCCCAGCCTCTACGGCTCGAAGCAGAAGCTCTGATAACGCATCCTTGTAAGGTGAACTGTGGGGAACCACCGGTCCTGCAAGGCCCACCACATTGCTGATATCAAGCCAAGTGTATCCAAGCTCGTCAAGCATTGCCGCAGTCGTCTGAAATGTTTCATAAGGAAAATAGTCGGTTGTAAAAATCCAACTTGTAGTGCGCTTCAAGCGAAGAGGAAATGAGAAACACGTGAAATCTCCGTCACTTAATGAAAACTTCAATGGCGACTTCGGGGGAATGTCCTGATCCCTATTCGAGCAAGTGATGACTCCAAGGTTGTAGGCTCTATTCTTAGGAATCAGCGAGGCGGAAAGTGGTTCTAGCAACGGAGTGTTTTTCAGCATACTTGTGAGTGAACATCGGAATGCGCAGGGAACAATTATAGCTAAGCTAAGCCAGAGTCCTAAAGTAAGGCTGCAAACAAAGTGACTATGAACGGAATCCATTAGCTTCGTGCTTTGCTGAAGCATGCAAGACAGAAGACCTTGCGCTATTCCAGTCTTGATTACTCGATGGCCGCCAGCGATTGATTGTCCTGCATGCAGGACGAAGAGAACGAGTAAGTAGGTAAGCATTAGTGCAGCCCACACTTCCCAATGGAAAGAGAGGACAAGCACTGAAGACCGGGGATACCGACTGGGCTTTTTGACGAAGGTCTTCTTATCCAGCGGCGCAAAGAATCCTACGGAGACGACATGTGGGTACATCCTCCACACTGGGATGTATTGGTAAAAGTCCTTGGCGGGGTTGTATATTATAGAATTGGGGCCGATAGAACTTATGAACCGTCGCACAGAAATGAGGCGGTTGTCGAAATGACCGTGCCAATGCCGCTCCACGCTGCAGTTCTTGGCGCGTAGAAGTTCCATAAACAGTGCAAATCCCGGTTGACGACAGGTTGTGAGGTAGCGGCAGTGCAGAGACAAAGCAGCACCTTGTATAGGGGCTTGAGTCAGCAGCGGCGGAATTGTCATAAAGGGCATTGCTCTGTATTCTTTTCGATCCACCTGCTTATTATATGTACTCTGCAAGAAGACACCCTCTGTGTCTGCCTTTTAGAAATTGACCTCTTGGAAATACTCAGACAGAACAGCATCTGACCCTCCGGAGCGGTTAGATGCGCCACTCTTACTGCGCAGGTCGACAAAGAGGTAATAAAGGAATCTCGGCGGCTGCTGTGTATTTCTCGCCCATGGTAGCTTGTCACACAAAATGAGTATAAGGCTGCGCATACATATTTCTTGGTCGAAACCTGGAGACAGGTATTTACCGGGGCCACAAGTGTCTGGATTGCCGCCAACTTTCGAAAGCCTCGATAAGATCGCCCTGGGTGGCACAGACGGATCAGATAGCAATCGTCTGATTGGGCCATTTAGTCTTTGAAGGCACGACCTCGACGATACGACATGGAGTTGCAATCTTCTTCCCATTGCGCTCACATCATGGAGAAAAGAGGGACTCAGAAACGCTTCTTGAACTTGGCTCGTTTCAATGGTAATGGCGCTGCCAAGAACAATTTGGGCCAAACAATACACCGGCAATAATTGGGACATTATGCACTGCCAACTGTTTGACGCTGGCGCCTTGCTCTTAGCAATTTAAAGACCCTTCGTTACGTCTTCGCGTGAACGGGTGCACTTTTGGACTGTCGCAAATATTCAGCCGCTGCAGTGTCGAAAATTCCACACTGTGCTTATGAAATGCACTCAGAATTTTGGGCCCATTTTGGCGCTCGCGTGAGGATACTGGGTACTAGCGTAGCTCCGGGCTGTCGATTGTTCAACTCAAGCAGCAAGAGCACAAAGCCTCGAGGCCATTAGCGTGAAAGCCATATCCTAAAATCTCGTCGTCTGCACGTAAACGTGTCTTGTACTCCTGGGTTCCAGTGTGTAAATCTGTCATTAAAAAAGAACATCTTATTTTATTCTTTGGAAAGTTCTGTTTGACAGCTTTTAAAAAATTTACTCTTCTGTAGTACGGTTGTGTGTTCGCATGTGAACGATTAAAAAAAAGGCAGAAAAACGTTTTTTGAACCAAATGAACTTTTGTGGCCCTAAACTAATAGCTCATTCCACCGAAAAACCGCAAACGCCGCAGTCGGACGTCGGAACAAATTAAGGCGGACACAAGTTTCACGTTTAGGTGTATGATGGGACCGTGTTAACGATTCTCTTTGTCGTACATGCGATATTGTTTAATAAGAGGTGGGCACTTAAGCTGTGCTAGCTCGTCTACTCTTCAGGCAAAGCTTAAGTGCTCCCTTAATATGCTTTTATTAATAGCTCCGTACCTGCAGATGAAGTAGATATGCTCAGTCTGTGGGCCTACAAGAGAAAAAGAAATGCCCTGCTGTAAACATCATCAAAATGTAGTTCTAAAAAGGAAAGCATTATAGCGAAGCCATTTGTTGCCTTATGATTAGCCTGGACAAAACATGTCCTCTTTCGTAAGAAAGAATATTAGAAGAATAAAAGAATCGTCTGCACGCCAGCACTCGAAGCAACCATTTTAACCATAACTCTAGGCCTATTTAGTGAGAGCGAGTCCAAACTCTATTAGTCTATCCTTGACCGGTCGGGAAGGAGAACTCGCGCTCTTTCATGCGGCCTTCTCAATCGCTGCGGAAGCAATGGGAACATTTCTGCTTTATTTACGCTCTCCTTCACCTCAAGGGGCGAGACCCGTTTACAGTTCGCTCCGCATCTGCTTCAGCGATGGTTTTTGGCTTCTACCTTGTTTCGCGCTGTATTCCGTGGATGCGTGGTGAACGCAGCCCCGAAATGAATGGACCGGAAGGTAGATGCTGCAGCGGCATATCGTCAGCATACCGCGCACACGCACACACACACACACACACACACACACACACACACACACACACACACACACACACACACACACACACACACACACACACACACACACACACACACACACACACACACACACACACACACACACACGTATATATATATATATATATATATATATATATATATATATATATATATATATATATATATATATATATCGCTGAAGCAGATCGGTACTCAGGTCTCGCCCCTTGCGGCAGAGAAGAGCGTGATTAAGGCAGAAAGGCTCCCATTGCTTCCGCAGCGAGAGAGCGTGCGTGTGTGTGTGTGTGTGTGTGTGTGTGTGTGTGTGTGTGTGTGTGTGTGTGTGTGTGTGTGTGTGTGTGTGTGTGTGTGTGTGTGTGTGTGTGCGTGCGTGCGTGCGTGCGTGTGTGTGTGTGTGTGTGTGTGTGTGTGTGTGTGTGTGTGTGTGTGTGTGTGTGTGTGTGTGTGTGTGTGTGTGTGTGTGTGTGTGTGTGTGTGTGTGTGTGTGTGTGTGTGTGTGTGTGTGTGTGTGTGTGTGTGTGTGTGTGTGTGTGTGTGTGTGTGTGTGTGTGTGTGTGTGTGTGTGTGTGTGTGTGTGTGTGTGTGTGTGTGTGTGACAGAGAGAGAGGATGCCGCTGAACGTTGTCTATTATCCTATTTTACCGACAGTTTCGGGAGATGAGCCGTCCTTTTCGTCAGAGTAAAATTGAGAATGATCCTGAATTGTGTGACATCCTTATCCTATTTCCTTGACCAATTAGTCAGAAGCAAGCTGTATATGTAATAAGCACTTTTGCTCAGCAAACGCACGACAAGATCGTGACACATACCATGGCATAGTCGTTACTTTTGCTTAATTTTAATCCGGCTTTCTCCCAAGCCTGTAGGAGAATGGGATTAAGAAAAAATGAATGAGCAGTAAGCATATCGAAGCAAACGTACGATGAGATCATGATTCATAACTCGGCATAGTCATTACTTTATTTCATTTGATTCTGACATTTTCCCAAGTCTGCAGCAATTAAGACAAATAATTGAGTAGTGATCATATTGAAGCAAGCGTGCGACGAGATCATGATACATGCCACGGCATGGTCGGTGCTTTCCTGCATTTTAATCAGACTTTTTCCCAAGCCTGCAGGAGAATAGGATTACGAAAAAGTGAATGAGCGGTGATCATGTCGATGCTTCTTGAAGACTAACGCGACACCAACTGCGAAACCGCTCAAGCAGCATCGAAGACCGCAATGATTTTATATAAATGTGCTGTACTTTGCATACTGCTTGTAGACAAAGCATTTGCATAACGGTCAAAGCAAGATATATAATGTTAAATTGTCTGCATTAATATAAATAATAATTAACCAATGTTTTATGCTGTGTTATTAACAGTATTACAATTTTGCAAATAAACATTGTTTTCGTAAAAGCTTGATATGTTAATATGCCAATTTCATGAATATGAAATAATTTGCGAATATATTTAAAGTGCTCAGTCTGACCACTTTTCCTTTCTTTTGCTTGTATATATACGTCTTTTTACCTAACAGTAGAGTAAAGTTAAGGTCTTGTCCAAGACGGTGGTACGAAAGACAACAAAAATAAAAACGACACTGTTTGGTGCAGTAAACGAAGAGGTGGACTGATTTTTATGCAAGAAAAAGCACTTTACAACATGTACAGCGCGGTTGGGTTACACATGAATCTGGCTAGCTCAGACTAGCTGATGATGATGAGTTACGCCATAGCACAGACCCTTCGACTGGTCCCTGGGGCTCAGTTTGAATCCCCCAGGGTCCAGCCACATTTTTATAACAGCCAATTGCAGCAAGCATCACCCCCGATTGGCTGCTTGCTGCTTATTACCCCCTCCTGACTTTCCTAGAGCTATCGACTCTTTCCCGGGACACATGTTCAAGCAAAGAGCAACAAAAGTCAAAGAATACAAATGACAGTGACATCGGGGACCACATTAGCGTGCCGGATCCAAGTCTCAGCCTCACAAACTTAGCTTGTACGCAGGCCCCTTTCTTACAAAGAGATGGGGCAAACAACGAAATACCGGACGCTTTCAACACTTCCCTTCGTAAACTAGTGTCCCCTATGTGTTAGTACAGTGCACCTGCTCACCCCAACATTATGGTTGATAACACTAGTTTGGCGTTGTTGTTTCGCCGTTTACGATAAGAGAACGTCAGAGGCCTTCACCCTTGCTTTGTTGCTGAAAGGAACCCCTTTAAGCAGGTGCATCTCCCTTTTTCCATACGCAGGCTTTATTGTTTCAACAGCCTCCGTAGATGCTGTCCGCCTAGCACTGCACGAATACCTCGATGTCGACGAGCACCTTTGTCCTGTGGGCTCACAAGAAATGCTGAAACTTGACTGTGCCCACCGTGTTTACGCGTACCAACACCGACCCTTACAAGTAGTTTGTAAGTATCAGTGAAATGATGCCTGCCTTCGGAACATGCGCAGCCCAATTAACTTGTTTAAATGCTTTTCTTATTACACATTCGCCGCTATCACTCATGGCAAATTCCTCAATTATGTATATATAGGCTTGTCTCTGAGCTATCTTTAGAGGTGAGTATAAGTGTTGCATGTTGCTCTGTATTGCGGAGTTGTCTATCCTGTCCAGTGGTGGACTACGTCGCGCTCGTGCTGGTTCGCTTTACCATTTTCATGAAAGTTACAATAATGCTACACATGTTAGATGTATAATGTTTATAGAAAGGTTATGCTATCGTATACTTTGGCATTGCTCGAAAATTAGAAAAGAACAATATATGACCACCAAAATACTATATTACCGAAACTGAAATTTAACATTAGTATAATATTTTCGGCGCTACCTCGACCAAACCAGAGTATGAAAAAATTCAATTAAAGTCATAACTCGTTATTAGCAGAATTGTTTTCACGAGGAAATTTCTCAATAAATTTATCTGCGTGTAATGCCGAGTCGCAAACAAAACATGTTCCCTATATCACGCAGCTCCAAGCTCATTATGGTCGTTGTCATTATGCTGGTGAGAGATATTGACTCTAAAAATGTTTTGTATTGTGAAACATCAATCCAATGAAAGGGCCATCATGCACTTTTCCACTGCATAAAAACGAAGTGGCGTCCGTGTGCTGTGCGATGTCAGCGCACGATAAAGATCCCCAGGTGGTCGAAATTACTCCGTAGCCCTCCACTACGGCTCCTCTTTCTCTCTTTCCACTTTCATTCCCACCTTCCTCCCTTCCCTTACGGCGCGGTTCGGGTGTCCACAGAGCAAGTGTGACAGTTACTGCGCCTTTCCCTTCCTGTGAACCAATTTAACATGACTTTGCTAGGTTAGAGAGCTATAACAGCGGCACTTGACCACATTGTCACGACGGATTCTTCATACGGCAGCAAAATCAAGACACCTTCCGTCGACGCCGATGAAAAGATTTCTGCTCTGTCGCAATCAATATTCATGACACTGAAGGAATTGTTGGCATCATCTTTCACTCCATCATATTTTGATTGAGCTTACATCGCTGGATAGACTGTTAAGCTAATCAGTGACTTTACGTGCGACGCTTGCTTTATTCGTCTTGTACTAGCGAAACAATTATCCCCATGTGCACTCTCTGACATGATAAGACTATAAAGGGCTCCAATGAATTACCAAGACACCGGTAAAGGAGCTCTTAAACTCCTTTAGTGTCTAGAGAAGTAGTCATGCTGACGAGTTCCCGTTTAGAGAAGAAGTATAATCATATCGAGGCTATATTTTACTTCTTAATTTTGTGACTGCAGTAAAAAAAAAGGAATTTAGCCATTTTTCTTTTTCATAGTAGGTTTCATATTTTTGCAGCAAGGTGTGTAAAACCCGACGTTAACCATTTATGCTCCTTTTTGGTATTATGTATGTGTATAGTCTACACTGGATTAGACGTTTCAAAAGGCATGCTGCATAGCTTGGTATTTTTGTTTATGAACACAATTTAGAGGCAAATAGTGTTGAGGTCAGTACAGCAGAGTCTTCATTCCACCATTGACCTGCACTGAGGAGAGCGGTCGCGCACGAAGTATTATCTGTATTTTGTTCCTCATCTACGATGATTATTAGACCAGAAAAGGTGAAATGTCAGGAATTGCCGGTCTCAATTGACGCAGGCGGAACGAAGAGCGAGCTCGCGTTTTACTTGCGCGTGAACAGTGACAGCAGAGGCGCAACAGTGTAGCCATTGATGAGGCCGTCAGAAGGCAGGAGTGCTCTACATCGAGACTGGCCATGATCTAGGGTAAGGAGGGGGAGGGCATTCAGGGAAAGGAAAACTGTGGAACGCGGGCTCAATAATACTTGCAGGGCGGGCTAGTTCAAAAGAACTGGGGCTGATCATGATGATGACTATTTTTTATTGTATAAGGTTGGCAGAATAGGGAATCAGACCGCCTGCAGTACTTAGCTCGGGCACAATCCGCTGCCAAGCAATATTGCCTCCACTTACGTATCATCTAATCAGAGAGAAAGAAAGACAAACTTAATGTTAAGAATGGTGGATAGGCCGACCAGAGGTAAAGAGACCCTGGCATGCTACTACACACTAGGGAAGGGTGGAAGAAGAAGTAAAAGAGAGTTAGGGTGTCAATGAAGGTGATGATATAATACAGGGCGGTTTCACTTGTGGTCCGAGCTATTGAGACCATGCACACACTTAACGGCACTCGTGAGATAAACATGCCGCACATGTCTTAGACACACACCACTTGTCACTGAACAAAAACCGCCACAACTACAAATAAATCTGCACTCTCACATGCCAGCACAAATGCAGAACCACTCACACGATACACTTCACCAGAAACCTCAAAGTACAACATACACGTATTGTATTCGCGCACTTGAGGATGCCATGCACACTCGTAAAACGCAACATGCCGCATACTTCTTGGATACGCACCACTTGTCACTGAACACACATGCCGGCACAAACGTGGAAGCACTCACACGAGGCACTTCAGCGGAAAAAACTCAGCTTCACACATGTTTAGCAGAAGCGCGTATGCACGTGTGATACTCGCTCACTGCACAGCATACGCAAATCTCACAGACGGGGATCTAGACCAGTCTCACAAAAATCGAACAGGGCCTTTATCATGCACCAGTTGTTTGTTTCTTTCGGCCTGGCATCTAGAGCGTTTTTCCGCAGAGAGAGGGAGACTGTCCAACTGCTTGATAGTATGTTCCAAGGCCCTCCTAGCGTCACTATAGTTAGGGCGACCTATTGGGACCTATTGGATGGATGGATGGATGGATGGATGGATGGATGGATGGATGGATGGATGGATGGATGGATGGATGGATGGATGGATGGATGGATGGATGGATGGATGGATGGATGGATGGATGGATGGATGGATGGATGGATGGATGGATGGATGGATGGATGGATGGATGGATGGATGGATGGATGGATGGATGGATGGATGGATGGATGGATGGATGGATGGATGGATGGATGGATGGATGGATGGATGGATGGATGGATGGATGGATGGATGGATGGATGGATGGATGGATGGATGGATGGATGGATGGATGGATGGATGGATGGATGGATGGATGGATGGATGGTTGGATGGATGGATGGATGGATGGATGGAATATAGGAGCGTCCCCTTTGAAACGGGGTGGTAGCAGTAGCTATCATGATATTTGTATGTCGCAAATGCACCTCTAGTGGCTCTTGTTAGACATTCGCTCGCTCGATCGGGTCGCAGACGATGCTGAGTTTTCAACAAGAGCCACCAAACCAGGTAAACACCATTGTCATACGTACTACGCATGCAACAAAAGGATCAATCACCGGCAAACGTCTTGAGTTATTTCAGTGCAAACGTTCGAGCATCCAAGTGAGGCGGTCGATTTTTTTCAGAGCAATCCAGATAAATTTGCAGAAAGCTTAACCAACCCCAGTATACGTTACATCTTTGGTTCAATTCCAGACTGTGGTGCCAAAAATATGCATTTGAAATGTACGCATAAAACATAACAACCTTGCCGTGATCGTGCTTCAGAATACTGAAAATCTTAGGACGTTTGTCGCATTCGTGTTCAGATATCCTTATGACGCTTGATAGTGGCCGCTCACAGATCTTTTGGTTATTCCTTTCGTTTTTTTTAGTAGTTAGATCAGCAGCATAATGTTAAGGTCACTTCTTTTCACGCTGCGTTGTAGAACGTTTTGATAAAGTGGTACAACGGCAAAATGTGTTCTTCGACGACGACGGCTGTGGAGTGGCAGCTGCAATGCTGGTTGCCATCTGAGACGGTAACTGCAGCTGAGTAACAGGCGACGGTAACAAGCGGGGTTGTGATATGTTAATATACTAGGCAGAAAGGAGAACGTATAGTGCTGCCACCAAAAAATATATTTGTCAAAGAAACAGGAAAATAAATCACTAAAATTCTGAATACCAACTCCTGAAGTGTTGTGAACAAGTTTACTGTGCTTGAAGGCCTTCTTTAGAGTAATAATTCTGATATTCTAAGTTAACTGAAGCAAGATTACAAGATTAAAAAACACATTAATAGTGATGCACACAATGGAAACCATAAATTTTCTTTTCTGAGGCGTGCATCGAAGATCTCCAATCTCAACCCCCGAAGTTCGGCTACTAACCGCAGGTCTATTGTCCTCCCAATGCTCGATTAAGGCGTTCTAATTTAGGATCTATTCACGAAAACAGATATAAATAAAACTGAAAAAAAAAATACATAAAGAGCAGTCCGCTTCTTTACGATAGTAAGAGGCATAGATCGATGATTAACCTGTTACGTAGGGCTCGTTTGACATCAAGCAAGATATGGCCCGGGAGCAAATGAAGCAGACGGCTTACGAACCCACTGTTTTTGTTTTTGTTTTTTGATGCTCGTAACGGCGCCACAAATGCCGGTATCTCAAGATTATTCATTAAAATGATCATCATCCGTAAGTACGAAGCTCGTCAGCCGCAAATGTTGGCACGAGACATATATGCTACCCCTTGAGGATATTACCAACGACAGACGTAATCGCACGGTACCAGTGACGATAACCAGCAGCGAGGGAAGCAGCGCCTCCTTGGCGGCTGGTCGGCCTAGGATCTACTCAAAAGCTAAGGGTGTACCTGAGCAGCTGTTTGAGTAAGGTAGCATTCCAAGCAAGCGGTTCACCAACCACTGGTCGGTTTTCGTCAGCAAATGCGGCGACAAATGCTATAGATCGACTGACACTTACAGTTTGATAGCAGCCGTTTCCAGTGCAGGTCTGTCCGTGTGTTCTGTATTCTACTTTAAGCAATCAAGTTATTGCTACTTGATGATATAAAATTGACCGCGGACCAGGCATAACGCAACTAATGAAACAACTACAAACCATAGCCGGTGACCCGAAAGAAATTAAAGACTCACATCTTTTCGCGCTCAGATGGAAAAGCATCCGCCTTTAATAGCAAAGCATCAACATGTGGCAAAAAAGTTGATAACTTTAAGGAAGTAATGGCGAACATCGAAATAACAATAGCTGACCTTGGAATTCGTCCATGATTGACTAACCCAAGAATATGCGATATTCCGGAGGGCGCAGATGAAGACAGTGACTCCGTAGGAAAGACAGTCAACGAGATAATTTTGACAGATATCCTAAACCTCGAACCCTTTAATACCTTTAATATTGAAAGAATTCATAAACTAGATCCATCTTCCACTGCAAAAAGACCAGACTGGTCATTCTCAAACTGTTTAACTCTCATAACAAATTAAAAATACTAAGAAGCTATTCCAATCTAGGGGGTCGAAGTGTCCTGATAGTGAAGTTAACTCTAGCGCGGACGCGGTATTAGGAAAAAATTGTTTGCATTTGCGAAAGAGTGAAAAGACAACGAAGACAATGTAGCTCTTGTGTTCGATAAGTTGCGCAAAAGAAGCGAAATATTTGTTTTGGGATGAGGAAAGGGAGATGCATAAAGACAATAGAAACGACAGACCCGATCCTGCATAATCACCAAAGAATAGTCAACCCGAAGCAATAACCTTACGCCGCTGTTAGCACCTCAAAATGAAATGTTCGCTAACGTAAATGCGCGGAGAATTCTAAAGTTATAAGATTAAGTAGAAAGCTTGCTTATTGGGAGAAAACCCGATAATATTGCCGTGACTAAACGCGTGTTCACGCCTGATATGATGGCTGTTGAGGTTAGACCACCGATATACGCACTAATTCGCTAAGGCGAAAAAACTCAAAATAGCCATTTTTGTAAATAAACAATACCTTTTAATATACTGTCTGATATTGAAGGCGTAGGGGTAATTAATCTTTTCCAAAATAATATTTGGTTCTTGTTGTGTTCTGTAGGCAGTGTTTATCGAAATCCTTCGTATGACCATGACTTTATGCTTTCATTACACCGTTACATGCCACGTCATTTTATAGGAAATAGACTGATATTGGTGGGAGACTTTAACCGCCTTGATATCAAGTCACCCACATTGCAACATCGCTCCTCTTCTTCAGATACTCGTCTAGACATTACGCTGCAGTTTATTCTGGCTCAAATCGTTACCGAAAAAAAGACCTGTAAAAGATCGTTGCGTAACATACTTGACCTGATATTTCTGAGCGAGGGCTTTTCTTTTGATAAAACCAAAATAAAATAACTATGTGGTGTCTCTGACCACACACTACCCTTATGTATTGTCCCCCTTTTTTTTTTGGTGCGCTTTCTTCCCCGTGTCCGCAAGTTGCTATCCTAGATATCACTAAAGCTGATGATACTGTAATCCTGGATCATCGTTCGATCGAGTACGACTTATTCCGCGAATTTACACGCTATGCCTCTACTGATATTGAATAATTATGGAACACTTTTCAAATGATTTTATTGTGTTTAATTCAGAAGTTTGTTCAATATACAAAGAAAAAAATAACTTGGATTACCGGCAACGTCATACAAGATATGCGCAAAGTTAATCGCCTGAAAACATTCTTCAAAAATAAAATCTTGTGCACAAACCAAAACCCAAGCTTACCTTAGCAATTAAAAGAATTAAAAACCAAAAGAAGGCTGCCAAATATTAGTATTTCACAAATATCACCAATAATTCTAGAAGAACCTTCTCAGCAAAGTATTGGAACTACCTCAATTCCAAAAATACAGAATGATGATAGAGCCTCAAAAGAAGAGAACTTAGGTGTAGCGAATTTATTGTAGAAATATCTTCCCTAAGTTTTAGTAATGGTAATGGTATTTTTCTTGTTCTTGACCTCACTCGAGATCAAGAACAAAGAAACTAATTTAACGATCAACTGTAGCTCAGTTTTAAAAAAACACACAGCGCGCAAACCTGGCGAAACGGAGGGAAGAAAGATGAACACATGCGCAACTTCCAACTGCTCCATGCACCAACAACAATCATGCACCAGCTTGCCCCCCAGAGCGTAATATTATTGTAGCTTAGTTTGAGGTACATAACGTATTGTTAACTCTCGACCACAAAAAGGCCAAGCCTGATAACATGAAATTCCTTTCGAAAGAGATACAGCGAATGGACCGCTGAAAATTTAACCGCAATTATTAATAATCTCTTTGCAGCATCTACCTTACCATAGAAATAGAAAAGTGCGAAAATTAGCCGAGTACACAAATCAGGCGTGCCTCGCCATGGTGATGCAGTAGTTCATTCATTCATTATTTATTGCTTGTTACACTTTTCAAATATACATTGTTTAGCGGAACCATAGCCGAAGGCTAGTGTCGGATCCATCTTTATAAATGTGATATTGTGAGACGGTAGACTGCATTCGCGGACACGCAAAAATGGATTACACACTTCATGGGATTGCCACTCTTATATACAAATAAATGGCCAAATCTTCATATCAGAGAAACACTGCATTCTTTGCATTTTTGTATCGAAAAGCAGTAGAGAAAGGAATATGATGAGTCATAAAAATACACTTTTAGCAACACCAAGAAAACAAAAGTATACATAACGCATGTCTTGATCGACCTATAAGTATAATGGATATATTCCAATACATATACCAATGCATATGCCAATGCATATATACATATGCATGCACATATATGCACATTACTATATATAATTTCGAACATGCATGAAAGAACGAAAATTAAAAATCTTTGCCCCAAAAATATTTTTTATTGCTATTGTGTTTGGGGTGTAAAATGGAGGAAGGATATAGTTTGCGGAAGAGAGTTTTATGCTTTAACACCTGTATGTATCAGGCGCCGCTGGGTATAGTCATTGTGAAAAATTGGCACTAAATATTTTTTATCGGAAGCAGCGCGTGATCTAATGCGGGAAGAAGCAAACATGGTTGAAGGAAACGGCGTCTGATCATGTATTATTCTGTAAACAAGTAAAGTGTTCCGATAATCACGCAGAGTGGGTAAAGTGATTATTTTGAATTCTATAAACAGAGTTTGTGACGGTGAGCCAGTTGCTGCTAAGTCAGTACATCGCGAAGCTCTTTTCTAACATTATGAGAGGTTATAGATATGTTCGATATGTGAATCCCTAGGCCTCAATGCAATACGCGATATGCGACTGAAAAACGCAAAAGTAAATTTCCCTTAAAGTTTTCATATCGAAGCACTTTCTTGCCTTAGAGAGTACAAAACATGAATATGCTAGCTTTTTGGGGAGAATATTTAAATGTACTTTTTCCAATTCATTTCACTATCCACAGTAATGCCCAGGTAGAGAATAGTTTCAACTTGCTCTAAGATTTTACTGTCTGCTTTAATATCACAGGGTAGCATATTCCTGCCCCTATAGGCTGATCTAAAGATGGTGCGTGTTGTTTTATCGACAATTAAAGATAGTCAATTAAACAGAAACCAGTCATGCAGATATTGAAGTTCCCTGTTTATAATAAGTTCAGCTTCCGATTGACCTTCTGAAGTTACGAGAATTACAGTGTCATCGGCATGCATTACCACGAGGGCTTGTTTTAAACAGTCTGGCAGGTCGTTTATGTAAAGAGCAACGAGCACAGAGCACAATCGATTTATCTGGGAAAGCATGTTTTCCGGAAACACGCTGCTGCACAGCTTTGTCCTCCCCTAGGCACCGTTAACGAAAGTATACGGCTGTTAATATAGAGTTGTTCGACGCACAGTATCTCGAAGACACCCAAGCTGCGCTGTATTCAACCCAAACATTGGGTGCGCGGGACGATATAGTTAATACAGCTATTTCGAGCTTCCTCCAAAGCGGAAGCGCATTCTAACCTTGCTCCCCCCCCCCCCCCCCCCCCCGCGGTGCCTCTCTCGGTTCGGGCGACATCGACGACGATGAGCCCTTCCCGCTAATAGCCACTGACTGAATCGTCACCCTGGCCCCCTGTGGCTAAAAGAATAATGTCCTCGTCTCAAACCCCCACGGCGCTTCTTCTGGAAATGCGTCAGTAGCATGGCTGGTTCCCCATGTGGACCGTCAAATTGGAAAAGGAAGACGAGCGCCAATGGGGAGAGGTTGAAAGCCTCGAGTGTAGAAAGCGTGCCGCGTGTATGCTGCATTTTAATTTTAAAGAATTAAAGACCTGGGTCCGAGATTATTGGCAATTCGCTGGGGTTCTGTCTCCCTAATCAACGGGTTTGATTGGCTGCGCAATTTTAAGCCGGATCATGTGAAGCGACCGCCCTCATGTCTTTGTCGTTTCCATGAAAAAGCAGCCATTAGAGCCGGTTGAGAAGTTCTATCCAGCCGATCACAACTGGCGACTCCGTGTTCGGCACGTAAGTTTCCCTTTGTGTGAGTTAAGCGCTTCTCTGTGTGAGATGTTTTGCGCATGTGATGTATCCCTTTTCTATAGAGGTGGCCGCTTGTGTGAGGCCATCAGTGTAAATCCAGTTGTCTTTTGTATATAATCTGTAACTATATCTTCCTTTTTTTCAACGTCTACACTGCCAGACCTTTCATAATATTCCTTCATCTGCCGAATCACCCTTCTGAACATGTCGAAGACGACCTGATCATCACTGATGCAGTACGACGGGATTCGGCACCCTACTTCAAAGCAGCAAGAAATAAGGCCTCGGGCAGCAGCAGCGGCAGCCAAAGGACGACTGTGCAAGCTACCTGCCGAGGTCGACCAGCCAAGGCCCGACTTCTGGGCTCGGTTCTACAACCCGCATCGACGCTGGTGACGGGTGAGTGGGATTTCTCGCATCTGGTCGAGGTTGGCTTGGCCTGTTCTAGAGACAATGTGGAAGTAGGCATTAAAGACGCCAGATATGCATGCGAAAAAGGCCTTTGCGTATCCTCTTAAGAAGGAAGAGCGTCTGATAATTCGGCAACTTGAATTCGAATTTGAGCGGAAAATACTAGAAGTTCTAAGAGAGGAAGCGGAGTTGATGAGAACGCTGAGGTGCCAGCGTGTGAGCGGCGGGAAGGCTAAAGCTCCGTCCGAAGCAATGAAGCAGCGAACGTTAGATCTTGGCCTCGCGGCAGAAAGTACTAGTTCAGTTGAGGGATGCCCCTCCCGGTATTCGACGAATGCGGAAAACCCTGACAAGCGAAGCATCTCTAGCTGATTGCAGGGAGCAGAGGAAACAGAGTGCAGCCCCGCAGGCGCAGCTAGAGAAGCTAGCGTTAAGGGGCGAGACGAACTGCACGAGCAGAGTCGTAGCTCGTATGGAAATTCGCGAAGAAGCGAACGAACCTTTAGCAGGATCAGCTAGGCAAAATTCTAGTCGCTCCGTTCGAAAGTCCACACGGAGTTCACCCAAACGAACGGGGGCCAGCAGGAGTTAGAAGAATTAGCATTTCCCTCGGTGTGGGATAGCGAAGAACAGCCTTTAGAGCCTAAAAGCAGCGGCGCAGATCTCGAGGTCAGAAATTTCGCATGCTAAATGCGAACCGATCAGCCGACGGAAACAGGAGGCGCCCCGTGTGTCAAGATAGGCGCAACAGGCGCTGAAGCAGAGTTTTCGGAGAAGGCGCGCGGTCTATCAGAGGCGGAGGGCACCCAACTAAATTCTGGGACACTTATTATCCATGGTCTAGAAAGCGAGCACGCTTATCTAGAGCGGAGCAGGGGCGAGGAGTACGCAGCCAGGCCTCAAACTTCGGGCAGGTATGGTAGCAATGGGCAGCATCAGAAAGTCGAGACCGCCGAATGTAAGGCGCGGCGACGTGCCAATTTCGGCATACAGTCTGCCATCGCGAAGAAGTGCGAAAATATCTAGCACCCGGGCCGCGAGTGGCGGGAACAGCGTGCCACAGTCGCTAAAAATCACTACTGCACGGCAATTCGAGCGCCGAGGCACGCACGCGATCTGTAGTGTACCGGCTTCGGTTGATAGCAGCAGGCGCCTGCCCAATTCGCTTCCTCACCACAGGAAACGGCAAGGACTAGCCTCGACAGGCGAGCCACTGCACAAAACTTGTGCAAAGTACTGGCACAAAGAAAGCCTAACGATTCGATTTTGGAGCAGATTGTTGGGCATAGCCAGGCTGGCCTCACCAGGCGTGACGGTTCCTGCTCACCCAACAAGTGGCATGCGCGGAACGGTTTGGCGGCACCAAACACTGGTCTGAAGACAGTTGCATGACGGGGCGTGAACTGCGCTGTGCGAGTGAACTCTATGTGTAGACGCCCTATCACATATGCCCGTAACTAGGACGGACGAGTATCGTCCATTCTGTGCATCGTTGTGTTATTTGCTTTGCGTTGGACCCGTATTGTGTCGCGAGATTCATTTTCTGTGGCATCCATGTGTGAAGTGTCATACATGTCTTGTTTTTTTCCCGAGTTGTTGCGGCATTTCTCGTATTAGGCTGAAATGACCGGAGTCCAAGCTCATCACCCCATTACGGGGATGAAGGACGCGATAAATGACAGCTTTTTTATTTGCGTTTAAACGCGTAGCCCCGCGCCGCTTTGAAAGGGCAGCCGGACTCCGTTAATTGCAGCCAGAATTAAAGCTTTTTGTTGTTTTTTTCTCAGTTAATGGAGCTGTTCGACACACGCCGTGCCGAAGCCACCCCAGCTGCACTCTATTCAGCCCGAAAATTGGGTGTTCGGGATGATGCTGTTAATAGAGAAGTTTCGAGCTTCCTCCTAAGCGGAAGTGCGTTCCAACCTTGCCCCCCTCCACGGTGCCTCTCCAGAATCGAGCAGCAGCGCCGACGATGAGCCATTCCTGCTAATGGCCACTGATTGAATTGTCACCCTGAGCCCTGTGGCTAACAGAACAGCGTCCACGTCTCAAACCCCCGCGGCGCTTCTTCTGTAAATGTGGCAGTGGCATGGCTGGTTCCCCATGTCGACCGTGGGATAGGAAAAGGAGGACGAGCGCCGGTGGGGAGAGGTTGAGAGCCTCGAATGGTGAGAGCGTGCGTTGTCATCAAAAAGCTGCCATCAGATCCGGCTGAGTAGTTCTGTTACAGTGGCTGTAGTTCTGTCCAGCCGAGCACAACTGGCAACTTTGTGCTCTGCACGTAAGCTTTCTTATGTGCGAGTTATTCGGTTCTCTGCATGAGATGTTTTGTGCATGTGATGTATCCCTTTTCTAGGGAGCTGGCAGCTCTGTGATAGGCCACCAGTGTAAATTCAGTTGTCTTTTGGATATAATCTGTGAATATATCTTCCATCTTCCTTCAACATTAGGACTCGCTGAATTGTCACATTATTCATCCGTCTACCGAGTCACTCTTCTGAACCTTCGGAAGGCGGCAACTATTCAGCACTGTCAGTATAGATGAAATATCCTTCTCCATCTCTCCATCCGCGCCCAGGGTCGTAAAATAACCTCCGGCTTTTCTCCCACACGACCTCCCCCCCCCCCCCCAGACACACACACACACACTGCCATTGGTCGCAACTTTCTTCTCACCGGAGCACATGCGCTCGTCAGACTTCAACAATAGCGGGGAAGGAGGAACAGTGCAGAAAGCCGCGGCCACGAAGGTGACGGGTGTTTCGTTGTGCACCAAACAAGGATGCCCTTCGTTCCCACGCAGTGAGCATTGTGGCCGAAGTACGGCTTATTTGAAATACGGAGGGTTCTTCCCTTTCTTCGTAGACACAAGTGTGTTATCGATTTTAACGGCAGCTGGCCCCGTGTGCGTGAGGAACCACGATGGCATCTGCCTTCGCTGACGACCTTTAAAAGCAGCAATGTTGGTTCACGTGGAAGTACTAGGGCTGGGTGCTTCCAGAAAGCCTCTTTCTCGGCAGCAGGCTCGCGCAGACGGCGGCGTTCGGTGATCCTGACCATTATGAGTGCGGGATGATCTTCTCTCTTGAAAACAGCAAGCAGATTAGGCCGCCATCGACATCTTCAGGCTGAAATCAATGGCCGTCTAACAACGTCGTAACTGGCGTTTTAAATGCCCACATTGGCGAAATGAATATGGATTCATCCCGTCTACCACGCAGGTGCCGACCCAAAAATATCTGCGAAAAGATGCGATCGCTTTCCTAATTACAGACAATACTCTTCCTAATACAGCTAATAGCTTCGGCAGTTTCCCCGTAATGCACTGGACGCAAGCAGCGGCGTATTCAGGAGCGTTGTACGTCTTTTTACAAACTTGTATTCAGCATTTCCCATCTTCCTCATATCGCACTCAGAGTAAGATACAAAATTGAACACCTAGAAAGGTGACACGCAATCGCTGAATACGTCTACGAGAGCGTGCTGCTCCTCATAACCGCCAGTGCCTAGAATGTGTTGAATGACGCCTGGACTCCTAACCAGTTACGGGTGTATTATGAAATTATTAGGTCTGTGTTAGACACCACGCTGATTTAAACTCATCGAGCCCAGTCTCGTGCAACAAATCTGGACCAGAAGCCTCTGGTGCATAAAGCACAGGCTCACAGAGTGCTGCACAGACACCTCGACTTCGAAATGTCTGAAAAATCTACTTATGTTTTCATGTAAAGTGTGTGGGCACTCGAATATCATCACTGCTGTCAGGCTTAACCAGAGGTCTCAAATGATCTTATTGGCCCTAGGCTGCGGGCCTTCCTGAGGCAGTACTTGAAGTATCGGCGTCTTCGTGTTATTCGGCGACGCGTTGCAGCGTTTGTGTTCCTCTGTCGCAGGTGGATGTCGCTTGGGTTAATAAAACATACGAAGAAACAATTGTAAGCGCGATCTATTTCGCTAATCGTACATGCTACCAGAAAGAACAGCGCGATGAGGGACTCATGGCTGCACCGGTGCGACACTTGAAGGCCTCGGCAAAGGCCTTCATATTTTTGAGTGGCACTTTACACCGTTGCACAAATGGCGAGTACTGGTTGGCCTGAATGACGCCTGATGTGGCGCACCGCTTGGTGCACGAGGCGATGAAGAAGAGCTGCTTGGCGTCGTACTTGAGTCCGTCAGCCGTTGACAAAAGTGCGCAACATGCTTGAAAAAAATTAACTAGGCTGCGGAAGCTGCAGTCTGTGTGGTTTCTTTGCAGGTTGGACTGAATTGTAAGCTACCGTGAAACTTGAGAAGCGTGGTAGCAGTTTTGTTTTATATTTTGCGCTGAAACGGCTCCGTTTTCAACTGTCAGTGCGTGACACCATTTGTACGCGATGTCTGCGTTGGTTGAACTCGCCTTCACCACCGTGCTTCTATCAGCCGCCGGCCAAAGAGCGCAACATGCTTGAAAAAAAAATTAAATAGCCAGCGGGAACGATTTAGTAGCAGTCAGCGTGGCAGCAAAACACACGGCGATATGTGCCGCGCGCGCGCCGCCCGCCCCGCTGGAAAGGAGGAAGCTGCACGCCCAGCAAAAAAAAAAAAAAAAGCGCGCGCGCGCACGTGACGGCGCTCGGCCAATGAGAGGGTCGAACGACGAAGGAGAGCGCAGGAGAGGAGGCGGACGGCAAACTTCACATGTTGGCGCTACTTTTAGTTTATTGAGGGGCTTTACACGTGATAGCGTATGCCCGCCGCTCGTTGAATAAATGTGAAATTACACGGTTACGGAGCAAGAGTGTCTCGCCGTTGTTTTCGCTGTACAGCGCTTTCGTTCCTATCTGTACGGGAATGCTTTCACGATTGTGACCGACCACCATTCCCTTTGCTGGCTCGTGAGTCTTCGTGACCCCTGTGGGCGGGGCTCGCTCGATGGGTTTTACGCCTACAAGAGTTTAATTTTACTGTGGTGCATAAAAGCGGCCATAAACACTCAGATGCTGATTGTCTTTCGCGTTTGCCGCTTCAAACGACTTATAACGACTCAGACAATTTCGATGAATATTTGGCTCCAATTTCACAAACCTTCCCCGATTTTCGAGTTTTCTGAACCGAGCAACGCAAAGACTAAACATTAATCTCTCTGTTTGATTCTGCCAACGATCCTATGAAGAACACATTTAGCATTCGCGAAGGAGTGCTTTACAAGAACAATTTCGCCTCTGGGGGAGCACGTATGCTTCTTGTCGTTCCGGAAAGCCTACGTATCACAGTTCTAGAAGTGATGCATGATGACGCCACGTCTGATCACCTGGGAGTGGCCCGAACACTCCATCGCACACAGCAGCGATTTTACTGGCCGAAGATGCGTTCAATGATGAAGCGATATGTAGCCAGCTGTGTGTGATGCCAGCGCTTTAAGCTGTCGACTTCAAGCCCACATGGAAAACTGCAGCCAGTTACACCTCCAACAGCCCCGTTTGGTTGGCATTGACCTTCTTGGACCCTTCCCACGGTCCTCTAAATGAAACCGATGGGTTCTTGTGTGCGTTGATTATTTAATCCGCTA
This sequence comes from Amblyomma maculatum, assembly GCF_055883805.1. Taxonomy (NCBI): domain Eukaryota; kingdom Metazoa; phylum Arthropoda; class Arachnida; order Ixodida; family Ixodidae; genus Amblyomma; species Amblyomma maculatum. The sequence continues at coordinate 176,352,219 of NC_139347.1, read as the reverse complement.
CTGTGAGACAGCCGCGATACCATCCGCTACTGCGTCTGAAGTATCAAATTTCTTACTTCGACTCGTCATTCTTCAGCACGGCCCTCCTGCAGTCATCATTAGTGACCGTGGACGTCATTTCACAGCGGACATTGTCGAAGAACTTCTTCGCCTCAGCGCCTGCGATTTTCGCCACTCCAAACAAACGGTGTGGTAGAACGAACTAATAGGACTCTTACCACAATGTTGGCTATGTACGTCGCCGCAGACCATAAGGACTGCGATGGCGTTCTACCGTTCATTACTCATGCATATAACACAGCGCAACATGAGAAAATAGGCTACAGCCCCTTCTACCTTCTCTAAGCTCGCACGCCTCGCTGTGCCCTCGGCACCGTACTGCCATTTTTCCTTCATGACGAACCTTCTCTTGCTACCACACTCTGCAGAGCTGAAGAAGCCCGCCAGCTGGCCAGAGTTCGAATTTAATCTTCGCAAGAACGTTCTAAGAACCGCTACGACGCCCGACACCAACAAGTTTCTCATGCTCCTGGTGACTATGTGTGGTTGTGGACACATCTCCGTAAGCATGGCCGTTGTTAAAAACTGCTGTAACACTACACCGGATTGTTTGTTGTGTTAGAACGCATCAGTGACCTGAATTACGTCATAGCACGCATAACGGAGAATGGTCGACGGTCACGGCAGTCTCAGGTGGTGCATGTAGCCTACCTAAAGCGATTTCATTTAAGAGGCTCTCTGTAACTCGCCAGACGGGCTTCGTCTGCGAGGAGGGAAATGTCACGCGCCTTCGTAGAACGTCGACGGAAGATGAAGAAGAACGGTCGGGTAGATCGGTGTAGAAAAACGAAGAACAAGGGCAGACGGACGTTTTAACGCTTCGCCGCAGTACTGTTTGGACCGATCCCTGTAAATAAACCCCCCGTGCGTACAAAGCACGTAACAATATATATATATATTGTTACGTGGTGGCATGACAAGCGATGGAACACGGCGACGCAACAGAAACAGAACGACGTGATGACTTGACGATGAAATATGCTTTAATGGCCAGCGGGCCTGGCGCGAGCGCTCCGCCCCGCGGCACTGCCCGCTTCGTCATCTTCGTAGCACTACCCGGGGCCACCGAGCGATCGTCCAGAGCGATTACTAGACGTCCAATGCATGAAGCGACGATGAACACAGACACGGGATTAGGACATGAAACGCTGATCACCACAATGAATGCAAAGATGGGTTGAATGCTTACCCAGGGGTATCAGGTCCAATCTTCATCGTTTGGCGAAGCCCAAGAATCATGGACACGGCGAACGGCTTGGGCGGGGGTGCTGTCTTCGCTCTAGTGTTTGTAAGGTCGCTTCGACGTTGGGTCGGTCGGGTCGGCTTTGGGCTCTTCCTGGTCGTCGTGTGTTGTGGTCAGAGCTGAGGACAGGGCTGAGGAGAGCGGCTAGTCGGGTCTGAGCACAAAGGGCTGGGGCAAAGCTAGGCGGCGATCTCCACGGGCTCTCGGCCGATAGAGCTGGTTTACGGTTGGCTTCGACGGTGCAAGGCAAGGATGGGGATGAAGCGCACCTCCAACCAAATGTTACGTGGTGGCATTACAAGCGATGGAACACGGCGGCGCGACAGAAACAGAACGACGTGATGACATGACGATGAAATATGCTTTAATGGCCAGCGGGCCTGGCGCGAGCGCTCCGCCCCGCGGCACTGCCCACTTCGTCATCTTCGTAGCAATAAATATATATATATATATATATATATATATATATATATATATATATATATATATATATATATGTATGGCTAGACACCTGTTGTGGATGTCGTTCCGATGATCGCGCAAATGTAAATTTAAGTGCCAGTTTCATTTTACCAAAGATGGTGTACGGTCTGGGTACATAGCCTTTCATATGAGTTGAGATGGAAAGCGAATGTGGCGGCCAACAAGCCGCCTGTAGCTGCAATGTGTTTTTGGCACAAAGGCCGGCATGCCGCATGTTTGATACCCTTTTTTTTAACTGACAATGAGGGAGGAAACTTTCTTTTTAGATTGTTCTTGCGCGCAGCGACTCGTTAAAAGTGCCGTAAGCAACCAATCAGCTTCGGTAAATGAATTAATTTTCAGGCAATTTTGAATTTAAGTAACATAAATTTGAAAGACACATTGACAGAAATTGTCTAAGGTTCCGATACGCAGCGAAAGCTTCAGTCTGAGGTTTTGTCCTATTGTCACAACAAGTAATAATACTTTAAAAAAAGAAAAAGAACCGCAAAGAGAGATGGTATTAGATAATTATGAGGAAACGGATAAATTTAATTTGTGATTATGAAAATGCTGACAGAAACAGCTTGTGAAGCGTAGTGGATTACCTTCTGTTACTGAGCGCAGTCGTATCTGCCGATTAGTTTCTTTTCCAGCTCGTAAAAGGTCATTATAATATTAACACTTCCAATTATATTACACACTCTTCAGGCTATAATACGAGACAAAGGCATGCACTAACAATAACCCTTGTGAACGCGCGAAATAACTGTTTTAAATATTATTTCTTTCCGATGACAATTACGGAATGGAATAAACTTAATAGCGAGACTGTAGTTCAGCGTTCTTTACTAATGTTTGAAAAGTGCCTGCAAATTTTATGAATTTGAGTGCGTTTATATGCTTGTATTTCTTTTTGGTTTTCCCACACTGCTATGATCTGTACCAGATCGCAGTACCTATAAATAAATAAATAAATAAATAAATAAATAAATAAATAAATAAATAAATAAATAAATAAACAAAAAATAAATAAAAAATAAATAAATAAATAATAAATAAATAAATAAAAAAATAAATAAATAAATAAATAAACCTATAAATATTTAAGCTTCCAGTGTGTAATAAATGTTCCTTCTGAAGTGTGTGATGCATTCTCAGCAAATTAGACACACTGTCATTTAAAACCTGGCCAAGTTTTACAAAATAAAAGCAAAAAACTACACTCCTGCTGAAGAAAAACATCTGGGCATCTATTCATTGTCTTCGTGATGTTAGGAAATATGCAAGAACTATTAGGCTCAAAATCTTTTTCACGGAAGATGTCCAGGATATCTGTGCATAGTTTGGTTTGGCTTGTGGAGTCTAACGTCCCAGAGCGACTGAAGCTGTGAGTGATGCCGTAGCGGAGGGCTTGGGAAATTTGAATCGCTTGAGGTTCTTTAACGTGCACAGACATCGCAAAGCACATGTGCGCTTTGCTTTTCTAATTCAATTAAAAGCGGCCACGGCAGCCGGAATAGCATTCGCCACCCTTGGGCACAGAAATTGAATGCCGTAACCACTGCATCTCCGCGGTGAGGCTAATATTTGGGTATGTCCGCAATGGTTTCTTCACTCCTCTTGTAAGGGGGAAAGCATTTCCAGGCGTAACGTCCAAAGAGTTGGAGGCAAACTTCAATGCAACGAAAAGATCACATCCTGAACATTATGCTTTGCACTGGTACGAAATATGCTTTCGAATTTACATTCTTTCGCCTTGGTTCATCGCAGCAGATGGCTGGTGATAGATTCCACAGCCAGTAATCTTCATATTCTTACGTTTTAGCGATTCGTCAAGAAGGAACAAAGCCAAAAATAAAAAGCAATCAACACATATATCGAATGTTTCCAAAGATGCAGGAATTTCGCGACTTCATTGGCTTGAGTTGGGATGTGAACGAAAATATCTGGTTGATTTTAGGGGTGTAGGAAAAGCGGCCCCGGACGAAAGGTTCCCGGATGATACGGCCCCGGGAAAAACGCCCCCAGATAAACGACCCCTGAAGAATCGGCAACTAGGAAAAAACGCCCCCAAAGCAAAAAACCGGCACTAAACATTTCTTCCGGGACTCGCACGAAAAAATAAACACATTTTATGCCATTCTTTCTTGACTTTGAGTTAAATGTAATCATCATTTGGAACCTGCGTCTTCTGGGCGCCCGAAAGTTTTCAAGAAGTACGTAACAGCAAGGAGAAAGAACCATCTGGTTCTTTATACGGTGGGACGTACCGAGCTCAGCAACTCGTTAAGCAATCATATGGCAGGTCTAATACGCTTGGTAATACTGCCCACTGAGAAAGCTACAAGCGCATCGGGGTATAGTAGTCTCGGGAAACCACCAGTAGCAGAAGACGTCACTAGAAGGTGAAAACCGTTCTTCTGATGGTGGTGTAGAATTGTGATAACGGGGATGATTGTATAGAACTTATTCACGTGATGTCATTACTACTTGACTGGCAACCATGACAAGCACAACGCAACAAGAGAGAGGGAGAAAGAAAGATTGAGAGAGGGCCTACGGCGAATCAGGGTACAGCGTGGGTAAAATCTGAGGTCTGGTTGGACGGCGTTTTAAACAGCGTCTCAAGTATCCGACAAATGAGCGACGTGCAGCAGGGAGGACGCTGGTAGACCAGCACAGACGCGCCGAAAGCATATTTTTGTACGCTTTTAGTTTAGAACCGCCCAACGTTATGACGTCTTCGCAAAAGAGGGTTACCACAACGGCCACCTGCCAAACCTGATAGTGAATAGGGTCTATAAGCAGGACGAGGCTTAACCAGTCGTTCATCATGGCCATACTAAAGCTTCGGTCGCTCCAAGCTTCTCCTGTAAAGCCGGTGGCGAGCTCGCCTTTTACCCACAATCAAATCGAAAACAAGACGCTGTCACCGTATTACCGCTGCCATCTTTTCTTTTTTTTTTGTTATGGTTGCCCGTATCAGTGCGATATTCGCAGGTCGACTCCAAGCCGATAGGTGAGACCTCTAAGTTCACATGCAAAATTCATCATTGACTAGCCACGGGCAAACGCAGTTTACATCCTGTAGCGCTAGACTTCAGTTCCCGTTCGGGGGCATTTTTTCCGACTTCGCAAATAGGGACATTTTATCCAGGGACGTTTCTTCCGGGGCCAGGATTTCCGGGGACATTTACTCCGGGGACGTTTTTTCAGGCCACCTTTTTATCGGATCCCCGAGTTTAGACAGGGCTCAATAACTTCAACAGGCTATTGTGTGAAAAAAAAAAAAATCTAATCCTTTTGCAAAATGTGTGCTGGTTTTTCGCATCTAATTGCTGCTCCGTAACACTGATTATTGAGCGTAGGCAAAAAATTGTGTTTTTTTGACGACGCTAGATGCTGTGCAGTATGCTGCGCCGAATACACACACTGAACAACGCTTCATTCATGAGACCATGTAGGAGAAAAGTAGTAAGCAGCACCATCAACCAGGCGCGTCTTTTGGTGGAAAGCGCTTTGTATCTTCTGCTGGCAAATGGTCATATGCAACAGCTTTCACTGCATATTGGAGCAATCGTTAGAGGGAAACACAGGTTGGTATTGGCAAAAAAAAAAAATGCCATAACAGATCAAAAATAAAAAAGAAATAGTAACGGAGTCTCCGCTACCCTAATTTATTTATCTATTTACTTATACTATCTCAAAGACCCCATTTAAGTGGTATTACATGACGGAGTGGTTGCCCAATACATGAATCATTCCATGGAGTATCTGAAGATTGATGAGTGGGAATGAAGCATGACCATGGAGGAAGGCAAGAACTTAGGGCAGGCCCTGACGTCATTTGTTTGAAGCCGGCGCGGCCGCGTCGCCACCGGACGCTGCATCTCTACTCCTCCTTTACTCTCCACATTTTTTTTCTCCGCGAGGCTCACGTACGTAGGGCCCTTAGCGCCGCTGTTGCTAGTGTCCTGTGATTTTTCATAGCAACAGCGTCGCCGTTGCTAATGGCCTGACTTGGCTAACCCTAAATTTTGACGTACTTCCGCCACACGTTCTCCAATGAATTGGGAATGGCAAGGGCCTCTACTAAGTTATTTCCTTCCTCCATAAGCACGACGGTGTTTGGTAAGTCATTCCAGGCACATGGGGTGCGAACAAAAAAAAAAAAAGAATGACAGATGCGCAGATGCCCGGGCAGGAGGGTCTTTACATGGTGCTTGCGGCTTGAGGTATGGTGAGCGATGCTGATGACAGACTTGAGCAGGGCGTGAGGGTAAACCTTGTGAAAAAGGCGAAGTCTTGCAATTTTGTGTCTGTGCGCTAAGTTGGTAAGGTGAGCATTTTGTTTTAGTTCGGTGACACATGATAGGAATAAGCCTAGTATATGAATCTTGCCGCGCGGTTTTTTGTTTCTTCTAGTACGCTGGAAATGTCATTTTGGTAAGGGCCCGTACTCTAATTTTGGACGAATAAAGAAGTTGCGCGCAGAATTCGTCGAAAATAGCCGAGCACGCGGTTAGCTTCGCTTGTTACCTACATTATATGATGGGACCAATTTAGATCACGGGTTAAATAAATTCCTAGGTATTTATATGTTTATACAGCGACGATTTTATTGTTGGAAGTATTTTGATTATGATAGGGAGCGACGACGATGGAAAAACAGTAATGATGTTTTCGTGTTTAATGACATTAACTATTTATTGCACCAGGTCGCTACGCTTTCGATGTCCAGTTGAAGAGTTTTGAGGTCACTGCTATTAATTAAAGGACGTTTATTAACGCAGTCATCTGTAAACATCCGGACGATAGAACGTATGTTAGATGGTAAGTCATTTATACAAATAAGAAAAGAGAGAGAACTCTGGACATAACAAATGTACGGGAAGGTTAATATTTCTTAGCTAGAGCAAATTGCTGCCGGTTAGTGAGAAAGTTGCGAATGCAATCTAAAACAAAGGAATTAAGGTTCATGCGGGAAAGTTTTAGTAAAAGCAGCTTATTAGGAATACTGTCGAATGCCTTTTCCAAATTTAGAAACAGAGTGTCAACAGGAACATTAGGGTCAATGTTAGGGCTTAGGTCGTAAATGAACAATGCTAATTGAGTGTCGCAGGATAAACCCGAGAAAACCGTGCTGACTGGTGTGAAAAAAGCTGAGCGATACTAGGAAATTCATAATATGAGAAAAGAGAACATGTTCCATCCACTTTGAAGGAATGCTAGTTATAGATATGGGTCAGTAATTTTGACGTTATGATGAAGAACCCTTTTTTTTGGAACAGGAATTACTTTACCCACTTTCCAGTAAAGTGGTACACAACCTTATAAACGAGATTGTTGAAAAATATGAGACAGTATGACACTAGTATGATTCGTATTTTTCAATACTTTTGCACTGATGACCTGCCGATGACGTTAGTTTTATATAGTATCGAAGTTTCGGAATACCATTTTCCATTTTCTTGTAAACTGTGCCAATATACTACCAAGCCATATATGAACGTGCTTGCTTAGCCAAGGAGCGTAGTGTCTGATTCTGGATCCAAGAACATTGGAAGGTTGATTTTATTCCACCTTCGCGCCTCAAATGAGCAACCCCAGGTGGCAGCTCGTGCCAACTTTCTGATATATTATGAAATGTCGTCAGGTCGCACAAGACATCGCAAAATCTGTGCTCGGCCATCTCAGCTCATTCAAGGCTCGTTCGTTCAAGGCATAGATATTATTCGCTCTTGTTTTTCACGCGCCGCTCACTACCTGAGTGGGAAGAGGTAGCGGGGAGGAACGACACAGTGTAGCAGTAGCAGACAAGAGACAATATAAAAAATTCCGCTAGTAAAAGAAGGTAGAATGTATGACTGTCGCACTTAATAATTTTGTTCTGTAAGGAAATACCATTGTAGAAAAGAGCATGGAACTATCAGGATTTTTTTGCTGTGCGTGTTCCCGTGTATATATGCCTCGGTAACTTAAATAAAAGCAAATTTCAGGTATCGCTGCATTTGCTCAACCTCCCCGTGTCTGCTGACTCGCAGTAAAAAAAAGCTTGTGAACATGTACAACCAACTGGTCCATGAATCTACTCTAATGAACGCCACGGAGCGCAGGTTCAGGAGGCATTGGCCAATCGGGGGCTTGTCTGACACACGACGGGTGAGAATCGGCCTTCCGGTAATACAATTTGGCACGAAACGCGACGTGTATGCTTTGTTCCGGTATCAGCCAGTCCTGCATGCCACATAGCAAGGGTGAAGGCTCTGTAATAATTCGGGAAGCAATCGCTTCTACCCCTGGCTGGCGATGTCATCAATCCATGCGTGACAACGTTCATTCTTGCATGCTTCAGAGGGCGGTTAGAAACGCGCAATGGGTGGTATTATACGGATATAAAGGAATAAGAAATATTGAATGGTTCACAGAAATTTTAGCGGGTCATACAGATAAAGCAATAAGGAAACAATATGTATAAAATAGCTACTAAGGCAGAAGGCGAAGGTAATGTTGAACAGCCTCGGGAAGGAACAGCAGTTTACGTTAGGTAGGGAAGCACTGGAAGTAGTAGGCGAATATGTCTACTTAGGACAGGTAGTAACCGCAGATCCGGACCATAAAAAGGAAATAACAAGAAGAATAAGATTGGGATAGAGCGCATTTGGCAAGCACTCGCAGATTATGACCAGCAGCTTACCGGTATCGCTCAAGAAGAAAGTATACAACAGTTGCATTTTAATTGTACTCACCTATGGGGCTGCAATGTGGAGGCTAACCAAGGGAATTCTACATAAATTGAGGGCTATGGAACGAAAAATGGCAGGAGTAACATTAAGAGATAGGAAGCGTGCAGAGTGGGTCAGAGAAATAACTCAGGTTACCGACATTCTAGTGGAAATTAAGAAGAAGAAATGGGCGCGGGCAGGACATATAGTGCGAACAGAGGATAACCGCTGGTCGCTGAGGGTAACAAACTGGATTCCAAGGGAAGGAAAGCGTTGCAGGGGGCGGCAGAAAGTTAGGTGGGCGGATGAGGTTAAGAAGTTCACAGGGGTCCAGTGGATGCAGCTAGCACAGAACTGGGTTAATTGGAGAAATGTGGGAGAGGCCTTCACCCTGCAGTGGGTATAGTCAGACTAATGATGATGATGAGTTACCAAGGTGGAAACTTTATTCGTAGCAGAATTCATTTAGATAAAGTTCGAGTGACAATACGGACAAAAGCAGTCTGATTTTGATCGATGGATAAAAGCCACCGCCACTTCGTCCGTGTTCTCTATGCAGTCTGCATTTCTTTGTTGGTGAAGTTAAACGTAACCTGTCTTGTGTACGCAGTAAAGAGCGAATGCGCACCGCTATGTTATGGTCAATTATGACTACCGTTATGCGCCTTTATTCCGCTTTAACCGCTTTGAAGGAAATTATGCAGCTCGCATTGATGGCAGAATTCATTGGCGGTATGCCTAAATGTTGGAAACAACCTTTGCCTGATATATTGGGAGCCAACAGCGAAACGACTGCTTTGAATGCCCTGCATAGATAGTCGAAAAGCCTACTTCTCCCGTTTACGCACTTACGGTCAAGCAAGTAAGCGACTTTTGCTCACCTAGAGCAGTCTAAAGCCATACGATATTAGTTCTGCTAGGTGCACAAAGCGTCTGTTCACATTCTACACCTGCCTTTCGGTGATCTTTGTTGACACAGCCAAGTAATGTGCTCGGCATCAAAGGTCGCAGTTGTTAACCCCGATGCACCACGGAGCAGATAGACCATTTCTGCAGAGCAGGCGTCTGGAAATAAAAAGGTTATAAGCGCTGTATGGCATCAGTTCAATAGCCTCAGCAGAGAACAGCTGGCGATGGGCCAGTCAGTGCCCAAGTGCCAAACGGAGCTGGCTTATTTTGTCGTCTCATATCTTTTCCGAGATATATTACTGGAACAGGGAAACCACTTCTATAGGTTTCATTCTGCTTCCTATTCTCAGATGACTCGCAAGGAGTCATCTGAGAACATTATTGTACAATTTAAAAAAAAAAGATCTTAAAGAAATGCCTTGCTTCTGAAAGCAAAAAAAAAAAAACGTGTTTCCATGAAAGACCTCGACGAAAACTGTGACAGTACACCCATACACATTATTGAGCATTTATGTCCCGCAATGAAGCAACTTTTGCGACGGACTGTGGCAAGGAAGAAGGATTGCCAGTGGAAGCTCGCGTGGACTGGTGATGGCAAAATGTTTGCTCGAAAAGATAAAAGGGCTAACGTCATCAATGTATGATGCGAGCGTGACGTGCAGTTGATTGTCTAAACCCACACTGAACTTGCACCCAGTTTTCATTTTTTGTCTAGAATGGCATTACAGCCGTGGGATATCAATAATATTTTTATTTTTGAAAAGGTAATTGCTCTTAAGTGCTTCCATTTAAATATAAGAGCCGCAGTAAATAAGGAGGATAAGTTCCATATTCTTGTAGAAACTTTCACTTTTACATTTGATGTCATAATGTTGACGGAGACTTGGTATTCCCGCGATAGTGACGTCGTGACGTATAAAAGATGTAATACCTATTTTTTAAACAGAGATAATAAGCGCGGTGGTGGTTAACTGCTTAATGTGAAGAAAAATCTAAATTGCGATTTACTTCGAAAGTAATGCTTTATCACTGAACACATTGAATGTCTTGTTGCTATCAGCTCCAGAAACCTTTTTGATGTCGTCTATCGCCCTCCTGATGGCAATATAGAAAACATTTTTATTAGCTTGGAATGACTGCTATGCTACACAAATGAAAATGGTCTGACGCTATATTTAGGAGGTGACCAATACTGATCATTTAGGTCGTTCAATAGCTCTACGTAAATTTCAAACTACACTCTCCTCAAATGCGTTTAGCAGTTTAAGGCCAACAGCAATCCGCATTAAAATAAGCACGACTACTTTAATAGACCTGTTCATTACAAATGTACCTACCCACGAGGTTTCCGCAGGCGTGTGCGCTGCAACCATAAGTGACCACCTACCCATCTACATGCTCAAAAATTGCCATTACCACATTCTAACAGAAGCTGAACACCGGTGCGAAAAACAAAACATCGATGAACGAACATTAAGTAATTTTCAGAGGAAAATAATGGAGGCAAGCTGGGATAGCGTTTATGAACTGAACTCTGTAAATGACGCGTATAACGAGTTTCTCAATCTCTTCACATCTGCATATTCTCAATCTTTCCCTTTGACTTTAATTAAACACGTTAAAACATCTCGCAAGCCTTGGATCACGAAATAATGCATTAACATAATAAAAAGAAAGATAAACTATTTCAGCATTTCCCAACCACACGTAATTCAAATGACTGGAACAAGTTTAAGAAACATAGAAATAGAACAAATTCTTTCCTAGGAAATCAAAAGCGTAATTATTTATGTAATGTTTTTGAACTCGGCTGCAACAAAAAACCTGAAGTAATGTGGAACAAAACAAATAGATTATTAAATCGTTTCCCTGCCAACAGGAACCTCAATGAAATAACAGTGAACAACGAAATACTGCGTGATAAAGATTTAGCCGAAGCATTTACTGTTTTTTTGTAATTTGGTATCAAGTTCTGATAATCCTGAAACGCAAAATTGTGTGAGTAGAAATTCAAATACACTTTGAATTCAAACAACCCTTTAGTCTGCCGACAGCGACCAGAGGAATTTCGCTGCTTCGGCGCAGCTGTTCGAAGTCAATGGCCTATCTACCAATAAAGATCACTGGTTCCTAACAACCGCGGTCATTCACGAGAAGCTGAGGCATGCCACTTTTTCGGCAGTTTTCTTTCTCTCCGCGAGACAACAGAGAGGAAATGCCTGAAGACTTACCATGCAGATGGATACATCTCTCTACGGAAACCTTCGCCTTCATAGTACTACTGCTATACTGTGTGCAATCCCTAGTTCATTTATCTCCTCGTAAAAGTGCGCAGTTTTGAGCTCCCGAAGCAGGATCGCGTATGAGGCGAGAACGATTTACATATATCTGTATTTGTTGCGAACTCGGTTTCGCGATGGCCGTTTCGGCTTAGCCAGGGAAAACCAGCGGTGCGAGATACAATTGGTACAGCACTATAACAAAATATTAGCGGTGGTTAAGCTCGTGGGTAAATTTGGAATTATGCGAAAGCAATCTGCATGGCTACGCTTAAGTTCGGCTTCAAAGTAAAGGCGTGGCGTTTGCACGTAATAGTTTACTTTATGATTTAAGCTTTATTTATGCCATAGGGGAATCACGTCACGTGTGAGCACCCCTTGACTCTTGTCGTTGATCATCCTCGTTCGCGCGTAGAAGACTTCTAGTGGTATGACATCGTCTCTACGTCGAACTTTGGGGCACACCACCGTCATAACGTTCGAACGAACCCGCTGTCCTAGGAAGTCGCTGTTGTCTTTCGCCTCTACGTACTACAAAATTATTTGTTATCTTATTTTTTTCCTTCTTCTTTCTATTCTTTTTCTTTTGCTTCTTTTTTCTTATTTTTTCCCTTTTCTTTCCTTTTTTTTCAACTTCTGTTCCTTTTATTTCGTTTCCTTCTTTTACTTCTTTTTCTTCTTCTTTACTTCTTTTTCTTCTACCTTTACTTCTTCTTTTCTTCTTCTTTTACCTTTTTTTACATCGTTTTTTTTTTCATTTTCTGTTGCTTCTACTTTGTCTTCCACGGAGCACGGTAACACGATGCCACGCCATCGGCTTAAAAACCTAGCACAGTGCAGCACAGTGCACGAAAAAGCGCGGCATAATTTTATCAGCATATTTTTTGGTTCCCTTTCTTGGAACGCGACGGCGTCCAGAACAGGACTGCAGGAGGAGAGGAACAACCGCCAGCGCGCCCGTAAATACCCGCTGGGACGCAGTGCGGAGCAGACATGTGTTCCGATGCAGCGCGGATATTTTGCCGAAAGGGCGCTGACGCACAGAGCGGTGCAGGGCTCCACGGCCCACGTTGTCTTCCCTATCTTCAGCGGGACCGATAAGCCCGATGTTGAAGATTGGCTCACTGCTTAAGTATGGATGGGCCTCTACAATAAGTGGGAAGACAAAGATAGCTAGAGTCACTCCAGTATATAAAGGTGGGGTAAATGAGAACCTGGCAAATTATCGCCCTATATCCATGCTCTCAACGCTATTAAAAATATTTGAGGGTGTCATTCACACCGAATAACATCACTTTTTGATAAGCACAACATTATTTCAGAGAGTCAATATGGTTTTCGAAATGGAAAATCTACCGAGCAAGCTTTATTATACAATAAGGATAGAATAATTTCTAACATAGATGATAGAAAATACACAGCGGGACCTTTTTTGGATATCAAAAAAGCGTTCGAGTCTATCCAGTACAGCATCTTACTAAAGATATTATCTATGTATGGTGTACGTGGTATTGCTCGGCAACTTTTCACTTCGTATCTTTATGATCGCTGTCAGATTGTGCGCATAAATGGCTGGAATTAATCACAGCTAAGACTAACCCAAGGTGTTCGACAGGGATCTATACTGGGACCGCTGCTCTTCCTAACTTATATAAATGATATCGTAAAAATACCCAAATCACGAGAAGTTATCATGTATGAAGATGATACTAATATTTTTTTTCATTACAGGATATAACAATACCCGAAACCAAAGTACACATCTTCCTTATGCACCTCGCCCGGTGGCTCAAGGAGAATATGCTAGAACTCAATTAAAAAAAGACAACGTATATCGTATTTCGCCTAGTCAATAAACCATTACAGACTACAATAACACTGAAGTATGATGATCAATGCCTTTCTTCGGTTAAATAACAAAACTTCCTAGGCGTGTGGTTCCAGGAAGCAGTATCATGGACCCCACACGGGAACCATTTAATAAATGAACTGGCACGAACAGTTGGTTTCTTATACAAAGTAGCGCAAATAGCCCTCCTGTGGATAAAGCAACTTTTGTATGACACACTTTTCTATTCAGAACTGTTCTATGGTATTATAGTGTGGGGAACCACAACATATACTAATTACAATAAGATTATAATACTGCAGAAGAAAATGTTGCGTTGCTATGAAAATTATTATGGGTCTTTGCAGCTTTTACGAGCTTCTCCTTTGTTCTTAAATTAAAAACGTTGACGGCCGACCAGCTTTAGTACTACGAACTACTAATGTTCATAAAACACCAAAAACTGTACGTCTGCGACAGAAAAGAAAATCCTGTTTATCCCTTGCGATATAACAAAGGACGCACACCAAAAACAAGAGCGAACTATGCAAAACAAACATCCACATACCAAAAGATTGTTATTCCTAATAAATTAGAAGATGCAATAAATTCCGAAACCAGTATAGGTAAGTTTAAAAAGCGCATTATTAAAGATGTCTTAGTAACATCTGGAGTTCTGTACGGGGACTGATTATCTTGGCCATGTTTCTGCAGAACATATCCTAGTAATGTATACTCACCTGGCATTTGATCTATTTTGCATTGTTGTGTTCCAGTATATAATATCTCTATTATCTTTATTTTGCTATAAGTGACTAACTATAAATTGTATAGTTGTACTGGAGGAGATCTCCGTCGGATATCATTTCACTGTTGTATATATTGCTATGGTGTTGTATAGTATCATGTGATTCTGTTAGTTTTGCTTCTGCACATTTTTTTGTGTACGTTGCGTTCCGTTATGCGGTAATATGACTGTACTGCAGTCGATTGCAGAGGGATAGAGGCCTTCGTTAGGCGCCACAGCCTTTAGCCTCTGCCCCTACAGCAGATGCTGTATTTGCTCCGTTGAAATAACAAAAAAATAAAAATAAAAACTGAACAACGTATTTTTTTATCCCACTGGCGTGGCTAACTTGCGGTACCGCAAATAAAAGCGATATCCGCATGTGGGCTGCATTAAGAACAACGATTGCCGATGTCTTTGGTAGTCCAGCTGTCGAAAAATTGCGCGCCAAACAGCGCTTGTGTGAGCGATCGCAGCAAGTAGGCGAAAGCTTTGTCAGCTATATGGAAGAAGTCATCAACCTGTGCAAGCGCGGAAATGCCAACATATCAGAAGCTGATAAGATCAAACGTATCTTGAAGGGCATAGACGGTGACGCCGTCCAATTAGCGCGCTGCTTGCGTAGCGTCACTGAAATCTTCAAGCTCTGCCAGAGCTTCGAGTAGCTACGCAAGCATAGCGCATAGACGCGTCAGCCACAAACACAGGTTGAATGACTTGTTGGACTGACGTCTGCAGCCGACAACCTATCGTTCCTATAGAAAATTAAATCATTCCTTCATAAAGGGATAGCGCATCAGCTTTCCCTGCATCCTAGCCCTGAAGAGCAGCGGGCCTTGGAGCAGCCACCATAGAGAAAGAGATTGGTAAAGACCGGACACTCCCATAAGGCCCAGCGGCCCATTCGACTGTCGCGCACCAAGCTGCCGGCGGCAACTACTTCCGGTCTTTCTGAAAGGCGCGCGATTTGAATGCTAGCATGCGCTGCGCCCTTCCCTGCCCTTTTGGCACAATATTTTGGTTTGACATGGTCTGCTAGTGTTTCTACTTTCAGCATGCATAGCATGAAAAATAGATTCCCAGTTCTCTAAACTGGCCATCAACGCAGCTGCAGCCTTTACAAAAAAGTATTGCAGAAAAGACGCCAAGTGCTTTGTTAAATGAACATTTATTTTGCTGCATATAAACCACATAAGAGATGCAACAGATGTAGACGGATGCATTGACAAACCTTGGCACACATTAGGCGATGTGCACAGTACATAAAAAGGAAAAACCAAGGCGAGAAACAACACTTAGGTAGAGAAAAAAATAGCATAACGTTGATTTCCGAATTATGAAAAATTATATGTAACAAAACAGGCATTATACATACACTACACAGTCCCAGTCGCGGCTATCTTAGCAAGGGTAACTTGTATTTATTGTTCAGGGCAGAGAGGAGTACTGACGCTTGGGGGAAGGCCACACCGTTCACTCGTCGCATCTGCCGTGCTTCGCTGCAGTCCGTGGGTCCATGCAGTGCTGTTGAAAAAGGAATGAACGTGATGCAGAAGGTTGCAATGAAATGTAAGGCCACTGCACCGCGCGCACATATGTGCATGTGGGTGCGTACTGAAGACTTTGTGAGCAGCAGTTATGGTCCAGAACAGAAAATCTGTCATTCGTAAAATTAATACAAAAGCTACTCTTGCAACGTAGAGGTCAGGAAATGCAGGCTAACTGAACCTATCTGAGAATGCATTTTTACAGTGAGTGAAATAACAGCCACTAAACTTACAATATTCCTCAAAAGCACTGAACAGCTGAAGCAATGAAGCTTGCAGCGCAATAAACCATTTCTAATTTTAACGTTGTCCCGTTAAATGCAACGCGACACCACACCAAACTACCTTTCGCAAAACCGCGGCCTGGCCTCACCGCGGCCGGCGAGCACACCATGTTGGCTTGCCCTTCATACGCGACTTTCTGAAGCGCAAATCGCCGTGCTGAGCTAAACTGCCCGAAATGCCTCGCAGTTTGACAAGAATGAAACATTTCTCACCTTACGATTGCCCTGTTAAACGCGACACCACGCAAAACTAGCCGTTCGCAAAACCACCTCACGCCATGTCACGTCACCGCGGCCAGCACGCCTTGTCATGTTTGTTAGATTGCCCTTCACGCGCGACTTTGTAAAGCGCAGTCGCCGCCGTACTGAGCTAAACTGCCTGAAATACTGCGCAGTTTGACAAGAAAGACAAGAATGCAACATTTTTCACATTACCGTCGCCCTGTTAAGTGCGAAGTTAATCTTCAGTCGGGTTTCTTCTTCTTTCTTTGTTGCTGCTTTGCAACGTCAGGTCCTCGGGGGGAGGAGCGGTCCGTTTGGCGTGCGACACGTTGCAGAGATGACACAGATGGTTAGACTTCTTGGCACGAATGAGTACTGAAGGATTTATTTACACTATATACATATTTACACTACGACCGGTGTGGTCGCTACCATGAGAGGAAAACTAGAACGCCAGGCCACGGTGCGCCCGCAACAACACCCTGTCCTGCCTGGCCGACGACTTAACTTGCGTCGCACTACAAGTAGTGGTTCCTCGGAGCACGGTCAGCGCATGGCATGCCCCGGTCCGCACCTCTCGCCCTGCTCTCCACCGAGAGCCTCAGATCAATCTCTCCTCTAAGTCTGAGTTCTAAGTCCCAACTGCCCTCTGGCGCCAAAAACACATCCCTAAATCAATTCGCACAGCATTTCAGTGCCCAATAGGAAGTGCGTTTTCTAGGGGCCAATCAATGGATCATTTCCAGTTCAAAATGGCCAATGGCATGCTGCCACACCACTCACGCGCACAGCATGCATTTCTCTCTCCCAACAGCAAAAAAAAAAAAAGGAAAAAAAAAGAAATAAACAGACAAACAAACAAACACGCTAAAACGCAGCGGCCACCAACGGTGCTCACCAAACCTGCGAGAGCCGTCGGCGGAAGGCGACTGAAGAAAAAAAAAAAAGGAAAGGAGCAATTAAGCGTCCCCTTTGGCGCGCCGACTCCTACGCCTTTAGGCCCGTAGCATTCCCCATGCTACACCCTCCGACCGTCCCAGGCGGCTTCTCCGGAAGGACCAAAACCGGACAATGCAAGGGGAGCGCGACACGCAGACCACGTCGCCGAGCGCGCGTCTCCTGCCAATGTCTTTCCTGCCGGCTTGGTTTCACTTCCGTGCCCGGCGGCCCTCTGCAAGCAGCATTTGCTACAAAGTTTCGCGACGGCCGAACAATTGAGGTGGGGGCGACTCGAGGAGCCATAAAAAAAAACGAGACCTAAAGACGCCGAACAAACACCCTTCTGGTGTGCAGATGTACCTGGCGCCACCCAGTCCAACGGTCTGCAAAGGTTTAGAGAGAAAAAAAAAAAACTCTAGACGCCGACCTAAACACTTTCGGATGTGCAGGTGTACATGGCCCTCTCAGCCCAACGGCCTGTAAACCTGACTCCTCCCAACCCAGATTGTTGTGCGTACACTTGTTGTAAGCACAACAAATACCCTAGGCGTCGATCTGCTGGCGCCCCAACGCTCAGCCGCGGTCAAAGTCAACAATAAAAACTGCATGCCCACATAGCAACAAGCATGCCTACATCGACAGCATCTCGGCATGCATCACAAGTACAAAGACGACGCAATGGGCACTTCAACAATGTGATACAAGGAAAAACAAAATTGCCAAGTGGCAAGCAATGACACAAATAAGTTCGGGCAACAGTTCATGTCTCAAAGCACAAATAAAAAAAACACAAAAAGGTGGGACCCTACCCGTTCCGTCCCCGGCGAAACATGGAGGCCACCCTGTCACGTACGGTCTATCCACCGTCTCCTAGTTACGTGCATGGCACACTTGGTGAACGCAAGTGGTGCCAGCAACCACGGTAGGCTAACTGCAGCCTCCGGGTTATTCAGCTTCCAATCTCGACAAGGCGTCAGCGCACTTGTTTAACGTCCCCTTAATATGGGAGAATTCAAGGTCATATTTTTGCAGGGCCAAGGACCAGCGCGTGAGTCGGGCGCTCGATGATGTCGAGCGTGTCAAGTAAGTCAAGGGGTTATGGTCGGTGACCACCCAACCCTTGCTCCGAACAACCAACCATCCAAGCGACCCAACGCCCGCACTACCGTACACGCTTCCTTTTCAATGGCTTAGCCTTTCGCCTAATGCCCCGCGCGTGCTCGAACCTTACGCGCGCATCATCAGTGCCACCTGGGTCGAATACCAACGCTTCCCGGATGAGACTACATACCTCTACATGCGCGGGAGAAGCAGCTCGCCTGGGGCCTACCTTCAAATCGCGGCGCGAACTGTTTCTCTGGAAGCTTCCGTCTACTGTCAGCGCGCACAATCCGCTCGCCTTCATGGACTGCACTCTCGCATAGGCGTAGCGCTCCCTCGTGTGTTGCTGACCTACACTAAACCTTTCATTACAGGTAGACTCCACACCTTCGACTTGACTGTCACGTACAAGCATACTTAAATCACGGCGCAAGTGGCAGCGCATCACCGGCCATGACGCTGTCCCTTTGTTCTGCCTACGATGAGGCAGAAAGTCCGAGTCGTCAGCAGTGCTGCTCCATCCGTGCGGCCGCAACTCAGCCACAGCGCCACCTGAATCTAGCCCGGTTACCTTCTCACCGAAAACTTGCGCATAAGCGGAGCTCATCTGCTTACTAACAGTTGAAGACAACTGTTTCCTCCCTGTCTGTGTAGCTGGAACCACAACCTCTGCAGTCGCGACACCGCCTGACTCTATTCTGGTCAACAGTCGAGATTCTGTCAATAACGAATCTGAAACATTGCACTTGGCACCTCCATCTACCGAACTACTTGCGTGATGCCCCTGCTGACCTCTGCAGATGTTCTCAACGCCTTCGATATCACTGGTGTGATTTGTTGCATCGAGTATCTGATTGTCAGCGTGCACCACAGTCGTCGTGGCTATGTGCATGCCGGCCGCTAATAACCGCTCACTCTCAACCTGGGTGGCTGCGACAGTAACATCGGGCGCCGCCGCACAAGTGGTCTCCACACTACAGTCCGCAGGAACTAGACATTCACTCTGGATACTGCCTATTCCAACCGATGTGATTTCACGTGCAACAGTATCCAGCGCCTGAGTCACGTTTTCCGCATCACCTGCAGGACATGAACCACTCTGAGCTCTCTCCGGCAGAATCCTCGCTGCCCTCTCTGAGCGTTGCCCTTGCTCCAACCCTATCGTCACTTTACATATCTTTTCTTCCACTATCGCCGCTTGGCGCTCAGGGACCTGTCGATGCTGTTCTCTTTCACTCTTTTCTTCGACCTCTACGGTGCGAATAGAACACGGCGGGTTCTGCTCATCATTTTCTGCTCGGACGGGTGCCTGCTTTACAGCTTTCTCTGTGAAAACTTTGCCCTCTGCTCTCACCATGCGACCTGCAAGCTCCTGAGATTTTATCTGAAGACGCCTGAGCTCCTCAAACGCATCAGGAGTCAATAGCGCTTCCTCTGCCAGCTCGTCGGTTACTGCACACAATTTGAGCGCGGGCGGAATTACACTGCCGTCTGGTGTCGACAAACTCAAGGGAACATGCATTAAATCAGCTGTGACTGTATGCCCAAACGCACCTTTGAGCCGTATCTTGCCCGATCCCTCTGATGTGTTTTGGGGTACTATATTTCTCCTGAGGATCGTTATCTCTGCTCCCGAGTCAAGACAAGCCCTAATTGGCTGTCCTCCCGCAGTCAGCTCGACCCAAGTTATTTTGGACTCACTAACGGCGCCGCTCACTACCTCACCTGTTGGTGCACTTTCATATGCAGCCCTAGCAGTTAGTTTTGAGGTCTGAGCCCTTTTTCCTGGGTCCTGCATCTCGAACTCTTTAGGCTGAGTTTGTGGGCAATTTCGTTGGTAGTGGCCTAGGCGGCCGCAAGAGAAACATCTGGGGGCAAGTCTGCAACCCTTGTTTTCGTTCTTTAGATCTGACGGCCTCATGTTATTCCCCTTTGTTGTCTCTACCAACCTCTGGCTCACATGGCGGGAGCTTCTTTTGCTATCCTCGAACTTTTCCGCAAGCTTCGCTAACTCTTGGGGCTGAAACCATTCTCCGGTTTCGTGCTGTAGTACGTAGGTTCGTAGGTCATCGCTCATGAGTTGCTTCATCCGGTCCGAAACGAGTAGCGCCTGCAGCTGATCCACCGACTCTATTTTACGGCTGCTCAAGTAATAGTCCAAAAGGACTTGTAACTTTGTTGCGAACCGACTCCAAGTTTCGCTACCCTTCCGGCCCGCGACAAACCTACGCTGGTACTCCTCCGGCGTCAATTTCAGCTCCGCCAGCACGAACTCCTTCATTTCATCGTACGATGCCAGATCACTGTCCATCCCTTCTGTTATCAGTGCACGGCTACGCTCATTCAAAAGGGGCATTATGAGACGTCCGCGAAGGTCATCTGGGATCTCGCAGATCCTCATCATCTTTTCCGCATTTTTGAACCAAGCGGGCACCAGTTCGTCGGACACCGGCATGGGAGCAAGGACTGCCCTCAACTCTTTCGAATATTTACTCGGATCACATCGAGTTTTCCGTTCCCTTTCACGCTCGCCCTTCTGCCTGAGTTTTTCTAGCTCAATTTCGAGCCGCAGCCTTTGAACTGCACTTGATTCACTGTCGGCTATACTGCCACTTGCTGCGACAGAGGGTACATTATGATTTTCCTGGCTCGGACCAGATTCATTTCCTTGCGATACTGAATATAGCTCAGCATCATCCGTCACTGACGCCTGGTCAGAATTCTGGCTCGCCATCCCGTCTTCCCTCTGAGTTGTCCCTCGTGTGGTGACCACCATGCCCTACCAGAAACGAAAAGGGAAGAGACCCACCTTCAAATGTCGGTGCTTTCCGCCGTCCGTCTGGCTCACTCGGTGATGTCAGGCAAAGTTCTGTCACACCCAGGTCAGTTCGTTCACCGTCAGCACTCAGCAGCACGGTCCCTGTCGTGGCCTGGATCACGGTCGTCCCGGGGTAGGATGCTCAGGCGCTCCGATGAGGCGTCGTCCTCCGCAACACTTGTGTTGTGGCCCCGTTCGCTCGATCTTCCGTTAGAGTTGGTTGAGTCGTGCTCTTCTATACTCTGTGCCGTCGAAGCCGCTCACCCTCTGCAGGAAGCCGCACACCAATCCTGTCGACTGCGCCAGTTAATCTTCAGTCGGGTTTCTTCTTCTTTCTTTGTTGCTGCTTTGCAACGTCAGGTCCTCGGGGGGAGGAGCGGTCCGTTTGGCGTGCGACACGTTGCAGAGATGACACAGATGGTTAGACTTCTTGGCACGAATGAGTACTGAAGGATTTATTTACACTATACACATATTTACACTACGACCGGTGTGGTCGCTACCATGAGAGGAAAACTAGAACGCCAGGCCACGGTGCGCCCGCAACAACACCCTGTCCTGCCTGGCCGACGACTTAACTTGCGTCGCACTACAAGTAGTGGTTCCTCGGAGCACGGTCAGCGCATGGCATGCCCCGGTCCGCACCTCTCGCCCTGCTCTCCACCGAGAGCCTCAGATCAATCTCTCCTCTAAGTCTGAGTTCTAAGTCCCAACTGCCCTCTGGCGCCAAAAACACATCCCTAAATCAATTCGCACAGCATTTCAGTGCCCAATAGGAAGTGCGTTTTCTAGGGGCCAATCAATGGATCATTTCCAGTTCAAAATGGCCAATGGCATGCTGCCACACCACTCACGCGCACAGCATGCATTTCTCTCTCCCAACAGCAAAAAAAAAAAAAAAGGAAAAAAAGAAATAAACAGACAAACAAACAAACACGCTAAAACGCAGCGGCCACCAACGGTGCTCACCAAACCTGCGAGAGCCGTCGGCGGAAGGCGACTGAAGAAAAAAAAAAAGGAAAGGAGCAATTAAGCGTCCCCTTTGGCGCGCCGACTCCTACGCCTTTAGGCCCGTAGCATTCCCCATGCTACACCCTCCGACCGTCCCAGGCGGCTTCGCCGGAAGGACCAAAACCGGACAATGCAAGGGGAGCGCGACACGCAGACCACGTCGCCGAGCGCGCGTCTCCTGCCAAGGTCTTTCCTGCCGGCTTGGTTTCACTTCCATGCCCGGCGGCCCTCTGCAAGCAGCATTTGCTACAAAGTTTCGCGACGGCCGAACAATTGCGGTGGGGGCGACTCGAGGAGCCATAAAAAAAAACGAGACCTAAAGACGCCGAACAAACACCCTTCTGGTGTGCAGATGTACCTGGCGCCACCCAGTCCGACGGTCTGCAAAGGTTTAGAGAGAAAAAAAAAACTCTAGACGCCGACCTAAACACTTTCGGATGTGCAGGTGTACATGGCCCTCTCAGCCCAACGGCCTGTAAACCTGACTTGCGACACTTAGGAAAACTAGCCGTTCAGCAAACCGCGTCAGACCTTGCCGCACCGGCCGCCTAATAGACCATGTTGGCGCAACGGCGTGCCTTGGTGCCTTCACATGCCACTTTCTCCAACGTGCTGAAATAAACTGTTCGAAATGCAGCTCAGTTTTGCAGGAAGAAAACATAATAAACATCGCTGCAGTTGAAAACTGCCTGATGAAAGCAGCCGACCGCTCTAAAACAGAGTTTTGTTGCTTCCGGCAACTTGTAGGAATTTACCGTTATGCCTTTCGACCTTTGCAGTGCTCCTCGACATTTCAATGACGGACAACATTTAGTGTAGAGTGAAATGGAACACCTCTTTTTCTATCTCGACGACATTGGCATCTTTTCTCCTGACTTCGACACTCATCTCTACCACCTGAAGCACATATTGAACTACCTTTGTGATGCCGGCTTGCAGCTCAACATATAGAAGTGTCAATTTGCCATACTTTAACGGACCATTTTAGAGCTCGTTTTCTCCAAAGAAAAGGTTTCTCCAGGCCGGGCCAAACTTCGTGCTGTCGCTACTTTTGCCCCGGAGATCCATCAAAGCACTACGCAGCTTCCTAGTCTTGTGCTCTTACTTTCGTCGGTTCATACCAAACGTTTCTTTCACTGCTGACCCTTTGACACAGCTTCTGTCGGTAGGTTCCGGTTTTTCGTTCTGGTCCCGGTCATGTGACGACACCTTCAATGCGTTGCACCGCAGCCTCACAACACTACACGTCTTGCGTTACTTTGACCCCACGGCCCTTACTGTACTAAACACTGACATCAGGGGTGTTGGTCTGGAAGCTGTACTCGCTAATCAGAAATCTGGCTTTGTTGAATACGTCGTCACCTGTGTATGTCAAACACTCACGAAGGCGGAGTTAAATTAGTCGGTCACTGAAAAGGAGTGTCCTCGACGTCGCAAGCCCTTCCTCATCGTTCTGCTGGCGAGTTGCAGCAGTTACTTTGCCCACCACGCGTCTTTGTGGCGTCGGTATTTATTTTTATACGTCCCGCTCCCGTACACTGCTGCTGCAAACCGTTGGGCCATCGTCGCGGTTAACCACCTCACGAGATATGCAGAAATCGCTGCCCTTCCATCTGTCACAGTGTCATATGTAGCCTCACTAATTTTTCAGCGATTCGCCTTTCGCTACGGAGCACCTTGTGAGCTTTCAATTTTAGTCGGGCTGCTGCGCTCGGCGGATACTAATGGGTAAGATTACTTTATGGCAAATGTACTTAACACCGGGCAACTCCAGTGAAGCAAGGGCGATGAGATGCAGAGTTCTCGAAACATGCATTCGGAAATACGTTCACGTGCTTATGCGGGGCCTTCGCCATCATTTTCCATCGAGCTTGGAAGTGCCAGACTGTACGCAGTACTCGAGATAACTACACTGATGCAGACGCTGCTGCGCGTATGCTTCATCGAAGGCTGCTCTCTCTGTCTCGCTTACAACTCGGTGCGGGCTTTTTATTTCTTCTACTTTTTTTTAGCTGACCAAACTACTGTTTCTTGCATCTACTCAATCACCGGATTAGTAAAATTTTAGGGGAAAAAAACGCATTACCTTCTCCTTCTCTATGTACCCAGGGGGATGAGTTGTCCCTGACTTCCACGATTCCATCGCACATGGGGGCGGAGGGAGAAAGGGAAGGAGGGAGGGGAAGGTATACGTCATGACCAGGGCACCACACGGGAAGCGAATATTGATTGACGAAAAAGCGGCTCACGTGTCTAGACCTTGGTAATGTGTGAATTGATTCTCCTTTCGGTAGAGCCTCGAGCAACGGAGCACAAATCGCGAAACAATTACGAGTAAAAAGCGATTCTAATCAGACTGTGTGTCTGAGTGTTTTCTGCTACACAGGCGTGTGCTTGCTGCCTGTGCTTTGTTGAAACTCATGCGCAAAGCCCTGTTGTCTTCTTTTAACTGTCATCTATTCCTTGTCATCGAGAGTTGCATACTATGCCATTCAGCGGTCAATCAATGAACGTAACTAACGAAGTATAGAAAATTGTGCAACTTTATTGACGCAGTGACTCAGGATTTGCAGTATAAGACTCAGTACTACATCACAAGAGCAAAACGAAATTCTCTGGGCGTACGTAATGACCTCATGTACAGACACACTACGTGACATGCAAAATACAAGACTCCTGTGGGCTCTCTATCGTCGCCAGGTCATCTTTTTCTTGCTGTCCCGAATAAAACATATGGGTTCTTTCCGTTCCTCTTAGTCGTTCTTCGAATCGCTGTCCATCGGTCTGGATGAAGCGGAATCCTCCTCGGACGAATCGCCATCTATAGAACACCTGTGCAATACCAAAACATGACCTGAAGCGAAGAGGCTGGTTATGCCAGCATGTCATTGCCTAATGTTTCAAAAACTCGGCGTTAATACACTTCATGCATACCGACCTAGGTGAAACTCAAAAATTATCCGGATCAGGTAAAGGAAGCGTATGGACGGCAGTGAACGTTTAATGCGAAGGCATGACTTGGCTAATGCGTTGCGTGAATAGGATTTGGGGACAAAGCGTAACGAACAAACTATATCTTCGCCAAAGGGCTTCAAACCCACGCAAGAACAAACAGGTCAGTTTCATTGGACCAGGATCGAGAGCAACGAAAAAGGTTTTTGCTATCGCCGCAACATATCACGCCTCATGTAAAGGTGCAAAACGCTCTCGGGCTGTGTATTGAACATCATCGCCTTCCTGAAGTTCCATCTGTGCTACTCTTTCATTTAAACTCCGTAAATACGCCGTACGCGTAAGCCATCTGACCGAGTACTGCCGAGATCCTGAAGTATACTGTTGGGGGAAAGGAGCACGCGGCTTGATAGAAGTCGCAATGCCTTCGCATTAATGTACCTAGCAGACTTAAGTGAAGCCCTTTTTTCTGCTTTCAATATTTGGCCCTAGGTGCTCTCCTCGAGAACACATGGGGCGTTGATGAGTCTTGAAGGGTGGGGACAGGAGAGCCTTGGTCGCTGTAAAGCCTGCGAGTAGAGATGATATACGTGTTCCTGATGCTCCCCTAAGGTTTTGCTCCTCATCGAGTGGCAATTTAATTTCGTCATTGCCTGTCTAACAGAACTCACTTAGAGACTAAACATGTTTACCATCTAGTCACTCTCTTGTTCATTCCAAAAAAAGCACAATCTCTTCACGGCAGCAGCTGACGTTTGAGATAACCTCACTAAAATATCCTGAAAGGATGCGACTGTCAGGTACGATCCAAGCCTCCCACTCATTTGATCCAGCGAGCACGCCAAACAAGCGAACTGTGAATGAAATTGAACACAAACCACAGAGACGACTCCCATGTTCGAGTATTGACTTGCGTCATCAAAATGAGACAAAGATCTTAATCAAGTTGACCTACAATCGCAGGGAGCCTTGCGAAATGAAAACGAAACTTTCGAGAGATAAAAATTAGTTGTGGTTTAGCTCTGGTTAACACTAGCTGAATTGCGAAAACAACGGCGGAAGTTTTATTTACCAGCTATATTGTTCTAATGTCAGGCCCTATCAGTGTAAGATGCTACATTATTGGCGACACTTAAGCTCATCCTTTATTGGTATGACGCGAGAGCGTAAGCTACCAGCCCACATATAACGTCACCTTTCAACCAAGCCGTATGGATGTGCTGGCGTGTCGTAGGAATAACGAGAAGGCAAACGGCTCTGGCAAGCTGATTCTTATATCACCCTAATTAAAAGAGTGACCCGAGTTGGCAGCTCTTGCCTGTGGCATAGGAGTAACGTGCATTTATATGTCATGCTAGGTTGATATTTTATGAGGAGAGCGTAGCTGCGCCTTTTCATAGCGTAGCTGCCGTCATCCGATGTCTCGCTTTGGCTGTCATAGTATTGCTTTCTCATTAAAAACGAAGTAAACGCATCACCTTCTAGCTTGCATTGATCATAAGTTTTGGGGCAGGTTCCGGCGATTACGCCACAGCGCAATTATAGCTTCAAAAAGGTGGCAATAGCTGGTATTAGGACTTTCTATAGACTTGTGGAAAGTTTTAAAACCACATTTTGGTCATCAACACATATGTAGTTGGCTGCTGGACAAAGGCAAACATAGCCAGAAGGAGGCAGAGAATAAATATTTACTGATAAAAATTTTGCATGTCGTTGTCCTCAGTGTTCCTTTAGTCGGTGATCTGCAGAAGTAGGACATAAAAAAGCTTCCGTATACAGCCATGGCTGCATGAACTGCATTTCGACAGGCGGGATATATACGCTGGTCGTCGCAATGAAAAAGCTGGGCGCCTCATATCGGGAGTCGGCAGAGCCAGCAAATAAAATTACTCTACAGTTAAGGTCACGCACGTAGGCTATCTCTGGTCAATTAGTAAACTGTTCCTATCGCACAATGCTCTGTATTTACCGTATTGTAAGTAAGCAAAAAGTTTCGTAGGGAAGGTCGCGGCGAACAGCGCAATCGTCGACATGAATATCAATGCGCGAATAAAAAAGGCTTAAATAAATGATGCACGTACACACACTCGAATTGAGCGCTAGTGTTTCGTGATACTTTCTTATTTCTCGCCACCATGTAACCACTCTGTTTGCGCGTAGTGGCTAGCACCGCTAAGTGTCGAAATTGCGCGTCAGGATTCCAACTAAAAATACTCAGGTAATGCTAATGCGGGGAAATGTTCGTCCAAGCAGTCGCAAAGCTAAGTCTACACTGGCTTATAACTACCTCAAAGATATTTCTGCAACCAGAAAGGAACAGGGATGCACTGAATACAAAGTTGGGCGTACCACAATACTTTGGACTGTGATGCAGTATGAGGCCACCCCGGAGAAAATAAACCTCCAGGAAACAGCACGCGCGGTTGCTACAAGACGCCTCAGAAGGAGTCTCTATGTTCCCTCCCGGCCGTCACGACGAGAGTGGGACCACAGGCCAGCGTAGCTGCTTCAAAAAAATGTGCATCCGAAGGACAGTTTGGGAAGAAAAAAAATTGGAAGTGCTTAGCTTGGTTAAGCCTGGTAATTGCGAAAGCAATAGCTACGGCTACGCCTAGGTTCAGCTGGCGGTGTAGCTGGTTGTGGTGCTTGTGGTTATGCAGAGATTCACTCTGGCCACGGCATATGGTTCAACTATTGTTTATTGCGGGGTGCTACTTGGTTATTCTATGTATAACTAGTAGCGAGGCAAGGAGTGCCGTGGCTGCAACGATATACTTGGTTGTGGGTGAGGTTAAGGCAGAATGTACAACTGCCGCTCCGGCACCGGCTGCAACGGAATTATTTACGCCAGCAGAAAAGAAAGCATCCATGGAGACTGCGTTGGTTCCACCTGCCGCTAGGTCACCTCCTATAGTACCCAACGTTGCACCCCCGGGGGTAGCTGCGGCTGCAGCCCCATAATTCTTCTTAGCTTTACGAGCATGAGGCACAACTGCAGCTCCGCGGTTGGTAGCTACCGCCTCGCGAGCCGACGGCACGAGCTGGGGCCCCAAAATTGCCGCAGATGGGACGATGTCACTCCGGCTGTAGCGCCCCTCGTGGAAGGAGCGGCAGTTAGGCTGCGGTCAGTAGCTACCACCTCGAGCGCCGACGGCACGAGTTGGAGCCCCTGTTTTTGCGACAGATGGGATGACGTCATTCCGGTTGTAGCGCTTCCTCACGCAGGGAACGAGAGTTTGGCCGCGGCTGGTAACTACCGCCTGGCAAGCCGACGGTGCGATTTGGGGCCCCTGTGTTTGCAGCAGATGGGATGATGTCACTCCTGCTGTGGCGCTCCCTCACGAAGCGAGCGGGAGTTAGGCTGCGGTTGGTAGCACCGCCTCGCGAGGTGAAGGCACGAGTTGGAGCCCCTGTTTTTGCGCAGCTGTACTTGGTGGCGCACCGACGGTCACGCTAAAGGTCAATAGCAGCTACCGCCTCGCTACGAGAAGGGCTGAAAAGTGAAAGTAGTACTGCTTTCGAAATAAAAATTTGAATTAAACTAAAGCTGAAGAAATGCATGCGAACACCGCCGTAAACATCTGGCCCAGCAGACCGCTTCAAAAAATGCCGCTGGTATTAACGAAACCTCTCTTGTAGCCAGATCGGCGAAGGAAACGCGTAGAGCGAGCGCTGTAATGTTAAATCTGGCTATCGCTTCAGGAGATGCGCATGAATCCAAGAGCAGTATTCAGCGAATATTGAACTCTAAAGTGACAATTAGGCGCAGTGATTTCCGGTGTTTCGATGGCGGCCGCTTCGTTAGCTTATGAAATGTTTACGTACAGGTTTGCAGGAAAGTAAACAGAGTATTTCCTTCAGAGTGTCACCTGTGGCAACATTTTGATTCGTTATTTTCTTGTCGCAGGGCTGGTCAATATGCGGAGCCGAGGCTTATGTCATAGGGCGGGTCGCAGTAATGAGTGCTTCTCTACGTCATCTGTTTCCACTGCTCTTTTATTTTTGATAACGTTGAATATTGCCTCGATGCGTAAATGTTGAGAACAAAAGACAAAAAGGGTTGCTGAAAAAGGTAGTCGCTGATTTAATAACGTCGACAAGGGAGCGATTATGGGACCCCTTTATTCAAGCAATATATAGACGATATGCTGTTCGGGAGAGGCGACGCAGCCAGATGCCGAATTCGTCTTGGACTTCGGCGCCCGGTAAAGCCTTAATTTGTGTGAATATCTGCCTCAGTGTTTTCAGAGGGACAAATTGGACACCCTGGTAAGTGCGGATATGTAGGCCACCTCCAACTTATAGCAGCAGTGAGGGCAGGCTTGATCCGGACCCTCCAAAACACAGCGTCCTCCGCTCGGACAAGACAGGCAGGGAAGGTGTACAGCATCCTGAGGGACGACAGCACAG
The DNA here is from genome assembly GCF_055883805.1 of Amblyomma maculatum. NCBI lineage: Eukaryota > Metazoa > Arthropoda > Arachnida > Ixodida > Ixodidae > Amblyomma > Amblyomma maculatum. The sequence continues at coordinate 176,322,639 of NC_139347.1, read as the reverse complement.
CACCGCGTGTGTGGCGCCTGGGGTGTCCCTTCATCGTGAGAAAGAGGGTAGCATTACCCATACTGAGGAACTGAGGCACTGTTTGGAGCAGGTTTTCTAGGTGTGTACCAGAACTTTTAGAGCTTTGTGAACTCAAAAGGTCACGTTGGACCCAGAGAATCCTAGTGGATGTCAGGATGAAATTGCATTTAGGCTACGTTTTTCGCACTCCACATTAAAATATATTACCAACTCGACCGTTTGGCTATACAGTTTAGCTGTTATATTTAGTGTCCCGTTGCGAAAGAAAGCAAAAATTTCTGCGTCCATTTTTCTAGGTATCTCGATAGTGATTGAGACACTCCTACCCTCTGACAGCTGGTGGAGAACAGGAATGACTGTTGCCGAATAAAACGAGGTAAGGAAGAAAAGCGGGATGTGCTTTCTGAAAACTGGTTGGTTGGGTTATGGGGTTTAGCGTTCGAAACCGACTTAGGCTATGAAAGACGCCGTAATAGAGGACTGTGGGAATTTCGACCACCTGGGTTCTTTAATTTGCACTATATACGCACAGCACACGGGCGTCTTGCTTTTCGCATCCATCGAAGAGCGGCCGCCGTGGACGGGATTCAAAGTCTGTCCAGCTTCTGAAAACTCTTGATCAGTCCGTCATTCAGATTATGCAGACGGTGACTTAATAGTAACTTCAATATTACGCGGTCATCTATGATTCTAACAGCCCAGTATTAGTAGGGACGTGACGTCCTCGGGCATGGAGCTGTCTGTGAGCCGTAGAACTGTAGTAAAACAGGAAAACCGAACTGGTTTCTCACGTGGTAGCTGCATGGGAAGCTCTAGTTCTCCCTTTCGTGTCTATGCGGGGCGTGCGGTCGACTTTTCGCCTTTCCGTTCGGCGCCTCCGAGCTTTGGGGCCTTCGATCTCGGGTGCTGTGGGATCCTCTATGGGCGAGTCTGTATCCGCGGAAGACCTGCGCAAGGCGGAGAGACAACCACATCAGCGAACAAGTTCGTTCTTTCTTGCAGCCTTACGCCCGGTAATATCGGCAAACGTGACGGCCGACGTCGAAGAGGTTCTCATTCGCTTCAGTGCTTATTTGTCTCCTCTGCGACATATAATGTAGGTATAAAATTTTCTTTTTTTAAACATATTTGAATTTGCATAATTATAGCAAAAAAAGTTTTCAGATTTATGAAATAGCGTCAGGATATCTGACACACCATGACATGGCAGGCGCAGGTTGATTTCCAGAGGGAAAACAAAAACACGCTTGAAAATCCTCTAACAATAAAAAAAAAGTACTAAAGCTTGGCAAAAGAAAAAAAAAAGAAATGTTTAACCCTGCCAAACCTACGTACCCAAAGCAAAAGTACCTGCATGTTTTGCTCGCCCACCTCTCAGTCTCTTTGCGGCAGCCTCTCGGCGAGCTACAACCACTGCATGATCGTAGTCGGCCTGTCATTTTCACAGCCTTTGAGACGCAGACAGTTCACGAGGCGTCTCGAAAGAATAATCCATGAGGACTGCTGCCGGTAATTTGTCGAGAACTATTGCGTTCCATTGGCACAGCTTCAGCTTCTTCTCATCTGACAGGAACTATCGGAATTGGCAGCTCCAGTCCTTGTAATGTTACGTAGTCTTGTGTTGTCACAGAAACTGATCAATAGTAGCCAGCATTGTGGCTTCCAAGCTATCACTTGCTAGAGGCATGCCCGTGAAAAGGAACGTAAAATTAAACCAATGAACGTCGAGAGAAATGCGTGACTGAGGAGGGGGTGCTCTTACTGCTATGAAGATGGCTTTATCTCTCAGCAGTAACCGCCAATGGAGTTCTATACCTCCTCCACGAGAATCCATCACTCAAATGCTTATTAGACAGTCACCTCCGTCATATCCTGTAATGCGCTTTGGATGTGGAGTAGGTGACAGCCCGTAAAATTGAGTCTCTCTGGTCTCCAGAAACCATAATACGAGAGAAGAGTTGCTTTCTGTAAACGCGTGAAATTGGAAGCTTGCCGCTTTTGGTTGTGCGAATAAATATATTGGGATTTGTGCTCTTTCAGGGCAGTCGGCCCTCTTACTTGCAAGCAATCTGTCACTGTAACCTTTGCTACGGTCGAAAAATGGATATCATCGACGAAAGGTGCATGTAACTACTGCTGAACCGAGGCATCGAGATCGCAGCAGGCATCACCAAGTTCTGATACTGAAGGTACAATGGGTAACGTCGGTCGAGAGTACTTGCACCTGAACAAAAGCAATCAGTTCAGTTCAGTCGTTCAGTCGTGTCCGACTCTTCGTGACCCTATTGACCATGTCACGCCACGCTTTCCGGTCTCTCACTATCTTCCTAACATCACATAACTTCATCTGCAGTGCCTCGAGGATGCCATCTAACCATCGCGTTCGCTGCCTACCCCTTCTCCGGCGACCCTCAACCTTTCCCAACATCAAATCTTTCTCCAGCGACTCCTCTCTTCTCATCAGATGACCAAAGTAGCTGAGCTTTTGCGCGCTTTTGTTACAGCTTGGGAAAGAAATATACAAGCGAGGCTTTCTTTATCAGAAATAAATGGAAAAGGGTTTCAGAAGGTGCTCTCCAACTTTGGAAATCACATTTTTGTCTAAATGCAACAGTTCGTAATTGAGAAAAATTTCTTAATTACTAATAAGTTAATTGCAAAATAAGAACTGCCTATGATGCTCCAGATGGATGGAAGCGGTCCTAACTCAAATATTTTATTTTTTAACGCTTGGATAAATTTAGCTTGGACACCCTGTAAATATCAGAGTTTTAAAGTACTGGCAATTATTTTCGCTTTTTGGGACGTACCTATTGAATCGTTTTTGGACAAATTGTCGTTTGTAAATGGTATGATGTGGCGGCTAGGGCTTTTTTACCATATAGAATAGAGTTTCTGGTTTTAACACCCTCCTTTTTTACTACAGTATAAATACAGTGTAGTAGCAGGTAGCAATCTACAGACAATACATATACTGTAAAAAATAAATTTGTTCTTGCACTATTTAACTTATCTTACAATACCTACACATCAGAATTGTTTCCGAAAGCAAATATAATACCGTGTTTGAACACTATAATTACGGTTTGTGAAAAGCTTTCAAAGAGGGGGGAACAAATGTGAAATTGTTTCACGAATTATCTAAGCTTACAAAGAGTACACACTGTTATGTCACAAGATGCACGTAACAGTGGAAGATGGTCATGCCACGAGCCAAGTATTCTATACGGAAGGTATCATGCACGCTACCTACACTTCTATATCCGTTTCATAAATCAGATCGCAATTTTTATGCTTGTCATGTACAAGACGTTGGTGCATTTTTTGGTGCTTATTGTTTATTAAATAACTGAAGAGCATTTTGCATATAATTTTGCGTGTTATTTATTTTGTATATCACTAATTAAAAGCCAATTGTTATTCTTTTCTATTTTCCTTTGTATCTCTGCTTTCCTTCTAAAGGCGTTTGTGGGCTGTAGTCAAGTCCCTTTCCACAAAGGGACTTTTAACCGCGGTCTCCTCCACCATGGATGGAAATAAAATTATTATTATTAATATTATTATTACTATAATTATTATTATTATTACTAATATTGTTATTATTGTTATTGTTATTATATTATTCTTTTTATTATTATTATTACTACTGTCATATATATTTTGTCCAAGGAGGAGGAAGGCGAGGAGGAAAAGCAGGGAGGTTAACCGGTAAAAGCGGTTTGCTACCCTGCACTGGGCGAAAGGGTGAGTCGATATAAAGGGTGTGGGTGAGAGAGGGATAGGTGAAGTAAGTACAGTCACATCAAATCACGTCACAGTCATATCACGGAACATAACACTAACATCATAGGCATTCGATCAGGTCTGTGCTTTTCATAAAGCTGAGCAGTGCTTGGGAGGCCTTCACCGCAGACGATCGCCGTGGCCCAAATCGACAGCTGCTGCTAATTAGGTAATGATGCGTGGCCTCAAAGTCAAAGAGAGCGCCTACCCAGAGAACAGAGCGTCGCATTGCTAGAACCTGTGCACTTCAGAAATTCCATTATGTCTGAATGTCTGAATACAAGCTCGTGTGACAGTGCATGAAGACATGTCTCTGAATTTTTGCTGATTATCGGCAACTTAGCAGAGGAAAAAATACCTACACTCTCCACTTCGTATCGATGCAACCTTTGCAACAAGTGCTTCTTGTTCATGAATCTAAAGATTCGGTGCTGGCATGCCGAAATGAAAGAAAACAGTCGAATGAAGAGTGACTTCATCATCGTGGGTAGCCTCATTGAGTTCCATGTACAAAAGTTAGAATTTGTTCAGCCCCAGTAGCATTTCATCATTAAATGAATACAGTGCTGGCGGGTCTCAGATGGGGCATTTGTCTCCTATTTAAATGTTTGTTTTGTTTCTAACGCTGACGATCTTCTAAGAGGCTTTCGAGAGTATCGCAGAGTCGTCAGGGATAAACATTAAGTGACTACATGGACACTTTGCGGAGATGAACTGCTGTTTCTTGATCAAGTCGCAATCACACATAGAACAAGCCCAGACGAAAGAAAATATGCTATAGCTGCGTTTGCGCAACCAGCCAACAACAAAGCTGCCCCCCGAACTCTGGGGCACTGTGCGAGCTACCACCGGTTTGTTAGGTACCTTTCGCGCACAGCTGAATAAATTGACGAAGGTGATCAAGTCTGATGAGCTGTTCGTATAAGATACTCCTCAGCGTGAAGCATGCAACGAACTTCAGCAGAAACTCCTGCGAAAATCCCGAATCACACATACATACTGACTTAAGCAGTGTTATTGGCCACGAAGGAGTCATTGTGCAGACGACCTGCTTTTTATCAAAGTCTCATCTGTGCAATGACAGAGTAGAGGCGCCTTTTGATGGTATGGGTTTCGTATAAATTTTCACTGTATTTGAATGGCAGCCTTTCATTGTTTTAAAATACCAACGTGCTTTGTATTGGCTTACAAACACGAAAACCCTGTCTGGCCCACTCGTCTGTATAAGCTTGCGACTGCAAGATTACTGTGTCGCCGGGGTCCACAAATCCGGCTGCAAACGCTCCGAGAAGGATTGACCGTCTTGAGCCCCAATCTATGGGTCGCCGAATGAACACAGTACACCCATCCACGTCCATTCTGGACCTTCAACTTCGTGCAACCGTGCTCGGACCTTGCGCGGCAATGCCGTATCAAGAATCTAGATGGCAGGATTTCTTCACATCCCATCTAGTCAGGGGTATTCTCCATCTTTTTTTCTGCTAAGTGAGCCATCGTGTACAATATGCGCCCAAAATATCACGTAACATGACAATATTCGGCAGGTTTCTCACGAGGAACAAATAGCTGGAGACTTCGTTTTTTGTCACGCCCTCTACCGAACTGCGGGCGACTAATTAAGGCCGCATTTTTTTGTTTAAACCGGACACTACGTCAAGAGTGGTAGTGACTGTAGCAACGTCAAAATGCCACCAGCGAGCCTTGCGAGGTTTGTACAGGTAATTTAACCACCGAGACCTTTCGAGGAGATTGGTACAGACAATCTTGGCCCCTTCCTAGCATCAATGCCCTTCAAAAAGTTGGTTAATTAGAAGAAACCAGCTACTTTAGCCACTATGCTGAAGCGAAAGGACACCAGAAGTTGCCAAATTCCTTCCTTAAAACATTTTTCTTCCCTTCAGCGCTTCGGAGGTTTTGATTACAAAACCCATGACCTGCGTTTAGTGTCGAAATCACTAAGGTATAACGACGACCGCGCAAATGACATCATTTAGGTTCGTTCACTGTAAGGAGGCCATAGCCACAATAGGGCCTGAAATGGCACATGCGTTTAACGCGTGTGGCATCGAAATCAAAGATCTTGTCTTGATCTTACTGGCACTACGTCAGGGCTATTGTTCCTGGGTACTAGATATGACCAAAGGCACGAATTCTAGGGCATTATGCACGGACTAGCGTATTTCGTGACTAGTGGAATCGGAGTGTCTTGCCTGCGAGTTGCGTTAGCCGCTCGAGCCGTCCTCTTACGGCGTGAACGCTGGCCTAACTTCAGTGTCTCGCGCAGTTTCAGGGTAGTGGAGTCATCAGACGAAGAGTCGTCTGTGGACGAATCTTCATCCACATAAGGCCTGCCGGAAGACAGAAAACATTAGGTTAGATGATACTATGGCGGCGCCCAAAGCCAGCATGCTACCAAGAGGTCAACACCACCAACAAATAACAAACCCATCACAAACAGCAGACTTCCGCGAGATACAAAATGTATCAGCGTACTGCATATCAATGTGTGATCAAGCGATGCCACATGCTAGAACAGCAATTTAGGTGAAATGCAATTCCAGGCAGCGAGACGAGAACATGGTTCAGCCAAATAAAAGATGCAAGATTTGATTAGCAAAATGATTTCTGAGAAGAAGAAAGGTACAGCGGCGAGCAGCCTTGTCGAAATCGTGCCGACGGCGCTCTGCGGAGCAAGTCAGCGACATCTAACGTTTGGCTCTGGGTTTAAGATACGCGTCCCGCGCTCATGCGCGGCAAATAAAAAGTATGCCTGCTCAGCGCCTCCTCTATAGAGGCGCTGGCCTGCTCATTATTTCTTCGTTCAGCCAGTGCCTTGCGAGTACAGTCGAGCGCGATTTGAAGGTTATCACGCGAGCGTCGACCAGCCTTGCGCTCCAGGCACCTGGCGGCCGGGTATGGAACAGGGCAAATTATGATTTTGCACTCTTCTCTCCCTTGTTCGCTGTTTCATACAACCATCACCACCGCGACAAACTCCCCGCACTTTCTCTCTATTCTAAGCTTTCCATTTGTTGCGATAAAGTATCCAATTTCAGATAATACCGAAGAATACGTTGTGCGCACAACGATCACTGCCTGTTCTCATAACCAAAAAAAAAAAAAGAAAGATGTTCCAGCAGGGAGTGATGGCTGCTAAAGGAACAGCAAAAAGAGTGAGGGAAGCTCGCTTGATATCTCCCTGGCCTCGGCAGAGAATTCTGGGCCATGACGCTGTTCATGTTCCCGCTCGACGCTCGCGCGATAACCTTCAAATCGCGCTCGACATTACCTTTCGTGCTGCTGAGGTCGCACTGCCTGGATTTGTGAGGCTGTGAGGCCGCCAGAGCGTCGAGATGCCGCCATATGTTCTCCAGTGTAACGAGACGGCAAGGTAAGCAAGTGCGAGTGATAGATTAATACGCCTTCCTGCATGCGCACTGCTCATCGCTCCTGTGCTTTACCGGGGAAGAAGTCAAGTTCCTACATCTGTACAGATGCCATATGGTTTGTCCCTTATAGCTGATAACCCGGCCCAAAAACACGCTATCAAACAATACGCCTACAATGCGTGGCGCGTGGTCGTAGCCTTTAACAGGACAAAAACAGACACCAAACAACTATGCCCAATTCTCGCACTCTCAACCATGGTGTATTTTGGAAACGTGCGATCATCCTCACTTACTCCGCGGAGCACCGTCGGCGCGCTCTAGACAAGGCTACTCACAACTGTACATGTAGCAATTCTACTCACAATCAAGAGAACCAGAGGACAGCTTACGGTACAGCAGCTATTTAAGACAGCTTATGTAGCCTGCACAACGCGTAAAGTGGGATAAAGAAATAGCATCTTTGAACAGGCCGCATCCTTATTCTAGTGAATTTTACTCTGTCGGAGAAGAAATGAATAACGCCTGAAATTGAGCCACCACACATCACAGTGAGAAAGCAGGAAAGTCTGCTCTTTCCCCTGAGGGTTGTCCTGAACAAAGAGCAGTGTGCGCAAGCTAAACCCTGCCAGCGCTGTGGAAGCGTGGCCGGTTCGCGGTGAAACTGGAGTTTTGTAATAGGAATATGTCAAGCACAAGGAAACCACTGGATAACCAATGGAGCACGTTTTACTGCCCGTAACGTAGACGGCACTCATAAGCACATTGTCCGTCTTGAGAGCTAAATTACCTACCTATAGATCTACAGCCTCTTCCTTACAAGTGCGCCAGCATACCTTAAGCACAGCTATGCATACTATATATGCACTTCGCTTTAGGAAAACGTGAGGAAACCAACCTGGAGTATGGGGCTCTCATGTCAGGCATCTACTGGCTTATTTTTAAAAGGGATCTTCGTCATTAGTAGACAAGTAACGAAAAGAATCTTAATAGGAAGAAGAGGTTCAAATGGCAGCCAGAGCAGATGTGATACGGAAGACTAGATTGTGCAGCACGCACCAATGCTATAGGAAGCATACAAGTTGCAAGAAGGCCATCGCGAAACCGGTCTTTAAAGACCATGTAAAGAAGCGTTTCTGAACTGCGCAAAGCAACTATGCGTTCTTTGTCCAATTTAAATGCATACCAGCTATGGATGGCGTTTAAGGTTACAGTACATCGCCATTTTTACTTACTTGAAAGTTGCATCACAAGATCTATGGATACATGGGACAAATACCTCTCGTAGAGTAGCCGTGGTACTACAGGCCCTTGTATTATTTCAAAATCATCGTTCTCGAGTGAAAATATTGGCCCTTCGATTAAAATGAAAATTTGCCTTGCATTGCTCAGGGCGGCTTGTGAAGGCACTCAAGATGGTAAATGAAATGGAAGGCTTGCCTGGAGGCTGCGACGCTGGCAAAAGTTATCGTTTTCCCGCCTTTAGTGGGACGACGTGGGGCCACTTCCCCTTCAACTCGACGGCCTTGCGCGGCGTTCAAGTCTGGGGCATTCGATGCCATAGGATACTTTGTCGATGATCCTCCACGCGTGGGAAACCTGCGGACGACAGAAAAAGATGCCTGTCAGCAAAGACACTGGTTGTAATTCGAGGCCTAGAGCAGGTAGCGGTTGGCAACAAGAGAGAGTCTGTAAAAGAAGCTGTTGCTCATTTCACATCAGTGTTGCACTTGCCTTCAGTAACTCGCACTTTCGTGGGCAAGGTTTGGCTTTGCTTTAAAATACCAAGGCAAGCTTCACGACAGAAACGCTCTGAAATACAACGCGATAACGTGTGCAGCTGGCTAGGTTGAAAAAGCTTCGCCGTTGCTGTTACTAAATGAAATATTGAAATATTTGTGTTCTTTTTCGATCACCGCCGGCATGTGCGACCTTATCACATTGATTCCAGCGCACGGGCCGCTTCTGTATGCTTTGTTTTTCAATGTTCGTTGTCGCAAGATACTGCTTTATCATTTGCTGTGTCCCGCAAGATGCGTCGAGATGTGTCTCGAAGTTATGCTAGTCAGCGTTTGCGGCTTTATCTTGAAATTTCTTAGCCGGCTTTAAAATGAATGTTGATAAGCGCGACAGGTATTCTTTGTTCGACGACCAGTGAGCACGTTGGCTGTTATCGCCGCCGCAGAATCGATTAGCTCTTTTGCGGGCGCAAGTCAGCCCAATAAAGAGTTTATTTCAGTGTCATTGTTAGTGTTCCTGTATATGCTCCCGCAGGGAACAGAGTTGCGTGAACGTCCGCCATCATGTTCCCAGCTGGGCGGGAAAGCCACTGCTCGTGCGTCCAGCGGCTACGTTCATGGGATCTCTGCGTAGAGCGCTTGGGCTTGTTTTTTTTTATTTGCGTACAAATTGCACCCGATGGTAAGTTTTCAAGCATAATGCCGAAAAATAGTCTGTGATTTTCCAAACGTGTGCATCCAGCATAAAAAAACAGGAGATCTTCATAGGTTAACAGCAAAGCTGTAGTCATGACATACTGACGAAAAAATACTTGGAAATGACCTGCGAGATTTTCTTTATTGAAACAGGCAATTTGAGATGAACAAGAAATCTCATTCCGGATGGGACATATATTATGGTGAGGCTACCCAAAAATAATATAAAATATTATGCCTCTGTCCATATGTGTATGTCCCGTCCTGTCTTCTTGCGTGCTCATCTTGAAACAAAAATAGTATCGCGACGAATTAGTTGTTCACAAGAACTGCCATGTGTTCTGCGCGAGTTATGTTGCGGAAAAAAAATAGAAACGCATCCCCCTAAAACTGCATTGAAATCACTATGCATTGTGTTGAATTGATTTCAGCAGACACCAGTGAATTAAGCAGGCGACTCTGACCGAACGTAGAAATTTCATACTCACTTGCTTCCGAACAACATTTTGCATAATGTACCCCTTTGCTAAATGCAGTGAAAGAACGCATCTTTAAATTACCTTAAAAATGCTTTCTTTTTGATAGTATTAACCTTCCCCATTTTTATTGAAAGTAGTATCGTTTCATCTGATTATCAAATAAAAATATTCGTTCGTTAATGTTGTAGAATTTGCTGGTTGCTTCATCCTTGCTCTTCGGAAAAAGTAACAATTCACTTTAATGTTTCCTTCGTACTCTAATTTATTCTTCGCAGATTTGACTTCGGTTGCAGTATAAAACATTTCGCGACTCCTGGATGTTTTGAACAGATATTATAGGCTCTTTTGTTTTCGTTAGCTCAAATTTTTCGCGAACTTAGGATATGCAAAGCTTGTTTAGATGTGACGTTTGCCTCTACTATCCTCACACCTCTCACATAATCCTTGAAAGAGGGTTCCTAAGGACATTTTTATTAAGCACAATACATTATAGCGTAGGCAAACGAAATTTTCATGCAGAATAAACTGGTATTCAAATGTAGCAAAGCTTTCTACATGCGGAGCCCCAAGGCCTACACATGATAGCAACGATGGCGTAATAGTGCCTGCGAATCAGTGTAGTTGTGATGGCCGCAGTTGAAGGCCGACTGAAAGTGGGCTGCTGGTTGTCAACCAAAGCCCTAAACATGCGCAGCCAGTGCAGAACATCGGCGATTTTATCAGGAGAAAGCATTGAAAACGGCTGTGCCCAAGATATGCGTGTATATATATACAGGGTGTTACAGGACAGAATTGATAATTTAAAAAATAGTCGGTAAACAGTCCTCATCATCATCATCAGTCTGACTATACCAACTACAGGGCGAAGGCCTCTCCCATAATTCTCTAATTAACCCGGTTCTGTGCTAGCGACACCCACTTGACCCCTGCGAACCTCTTAACCTCATCCACCCACCTAATTTTCTGCCACCCCCTGCTACGCTTTCCTTCCCTTGGTATCCAGTTTGTTACCCTAAGCGACCATCGGTTATCCTCTCTTCGCCTTACATGTCCTGCCCACGCCCATTTCTTCTTCTTGATTTCCACTAGAGTGTCAGTAACTTGAGTTATTTCTCTTACCCACTCTGCACGCTTCCTATCTCTTTATGTTACCCCTACCATTTTTCGTTCCATAACCCTCTGGGTTTTCCTCAACTTAAGTACAATCCTCTTGGTTAGCCTCCACGTTTCAGCCCCACGGGTGAATACACGTACGATGCAAAGGCTGTAAACGTTGTATACTTTCCTCTTGAGCGATACCTGTAAGCTGCTCGTCATAATCTGCGAGTGCTTGCCAAATGCGCTCCATCCCAATCTTAATCTTCTTGTCATTTCCTTTTCATGGTCCGGATCTGCGGTTACTGCCTGTCCTAAGTAGACATATTCGCCTATTACTTCCAGTGCTTCGCTACCAATCGTAAACTTCTGTTCCTTCCCGAGGCTGTTGAAGATTTCTTTGGTCTTCTGCATATTGATTTTCAAGCCTACCTTTCTACTCTTCCTATCTAGGTCACTAATCATTCTCTGCAGTTCATCTCCTGATTTACTTAGCAAGGCAATGTCATTAGCAAATCACAGATTACTGAGGCATTCTCCATCTACCATTATCTCTAACTGCTCCCATTCCAATCTCTGAATGCTTTCTCTTAGCAAGCTGTGAAAAGTACTCGGGAGATCGTGTCTCCTTGCCTAACACTTTTCTTCATGGGAATTTTTTTACTTTCTGTATGCAGAACTATGGTTGCTCGGCAGCCACCTCATATATCTTCCAGCAGACACACAATATAAATCTTCCGGTACACAATACAAAGGAAATATTTCCGGGAACACAATACCTGCCCTGGCCCACATAATATTGCCACCTAGCGTTGCCAGGTGGCGCATGACTGAGGTGTGAAAGGAGGACGAAGTTGAAAAGGACGACAAAGTGTCGCTTGCACGTTTGCGTCTGTGCTGCTGTGTTGTTGTGTCTGGGCTACCCCCTGCTATCATTGGTATCCTTAGTCACCGTGTACGTGACATTCTGGTGGAGGTGCTGGATGAAACGATCGCCTATGAAAGATTCTCCATCTACAAGACGTCGCGCCAGCCCTGTACCATTGGACACCCCCGTGCATTGCTCCAGTCGACGGCTCCAGGGACTGTCTCCGGAGTTTCAACCATCACCAGCCGCCATGACATCTAGTGCTTCTGCTCAGCAGGTAACGGGCGTCGCACCGGCCTGTATTTGCACCTTTCAGGCTCCTCGGGTACCGAAGTCTTTCGATAGGGACCTCTTTGAGGATGTGGAGGACTGGTTCCTTCAGTTTGAACGTGTCGCTGCTTTCAACCAGTGGGACGATGCTGCCAAACTAAGGAACGTCTACTTCAGCCTTGAGGACGGCGTCCGTATCTGGTTCGAGAACCGAGAGCAAGTATTAACTTCGTGGCGGGAATTCCGTCGTCAACTGCTCGAGGCTTACACTAGCGCGGATCGTCGCGAGCATGCAGAACGTGCCATTCACTCTCGCATCCAAAGGCCGAATGAGAGTGTCCAAGCGTACGTCGAGGACATGACGCGCCTCTCCAGGCGAGCCGATCCCGCCATGTCCGAGGACAAAAAGTCAGGCACCTGATGCAGGGTTTGAAGGAGCAGCTGTTCGCAGGCCTTGTGCGAAACCCACCGTCGACTGTAAACGGATTCCTTGCGGAGGCCACCACAATAGAAAAGGTGCTACAACAACGTGCCGTGGCTTATGACCGACCTTTTCATGCAAGCAAAATCGCGGAATCATTTGCATCTTCAGAGCGGCATTCCGATGCATTGCGCGAACTGATGCGCAGCGTCGTCCGCGAAGAACTAAGCAAGTTCTGGAGCCCTGTGCAGCAATCACCAACTTCCGTTTCTGCTATAGTGCGGGAGGAGGTGCGGCAGGCACTCAAGAGCCCTCTTTCGCCTGTAGTTCCGAACCCGCCATTGCTGTCGGGGACCGACAATCGTCCCACATATGCGGAAGTTCTGCAGAGTCAGGCTCGCCCCTCACCATCGCCCATTCTCGCGTCACCTTCAGTTGCGCTGCCCTCGGTGCAGCCAGTGCAGAACTTCGACAATCGTCCGCTGCCCCGACGCAAAGCCGACATTTGGCGCACGCCTGACCGCCGTCCTCTTTGCTTCCACTGCGGTGAACCAGGACATCTCCACCGGGATTGTCCGTATCGACGCCTCGGTCTTCACGGCTTCCGCATCGACTCGCCTCCTCCCCGGTTTGGTCAACGACCCCGAGTTATTGAGGAGTACCTGGCGGAGCAGCGTTCTTCATCTCGTTCGCAGCGTCAGCCCCGCTCCCCTTCGCCAAGGCGCTCCTCCTCGTTCGCCCACGGTTCCTCGCGAGAGGACCAAGGCCTCTCGTCTAGCCCTTATCGGGAAAACAAAACAGCGACCTTCGGGGGCGAGGCCGCTGGTAGTCGCTGCGTTGAAGACCTCCCGTCGTCGCCGCTTCGATCCGACCGCGAGCTGCTGGTACCGCCACCTAGGGAAGCAAAAAGCTTTTCTCTGGATATTCCGGTTATTTTAGACAGTCGCACTACGGTGAATGCATTAGTGGACAGCGGTGCAGATTATTCAATTTTGAGTGGTCGCATGGCGACTGTTTTGAGGAAGGTGCTCACTGCTTGGCCAGGTGTGTACCTTCGAACCGCCGGCGATCATATAGTTACTCCAAAGGGGATGTGCACGGCTCGCATTCAGATTAACGGACGTACGTTCGTTGTTAGTTGCGTTGTTTTAAGTGACTGCTCCCGTGACCTTATTATCATCGGAATTGACTTTCTGTGGGAGTACGGAGCAGTTATCGACCTGCGAGATAGACTCGTCACGTTTTCGATGGGACAATCTACCGAACAAGATAGTAGCAGTCCTTACAATGCCGCACTTCGTGTTTCCGCTGAGAGCGTCTCGCTGCCGCCGCGAAGCAGTGCTCTTGTGGAAGTTACCTGTGACGATTTCCGTACCGGTGATGCTGTTGCGGAGGCGAACCATTCACTCCTGCTTGCTCAAGGCATTTGCGCTCCCCGAAGTTTATTGTCGTTTCACATTGGCCGGGCTGCACCCCTTGTCACACATTTTTCTAATGAGCACCGACACTTGTTCCCGGGGACTGCTATCGCTTTTGCTGATAATTTTGGGCACGATCCGGTCTGTTTTGCATCCACGGCAGTAGAAACTAACGAGCCATCTCTTGACAACATAGACATTAACTGTCACTTGTCAAAGGAGAAACGGCAGGCCTTAGAGCAACTGCTGCTAGACTTCAAGCACTGTTTTGCTTCTTCCTCGAAGGTTCGTCAAACGCCCATCACACAACATCGCATCATTACTTATGACGACGCTCGCCCAATGCGACAGCAGCCTTATCGTGTGTCTGCCAAGCAACGAGAAGTGATCCAGACGCAGGTTCAGGAGATGCTGGATGATGATGTTGTGCAGCCTTCACAAAGTCCGTGGTCTTCACCAGTAGTCCTGGTCAAAAAGAAAGACGGCACTTTCCGATTTTGCGTCGACTATCGGAAATTGAATAATGTGATAAAGAAAGATGTATACCCGTTGCCGCGCATCGATGACTCACTGGACAGATTGCGACGTGCGAAGTATTTTTCATCTATTGATTTAAAAAGCGGCTATTGGCAAATCGAAGTAGACGAACGAGACCGAGAAAAAACCGCATTTGTCACTCCAGATGGCGTATATGAATTCAAAGTACTCCCATTTGGATTGTGCTCTGCCCCAGCTACATTCCAAAGGATGATGGACACCGTCCTCACTGGCCTCAAGTGGCAGATCTGTCTTGTGTACTTGGACGACGTAGTTCTTTTTTCCGAAACATTTGACCAACACCTCGAACGCCTTCAAGCTGTCCTGGAAGCCCTCCGTTCTGCTGATCTCACGCTGAAGCCCCAGAAATGCCACTTCGGGTATACAGAACTCAAGTTCCTCGGCCATGTTGTAAGCACTGATGGCGTGCGCCCGGATCCCGATAAGACTGCTGCCGTCGCACGATTTCCCGTTCCAGCTAACAAGAAGGCTGTTCAGCGCTTCCTCGGCCTGTGCGCATGTTATCGGCGTTTCATTGCGGACTTTTCTCAGATCGCAGAACCTCTGATGCGCCTTACAAGGAAGGACACCTCCTTTGTGTCGAACTCTGAGCAGCAGATGGCCTTTTCTTTGCTTCGTGAGCGCATTCGAACATCCCTTGTTCTGGCGCACTTCGATGAAGCGGCTGATACTGAGGTGCACACTGACGCCAGTAGTGTCGGTCTTGGCGCGGTCCTTGTTCAGCATCAAGATGGGTTTTAGCGAGTAATAGCCTGTGCTAGCCGCACTCTCTCTCGTGCCGAAATGAACTACTCCACCTCAGAAAAGTAATGCCTGGCTGTCGTATGGGCTACTATGAAGTTTCGCCCCTATCTTTACGGCCGGCCATTTAAAGTCGTCACGGACCATCATTGTTTGTGCTGGCTGGCAAATCTGCGAGACCCATCTGGACGGCTTGCACGCTGGAGTGCCACCTAGCGTTGCCAGGTGGCGCATGACTGAGGTGTGAAAGGAGGACGAAGTTGAAAAGGACGACAAAGTGTCGCTTGCACGTTTGCGTCTGTGCTGCTGTGTTTTTGTGTCTGGGCTACCCCCTGCTATCATTGGTATCCTTAGTCACCGTGTACGTGACAATATTCTGCAAAGTTTTTCTAATTTTTCAAGTAATTAACAAAAACCAAGTATTTACTTTTTTATTATTGTCCCAATGTCCCGCCTAGTCCCAATGTTAAGATTGATGTTTGATGTCATTAAGGATAAGAAGTCATTCAGTTCTTGAAATGAAGAAAAACTTATTTTCCAG
This sequence comes from Amblyomma maculatum, assembly GCF_055883805.1. Lineage (NCBI taxonomy): Eukaryota > Metazoa > Arthropoda > Arachnida > Ixodida > Ixodidae > Amblyomma > Amblyomma maculatum. Next base: position 176,306,623 of record NC_139347.1, on the reverse strand, counting down.
AGCATGCAGAGCGACGAAATTTAATGCTTTTTCCTGCGCGCAACCGAAACTGAGCGCACGAGGAGCGCAGTAAGTATGACGCAAGCGCAACGTCCCTGGTTACGTGTAATGAATGCAGCGACCAATTCGAAACGTGTGTCCTAATTTCCCTGGCTAGGGAGCCTCGCCGCTTAGCTTTGACCGCGGCCAGCGTTATCATCTGCTTCGTTGCTCGACATAACGAAAATATTAGCTGGGGCTTAGCTTTAGGTAAGCCTGGAAATTGCGACAGCAATGTCAGCTTGGCTACGCAAAGTGTTTCGCTTGTTGTGGTGCACATTGCTATTCTCCTGTGTCCCCACGAAATGAAAGGCATATACTTTATACGTCTCCAAACTTTATTATTCATTCACAGATTCTTCTTTCTGTAGCCCAATGAAGACACTCCGATGATCAGTAAAGTAGTGGCTCTTTGCCTTCACGTCTCGTGTGGTGTATCCATCGTCCAGGGATTTTCTATATGTATAACACCGAATCTAAACTGTTTCCTCATTGTGCTGTTGTACTCGGTTGTAATGTAGTAAGTTCCAGGAAGTGGTCTGCTTGAGCAGCCTCGACGAATACTTTGTCTCTGCGGAAGTCCTTGATGAAATCACCAGTGCATAGGACAAACCTCGCGTCTACACGGCTTTGTAATCCAGTAGACACAACGTTGAGAGCTTGTTGACATCCGGGCTGAGGAGAGATATATACACTCCCGTTACAACCAAGTCCAAAGCATGCAGTTGTACTCATACTGATTCTCCAAATTTCATTAGCGCAGGGGCCGTTACCAAACTGGCTTCTAGAGGCTGTCTAACATACATGGCTACCTCAAGGTTTCTGTTTCGGTCAGCTCGCCTTGCAGGCGCTACTAGAGTGAAACCACACGCTGAAACACACACATCCATCACCGCAGCAAGGCCTGCAAGCTGTTATAACTTGTATGTCGTCAAACGCTTGCCGCTGTTAGCAGGCGGTCGACCGGCCGCGGAGCGTAGCTGCGGTGCGCACCGACTTGGTCCCCCGTCTCTCGCTCTGGTATGACATCAGTAGTCTTGTGACCGACCACCGCCGCCGCTCGACCGTGGACCGTAGCTACGGCGCGCCAAAGAGCCGACTTGCTACCCCGTCTTTCTCTCTGGTATTATGTCAGTTGTCACATGACAGACCACTGACCGTGAAGTAGGCTCCGGTACGGCGAAAAGGTGAAACATGGCGTAGTATTGCTTTCGCAATAAAAGGATTGTCATCGTCAGCTACGGGAAGGGCGATTTTGAGAGCCTTGAAACGCACTGAACTTGCACTCTGCCAGTTGGATTACCTCCGGAGGGAGCTTTTGTATCTTTTTAATTTCGTCGCCAGCTTTGTGCAAGGAACGCACCAAGCTTCTGTGACAGCGTACAGATTGAAGTTGAACGTTAAACGGTGCTGGTATATTGGCGTGCATTGCGTTATTCCTGTCCAGTTGAAAATTTTGTTTTTAACGTATCCGCCATGGAAGGTATTAGGTGATGAGAAATTGAGTGACCAGGTCAGGTTGTTTTTATCCCATTCCCAATGCTTTGGTTGAGAAAGGTGCTGTCCAAGAAATACAAGACTGAAGGAAACAATGCGGCCGGGCTCTTTCATGCTTAAGCGTAAAACCATTATTTTGTTTCTACGGGACCAGTGATAGCTCAGCTGTAAATTCAGAGACAGCGCCATTTAGAAGGCAGTATGTGTAAGTTTCCCATTAAGGCTTCCGTCGATGAAATAAGGACCGACAATACGGCCGTCATAAATTCCAAACCGAACATTTTCTCACATCCCTTCTGATGCTTGTGCTGACGTATAGCCAATGTCGGTTCTTGTCGCGCCAATAACCGACATTGTGCAAATTGACATTTGAGTCCCTTCTTCGGTCTCGTCTATCCCAAACATTTTGCGAAGAAATTCCGAGCTTTCAATTATATAGGCGCCATTTGTAAACATTATTCCGTTTCTAAACATCATTTGGCGTCTAATTCTTTCGAAGGCGCACATATGATTTGCAGCTGCGTCTTGAAGATGACCAAAGTAGAGCCGAGCTAGCTCTGTACGCGTTGGCAATTTAACCAACACTTGCTCCCGGCCTGAGAGCAACGTTGCGATGATCAAAGTGATCAATTCCACCCAATGGACTTTCTTTTTCTGAACATGAACTGATAGAGTATTCTTAAATCGATTAAATATCGATATTAAGGGAGGAACAGTCGGCACACAGCAACCAGGTAGTTCGACAGCATACAATCTGGATGCCAGCTACGCGTTCATTACCGCCCTGAAATAAGCCATCGCAATGTTCACCTTCTCAGCTGTGGACTATCGGAATTGCGCTGGCGTGGCTTATCCTACATTTAACACGATGCGACGTGACGCTTTACTCAGGCGACAATTCCACATATTGAAGCGACTTGAAGCACTTGCACTGCAATGGCCTTTTCAAATGTGCACCTCAAATGCAAACGTCTGCGTGTTTTGAGAAATAGGAGCTAATACATGCTTAGAACAACCGCAACAACAACAGCCTGATAGCATACATCCACTTCTGCGCAAACTCCCTTTCTACGCGCACAAAGCGTTTTTTCGGACACCGTTCACCCTATCTTCAGGGATTAAACTGGACCCTCATCCAAGTGAATAGATGAATGCATGATGATGACGACTCAAGTCGAGCTTGCCGGGAAGCCATAAAAGAAGTGGCGAATGAAAAATAAATCTGCCACTCAGCCCATTGGGTCTCTGAGAACCGATCGTCGCCGCTGACGATGATTATATTTTTATGCGCCAACCTACGAAGCAGACGACAACGCCGGACGCGGTCTAAGCTCGAGCGCCTAGGCTCCTAGCCAGGATAATGAACACACGCGTTTCGAATTGGGCGCTGCATCCTTTACGACACGTCATCAGCTCACGTTGCACTTGCGCCACACTTCCGATGCTCCTCGTGCGCTCATTTCGGTTGCAGCACTTTTCAGCACTGTTAACTGTGCCATGAGAAAGAAGATAAAGTTGGCCACCTTCTGAAAGGAATTGGTGAAGATGTCTACGATTGCCATATTACGATTTTGATCCGTAGGATCAAAATATATAAATTGTGAAGAGGAAGAAGTGCACAAGGAACATTCAGTCAGTGGTATCGTGTTCTCTGTCGCTGTGTTCGCCGCTGATCTGCCCTGTCCTGCTGATCTTCTCAATAAACCCCCATCCTACGTTTGGTGGAGCTGCCGGTTGAGATCTATCCTCTCGCCCTGGAACTCCGCAGCCGCACATTACCACCTCCTGCGATGCATGAGGACGTTAACCACCAAGCCGTACAAGCTGGTGCGGCCATCATCTGTCCCGGCTTTCTCCGCCAGATAGACTCCGCCATTTTCAGCGGCACTGACGACCACGACGTCGAGGACTGGCTCACATCCTATGAGCGAGTGAGCGCTACAACAAATGGGACACGGAAACGAAGTTAAGCAGCGTGATTTTCTATCTCACCGGCGTAGCCAATCTATAGTTTCGGAACAATGAAGCGGACATTCCATCATGGCCCGTGTTTGAAGCCAGCTTCTCTGAAGTTTTCGGCCGTCCAGCTGTGAGGAAACGCCGCGCTGAACAGCGCTTGCGTGCGCGGTCTTAGTAGGTTGGCGAGAATTTCACGAGTTATGTCGAGGACGTCGTCGACTTGTGCAAGCGCGTGAACGCACAGATGGCAGAAGCCGACAAGATCAAGCACATTCTGCAAGGCATTGATGACGGCGCCATTCAGATGCTGGCGGCTCGAGATATCCGCACTGTCGCGGAAGTTGTCACACTGTGTCTGAGTTATGATGAAATGCGCAAACAAAGGGCCATAACTCACGCGAACGCGATGCACTCTGAGTCCCTTGCTGGCCTGACAGATGTAGGCGAACATTCTGCGCTCCTGACTCAAATCAAGAGCTTCATTCGCGAAGAAGTTGCTCGACAGCTCTCCCTTATGTCCTGCCATCAAGAGCCTTCCTCACACCTAGCTCCCAGTTTGCTCCAAATTATTCAAGAGCAGGTAGCTGAATCTCTTCCTCCAACCCCTCAATCCATTCCTGTCGCAGCGCCGTTGACATATGCGGCTGTTGCTGCCCTACCACAACCTACATATGCTCCGCCGCCACCTGCGTACGTTCAGCCGCCTCCTGGGCTTGCTCGAGAACCTGCGCAGTTCATTCGACCGGCTCCAAGACCACGCAATCCCTGGCGCACGACATATAACCGGCAAATTTGTTACACTTGCGGGCTTGCTGGAAATATTATTGCGGGGCGGCAAGCCGATGAAGAAAGGAAACAGGACATGACTGATGGCGATGGTAGATGACGTTTAATTAATGATGGCGGACCTAGCGCGAGCGCGCCTGCCCGCGCCAGTGCTCGCTTCTTCTTCCACGTACGTAACACTACTCGGGGCCACCGAGCGATCGTCCCGCTCGGTTGGACGCAGAAGTCAAAGTTTTTTTTTTTTTTTTTTTCGAAGAGTTTGCCACAAGGCATAAGTTGAGAAAGGGGGAATGGGATGCAGGAGATAGAAAGTTAAAAGAAGGAGTGCAGTCCAGTTGTGCTTATGAATTCGAGAAGGTTGGCAGTATAGCGATTGTCCATTGTCCATTTGTCATAATCACTATCGCGATTCCACCGCAGGCCCACCTTCATGATTATCCGTTGCCTGATGTGCGTTGTTGATGGACACGTCCACAACAAGTGGCGCACATCGCAGACGTCATGTGGAGTGTCACAGTGAGGGCACCTGTCAGTCACTGGTAGGTCTTTTTCCCGCCATCGATGTCGAACAGATGGGGTCAGAGCCGCCCCTGCCCGGATCCGGCGCACTGTCACCTCCTCCTGCCGAGTAAGTCAAAGTTGATCAGATGTATGACATGATGATGATCTTGTGTGGATTGGAGAAGACAGAAGAGAAAGAAAGTAAGGGCTTGCCGCCATGATGACAGATGAATCCTGGCCCAGGAAGCTTTCGTAGCAGCGGTAGCCAGGATTTAACATCTGGGTCTCAGGCACGCATCAAGCGACACAGGCGGGGGCGATCTTTTCAAGTGTAGTGTTGTGTCGGGTCGGTGGGTTCGTATGGTCGGCGTATCGGGGCGTTCGGATCCTTTGGTCAAGTCTTTCATGCGCTGTCTTGTGATGTGTACTTGCTTGTTCGTGGTCTCTCGGATTGCTGAGGTTCGGAACATTGGGCTATTTGTCTTTCTTCGTGTCTTGTGGACAGAGTGGGGGACTGGGCGGGGGGGGGGGGGTGGAGAACGGCGATTCGTGTCGGGTCCGGCTGGCTGGGGAACCGCCAGGCGATGCGTCGTCCCAGGAACCCGTTGCCGACGGCGCAAAAAGACACAGGACGCCCAAACTCCGGGCCAGGATGATGAGTGGTGATGACGTACCCCGTGCCTCCAACCAAAATGTTACGGGGCGGCAAGCCGATGAACAAAGGAAACAGGACATGACTGATGGCGATGGTAGATGAGGTTTAATGAATGATGGCGGACCTAGCGCGAGCGCGCCTGCCCGCGCCAGTGCTCGCTACTTCTTCCACGCACGTAACGAGTGTTATTGTCGCAACCGTCTCACAGTATCGGCACCACCTAGTCATGGTTCTGGGCACTGGTCTCCGATGCCTCAGTATTCCGTGCCTACGGAGCCTCCAGCCAGCCGTCACTTCTCCCCAGATCGCTCCGCCATGTACGACCACCGTTTACCGTCGCCGCGACGCCGCTCTATCTATCCGAGGCGACGTCGACAGAACGCTTCACGTGAGGAAAACTAGAGGCCGCAGTTTCTAAGGCGAGAACTGCGACCCCGTCGAACGTCCCAAGTTCTCACCTGTCGCCCGCAAACCTAATTGAAGTCGTCGTCAAGGGTGTTGCTGCCATGGCGCTAATTGACACTGGTGCTGCGATTTCGGTTATGGACGCAAAACTATGTAACTCTTTAAAGAAAGTGAAGACGCCAATTGCGGGACTTTCGTTGCGAACGGCCAGCGCTCGGCATATCAAGCCTCTAGCAGCGTGCACCGCTCGAGTAGTTGTCCAGAACTGCCTTTATACGATTGAGTTCGTCGTGCTGCCAAGTTGCTCACACGCTGTAATTTTAGGCTGAAATTTCCTGTCGCGTCACGCTGCTATTATCGATTGTGCTCGAGCTGAAGTGGGGTTCTCGACTTTTCCCGATGCCTTACCAGACGCTGATCCATCAAATTCCTGTGCTAAAGCCCTTGCCGCCGAAAATATCGACCTTCCTCCCTGCTCTCCTGTGTTTGTTCGTGTCGCTTGTGCCTCTGTTAGCGATGATACCGTTCTCTTCACATCAGCCCATACTTTCCTGCGCCGCAAGTGTCTTCCATTGTTCTATGCAGTGCTCGCTATTTCCGCTGGCCTTTCCATGTTATGGGTCTCTAACTCATTTAACTCCCCTACTTCTTTGCGCCATGGTGAATGCATCGGAAGTGTCCAGCCAATCGCATCTCTTCTTATCTCTGAGGAACCTGACGACACGCCGTATTCTGCCGTGACTGTGCTCAGCCCCCTTTCACCTGCGCCCGCTCCCCCCTCTACAGACATGTTCCTCCGTTCCATCAACGCCGAGCTACCTCCAGAGCAGCGCACCCAGCTTTTGAACCTACTACATCACTTTCACTCATCCTTCGACTCTCATCAAAGTTCTATGGGTCAAACTTCTACACTCACTCATCGCATCGACACCGGCACCCACGCACCACTGCGACAGCACCGCTATCGTGTGTCTGCCACCACAACGCCAGGCTATTGAAGAGCGAGTCGACCTAATGATCCAGAATGGCATGATTCAGCCCTCGAGCAGCCCTTGGGCGTCACTTGTTGTCCTCGTAAAAAAGAAAGATGGCTCTATCCGCTGTGTCGATTATGGCCGCCTTAATAAGATTACGCGAAAGCACATCTACCCTCTCCCACGCATAGACGCTTCCGATTGTTTGCAAGGCGCCGAGCTCTTTTCTTCCCTAGATTTACTTTCCGGGTACTCGAAAGTTCTTTTAGAAGTGACTGATTGCCCCAAAATTGCCTTTGATGGACACCATTTTGCGTGGCCTAAAGTGGAAGACGTACCTCTGCTACCTCGACGACATTGTCGTCTTTTCGCTCAACTTTGACACACACCTCTACCGTCTGAAGCACGTTTTGACCTGCCTGTCTGATGCCGGACTGCAGCTGAATTTAAAAAAAAAAATGTAGTTTTGCCGCCCGCCAACTCACCATTCTCGGCCAAGTTGTTTCCAAAGAAGGTGTATCTCCAGACACTGCCAAATTTCGTGCCGTAGCAGCCTTTCCCAAACCGACTTCCATCAAAGATCTACGTAGCTTCCTCGGGCTGTGCTCTTACTTTCGCGCCTTTATTAGAAATTTTGATTCTATTGCTGCTTCGTTGACAAAACATCTGTCCGGCAGTTCCGACCTTTCGTCGTGGTCGCCAGTGTGCGACGATGTCTCAATGCTTTACGTTACATCCTCACGGCACCGCCTGTTCCACGTCACTTCGACCTCACAGCGCCTACTAAGGTCCACACGGACGCCAGTGGTATTGGTATCGGCGCTGTTCTCGCTCAGCGCAAATCAGGTTATACTGAATACGTGGTCGCCTATGCTAGCCGTACGCTCGCGAAGGCTGAATCCAACTCTGTCACTGAAAAAGAGTGCTTAGCGATTATTTGGCCTCTTACTTAATTCCTCCCTTACCTGTATGGTCGCCCTTTTGACGTAGTGACGGACCACCATGCGCTTTGTTGGCTTTCCTCACTGAAAGACCCGTCCGGTAGACTGGCAAGATGGGCTGTTCGCCTTCAGGAATGTGACGTCCGCGTTGTTTACCGCTCCGGCTGCAAGCATCACGACGCCGATGCTCTTTCCCGCTGCCCCCTTACAGCTGAGGTCGCGAGCCTTTTCTCTTCCGATGATTCCCCGCCATCGCTTCACATCAATGACATGCTGTCAGCGCAGCGGCAAAATCCTTGGATAAATTCTATCCTCGATTTTATCTTCAATCCTACAGCTGTTTTTCCATCGCGTGCTCTCCGCCGCCATGCTTCACATTTCGCCATTCGTGACAACCTCCTTTACCGACGAAAATACTGCGCAGATGGCCGCAAGTGGTTGCTAGTCATTCCCCGGCAGCTATGTTCGCAAATCTGTGACTATTTCCACGCTGACTCACAATCTGGTCACGCGGGCGTCTTCAAGATACACACTCGTCTCCGGCTGCGTTACTACTAGTGGGGCATGTACACCTTCGTACTCAAGTACGTTCGCTCATGCCTCACCTGTCAACGTCGCAAGACATCTCGACGTTCTAATGGAGAGTTGCTGCCATTAGCCAGCCCATCACGCCCTTTCGACCGCGTCGACATTAATTTGTACGGGCCGCTTCCCTACACTGCGGCCGGCAACCGCTGGGCTATCGTAGCCGTTGATCATCTTGCGAGGTATGCAGAAACCGCAGCACTTCCATCTGCCACAGCATCAGAAGTAGCTTCCTTCATTTTGCAGCGATTTGTTCTTCGCCACGGCGCACCTCGAGAGCTGCTCAGCGACAGAGGGCGCGTTTTCTTGAGTGACGTTGTGAAAGCCTTGCTCACCAAGTGCAACATTATTCCTAGAACCACCTCCGCCTGTCATCCCCCGACTAATGGTCTTACTGAGCGTTTCAATCGTACCCTTGGTGACATGCTCTTTATGTTCTCTCTATATGCGTCTCCTCCAGCCACTTAAACTAGGACCTCGTCCTTCCGTTTGTCACGTACGCTTACAATACCACAACGCAGTCTACTACTGGCTTCTCTCCGTTTTTTCTCCTCTACGTCCGTCACCCCTCTGCTACAATCGACACCATACTCCCGCATCAGCCAGACATATGAGAGTATACTCCTGCGTCTCAACCAGCCCAACATGCGGAAGACAGTCGACAAATTGCCCGCGCATTCGCGGCTAACACCCAGTACGGCGAAAAATCCACCCATGACAGCCAACACTCGACACCGGACTTCTCCTCTGGCGCTTTTGTGTGGCTGTCAATACCTTCCGATGCTTCTGGACTTTCTTCAAAATTTCTTGCTAAATACCATGGCCCATACCGAGTTCTGGAGCGCACTTCTTCGGCTAATTATGGGGTGAAACCTGTTACGCCGTCCCATGATTTACGCCGGCGCGGACGCGAGATTGTTCACGTCCAGCACCTCAGACCCTATTACGACCCTGCAATCTTGCTCACGCCGTACGTAGCCAGGATGTCTCCTCTTCGTCGCACGTGTAATTGTGAAGAGGAAGAAGTGCACAAGGAACATTAAAGTGAGTGGCATCATAATCGCTGCGCGTGTAGGACCTGACTGTGTTCGCTGTCGCTGTGTTCGCCGCTGATCTGCCCAGTCCTGATTATCTTCTCAATGAACGCTGTGGTTTCTACGTGGGCATAGACCACCAACCACCGCGGGTTCGAGCGTCGCGCGAGCCGAAGCCCCGATCAGCCGTCACCGCGCGCACACTGAAACACCGCAGCGTGCACTCAACCTCCACAGGGAGGAGAGCACTTCGCTGCAAGGACACAAGCCTCCAAGTTCACAAAGGTGACGTTTATTGAAACGCCATCCTCCAGCGGCACACACACACACACCACACAGGCACGCACACACATACACATATATACAAAACGCACATACACACACATACTCAGTCACCGTGTCAAGGGAGCGCGCGAGGAGCAAGGCTCCTCTGCGCGCACGAAGTGACACGGAGTGCACGCCGCAAGCACGCAAGGGCGTGCTGTGATCTCTCCCTCGCAGTGACCAAAGGGCTCCTTTGAGGGAGAGTGGGCAACCACCGCAAGGTACGCCTGTCGCGGATCGTTGGATCCCGATCGACAGGCTCGAGCTTCGCTCTCCCAGGTAAGACCCGGATCAGACGAATTCGAGTACACACTGGTCTGCGCGGACAAAGGCCGGCAGACAAGAACAGTTGCGTACGCACCTTGCGATGTCTCGGAGGGGTCTCTCCTTGGGCCCCGCTCGGAGGGTCGCGCGAGCGCGGCCGTCGAAGCAGTGCCATGTTCCCGCCAAAAGGCGCCAATGGGAACAGCCACTGGGACGCCAGGGCGGACTGTGGCCCGAACGACAGTGACAAGTCGTCCGAGCCTCTCTCCGCCGCCTCAGGCTGGAAAAAGGGAACGAGGAGAACAACTGGGAAGCGGGCGGCGGCCGCGCAACGCAAAGGGCAGCCGCAGCAAGCCCGAATCCCACATCCTCCTCTCCCTAATTGCCCTCCTACCCATGAGCGAAAGCAAACGGCAGGTCCCCAGCATGAAGGAAAGAATGCTATCCTCACGCAACAAGTCAACTACGATTCACTCCAGCCAAAAAGATCTCGAAAAGACACACACTCAAGAAAGACCAACATTAGCAAGGCGCACAAAAAAACAAAAAATACAAGATGGCATGAAGAATAATGTACAAAGATTCTGAGGCTAAGTAACAACTATGTACAGAACACAACCATGTACAGAACACAACTATGTACAGAACACAACTATGTACAAACACAACTACGTAGAGATGTCCCAAAGTTCGTCGGTGCAGCTCAGGGAGCCTGCGGTGACTCACCACTCGTTGACTTCTGGGCGGCCAACGTTCATCATTCGCTGCAACCGATCTCTGTCGGTGGTGGTACAGGTTAGGTGCAGGGACAGCGAACACGCTGAAGGGGCCCCGGGTGTGGAAAGTCTGTGACTCCGTGGCGATCCAAGGCGCACATGGGGAGACCGCGCGGGGCTTCCTTTACACCGCGCTCCGCACTCTCCGGCAAACACACATGGCGCGACGTCGTCACCTCCACGCCCAGGCACGCACACGCACAGCCACTCACACACCAAACAAGGGTGATGCCGACTTTTAAGCGGCGAACCTGTCCCGAGCACCTCCGCAACCACGGCGGCCTTGGGTGAAAGGAGCATCGTCCATGCTCCCTGTCCCCAAACGGCCCCAACTTCATCTCCACACACACCAGAAAATCCGCGCGTCGGGGCTGCCTAATGGCCAACCCTCGCAATTTCAAAAAAAAAAAATGAGAGATGACGCGCTGAACAAAAGAAAGCACTCACTGTACAATATTTACAAGATAGGAAGCAAGAACGGAAACAGAAGAAAACAAAAATGGAAAAAGAGACACAAAAACAAAATAAAACACAAAGGCTGGAACTGAGCGAGCTAGAAAACCGGGAGACCAACCTTGCTTCCGGGTAGGGTTCGACAAGCAAGCTCGCTCGGTGAAGCGGTATGCCTTCGGTTGCGAAAAAGGGCCGCCGTCCGGCATCAATCACACAGGTGAACGTCGCCTCACCTTGTACCGGTGTGGAGACGGCTGCGTTCCACCGCATCGGGTGTTCCTTGGCGCTTGCCTGTGGTGACAATGGGCACCAGCGCAAGCTCGTCAGACCGTTACGCATAGGCCTTCAGGTCTGCAATGTAGGCACGGCTGGCTTTCCCCATAAGGGGATTCTCCAGCAATGAGCCCCTGCTTGTTACTAGGGAAAATGCCGCATGAAATCGCAGGTGGCCATCTGCCACGGACGCACACTGTCAGTTGGTGTCGTCATGCCCGGCGGCTTGCCACCGTTCGACTTCTCCATTTCACAGACATGGCCGGAACGGCAACAGCGGAAAATGTCGCGCTTCATGCCGGGCTGCAGTCACCGATTGACTCAGTTTCTGGAAACCTTGGATGACCAGCCAATGGTTTTTCATGAGAGAAAAACAACGCGCCGCTCAGACATTGGGGAATAGCCGCTTCAAATTGTTCAGGGACTCATCATCCGTGGCTATGTGTTTCAGCGCGAGCCCGTCATGGCCCAGCAAACATGAATCCCCGGGGCACGCCGCGACACACGCTGGCTCGTGCCCCCTGCGCCCGCTCAATACAAGTAGCGTAACGGCTCTGCGCCCGCTGCAATACAAGCAGCGTAACGGCGCTTCGTCTCCCAGAGACCGTCTCTGACATCGCGACAAAACGGGTCATTTTGCTGGACCGTCGTAGCTCTTCATGGCTGAAAACGGTCCCAGTCATCCCAAAGGAGAGCCTGGTTTCCTCCCCCCGCAGATTCACAGGAAAACTTCCGCTGGCATCGGCGTCTCAGATGTGCTCACAAAGAGCTTTCACCATCGCCTGCTTTGCGAAGCGCTGCTTACCCGGATAGCGGAATGGGGAACCCGTCTGCGGGCGTCCCTTCCGTGCCGATCTCCTGCTTGTCCGCTCTTTCGCCCCCTTCGCCCGCCGGCGTAAAGACGCCTCCGCGGGCGAGTGGGGCACGGGATAGCGCGTCAGCTACCACGTTCGTTCTCCCCTGTAGATACTGCGCCGGAAAGTCGAAATGTTGTACCAGGAGAGAATGGCGCGCCAGCCGGCTCGCAAGTTCACGGAGCCGCATCAGCCAACTGAGCGCCCTGTCGGCGCGGTTTCCAGAGGGAGCCCGGCCGACGCCTCGCCATTCCCCAAACAGAAATGACTGCTAGCGGGGTACGGGTGCTGTTGTGCGGAGATGCCGGCAGCGGCGGCGTCGCGCACATTGCTTCCGCGACGGCGTAAAGCTGAAACAGTAGAGCCATATGGTCAACGGTCGCACCGCAGGGCGATCCGAAGAACCATGTAGCGTGTTTTAGTACCTTTGCCGAATGCCGCGCAGGGGGCGGCAGGCATGGCGCATGAGCTTGATCGTCAAGGCGACCGGCTCGGCCGATGTGCTGTCCAACGACTCATGGAGCCAGGGACAATTCACGTTGGGCGCCAGTTGTGCTTTCTACGTGAACATAGGCCACAAACCACCGTGGGTTCGAACGTCGCGCGAGCCGAAGCCCCGATCAGCTGTCACCACGCGCACACTGAAACACCGCAGCGCGCACTAAACCTCCAACGGGAGGAGAGCACTTCGCTGCAAGGACACAAACCTCCAAGTTCGGAAGGAGACGTTTATTGAAACGCCATCCTCCAGCGGCACACACACACACACGCAGACACATACACATATATACAAAACGCACATACACACACATACGCAGTCACCGTGTCAAGGGAGGGCGCGAGGAGCAAGGCTCCTCTGCTGCACGAAGTGACACGGAATGCGCGCCGCAAGCACGCAAGGGCGTGCTGTGATCTCTCTCTCTCGCAGTGACCAAAGGGTTCCTTTGAGAGAGTGGGCAACCACCGCAAGGTACGCCTGTCGCGGATCGTTGGATCACGATCGACAGGCTCGGGCTGCGCTTTCAGGTACGACCCAGAGCGGACGAACTCGAGTACACACTGGTCTGCGCGGACAAAGGCCGGCAGACAAGAACAGTAGCGTACGCACCTTGCGATGTCTCGGAGGGGTCTCTTTTTGGGTCCCGCTCGGAGGGTCGCGCGACCGCGGCCGTCGAAGCGGTGCCATGTTCCCGCCAAAAGGCGCCATCGGGAACAGCCACTGGGACGCCAGGGCGGAGCTGTGGCCCGAACGACAGTGACAAGTCTTCCGAGCCTCTCTCCGCCGCCTCAGGCTGGAGAAAGGGAACGAGGAGAACAACTGGGAAGCGGGCGGCGGCCGCGCAACGCAAATGGCAGCCGCAGCAAGCCCGAATCCCACAACCCCCATCCTACAAAATAAATAAAACCTCGGCACTTCGTGTGACGTCTTCCATCATTGCAGCACACTTGAGGCGTTATAGACTGGGCGTATCGCCACCAATTTCGGTAGACATTTCAACGTCCCAACCATTGCCAGTATCGAGAGATACAACCGTGCTGGCATGGCGTCTTTCATTCTACAGATTGTCTAAGCAGAACTGTCCAAGCAATTCCAGCATCCTATCGCTCACACCGTGTACCATGATTGCGCGCTCCAAAGGCCGCGTTTTGAATTATTGCTCTCCTGGGCCGTACCGAGCTACAGTCATCCGCAACATAGCTCCGGTAGCGATTCCGCAGCTGAACCCCCTCCCCCTCGCCCTCCCCCCCCAAGGTGCGTTTTTAAGCTGCTTAGTGGAATACCAATTACCTGGGCCACGAAGCTACTACCACCCTTCAAACAACTCGCCTTTCCTGAGCTTTGCTGCTACTACCATCCCAACAATAACTTTTCCGTACCAACACATCGTGCGGCTGCGGTATATATGTTACCGTTCTGGTATTCGTGGTCACATTTTCTCGTATTGCCAGCGTCAGGACCAACAAGACCAACATCCATGTTCATAGGCAAATTCCTCTCGTCAACCTTTGATGGCATGCATGACTGCCAGCCCTGGAACCCACTTCTTTCCCGGCCGCGGCGGCAAGGAACACTCCAAAACGACTGACCCGCTTTGATCTCAGTTCCACACCACTTATTCAGTGACACCGCTCACCATCGGCAAGCCGGCGGCCTGTACCGCCGCTTCCGGAATACTAGCTACTGCGGTCGATGGAGGTGAGGTCGCGGAATTTTACTCTTCGCGAATTCCTCTTCCTGTCTTTATGTTCAAAACAAAGCGTCGGTTTGTGTTAGTGGCATAGATACTCTCGCGTTCGTAGACACTGGTGCCGCCATATCTGTGATTCATAATGCTTTCAAAAACCGCCGGGACGGAAAATAATGTTTACGTGCGGTCAGCCTGCTAGATTTAGCGGTGTGGGAGGTTAAACCTTGCACCCTGGAATGTGTTTGGTGTCAGTTGTTTTTGCCGGCGAAAACATTAGGACAAAGTTCGTCGTATCACTCCATGCAACTCACGATGTCGTATTAGGTATTGACGTTTTACGTGCAGGTATTGACTTTTTAACGGCTACACTTGACTGTGGTGCTGTTGAAATTTATCTTCGCGGCAATATGCTTTCTGTCTCTGTGGATTATTCAACTGACTCCCGCGACAGGGCATTCAGCGTCAGGCAGGATGGGCTATTATTACTTGCCAGAACCGCAATGTTTTTCCAGTTCGCTCTTCTTGCGATAGCACGGGTACTTACGATTTGCTGGGTGCACCAGACATCAGAAGGCCGCGAAAAATGTTCTAGTGGAAAATGTTATGGCATCGCAATACTGCATCTGCTGGACTGCTTAAACCGATCAGCCCGCCGTATACACCATTTAAAAATTGGCATCGACTTGCTTTGTACGCTACGCAAGTCAGCCACCCGACTCCGCTAGATTATTGTAGTGTCGACTACTGCACACGATACGTAGAGACCGATGCTCTCATTTCTGACAGAGCAGGATACGTTTCCACCGTCTTGCTGCGCAGCTTCATTCTTCGCCATTCCGCCCCTCGAATCATCAGTAGCCGTGCTCAGCAGATCACTGGCGTGTGATTGAAGAGTTATACCAACCATGTCACTGTGGTTATCGGCAGTCTACACCCTATCGCCAAAAGATGGTCTCACAGAATGCATAGGTCGCACCTTGACGATCATGTTGGCGATGTACGTTGACACTGACCATAATGACTGGGAGCCTGTGCTGCCGTTTTTCACTTACGCGGACATACAATATTGTCCAGCACGCAACCACCGGGTATTCGCCATTCTTGCTTCTCTTCGCCCTCTTACCACGAATCTTTCTCGACACGAGTCTACCATTTTACAACCATCTTGATATTTCTATTTCGGAGACTATGCTGTGCAGAGGAAGCGCGCTGACTTGTTTGTTTGAGATCTCTCAGCCCATAAGGTCGCACTAATGTAAGCTACGATGACGGCCGCTCGCAGTCACTTGTTTGGCTTTGCACTTCTCTGCACCGGCGAGGCCACTACCAAAAAACGTTTTGCGCGTACTCCGGTCCCTTTGTCATTTGAGAACGTTGGCTCTACTGCTCACGCTCCTCAATGCTGCGCTGTGACGCAATATGAAAAATGGCGGATTACATGGCAACGGCACATATCAATAGCGCATACTACGTGACCTCGCGTGCAAGGAAATTGTTAGAAGAAAAACACGTGAAAAAAACTGCCGAGGATGAGTTTCGTTTACGGGCCAAACCAAACAAATTAGCTCCCCTGGACCAGCCATGAGATCACTATGCTGCTGCCGCTTTTAATCTGTTTAGTCAAAATATACAATATACACGCAAGAACCTTCAGCCGTGTTTGAGATTGCAGAGATGGTCATGTGTCGTATAAGAGTAGAATTGTCACGTTGTAGAGTACACATTGTCGCCCTATCAAGTTAACTGCAACACCCTCTCACGCTGTACCGTGAACATCACCGTGTTAATGAAGTTTCGTATGCGCCAATCCCATGTGCCATATGGGCGTGTGCGGCTAAGACCACGAATACACCAGGCGGCGTGAAAAAGAGGAGGAGTACCATAGAAAAAGCCACTCTCGCTAAAGACATAGACCGCAGCAGTACTAGACAGGCTGTCGAGACGATCGAAGAAGGAACAGCCAGAGCATCCTGTTGCCGAGAAAGTTATCAAACGCAGAATAAAGCCAAGATCTAAGTTGCGGTACAGCGAATGCCTAGCCGATCGCTAACGCTCTTGACTAGATTCAAGGATAGCTGAAACTTTATAATGTCTTCCTCTCGCAGTTATGTTTTGGTAAAGTACCTGTAGAGAATACTTATTTGTTTCACAAAATCCAGTTTCGCACGATTTAAGCACGACAGCCATTCAGTGTATGATAAAAGGTTTAGGAACCTGTTATTACTTGCTCAAGGGTAGTCATCGAAGCAGTATTTTGCACAAGTAATGATCCTGGGGGTCGATACTCATGCATTACTGTAGCCATACCCAGGGTTACGCTGTAAGATCTCTAGGGTCATAGTTTGATCTGATGAAACGATGGGGAAAGGGATGATTTTGACTCGCCTTTTTTGTTGCACGTTACCGAACATCGTATATTTAATTCGTTTCATTGTTGCGAAGCAAAGGGAAAGTAGTGAAATAGACTCATCTTGGAAATTTAGTGACTGCGCTCTGAAACACGGACTCCCAAAGCAGCAGCAGACAAGTGGCCCTCAGTCGTGTTTCAAGATAGCATATTATCGAGCGCAGTTGACCCATTTGAAGATCAACACAAATGAACTAGGCCAGATCACATGCCGCTTCAGTCATTCAGATTTACTTTTTTTCTAATAAAGGCGTGCTTTTCTATAGATTTTCTATGCTGCACTACCTCGTCAACGCCTCTTTTTTTACCATGAATGCATAATGACCATCTGTGGTAACAAAACAAAGCGATCCTGAAAACGTGGGTGGATTCTAGGTTTTTGTAGTACATGAAGATTTACATTCTAGAACGACTCAGTCTGTGAGCAAAGCTGTAGTGAAAAGCTTCGGAAATTTCTCACTTCCGCGGTTTTCCAACAAACACTGACATCGCTAAGAGCAGGGGTGTCTTGAGTTTCGCTTCCATCTAAATGTGACAGGCACAGTGGAGCTTTTTTTTATTGGCTCACAGAAAGGGAAAGGCGCAGTATCTCTCACACTTGCTATGTGGACACCTGAACCTCGCCATAAGGGAAGGGAGGAAGGTGGGAGTGAAAGTGGAAGGAGCGAAAGGGGAGCCGTAGTGGAGGGCCACGGACTAATTTCGGTGATAATTATGATGAGCTCTTTACTTACTCCCAAAGAAGGGAGCCTGCCGAAAGACTGGTTGCACTGCTTAGAGAAGGTCAGCAGGGATCCCTTGGGACTCTGCGGCCTCCAGCGCTCAAAATCAGCTGGCGCTGTTCGGCGAGCTCAGTGGTACGCAGATGCGAAGAGCAGGACGATGACATATTCATGAAGAAACTCGTCGAGACATACATAGGGGACACCGAAATTAGAGAGCTACCCGACTACCAGGGAATTCCAAATGAGAAGTTAGATGCGCCCATCACGAGAGCTGAAGTAAGGGCGGAGATATCGAAACTAAAAACCAAGTGAGCTCCAGGGCCAGATGGAGTCACGAATAAGATGCTCAGGAATTTAGATGACAACTCGATAGAGGCCCTTACCAGCTACATGCAGAAATGCTGGGAAAAAGGGGAGATCCCACCGCTGTGGAAAGAGGCTACCGTGATCCTGATCCCAAAACCCGGGAAGCAACCTAAACTGGAAAATCTCCGGCCTATATCGCTCACGTCATGTGTAGGAAAGTTAATGGAACACATAATTCAGACTAGAATTTCAAATTATATGGAGGAAAAAGAGAAATGGCCAGACGAGATGTATGGCTTCAGGCCCCATCTGAGCACACAGGACGTCATGCTGCGGCTGCAGCAAGACATAATTAATTCCAGAACCAAAGATGCGAAAGTCATTATGGGACTGGACCTAAAAAGGGCCTTCGACAACGTCAAGCACGAAGCCATCTTGGAAGGGCTCCAGCAGGCAGGAATAGGGCTAAAAACTTATCGCTATGTCAGAAATTTCTTAACGGACCGCACGGCGGTTATAACTTTCCAGGAAATACAATCGGGGGTGATCAGGCTAGGTAACAGGGGGACACCTCAGGGATCGGTACTGTCACCCACCCTTTTTGAACATGGCCATGAGAGGGCTCCCGAAGGAATTGCGGAAAATTGGGAATTACAACTTAAATTACAGCCTGTACGCGGACGACATCAATCTCTGGATCAACAGAGGGAGCGACGCAGAGATCAATGAAACGCTGCAGGCGGCAGCAGATGTCATCTCTAAGTACGCGGTGGACAGAGGACTTAAATGTTCGCCTGAAAAATTATAAATCTTCGTGTATAATGACAAGGCACTCAGGAACAAACCTCCCTTTGACCCACAGGTGTACGTGGAAGGAAGGGAGATACCAAAAGTAGAGACAATACGAATATTGGAACTCCACTTACAAACACACGGAAGGAACACAATCACCATTAAAAAGTTAGAAAACCACGCGACCCAGACATTAAACCTCATCAGGAGGGTCTCACGTAACGGAGGCGGCCTCAAGGAAAAAAACCTCCTGAGATTGGTACAAGCCTTCGTCATTAGCAGAGTGGGCTACGCCACGCCATATCTGAACCTAAAGGCAGATGAGAGGAGAAAGATAGACGCGCTCATCAGAAAATGCGTTAAAAAGGCCCTAGGCCTCCCGACATGTACATCGACGGAGCAGCTACTGGCCCTAGGACTGCACAATACGATTTCAGAAATCACGGAAGCGGTTAAAACCTTGCAACTTGAAAGACTCAGCACGACGCGAGTGGGAAGAGCTGCGCTAAATAACCTTGGAATAGCCACAGACAGGGGGCAAAAGGAAAGGGTTGACATTGACAGGAAAATCAGGGCGCACCTAAGAATCCCTCCCCTGCCCAAAAACATGCACCCTGAGTTTAATAGGGAAAGGCGTCAGAAAAGGGCGGAAGCGATAGGAACAATATATTGGAGCAAACCCCCAAATGAAGTTGCCTACGTAGATGCGGCAGGAAACAGACACAGTCGATACATGACCATAGCGGCGGTAGATGGGGGAGGCACCCTCATCACGGTGGCTACCATACTAGGGAAAGAAACCGAGATAGCGGAGGAAGCTGCGATAGCGATCGCTTGCGTTGGCACCAAAGCTAGATATATTATTAGCGACAGTAAAACTGCAATCCAAAATTTCAGTAGGGGGAGGGTAAACCCCCTCACTACCAAAATTTTAACACAAGGAGTGATTGATAGGACGATCAACATCATCTGGACCCCGGCGCACGAATCTGTCAGCGGTAACGAGGCGGCCCACAGTGCAGCTCGAGATCTCTACCTCCGAGCTGTACAGGATGGCATAGAGAAGGGCGACTAATCTCGTATCAAGACATTACAGAACACTACAGGCAATGCCGGAGGCGTTTCCCCCCACCAAACACGGCGTTAAATAGAGGTCAGGCAATGGCGTAGAGACGCCTGCAGACTGGAGTATACCCAAACCCAGTACTAAATAAGCATATCCGATCGGGCTGCGAGGACGATAAATGCAAAAAGTGTGGGGCGAGAGGAACCCTCGACCATATAATTTGGGAGTGCGCTTACTCCCCAGGCAGGGCGCACAACGTTAGCAGTAGGGAAGGCTGGGGAACCTTATTGCGAAGCTCGGACCCTGAGGTCCAACTCACCGCCGTCCAACTGCAGCAGAGGCCGCCGGCGAAACCAAACCGGCCAGCATCTAATGCGACTATCCCGCGCGGCTGCGCCGCTAAGTCCCCTCCCCCTTACAGGGAGGTGAGACAGAGCGGCCCAGGCGGTGTGGCCCTTCTCTGTTGGACAATAAAAGTTTTCAACAACAACAACAACAACAACAAGGAGGGACTCCCACGCATCCACTGTAGCTGTATTATCTGCGTTGTGTCGTGTACACGTCCTCACTATGTGAATGAATGTGGCCGGTTGTGAGCAGTGTTTGCAACTAGGTGAAATAAGATTTGGGAAAATTTTGCTATATAGCCATGGGTTTGGATAGGTTCCTGTTTGTATTTTGCGCCAATGGACGGCCTCGCGCCGGGATAGTTCCCGGTGTGCAGGGGGGTATAGACACCGCGAACAGAATCATGCATAGACACCGTTCGAGCCGATAATGCTGAGGATGTCCGTGTATGTAACAAGACGTAACTGAGTGCCTTGGGGAGTGTCAAAGGAAGCGGCAGGCTTAGGAGGGTGCTCCGCCCGGTAGCTGAGTTTTCGTGCTAGAGCATGCGCCTGTGCGTTCCCGCTGAGCGCCTCATGAGCGGAGTCCATATGAGAAGACGAGGTGCAGACGGTAATGGGAGAGATCGCAGGATAGTGTGTGCCTGTCGGGATATACGACCTGAATCGAAGTTACGAATTGCCTGTTGGGAATCGCTAACGACTACTTTGGTGGAGGAGTTGGTAGGATCTAACGCGATGACAACCTCTTCCGCGGTGGTAACAGTTGCGGCATTGAGGACGCTGCAGGCGTTGTGCCAGTTTCGGTGTGGTGCCAATGCAACCGCAACTATAGCGGGGCGAAGGAGGGGGTGGAGGCATCTGTGTATGTAACGTCGGAGCGACCGGTAAAACGTTTGTGGAGTCGCCGGGCTCGGTCTGCTCTGCGCTCTGTATGATACTCTGGATGGATACGTTTGGAAAGCGGAGGTATACGAAGACTGAGTCTCTGCTGAGGCATGAAGTCGATATACGTAGAAGTCACCCTTAGAGGGGTGACTCCTACCTGGCTCAGTACTGCACGGCCCGCATGTAGCAGCGAGAAGCGCTCATATTTGGAACTTATGGAGTCGCTTCGACCACCTGGGGATCTCTAACGTGCGCTGACATCGCACAGCACACGGACGCCACTTCGTTTCGCCTCCACCGAAACGCAGGCGCCGTGGTCAGGTTCGAACACGGAGACTCCGGCACATTAGTCGGGCGTGTTACCACTACACCACCCCGGCGGGGTGGAGCTTTTACCCTCGTTTTTCTGTTCACGAGGCGAGCACTCTGGCCCTGAGTCGCCATGATTGGACCCAAAACCTAATCTAACAACAACTTCCTGCTATAATTTATCGTATAAAACACTTAGGTGAATTTAAGATAAACCCTTCTTGGTTCATCATTTTAACACCGACTTAAATTATTCCTGGAATGCATGCGTGTTTTTAAAAGCCTTGATTTCAGGCATGCGTGTAGAACAGCACGAAAAATGATGTCTCTAAAGAAATACTTGTAAGCTGTTTTTAACTGATGCCTTTAGCAACCATGCTGCAAAAGCAATGCTGTAGGGCGGACGATATATAATACTCGCCTGAAATTGCAGTCTCAACGAAAGTACTTGAGTTGTATTTCGTTCACTGTCTTTTTGAGGCACGTCTTCCATTCACAGGTAGGTCTCGGGTATGCATCGGGTACATATATGTATATTATATATAAATATATATATATATATATATATATATATATATAGACATGCTTGACTTGTTACTAATGGGCCAGGATGTCACGCAACTCTTCCGACTATCTATTTTATTCCAACAGTATCGGACGGTAAAGCGTCCTTCTTCAATGTAGAATTGAGAATTCTACCTTGAAAAAGGACGGTCCACCGTCCGAAAATGCTGGAATAAAATAGATAATCGGGAAAGTTGCATGACATCTTATATATATATATATATATATATATATATATATATATATATATATATATATATATATATATATATATATATATATATATATATATATATATATATATATATATATATATATATATATATATATACACCCTTTTGGTAAGCTGTTAGTCATAATCTTTGAGTAGCTTCCAAATGGGCTGCATATCAACCTCATTCTCCAAGTTATTTCTCTTTGGTGGTCCGGTTCTGCAGTCACTACCTGTCCTAAGTAGATATATTCGCCTACAATTTCGAACGCTTCGCTAAAAATTTTAAACTGTGGTTACTTGCACAGGCTATCCAGCATTAACTTAGACTTCTACATATTAAATTTTAGGCCTACCTTTCTGCTTCTGTCTAGATCATTTATCACTAGTTGCAGTCGGTCCCCTGTGTTACTAAACAAGACAATGACCTCAGCGAATCACAGGTTACTGAGATATTCTCCATCGACGCTGATGCCTAGCTGCTCTCATTCCGTGCCTGGGAGAACAAACTCTCTAAACAAGCTGTAAATAGTACTGGGGAGATCGTGTCTCCCTGCCTAACACCTGCCTGAATAGGAATTTTACTACATTGTTTATGCAAAACTATGTTGCTATGCAGCCACTATCGATATCTTCCTGTACATTCTTCCTAACAAGCCTTTGCCTCCCATCAGAGCTTTACTTCTGCTTATCTTGAACCAAAGAACCCTTGTGGTTTAAGGGTAGAGTACCCATCACGCTGTCTAAATTCGGTGTGCTTCATTCGAACCTCTTCCAAATTAATTGAATTGTTTTTCAGCTCAGTTACTTTCTTTGGTGGCTGGAACATCATTTAAAAAAAGGCCGCATATTTAAATACTTTTCGCTGGTTTCTGAATGTATACGGCTCAGTTTAGAGAGTCTTTGCAATGCTGCGTGGATAGTTGGGTGATGAAAATACGCCGAAAACGTTGATAGTAAATACATCCATGTATTCATTAACAGAACCTAGTTAATAAATTACACGGATAGCAGAAACCACTTTTGAGGAAATCCCAAAGTGCCTTAATCAAGGGCTCCATGAAAGTACTTGATAGCAGCCCCCCAAAATATCAATTGATCAGGTCGCGTTCAGAAATGGCCGCGTCTCTCACGAAAGCTGTAATAACCGGTAGCGGATAAAATGCGCCCCTGCAGCATGTGGTGACACAGACTCGCCGCAACAGGCAATAGAACGCGGGTGTGCGCTCCGTTTTTTGTTTGGTGTGATAGCCCTCCTCGGCATAGTCACGAAAACCCAAAAACTCCTGTACTCGGCATATCTTTAAACGTGGCGTGATAAAAGTACCTGGTTAAAGCAACGTGCCAAGAGGCAGTGAGTTAGTTATGAGAAGTAAATTGGAACTTGAAAAAGAAAACATGAAGCTGTCAGTAAATAAAACACGGCTAGCAGGCGGCAATGATAAGGAAGGAAAAGTGCTTATTTTACATTTTCAAAGAACTGACTTTTATTATAAATCACGTTGAAAATAAATGCCTTCTAGAAGAGGTCATGTGAAAATAAATAATGGGACCTTCTAGAAGAGGTCATGTGAGATAAAAAAAGGTTTTCACTTTTATCGCATTACCACCCCGTAAGAAAGATATATGGTTTTTGGAATGCTCCCTTCGTTCGGTCGGGTATACGAAAGAAATTAGTGAAATTTTTAGGAATAATCATTGTGGTCAGTAAAACAAAATCAGCTGTCTTTATATCTGAAGCTAACCCCAATATAAAAAAAAGATTGAAACCTATCTTGATGATTCAATTCGAAATATGTTCAAAAGTTCTCGATCTCGATACAATAAATAAAAAAATTTTGAACGGTGTTTCAGGTTCTTTAAATGATATGTGCTCTCAGCTGAAGTTTTGCTCATGAACCTTATTTGACATTGTTTAAAACTTTCTTCTTACAGGTTCTAAGGAGGTACAAAGTCGAAAACCGCAATGGCGACATCGGGTTCCGGACAATGATTACTGCTAGGCCTGAAAAAGCAATCAATTTAAAATTTCTGGAACGAGGTGTTTCTTTTAAGAATGACAGGCACCTCTGTTCAACTTTGTGTTACTTTCTAACATACCATCCACTAGTGGACGCAATCCCTGAGCCCATCAGAGATTTATTTGCATATGCGATAGGATATTGTAATCTGGAGAAGTTCCTAAGCCTAAATAACGTGCAGTGCACGTGCTAGCTAACAAATGATAGATGCTAGTTCATCATTAGTCGAAACTCAGTCGCTCCTAAATTAAAGCGCCCTCAAATTTTTTTCTAAATAATAAAAAGAACCCAGATGCTCGCGAACCCGCCGTATTGACATCTTGCAACCAACAGAGAGTAAATGAGCCGGCTTCAGGATAGGGACTTAGTTTCCTGGAGAGCAGAACTGATGTAGCGTCGTTGCACCACTAAAAGCATATAACGCAAAATGATAGTATTGGCTCAGCCTCGAGCTTATTCTCGCTGAAATGTCTCACACAGACGGTGAATGGTGTCTCTAACTTTCAAAATTACAGTGCCACAATTTATTTATATATAAAGAAATAAAATTTGCCTTGTTAGGTCAGAACTTGATTAGAAAGAAATACGTGTCGTTTGCAACCCTGGCAACTCAAAACCAGCAATGTCCGCATGGTTTGACGCCGGTGGTGCGGCCTAATGCATAATAATCAATAGACTACATCCTTTTATTTCAGAAAGTACGAACCAAACTTGTTGAACTGTGAGCGCAAAGTGTTGAAACGTTTTGTGTGCTAAATTGGTTTCTTTTTTTTTTTCTTCCGCCGCCGGCATCAGCTGTGCGAAATCCGCTCCCTTCGGGTAACCGACAATGCAGGTGGCTGCGATTTCTAAGTAATTCTGATCGAACACGATGAGGATTCCTCGTACATCTTAAGACGATGTCTGCGCTTGTATCCTTGGAATACTCTACGTGCAATCTTTATTCAATTTCATCTTCGTGAAGACTCGGCTAATTGAAGGAGTTTAGAGGGAAGCATTTGAGCTGTAGTTGGTGCAGTAAGGCTGCCTTCAGCTGTGAAAAGTGCATCGCCATGTACCGTTTGCGCAGAACTTGCGCCATCCTCTTAGCGTTCCTCTGGCGCCACATCAGTTCTGTACTACAACAGCAGTGTAGAAAAACGACGAAAAATGCTTCACAGATCTGCCTTTTATCGCTGGCTGGTCTTGCTCTGCTGAAGCCTACCTAAATATGGCAACGGCCATTCGGTTCCGTTTGCTTAGACGAAGTTCCCCGATACGGCATTAGGTAGCGACCGCGTTCTATACGCCCAATACTCATTAATTAAAAGGGCAATTCTACTCGATATACGCTCATTGATACTTGTTTCCATAAGTATACGCTCATAGAAGGCGTTGTTGCAGTTCTAGTGTCACGCTTTAGGCATAATCGGGTGGAGTTGACAAAAAAGCATTTTGCTTATGATGATAAATTATCAATAATATTTAAAGTTTACATCAGTAGCGCTTCTACATTTTTTTATAGAGAATGATTGTGCACAAAGGAAACAATCCAAAATCTAGCAATGGTTGAAGATGTATAGCCACATCCAGGGAATTATCGGAGCCTACACTGAATGCTAGACGAGTTCGCATGCTACGTGCGCCGAAGTTTGCTGAAGCGTCGCTTCATTGGCATCAGTTTCTGATAACCATCACATGTGTCTTTCTGCTGCCGCTGTAATATTGTGACGCTGTCACCCTACTGCTACTGCGAGGAAGGAACAGCCGCTCGCGTCCGACGCATGTTGATACGTGTGCTCAGGGATGGCGTCGTTAAGAATAAGAAGAAGAAAGTTTGTTTATTAATGAAAACAGGTATTACATATATAATGCAGAAGGAGGTCCCAGAGCTCAAGGCTGTATCGGGACCTCCTATGGATGGATGTAAAATGTTATGAAAAATATTTTTGGTACAGCAAAAGGAGTCAAAAGAGGCAAAACCGGCGAACACAATATGGTAAAAAAAAATAGGAATTCAATACAAGCTCGAAAATTTCATGCGCGGCCGGTATTGTTAAAATAAAGTATACTAAGTTATACATCTTCATACAAAGAGATACATATACAAAGTGATACATCTTCCCAACGGGCATATGAAAACACTCATGAATTGAATGTGAACAATGCGGTAAGTATATAAATAAAAAACTTGTTTGAAAGTTATGTGACACTATTGTGATAATAGGGATAACAGTTGTTGTTTAAAACCGGACAGAGATGGGGATTGCTTGACATGAGAAGGGAGGTTATTCCAAATTTGTAAAGAAGCGAAAAGAGCCGTGTGCTTGCCGTAGTTTGTTCGAATGGTTGGTAATAGAAAATTGTTGTCCTTAGCAAATCTTGTTTGATTATTATTGGTGAGGGCCTACCTGTTGATTACAATTGAGGGTATGGTGTTGTGCACAGCTTTATAAAGTAGGATTGCGAGACTAGAGGTAATCAGTGAAGCGATCGGTAAAATGCTGTGGTCGTGAAGAAGTGATAGCGCTTCTCTGCGGTATGAACTGTAGGTTATTACACGTATGGCCTGATTTTGAAGATGTTGCAGTTGATATAAATGTGATGGGTAAGTGTTTCCCCATGAAGTGATGCAGTAATTAAAATGACTATGAATTAATGCGTAGTAAAGAGCTAATAAAGTGTCACGATTGAAAAAGGGACGCGCTTTTAGTAGTGCTCTGATACCAAAACCACATTTTTGTTCCAGGTTAAAAATGTGCTTATTGTATTTAAGGTTAGCATCCAGAGTAACGCCAAGAAATGTGCAATGTTCTGAAAGTTCAATGCAATGGGAATTAAAAGTAAGTGGTGGGATAAGTACGGGAGCCTTGCGATTGGAGCTGAATATCATGAATGTTGTCTTGGAAGGGTTGATCTGCAAGCAGTTACGATAACACCAGTTTAAAATATTATTGAGATCAGTAGTCAGCATAGATGTTAATGAGTGGATTGATTTATCAGTAGCTAATATAGTAGTCTCATCGGCATAAATAAACGGTTCTGATTTAGCAAGACAACTAGGTAGATCATTATATATAAAAAAACAGCAGAGGGCCGAGATTAGAACCTTGAGGCACACCTGTATTAATTGTATTTAAGTTAGAGAGCACATTAGAAATCGACACGGCTTGTTTTCTTTCTAATAAGTAACTTTTGATGAGATTGAGAGGCGGCCCTACTACCCCTACAGCTTCTAGTTTACTTAGTAATATAGAGTGGATGATAGAATCGAAAGCCTAAGTTAAGTCAATAAATACTGCCCCGGCAAAGCATCCCTTATCAATGGCAAATTTAATTTTGTAAGTGAAGGCAACCAATGCTATGTTAGTTGAATATCCCGAGCGGAACCCAAATTGATGAGGTGAAAGTATATTGAGCTTTGAGAAGTAACTAGTCAGGCGCTGTGCTATGCACCTTTCTATTACCTTGCTAAAAAATAGTAAAATGGCAATGGGGCGGTAATTCGAGAAACAATGGCGGTCACCCTTCTTAAAAACTAGAATAATCTTAGCGTTCTTTAGCAGAGGAGGAAATAGTCCCTTTTCAATGATGAGGTTAATAATATAAGAGAGAGGATCGGCAATAAGATGAGCGATCCATTTAGTGTTAGTGGGGTGTAGGCGGTCAAGCCCTGCACTTGTTGTCTTTAGATTTAGAATGCATGTTTGGATTTCCTGTGCGGTGACAAGAGAAAAGAAAAATGATTCCGGGCAGCGTGGGAAAGGTGAAAGACGAGCATCAACTGGCAACTAGGTGTGATTGCAGTAGAAATCGTTGAATAAGTTTGCAATATCAAATGGATGGTCGTAAACGGTGCCTGACGGCATGATTATTTTTTCAATTTGTAGATCTTGAATTTCTCTGTTTAAAAAGTATTGAACACTTTCCACTTTTTCCTGTGGTCATTTCCAAGCTGGTGAATTTTTGATCCATAATATTTCCTTTTGGCTTCTTTAAGTAATCTGCTGAGCATGTTACTGTATGTGCTGTAGCGGGACTTGAGCTTGAGGTTGAAAGGTCTCTTTTTGACTTTCTTGTAAAGATTGTTTTTCTTACGCATTGAGTTAAGCAGGCCGGTTGTTAACCAAGGGTTATGTGGGGCGGAATATTTTTTACGACATTTAACGGTCTTCGAAAAACTGTTCAGGCAGTGTTGCAAGGCGGTAGAAAATGTTTCGAAAGCGATCGGTGCATCTGTTGCTGACTTTAAATTCGTCCAGTCGAGATTACAAACTTTAGAAATAAATTGGTCTTTATTAACCACAGTCCTATAAAATACTTTTTTTTTCTGCTGGATAAGCTGGAATGAAGACGAAAGAAAATGGTGTAGTGGTTCGTTATGTCAACCTCGAGGATCCCGTAGTCTTGTGGAGAAATAAAGTTAGAAAAAATGTGGTCGATGAGCGTGCTCGGCCCTCCAGAGACACATCTAGCTGGCAGCGTAATTGCAGGCTCGTATCCGAACCCGAGGAACTAGTTCAAGTAGTTGGCGCTGGCAGGATTGTTTTCCTCTAAAAGGTTAATGTTGATGTCACCCATTATGACATTTTTTTCCTCTGATGATAAAGTAAATAAAATCTCGTGAAGTGAGGAGCAAAAGTCGCTCACTGATGACGATGGGGAACGATATAAGCATCCAAGAACAAACGTATGCTGATCTGTGGGCAGGGAAAGTTCGGGTACCTCTATCCACACAGATTGACAGTCGGCAATGCGAATATCAATATCTGACCTTCTTGAGTAGTTTATATTTGGCGATATGAAAATAGCGGCACCACCGTGCGGCTTCGATGGGCGATAACAGTATTCTGCCAGTAACCATATGGGCTATATAAGTTTTTATCGTCGGGTGATAGCCACGTTTCCGTCATGCAGATGAACGAGAAGTGATGTTCAATAGAAGATAATAGCGCATAAATATCATGACAATGCTTTCTTAGGCTTCTGGAATTCAAATGTATGCTAGATAAGTAAGAACCGTAAAGAAACTGGGTAATCTGATCAGGCGAGAAGTAACTTAACATGCTAGTAGGAAACAAAATGAAGCTGGCAGTGTGCTATTACACCAGTCTTGCGAAAAACAGCCAAATCGGCCTCGGAGCGGATACGGAAAGCGCTTCCTTCAGGCGTTTGTTGAGCTTTAATTTGGCAGTTATCCACCCACAAGAACTTCCAGCCCTTTTCTTTCTTTAGTTTCAAAGCCCTGCCAAGCAGCCTTTTATTTTCTGGGGTCAATTGTTCGTTGACAAACACTGGGTTCGGGCTTTCTCCGGGAAAACCAAGATCAGCTGTGTTGAGTCGCGCCTTCCGTGCCTTGCTCACAAATTCGTGTTTCTTTGTATTTGTGCAGAAGCGGGCTATTATGTGTTTGGTGTTACTGTCAGCTACTGTTGGCACTCGGTGTGTGACGTCAATGTCCGAATCGGACACGGGGCACTCGATTTTCTCTCCAATTGCCTTTATAATGGTGGCGCAGTCTTCACCCTGAGTACAGGGAACACCTTTAATCTCGACGTTTTTTTTTTGACGTGAGTACTGCTCAAGGTCAGCTACTTTCCTTAACAGGGTATCGTTCTGAGTCTTCAAGGCAATGTTAGCTGAGACCAGGTTGGTATTTTCGGTGCGGACTTCATCAACAACAGTGGTGAGCTTATTTACTTTTTCAATCAAATTTGCAATTTCCGTTTTCAGTGTCGTAATATCCTCTTCGGATGTTTGCACTTTCGCTTGAAATTGCTCTGCAAGCTTCTCCGCCAGCCTGTCCAGGTTGCCTTCAGAAGCGGCCTCAAGCTCGTCTAATCGCTTAGCCAGCTCAGCATTTGTAGGCATTTTGACAGAAGCCCAGATTGCACAGTGAATGTAACAGGACACAAGAAAATACTCTGAAAATAAATTGGTGCGCAACAAGCTGAAAAAAAAACACGAAATAACGGCTTGCGAAGCCTGAGGCTGCAAGCCTACCCATTGTTTATGCGCTCGGTCGGTTGTGATATTCGCGTTAATTCCCACCAAAGAGAAGTCTCAAACTTGAGCAGCTCTCAGAGCGCCCTATGTTCATTTTTGCCGCAGTGCTGAGAGTCATAGGAGATCATGAGTGCGCCAGCCGTGAGCAATCCTTACAGGCTCTAGCTGTGTATCAGCATCTCACTGAAGGGCCCGGTAAAACATGAATGCAGTTAAAGCCTGTCAGATAAAATACAGCTAAATTATCTGGAATTGAGTTCAACATCACTGGTGAGCTGGTGAAATGAAGCAGCCGGAGTCCTTCAAGATCGAGACGTTATCGAAAGGAATGCAGCAGTAAACCGCGAAACTGTAGTTAACGAGTGGTCAAACATCAGGCAGGTCACTTATTCCAGGCGAAGATGCATCACTCGCACAGCCGCGTACTTATCGTTCAAAGGAAATAAAGTCTTAATATGTACCGCAGAAATCATACGTCGCAACTGAAGGAAATGCAAACGTGTTGATGCCATATTGTGAAGGCGCCTGTGCGCGCTATAGGCACATTTTTGAGAATCGTAGATCTACGGTTTCCTAACTTACTACTTTTCACTTAGTTGTTTTCATGCTCCTTATTACACCTAATACATACCGGGTGTCCCAGCTCACTTGAACCAAGTGTTAAAATTTATTATGTGAGATAAGCTAGCGAAATGAGCGGCACACAGCTGCGAATCGTGTTGTGCACCGTTCTTGTGAGGCAAGACTTATTCCGAGGCTACGTGGGTATCGCGGATTTCCCCTCCCCTGCAGCTTGAGAAGGAAGCAGCTAACTCTCGACGACTCGTGAAATTGCGGAACGATTGCGCGACCGTCTTCCTGGCAAATTTTCGTAAGGAGATGCGGCAACTCGCCAACGGCACGGTTGTTGCATTCCATCATGACGTTACTCGCTGCCTCATTTATGCGCCGCCGAGGCCAGCTTTCAGCTCTCAAGAGGCTGTACCGTGTCAATCATTCCATACCGCCGAAATGAGCCCGGTCCACCCTTGCATAAGAATTTGCTCTCGGCTGTTCTGACAGATTGCTTCACCATGGTATCCAAGGTATGAGATACTGCTATCGCCAAGCTTCGCTCGCATCATAGTCAACGAGGCAACGTTGCCTCTATACCAACGCATATGCCGTGCTATTTCTGAGGAACCGGAAGCAATCTAAAACTCAAGTGAAAGAAATGCTTACGGACGATCTGATCCAGCCTTCGACGAGTCCATGGGTGAGGCCTCTGGTCCTTGTCAGAAAGAGAGATGGTACCTCGTGATTCTGTGTGCATTAAACCAAACTATATAGCGGGACTAAAAATGACGTTCATCTCTACTCCAGAAATGATTTTTTTCACGAACTCGTGACCCCAGGTTTTTCTCCACATTAGACATCAAAAGCGGGCCTTGGCAGATAGAGTTGGATCAGAGAGACTAAGTGAAAACTGCTTGCGTAAAGCCCAACGGCCTATACGAGCTTAAGAGGCTACTATTTTTCTTGACTCTGCGCCGGACACGTTTCGATGTATGGTGAGTACTGTTCATCAGGTCTGAACTTGCAGTCGTTCTTCGCGTATCTAAATTATTTTTACATTCTTCGCCTACTTATGAGCAATACCTATACCGGTTCGACATTGTGCGACAAGAACCCCACTTGTCGCAAGTAACTATCAGGCCTCACAAATACAATCTCGGTTTCAAAGAACTTCGCTTTCTCGGCTATGTTGTCAGTGCACAAGGTGCACTCCTTGATCCAACAAGGCTGTCGCAGTCTCCAGTTTTGCTCACACAACCGACAAATAGGCACTTCGACGATTTCTGGGCCGATGCACTTACTAGCGACGCTTCGCCCAAGACATTTGCAGGGTAGTTGGACCATTGACAACACTAACTAGAAAAGACATGCCCTTCCTGTTGGAAAGCGACCAAGAACCTTTCAGAAGCTCCGAATCTGCCTACACAGTCCCCCATACTCGCCCATTTCGATGAAGACCCCGCAACCGACACTAATTCCAGCACAATTGTCCTCGAGACGATACTTTTTCTATACCAGGAAGAAGTATAACAAGTCATCGCTTGCGCGGGGCGAACGCTGTCCAGATGATAGGCCAAAAATTCTACGAAGGAGAAGGGGTGTCTTGCGGTAATCCATGCATGACGAAGTTTAGATCATACCTGTACGGACGACCATTACGTATTGTCTGACACCATCACATGTTCTGCTGAATGGTGATCTTTAAAAATCCGTATAGATAGTTGGCTCCATGAAGAGTATCGATGTTGTGGTCAAGTCAGGACGTAAACGCCAATATGCGGACTGCTGGTCACGCGCCTGTGATCTCCGTTTCACAAGAAATTGCCGACTATTTTTTCTTTATTGGGGCTGCAACCTAATCCCAAATGGCTGATATTCAATGAATGGACCCCGAGCTAGCGCCGCGCATCGAGTATTTGAACGCACGCAGTGGTTTGGCACCGGCTGTTTTAGTCGGGGCTCGCAATTCTTCGTTTTACGTGTTTTCCACAAGTACAAATTTGAAAGCTCAAACGAGGAATTTATACTGAAGTTACTAAGCCAGTTACGACATGTTTTAAGCGCTTGTCACCATGAACGGACCATTTTGGCCAAGGAACCACTGAAACCCTGTCGCGACTACCAACGCTGTAGGTCTTCATTCATAAACTCCATACGAATTTCTTCAAATCAGGCTCCACCAAAAACCTGTTTCAAACGAGTAGAAATGAATATTCTTTGTTCCTTCCCCAGGTAATCTGGAGGAAAACATTGGATTTCGGCCGCGACGCGCAAATTGAAACGATACGCAAAAAGGGAGTACTTTGCGCAAACGGAGCGTCCGCCGAAGCAGCGTTGTTTATTATGCAGAGTATTATACTGCGCCATAGTGCTCCGGCTGTTATTATTGGTGACTGTGGGTAACTTTTGCGGCCCGCCTGACTAAGGTTGTGCTCAACCTTGTGCACACTAGCCATAGACGGGGAACGGCG
Organism: Amblyomma maculatum; assembly: GCF_055883805.1. Taxonomy (NCBI): domain Eukaryota; kingdom Metazoa; phylum Arthropoda; class Arachnida; order Ixodida; family Ixodidae; genus Amblyomma; species Amblyomma maculatum. Next base: position 176,273,467 of record NC_139347.1, on the reverse strand, counting down.
CAGCATACGCAGACTAATGGCTTGGTGGAATGGCTGAACATAACTCTGGCCGACATGTTCTCCATGTACATGGATGTAGAGCATAAAAACAGGGTCCCAATTCTCGCCTACTCCCCTTCAGCATAAAATACGACACAGCAAATGACGACTTGATGAGCCCTCCTAGCTTGCCTTCTGGCACTGATTGACTACTCTTCTGGATACTATTGGGTCCCTACACACCGTGCGCTTGACCTGGACGTCGCCACTTTTGCACAGCATGCGGAATAAGCGCTGCGGATGCACCTACAACAGTAACTAGACGCTGACGGCTACAATAAGGGATGGCGTTTCTCTGCGTTTACTATCCTGGCGACTGTTCGTGGGTTTGGACGCCCTCTCGTCACTACGAACTGTCCGAAGAATTACTGCGCTAGGATTTCGGCATCTTATCCTCCGCCGCATAAGCGACGTCACATAATGGTTAACTCGTCACACAAGACCACTCAGCCCACACACGCAAGCACACTGACGTTGCACGCGTCATCCGGATGAAGCCGTACCACGGCCGCCCGTCCATCTGACCTTGAGGCTGATAGTGCCCGTTTTGCGCAGTGGTCCTCCCGCCTCGACCTCGCACACGTTGTCTGATCTGTTCAGTCTGCTTCATGTCGCCTGCATCGAGGTGATGCTGCACTGAAGGAGGGCATTAACACCTGCCATGGAAGACGGCGAGGACTGACACATTGGATAGGGTAGCCCGGCGAAGAAGTGAAGATGGGCTCCAAGTGCGTCCTCGATTGCCTGACCACTGGAGTTCACGTGTTAAAGATTACTTTCCGAAGTGTGTGTGTATACATACACACACACACACACACACATATATATATATATATATATATATATATATATATATATATATATATATATATATAAGCAGATAAATGAAGGGGAAAGAGGGTGCTCGTTATAATACATGAAGGAAAAAAACCGACAGTCGGCGGGGCCAAGGAAAGCATTGGGGATTGTACTTTGTCTTTTTTTTTATTTTTGCTTCGATAATAACATAAATTAGTAATGTATTCTATTCAGGGGAAAGATAAAATAAACTCAACGTAGAAGAAAAAACAACGTTCCGAAGGTGAGAGCCGAACCCACGACCTCCAAATATCGCGTCCGGTGCTCTTCCAACTCAGCTACATCGGCCGCTGTCCCCCCTGCTACTTTCTCGGGTATTAATGTTGTCTGTATACGAATCATGAGAGTGTTCACCAGCGCCACCCTCAACCATAGCGGCGGGCGTGGAACATCCTGTGTTACCGCCAGCGTCACGTAGAACGTGATCAAGAGCGAGGTCGAAAGCCGTGATAGAACCCTCTTACGCTACCTATGGCTTCAAGACTGCCAGAACCGAGACCCCCGAAAACTATAAGCAGATAAAGGAAGGGGAAATGAGGGTGCTCGCTATAATACATGAAGGAAAGAAGCCGACAGTCTGCGAGGCCAAGAAAAGCATTGGGAATTGTACTTTGTTTTCTTTTTTTCTTTGATAATTTGATAAGCACATAAATTTGTAATGTATTGTGGTCAGGGGAAAGATACATTACTAATTTATGTGATTATCGAAGCAAAAATAAGAAAAGACATAAAGGACAATCCCCAATGCTTTCCTTTGCCTCGCCGACTCTCGGCTTCTTTCCTTCATATACATATATATATATATATATATATATATATATATAATAAATGAGTTGAGCGAATTAGGCGCATTATAAAAAGTGACACTTCAGTCAGTTGACGCAGCATTGAATCCACACGTAACGAAGTTTATTCACGTTTCGAGCAGGGACTGGTGAAAACCAGTCCTCAGCTGAAATCAATAAAGTTCGTTGTGTTTTCAAAAGTGCGTCAGCCTACTTCTCTGTTACATAAATATTAGATAAATTAAGAAGCAAACTGTGTGGGAAATTGGAGGCTCATTATTATAGAAATGTAAAAAAGCCAACGGTCACCGAAGCCATACAAGCAAACTGCAATGTTGCTTCTGTAGTTTCTGCTGCTATCTTGGGTTAAAAATGTAATAATTTGCTGGAAAATTATAAACTAACCCAAATTAAAATAAATAATCACGCGCCGCTGGGGAAATGAGAACCCACAATCTCAAAATTCAGACTGTAGTGCTCTTGTGCTTCTTTTCCGTAGTTATCTTTAACCCAGTAAATTATTACATAAGCAAAATTTGCCGAGCGATGACGATACCAGTAATACGTTACAAAACATCGAACTTTATTATGCCGAAATTCAGGATGACCCCACATGTAATCCCAGGAACATATTATACACGCTTCAAGCTGAACCTGTTACAAAGTTCGAACTATTAGCCCACTGCGACAACGTTGAGGTCTCATTTTGAAAACATAATAAGAGCCTTGGCAGGATATTTGCTAGTGTGGGCTGTGTAAATTAAATTGTCTTGCCCGCACCATCTTGCGGCACAGTGGATTGAAACAAAAACAGTATCCGCGGGAGACTCAAAACTACCAGAATACGACTACAACATGCGCCATGAAAACAAAGCTCGCGAACCGTTTTATACACAAACGTAACTGTTTCCTGCGGCTGAATGAAACCTTTAACAGATCACTTTCCTCTCGTCATAAAACCTTTAGTTGATATCATCATAATCCTAGGCTCTCACGAGTTATGCATAACCCATATACATCTTTGTCTTATTCTCTTTTTTACTGTTTCGTATTTGCTTGTTAATTGCCGCGAAATATTTAAACCTTTATTTGTTCTTATTCGACAGCAGCTGGCACGCGGCGTTATCATTGTGATTCTAGCGCGCTTATCGATTCTGTATTCTGTGTTTGATGAGACTACACTTTATCATTTTCTTCGTCGCAAAAGATGCGTCACGACGTATCTCGAAGATTTCAGCCGCTCGCGTGTGTATCTACAATGCTCCAGGTCATGCTAGTAGCGCTTGTGGCTTTATCTACTTCTTTCCTCGCCGCCTTTAAATTCAGTACTATCTAGGTCATCAATCATTATTTGCAGTTCATCCCCCGAGTTACGTAGCAAGACAATGTCATCAGCCAATTGCAGATTACTGATTACTCCATCTACCCTTATACCTAACTGCTCCCATTCCAAGTCTCTGAATACTTCCTCTAAGCAAGCTTTGAATAATACTGGGGACATTGTGTCTCCTTGCATAACACCCTCCGTTATGAGAATTGTGTTATTTTCTATATGCAGAACTGCGGCTGCTGTGCAGCCACTATAATATCTTCCAGCACTTTCACGTACGGCTCGTCTATCCCCTGATTTCGCAATGCCTGCATCACCGCTGAGGTTTCTACTGAGTCGAATGCTTATTCGTAATCAATGAACGGTATGTATAAGGGCTGGTTATATTCCGAACATTTGTTATCACCTAATCGATGGTATGGATACGATAGATAGTAGAGTACCGTTTCCGAAAACCTGCTTGATCATTTACTTGATTGCAGTCTAATGTTGTGCTGATTCTATTAACGATTACCTTAGCAAATACCTTATACGTAACAGACAGTAAGCTGACTGGCCTGTAATTTTTAAGTTCCTTAGCGTCACCTTTCTTATGAATGAGGATAATGTTTGCATTCTTCCATGGTTCCGGTACCGTCGATGATACCAGACACTGCGTATACTGGGTGGCCAGTTTTTCTAGCCCAATATCCCCCACCCCGCCTCCGTCCTTCAACAAATCTGTAATTATCTGAAGTTCTCCGGCTGCTTTGCCCTTTTCATAGTTTTTATTGCTTTCTTGGCTCCGCCGGGGTGGCGCAGTGGTTACAGCGCTCAAACCACTGTTCCCAAGGGCGCGTGATCGAATCCCTGCCCCGGCGGCCGCTTTTCCATTGAGGCGAAAAGCAAGGCGCCCGTGAGCTGTTCGATGTCAGTGCACGTTAAAGAACCCCAGGTGGTCGAAATTTCAGGAGTCCTCTGCTACGGCATCTCTCATAGCCTGAGTCCCTTTAGGACGTTAAACCCCACAAAACAAACAATATTACTTTCTTGACCTCGTCCTTCGTCGCTGGTGAGACATCTGACTGTTTTTCCCTATCGCCAATCTCATAACCGATGTCAGTGCACGTTAAGGAAACCCAGGTGGTCGAAATTTCCGGAGTCGTCCACTGCGGCATCTCTCATAGCCTGAGTCGCTTTGGGACGTTAAACCCCACAAAACAAACAATATTGCTTTTTTGACCTCGTCCTTCGTCGATGGTGGAACGTCTGACTGAGTTCCCTATCGCGAATCTCATTACGTCCTGACTACATTAGCTACTGTCGAGATCAGAGTAGAACTCCTCGGCTACTTTGACCATCTTGTCCATATGGACGTGTGACAGAAAATGTATGTACGAGCGTGGATCTGAGTCCTGTCACGTGGTGTCCTCTCGCCAATTTAAATCAATTCTTACGCGCAGATTCATTCACTGATCCCACCCGTTGTGGCGTTCGCTGATGCAACGGCCTTCTAAGAATTCCTGTGGGTACGCATTAAGGCGGTCACGGTAACGGGCGGCTGCCCCCGCAGAGAATACAGGGTAGGAGAGCGGCTTCTTCAGAGTAGGCTTTGAGGTAATCAGCTCTACCGGGCAGTGACGGCGCGCTTGTTGCGCCGCTTGGTCTGCGGATCTGCCGGGAGACAGCGCGTGGCGGTAGTCGACTCGCGGGTTTGTGCAGTAACGTTTCCGCAAAGTCAAATTCCAAAGCCTAAAAAGGCTTGACAAATGCATCGCATCATGTTTGCAGTCGGCAGAGCGACAGAAAGCCGACATGACAAGAAATGCACCCAACTTTCACCGAAACAAACAAAAAAGAAATAGGATAACGCACGTTGCCGTAGAAAACAAAGCTAAGTACAAGTACATTGACATCAAGACAAGCATTACAGATGAAAGCAATAATGACTAAGAAAAACGCAACGTGACAAGAGCGGAAAGAGGTGGTTGCAGGGGAAGGCTAATACTATGAAATTTTATCAGATTGAAAACTCGAGTAAAAGCGATAATATACTCCCTCGTCGTTGCTCATCCACTAGCCACTACGCCCCGCTCGTTACCTCCATCGCCGACGCACAGGCACTGGCCCCTGTTACGCTGTAATGGGGAATAGCAGGCTCGCTAAACAAGCAGATTTATGATTACTTTACACGCGCAGCGTGGAGTAGTGGCTCTCGCGCTCTTGGCTGGAGATCGTAGAGATAATGGCTGAATTTTCAGCGAAAACGGAATTTTCTTGAAGTGCTGCTACAGTGGATGGTTTCTGCCCACCGAATTTCATCACGCCACCCACGAGCCAGCAAAGGCTTTCGCTCAAAACGTGCTCATCTGTTTTGTGTGTGTGTGTGTGTGTTGTGGCACGCACCAATGGTTTCGCGATGCTGTGTATGTAATGATTATTTAAGATGCTTCATTCAACGCTATGCTAGCCCTATGTGCTAAAAAGGGATCGGAATCGTTGATGCTCTGGATTCTAACAAAGCCCCGCCATCGTCGCCACCAGCAAAACGTTCTGGGCGCATATGAAAAATATTATCGACGGGGTTCATCGAAGCATGCATGCGAATACAGTAGAGGCAAGAGAGTGCGGCGATTGTCCGGAACTCGCATCAAGCGCAGCCTCTAACGACTTGATTGTGGATATCTAGTCGAATTCATGCTCCAGTGCCAATATGTAAATCGGACCGTCGACATCGAGGAAGTCGAGGGTGTTGTACTTACTAATTGCGGGCGTCCCCACCAGTACGTAAGAGCAGCGCGCAGACGAAGGAATGTCGGTCGAGGGACATGCGGTATGAGCTTTCTTAACGGAGGCAAAGGTACGGATTTCGCCGTCCAAGTGCCGTACTCGTCGTGCGTTTATTCAACATGCCTGATGATATGCCATCAAGAAGCTCGGATTATGCGATTATGAGAGGCACGGGCGAGGCGGCAAAAGCACCAGGAAGACGCTTGGAGACGCAGCAAGACACAAAGGTAGTGCGTGTAATGTTTGCTATCGATTGTGTTTCGCTAACGACTTGAGTTTCCACAGCTGTAGACTCCAATACTGTCCGTTGAAATTTGTACACACTTTAAAAGAAGAGTGTGTAGACTAATGTTTTCCCATTCGCACACTTAAGCAGTCTGACATGTCTAACGAGTATTTTATCTGCACTTAAATGCACTTACTTTTCACTGCTGATTCAAATTAGTGTGTCGTTAACCTGTCAATCAGAATGTTTTGTAAACCCCCCCTCGTGAAAACTGTTTTAAGGCGAAATATTTTAATGTTTCATATTTGTTAGCAGGAGCTGTCCGCAGAGGCTATCGGCAGAGGGTGTCACTCTTTCGAGAGAGCATGCCATAAAAAAAAATAACCTTGACTCTACCGGGAATTGAAGCTACATCCCTTCGATCCCCAACCAAGTGCTTTAGCCAACTGCGCCATGCCACTGATATTTCTTCTTTATTGCCTGTCTTTGGCACACGACCTAACCCAAAAGGAAACACCGATCCAAACATGAAAAAGGACTAATAAGGCAATATATATGAATGATTGTCATGATCAGACAGCGTTAGTCTGGCCTCTTCGAATTAAATATCCCACAGCGACAACAGTCTTCACCCTTGAGAGCCATTCGGGCGGTTCTGCAGCCACTTTTTTAATGGGAATAAACCACTTTATACTCCCTCGAAAATGACTTCAAGCAGGTCCTTCACCCCTGTCGCAGTGACAGCCTGCCACTCTGGAGCTGCATATACAATGGAGGCTCATAAGCATAATTACGTCAAATGAAACCTCCTCCCCATTTTCTATGCCTAAATACCGAGCGCTGTGCGAGTCTAGTGAAAAATTGTTTTTTTTGGTTCGTTTATTTTGGCTCGGGCCCTGCGGTCTCCGAGATGTGTGGACGTGATCCCATCGGCACCGCCATCTTCACATGATTCCGCAGTGATTTCTGTCGATTTTCACCGAAGGTTTTGCATCAGGGAATTCAGGGAATTTGTGGATACCCGATTTTCAGGTGGGTCATCATTTTTAATAATCTGCAAGTACTTTTCTACCACGTCAACGCCGCCGAACTAACCCTAGGCGTGCACGCCAGACGCTAGCGCTAGCCAGAAACGCGCTAGCTCGGCGAGACGCTAGCCGCACTTCGCGCTGGGTGCAACAAGAAGAGAATGGCAACTTCTACCGATGAAATGGATAGCTCTGCAGAGGATTTACCAGCGGCGCCGACTACTTCAGCAAAAGCTGATGGACAAGAAGACGACACGGGTCGGAAAGTGGTGACCAGCCGGAAAACGAAGAAGTAACGCGCCCAACCTACTACGCAACTTTCACAGCAAGCACAACATGCAAGCGACGGGCAAGTGAGCTGTTCTTGCAAGCCTCCTAACATTATGAACCGGGTGATAAGAGCCTCACGCATGCCACCCCTGCCGCAAGACGACATCAAGATAGTGCTTCGCCCAAAGGGCGGCTTGAACTTGCATAAGATCGGACCTACCTTACTAAGCAAAGCCATAGTGGCAGCAGTTAATCTTGATCCACTGCAGACCACGGAGGACATAATATATCCCAATATTACGCAGAACATCCTGGTGGCGAGCACTCTCTTTCGAGAAAACGCAGACAAGTATGCGCAAGTAAGGGCTGTCCGAATAGCCGGGAAAGAGTACGCAGTCAGAGCTTATGAAACTGCCCCAAGCGACACCTGCAAAGGGGTAATCAGACACATCGATAGTGCCGACGATTACAGGACGATTGAAAGAAACATTGTGAATGACCGCAACCCCTTGGCACTAGCGGCGAAAAGAATCAAGGACTCAGGATCTGTGATCATTGTGTTTGATGGTATTCGCGTCCCAAACTTCGTTAGGTATGGACCCACACTGGTACCATGCTACTTATATCGCAGACAAGTAGACATTGCTACGTATGTGGCAAACTCGGACATCGTACGGACGTTTTGTCCCGAGCCGGGCTCCACCGAATGCAGGGGTTGCGGACTTCCTAACCCCCCCTCATCCCATGTGTGCGATCCGAAATGCGAGCTGTGCGGGGGCGTGCACGTGACGGCGGACAAGGTGTGCAGGAAACGCTATCTCATTCCATACGTAGTACGTGCATGACGGCAACGAGCGCGACTGGATCAAGAAGAGGAAGTACAGCTAGCCGAAGAAGACAAGCAGCACGCGGCGCGAAGCCGATCTAGGTCCAAGACGCCAACAGGCAGCCGCTCCCGCTCTCAATGCGAGGACAAACAGAGGTCGTTCCCAGGTGCGCTTCGGTGGAAAGGACAACGGAGGTGATGGCACGTGGGCGGACAAGGTCAGAGACGCTACCACGCCACCATAGAAACGTGAGTCCCGCAATCCAGATAAAGAGCGAATGGCTATGTTAGAACAGGAGCTAAGAGAGTTAAAGCCGCTGATACTAAGCTAACACTCGTATTAACTGCAATAAGTAAAGCGAACAGCCCTAATCCAACGCTCACACCTAAGCCATCAGCCGCTATCGAAATTCCCCAACTCGTTGAGACGAAGAGACATCAACAAATAGACGAATGCCCGCCTTCTAAGAAGCGCGCTTTAACACAACTGCTAACCACGAAGGACGCTATGGACGCCATGAGCGAGAATATGAGGCTAATGCACGAGAGCGTGGTGCGAATGAACGAGAAAATGGACAGATTTAGCTCACGAGTACAGAAAACGGACATGTATCTAAACAATACGATAGTACCGGCATTGGCAAGGATGAGTTCATAACACATCGGTGCGCAAGGCCCACCTCGCTATGGTCCCACTGCAAGCGAAGGAGGCTACAACGGCCAACATGATAGTGCCGAATAAGACACGCAGTCTCCGCGTCTGGCAATGGAACTGCAGGGAGATCGCCTCAAAAAAGGCGGTCCTCCTGCAGATAGTCGAATCAGAAACCGAGAAACCACACGTCACCATGCTACAAGAAACACTCACAACCGAACTGGCCAGTACGGGATATACGGCCGAAGCCCACAGAAATGAGCAAGGCAGAGGCGTCGCTTTACTGATTGGAAAGAAGATCCCGTACATTCGGCATGAGATCCGCCACACAGCCTGCTATCTAGAACACCTCATGATTGAGATCATACCGAATGACCACGTAGGGAACAAGCAAAGCATCTTCCTCACCAATCTATACAGCAGCCCTAAGGATACGAGGCAAGGGTTTAGAGGCATTCTGGCCAAGATTGCACACAACGTCAAAACTGATGATAGGTGGAGATTTTAACTCCCCAAAACAGACTTGGGGCTACGCGTATTTCTCTATCAAGGAAAGTCGTCTTCTCACGACAGCCTCCGATCTCGACTTCACGCTCATCACAGACCCGGATACCCCAACCAGATGTGGAACTTCCACATGTCGAGACACCACACCGGATCTTACTTTTGTCCGGGGCCTAGAAAAATGTGCCTGGCACAACTCGGGAATAGACCTTGGCAGTGGCCACTATATTCTCCGAATTGATGCAGAGATACCGGGAAAGAGGCAAAGGGAGTACAAACTGATCGATTGAGGCAAATTTAGTGCAATACGGGCGCAGCCATCCAGGCTCATCAGGAGCAACCACAAAGCCCACGATCACGAGCTGGACCGAGCCGCTCAAAGCAGATATCGCAGGCTCGGAACGGACAATTACCACGGACGTTAAGGTAGAGAGGATGGACATTCGACTAGCGAATCTTCTCGAAGCCTAACATTCAATTCTAGCCAGGTGGAAGGGTCAACGTGTTAACAGAAGACTACGAAGGAAACTTGCCGAACTCAACAAGACCATTGAACAATACTGCATGGTTCTTTCCCGACAACAATGGGACGAAGTCTGTAACTCCCTCAACGGGCAAATACGCAGAGGAAGTGGGTGGGGACTCATAAAACGCCTCCTCGACGAACACGGAACAAAGTCCAAAACTATGCAACGGGTCAGGCTAAGTAAACTAGTACATCGTGAGAAGCAAACCAGTACCGCCGAAGCCCTTCTGGATGACCTTGCCAAACGGTACTTACCGCATAAATAGGGGCTACCCAGTACCTTACAAAGGAAACGCTATGACGGTGCCCCATACTCAGAGCTAGATACGGACTTTACAGAAAGCGAAGTACGCTTCGCAATTCACGAACTCAACAGTACCTCTGCAGCCAGCCCCGGTAGTATCACAAATTGGGCTCTCCGAAACTTAGAGGACGACTCGGTCACGTTCCTAACGCAACAAATCAATGAAGTCTGGAAAACTGGCAAACTACCTGCGGAGTGGAAACATGCTAATACGGTCCTCATCCCAAAACCGGGCAAGCCGCTGGGCCTACCCAACCTAAGGCCGACCTCACTGACGTCCTGCCTAGGAAAGCTAGCCGAGCACGCCATCCTGAATAGACTATCGGAATATGTAGAAGAAAAGGAGTACTTCCCTTACAATATGATCGGCTACAGGCCAGCTCTCTGAACGCCAGACGCTATGTTACGAATCAAGAAAAGTCTGTTGGATCGCCCCACACGAGACACCAAGGCGCTACTGGCACTCGACGGGGAGCAAGCTTTTGACAAAATCCAACATCAAGCCATTCTCAAAGCCACATCTGACCACAATCCGGAACACGCTTCTACCACTCCGTCAAGGCGTTTCTGGAGGATCGAACGGGCACTCTCCGGATAGGCGAGCACGTTTCGGAGAGCTTTAATCTAGGCGATAAGGGAACACCACAAGGCTAAGTACTTTCACCATTCTTATTTAACTTGGTGATGACAAAGCTTTCTCGCGCACTGGGTGATATTGCTGATGTGGAGCCCACCATATACGCAGACGATGTTACCATCTGGAGCACCGGTGGCAGCGATGCAGAATTGGAAGCGCGCATGAAAGGAGCAATCACGGTTACCGAGGCCCATCTTGCCCCAATGGTACTTCGCTGCTCTTCTGGAAATTCCGAGCTACTCATTTACCACCCCCCAAAACCAGGGCGCCCGTCCAACGACTTGCGCCGACACCACCGACAATGCATAGAGTTACACGACAGGGATAGAAATCGCATACCTACTGTCGACAAAATACGAATTCTAGGATTAATCATCCAAAGCAACGGGTCCAACTGGGCGATGCTTGACAGCATCACGATCAAGATTGCAAACGTGATCCGGATGTTTCGGCGCACCATGAATAGGCACAGGGGACTGAGCGAGGACAACGCCATTCAAATGGTCCATGCTTTTGTACTCTGTCACATCACATACGTGGCTGCAATGCTCAACTGGAAAAAGAAACATAAGAGAAGGCTTGAAGTACACATACGCCGAGCTTTCAAGACAACGTTGGGGCTCCCCGATAATGCCTCGACTGAACTGCTCTTACAGCTAGGAGTGCACAATACCCTGGCCGAAATCATCGAGGCACAGCACACGGCACAGATTGAACGCCTATAAAGCACCAAAGCGGGCACAGATATTCTCGTCAAGCTCAGCCTGAACACCATAGTAGAAAGGGACAACGTCGTGCAGTTACCTAAAGTCGTGCGAGAAGCAATCAAAGTGTCCCCCTTCCCAAGAAACGTACACCCGATCCACAATCAAGGAAGAAGGCTCGTCTGCGTTAAAGCCCTCGCTGCGGACGCGGCACAGTTTCCCGACCAGAAAGCTTTCGTGGATGCAGCGTACATACCGGGAAAGCATGCCTACTCGGTAGCAGTAGTCGACGGACACGGGCGTACGCGCAACTCACTCACACTTTACACCAAGCGGTTCAGAGGTAGCTGAAGAAGCAACGATAGCACTAGCTCTAAAATACTCGAACTTCAAAATTGTATACAGCGACTCTAGGGCAGCCACTCGAGCTTTCGCCAAGGGCGGGATAGACAAGACGACGCTACGGATCTTAGGCGGAAGTAACATCACAGATCACTCCATCGTATGGTTCCCGGCACACATTGGCAGCTTAGGGGGCGGCCTGCAGAATCTCAATGAGATCGCACTCGAGGCGGCGCGAGGACTCATCGACCGCGTCCCTCCGGTTTCCCCTGCTACTCCACATATACAGTACAGAGATCAATTATTCACGTACAACGAGCTCACTAAGCACTTTTATCTAGGCAGAGGAGCATTTCCCCTCCCGGATAAGAAATTAACCCGCAGCCAATCAGTCACGTTACGCTTTCTCCAAACGAACTCACACCCCAACCCCTGGCGGATGAAGCACATCGACCCAGATTACGACAGACAACATGAGTGTGAACGGGGAAGTCACCGTGTAGACTTAAACCATATGTTGTGTGGTTGGGCATCGAGCGACGCCTACGCCAAGAACAAGGAACATTGAGACAAAGTGCTAAAAAGTGTTTCACTACCTGATCAGTTCCGGGCGGTCCAGGAGGCCCGCGTGGCGGCGGAGAGCTTCGGGCTCTCTGTGCCGACGTGGGAGCTGCCCTCTACACTTGGCGCCTAGCCAAGTGCCCTTCAGGACCCCTACTGTGGGAAATAAAGTTTTACCAAACCAAACATATTGCAAAAATATTATCCTGCCCAATAATGTAAAAAAAGTCTATTGTTTCCGTCTGCTTAAAGAATAACCATGGTGCTAACCACAATAAAAAAAGACCCTTATTTCAAAGCCTTCTTTACCGGTATTGTTCCGGTATGTAATTAAAAAAAAAGGTCAGCTCCTAGCGGCACTTCCATTTTCCTAACTATCCCTTATACATTTGTGCCAGGGCCTCCACTGTATATGGCCCTGTACAAGGGCTTTGGGAAGAGAGAGAGGAAGCTTACTGCGGCCGCCTATCGCTACCGCGCACCGTCAGCACAGTATGCGCTGATTGGTCCCCGCATGCGGCGTGCTCCGAAATGTGACGGGAAAGTGTCGCCATCTGTCACTATCGGGTGATCTGCGCATGCGCACTGACACTCCCGCGGTAACAGCAGGCGGTAGCAGTAAGCGGTAGCACTAAAACAAATATCTCTGATATCACACACATCGCGGTACAACTTGTTTCTTTTTACACCAAATAAATATCCCTGAGAGAAACGAGTTGAAAGAAATCTAACATTCTCGATTACCTCCCCTCCCGGTAATATCCAGAAATCCCACACGCTACTTCGTCGATGGAGAAAACAAACTCTGGCAACAGGCGCCGCAGGCTACCTTGGCTGACGGTGTTCAAGGATGGGTTTGAAATGTCGCGAAAAAACTTAAATGGATTGATCACTTTGAGTAAAAAGAGACGCCGGAGCCCCAAACCTCCATCTTTTACCTGCCGGAACAGATTCGTCCCGCTGCCGCCTTCCTATTCCGCCGCCCAAATGAAAACGGCAAATATCCGGTGAAACGTAGGTAAGTTTACACGCGAACAATGCAACACTTGTAGCACGTACCATAGCTTGCTGATAAAAAATATAACATATTGTAGCTCTGACGAAAATGAGTGTGTTGGCGCCTTGCCATTTCTCTGCTTTCTCTCTTAACTCTTATATCTTCCCGTTCCAATATTGCTCGCTTTGGAGGTAACAATCCAGCTCGATACCATACTCACGGACACATTTTGCAGGCTCAAGTACGCTTTCCTTCTCAACCGTAAAACAGCAACATCGTCCGTGTACGCCAACAACCTCACTTCATGGTCTTGTAAGTTTCAACCCATTAGTAGTGTCGTATCTCATTGTTTTCATACAAAAGGCCTCAAGGTAAATACAAAATCATTAACATCAGATGTATGGCGGGAAAGAGAAAGCAAGGCGAACTCTATAGACGTTTAAAGGAGCAAGATATAAAAAAGAAGAACCGAACAAGGGTAAATAGGGTACGCCTCAGGTCGCAGATGAGCCAACTTTTGGACAAGTGGACTTGTCTTTGTCTGGGCATAGCGATCATCACTGGCAGGGGTTTAAACACGCTTTTGCTTCCGAAGAAGAAAAGCTGGGGAGGCGAAAGTGGGTGCGAAAGAGTGGGGAGAAGAAAGTGGGTCATGAAGTGAAAAAAAAAAAAAAAAAACGTCTTGAGTATGTACTTATCAGCAATGGAACCAGGGATTCTGTAGCCTGCAAAAGAAGTAAAAGCGGCAGTACCAGGAAAAAAAAGGACTACTATGCCGCTTAGGTGATTAGTCACCACTAAAGACAGTTTGCTGAAGATACACCTTACAAAGGAAGGCTATGCAAAGGGCCCTGATAAGGCATATATCTAGGGGTACAATTCTTAAAAGGAGGGGGTAGGGCGGGTAGTACATAGTGACAGGATAATAACCCCATAGTGAAAGATAATAATAACCTTAAGTGTGTATCTCAACCTGAAACCAGAGATCCTGTGGCCTACAAAAGAAGTAAAAGCGGCAGTACCAGGAAAAAAAAATCATAGTCCCGTGTAGATGATTAGTCATGACTCATAAAATCTAGGTATTGTTGCTTGTATAAGCAACAATACCTAGATTTTACGAGTCATTATCCGAGACATTGTAAACAAGGAATATTTGTAGGACAGGCGACAGGGCTTAGAAGAATATGTAGCGATGATAGTGACTACCTAAACGAGCTACATTCATTGAAAGCAACACTAATCCAGAGGAACTATCCCGGTAACTCCCTTAATACGCCCTCGAAAAAGCAAGCACTTTAAACCGCAACAATGGGCTCACGAAACGACCAAAGGCCAACACCGAACGACAGCCTTCTTTTGTAACTAAATACTCCAATGCCCTTCCAAACATAAACAATATTCTGCGGAAATACCATTCCATGCTAACGTGTAATGAACGCCGCAAGAAAATATTTCCGGAGGCACCAAGGGTAACATACAAACGTAACGCGAACCTCAGAGATATTCTAGTACATTCTAAACTCGACAACAAGCATCCAACACTACCACACCCTTGCTCTCGACCTAGATGCAAGACGTGCACTCATATACAAAAAGACACCACGGTTAAAAGCAATGCAAGCGATTTCACTTTTCACATAAAATCAGGCTTTAACTGCACATCTTCAAACGTTTTCTACCTTCTAGAATGCTCCTTTTGTCATAAACAGTACATCGGAGAGACAGGACAACCAATGAACATGCGGCTTAATGGACATCGGGCAGACGTAGGCAAAAACCTCCCGAAAGCAGTTTCCCAGCATTTCAATCAGAAAGACCATAAGTTCGAAGAAATTAAATTATATATTCTCCAGTCAGGCTTTAAATCTGCAAGGGACAGAAGATATAGAGAGGCGTATCTGATTCATAAATTTATAACATTGGAACAAGCAGGAATAAATATATCTAAGGGAACGTTAGAATCCCTTAGGTATATACCCTCTTCATCAGAACTATTCGGAAAAACAATCTTACATAGCCTTAATTGTACAGTTTATTCACAACGCACGTACACCCTATTCTCTTCCGCAATAGCATAACCCTACACGTTCCTCTAAACACATTTCCTCCTTATCACTTGTTGCTTGAATTTGTCCTCACATATATTTTTATTATCATTATTATTTTTCTCTCTCTCTTTTTTTTATTTTCTCATGTCAGTGTTGGTTCCCTGTGCGCTTATTATCCTGTGACTGTATCCCCCCCCCCCCCCCTTTGCAGAAAGTTTTAAGAATTGTCCTCCTTAGATATATGCCTTATCAGGGCCCTTCGCAAACCCTAATCAAAAACTAATCATCTACCCGGTACTATGATTTTTTTTTCCTGGTACTGCCGCTTTTGCTTCTTCTGTAGGCCACAGGATCTTCGGTTCCAGGTTGAGATACACACTTAAGGTTATTATTATTTTTCACTATGCGGTTATTATCCTGTTACTATGTACTCCCCGCCCTACCCCCTCCTTTTAAGAATTGTCCCCCTAGATATATGCCTTATCAGGGCCTTTTGCATAGCCTCCCTTTGTAAGGTGTATCTTCACCAAACTGTCTTTAGTGGTGACTAATCACCTAACCGGCATAGTAGTCCTTTTTTTTTCCTGGTACTGCCGCTTTTACTTCTTTTGCAGGCTACAGAATCCCTGGTTCAATGGCTGATAAGAACATACTCAAGATGTTTGTTTTGTTTTTTGTTTTTTTTTTCCCCACTTCATGACCCACTTTCTTCTCACCCATCCTCTCCTCCCCACTCTTTCGCACCCACTTCCCCCTCCCCAGCTTTTCTTCTTCGGAAGCAAAAGCGTGTTTAAACCCCTGCCAGTGATGATCCCTATGCCCAGACAAAGACAAATCCACTTGTCGAAACGTTGGCTCATCTGCGACCTGAGGCGTACCCTATTTACCCTTGTTCGGTCCTTCTTTTTTATACCGCGCAAACCATCTTCTCCCTTTCGTTCTACCTGAATCCAGAGCAAGATATAGATATAGTGCCTGAGCAGGATACGAAAGTTAACGGCGACGAACAGCCGGGAGCATGGAGCGACGTTTTACGTCTAAGTACTTCACTGTGGTTAGCCGCGCTGTAGGCATTTCGGCTGGCTGTATTTTTTTCTTAAGAAGTTACCTTCGCTCGAGTTTCATTCTCGTCGATTGTGTGTGATGCGACGTTGTGCGGCTTCAACTGTGAGCTCAATGAAACTGAGTCACGGTTTGTCTCTGTATAGCCGGCTAATGTGCTTGACGACGGAGCAGTGTTTTTTCATAGTATTGAAGAGCACCTCTACACACAGACAGCTTGCAGTTATGGATGATTATAATTGTGTCCTCACCGCGCGTGATAAGACAAGTAGCTACGGTTATCGAGACAAAATTACAAAAGTGTTATGGCGAATAATTGAGAATAGTGAACTGAAGCATAGGGCAGAGTGTCTCGAACCATTGCGTGTTGTGAAGCACACAAGGTTCGAGGGTTCTAGCAATGCTCGGCTGGACCGCATTTATGCATCTGTCTACACCGGATCTAGATGTAACAAATTACAGAATAGTGCCGGTATCTTTTTCAGACCACCCCAAGCAGCACACCAGCATTGGTCCAACAATGGTTCATCACTGGAAAAGAATGGCATGAATATTGGACTGATATTGGCATTCGGGCCTTTTACTACATTCTCCATTCTTGGCCCATCTTTCGTTCCAAGATTGGTCCAGTGTTCAACCAAGCTGGAGCCACCAATGTAGGCACAATATTAGACTTTCCATTCATGCACCATGATTCTTGCCAATACTGTCCAGCATTATACCATCATTGTATTACCAATATTTGTTTAATACCAGCTGTTCCATTGATGGCCCACTGTCAATGCCAATATCATAATAATGGTTAGCCATTGCAGGTGCACTGGCTACTCCATTCATGCCGCATATTGTCGATACCAATATTAATCCAATGGTTTATGGGTACACCGGCTACTCCATTCATGTACCATTGATGATGTCAAGATTACACATTTTGTGGCACTGCCTTTGCAGGCCATAAAATGCAGCCCTTTTCATTTTAGCCATATTCGTGACAGCACATCGAACTTGCTGGGACAATAATGGCCTTTCAAATAAGAGTGGCCATAATAATTCAAATTGTCACTCATGAACAACCAGTAGATATTCACAAAACAAGGACATGGTTCACAAAAAGATAATATTTATTGCAATTGTTACTATAGACGGCAGTTGTTACTAGCCAGCGCTGAGGGCACACACATTCGCAGTTAGCGGGGCAGTGGCAGGGTTGGTCAGGGCAGGGCGGGCTCTCAGGAAGTGGAAGGGGCCAAGGGCACACTCATTGGCGTAGTGAGGGGGCTGACCCTGCAGTTGCATTCACAGGTGGCATGCCTGGTTCGCCAGGGGAGGTTTCAGCATAACGCCTTTTTCTCCCCCCCCCCCCTGTCACAGGAACCAGGGAGCCACCCTCGAATAAATGCGCTTGCCTCCAAATCGTCCACCCCAACGTTTTCGCAAATGGCACCTGCACAAAAACAATGAGGAAACAAAATTTACAACACTATTACGAGGCATATAAAATCGCGCGCATTATTCTAGGAAAATGTAGAAAATTCCAGAATTCATGTACTGAAATTCATGGTCAATGAGAAACACTATACTGATGAGTTCCAGATTAGTTTCAGCTACCTTGGGTTTATTAGGATGAAAGACGTACATACATTGCATAGCATGTGCCCTGTTGCATTTTGGTCGCCTCCACAGCAATACGGCTGAGACAGCCAGTGTTTCATCCCACACTAGGAATTAGTGCTTGATTGTCGGCTCTCTCCGCATATGACTGGCGCGCTAGTTTTTTGCCGCTCCTACGCTTTCTGCGATGTGCAGACAGTTTATACTAAATATCGTTACCAAGAGAATGTTCAGCGACCATTTTCATTTTTTTTTAAATGGCTAGATATAATATACACAAGCGATCTAAGCCCACGACTGCTGCACTGGCCGCTGGTTAGCTGATATACGCTTTTGACTGGTTTTGTGGGTAGTTCACTTAAACGGGAGCTCACTTAAACGGGTAGCTCACAGGTGCATCATTTTTACACATACACTGCTTGTCCAAGCAAATTTGATCCAAGGGATAAAAAAAAAAACATTTCGGAGGCAGGCAAAGGAAACCAGATATATATTGCTGGAAGCTACCTTAAGCGCCACAGAAAAGGTTTTGTTTGGAATCCTTAATTGACATTATTTACCTAAATTACTGATTATTGACTTACACAATAAATGGTGTTGCTACTTTGAAGAGTACCGGCACAAACCACGTTTGATTATTTGCGATAAAGAACCCTCACGTCTGCATTTTGAACGCCAGATAAAGTAGGAAACTACGAAAATACAAAAATCAGATTCCTGGACAATACAATTGAGGACTTGGCTTGGCTCGACAGCCTTGTGTAGCGTTAGACCTACAAGTTGCCTATGGTTTCTTCGCCCGCACCAGCACATTCGTCCAACAAGATGTATTTGTATTTTACAGCTGAAAAATACTGTTCCACTCATTTCTATCCTTACCGCTTTGTAGTCATTATCCGCATTGCAAAGTTCGGCGCGCTCATTGTAACTCGAGCCTTCATGTGCGCCAAAGGGCCGACGAGAAGCAACCATTGCCAGCATATCACCCTTACTCATGCATGGGGCTAGCCATCATAGCGGCAGGTTGTTTTGTCCGCTCAAAATCATGTTGTGAGCAACACAATCGAGGTGCGCGAATGGGCTGGTAACGGTTTCGGTATCTACATAACCCGGAATTTATCTGCAGCTGGAAAAAAAGGTACACATGAGGTTTCTAACCGCAAATATTGAAACAGGGGTTTCCGAACGTGCTCACCGACTCTAAGTCCTACTTATTGTCTAAAGTGAATATTTAGTACTTGAAGGGAATAACCTCACTTGCCTAGGTACAAAATAAAAATTTTCTGCGCTGTCCTAAGTGGCTGCCAGCAAAAATGCGCCACCGGTTTCCATCGTCTGTTTCTAATGGTTTATTTATAACCCTTGGCTCAAGCTATGGGGCGCAGCAGGTGTAATGTAGCTTGAATAAAACCTGCAAGAGATCGTATATATGGGTAGTTTGTAAGGTTTACAGATTTCACTTACAAATTCTACAGGAATCGCGTCACTGCGGCCTTTCTTTAAAATTGACACGTAATAGCGCTATATTCGTGGCTAAAATAAAGTACTGAACGCATTAATTCAGCTTAGCAAATGCAGCTGTAGCAGAAAGTGAGGGCTGGCGACACCTAAGGTGTGCATAGCTTTCAAATTTTCTTAGATGGCACAACCGTTCGAAATATGGAATATTAAAAAAAGCCCTTGATATTGGCTTTCTCACAGCGTATTATGGGTGCCTTAGATAAGAAACATAATCGAGGTCCCATGGCCATCTTTCGTTTCCAATGAAATTCTTATATGTGGTGGGCAAATATCTAGACACAAAAGAATTAACCTTAGGTTTTCAAGATACGCGTAGTTTCCTCGAAAAAAAAACAATTGTATGGTATATCTCTAGAGGTAGAAAACGCTGTTTTTGCCATTTCAAAATGTTGCAAGTTTGGATACCATGATTTTGTCATGTACTCTTTTTTACTCACTAAATATATGCAGGTTTTATATTTACAAACACTATTAGAAACCCATTTTGTTTTTGCAGTTGAGTTATTAAAAAATCGCAAACTTTTCTTCAGGAGCGATACGCTGCAAAAATATTCATTTTTAACCTTATGTGCTGGCATATGATGCATTAGGTTGGTTGCACTAAATATTTTTTCACTTCCTGACGCATGTTCTTAATTCCAGGCAGTATCTGGAGCTCCAGACCACTAGGTGTGTTCTCCACAACGCATCAAAATTGCTCAGAATTCGAAAACAGCAGTAAAGAGCAAATTTACTGCCATTAAAAAAAGATCACCTTCGATTTTTATTCAAATCCCTCTCAAAAATCTTCAGTACCTCAAAAATATCACGGACTAAAAAGTGTTGCGTTATACTGTTTAAAAATATAACATTAAATATTAAACCGAGTGCTTGTGCTGATAATGGCCAAACTCAGCCTGCATTCTTGCAAGATCCAATAATATCTTGGCACAGAAACTATTTCTCTACATTATCTAGGTTCCATTCTTTATTTCTGAAAAAAATTTGAAGCTCTAGATTTGTGTGTGTATCTGCATATTATTTTGAAATTGGACAAAAGTAAGAAAATGGTAAAATAAGAAAAACTGATTAGAATTGAAGAAACGGCCGCAACATCAATTTTTATCAAAATCTGTGGAAACAATGCAAAGTACTTTGTTAATTTGAGACAGTAAATATACTGAATTTTGCAAAATGTAATATTAGAAATATAAAAAGGCTTGTTTTTGTTCTATAGATGTGCTTATATGGCTCCCCATTATGGAGTAGGCATCAAAACTTCAATTTAGTATTTGCTGAATTTAGTTACATTTTACCTTAAGTAAAATTTAAAACCTTGTCAGCGCTTATACACCCTTTTTCTGCTTCTGGGAGAAATACTTAATATAGCTTATAATGGTATTAATTCACTATTTCTGTCAATTTCATGGCAGAGCGCAAGTGAAGGCTGAACTTTTTCTCTGTCCTGCATTCTTTTTTATTGCTAGGTGCAATAGTATTCAATTTAGGTTATTAATATATTATTCCATTTCTCAGCTTTGACCACCATTAACAATACTATATTTTTGAAGATGATTTTTCAATGTGTAATTTTTATAATTACAATCATAAGAATCGCTTTCCAGCATAATACTTTTGGTGCCGTTACAGAGAACACACATAGCAGTTTAGAGCTCCAAATTCTGCCTTAAATTAACAATATGACCTGCGTAATAAACACAGAATGTTTTAGTGCAAACAACGCAACGCGTCACGCCAGTATGTAAGGTTGAACATTAACATTTTTGTAGCGCGTTGTTCTTGAAGCAAAGTTTGCGATTTTTTACTAAATCAACTGCATCAATGAAACACACTTTCATTACTTCTTATACAAGTAAACGTTACCCAAATGCGGTGAGTAAAAAACAGTGGATGACAAAATTTTACGAACCAGCCGGCCTCCAAACGTACAACTTTTTGATACGACAAAAACGGCGTTTTCCAGCTTTAGTGATAGGCGTTTTTTTTTTCGAGAATACTACGCCGCATCTGGCAAACCTAAGGGTCATTCCTTTGTGTCGAGACATTAGCCCACGACATATGAAAATTTAATTTAAAAAAAAATCGCCATGGCACCACGATTACTGTTCCTGTCCGAAGACATCCATATTTGTTTTCATTTCGTCTCTTCAAACAGGCTGATTTAGCCAATGCGGTGAATAAAAATATCATCGCATATATTAAAGATTTTCGCGCTATATGTTATATCTAAAGCTACCTATATTGTCACAACTGTCATACATTATTTGTAGCTGAAACAACATCACAAAAGGGATTCGATTGCAAATTGTTCGCTAGTTAAATAGACGTACGAGATGACACACGTATACTTTGTAGAATACAATTTAGGAAAGAGCAGATACAAACTACAGGCGAATAATGCTATGATATGGAGCATATGTATTACTCAGATTAACAGTAAAAAAATCAACTTTTAACATATTAATATATTCGACAAACTACTGCGTGCTCGCATAGGAACACAATTAATGAGCTCATCCACGCATCTAATGACTATGGGCATTAGATGTGTGCATGACTTCATTTTATTCCAATTCGTGCGTCACTCAAAATAATTGAACGAGAAAAAAGTTAATGTCTACACAATGTTCAGTGAGTATACCACAAATTATACTAAGGTGCTTGATATATGTCACATCACCTAGCAAGTGAAATGGGATAACAGAAGTAATCAGACTCTAACCCTGATCAGCATTTCGCTTTTGCGCCATCTTTGTAAGTTTTTAGGCAGGCTTTTCCACTGATTATCCTCTTTTTTATACCCCTGCCACCCACAGGACACAAATCTTCTGGGGGTACCGAACTGTTGGTTTTCGCACCAGTGATACAACTTAATCGATCCATTTATACGTAGAAAACACTCTCGATGCGCACCTAAAAAAAATGAAAGCATGTATGTGTAGGCGAAATCCTTCACCGGCGATTTAATAATATGATTTGAACAATGAAATCAAAGGTTCACACTCGAAGTAACAAAAAAGTGGTGGAGAGATAGGAATTGAAGCAATGAAAGGCGGTTGCTTTCTGCAAAAAGCCAATAGCAAGAGGTCCACCGTCTATAAGAATAGGCAATAAAAATAAGGCATATTTAAAGGTGCATGCAGCAGTTACACTGATGCAGTGCTACCTTTTTTTAGGCAGGTTTTCCGCTGATTTTCTTCTTCTTTATTGCCCTTCCAACCACAGGACACATATCTTCTGGGGGTTGTCGGTTTTCGCACCAGTGATACAACTCAATCGATCCATTTCTACGTAGAAAACGCTCCCGATGCGCATCTAAAAAAATGAAAGCATGTATGTGCAGGCTAAATCATTCACACATAATAAAATAATATGATTTGAACAATGAAATCAAATGATCACACCCAGAGCAACAAGAAAGTGGTGGAGAGATAGAAATTGAAGCAATGAAAGACGGTTGCTTACTGAACAAAGCCTATAGCAAGAGGTCCTGCGTCTATATGAATAGGCAATAAATTAAGGCACGTTTATAGGTGCATGCAGCAGTTAAAGCGATGCAGTGTTACCTTTCTTTTTCACCGCAGTGATTGGTATAAATATTACAGCAAATGCTAGGCATCTCAGGTAACCTCACTGAAAACTTCATCCAAGGTACCGAGGGGCAGTGGCGTGTTATTTACAGCTGTTAACGGAAAGACAGGCTATCCTATGAGTGCATGTGCATTTCCTCCTTTTTGTACCTTAAATAAAAGCGACTGAACAGTGAGTGTTGTAAGAGGTGCAGCGTCCCTAAGAATGGAGAACAAAATTAAGTTTTAGTAAACAGAGGTACAAAAAGAAGCAAATATGCCTGCAATAATAGCATGATGGCCTACCTTTTGATCAACAGCTGTAAACAACCTGTCACTGCCAGTCGGTTCTTTAGATAGGTTTATCAATGCCAGAGCTTAAAGCTAAGAGCAATATGAGTAATATTTATTGCGGTCACAGCCGTAAACAATTCTAGCGGAACACTCCATTACTGTAACTATGCAACCGTCCATTTATACATATCGTTCATTAAAGAACCATGCACATCATATTAAGTTGCTCTTTTCTGTTCCCAAATGATTTCCTATAGAATTAGAATACGTGGACCGCTGCTTCGGTTTCAACATTCTTGCACGATGGCTATGGCGTGCACTTCATGCATACGGTACGGTACGTGAGGTACAAAGAGCTGTAATTGCCGAACAGGCGGACCTGACGGCTTGTCCCATTTCGCCTGAAAGTGCGCGCCGTGATCGAGCGCTTCGCGAGCAATATATTTCGGACGATATGGTTGCCTCATACCGGTCGTCAATGTTTTGTACAATGTGTCCCGCGTGCACGTTGTTTACTTTGCAGTGACAGAGACGCAGTGCACACACGGCTTATGTGCCTTTTTGCTTGTATTGTTATTTTCCCCCGCCTTCGAAGCGTGTCTGCGAAATCGCTCTCCTATTGTCGCCGCTTTCTGATAACGCCCTCACCTGAAGGCGCGTGCTCAGAATAGGGGCGTCGATTAAGAAAATTTTGAAAAGGGGCTCACTTGCGCTGTTCACGGCTTTCAATTCCTCAATATGATATTAACCATTATAAAAGTGGAGGTTCATTATGACTTAATTATAGCCTAATCATCAAGCGGCATCACGCACATAATGTCCGCCCCACTGTAAAATTCCCTTGCACAGACGGCACGAACAGTTTTCAAAACTTCGTCTGTACATCTGAGAACAAAAAACTGCCCTTAACTCGTAACAAAATCCAAAAACTGTGTGAACATGGCTTCCTGCGCGCAGAAGAGAGGCTGTCCAAAATATATGTACAAAGCCGGGCGCATAGTATCTGGTTACTAATTGATTGCGGCGCGCTGCACAGTCAAAATACTGCGCAAATGGCTGCCTGCAGTGTTCTGTCACGTGTTGGTGGCATACACACCTGTTACGCACGGCTCCTCTATTTTCGGCGCAAATGCTATTCATATCGCAGCCAGCAAATAAGTCCACGCAGTTGTTTGCATGTAACCCGGACGAAAATTCGCTTAGTTCTTGAAGTCATGCTTCGCGCAGTTGTTTCGAGGAGAATACGGAAAGAGACCATTTGGGACTAGTAAGAGATTATATAGAACCAATTATGAAGCAACGGCATGCGGCAAAGATATATACTCACGGTCTAAGATGACGGCGTTCACTGAGTCCGATAATGCCGATGGTATCCCGCCGTAACTGTAATCCGTACTCCGGCGACATTTCACAGCTCAGCTATTTACTGATATGTAGCAAGCACAAACCGGAGCACATGGACATGTATAGGCGCAAGAGAAAATTATGCACAGCACAATGAAAAAGAAAATTAATGAGGGAAGAAATTAACGAACGGTTTAAGAAGCTGTCACAAGTCTTGTAGCGTCTCCAACAAGCTCTGAAATGAACGTTTCGGGAGGAGGCCGCACAGCAGCGCAGCCGGGGATGCTGTCTGTCGTGTCTTGCACGTAGACGCGTAGGCGAGAGGGAACAACGAACCGCTCAACTAGTGGGCGATTCCCGCCGCGGTGTTGTGTTCGCAAGGGCTGCGCGTGGGAACGAAGGACCAACGACCCTCTCAACATTCCATTCCGCCCTCTTCTGCTTGCACCGGCCAGCCGTGACTTCGGACCATGCCGATGAGCGGCCGCCAGCGCGCACCGCTCGAGTCGAGTTCTAATAAATAGTTTTGTTTTGTGTGTTCGCAAACGCATTGTTTCTTCAAGCCAACCACGGACATAACATTTTCTAAAAAAAATAGAAAGCCTCCCCATCTACCATCCACATTCTTGCGTAAATCCATACAGTTGGTGCATCGACAAATGCGCGCGTCCCCTCCCTTTCGCCACCTATGATCGAACAAAGCATGGTCGTTAGACCTTTTATATTTACTTCAAAATATTATATATTGTTGCGTGATGACTGATTAATAATGCCAAAGAGGCGGAGTTCCGAGCTTCTCTTCTATTCTGGCCAACTTTAGTTATAGATTATACAAATTATGCTCAAGTTAGCTAGCTGAAAAATATCCGACTAAATATATACATGTTTTTATTTGTATTCAGTAAATGTTCGCTTTTCGGTTATGAGTAGATGTTTTTATAAAAATTCTCAACATCGGCCCAGGAAACGAAAATTTTTCTAATTTGCAGGCCTTTATTTCAGAAAAGGTTCATGGTAGAGCAGCAATAATTCCACAATATGTTCTCAGCATAATTATCCGCAAACAGCTAAAGCTCATATTTTTATGACATTTGGATACAGAGATACGATCGCGCTAATTTACAGAAAACGGCGAACGTTGGAAATTTTTAGGAAAACAAAAACAGTTTTCACATTGTTTAAACTTTTTCCACCTATTCTACACTACCTCAGCTTTCAAAACCATTAAAACACCTTGCATAATTTTGTTGCGCAAGTAATTATGGCCACTTCGATAAAGCCTTTGTCCAATTATAGCGCACCGCGCTGTTCTGAACATTCTACGGAATTTGTGAATTGTTCAAGGTTTTTAAATTTTGGCATATAATTTTGTAACGGGGAGAAATATATTTACAAGAGAGGATTAAAGATATATTCATTGAGGAACAGCCAAGGAGCCAGGCTACGAGGGCCGCCCATTCGACGCACTTCTTTTTCTTAATCTTCCACAAACGAGCGCGCCACTTCGTCCTCATCATTCTCCAGCTGTAACAATATTTCTTCGCTCATGTTTTGTCTCGACTTCGCAAATCGACGGTGACAGACACAGCAATGAATGATTCAGAATCATTTTTGAGCGCGTCGAGGTCCTGATGCGCTGTGGCATCAGGCACCACACAGATGTTTTTCGCAATCACCTTCACCTTAACGCGGATTGCACAAAAAAAGACGATAACGTTCAATGAGCAAGCAAAGTATTCCAAATCATTTTAGTAGAATGAAAGAATTGGAAAGGGCATGGAAATCTGCCTTATTAAAACAGTGTTTCTAGGCTGCATTTGTTTTTTCGAATGACTCGAGAGCGCACATTATTTTCATTCCTGTACAGTTTATTTTATTCCTTTGCCACCGCCTAGCGCGGTTGCAATGGTCAAACTCTAAACTAATAGGCGGAAAAAAACTTTTTTTGTTTACTGGCGATATATATGTTGTGCGCTATATAAATGTACCGGGGCCTTCATGCTCGCAATCTGCGCGAAAAACTGTCATTTTTTTTACCACCGTGTGAATGCCCAAAGCTAAAATGGTAACCTCGCGAGTCTTCCGGCTTTTCATTTTCCAGTGATTGCGTCTAGAAAGTACACACATCGTATTCGGTCCTTTCTCCAGGTAAACAGGCGATGCTGCGCGTAGTTCCTTATGGATAATACAAAAGCACTAGAACAAAAACATCGCTGAGAAAATGGTCATTTGTTCCTTCAACTTGAGGCAACGTTTTCCTTCTCGCCAATGAAAAAGCTACCTTCTAATCACTAATTTAATGTCACATGAACATGCTCGACACGATTTCGTTTTTATGCGCGTTCTCACTGACAACTGGATTTGTACTATAGGTTAAGTATAGATGCAGGGATGTAATCGGCGTCCAATACAGGCATATTGGGTCGTGAGTGCTAGCCGGTCTGCGGTATACATATGTGGTCGCACGGTCCTGCTATCATTAAATATAATTGTGCGACAAACGTATGCGACTGCGACAAAATCTGCATGCATGCCAATAGGCTAAAACCGTAAACACATATAGCTGACCCCCAAAGGTGCGCCGCATATGAGCGCACCGAAAAGACGAATCCAGACAGTTGCAGCGGTATGTGCTGGAATGCGTTATAGTAATTGTCGTCACGTACGTGGTACTCTGTGAGGTCCGAACGATCGGCTGAAATGTTGCCGGAATTAAATGCCGCGGTTTGGCGTCCAGCGCACGTGTATTCAACCCTAAAAATGGAGAATTTGTTTTGATTGAATGGTCAACGGAAAATATTCACTTCGGCAGCCCATTAAAGCTGCGTTTTTAGGATGGCGATGACAATTGCGAGATCAGGGGACAAAGTGGTCCATCGTGGGCAGTTTTCATACAGGGATAGCTAATACTGGAAAAACACAAGACAAATTGCAATGGTCCATTACAGCCAGTTTAAAAAAACGGAACGGTCAACGACGGAAGAACACAGGACACCTTGGTCCATTGTAGCCAGTTTTAAAAACTGAACGGGCAACGCCGGAAGAACACTGGACAACATGGTCCATCGTAGCCAGTTTTAAAAAAGGAACGGCCAACGACGGTGAACACAGGACAACTTGGTCCATTGTAGTCATCTTTAAAAAACTGAACATCCAATACTGGAAGAACAGAGGATAACATTGTCCATTGTAGCCATGTTTGAAAACCGGAACATCCAATGCCGGGAGAACACAGGACAACTTGGTCTATTGTAGCCAGTTTTAAAAAACGGGAAGCCCAATGACGGAGGAATGCAGGACAGCTTGGCCCATTATAGCCAGTTTTAAAACCCGGTGCGACCATTATTGGGGGAACAACGGCAATCTCGGTCCAATATAGACAATATGTACGTACGGCAGTGCCAATATCGGGAACTCACTGTACATCTTGGCCCAAGCTAGCCAGTGTCGGCTACTGGCAGAGCCAACACAGAGAGCATTGGCTAGTCTGGGCCATTGTAGGACACTGTGTTGACTGGCATATCCTATGTTGGGAGCATGCTGGTTAGGCTGGCCCAATGTAGGGCCACTGTTTGCCGTTGTACATACAACATTGGCCCAATGCTTTGTGCTGCCTGGGACTGTTCAGATGAATGCTCCATAGGTATTGAAAAGCCAGAGAATTCTTTGAAGTGGGAATGGTGGAAATTCAATGTAAGCAACTTCCGGACAAATTCTATATCCGAAGAACAAATTGGTAAAATAGACCGCGGAAAGAAACATGTATATATGCCAACAGTGGTAGCTCTTAAAAGAAACTGAAAATCCGAGCAATATATAGGGATACCTGTATACGGTTTGAATAAAAATAAAGATACGGAGCTCAGGGCACCGCTATTTAGGTTGCCTCAACAGGAATCTCGAGCGCCAGGGAAATGGATGGAAGATATAAGAAAAACAAAAAAAGCTAAAATTAATGGAAGAAGAACGGTACCGGGGAGCATTAGCGAGGGCAAGGGCAGAGTACACAGCAGTAGGGAAAGCGCCATCAGAGCGAGTACTAGGGTTCAAAAGCAAATGCTGAAACAAACCACTTCGACAAAATAGAATGGCGTGGGATCTTCTCAGCAGAGAACGATGGCACCCAAGCGGCTTTCAGGGACCATTACCAGACGCTTTTCGCGTCGCATGTAGTAGACACTAGCATCATCCAAGATACGTTTCTTGAGCTTATATCGCGCCTCGACAAGGAAGTAAACGATCGATCACAAGTAGAGATAAGTGAGACAGAAGTGGAGAATACATCTGACAGTTCAGACCGCGGTAAACCACCTGGACCAGATGAATTCCCCCCCCCCCACCCAGCGCGCGTTTATAAAAGCAATTCAAGCATGACATTACCACGATCTTGAACTTGAATTTTAACGATGTCTCCAATGTTAATTCACTGCTCCCATTATATGCGTCACCACACATGGTCCTCTTACCTAGAACGGATAAGATAGATAAATTACGACTGGTTACAGCCCATAGGCTAATTCGGGACCTCACCATCCAGTGGTCACTGCATCGCACTTTACCGATTACCTCTACATCTTTAACAATGGCGGTGATTGAACACAGTATGAAGTCAATTTCATTTTAAGTCTCCCGTTAGGACTTTTCCACGTCCATTTCCGGTTCTTCCGTTTGCTGAAGAACGTATTAATGATTCTTAAGTTATTGCTCTCTGCAAACTCAACTAGTAAGTCCCCCCTACTATTCCTAGAGCCAATACCATAGCCACGTATTGCCTCGTCTCCTGCCTGCTTTTTCCCTACATTGGCATTTAAGTCTTCCATTAGTACAGTATACTGCGTCATTACTTTTGGCATAGCCGATTCTACATCTTCGTAGAAGCTTCCAACTGCCTGGGCATCATAACTACATTTAGATGCATAGGCCTGTACAGACTTCAGTTTATACCGCTCATTAAGCCTGATTACGATGCCTGTCGCCCTCGCATTAATACTATAGAATTCATCTATATTACCCGCTATATACATATTGACAAGGAAACCTACTCCTAGTTGTCGCCTCTCCGGTAAACCTCGTTAACACAGTACATGCCCATCCTTCAGTACAGTATATGCCTCATCCAGCCTCCTAATCTCACTAAACCCTATGACATCCCATTTCATACCCTCCAGTTTCTCTAACAGCACTTATAAACTAGCTTCACTAGCTAGGGTTCTGGCGTTAAACGTTACCAGCGTCAGTTTCCAATGGCGGCCTGTCCACCGGAGCAAGAAATTCTTAGCACCCAATGCTGCGCCACAAGTCTGACCGCCGCCTTGGACAGTTGTTCCGCAGCCGCTGGTGACTGAGGGCCGGGGTGAACAAGGAATGCAACAGATTAGTAAGAAACCAGCGATGAATTCCCGGTGAGGGGGAAGGCAGAAGAGTTCTGAATCTCGCAACAGAATAGATATTCAGCTCTAACCGAGCGGCCACATTACCCTAGAAGAAATGAACAATAATTTCAGAGATATAATTACTGAGGGCGTTCCAGAAGTAGGCGGTAGGATAGTTAGAGAGGATACCGGTAAGCTGTCTAAGGAGACGAAAGATTTGATTAAGAAACGCCAGAGTATGAAAGCGTCCGATCCAACAGACCAGATAGAATTGGCCGAGCTATCAAAACTATTTAATAAGCCCTAGGTGACCTATATAAGGAAGTATAACATGGAGAAAATTGAGCATGCTGTAAAGAACGGGGGAGGCCTTAAAGCGGTAAAGAAGAAATTGGGCATAGGAAAAAACCAGGTGTGTGCGATAAGGGACAAGGCGAGCAACGTCATCGCGAATATGGACAAGATAGTCAAAGTAGCCGTGGAGTTCTATATAGATCTCTACAGTAGCCAAAGTAGTCAGGACCGTGATGAGATTGGCGGTAGGGAAAAACGGTCAGTGGTTCCACCAGTGACAAAGGACGAGGTCAAGAAAGCATTAAAAATTATGAAAATGGGGAAATCAGCTGGAGAGTATCAGATAACTACAGATTTGTTGAAGGCCAGGGGGAATATCGTACTCGAAAAACGGCCACCCTGTATTCGCAGTGCCTGGTGTCCTCGAAGGTACCGGAGACATGGAAGAATGCAAACATTATCCTCATTCATACGAAAGGAGACTCTAAGAACCTTAAAAATTACAGACCAATCAGCTTACTGTCTGTTACGTATAAAGTATTTACTAAGGAAATCGCTAATACAATCAGGACAACCTTATACTGGAATCAAGCAAAGGATCAAGGAGATTTTCGGAAACGGTACTCTACTATAGATCATATCCATACCATCAACCAAGTGATAGAAAAATTCTCAGAATGCAGCAGCCCTTATACATACCAATCATTGATTACGAAAAAGCATTTGACTCAGTTAAAAGCTCGGTGATGATACAGGCATTGTGAAATCAGGGGGTAGACGAGCCGTTCGTGAAAGTGCTGGAAAATGTGTATAGTGGCTGCAGAGCAACCATAGTTCTGTATAAAGAAAGTAACGAAATTCCCATAAATAAAGGAGTTAGGCAAGAAGACACAATCTCCCCAGTACTATTCACAGCATGCTTAGAGGAATTATTCCTCGGAATGGGAGCAGTTAGGGATAGGGTAGATGCAGAATACCTCCGTAATCTGCGATTTGCTGATGGCATTGCCTTGCTAAGCAACTCGGGGGATGAACTGCAAATAATGATTGGTGACCTAGACAGGAAAAGTAGAAAGGTAGGCTTGAGAATCAATATGCATAAGACTAAGGTAATGTTCAACAGCCTCAGAAAGGAACAGCAGTTTACCATAGGTAGCGAAGTACTGGAAGTAGTAGGCTGATATGTCTACTTAGGGCATGTAGTAGCCGCAGATCCGGACAATGAAAATAAGATAACAAGAGGAATAATATTGAGATGGAGCGCATTTGGCAAGCACTCGCAGATTATGGCTAGCCGCTTACCGGTATCGCTCAAGAGGAAATTATACAACAGTTGCATCTTACCTGTTCTCACCTATGGGGCTGAAACGTGGAGGCTAACTAAGAGGGTTCTACTTACGCTCAGGACAGCCCAGATGGCTATGGAACGAAACATGGCAGTGGTAACATTAAGAGATAAGAAGCGTGCAGAGGGGGTCAGAGAAATAACTCAAGGTGCCGACATTCTAGCGGAAAATAAGAAGAAATAGACATGGACAGGAGTGCGAAGAGAGGATAACCGAAGGTCGCTTAGGATAACAAACTGGATTCCACGGGAGGGAAAGCGTAGCAGGGGGCCGCAGAAAGTCAGGTGGGCGGATGAGGTTAAGAAGTTTGCAGTGGTCAAGTGGATGCAGCTTGCACATGACCGGGCTAATTAGGGAAATATGGGAGAGGCCTTCGCCGCGCAGTGGGTATAGTCAAGCTGCTGATGATGACGATAACAGCCCATAGAGCAATAGCGCTTAAAAATGTCGAATACAAACACTTTATGACAATAGCAGCTCGAAGGTTGCAGATTGTGATTAAGGACGTAATGGATCCCCACGAGACGTGTGGTATAAAAGGACGCTCGATTGTTTTCACCAGTCATAAAGCGCGAAGCCTTCTCGGGTGTTGCGATGACTGAAATGATCTCCTAGCCATGCTGCAGATCGACTTAGAGAAAGCATCTGACTGTTTTGCTCATGCAGTTCATTTTGGATCAACTTTGGTTTAGTTATCAGTAAGGGCGTGGCCCTGGCGTACAAAAACAGCACGACGATAGTGATCGTAAACAAGATTCAGCGGGCCCCCATTAGCGTGCAGCATTGGATGCAGCAGGGAGCCTTTTTTGTTGTGCGCCAGCCCCGGATCGTTAAATGCTCATCATAATTCTCCTTGTGTACCGTGAAGATGATTGGATTCCGCGAGTGACAGATACTGCCCCTTTCCTTTTCTGTAAACGATTTATTGAACGCCGATAAACTTTGATGTATTCTATTGAATGCTGATTGTGTTCCGCCAGGGGATCGCGATATACCATCACGACTGGTCATGAAGTCACCAGGCTATTAGCCGGGAAAATCCCCAAAACTAGAAAATCTAAGACCTATTTCTCTAACCTCATGCATGGGGAAATTGATGGAGCATGTAGTCCAGATACGACTGACTCGCTTTGTGGAGAAAACCAACCGGTGACCGCATGAGATGGTAGGCTTACGACCGGGTGGGAGCAGGCAGGACGTCATGATCCGACTCAAATACGACATAATCGACTCGCGTTCTAGAGACGTCAAGGTGATTCTCGGCCTGGACTTGACAAAGGCTTTTGATAAAGTTAAGCACGAAGCAATCCTCCACGGTCTCCAAGACATCGGAGTAGGTGTACAAATATACGAGTACATCAAGTACTTTTTGTGAAACAGAACTGCTTGCATGACGGTTCAAGACATTCAGTCCCCCACAGTGAAATTAGGAAGCAGGGGGACGCAGCAGGGCTCGGTTCTCTCCCTGTTCCTTTTCAATGTGGCGATGAGAGGCCTCTCAGAAGATATGAGGAGCATAAAGGGGCTAAATTTCAGTATTTATGGGGATGACTTCAATCTCTGGATTAGCCAGGGTAGTGATGCGAGCACTCTGGAGCGCCTGCAGGTGGCGGCGGACACTGTCGTAGACTACGCTGCCAGTAGGAGTCTATCATGCTCGCCGACAAAATCGGAATTATTCATCTATAGCCCAAAGTCACATCGATGCAAGCGCAGTTGGGAATTTGACATTAAAGTAGAAGGCAAATTAGTTCCAAAGATAGATCAAACCAGAATCTTATGACTATTCATTCAGGATAATGGAAATATTGATGAAACAGTAAAAAAGCTAGAGAGATTCGCCACGTTAGCCATTGGCATATTTAGAAGAATCGCTTTGAAAGGACGAGGCCTGAAGGAAAGGAGCTTGTTTAAACTAACCCAAGCTTACGTAATACGTTGCGTGAGCTATGCCACGCCGTTCTTAAATATCAGGTCGGAGGAAAAGAAGAGGTTATACTCTCTCATTCGACGGTGCATAAAGAGGGCCCTGGGCTTACCAATTACCACATCCACAGAGAAGCTCCTTTCGAGGGGAGTGCACAATAGCTGGGACGAAATAGCGGAGGCTGTCAGAGTTTCGCAGCTGGAAAAATGAAGTCGAACGACCCCGGACAGAACTATACTCGAAATTTTAGGCCTGGAGACAGATAGGCGACTGCGAGAAAAGTCAAGCATCCCACAGGACTGCCGAGAAAGTATAATCATTCCCCCCTTCCTTGTAACATGCATCCCATATTCAACACAGAGAGGAGGGAGAAGAGAGCAGAAGCACTAATCAGACGCTTCGATTCAATGGGCAGCAAGTCGGTTGCGTACGTGGATGCGGGAAGTGGTAAAACGGGGGCGACGGTCGCCTCTGTGGTCGACGGCCGAGGTGCCCCGGTATCAGCCGCCACCATTGGAAGCCGCAACGCCGAAACGGCTCAAGAAGTTGCTATAGCGCTCGCTTGCGTCGGAACGCAAGCCAATTTCATAATCAGCGACAGCAAAACGGCTGTTCGGAATTTTGGAAAGCGTAGGGTCTCGCCGGAAGCGGCAAGGATTCCGGTCAGTACACGATTAAAGAGAAACATTCGCCTTATTTGGACCCCTCCACATACGTCCGTTCCTGGCAACGAAGCGGCCCACGAGTTAGTCCGAGCTCTGTACTTCCGGCTAACTGTGGAGCCGCCCGACTGCCGGAACGTGGATGAGCATCTACAAAAATATACGGAGATTCTTGAAAATTACAGGTTAAGCAGGAGACTGGTCCACCACCGGATAAAAGTCTAAACAATAGGCAGGCAGTCGCATGGCGATGTCTGGAAGCCTGGAACTTTGTAAACCCGGTCTGGACTTATTATGTCCAGATGGGCGATAGACAAAACGATAAATGCAAGCACTGTGGGAAGAAAGGGACCCTCTACCACATAATCTGGGAATGTGCTAGCTCCCGAGGGCTAAAACAAATATAAATTGTAGGGAAGCCTCGGAAGCCCTGCTGCAGAGCGAGGTCCCTGCTCCTTAGCAACAAGTCATCCGCCTGAAGGAAGAAGCCGCGAAAAGCCAATACCTCTTTGCCTCCTTCTAATAGCGGAGGTCTCGGCTCCCGTCCCTTAAGCTTGCGTGCCGGGGGGCGCGGACTGGGGGCCTCTTTATCTGGTGGAAAAATAAAGTTATCACATCACATGCATATATGAGGCTAATCCAGCAGGGCGTCCTATCCAGGCGTCTGTGAGGCGCCTTTCATGTGGCGCTTCCTCGAACGCCGCATCACACAGCAAACAGAAGCTGACCCAGATGTCTAGAAGGCGTTAGTGCAGCAGGCATTAGAGGCGCCTAAATTGATTTACAGGAAAGAGAAGGCGCAGTATTTGTCACAATTCACAGTGGACACTCGTACATCGTATCAAAGGAAAGGAGGAAAATGGGAGTGAAATAGAGGGAGATAGAAAGGACTTTGTGGAGCGTTACGATCCACCGCGCTATAACGGCTTTTGCCTTGTCGCACTTTAGTGGTCCAAAATGCCCTGTACAATTTTGTTGTAGAAGCAACACTATGTTAACTGTTAGCTATTTTGCATAACCGCCGATGAGCTAAGCTGCACATGCGCAAGGAGCGAGTGACGTTGCTTAGAGCACAGCTGGAGAGCCACGTCGGAGGCGTGGTGGTGGTGAACTCTTTTATTGCGCCCAAAAACAGGGGCCAATCAAAGGACCGGTTAAGCTGGCTTAAAGGAGGTCGGCGGGGATCCCTCATGTCGTGGCCTCCACCGCGGTTGATAAGCCAGCGTTAGTCTGCTGCCTCGGAAGTACGCAGGAGAGCCTCCCGCGTCTCTGGGGTGTTTGAATTGTCTGTTTTGTAGTGTGTACAAGTCCACGCCATGTGTACAAGAGTGGTCGGAGTTGAGCAGTGTTTACACATGGGGGTTATCTGTTCCGGAAAGATCCTGATGTATAAGAGGGGGTGTGGGAAGCTGCCGGTTTGTAGTTTGTGCCATTAAAAGGCCTCGCAACTTGTCAGATCGCGGTGTGCGGGAGGATATGTGCATGTTGAAATCGGTGTTGCTGGAGTATCTCCCTGTAAATGGTGAGTAGAGAAGCGCGTGAGATATTAGAGTCAGCGGAAGCCGGGTGGCTGATCATACTTGCGGCTCGGCAGCTGAGGCCTCGAGCGAGAGTGTGCGCCTGGGCGTTTCTGCTGAACGACTCGTGGGCTGGAGCCCAAAGAAGTAACCGAGATGTGTAAGAGGGTTCTGTAGAACCTAGAATGTGTAACGCCTGGCAAGAGATACGGCCAGCATCGTAGTTGCGGATAGCCTGTTGAGAGTCACTGATGATGACTTTGGTATTAGGGTCAGCTACCGCCAGCGCAATGGCAACCTCCTCAGCTGGGTAACTTTTCATGCATTGCGAATGCTGCAGTCCGTGTACCAGCTGCGGTGAGTGGCGAGAGCTACCGCCACCATCGGTGGCCTCGACGGATGGTAAGAGGCGTCCGTATACGTGACGTCCAGACGTCCGCTCGAGCGTTTCTCGAATTGACGAGCCGGTCGGCCCGTCTCTCGGCGTGGTGTTCCGCGTGCATCCGTTTGGGAATGGGAGGGATGCGGAAGTTTAGGCGATATTCCGGTTTAAGTTCAGCGTAACATGGGGCCGATCTCGGCGGGGCGATCTCAACTTGCTGCAATACCGCTACGCGGAGCCGCCGACTACGGCGCAGAACAACCTCCGCTATAGTGTACTAGAATATTATAGTACACTGTACCTCTACCAAGAGAGATGTCCTCGGTGGCTGTCGCGTGAAGTAACGGCGCTGCAGTCGGCTCTTGCTTAGGGTGCCTCGATGTAGCGCACCGCCCTATCGAGGCACCCGACTCATGCTCCTTGCCTGGCACGCCGTTTGCTACACGCAGGTGGTTGTGGTGAAAACGTTTAATAAAAATATAGAGTTACATAAAGGTTGCTCTGGGGTCAGGCTTAGTGCCCATTCTCCTCAGAAATACAAGGTGGAGTCCCTAGAACGGGACCCCAGTGGCTTCCGCTGCCGCCATTGCTCGTTTGACCAAGGCGTTTTGGACTTTAAGGTCGGAGCAGGAGAGTGGGGTCGCCACCCAGTTATGCCGGGTAGTGTTTGGGTTAGGTGCAATGGCAGGGTTGGAGGGGCACGCCCACGCCATGTGGAAAACGTCCTGAGGACATTTCACCGCAGTGCAGGCACACCCCGGAGAAGGCACTGTCAAAGTGTTTAAGTGACGCCGGGCACATCATGGTATTCGCAAGGAGGCGAAGAAACACGCGTTCCTCCGCTCTTGTTAATCCTTTACACGGGTTGGGGTAAATATTGTGTCTGTTTTCGTACAGCTGCGTAATTTCTCTGAAAGTGTAGGCTGGTGTG
This sequence comes from Amblyomma maculatum, assembly GCF_055883805.1. Classification (NCBI taxonomy): domain Eukaryota; kingdom Metazoa; phylum Arthropoda; class Arachnida; order Ixodida; family Ixodidae; genus Amblyomma; species Amblyomma maculatum. The sequence goes on along the minus strand of NC_139347.1, from coordinate 176,236,226 downwards.
AATTCTTCTGAGTTGGAAGGAGACGAGGTTGCCCGGTTAGAAAGCGCGCGGGCGGCGGCATCTGCTGCCTTGTTTCCTCCTAGCCCAATATGGGGCGGAGCCCTGACTATGAAGCGACGGGATGGAGTTTCCACGTACGAGCTGTTTTGCAGTAGTCGGTAGGCCAGGTCCGAGCTGTTTTTTAGTAGTCGCGGTAGCCCAGGTACGGGACCCAGCCCTGTTGAAAGTTCCTGCACGCCCCCCTGTTGAAAGTTCCTACACGCCCCTTGCGAGTCCGTTATGATTGTTTTGGAATCAGAGTGTGTTGCTGCTAACGCGATGGCGACCGCCTCTGCCTGTGTTACGCTTCGGGCTTTATATGTGAGCCCGTTAACCGTCTTGGATTCTTGGATCACTGCCGCCGTGTACCACCCGTCTTGGTGCGGGCCGGATGCGTCCGCATAGTACACTCCGGGTTTCCCTTCGTAGTGATGAGCTAATGCCTCTGACCTGGCCATGCGCCTACCCTCGTGGTCGTCCTTGGACATATTAGTGGGGAGTGGTTTTACGTGCAGGGCTTATCGCCACTCGTGGGGAAGCCTTACTCTTTCCTCGGTTACAGTCGTGTGTTGTATGTGTAGACAGGGTAATAGGCGACGCCCCGACGGTGTCTGCGACAGTCGCGTGTATTGTCTTGTGAGGTGGGCTTCTCGCAGCTCCTCGAACGAGTACGTCATACCCAGACCTTGGAGTCTCAGGTTCGACGTGGTTATAGGGAGGTCGAGGGCCTACTTTGCTATTTTGCGCGGGATCATCTTGATGGTGCTCTCGTCGTGTTTCTTGAGGTGGAGATAGGGGGTCGAGTGCAGGATTCCATCTGTTACAAAGGAATTGGCCAGTCGTAGAGCATATTTGTTTCTCAGTCCCCCTTTCTTGTTTGAGACTCTGCGGACCATTCGGCCCACCTGGAAGAAGTGGAGGTTTCCGAACGTCTGAAGCTAGCGCTCTTCCACTTTTCTGGATTTTATATCGCTGAGAGCTATTTGTGATCTCGACATCCTTCGGGATGGCGGGCGCAAGACCCCTGCGCCCACCCGCCACCATCGAACAGGCTACAGCGTACTCGACGGGTCACCTTGACGTCGCGGACGTGGAGCTTCCAGACTCGTCAGATGACTCCACAGTGACTGAGATGGATTCCGACAACAGCTACACGCCTGTACAGTCGCGCCGCCTGAAAAGGAAGCTGCGCCGAACGTCAGTAATGAGTGAGACACCAAAGAAGAATGCTGAGAAGCAAGGGATCTTTTCCGTGGCCTTCGTACCAACAACGGCAACGGCGAATCTGAATGTGATAAACAGACAGCACCTGACCCAGTTTTTCGACCAGCTGGTTCCCGGTGAAGTTGACGAAGTCAGAATTAGTCCCTGGAAGAATGTCCTGACCGTGGATGTCAAATCCCAGGCTACAGTGGACAAGCTGAAAGGAATTGGTGCGCTAGGCAACATGCCGGTCCGTTCATTTTTTGCTCATGGGAAAAAGACTACTGCAGGTGTAATCACCGACGTTGACACCGAGATAAGAGAAAGCGATCTCTGCACGCTGATCAAATCTACGGCGCGCATTGTGAATGTTCATCGATTCGGCCGCTCACAGTGCGTTAAATTAGCCTTTGAAACTGAATCCCTCCCATCCCACGTTAAAGTGGGCTATGTGAGACACCCAGTTCGGATGTATGTTCCAAGACCTGTTCAGTGCCACAAATGCCACAAGATCGGACATGTGAGCGCCGTTTGTCGAAACGAGGTATCCTGCCGTCGATGCGGCGGTACACATCCTCATGACGCATGCCAGAAGGAGACGGTCAAGTGTGCGAACTGCTCGGCTGCCCATGAAGCGACGGCTAAGGACTGTCCTAAAATTCGGGATGAAAAACGTATACTGAAAAAGATGGTGAGAAATAACTCGACTCATCAAGAAGCGGCCGCGTCTATTCGTCGTCGCAAGCACTGTTCCCGACGCCGACTCAAGGAATCGGAAGGCAAGCCTAGCCTGGATAAGTCAACTTCAGAGTTAACGTCAGCTCAGGTGCCACAACAGATTGAGTCTAGTCCCGTTAAGAGTACTCTTGCTGTAATGTCGCAGACAGTGTCACAGGCCATGGATCAGACAGCGGCTGTTGTATTACCTACCGCCTCTGATGCTGAGTGGCCAGCTCTACCATCAAAGGCCGACGCCAGGCCTAATCCCAGTTTGGTTGCCACACGTACTGAAAATTCCGACAACCCCGACAGCCAGCAGGTAAAAGAAATGCTGAAACAGCTGCTTCGTTCAATGCGGGTGCTGCTCTCCAGCATCAACATGCAAACAGCAAAGTTTGCTGTTCAGTTTTTGGACGCATTTGAGCCGCTCTTGGCGGCATTGCAATAATTCACAATGGCGCAACAAACTAAACCCACATCTCTGACGATGCTCTTGCGCCGCAGTGTAGTGATGCAATGGAATGCCCGAGGCCTGCGTGGTCGGCTGAGTGACTTCCGACAGCGGGCACAGAAGTACCGCTTTTCTGCGATTGTGATCTGTGAGCCCAACATGCCGGCTGCTTTCCGCCTTTCTGGATATGTTCTGCTATGGTCTAGAGAAGCAAACGAAACAAGCAAAGTGCTGGTATGTGTACGCCAGGACATTGCGCACGTCCGCCATGCTCTGCAGCCCCACAACACGAACCACTACATTTGTTTGACGTTATTCCTGAAAGGACGAGTATGTTCTGTAATAGGCGCTTATATTACACCGAGGGATGGCTTGGACAAATCATATCTATTTTCAACAATCCAGTGTTGTGCAGCTCCTCGTATTATTGTGGGGGACTTTAATGCTCACCACCCTCAGTGGGGTAGTGCAATAATGAGCAATAGAGGAAGAGACCTGGCAGACTTTAGGCATACGCACGATCTCGTCAATATAAACGATGGCTCACCGACGTTTCTACGCGGAACAACCTACAGCAGCTGCTTGGATGTGGCGTTTGTTTCCAGAAGCCTCCATCTCTCCGTTTCTTGGTGTAGTGATGTGGAAACACATGAGAGTGATCACTTACCAACGTACATATGCATCAAGTGGTTTGCACCTGCCACTTCACCTCGTGTGCAATACACAGACTGGCCCGCCTTTAGGGCAGCGGTGGAGACTTCCAGCGTGGACCTCCAGTCACCATCTCAAATAGAGGGACTCATTACTTGCTCTCTCATTGAGAACACTCGCTATGTTAGTGTGCCGGTGTCAGTGTCCAGCATCGACGTGGAATTCGAGCGGCTTCGCGCGATCCGTCGGCGGGCTGAAAGGAAATACAGAAGAACGAAATCCGCGCAAGATCTCGCACTTTCTCGCCGAGCTAAACGACAAGTTTTGCGTCACCTGGAGAGGTTAGGACGACAACGTTGGAGACAGTTCTGCCCATCACTGGATCCCCGTAAGCCCCTGTCGCGTATCTGGCATGTTGCGAGAAGCTTGCGCACACCTCCGCTTGAAAGGCACCCTTTTCGTGCCCTGGCCCTTTACCAACGCCGCAATGAAGTTGACGTAGCTGAAGATTTTTGTAAAATGGTTGTGGGCACAAACCAGGCACAGTTACCAATTTCAGAGGTTTTTGCACCACCTTCGCCGAATGATCAATACGACGTGCCCTTTACAATAGCTGAATTAGACGCCGCTCTTGCTTCTTGTCGGCATTCATCTGCACATGGTCCTGACGGGATTACTTATTCAACCTTATCGAACCTAGGCAAGGATGGTAGAACTGCACTACTTAATTATTTTAATGATATATGGGCTTCTAGTACTGTTCCTGAACACTGGAAAATTAGCCGCCTGGTTGCTCTTTTGAAGCCTGGAAAGCCTCCTCTCGAACTTACCTCATACCGGCCAGTTGCCCTAGCAAGCTGTGTTGGAAAGGGTATGGAGCGCATGGTGCTGGCAAGACTTGAGTGGTATATAGAGAGTAATGATCTTGATCCGAATATGATGACTGGATTTCGCCGCGGACGCTCTTCTATTGACAGCGTCATCGACCTTGTGGCGACAGTAGAACACGAAAAGCGTCACCGTCGACTAGTAGCTGCTGCATTTTTAGATATAAAGGGAGCTTACGACAACGTCCTCCATGAAGCTATTCTTGATGGACTTGACGACGTGGGAGTTGGTGGCCGGCTGTACTTGTGGACTGTAAGCTATCTCAGCGGCCGCTCTGTTTACATGACTACGCCTAAAGGAGATACTACCCACTTTCAGGTCGGTCGTGGAGTTCCACAGGGAGGAGTTCTCAGCCCAACTTTATTTAACGTTGCGCTAATTGGCCTGGTGAGTGAACTGCCAACTAACATCCACATAAGTGCATATGCTGACGACATCTGCATCTGGGCCTCTGGTTCGACGCGCCCACAACTACGTGCGAGACTGCAACGAGCTGTGTCATCAACATCGATGTACTTACGGCGTCAAGGTTTATTTTTAGCGGCAGAAAAGTGTGCAGTGAGCGCGTTTACGGGAAAATGTCTCAGCCGCTACCCGATTACCCTTCATGGAGTCGTAATACCATACGTCCCCAGGCACAGATTCTTGGGAGTAATTATTGACCACCGACTATCTTGGTCGAAACATACTGCTATGGTGAAGAAGAGGCTAATTAATTTTTGCCACTTACTTCGTTACATAGCTGGAATCAGATGGGGTCCGACTGAGCGCTCCTTAATACGGCTTTACGAGGCTCTGTTAGCTACATCCGGTACAGTCTCCCAGTACTCTCTAGTATGAGCATTTCCTGCTTGCGGACTTTAGAGAGCGTGCAAGCGCAGGCACTGAAAATATGCCTTGTACTGCCCAGATGCACCTCTAACAAAGGCACAATTGAAGAGGCACACGCTCGTCCAATGTCCATATACTTGTCACACGAACCACTTCGTTTATATTTACGAGCACTTACAAGACACCGTTTTCACCCACTCAGCAAGATTCTGGATGAGAGGCCGGACTGCGGTTTTACAAGTGCACACCGCTGCCATCAGTTGCAAGTACCGACAGGATATGCCCTCCCATATCGTCCCACCCAACCACCGTGGACGATGGATAAACCTTTGGTGCACCTTCGTGTTCCCGGAATACTAAAGAAATTAATGGTACCAATTAGTGGACTCAAACAACTTACTCTGGCACACATCTGGTCAGAATATCCCTGTTATATTCACGTGCACACCGATGGATCTGTGTCAGCACAGCCATCCGCTGCAGCTCTGGTCAACCAGCTCAGAAAACGACTCTGCATTTCCTTTTGGGACATACCTCTACATCAACCGCTGCCGAACTTGTAGCCATTCGGGAATCTATTCGCTATATATGTGGGGAACCACCTCAAAAATGGTGTATATTCACGGACTCGAGGACTGCATTACCAATTTTGGAAAACTTGTTACGCCACACTGCCTATCAGTCCCTGGCACCAAAAATTATGGAGCTCATCATATCTGCCCAGCTGCAAGGCCACATGATAATGTTTCAATGGATTCCTGCCCACTGCGGCCTCCATGGGAATGAGCAGGCCGATGTTGAAGCGAAAAGCGCCCACATCAATGGCTTCCAAACAGCTGTGCCTTTTTTAAGGGCGGATACGACGTGTCTTCTAAAGAGTTATATGAATATTGCTACAGCCACTTACTGGGCTCAACCAGACGCCCGACACCCGTCTAAGAAGGCTCGATCGAACAATTAAAGTTATTGTTCCGCGTGATATTCCGCGTCATCAGACATGCTTGATACATCGACTTCGTTTAAACGTGGCATTCACGCGCAAGTACTTACATTTATTTGGACAGATGGAATCACCGGAATGTTCAACTTGTGGCATCCCAGAGACTGTGGACCATGTATTATTGGTGTGCCCAGAGTATGCGAACGAAAGAAATGCGCTAGCTGCTTCCTTGAAGCGTTTAGACAAGAGGCCTCTGTCGGAGGAACTGCTGCTGGGCGCTTGGCAGGACAAGGGGAAGGGCGTCCAGGCAGTGCGTGCTCTTTGCCGTTATTTGAGCGCCAGCGGACTTGATTCGCGCTTGTAAAGCAAGCTGCTGTGTCTGTATATATATTTCATATGCCTTCTCCCACATCGTCACCCATCATGACCTTCTTTCTTCTCTCCTTCCCCTTCCCCAGTGCAGAGTAGCAGGCCAGATTTGAATTATTCGGGCCAACCTCTCTGTCTTTTCCTTTCAATAAATCCATCTATTCTAGTCTGGTCTCCCACCTTTTTAGCTGGTCGAGCGTGGTCAGCGCTAGCTTACGCTGGTGAATGAAAATGCCCAGTACTCCTCTCACTCGGGTATTGGTTCTGATCCAAGGCGCAATTCTATCTTGTCTGTGCATTTTTTGGAGGGACGAATATGGACGAATTCGGATTTTTTTGGTGAGCCCTGAAGGCCGCATTTTTTCGCGTACTCATTCACAGCGGTGGCTGCCTCCTGCAAGCTGGCCTCCATTTCTCCGAGAGAGCCCCGCGTGGCCCATATGAAGATGTCGTCCGCGTACAGCGCGTACTGCACACCCGAGACTTTCTCCAGGTGGAACGGGAGATTTTCCACTGCCATGTTGAAAAGCAGCGGGGATAGCACAGCTCCCTGTGGTGTACCTCTCGTGCCTAATAGAAAGGGACCGTGGTCTGCGTCCTGGATCCTCACGTAGGCCTATCTGTCTGAGAGGAAGCGTTTTATATACTCGAACGCGTTCTTTCCACACCCCGTCTCCGAAAGGTGTGTCAGGATGGCCTCGTGCGTCCCATTATCGAAGACTGCCTTCAGATCTAGGGCCAGCACTATCTTATCCCCGTTCGGATGCTCTATCGGATTTAATATTTCACTGCTAAGCTGCAGCAGGACGTCCTGAGCCGATTTATTTGGCTTGAAGCCATACATCGAGTCGGCGAAGACTCGCTTGTTTTCAACATAGTCGGGAAGTCTGTCTCTGACCATTGTTTCCATCAATTTGCCCACGCACGACGTGAGAGAAATGGGCCTGAGGTTGTCCGTATCAACGGCTTTGCCTTCCATTGGGATGAACGTTATGAGTGCCGTCTTCCATTCGGTGGGAAGAGGAACTTCGCCCGTCCAGATCGAATTGAAGTGTTCTAGAAGGGATTGGTACGCGTGCTCTGGCAGGTTTGCTAGGAGTTTTAACGTGATCCCATCCCTTACTGGCGCGGTCCCGCGTTTCATTTTCGCTAGGGCTGCCTTGAGCTCGTAGAGTTTGAAAGGTTCATCTAGCTCAACATTTTCGTCTCCACTGTACCTGTAGATAGATAGATGGATTTATTGAAAGGAAAAGGCAGAGAGGTTGGCCCGAATAATTCAAATCTGGCCTGCTACTCTGCACTGGGGAAGGGGAAGGAGAGAAGAAAGAAGATCATGATGGGTGACGATGTGGGAGAAGGCATATGAAATATATATACAGACACAGCAGCTTGCTTTACAAACGTGAATCAAGTCCGCTGGCGCTCAAATAACGGCAAAGAGCGCGCACTGCCTGGACGCCCTTCCCCTTGTCCTGCCAAGCGCCCAGCAGCAGTTCCTCCGACAGAGGCCTCTTGTCTAAACGCTTCAAGGAAGCAGCTAGCACATTTCTTTCGTTCGCATACTCTGGGCACACCAATAATACATGGTCCACAGTCTCTGGGATGCCACAAGTTAAACATTCCGGTGAGTCAATCTGTCCAATTAAATGTAAGTACTTGCGCGTGAAAGCCACGTTTAAACGAAGTCGATGTATCAAGCATGTCTGATGACGCGGAATATCAGACGGAACATAAAATTTAAATGTTCGATCAAGCCTTCTTAAACGGATGTGTCGGGCGTCTGGTTGAGCCCAGTAAGCTGCTGTAGCAATATTCATATAACTCTTTAGAAAACACGTCGTATCCGCTCTTGAAAAAGGCACAGCTGTTTGGAAGCCATTGATGAGTGCGCTTTTCGCTTCAACATCGGCCTGCTCATTCCCATGGAGGCCGCAGTGGGCAGGAATCCATTGAAACATTATCATGTGGCCTTGCAGCTGGGCAGATGTGATGAGATCCATAATGTTTAGTGCCAGGGACTGATAGGCAGTGTGGCGTAAGAAGTTTTCCAAAATTTGTAATGCAGTCTTCGAGTCCGTGAATATACACCATTTTTGAGGTGGTTCCCCACATATATAGCGAATAGATTCCCGAATGGCTACAAGTTCGGCAGCGGTTGATGTAGAGGTATGTCCCAAAAGGAAATGCAGAGTCGTTTTCTGAGCTGGTTGACCAGAGCTGCAGCGGATGCCTGTGCTGACACAGATCCATCGGTGTACACGTGAATATAACTGGGATATTCTGACCAGATGTGTGCCAGAGTAAGTTGTTTGAGTCCACTAATTGGTACCATTGATTTCTTTAGTATTCCGGGAACACGAAGGTGCACCAAAGGTTTATCCATCGTCCACGGTGGTTGGGTGGGACGATATGAGAGGGCATATACGGTCGGTACTTGCGACTGATGGCAGCGGAGTGCACTTGTAAAACTGCAGTCCGCCCTCTCATCCAGAATCTTGCTGAGTGGGTGAAAACGGTGTCTTGTAAGTGCTCGTAAATATACACGAAGTGGTTCGTGTGACAAGTATATGGACATTGGGCGAGCGTGTGCCTCTTCAATTGTGCCTTTGTTAGAGGTGCATCTGGGCAGTACAAGGCATATTTTCAGTGCCTGCGCTTGCACGCTCTCTAAAGTCCGCAAGCAGGAAATACTCATACTAGAGAGTACTGGGAGACTGTACCGGATGTAGCTAACAGAGCCTCGTAAAGCCGTATTAAGGAGCGCTCAGTTGGACCCCATCTGATTCCAGCTATGTAACGAAGTACGTGGCAAAAATTAATTAGCCTCTTCTTCACCATAGCAGTATGTTTCGACCAAAATAGTCGGTGGTCAATAATTACTCCCAAGAATCTGTACCTGGAGACGTATGGTATTACGACTCCATGAATGGTAATCAGGTAGCGGCTGACACATTTTCCCGTAAACGCGATCACTGCACACTTTTCTGCCGCTAAAAATAAACCTTGACGCCGTAAGTACATCGATGTTGATGACACACTCGTTGCAGTCTCGCACGTAGTTGTGGGCGCATCGAACCAGAGGCCCAGATGCAGATGTCGTCAGCATATGCACTTATGTGGATGTTAGTTGGCAGTTCACTCACCAGGCCAATTAGCGCAACGTTAAATAAAGTTGGGCTGAGAACTCCTCCCTGTGGAACTCCACGACCGACCTGAAAGTGGGTAGTATCTCCTTCAGGCGTAGTCATGTAAACAGAGCGGCCGCTGAGATAGCTTACAATCCACAAGTACAGCCGGCCACCAACTACCACGTCGTCAAGTCCACCAAGAATAGCTTCATGGAGGACGTTGTCGTAAGCTCCCTTTATATCTAAAAATGCAGCAGCTACTAGTCGACGGTGACGCTTTTCGTGTTCTACTGTCGCCACAAGGTCGATGACGCTGTCAATGGAAGAGCGTCCGCGGCGAAATCCAGTCATCATATTCGGATAAAGATCATTACTCTCTAGATACCACTCAAATCTTGCCAGCACCATGCGCTCCATAACTTTTCCAACACAGCTTGCTAGGGCAACTGGCCGGTATGAGGTAAGTTCGAGAGGAGGCTTTCCAGGCTTCAAAAGAGCAACCAGGTGGCTAATTTTCCAGTGTTCAGGAACAGTACTAGAAGCCCATATATCATTGAAATAATTAAGTAGTGCAGTTCTACCATCCTTGCCTAGGTTCGATAAGGTTGAATAAGTAATCCCGTCAGGACCAGGTGCAGATGAATGCCGACAAGAAGCAAGAGCGGCATCTAATTCAGCTATTGTAAAGGGCACGTCGTATTGATCATTCGGCGGAGGTGGTGCAAAAACCTCTGAAATTGGTAACTGTGCCTGGTTTGTGCCCACAACCATTTTTACTGTACCTGTAAGCTTCTCCCCTTGAGTATTGGGTAGTGCTCAAGTACTGGTGTCGGAGCTTCAGCGCTAGCTGGGCTGTATTTCCTTGTAATGCGTGTATTGCTCTCTGAAGGTGTTTCTGCGACTCGGTGCGTGTCTGGTTTGGATCTATGAGAGCTCGGAAGAGACGCCATGTGTTTTTGCCAGACATTTGCCTAGCTGCCGCGTTGCACCTCTCTACCCAGTTAGCGTCCACGAGTTGCACCGCGTATTCTGCCGCCTCTTTTGTTATCGTCGCGATGCGGGTTTTTAGCTTGCGGTTATGTTTCGGCCTGCGCCATCTTTTAACCATGCTGCGTCTGGCTACCCAGAGGTGGAGGAGGTGGGGGTCCACATCCGTCACCGCCTCCCGCGTTTCCGTCGAACGGAGACTGGTCAGCAGCTGTTTGGTGCAAGCTTGGTATTCCTGCTTCTGGATAGAACTAACATTATATTCTTTTTTGAATTGGGCCCAGTCCGGCATCCTAATCTGCCCCGTTGGTCTGGTAAGGGGTTTAGTGCGGATCGTTATGTTGATCAGACAGTGGTCGCTACCTAGTGTTTCTTCCGCATTCGTCCACTCCACTCACCTCACGTTTTTTGAAAAAGTTAAGTCCGGACAAGTGTCCCTCTGCGCCGAGTTCCCAATTCGCGTGGGGCACGCCGGGTCGGTGTGTAGGGTTAGGCCTAATGTGGACGCTGCCTTCGCTAGCTTCCGTCCTCGTATGTATTCTCGGTTGTAACCCCCTGAGAGGCTCTGCGCATTGAAATCTCCTAACACTAGTAACGGATCTCGTCCCGCTTCCCTGATAGCCCTACCCAGGAAGGTGGAGAAGGTTACATTTTTTGCTTTAGGTGGGCAGTACACGTTTAGGATGTGGAGCGGCGGATCATCCTTTTTTATGGGCAAGACAGTCACCACCACGTATGAAAAGCTGGCTTGTAATTCCAGATCTATCAAATTGGCTGTGAAATTTTTGTGCGCGAAAATGCATGTTAGGGGGTCGAGTTGGAACGTTTTGTAGTTTGTGAGGCTCGCGTTCCCGCCTGGGTCTTGTACGGCCACCACTGCCGGAGTATGCTCGTACGTGGAAAGGCGCATCCTAAGGTCCACTCTCTTAGCCTTTGATTTAAAGCCTCGACTATTTCACTGTGTTAAAATTATAGGACTCTCCTCAGTTCGTCCCGCCATGTTGTGCCTGGAGATTGATAATTCTGGAGAGGGAGCTGCTGCAGCTTCTCACCCTCACTGATCACCCTACCCATCTTGTGAGTATGATATTCGTGGGTCTCCTTGTGTTAGCATACATGCGAATCGTCATCGCTTTCGCTATCTGTCGTAATACTATGGAGGGAATGGATTTCTGGATCTTTCTCATCATAGCTCCTAGTTTGCTTTCCATGCTAGGCTCTGCTCCGCTTTCCATCGCCTCCGCTTACTGAGGCGGCTGAGATTTAGTTAGTGTTTCTAGTTTGCTGGTTAGCAGGTCTATTTGCGCTTTTAGGGCTGCTATCTGTTTTCTTAATTCAATCTCTACCAAATTTGGTGTACGTGTAGAGGTAGTATTGGAAGGAGGAGGGGCGACCCCACTCACCTGCTGCTTCCCGTTCTTGTTCATGCTGGCCCAGTTCCTCTCTTGATTTTTTTGTTTAGAATTTGGCTCCATGTTAATTGAAGGGGGCGGGAGATTCTCGCTCGTTTTCTTTTTTTATTCTTGTTACTGTATTGTTGCTGCTCGTTCATTTGGAATTTCGCAGTGCAGTCTTTAGAGTTGTGGTGTGTTCGCCGCCACATACCGCACATTTTGGATTGCACTCGTGAGGCGCCCGCACCCCCTTCACAAACGGAGCTTGCGTTCCGCAGAGTCCGCAGTTTTCTTGCCTCGGTGTCGGGCAGGCGTCTGCCCTATGTCCCACCGTGCCACACAGGTTACACGCTGGTATGGGGCGACGGTAAGTGGCTACCGGTATAACTTGCGCATTTTACAGCACAGCTCTGGGCTTGTACTTCCCTTCGAAGATGACCCTTGCTTTTTTTAAAGTGCCGAACTTTCGGATCTCCAAGATTTTGCTCTCTCCGCGAAAGCTCCGTGTACCACGTTGTCCTCACCTTGCTTTACGTGTCCACGCAGATAGAGGTCTTGCCCTTGCGTTCGAATTGCAAAGTCTGTCGCATGGATGCTCGACATGCCCACGATGATCAGGTTTTGGGCCGGGGACACTGCGAAGTAAAAATTGCCATCTTTGGCCTCCCCAACTCGCTGTCGTAGGGCTAGGCCCAACACGCCATGTTGCAAGTTCTTCAAGTTTGTGGCCGTTAGTTGTTTGATGATTAACACCACGTCGTCTGGTCTGAATATGCACAGAAACTTGGGCTTCCACGCAGCTCTGACTTTCGTTGGGCCTCCGTTTGCGCGCTCACCGGGTTCTGAGTCGGATTGCGCGTGGCGGCATTCGTGTGCTGCTCGCTTGGAGTTTCTGGGCTCGCTTTTCAAAAGCCCGGATCACGTTTTCACTGCAGCCTTGCTCTCGGCTGGTCTGCGGCAAGGTTGTCCATGTCATGCCTTCCGGGTCGTAGCCGCGTTGCTGGTTGGCGTTTGCCATGTTCGCCGGGAGCGGGCTTCCCGCCGTGGTATGCCGGCGTTCAGCCGATAGGCTGAGCCACGACAGCACAACTGATGGGAGCAAAAGTGCTCCAAAAAGTCTAAAACTCGGTCCACCGGGTTGAACGGGTCTCCCTGCGTTCCGGATGACTTGATGGCCCTTCAAGGTTCAATAGTTTTGGGATTCAACGCGTTGTTCTACCGCTACGGTCGAAAATCGCCTTAGCCGATGTTCCATGCGTCCGCTCGCTACGCGCGCTCGAGAGACTCAGCTATACGCAGAGCGGAAGCATGGAGCGGCCGGTACACACGTAGCTGTTACGTGCTGCTGTTGCACTCTACATGACTGCTGTGCAGTTATGACCACATTATGACATTTTCGGCTTTGAAGGCATTCATTACCCCAGAGAACGCGTTTGTGTGATGCGAAATTTAATGCCGTGAAACAAGCATGACAGCGTCGTTGACGTGTTCCCTAGAACCAACGTTTTAGTAATGTTGTCTGCTCTTCGGTTTAATTCCTTTTTATCACACAATATGGTACGCAGCTCGTCCAGGCTCAAAGGCGTCACAGTCGCCGTAACCGAGAATCGAGAAAAACGTATCCGAATAATACGCACGTAATTTCGTATTAAATTGTGGCGCAGTCGTTATTTGCACAGCGCTCAGTGTGGTGCCATTCAATTTGCTTTTTATTGAGCATCCACCTTCGGTTCCAGTTTCAGTCCAATTCGTGACAGAGATTCGAACTGCCGACATGTGTGCGTCTAATTGTATGCCGTTCACTGTAAACGTAGGGTGTGCGGCAAGATACTGCGTCTTCTCCCGAAAATCAAACCAAATGGACCTCTAGATGCCTGATATTGGCGGAATGAAGTGACGGCGTTAAAGACGCTATCGTGTTCTCTCTCGAGACGCAGCTTAAGTGTTCTGTTATATATATATATATATATATATATATATATATATATATTGTTACGGACTTGTTCTCAAACAGAGCCCGGAGGAAGAAAGAAGGAAGAGGAAGAAGAAGTGTGCGCGCCCGTTCGACCTTTGTCTTGTGGCACTTGTGTCGTTCCCGCTAGCCGTGTGTACCTAGCGTACTGAACCGGCTAGAACGTCTCCGTCGCGACGCTAAGGGCGTAACATTATGGAGGAGAAGCCGGGTAACGATCCCTGGCTCTACAGACAGCACCGACACAACTGGAGCCTCGCCGGAGTCGTCGCCTTGCGGGCCTCGAACCGCAAACCAGCGCCATGCAATCGGCCGATGACCCGTGAGCAGCCCGTGGTGACGCAGTGATCCAGGCTGAAGACCGGCCTGCGGGCGCAGCGAACAGTTCTTCGCATCACTATCGGGAGCCCCGGACTTTCGCGGGAGCGGCAGGCGAGGACGTTGACGAGTGGTTGACCCACTACCAACGGGTGAGCCGCTACAATCGATGGGACGCCGCCGCTAAGCTCGCAAACGTGGTTTTCTTCCTAACTCATACCACTCTTGTTTGGTTCGAAAACCACGAAGACTCTCTTACCACCTGGGGCCGTTTCGTTACTGAATTGCGGCAGTGCTTCGGCGACTGTCTTGCACGAAGGAAGCGAGCGGAACACACGCTTACGTACAGAGCTCAGCTACCTGGGGAAGCATGCACAACTTACATAGAGGAGGTCCTGAAGCTATGCAAGACTGCAAGCGCTAATATGACCGAGGAAGGCAAAGTAGGACATCTTCTACAGGGCATCGCAGATGATGTTTATAATTTTCTAATTGCCAAAGGTGACCTGAACGCCGTCTGTGATGTAATTCGGCATGTTCGCACATTCGAGACATTGAAGACTCGTCGCATAACGCCAAAATTTGGGCGGCTCGCCAACGTTCCATCTGTGGCGAGCATTGAAGATAACTTCATGGACTTGTCGTCGACGATCCGGCAAATAGTTCGCCAGGAACTGCAGCGGTTTGAGCCCCCTGCACGGTCTCCATCCTCTTTGCCCTCTGACGTTGTCGGCTCGCGAGAGCCTCCCTCCTTGCTCCCTTCGATGCCCATTGTGAATTCTATCAATACGGCACACGTGGACGCTTGCTCCAACAGCCCGACGCGAAGGTTCGATAACCCTGGTCACCCGCCTCGCTACGACTCGCGCCCGACTAACTTCTTGTCGCACTATGATCACCACTATGAGTATCATCCTCAACCACCACCTGCTCGCTATTTCCGGCGTCCAACCCGAAGACCTGAAGATGAGTTTCGCTACCCAATGCACCCTGTCTCCTCGGAGCCCTCCAGGGAACAAGTTTTTCGTCGCACAGCCCCCGTGTGCCGACGCTGCGGCATTGAGGGGCACATAGCTCGATACTGCCGCAGCCGCCCACTCACCCGTTACGATAGGCCCGTCCAAAATGCTCCGCCACGTAACCGTTTCTACGACTCTAATTGGCAATGGCCCCATCTTCGTATGAATATCCCCAGACCAATGGACCGCGCAACCACTCTCCTGCTTCCGAACGAAGTGTCTCACCACCACCTGCCTCTTCTGCGCACCGCTTTCCGTCACCACGGCCGCGACGGCGGTCGGCATCGCCTTTGCCGGAAAACTAGTCAGCGCGGCCGCTGGAGTTCAGGCCGCTGGAGACTGTGCGCTGCTTGAAGAAATTCCTCCATCTGTTGTTATGTTAAAGAACACGGTCTATGTGCTTGTGGATGGTGTGGCGACAATGGCTTTAGTGGATACCGGGGCAACCATTTCAATAATGAGTTTATCGTTTAAGAAGCGGTTAGGACGCAAAGTTATGTTTGTTTGGGACAGAAATGTGAATTTTCATGGCGCGGGTGGTGAGGTGTTGTATCCCCTGGGAATGTGTAGTGCTTCGGTGTCCCTGGGTGGAACGGTATTCGCAGCGGAGTCTGCAGTGCTTTCGCGATGCACGCATGACATAATTCTAGGGATTGACTTTTTGAGAATGTGTGGCGCTACGGTCGACTGCCGCTCTGGGGATCTCTGCGTTGATGGTTCCCTCCCTTCTGGACTTTTAGAGAAGCCACACGTCCGTGAGGATGTGTTCTGTGTAACAGAGGATACCAGTGTGCCAGCCTTGTCTATGGTGTGCGTCCCAGTTTTGTGCCCCAGCCGTGCTTCCGACACCTTCGACGCTACAGTGGCACGGCTTCATTCTAACTGTGCAAAGAAATACATTCTGGTTCCTCACTGCCTACTGTCGGTGGTCAAGGATTGCTCCCGGCTGTGGGCCATTAATTGTTCGTCGCAACCAGTAGTTTTGCCTGTGAATATGAAGATTGCGACCTGTAGCCAAGACGACGCCCCGTCGGTGGCTTTGGTTACTGATGCACCTGGCGAAAGTGCTGCCGCTCCAGCCCCTGACTCGCAACTACATCGGATGATCAGCTGCTCTCTAACCAGGGACCAGCGTGACGCTTTGGAGGCCTTACTGGTCAAGTATTCTTCCATATTTGATTTTTCCGAGCCTAGCGGCTCACGGTACAAGTCCGTAACAATATATATATATATATATATATATATATATATATATATATATATATTAGGCTTCTACATGCTGGCCCGCATGTTTTGCATCGAGGGCAACGAAGCCTATTGAAACGATTATTTGGAAGTCTATCATTTGTGCGGGTAACTGATAGATGTCCCCGAGATTAAAAGGTTGGTAAAGACACAACTTACATCGAGGTGAACAGTTTCTGATCTGCATTTTGAAAATAAACTATACTGAAGTACTCTCATGATCAGTAGTTCGTGTAGCAAAGCTCTATTTCATTGCTGGCGCATATTTCTAAAGCAAAAGGCATTATATGCCGAAGAGAAAGGACTCTAATAATCGCTCTGCCCCGTGTGTTTCGACAACAATGCCGGAAGAGAACTTGGAAGATTCCAAGAGCCTATCAATGTACATAGCGCAGATTGGACAGCTGGGCTTCACAAACGGAATTTATTTTGGATCATTTCGAGTCCGTCGCGATATCAGCAATTCGAAGGAAATTTGAGTATTTTCGCGACAAGAAAATAGAAGAACCTTGAAGGCGAGGAATTTTGCTTGTTGAGAAGACTTTTTTCATTGAGCAGTTAATTGCCATGGCAATGATGCTGAGCATAATATTCTCAAATCATATGAATTGAGCCTTGATTACATTGAAGTATGTCAATGAAGCGAAATTGTGCGCGGTGTTTCCAACTCAGAGCTAAATGAGAAGAGAGGAGACCGTAAGAAATGCAGAGAAATTCGACAAGCTAGATGATGACAAAAATTAGAATGCCTTTGAAATAACTGAGCATGCAGTGTAGAAAACGCATGCTGCGAGCTTCGGCAGGTGAAAAAAAAAAGAAAAAAGAGAATGAATGAATAATGAATAAAGTTCTTATTTGATGAAGGGATGACTCTCGGCTGCTGTTTGGGTTATAAGGGAGTAAGGAGGGATGGGACTGTAGCTTCTCGCTTCTTCAAGATTTTTCAAGCTGTTCGTTGTTAAAAGCATCTTAGAGGTCAGAAGAGGATCTAGATCGATATCTACAAGCTAGGCGGGTAATGTATACTCTACTGAACAATGTATACTCTACTGAATGAGCTCAAGGTGTGCTACAAACCATGCATGTGCGCTCCTTAATTCACGCATTTAAGTACACTTGCTTCTAATATGGCTTTTCCTGTTAATGCAATACAAAATCAGATGGAAAAAAAAGGTGATCAGGGGAATTTTGGAGCGCCAACGTTTATCTCACACAAGACACAAAAAAGGACCATGCTGCCCACTGAAACATTTCACAAAAGAAGTATAACGCTCTCTGTGCACTGCTTATAACCTTGTAATATTTGTCTGATTTGTCTTGATTGCTGCATTTCATTTGCATACGACATTAGTGTTCTAGACAACATTGCATTTCTGCTCATTTTTTGTTGCGCTAATAAATACCTTAGGTTCATGCAATTAACTTCTAACGCACTTTCCGGTGCTGTAGATACCCTAAATATCGTGTTTTAATACTGCAGTCCAGTGCCAGTTCGAAATTACATTAACTTCCCCTACAAGTAGTAAAATTATGTCGTGTTTCTTTTCTCTTCTCTCTGTGCGTGTGTGTGAAGCGCAAGGGCGAATCTCGTAAGGGCGAGACTTGATTATTCACAGTATAAGTTCTTAAACAGACTCGTAAGCTTGTTCAGTCATTTCCTTTCGCAGTGCGCATGCCTGTTTTCACAGATTCATCTTTAAGTAAACTGATTAAATGCCTTTTCACATCTGACATTGTTCTAGAAGACGCAAGAATAATGTATGTTCACATTACTACATACGGCAGTGCGAGAGTGCCGATCTGAAGCTACGTTCCACGCCATACCTAAACAGTAAGACATTAAAAAAAGCGCTTCTGATGAGGCGATGACGGATGCCGCCTATTCGTAATGTGTGTCTACTTTATCGTTTGACTCGAATGTTAGAGTGCGCCCCCAATTAGCACGCCGTCAATGATCCACCATCACCCGAATACAGCGAAAGCCTTGCCCCAATACCCCAATATGGTGGAAATATTGGTGTTTCATTGGGACGCTACCCGTGCCAAGATTTGATCCAGTTTACTAGACTGGCTTTCCTACAATGGCTACCAATGGCAGACTAGGTTATTGATTGCCATGCAGCCTCACTCAACGGCTACAAATACCTTCCACTCAAGCGTACCCACTGGCTCCTATCCAACGTGCCGCCAGCCACTCTCAGTGGTTATCCAATACTTGCAACCAAGCTTACGGTTGCAAGTATTACGGCTTTTACGAACCGCTATCCAGCTAGGCTCATCGGCTGCCCAGCATAGCCCACCCAAGCTTGTCCACTGACTTTGCATCATTGGCATCCAGACAATCACAGTAATGTTGAATGTATTTTTTCTGGCAATGTTTTTATTTGATGGGTGTTACGGCGCAGAGGCAGCTAAGGCCATCATGTGCCAAACATAGGGTTGAGTTTGCTTTTGTGCAGGTATTTTACATGCAGCTGATAATATATATACGGCATCCTGAAATTATACATGCAAAAAAGGCCAGAATCGTTCGTTTCATGAATATTTATTAGGTGCGCATGTGGTACATAGTGTAAAATTATATTGATAGAATTCTTCCAGACTTCCAGAACTTCACCTCCGGTTGAGTCCATTGAGAAGGTGTCGGTAGATCGAAGGTTGTAGGAAGACACCGCATTATAGACAGCTTCAGGTGTCTGCCAAGCCAGCATCTCTAGCACGCGCATTTTCTCTCGGTTATAAGGACAGCAGCGTTCATCAGCCCTTGCCGATGTGTGCTCAAGCAGCTTTCATGTCACCATCTCTCCTTTCGTACAAAACATCTTGCAGCAAAAAGAAAAATAACAGACAATATTATGCAGGATTGTTTTTATACAACTTGGACAAACTGTTCATGAGAAGTACAATTTACCACTCCTACAAAAGTTGTGTGTCCAAGTGCAGTGCGCTGAAATTGGAATTCATGTAGAGCGCATATGTTCTGTTTGGTGCAAGAGATCTGAAGTAAAAGATTTTTTGAATCTCGGCGTGCATATACAGCAGATAAGCACATTCTGTTATTCTTATCAGGTGCCAATAACTGACAACATGGTTAATTTCCGGTTAATAGGGCACACTGCATAAAAATGTATATCTCTCCTGTCGTCCAGCACAGCCTTGCATGCAACGTCAACCAAATCAACCCAAAAGGAAATTGGCATGCAAAGGTCCGTCTAAGTGATCCTGAGTCATTACTCCTGCAGGGAAGTGTAGCCACATGGCAGGCAAATAAAGCAGCAAATGCTTCCCAAAACTTACTCAGTTACGAACATATATCTTAAAATGAAGGGTCAATGGTACTCACACTGAGTTGCAGACTGTTCTAAGATCCGCGAGACAGGACGAGGCATGTCGTGGTTCTACACTTTATTCTCCGAGTTCGAGCGGAGCTGCAGCAAGACAACCCACGAGGCGGACACCTGTGCTGCTGGAAAGAAGAGGGAAGAGCGAAGTGAGAAAGCGCGCCGGCGCCAGTTGTGCGAGCGCGGCAGTGCTGTCCGCATGCTTTCATATGACACCGCACGTTCGAATTCCACTGACATTCACTTATGCTGCTGAGGCATGGGAACGGAGAGCGCGTACGCTGCCACGGCGAAGGCTGGCGCCGCTGCATCGCAAATAGCCGCCGGTCTAATACTGATGGAAAGAACGTGTGTTTTTTTTTCAGTGAATGAACATAATTTCTAGGGAACAAAATGTAGCGCACCAAGACAAGGACTGAGAAAGAAGACACACGCAGCGCTAACTTCCAACTAATGTTTATTCATGGAAGAAAGCCTGGTTTTATACCACCACGTATGAAATGCGCCAAAAGAACATGCGCTAGCAAGTCATATCAGCCAGATACACAATCTCCTTTGGCAACAACGCGACAGGAGGGTTACTTATACAATCATCTTTCAAAAGAGTAATCCATTCAGCTTCAACTATTTCACGCGTTAACCGGTTTTTGTGCACTTTTAAAACCATACGTTTTTTGAGGAGAGGAATACAATTGCAAACACAGCAATGAGCCGACAAACCTTTACCATACCTGTTACTGACATCCCGGCCATGCTCACGAGGCCTATCATGGAGACATCTGCCCGTTTGACCAATATATTGCTTGCCACAGGATAGGGGTATCTGATAGACTACATTTTGGATGCAATTAACAAATTTTTCTTTGTTTCTTTGTGCAGCCTACTACCTTCTTGGCTTCTGACGAAGTTTTAGTGCATAGCTGACTCAACTTATTCGGAGCCGAAAGAGCCACTCTAAGTCCCGATCGCTGCGCAACTTTTTTGAGATTATGGGACAGCCTATGAATGTAAGGGATGACGGAAATTTTTTCTTTCTTACACGGGGCCTGTTGACTGGCATCCGCTTTTTTCTGGCATACTTTCTTCAGAACGCCTTCGGCCACGGACACAAGAAGATGGGAAGGGTACCTGGCACATTCTAGACGCTTACACTGTTGTGAAAAATTGTCATACATGAGGTGCGGGCAAGATTTCTTCCGAGAATTAACAAGTGAAAGGCGAGCAATGGAACGTATGTTTCACAAGTTTAGAGTGCGATGAATTGAAAGGTAACAATGGTTTTTCGCCACGAGGTTTGAACATCCAGCACGTCCGATCGTGATGAAGTATTAAGGTAATATCTAGGAATTGAATACCACCTGTTTCAGGTAATTGAAATGTTAATTCTAGAGGATTGAAATGGTAACGAAACATCGCGAGGGCATTAAAAGCGTCATCCATGAAGGAACCGTCATTTCTGTTAAGTACAATGAGGTAGTCGTCAACGTATCTAAAAATCCTAATAACGTAGGTATCAGTTACTGTATCAGCAAAAGACCTGTCCAGCCGGGCTAAAAATAAATCGCTTAGGATGGGGGCTATGCACGACCCAATGCAGATGCCTTGTTTCGGAAGGTATGGTTTCACATCCAAAATTATGAAAGTTGAAGTCAGGTAAAATATTATAGTTCTAAAACTCCATTCACTGATATACCACAAGCATTTTTGAAAGGCAATCGACCCATATTGATCAATGATATCTTCAATACAGGATAGCAGAGCGTCATGCGGAATGGAATAGTTCGTCTTTTATATCAACAGAGAAAGCAAAAACGCCTTGCTCTGCATGTGAATTAACAAAATCTAACACCTGCTCAGAGTTACGGACAAGAAAGGGATCTTGAACAGAAAGCAGGTTTAGTTTTTCTTGTAACACAGGGCCACAGATTTTTGCCATGTGCCAGTCTCAGATACAATTGCACGGAGCGGTACATCAGTTTTTAGGGGTCTTTGCATTGAAGAAAACCTGAAGGAACTCCTTTTTACAATCTAATCTTTTTGAGAACAGACCCAAGGTCCAATTTCTTGCATAGTTTCTTTGCTTCAGCTTTAAGTTTTGACATATTAAGTTTTGAATGACAGTTGAAAGCGTAGGACACAACTTCACATGCTTTATTATGAAAAAGAGAAGACGGCAGCACAGCAACCCCCCCCCCCCCCCTTCTTTGTCTGCGGGCAGATGACACGACGAATGCTGCTCAATATAGGACTTAACTCGATTTACAGGAAGTCTAGAAGGCTGCAACTTACATCGTTGTAAGATGTCTGCGGAAACATCTGCGGAAACACAGTGGTCGGACTCTTGTTCGGGTAGGATCTTAGAAATCTGGTGTACGAACGTGAGCCGCTCCACTGAAGACGGTTTTGAATCCAGGGCGAACTTAGGTCCTAGCGACAAAACAGATTTCACATGCTCAGGTAGAGCCAATCCTTGAGGTGCGTGGATGACGCACTGAGGTTTAGGAGCCTTGTTCCTATGCTGTCTTCTGAGGTGGTCCAGTTGTCGCTGACAAATCAATTCCATAGTCTGGCTGATAAGCCGCTGGCACTCTCGAAGCTTCTTCCCTGCTGTGGATGGACTTGACCTTTGGTAAACAAGAAGGTGAAGGTATTCCCTGCAGAGGCGAGCTAGCGGAAACGACTCAGCCTTCAGAATCTTGCAAACTCTGATGTCATGACCTTGCGATGGGATGAACCCACCGAAGAGCCACCTCACGTCATCCGGAAGCACTTTGTTCCGACAGCAAAACGAGAGTGTCCGTACACGAATGGTGGCCACAGCAATGATAGCTACGGTAGTCGAAATATCCACAGAACACGTAAAAGGGCCCGTTGTACTAGAAATGTAATTCAGAAGGGTAGATACTTGGGCTTTTTGGGTTCATGATCGAAGGGAACAAAATGTAGCGCACCAAGACAAGGACAGAGAAAGAAGACACACACAGCGCTAACTTCCAACTAATGTTTATTTAAGGAAGAAAGCATGGTTTTATACCACCGCGTATCACATGCGCGAAAAGAACATGCGCTAGCAAGTCATATCAGCCAGATAAGCAATCTCCTTTGGCAACAACGCGACAGAATGGTTACTTATAGAATCATCTTTCAAAACAGTAATCCATTCAGCTTCAACTATTTCACGCGTTAACCGGTTTTTGTGCACTTTTAAAACCATACTTTTTTTAGGAGAGGAATACAGTTGCAAACACGGCAATGAGCCGACAAACCTTTACCACACCTGTTACTGACATCCCGGCCATGCGCACGAAGCCTATCATTGAGGCATCTGCCCGTTTGACCAATATATTGCTTGTCACAGGATAGGGGTATCTGATCGACTACATTTTGGATGCAATTAACAAATTTTTCTTTATGTTTCTTTGTGCAGCCTATCACCTTCTTGGCTTCTGACGAAGTTTTAGTGCATAGCCGACTCAACTTATTTGGAGCCGAAAAAGTCATAATTTCTAGATTGAGATACCCTCGATCAGGTAGCAATACGTTTTGATAAGATTCCCATAAAAGCACGTAGAATCTTCCCAGAATATTGCATAGAAACAAGACGCGTGATTCTAAGCCGACTTGCAAAAATATTCTTAGGCAGGTTATGAGAGTTATGCACGCGCTTATACAGCTTTCGGGCGAACCAGGCAACAATAATTTTATTAAAAATATTTCTGTCGTGAGCACACATTGCTTACATCATCTTTTTGTTTCTGTGAAAAAAAAAATTCATTGGCACTTATATCCAGTCCCCAATTGTGAGGTTGAAATGCTTCAAGCTTCTTCAATATGTTCTCTTTGCCATCTTTACCTTCAAATTTTAAGTCCGAACTAGTTAAACAGCTGCCACAACGAGTACATAACTTGTAGTAAAATGTTAGGCAGGTGCAATGCTATAGCATTCAATACACTTCATTCCAGAACAACTCAGAATTAAAGCTAGATGTTTTATTTTTCAGACAAAGGTAGAGAACGTATAAAAAATATTGTCTTTATTGTTTATGTGGGCGGATATACCTTTTGACTATGAGCTATGCTGCATCAACAAACTAAAGGGTTTGTTCATCATTCGTTCCTTGCTGAACTACTTAATGTAGGGCACACCGGCATATAGGAATCAAGTGCAAGTTTATGGCTAATGGAAATTGCACTAACAAATATGCTGCAGCTAGCCAGTCTTCTGTGCTTACAAGACCACCTTCGGCGCCATACACACGGTGCTGGCGCCGAGGTCCAGAGTCATTTAGCGTGCATGGCAAAACGGTACAGCATTTGTCTTCACTAGCACAATCTCCAACCTCAGTTTTCTTTCACCACGCCAATCAAATAGTGCATAAATAATGCATTTATGTGTATATTTCCCGTCATGGACGAAAGTTTTCGGGATGCGGATATAAAACCTCATCGTTACAAATTAAGCCAGCCTCCAGCCTATAGTATATATGGTTTTGCAAGTGTTTCGTCTTGCTGGCCTATTGTAGAATGCAGAAGTGTATATGCTTGTACACTGCGCCGTAGTTTGTTTCTATACGTAGGCAGCGAGCATTGTAAGTTTGAAAAAAAATATTTTTGTATGTTCTTGCAATTTTATCAAGGAGAGTGACGATGTATTCTTAAAATTTTGATGTGTGATTGGCCTCACGCATCACGCTGAAGACGTGTAGAAGGAATGGTACAGTTTTGTAATTGCTGCGCGTTCCACCTCAGTACTAAGCGTCTTCATAGTTGAGAACAGCGCAACAGTCGGGTATTTCTAAGCGCTTCACAGAAGGCATAAGCAACGCACCCGACTAAATGGCAATGACGTGCACATTGCACGAAGCATTCCCTGTGTTCATGCGTAGTGCCACCCAATCATGCACTGCGAGGCTTTCTAAATATTATGGCTCAAGAATGTCTGCCTTAACATGCGTTTGTTAAGAAAAAGAATCTTTACTTCGGCAGTGGTTCAGCCACCGGGACAATGGGGGAGGACCCCATACCAACCACGCCCTTACCCCTACAAGCCATTTTTCTTGAATAAATGTTCTTTACTACTCTTAATACATCGTTGATAATGTATAAACCAGCTACCGGCCAACACATGCAATGATATGTGCAGTTTTTGCAGCCGTCAGAACTCAGTGAACAAAATCGACCCTTATACCCAGTCATATATATTCTTGGTTAGTCCCCAAAACTGGCAGGGCCACATCGACCACTGTGTGCCAAAATGTAGATAAGCCAACAGGTTCATTTCAAATAATGCATACAATGATGCGTGCAATGTTGGCAAGCCATCGCACCTGCCCGTTAGTATCGACCACTATAACCCATGATGGATACAATATTGGGAAACTATCTCAACTAGTAGTAAAATATTGACCATCGTATGGCTGAAAACATTCCGAGTTGACAGGCCATGAATGATGGCAGTAGAATTTTTAACATATGTGAATATGTGTGGTATTTTGGCAAGCCATTACACTTCGTCAGGCAACATCGATCACTGTAATTGCAGATATACAATGTTGGGAGGCGATGACGGCTGGCGGGAGGTTATTGACCAATCTATGCCAAGATACATTCGACGCTGACAAGCAATCACTACTGGCATTGAAATGTTGACCAATGTATGCCATGATAGGTGCAGTGCTGGCCAGTTGCCACAGCTCATTGGCCAATATTGCCCACTGGAACCAACAAGTATACATTGTTGGAAAGCCACTAAGACAGGCGTGATAACATTAACCAATTTATGCCAAAATATATTCAATGTCGACAAGCTATACTGGCAGGACACTAATTGCCATTATATGCCATGATCGACCATTTTATCTGCAGATATACACAATGTTGGGAAGCTATCACGATTGGCTGGGGGATGCTGACCAATGAATGACAAGATATATTCGATGTTAACAAGGCATCAATACTGGCAGGACAATATTTACCAATGCATGCCATGATATGTGCAATGTTGGCCAATGGCCACCGCTCGTTCGGCAATATGCAAGATGCATACAATGTTGGGAAGCCACTAAGGCTAGCTGGACGGTATTTACCAATAAATGCCAAGTATATTAAATGTGGACAAGCCCTATATACTGGCAAGAAAATATTTACCGATGTTTGCCAAATTTCGGAAATTATGGACAAGACATTACAGATTACTGGACAGTATTGGCCAACATATATCACTGTGTATATAATGTTTTCAAGGAAAGATATGCGCAAGGCCGCTATTGCTCACTGTTAGCCACCTGAATGCCAGCATGAGGGAAATATGTATATCATTGGTCCAAGAATGGTCAATGTTATCGCATGGCTGTAACATTATTGGTAGGGCATTGTCAATGCCGGGCCACTGTCAGAAAAGGCGTCGCCAATCAATTTCCAATAACGGGCCGACCGCATGTGCTGCCTGTGCCTATGCATTGAAAATTTGGCTAATTTGTTTGCATGAGAGGAACTATGCCCTGAAATAACACACTACAAAGCACAGGCCGGGGAGTACAGCAGAAACAGTGTGTGTGAGCAAGCCGACTGCGCTCTCACACTTTTTTACAATAACAAGGGAATTTTGTATAACATACACGCTTTCTCCAATGTAATTTGTGGCTTCGAAGCCAAAGCTGTAGCAATGTAGTTATAAATTTACTGTAGCCATGTACAGTATAATGGCAGCACTTAAAAGCTGCCTGTGTCCTGGTCGCTCCACATTTCCGCGCCGCGCGTAGCAGATGACGTGCCCGGCAAGGAGCAAGAGTTGGCTGTAGTGCCGCTAGTTCTCGCGACGGTCACCTGGGACACACTTTTCTACTGGTCGGTATGGGAGCTGTGAAACTGAGTTTGTTCTAGTAACGTTGACCTTCATTACCAGAAAAAACTGCGTTCTAGTAACGTTGGGTGGCACAGAGGTGCCGCCGCCGCTGCGCTAGCTGCGCATGCGCATGCACCAGGAGGGAGTGACGTCACATGATGCAAAGCTGGCGCGCCGGGGTCCCCGCTGACGCGTGTTGCGTTCCGAAATCTCCAGCAGCGGAAGTGCCGGTTACGTCAGTATAAAACACAACAAAAAGCGAGTCAAAAAAGCCTTACGCTTTGTTGGAGCATACAGTGCAGTAGATAAAATTAAATGAATTATAATAAAATAGCTTTCTGGATTCCAATTAATTACAGCAGACAGCTTAGTACAGCGGTTTTGTCCGTCGCGCCATCTTTGGTGCGCGCATGGTGGAGATGGGTGGAGGCCGCGGAGCAGCGGAGGCGGCGGAGGCTGCGGAGGGAGGCAGCGGAGCAAAGCAGTGGAGGGGCTCGAGCGCGCGGAGCGCGCCTATGCAGACGGCTGTCAGTTTGCTAGCGGGCTCGGCAGGCTTGGCTGCTCCCGGTGTTGCTATAGGGCTTGTTCGACAGGCATTTAGATGCAACCTGCCAGGTGACGTTTGTAGGTGAAACCAAGTTCCATGATCTTTGTTGTAGAAACCGGAACATGAAAACTTTAAATTTGAAACTTTTACTTTGTATTTAGGCATATTTCACTGTCACATTGACGAACTTCTTACTCGGAGTCGGTGCCACACGATGAACTATCCATTATTGTGAGGGAGTATATTGAGAGATGGGAACGATGTCTTTTCTAATTTCTTGCAGTGAATATCGATTCCTTTCTAGAATTTGTGGGAAAGTACCTCAATACATGATTATCTCTCATCTGTCTCCTCAGAAACCGGTATGAAGGACAAGAGGCCACAGTCAGAACTGGGCATGGTCTTACTGATTAGTTTCCGATTAATAAAGGAGTGAGGCAAGGCTGCATACTGTCGCCCTGGCAATTTAACCTATATGCAAAGTGCATCATGAGGAAGGCCGGTCTGGATGAGTCTTCAGCCGGGGTGAAGATTGCTGGAAAACGTATCAACAACCTTAGATACGCAGATGATACCACTTTAATGGTAGAAAGTGAAATGGAACTCAAGAGACTTCTGATGCGCGTACAGGAAGAGAGTGAGAAGTTTGGGCTTAAACTGAACATTAAAAAGAGAAAGATCATGGCGTTTTGCCCTATCATGTCCTGGACCATCAATGGAGAAGAAGTGGAAGCTGTGACAGATTTTCTTTTCTTGGGCTCCAAGATTACCTCGGAAGGAGACTGCAGCCGTGAAATTAGGAGACGCCTGCTTCTGGGAAAGAGAGCAATGGTTAGCCTTGATCGCCTAGTAAAGAGCAGGGACATTAGTCTGCCAACCAAGATCCGTTTAACTCGTGCTATGGTCTTCCCAGTTGTGATGTATGGATGCGAGAGTTGGACTGTGAAAAAGGCTGACCGCCGACGAATTGACGCGTTTGAATTGTGGTGCTGGCGAATATTATTGAGAGTTCCTTGGACTGCCAGAAGATCAAATCAGTCGATATTGTCGACCATAAACCCTGACTGCTCATTGGAGGGTCAAATTCTAAGGTTAAAGCTCAGCTACTTTGGTCATCTCATGAGAAGAGAGGAGTCGCTGGAGAAATATTTGATGTTGGGGAAGGTTGACGGTCGCCGGACAAGGGGTAGGCAGCGAACGCGATGGTTAGATGGCATCCTTGAGGCACTGCAGATGAAGTTATGTGATGTTAGGAAGATAGTGAGAGACCGCAAAGCGTGGCGTGACATGGTCCATAGGGTCATGAAGAGTCGGACACGACTGAACGACTGAACTGACTGACTGACCACGATTATTAGCTAAAGAGAACAATCTATGCTCAGGAACCTGGAATTTTGTCACTTGTTGCCCCTGTGCTGTGTGAAATTTTTCTCGCTATGTCTGGGCCGTGATTTCAGTCACCTTTGAGGGATCAGGGTGTTCTACATAATTTTAGACACGCCTATGATCTCGCTGTACGTAATCTTCTAGAGGTGACCTGGTTTTAGTTGCAGACTGGATCCTCCACATTCAAAGAGATAATAAATTCATTTCACATTGCTAATTATTCAGTTGTTTTAAGATATTTACCTGCATTTTAATTCTGTCGGTCACCCTCGGCTTTCAAGCCCCGGTACAAGACAGCGCTGCAGCCTTAAGACTTTTTGCATACGAAGCTCATTAAACGCGGCATAGCAGCCACATGCCTTAGGTCATCACTCCTCAAATAATGTCCGCACAAAGTGGGCATTATAGCTCTGTCACAGGAATACGTTTGGTCCCCATTGAACTCAATATTCAGTCAACTCGATAAATGAGTGAGGTTATCACAAGCAACTATCAAGTGCAATCGAGCCCGAGATCGCTTGACTCGAAGCCGCGTCCGCAACTGCTCTCGAGTTTTCACACACATTCGACAGTGGGCGTAGCCACCCTCGGCGTCACCTAACGCACACGAAGTAAACTTCTCAAGTCAAAACGACCGTGAAGCACCGGATGGCTCAATCCTTTTTGAAAACCTCAATGCACACTGAGTTCAATGCGGATGGGAAGGTTTCATGTGAAAGGCATATTGTTCTAAGACAGAGGTTCACACACTCAAGGAAGCAGGCTTTCTTGACGATGTTTTTGTGACATTTACAGACTCTTTGGAAAAGGCTACAAAACGATAAAGAACACGCCGTCCAATGCACCAAGAGAACAGAAAAGTGATTTTGAGGTTATGTTCTACGCACATCATCTGTCGCATAATCTGAAAAGTGTGGCAGCGAAATTTAAGGTGGTTATCTTCTCAGCACCCCTCCAGCTTTCGAAGTTCTGCGCTGTAGTGGACCATGAGAGGGATAAGGAATCGGTATGCGACATAAAACACAAGAATCCGCATGGCTTATGCACCCGTGGGATTGTTTATCGGTTCCCTCTCCACAGTGGTAGTATGTATATTGGGCAACTGCCGAAACTTGAGGCTGGCTGGACATGCCTTTTCAGTTCGCCAGCAAACTGATGAGCACTTGCCAAAGCAATGCAAATAGCTCTGTAGGCAGCCTTCCTCTCCTGAAACGTACTAAGATTATGGGAAGTCCTAAATATCAATTGGCGAGGGAAATCTTGGAAGCACATAAAATAGCGAAATGCATTAGTGACACGTGCACTAGAACACCATCTATTTTGTTAATAATAAAGGAAAAATCTTTTTAGGATGTACTTGACTTTGCATCACGTTTCATGAGCTGTTGCTGTACCTGTTTTAATGATCTTTAGATTGCTGCTTGTAGTTACCAATTTTATCAAGGTGTGCACATGCGTGGTGCTGCTTAGTGATGGGACGTTTTTTTGTTGTAAGAGCCCATTGAGTTTGCAAGTTGTTGCTCTCTCCAGTCCTTGTCTTCCTTTTCTTGTCAAATTGCTACGTTTTTCGTTGAGATAATCTGACCAACTGACCCCACAGTACATTCTGTTGAATAGAATTCTGTTGTCTAAAAAAGCAAAAATAAATATACCTGGTAAGCTTTTGAGTGAACTATGACCACGTCACTTAGCATTTGCACAAATAAAGCATTCATGAAATGATTTCGCTTAACTCGTGGAAAATTAACTAATCATATAAGTCATTTCGTAGCTAGCACATAATTTTTAAACCCTTGAAATAATACTGCTGTGATACTGAGCATGAGGATCACTTATGAGATCAAGTGCAGGCCTGTCCACTCCCACTGATCTCTGTTTACAGTGCCTTGTTCTGGTTTCTTCCAGGGAAATTCCTGCTTCCTGTTGTCTTGTATCTGTATTTGATATGTAACGTAAGCTGTCCGCTTTATGGCTCGTATCCTACCCCGAAATGATACGTGAAATGGGTAGGTGCGAGTAATAAAGTTTCTTTCTGCTCTCTTAATGTTGGGCTAGCATTTTCTCAATACAGGCTACTATGCTATCTTTGCTTAGGTACCTGGTGCAAGTGACAAGAATGATTTTAACGAGAACATCTTTGGGAGAAATCCTTTTAGTTGTGTTCTTCAAATAAAACTCTGAAAAACACATCACCAAGCACAAAATTTATTTTAACTCATTGTTCCAGGACCACCTCGGTTCCTTCATCAGGGCGGCTGATGGGGGAGCCAGCAGCAAGAGGCAGTAGCCTTAGCGTCCCCTTTTCCAACACGTGATGGAGTCCATCAATATGTAACCCCTGCGAACTTCTTAACTTCATCTGCCCACCGAACTTTCTTCTGCCCCCTGCTACTCTTTCTTTCCTTTGAAATCCAGTTTGCGACCCTAAGCGACCATCGACTATCTTCTCTTTGCACTACATGTCCTGCCCATGTCCATTTCTTCTTTTTGCTTTCCATTAGGATGTCTAACTTGAGTTATTCCTCTGACCCGCTCGGCGCACTTTCTACCTCTTACCGCAGATCCAGACCATGAATGGGAAATAACAAAGAATATAAGATCGGCATGGAGCGCATTTGGAAGCACTCGCAGATCATGGCCAGCAGGTTACCGGTATCGCTCAAGAGGAAAGTATACAACAGTTGCATCTTACCTGAACTCACCTATGTATGACCCCTACAATCAAATCACAGCGCAAAGATGAGGAATGGTTGTACAACATTTATTTTGATTTGATGTAATAGCAACATACACAAAAATGCTGTTTAATAAACAAAACAAGCTTCGCCGTGCTTGCAGAATTGAAAATTACTCGCTGAAGCACTTCTCACACGGTTCCTTGAACGCAACAGCACAAGTCCTCGGCCACCAGTATATTGTAAAAAATCGGCATGGCCGTAACCCTGTTTTTAAAACAAAATGTCACACCTATCATTTTTCGTGCTATAACTCTCTGCGTTGTCCTCAGCTTAAGTAGAATCCTTTTCATTTGCCTCCATGTTTCAGCCCCATAGGCGTAGCGTGTCAAAGGTTGTGCATTAAGGAGAATGAATTTTCACTCGAACCCTCCTCCACTCCACCCCTTCACGACCCCTAAAGCCAAAACACAGCGCAAAGATGAGGAATGGTTGTAAAACAAATATTTTAGATGTGATGGAATAGCCACATATTCAAAAATGCTGCTTAATAAACAAACCAAGCTTCATCGTGGACGCAGAATTGAAAATTACTCGACGAAGCACTTCTCAACGGTTCCTTGAACGCAACAGCACGAGTCCTCGGCCGCCAGTATATAGTAAAAAAATCTGCATGGCCGTAACCCTGCATATTTAAAAACAACGGTACACGTCCAATAGAGTGAAGGTACGGGGCGAACTAGGTGCCAATCGTAGAGTATTGGGGGGGGGGGGGCGGCACCATATGCTCCACCCATACCTCTTCGCATGCCTATGCTCATAAAAAAGGTAAAATGCAACTGCTGTATGCTTCTCTCTTGAGCGATACCGATAAGCTGCTAGTCATTATCTACGAGTACTTGCCAAATGCGCTCAATCCCGATCTTATTCTTCTTGTTATTTCTCTTTCATGGTCTGGATCTGCGGTCACCTGCACTAAGTAGACCTATTCTCCTAGCTACTTCCAGTACTTTGCTACCCAACGTAAACTGCTGTTCCTTCCCGAGGTTGCTGAACTTTACCTTCTTCTGCATATTGATTTTGAAACCTGCCTTTCTGTTTTTCCTGTCTAGGTCATTAATCATTTTTTAAGTTAATCCCTCGAGTTAATTAGCAAGACAATGTCAGCAGCGAATCGCAGATTACTGAAGTATTCTTCATCAAACCTTATCCCTAACTGCTTCCATTCCAATTCTCCGAGTAGTTCCTCTGAACAAGCTGTGAATAGTACTGGGGAGATCGTGTCTCCTTGCCTAACACCTTTCTTTATGCAGAAGGCAGCATTCCTGTCTTCACTGTCGCCACTGTGAACAGGATAAACCATGGCTTGAAGTGTAGCCTTCTAAAAGGACTGGGCTCCATGGCCAGCACGCTCTCACCTCCTTTAAAGCAGATTCTGTCCTCAGCACGTTCGTAGTGCTCAGTGAGGAAGTTGCCTTTTGACCTCACAACACTAAACGTTATTCTGCAGAGGACAAGTTTTCATCCTGTAATTAAACATACCACTCTTCCCAATTTTATGATGTGGTGCTCTTATTGCAAATAAATATGTAAATAAATTAAGTATTGTAATAAATACTGAAAATATACAAGTAACACTGACACGGAAACCATTATTTTTCTTGCACTCTGTAGGTGGTGAAACTCTCGAAAGGTTAACCAGCCAGAAATATTTAGAGCTAGGCATATTTATAAGACTAGATTTAGAATGGAATTAGCAAACATTAGAAGTTGCGAAGCCAGCCATGAGGAAACTATGTTACCGGGGAGGAAATCTGAGAAAGTGTGCCCGTGAAATGGAGTTAGTAGCGTACAAAAGTTTTATCTTCCTATTACGAAATATAGACCAATCGTGTAGGAGCCACCACAGAAAGCAACTCAAAGAACTTAGCCGCTGACTGAAAGCAAATCACCAGATTTGTCTACCATTCTTATACTGGTGGCATACTTCCGCTAGTGCTTTAGTGAAAAAGGCAGGCTTGGAGTATTTAGAAAAATGCTGCCAGAATGATCTCGTAAAATATATGCACTTGCTATACCACAATAAACTTGGCCTCAGTAAACTTAAGTGCATTACGCTAGTGTGCAGGCGAAACATCCAATGGTATCATAATACTGCGAGTGAAATCAGCTGCTAGCCAGTGCTGTGGTAAGCCCAACTGCTGAAGCATTCGTGAAGTCCCTTCAATTCTGCTTGTAAGTGTTTTGAACTCTGCCATGAGTGGCTTACTTGACTTTGTATTTTTGCCTTTCTTGATTCTTTAACAGTGATATTTTTAACCCATGCGTGCATTTACTCGATTGTTTGTGTTGGTTTGTGGAAGCACGCTTGCATGGTGTGCCTTGGTCTGTTTTTCTGATGCGTCACTTATGTCTGTACTTGCTGTCTCCCACTCCTGCTTACAGCTCACCTTCAGGCTAGCAGTGCTGCATAAAAAATAAAAGAAATATATAAATAAATTAATAAATGAGCACATTCATATGCTTGAGACGCAACGCTGAGATAATGCATATGACGTGCTCCAATCTTAAGTTTATTACACGAAAGCAGCATTCAAGAATACCTTTACAGATAACAATAATTTCAGTATCGCAGCAAAGAAATTATTACTGACAGCAGCATCATAAAAAATGTTTTTGAAACAGCACTTTACAGATAAGATAGCTTCCCCAAATTGCCCTGACCTCACATCACGCAAACTTCTTGATCAAAATTTTTTTTAAACATTAACTCTGTCATCTCAAGCTGAAAAGTTTGATTCTGAATTAGCCTTTCAGATATAACGATTAGGGCATAAATATAATATTGTTATGCTACATTGCGATGGTATGCGACGTCGCATTTTTTACTGTATGAACCGGAAATCTGAAAAAAGAGAACGACTGGGCGTCAGGTCAGACACAGCCCGAGTCATTGCACTTCGACCACTTCCTCAATCAGTCACTTACGCGCCGGTCGGCATAATTATCGGTTAGGTTATACCATTATATCCCTAGAGAAATAGCAATAAATTGCAAGGTACCTTTTCTACACCGCACACTTTCAATGAGCTTTACCTTCGCGGGAAAGCAAACTTGAAGTTCAGAAATATGGTCTATAAACAACGTGCATTATTATACAACTACAAAAATTTTTATTGCCAATCACGATCGAATAGTAGTTATTTTGGTGGGTTTGTCGGCGATCCTACAGGTTTCTTTCGCTTAATATACCAAAAGTAGATAACAGAAAGCAGTAAATTGCTGACTTGTATTGGAATTTGCCCTCCCTTTGAGCACTGTACACAATCCATGCCGAGTTGGTAGCAGCACAGTAGCGCTGCACCCATTCCGCGGCGACTGGTTCGCTGCTAAGGTTACTTCGTAGCACGACAGTGTCCACTGTAGAAGCCGAAACGTCCCAGAGGCACTGCCAACCAAAGCTCAAGGTCTTCTTCAGAGGCAGCAAGCATAGTTCCATTGAGCTTTCATTGAGAGGAACACTAATAGAAGCACGCTGGAAGAGACGATTTTAGTTTTCCCACCTCGAGCTCGAGCGCCCCCTATATCTATATACAATGCGTTGGCATCGTGGGCACACCTTTAAATGTTTCATCTGTGACGTGTTTATGCAACATGCTCAAGATGCAACATGTGGAACACTTATGAGTAGCGGATTACTGTAAGCAATTTTATTCCGGCAAACTATTTTATTGCGTATCTGCATTTCAGCTTGGGTACTGCTTTGTATGCTCAAACAAAGCGTAAGGATTCTTTGACTCGTTTTTTTTTGTGTTTTATTTTGTAGTGACGTCACCGGTACTTTCCTTGCTGTAGTTTTCAGTGAACGGCTATACGCACTGTTGACCACTCCGCGGCGCGGTGACTTAGCAGTGCCGCCACCGCGTTTGCCGCAGATGTTGCTTTCACAATTCTACTCGGGATGGCCATTGCTCAAACCATAGCCAGTTTTTTGTCTTCTTCGGTACATGACGCGTGCCGCACGAGGATAAAAGCAGAGCCGAGTGGCCGCTGACATCGCGAGCTACACCAACCAGCGCACATCGTACAGCGGCGCGTCGACAACTAAGTCATAGGTGCGCTGCAGTGGGATGGGCGCACGGCTGTGCAGTGCGAGTGGACGATCGGCATAGGATGTGATGCAGCGTCGACAAAAATGTAAGCTTTAAAATTACGAAGACAGTTATAGATATTAATTTAGGTGAGTTACAAGCAGCTAACTATAGTGAGCTTAGCAATGTAAACAAGCTGACTATTTAATAGTAAATGGATGTCTGTCTCTCAGCGCTTCGTTAATGTACTAAGATGCATTACACTGCTTACAGTGATCTAACAAAACGTTATTTGCTTTTAAATATTATGGAACATACTCGATGGAACACCGTACACATATAAGGCAGATTAGTTCTTAAAAGAAAAATGAGAACCTCTCTTAAAATTGATTTAGTTCGTATAGTACTTCTAGTATTGAATTCACTTGTATTCTAATTTTATTATATATTTCTTCTCCCTTTGCTTCCCATACTACATATACGCCTTCCTGTCTACTTACCCTCCATTTCGAATGGTTGCTGGATTGAGATGAGAATACTCTCAAAGGGAGTTTTATCAAGTTCCACGAATAAGGCAAACTGTTGCGGCGAAAAAATTATTTCGAGGCAATCCCTCCTTCGAGTAATATCGAGCTCAATTGCACCTATATTTTTTCTGCCTATTTTTTGCTTCAAGACTTCATCATTGGAATCGCTCTGCATCTGTATCTCCGTCAGATACATAGTAGCGTTATTCTTTGCTCGCTTGTTAAAGAAATGGCTTTTTTTCCTGAAAGATCCAATTTTTTTTCATTTTAGCTGATTTCATCAATAAATTTTCATCAATAAATTTATCGATTATTTAAACAAAGCCTTCTAAACGCCATTTATCAGCTGGCCCCCTTCAGACATTCCATATCATTAGTTCGCATAATAAATATGATATACATAATGTTTCATCAAATATTTTCATCAATGGGTAAAAAATAGTGTTTTGAATATTAAGGCACATTTTCTGATTCATATTATCAGCGGTACATATAGTGCATCAATATACCTGCACTGAATATTTATTAACTGTTTAACTATTGTTGTTGAGTATTTGCAAGACACTTGTACTGTGCCAGTAAATAAGAATTTTAGCCGAGTTGGTTGGTGTTCAATTCGTTCAGGGCACACCAAGGCTGCAACAAAGACAAAAAATGACGGAAAGAAACAGGCGTGGCGGAAAACGTATGTGTCACCATCTCATTCTTCCCGTCTTGCAGCGGTGCGAGTAAAATGAAGTGTAGCCCACCATAGTTGATATTCATATAGCTTCTAGAACTTCGAAAGTGCCGTGAGGCACGTTTAGCAGAGCGGTTTTTGAGGCCAGTGAAGCGGAGCAGTAAAGCAGGGACTCCGCTGCGCAGGCGCGAAACACTCCGGCGGATAGTGGGTTACGGCGCTCTGCACTTGTTAGTTCATCGCAAAGAGCGCTGAGTGCCTAGGGAGCGAGCCTCGACAAAGCGTAACGTGGCGGCCACCAGTGGGAAAACAAATGGCAAAATTCTTTTTTTTTGTCGAGAAGACCCTGCCGTTCGCACCCCCGAAGCGGAGGCTCATCGCCACCGTCGAGAGCAACCAGGTGTAAGCGAGGCTTAAGCAGAAGCTCATCGCCGCCGCCGAGAAGGGAGTCTTTGTTAAAGGAATGCGTGTGAAAAATAAAAAAAAAATTCTGTGATAGCGCATACATGTGTTGCTCGATTTCTTTGCCTCAATCTATCGAAAAGGTGAAACAGCTTATTTGCTACGCTCAAATTTCGCATTAGGAAGTAACGTAATCGGCGGTAATTTTTTTTAGAGGAAAGCCGTTCTAGGATCATGATGAAAATTT
The DNA here is from genome assembly GCF_055883805.1 of Amblyomma maculatum. Taxonomy (NCBI): domain Eukaryota; kingdom Metazoa; phylum Arthropoda; class Arachnida; order Ixodida; family Ixodidae; genus Amblyomma; species Amblyomma maculatum. Next base: position 176,199,332 of record NC_139347.1, on the reverse strand, counting down.
TGCGTCAGCGAGATTTGTTACGTGTGAGCGAGTTTGCGCGAGTTGCGTATACTGTGCCTTTGCTATCCTGTAAACCAATTATAGAATGCCTGTGACTCATAGGGGAGCTCACGCAAACACAAAGGGACGGAATTGAGCAATTTGCAGTCAGAAAGCCTATTTGAAACTAAGAACGCCGAAGCTCCATCTGTTTCGGCAACGAGGTGTCACGCCTCACCACGTCTCGAATAGTTTTCGGTGTTGTTGGAAGCCAATGTGCGCTGCCGAGGGTGATACCCCGCCTAAATCGAACGGCAAAATTGAGAATCCTATCCTTCTGCTTTGGGCTCCTGCCCGTCGAAACCTGCAAAGCATCGTGGGAGCTTACAAGCTCGCCCGAGGGCTGACTTTCCGGTCGAACTCTGTGACTCCCTCCGAGGATAGGCACATTTCCGGAGACGAGCGGCTATACTTTTTTCGCAGTACCATGCAGTTCTGCAGACTTAACAAAAGGGAATCCAGAACCATCTAGGAAGCTCAGCAAAAAGGAGGAAGCAACATGAAAGCAGTTGCTGGTGGGCACCTTCTGAGACCCAGCCACACTGAGTGAGTTCCTGCCGGGATCAAATGACGGGAAATGTAGCGCTGTGTATAACGGGCGACCCTAGTCCATATGCTGTGGGCATTCTCCGCATTTCAACCTTTTAATGGACAGCAAGAAGCTGTGGGAGGTTTTGCCACGTCTCGAAGAGCAGAAAACTAATGTCAGATGAGCCTTTGAAGCCGCCATGTCCCAAGGAATCTCAACCGTCTGATAAGCAGGAAAGAGAAAGGCCGCCCTCGTGATAAGTGATCTGATACTAATAGTTTTTCTATGCTATGCTTTACATCCTCGTGCCGCATATTTTCTTCGACATATTTTTGACTACCCTTGATATCTCTCTCTGAAAGTAGGGTACAGCGGCGGCAAAACCTTTAAGGCAAAGCGACTTTACAAAGTTATTGAGTAAAATATGATATACTAAATATTAGTAAACCATAATGCTATTATGACACACCTTGTCCACATTGTGGTGTCCTATACGGCTGCTAATTCTTGCTAAGGAAAGTTTGCACTGTGCTTCTTGCGTTTGCTTCCGGTGTATCAAACTTTGCATGCTAATGTGTACTGTTTTTCTATACATTACGCAACGAAATTTGTCTCCGTACCTATGGTAATATAGGTTCGGGAATGTAGTCAGTAAAGTCCTATGTCAATTACTAAAGTGTTCTGTTTTTATGCTGATCGTTCATGGTCCTTCTGCCTTAAAGTTAATTTGGCCCCTTTATTTCTTTACTTGCGGTATTGTTCCAATTGCAGTTTTGTTTTCCAATTGCAGTATGCCCAGAGCTGGAGCTATTACCCCGTCCTATAGAAAATTGTTTGTTTGTGGAGATTAAGGTCCCAAAGCGACTCAGGCTATGAGAGATGTCGTAGTGGAGGACACCGGAAATTTCGACCACCTGGGGTTCTTTAACGTGCTCTGACATCGCACAGCACACGAGCGCCTTGCTTTTGGCCTCCAGCGAAAAGCGGCCGACGAGGCCGGAATTCGATTCTGCATTCTTGGGCACAGTAGTCGAGCGCCGTAACCGCTGCGTAACCCCAGCGGGGCAAAATAAATTAATAGTCCTTGTCTTCCAACGGAGAATCGAACCTTTAATCCTTGGATCTCCAGCCCAGGGCTTTACCACTGCTGTACACCCCGGATCGTTCTGTAGAAAATTGTTCTCCCCCTCACATTACAGTCTCTTGGCTAGTAAAGTTTCATCTGTACTCGTTTAATTTGCTTCCCATTTTCATTATTGTTCGTAGTTATAAAAATTGTTTTCACCCTCACATTAGATAACTAAGAACATTGATGATATTTCGAAGCGAATTAAGCGAGTACAGATAGGAATGTTGTTAACTAAGAGACTTTTTTTTGTTTACCGCCTGGGAAACCACACACAAATGAAGAGACTGATAGCTGCATGGCTAAATACTGGGAGATGTTACTGTTCATCTCCAATCCGGTGACTCAACTCTAAAGGCCCGTTCACACTTGCGACTAGCAACGGTCGCGCGACCGTTTTGGTCAAAAAGCGACAGTCGCAAATGGTCGCATCGGTCGAAAAGCGACTACCGCGGGCCGATCGGGTACTGCTCGAATTTCCAGTCGCGCGTCTACTAGTCGCAAACCATTTCACCAATCAGCGAGGTCCCGGAGTACTCGATCGAGCACCTTCTCAATGCAAATAAAGATACCCCTACCTTTTCAACAAACGGCACCCGGAATTCAAAGGCAGGGAGAAGGAATATATGGCATGGGAGGAGATTGGAAATATATTCAGACTATCCGGTAAGTACCATGAACTTTTGAGAAATGGGTTTTTCACGCAGGCGCAGCATTTTATATTGACACCACGGTGATTGACAGTCTATTCACCGTCGGCGTTCTGGAAACACGAGAGTGCGGCATGCGCACCGGCTCGCCTGAAAAAGCTGAAGTGTCTGGAAAGCGGCTGCTACCGACGTTCGCTGTTATGGCCCAGCAGCTCTCCTACTCCCAACTCGTTCGGAACGAGAAGGCGACAGTCGCAAGTGTGAACATCGGTAGTGGCGAGCTCCTCTCCTCTGGTCGCGCGACTGGTAGTCGCGCGTCCTCATCTAGTCGCAAGTGTGAATAGACCTTAACTGATCCAAATATCCGACGGCGCCGCTGAAGTTCAGGGCTAACGGCTGTTGTCTAGGCGGGGGGTGACCTGTACGCGACTTTTCTGTATCAGACGGTTAGTAAAGGTTTTCAGTACGTCCATTCAATTTCTCAAAACGTTGTCCTCAACATGCAAGGAAACAATTTTCAGAATTAAGCGGCTGGCCCAAGAGCACATAATAGTGAAAGTATTTTGGAACCCATAGCTTGGAGTCTCGTAATCAGGATTGGAGCTAATACGTGGCGCCATCACGCTCGAAGGTGGCCTAGGAGACGACCATGGCCGCTTTCGATAAGTTTGTCTCAGAATGAACACACAGCTTTCTCTCATCCAATTGTCTGAAGACGCTGCCCGGTTCCGAAAGCTTCGAGCTGGCGCTTAAATCCTATTCGGTTGAAAAATAGTTATTTCAATCGTTCCGTCCTATGGTAAAGATGGAGTGTAATTTGGTCCTGATTAGTTCCGCTACGAGCAACTAAAATTATTCCGGAGCTTTCCACTCAGGCGATTATTTCCTTCTAACCTTCCACCCTTCTCTTGCGGCGTTTCATGTGCCCATGGAGATGTTTAACAAATACAGCGCCTTTAGTTTCATATAATAGAATCTACAATTTTTGAATGCGAAATCATTTGTTTAGTTCAGTGCAGTCGCGCATTGCAATTTTGTAAACAAAGCTAGAAGAACATTTAAATTTACTGACACAGTGACTCAGGATTCACAGTAATAAAAGCCCCATTATAACATCACAACAGCAAAAGAAAATTCTCCGGGTATGTGCAATGGCTTCGTGTACTGACATTCAACGTGACATGTAAATTAGAAGAGAATTTCCTCTGAACACCTTTAAGATCCTAGGTCATCTTTTTCTTGCTCTCCCAAACAAAGGGCACGGGTCATTTCCCTCCCTCTTAGTCGTTCTTCGCATCGCTGTCCACCGGTCTGGATGAAGTGGAATCCTCTCCGGACGATTCGTCGCCGACACAACACCTGTGCAGAACAAAAAACTTGTTCAAGCCAATATACTGGCTATGCCCCCATGTCACTGCTCAATGGTTCAAAAACGAAGCGTTTTAGACTTATTTCAAGGAGACAGAACTAGGTGACAGTCAAAAATGTTCGGAGCGGGTAAAAGAAGCTCATGGAAGGCTGAAGAAAGTTTAATGCAAAGCCTCTTCGCGCATTCATGGCGTAAACTGGATTAGTCGACAGAGCATGACGGCCGAACTGCCAGCACAGAAAATAATATCACGCCACTGGGCTTCGAACTCACGCTAGAACGAACTGGTGTACCAGGATCGAAAGCAACTAGAAAGAACTGTGGTATAACAGAAACCTATCACGCCTCATGTAAAACTGCAAAACACACTCCAGCTGTGCAGCACAAACATCACTGTCTTCCCGAAGTTCCACATTCGCGTTGCTTCATTTAACCTAGGTAAATTCCCCCTACACGTAACCCATCTGACCGAATAGAGGCGAGGTTGGCTAGCGTAGTGTAGGGCGAATCCATCAAGCGGTGTGACAGAAATCGCAATGCTTTCATACCACTGCACCTAGCAGACTTAAGTCCGCCCCCTTTTTCCTGCTTTCAATGCTTTGGCCTAGGTGCATTCCTCGATGAAAGTCGGCGTGTTCGTCAGGCTGCTATGATAGGTGCGAGAGCGCCTCGGCCGCTGCAAAAACCTGCGAGAAGAGATAGCATGCGTATCCCTGCTCCACATCTAAGGTTTTGCTCCCCACAGAGTTCTGACTCAGTTTCGCTAATCGTACAATTCCTCACTAGCACAAAATACTCAAAGTGCCCTTTGAGTGCAACTCCGCTCAGTTGCACTCAAAGGGCAACTCCGCTGTCTTTTTCAAAATTTTCAGTTTTTTATAGCATTAAATTGCTCTATGTATCTTGACTCCAACAAAACATCCGCTCTTAGAAATTCAAAGTTGAACTATTTTAAAAAAGAAAAATTGATATTTGAAACCGAAACTGCTTTCATGGAGAGAAATGGTTTTCCAGTTGACAAACCGATGACGTCGCATACAGTATTGAAAAAAAAAAAAAAAAACGCGCAGCATAAAAATTTTACGATCACACGGGGATTTGGCAATAACGCAGATATTATGTTTGTGATGCCAAAAGTCGAGTGTTGGCCGCAGAAATCGCCTCAGCTGAAGCCACGAAATCTGCACATTTTAAAATCGTGTTGCTCCCGAATGAATTATCGTACGGTGCCCAAATATGAGAGAATGCCTCAATGCGAAGAGGAAAACCAACAGTAAAATTTTTATCAGAATACTCGAATGCCAAAAAAACTCCGGAGCTGCCCTTTACCGACGCCGGGGCGTATTGGTTAATCTGACTCCTCCCTTGCTCCTTCAAATTCCACGTACCATCCCTTCAACATTGTTTCTGGCAGTTGAGATAACCGCCCTACATCTCTCGAAAGCATGCGGCTGTCCGGTACAATCCAAGCTTCCCGGTTGTTTGATGCAGCGAGCATTCCAAACAAGCATATAGTGAGAAAAGCTGAACACGAACGCCTGAGACAACTCCGATGATCATATATTGCGCTTGCGCCATCAGTTATTTAAAAGACACAAATAAATTGCGCAAATTGGCATGCATATGCAGGGCGCCTTGCGAAATAAAGATGAAGCTTTTGGGAGATAAAAAAGGAAGCAATCGTAACACATTTGTCACCATCATCGTGTAGCATGCACCGATCCTGATTCGGGGGAGGGGTTGGGGGAGGTTCCAGAGGCTACGCCTTAATGTTCCTATCACTTCGAAACGGTGGCAGTCACTGGTATCAGGCATTTTCATAGACTGGTGGGAAGATTTATAACCATTTGTGTTGAACGTTATTCGCTGCCGAACAAAGAAAAATATTGCCAGAAGAAGCCAGAGAATAAATATTTACTAAGGAAAATATTATAATGTCCTTTCAGTGCTCCTTTAGTCAGAGCCCTGCAGCAGTAAGACATCAAATAGCTTCCATAGAGAGTCATAACGGCATGAACTGCATTCCGACATGTACACACTATAACAGCCGCGATGGAAAAGACTGGACGTGTCATAGCGGCCGTCGCCAGATAAGATAAGAACAATTACCTGTACAATTAGTGTCACGAGCGTAGGCTATCTGTGGTGAATTAGTAAACCGGTCCTATTACACGCTGCTTTGTATTTACCGTATCGTATGTAAGCAAAATGTTTTTCAGGGAAATTCGCGGCGAACACCACAATCGGCGGCATTAATTTAGGTGTGGGGATAAAAAGCACCTAAATAAATTATACACCTGCAGAGCCTCAAACTCGGCGCTAGTTTTGTTCGTGCTACATTCTTATTCGTTACTCAAAGCTGTGGAACAGTTGTTTGTGCGAGGCGGCGTAGCTCTGCGACGCGGCGGAATTGTGCCTCAAAACTCACTATACATAGGTTACGCTCATTATGGCAAAATAGCGCCCAAAGTACACGAAGGACGGAGGGAGGACATAGACAACTTTCATTACTACTTATAGGTTACGCTACTGCGAATTGTTCCGCCAAAGAGCCTCAAAGCTCAGTCTACCACTGGCCTCAGAGAAGTTTCTGCAACCAGTCGGTCAGAGGGCTACACAGAATATAAAATTGAGCATACCATACAAACATTTGGAGAGTGGCACAGATATGAGGCTGCACCGGAGAAACTTAAGCATCTCGGAAAAGGCACACAATTGCGTAGCCGCACGCACTAGCTATATGGCATCAGAAGGCGTCTCTGTGTTACCTGTCACGGCGAGAGTGGGGCGACAGACCAGCTCAGCTGCCTCAAACAATTCGAATCAGAAGGATATTTTATAAAGAACCAGTTTCAATCAAATAAAAGCTGAAGAAAGGCACACGAACGCCGCCGTAATGACCTGGCATTCCAGCCCGCTTCGAATAATGCGGCCCGTGTCAACAAAACACACATTTGGACCTAGCTTGACTTGTTGCAGTCCGCCGATGATACCCTCTGAACGTTTCTTGATTGGTGGAGAAAAAAGTAAAGTTTTAAAATCTCAAAAACTGTAATGTAGGCGTCAAAAAACAAACCCGAAAGCCTGGTTGGCGGGTTGCGTTTGCGCAATTTTTCAGTCGATATAAAAGAAGAGGACAAGATCTTAGGGATGCTAGTTTCACACTGTATGAGGTGGGATGCATATGTTCATGGAAAGTGTACAGCTAGCGCTGTAATGTGAGCCCTGGATATCGCTCCGGGAACCGCGCGGAATATCCAAATATACAGCGAGAATTATGCGCAGTTGTATCTCGTGTTTCGGGGGAGGCCACTGCGCTGGCTTCTGCTATGTATATTGGTTTGGCGGAAAGAAAATGCTCAGTATGGTCTTCAGAATGTCACCGGTGACAACGTTTTGATTCTTTATCTTCTCTTCGTGGGATTGGTCACCATGATGAGCCGAGGCTTGTGCACGGGGAGGGTTGCATGAGTGCTTCTCTATGTGAGCTGCTTCCTTTGCTGTTTTATTTTTGATAGCCTACTTTATTACCTCAATTCATAAAGGGGGTACTTTAGAAAAGGGAGACAAAATGTTGCTGAATAAATGAGAACATGTCGGCTGATCTAAAGAAGTTGACGAGGGAGCGATGATGGGCTCGTGCGTTCAAGCACTACTGACGATATGTGGTTCGTTAGACGCGCTACAGCCAGGTACCGAATTCACTTCAGCGTAAATGATAACATGTGGGGAATATCTCTCTCAATATTTTCGCATACGCAAGTTGGCTGTGCAGATTGGATGCCCCGGTAAGAGCGGAAATGAAGGCCACCTCCGACGGATGACAGGTGTGAGTGCAATACCAACTCGGATCACCCGAAGCGCTACGTCGTCTGCGCGCGCATCCTGAGGGACGGCAGCACGTGTGTGATACAGGGGGGGGGGGGGGGGGGTGGTTCCTTTGTTTTGAGGAAGAGGGGGATAGCCGTGGAACCGATGAATTGGCTAGGGTAGTTTTTCTATTGGCGAGGTCAAGAATCATCAGAGCTTTGTGAACTCCGCAGGTCACGTGGGATTTACAGCATTCTAATCGGTTGCGGGATGAAACCTTCGTTTCTCCCACGTTTTTCGCACTGCTTCACATTAAAATATATCACCAAAACGCCCGTTTTGCTATGCAGCTCACCTATTCTATTTAGTGCCCCCTTGCGAAGGGAAGCAAGGATTTCTGCGTCAATTTCTCTTGGTATCTCGAATGGAGCACTCTTTTTCTTTTACTGATGGTGCAGGAAGGGGATGAAGGCTGCCGGATGAGACATACTAAGGAAGAAATATGTGAGGCGCTTTCTGAAAGCTGATTGGCTGGTTGGTTTATGAGGTTTAACATCCCAAACCGACCCAGGCTATCAGAACAGCTGTAGTGGAGGGCTTTGGAAATTTCGACTACTTTCGGTTTTTTAAGTAGAACGAAAGGAAGAAAATGGTTTGCACGGTATAAAAAAGAAGAACCGAACAAGGGTAAATAGGGTACGCCTCAGGTCGCAGATAAGCCAACGTTTCGACAAGTGGACTTGTCTTGCCCAGACGAAGACAAGTCCACTTGTCGAAACGTTGGCTCATCTGCGACCTGAGGCGTACCCTATTTACCCTTGTTCGGTTCTTCGGTTTTTTAACGTATACAGCAATGCACAGCACACGTACACCTTGCTTTTAGCTCTCATCAAAAAGTGGCCACCGTGGACTGGATTCGAAACTTCTCAAGTTTCTGAAATCTGTCTGTCACTGAAATCATGGAATGGTTGTTCAGTAGTACCTGCAATATTACGCGCTCATGTATCATTATAACAGAGCAGTATCAGCTGAGACAGGATGTCCTCGGGCAAGGGGCTGAGCGTTAGGCGCAGATTTCCAAACAGGGAAACCGAAACGTCTTCTCACCTGGAAGCTGCATGGGAAGCTCTGGTTCTCCCTTTTGTGTCTATGCGGGGTGTGCGGTCAACTTTTCGCCTTCTCGTTCGGCGTCTCCGAGGTTTGGGGCCTTCAATCTCGGGTGCTGTGGGATCCTCTATGGGTGAGTGTGCCTCCGCGGAGGACCTGCGGAAGGTGGAGAGGCAGCCACATAAGCGAACAGGTCCGTCCTTTTTTGTAACCTTACACCAGATAATACCAGCAAGCATGGCAGCGTACGTCGAAGAGGTTCCCCTTATTTTTAATGACTAGTTGGTTTTTTTTGCATCCTCTCAGACATATAATGTAGGTGTGAAATTCTCTCTTTTTAACATAATATTTGAACGTAATATTTATTGAAAAATGAGGCTTGATATTTATCATAGGGCCAGGATTTCGGATGCAACATGACATAGCTGGAGCAGGTAAATTTGTACACGTAGAAAAACGTTTGAAAATTACCCAAAAAATCTAACGAAAATACTTAAATGCTTTAAGGTCAGACGGAAGAAAAAAGATAACCTAATGTTTAACCTTGCTAAACCAGAGTAATCAAAGTGGAATCGGCGGCGCGCTTCGCTCGACCCGCTTCTGTTCGTCTCTGTGCGGCAGCCTCTCGGCGAGCTAGGTCCACTGGATGATCGTACTGGGCCTGTGTCGCCTTCGCAACCTCTGAAACAGAGACAGTTCATGAAGCATCTCGCCTGGATCATCCATGAAGACTGCTGCCGTTATATTTCCGAGTTATTAGGGAGCCCTCCCTAATAACTCTCAGAAAATTTACGGCAGCAGTCGTTAGACGCGGAAGCGCTCGACTTTATTTGCACCGGTTTAAAGCATCAAAAGTGGTACGGATTTTCTGATACCAGAGTGAGAAGCGGAACGCCCAGCCTGGCTACGTTTGGCAAAGACGGTACATATACAGGACGCCTAACCTTACTTTATCCAATGGTTGAAAAATGAAACATTTGAGGTGGGTCAGAGAAACCACTGTTATACAGCTGCCAGCCCTCTGGCGCAGCATAGGGAAGTTCTTGTTTTGTAATTACCTAATCGGTTTAATAACATGATTTTTCTCATTTACAATTTATTGTTTCTATACAATTAATGGATTTGCATAGTTTGAGAGCACCTTCTAAAATCCCGATTGCATGTATTTCCGATTAAGCCTCACGTGCACCGTGTTTCCTAGCTCCAAAGAAAGCCTGCGAAATGCAAAAACTATCACGTGACTGGTGCATTCCTGCTGACTGGTGCCAAGCTGACTGCTTGGCTCCACGACCCTTGTGCAGCGGCGCAGGACGATAGGTCTGCGGATGTTTCTTCGTCTGCTTCACGTAGAAAGCGCACGATGCAGGTCATAGCGAGCTCACCGCGCTGAGTGCAACCATCGCCAACCTATCAGCCTACCGCTGGGACTAGGCTCTCGAGTCGCGGCCGCAGCTATTTTCTTTCACTCAAACCACGATTGAAAGCACCACAATCGTGGCGCTCAAATGTGTAAATCAGGTTGTATTTTTTGTATTTTGCAGGCTGTCTTCAAAGCTTTCAAAAACGATACACGTGAGGCTTTGTTTATCGGAAATAAATAGAATGGGAGTTTCAGATGATGCTCTCCAACTTTGCTTATCACATTTAATATCTAAAGACAATACTTACCAAATTAGAGAAATTGGCGTAGTTGCTTATTAGTGAATTGAAAAATAAAAACAATATTGCCCGTGGTGCGCCAGATAGCTGGCAGCTGTATAAAAGTGGTTTCTCTGGTCCATATCCAATCTATTATTATTTCACCCTTGGCTATAGCCAGCTTGGACACGCGACAGAATCACTTTTGGGCAAGTTATGTGTAATTGGTATGATGGGGCGATTCGGAGCGCTATTACCTCACATAATACACGTTCTAGTTTTTAACACCCTCCTTTTTCCTGCACTACGATTATAGTGTAGTGTAGTAATTTTCTCGCTGAGGGTACATCGCGTACCAATCTACATATACATGGAGTGCAAAAAATAAATTTTCCACCTCTGTTTAACTTACCTTACATTTCTCGCACATGAGAATTGATATCTAAAGCAAATATAATACCTCGTTTAAACGCTATAATTACGGTTTGAGTCAAGCTTTCATGCGGGAGGAACAAAAAGAATACACACAGTGCTACATCAAAGATATACATGACAGTGGGAAGGGGTCACGCCACAAGCTAATTATTCTATACAGAAAGTATCATACCTGCTACCTAGACTTTTATTTCCATTTCATAAATCAGATCGCAATTATTATAGTTGTCATGTAGAAGTCTTACGTGGATTTTTTATTACTTATTCTTTCTGAAATAATTCAAAACCTTTTTTTATTTTTCATTCCTTTTGTTTTGTACGCAATTAGCTTCAGGTCAGTTGTTATTCATGTCTATTCTCCTTTGTATCGTTTCTTTCCTTCTAGAGGAGTTTTCTGGGCTCTAGTCATGTCGCTTTTTTAAGGCGACTTTTACCCGCAGTCTCCTCCTTCATGGATATTATTATTACTGTTATATATCTGTTATCCAAACTTGCAGCTGCTGTTAATTAGGTGGTGATTTGTGGCCTTCTAAAGTAAAAGAGAGCGTCGACAAAGACAAGAGCATGCCGCATTGCTTGACGAACCTAGGCACCAGACTTTCCATGATGGCTGAATGTCTCAATGCAAGATATTGTGATGGTGCACGAAAAGAAAAGATGTTGCGTCGATTCTCGGCAAACTTAGTAGAGTAACCATACTTACACACTCCGTCTTGTATCGATGACATCTTTGCAACATCAAGCTTTTTGGTTCATGAATCTAAAGATCCGGCGTTGGCATACCGAGGCGAAAGAAACCAGTCGAATTAAGAGTGCCTTCATCATCGTAGATAGCCTGAGTTCCATGTACTGCAATGAGAATTCGTTGTACCTTAGTATCATTTAGGCAATATATGAATTCAGTGCTGGTGGATCTCAGTTGGTTAATTTGTCTCGTATGCTTAAATGATGTCTCTTTCACTTCAAACACTGAAGGAGGAGGAGGAGAAATCAACATTTATTAGGCCCGAAATAATTCGGTGATGCATGCTTGCACCAGACTGGGTGGTTCACTAGTTGCGGGACCCATATGTTCTCAAAGCTCCTAGCCCCTGTCTGTCAGTGCGAGCTCGATAGAAATGGCGGGGCTGGATAACAAAGTTTCCCATCGCTCAAGGGGTTGGAGATTGGGTGTATTTGCGGGTAGGGGAGGAGGGAGGTCTACAGTTTTTTTTGTACATTCTGCTAAAACGTGCGGCAAGGTGCCTTTTTCTTTTTTGCAAAAAGAACACAGCACATTGCGTTCCGCAGGGGACATGCGGCTCATCAGTACGGGATGCGCAAGCGACCCCGCCTGCGCTCAACGCAGGATCGCCTGTTGTTGTCTGGAGAGTTTGGGGTGCGGTTCTGGCAGTCTGCACCTTTCCTCTCTGTACATGTGGGTTATATCCCGAAAGCTGGTAACCGGATGCGGTAGATCTTCCGGCTCGTGCTCGCCCCGGGTTTACATTTCTCGGGCATGGTAGTCTGCGACGGTGTTGCCTGCTACTAGATCTTCTGGAGAGGCTTTGGAGAATACCGCAGAGTCGTCAGGGATAGCCATTAAGTGACTACATACACATTTTGCGCAGAGGGGCTGCTGTTTCTTGATCACGTCATAATCAAACATAGAACAAGGCGAGACAGAAAGAAAATACGCGACTGCTGTGTTTGCACAAGCAGCCAATAACGAAGCTGCGCCTCGAACCCCGCGGCTCTGTGCGTGCTACCACCGGTTTGTTAGGTACTTTTCGCGCACAGCTGAATCAGCTGACGAAGGCTAGTCTGATGAGCCATTCGGATGAACAACTGCGCATCATGACGCATGCAAATAAATTCAGCAGGAACTCCCACCAAAGTCGCGAAACCCAAATATGTACTGACATAAGCAGTGTTATTCTTTGCCATGATGGAGTTATAGTGCATTCGACCTCTCTTTATCAAAGGCTCATCTATTCAATGACAGCGAAGAGGCACCTTGCGATGCTATGGATTTTGTATAAATTTTCACTGAACTTGGATGACAGGCCCTTCAATGTGTTGAGTAACGAGCAGAAGTTTTATTGGCTTACAAACCTGAACATCAATATCGCCATAATCTACAAATCCGGTCACTAGCATTCCGCCAAGGATTGCCTGTTTTGAGCCCCAATCGACGGGTTGCCGAAACATGACGATTCGCGCAATTCACGGCGGCTCAGGGCAGGTAGCGTTGTTGAACAGCACCCGGAAATTGCGCTGCAATGTCTTTTAAGAACCTGGAAGGCAGGATGTATTTACATCGTACAGCATCTAATCATGGGTTATCCTCCTTGTTTTTATACTAATGGAGTCGTTGTGAAAAATATGCGCCTAGAAATGCCGCGTAACGTGAAAACATTCTAAAGGCTTCTCACGAGGAACAAATAGCTTGACACTTCGGCTTTTGTCGTGTTCTGCACAGAGTACTGGGCAAATATTACTGGCCGCATTTTTTCGCTTACTTTGGACACTACGTCTAGAGTGGCAGTGACGGTGGCAACGTCGAATATGCCACCAACGAGACTTGCAGGGTATATACAGGTAATTTTAGACCCGAGACCTTTTTAGGAGATTAGTACAGACCGTTTTTGTGCGCCTCCTAAGATCGATACCCGGTGATAATTTCGTGATCAGAAGAAACTGGCAACTTTATACGTTACGCTGAATTGAACACCTCAGAAGTTGCCAAATTCTTTCTTCAAAACTCTTGCTTCGCCTCGGTGTTTCCGGAGGTCTCAATATAACTCGAGGACCTGCGTTTACTGTCGAGGTCACGTACGATATTCTGAGAACGAACCATCTATAAGAAAGATTGGGTATCACCCACATACTAATAACCGAGCGGAACACGAAAAGCCCGCCGCCTATGTCAACGCCTTGCACAAGACCTGGTATGCCATATTTCGTAACGCCGACTTGCTCAGAGCATCGCGGGGCAAGAATGCGCGCAAATGACATTATTTAGGCTCGTCCACTGGAAAGAGGCCACAACCTCGACAGGGCCTGAAATGGCGAAAATGTTTAACGCGCGTAGCACTGGAATCAAAGAGGCAACGTCCTTACCTTTTCAGCAGTACGTCAGAACTATCGTTTACGCCACAAGATATAAGCAACGACACAAATTCTGAGACATTACGCATGCACTAGCGTCCCCTGTGACCAGTGGAATTGGAGAGTCTTGCCTGCGAGTAGCGTTGACCTCGCGAGACGTGCTCCTACGGCGTGAACGCTCGACTAAGGTTAGTGTCTCGCGCAGTTTCTCGGCAGTGGAGTCAACAGACGAGGAGTCCTCTGGTGCCGAATCTTCATCCACAGAAGGCCTGCCGGAAGACAGAAAAACATTAGGTTAGATGATAACATGGCTGCGCCCGAAAGCTAGCACGCTCACAGGAGAACAACAAAACCACCGATAGCACATTACAAAAAGCAGGCTGCATGAGATACAAAATGTATCATTAGCGTACTGTATATCAATATGCGATCAAGCGATGTCACACGCTAGAGCAGCAATTTCGGTAAAATGTGATTCAAGGCAACCAAACGAGAACATGAGGTACATACGTTCAGTAGCGTGGTTTTTTGGGCTTGTTGGTACATGATTCCAATACACTATAGCGCAGCAAAAGACGACGACACAAGAGACAAGAGTGTTCATCTCTTGTCTCTTGTGTCCTCGTCTTTTGCTGCGCTATAGTGTATTAGGTACATACGGTTAAGCCAAGTAAAAGGTACAAGATTCGATAATAAATAGCCAAACGATTTCTGAGGAGGACAAAGGTATATGTAGCAATTCGACATACAATCGGGACAACCAGAGGACAGCTTACGGTACAGCAGATAAATAGCGACTTGTCCTGTCTACATTGTTCCTCGTGTCACGTTGTTGCGTCCTTAAATCTTGCTTGAAAAGCTGCACCAACTAGCCTGCAATAACGTCCTTGCACATAAGACAACTTGGCTATACTCAGCACATGGTGGAAAGTGGGATAAAGAAATAGCAACTTTGTACAGGCAACAACATTCATCCAGCAAATTTTACTTCCGAAGAAGAAACACTTAATGCCTGCAATTGAGTCACCACACATCGCAGTTAGGAAGCAGAAACGTCTGCGTTTTTCTAAGGATGACGGGATTGCGGGCATGCACCAGCGCTGGAGGAAAAACAAATTGCCAGAAGGTCATTGCGAGGCCGGCTTTTAAAGAACATGAAGGACAGTGATTCTGAACTATACAAAGAGACTATGCGTTCTTTGTAACAACTGAAACTCAAACCAGCTCTGGATGACGTTGAACGTAATATCACAAGATTGACGGGAAAGTTCAACAAATACCTCTCATAGAGTGTTCGTGGGACTACAGGCCCTTGCATTATTTCCATATCATCGCTCTCGAGTGAGAATAATCGCCCTTCGAGTAAAGCAAAAATTTCCCGTGCATTTTTCAGTGCGGCATGTGAATGCATGTAAGGTGGCAAGAGAAAGCGAAGGCTTGCCTGGAGGCTGCGACGCTCGCAAAAGTTATCGCTTTCCCGCCTGTAGTGGGACGACGTGGGGCAGCATCCCCTTTAACTCGACAGCCTTCCCTGGCATTGAAGTCTTCGGCATTCGATGCCATGGAAAACTTTGCCGATGATCCTCCACGCTCTGGAGACCTGCGGACGACAGCAAAAGATGCCTTCAGTAGAGATACTGGCTGTAATTTGAGGACTAGAGCCCAGTAGTAATTGGCCAAACGACATAATCTGTAAACGAAGCTGTTGCTCATTTCAATTCAGTGTTGGACTTGCTTTCAGTAACTCGCACTTTCTTGGGGAAGCTTTGGTTCTTGCTTTTGAATGCCAGGACGACAAGATTCCAGTGAGAAACACTCTGAAATACTACGCGACACCGTAAGTAGCTCGCTCAGTTGAAAAGGCGTCGCCGTCGCCGTAAACCAGATTTAGGAACTTCAGCTTGACAAAAATACACACGCAATTTCATATCTAAATTTTCGCGCAACCATTTGCGCAAAGTTAGGGGCGGTATCACATTGCCGCGATCTATCGAAATGCTTATTTGTTCTTTTTTAACAACCGCTTGTACGCGGTCTAACATTGGGAATCTAGCGCGCGGATAAATTCTGTAGTCTTTGTATGATCATGCTAATTGTCGGGAGAGGCGGCTTAATCACTTCCTTTGTTGCAGCACATGATTAGAGATGTATATAGACGAATTCCACCCCAATGCGCTTGTATATGTTTTTAATAACGTTGTTTATTGCCTCAGGGCCTAATGGAATATGTAAACACATTTTAAAGGGGTAATAAATGAAAGAAAAAGGTTGGCTGTTCAAGACAGCGATGATAAGGCCCCTGCATCCAAGCAATGTTCAAAGCTGTGTTTTTCGGCGAAAGGCTCACTGCCGTTAGGTGCCGAATTCACGACGGCTTCAGTGCCGGGAAAACCCACAAGTGGCGAATATCTGCCTCATGAGTTTGTGACTTGCAGACAGGGCATCCTGGATGTTTATATAAATATCGATATTGAGGCCATGTTCATGTTACAGAAGGTGTGAGGGCAACTCCGACCCGGATCCTCCGCAGCGCAACTGCCTCTGTGCGGGTAAGGCAGCAGGGGAGGGTTACCGCACACGGTGGCACAAGAGCACGTGTGCGGCGCTTGTAGTTCTACAATGTTCCATGTTATGGTGGTCCCTGTTCATGGTTTTATCTAGATATTTCTCCCAGTTTTAAAATTCAGCGCGGATAAGTGAAACCCGTATTCGTAGATCGACGACCTCCGAGCACACTTGTGTGTGTATCGCCGCTGTCGATTGTTTAGTTCTTTAGCGACCGCAACTCAGCCCAAATAAAGATTTTATTCCCGTGGATTTCAAGTCTTCCTATATACCACCGAAGGCATTGTCACCACTTCATGACATCTGGTGGAGATGTTGAATTCGATCAATGTGAAATACCCTCGAAAATGCCGGACGAACAGAAACCCCTACTGGTCTTTGTGCAGGCCCGGGAGCCCCCACATTACATGAACTACCCACTGAAGATGCAGAAGACCGCATGAACCTCTTAGACCGCCTGGCAGGGTACAATGGCTGGAACGACACTGCTAAGATATGGCAAGTCTGCGTTGCTCTTGAAGGGTCTGCAGAGTTTGGCTCGAAAAAATCATGAGAACTCTTTGAAGGACTGGGAGACATTCGAGACTGAGTTTTTGACGGCCTTTGCAAGTATCCTCGAGGAACGAGCCCAGGCGCTACTTCATTCAAGACTTCAACCCCCAAATGAGCCTGTTCTGGCTTAGGTTGAGTAGATGAATCGCTTCTTTCATCATGCCGACCCTAAGATGACCGAAAGAGAGAGAGTTAGACTTTTCATGCGAGGTTTTAAAGTCGCTTTTTGCAGATGTTCTCAGAAATCCGCCTAAACCCATGTCCGAATTTGAAAGCGAAGCATCCGTTATGGAGAAAACGATGGGCACCAGGATGTGCCACATGATCTGCCACTACAACCGGCCTGCGCAAGCCAATACAGCAGCGCATCCGGGAGGGGAGACAGCCCTCTGGACCTCATACGCGAAGTCATCCGTGAACAGTCCCAACTAACAACACTTACGGACATCCTCTGAGAAGAGGTACAGCAGCAAAGCAGGAATGGGGATAGTTGGTATATCATTTTAAGAATTTTCGCGCTGCTCTATACACAAACACACAGAAAGCAGAAACCACGTACAAAGGACCAGCGCGTACTGACAACTATGATTTATTCATGACAGGGTTATATTTAAAACAGTCCACGCGCATTCTCTAATGCGAGAAATCTCGCAAACTCACCGCACAGCCAGTCATGCAGAGTCACATACCTACGCGCCTACGCTCCTTTATTATCTTTATATCATAACTTGTTAGTATAACTGATGGTGTGCTTACGCAATTATCTTCTCCGGCTTCCCATATCTGAAACGCTTCTATTATTTCTCTCTCTTTTCATTCTTTTAAACGGCCTAAGATGGTGGCTCCTTCAAATTCTGGCCTCCATTTGTGTTATGCTAAGAAGGCATGACATAAAGATAATAAAGGAGCGTACTTGGTACTTAGGGATGTGACACTACGTTTGCGATGCGTTTACGAGATTTCTTGTATCAGTGAATGATCAGTGAAGTATCAGTGAATAGTTTTCAGTGTGCGCTAGTCCTGTGTACGTGGTTCCTGCTTTCTTGTGTGTCTGTGTCCAGCGTAGCACTAATATTCTTGAAAAGGTACAGCAGGTCTTTGGTACGCCAACCGAGACGGCCACTCCTGAGGAATCACCAACCGTGAGTTACGCCGACGTGCTACGTAGCTCGCCTCTGCGAGGTGTGACGGTAAGCCCCCTCGCTTCCCTCCTGTTGTCGAACGCCGCTCTGGGCCCCAGCTAGCCAAGCCAACTAACGGCTTTCAAGTCCCAGAAAATGGGACGCCTGGAGGACTTCTAGTAACTGACCACTCTGCTTCCAAGGTGGTGAGGCTGAAAACATCTTCCATCACTTTCCGCAATGACGTTATGGCCTCTGTGGTTTCGACATCGATGCCCCACGGCCCTGCCCTTGCGAGCAACCACAAGAAATCGGCGACGTTTTGCTAAGGGGAGAGCACGCGTCACCAAGACATCTGTTACGCTCCACATCGCCGCTCAGGTGCAGCTTTGCATCATCGTGATGACGCTACGGGCAAGGAAGGTACCTTAGTCCGAGCAGGGGACGCAGCCCACGCCGAGGAAATTGAGGTGAACAACTTTTGAAAGTGAGGTTTCTTTAGGGCGAAACACAGATCGTCCACCGCCGACACTCGATCGTCCGCAGCCGCCGCCGAAGACGCCGGCAGTACATCGCCGCACGACGACAACGTCGACAATAACACGACCAGACTTCAACCTGAAACCGCCGGCCCGCGAAGTGACAACGGTAGGTGCCACTTCGCCGTGAGGAGCTGATATTCGTGGGCCATATCGTGTGCAAGGATGGCGTTTGCCCATACCCCCAGAAAAATGCTGCGATGCCAAGTTTCCACAGCCTTCCGACGAAAAAGCCTTGCGCTGTGCGCTCACTATCTCCTATTTGTCAGGAAATTTCGCGCATCGCGGAACTCTTGACGCAACAAAGACTGGCGTGCCTTTCAAATGGGAAGCGCCGCAAGCGGAAGCCTTCAAGAGACTTAAGTGCCGCTTACACAGCCCTCTTGTCCGCGGGCCAAATACGCCGAGATAGAAATACATACCGACGCAAGCAGCGCCGCCCTAGGTATAGTCGTCGTTTAAAGATCTAAAGGACAAGAAAGAGTTATAGCGTACGCCAGCCGTTCACTGCCGCAAGCCGAATCGAATTACTCGACGGCTGAGAGAGTGCCTTGCGATTATCTGGGCAACTTCAAAATTCGGTCCCAGCCTATATGGCCGACCATTTAAGATAATAAGCGATAACCACGCGCTCTGCTGACAAGTTTGAAAAACTCTCCGGCCGCGTTGCCTAATGGAGCCTACGTCTTTTAGAATTTGATGTGAGTGTAGTATACAAGTCTGGCCGCAAGAATTCTGACACAGACAGCTTATCCCTTGCGCCCGTCGACGCTACTCCGAAAGAAGACGACGGCGATGTCTTTTGGGGACTGGTATTAAGCGCCAGCAGTTTCCCTCAACTGCGATCAGGACCTGATCTGAAAGACCTATCCGATTACGTAGACGGAAATACCGATTCCCATCACGCTCTGTTCAAGAGTCAGGAGCCATCCATTGCGTTACAAAATGACGTCTTTGTTAAGAGCTTTACACCCAACAGAACTGCAAACTGTCTGGTTGTGCCTATAAATCTGAGAGGAACTTCTCCAGACGTACCACGATGAGCCAACGGTGTATTATACCGAATCCGAGAGAAGTATTATAGGCCATGGTTAGCTCTCATTGTTGCCCATTATGACAAAACCTGCCGTGAATGTCAGTGACGCAAGCCACTTCGATGAGACCTGCCAGCCTACTGAACCCGATACCACCGCTAACTACGCACTTTGACCATATATAGAGGGACCTCCTATCGGACCCTTCCCAAACTCGTCGAAGAAAAACAAGTGGATCATTGTGGCCACTGTTTACACGACCCGGTACGCAGATGAAAAAAGCCCTGCCCAACATTTCTGCAATGGAAGTCACCAAGTCTGTCGTCGATCAAATTCTCCTCGGACACGGCGCCGCAGAAGTGCTCCTCACGGACATGGGACAGCATTTACGGCGAAGCTCACTCAAGCCATCATAAAGTACAGCCAGACCAGTCACCGGAGGACGAACTCCTACCCCCTACGGACAAACGGTTTTACAGAACGTCTAAATAACACTATTGAGGACATGCTTGCTATGTACTTCGACGCCAAACGCAAGACCTTGGACGCCATCCTATCGTACGTGGTCTTCGCGTATGACGCGGCCATCCAGGAGACAACCAGGGCGATGCCGTACAAGCATGTGTACGGCAGAGAGCCCACGATGACGCTCGACGCTATGCAACCGCACGTGACAGAAGACAACTCCGATGTCGCCGCCTACCTGGAGCGTGCCTGTGAAGCCCGAAGACTCGCCCGGCTGCGCATAAAAGACCAGAAAATCACCGGCACCCGGTGGTACAAGTTGCGATGACGCGACGCAGAGTACAGGCCGCGAGACCAAGTGTGGGTCTGGACGCAGGAATGACGTCGTGGACTGAGTAAAATGTTCTTGCATTTCGAACTTCGGCCCATACAAGTCCTTCGGCGCATCGGCAGCTTAATTGTGAAGTCATCGCCGACGGGACGACCGCACTCCAGCGGTACTTGACGCGCCCAGAACTCGTCCACGTGCGCCTAAAGCCTTACTAAGCGCACTAAGGAACTAAAGTTGCTTTAATTTCTCCCTTTTTTTGTTTACTTTTACGTATCTTTTTAATTATCGTGGCGATGCCTTTTTTAGGGAAAGTAATGCCGTAAGCTATTCAAATGTTTATTCTCTTTCGACAGCCGCCTGCATGCGGTGCTATCATTGTGAATCCAGCGCGCAGATCAACTCTGTATTCTTTGTTTTTTTATGCTCATTGTCGCGAGGCGTGGCTTTATCACTTGCTTTGCTTTGGCAGGTGATTCGAGATGTACCTCGAATGAGTTCAGCCACGCGCTTGTATTTCTACAATGTTACACGTTACGCTAGTCATTGTTCGCAGTTTTAACTAGATGTTTCGTCCCCGCTTTTGAATTCAGCGATGATGAGTGAAACGGACATTCGTATATTTACCACGAGCAAGATTGTTGCTACTGCCACCGCTGATTCCTTGGCTATTTTGCTGGAGCAAATGAGCCCACATAAAGAGTTTGTTCTAGTGAATTTCAAGCCTCCTCATTCGTCGCCAAAGACATTGTCAATTCTAAGTGACAATATACCATTTCGCTTCCCAGTTAACATCTGCTAGTAAAGTTGAGGCTTCTCCTATAAAAGAATTAGCAATTTATTTACTCAATATCTTTACACTTTCCCAAACATTATGCCTTGTCTCTTAACAGAAAACATTTATCCAGGTAACATGCGATGCTAAAGGCGCTGTCGCTAGTATTATTGGGTAAAATTTAATTAGTGGTCCTCCTAATATTTATGATTGCTGCGGATTTTTTTCAGTAACACTTACTATTAATGGTAATAATAATAAAAAAAAATACTAGTAATATTTGTTTCAAAATAAAGGAGAGGCGCAGAGACGCAGTATTTGTCGCAGTTGTTTCTTGGACACCTGACCCGCGCGGCAAGAGAACAGAGGAACGTGGGAGTGAAAGTGGAAAGAGAGAAATAGGAGCCGTAGTGGAGGACTACGGAGTAATTTCTACCACCTGGGGATATTTAAAAAGCGCGGATATCGCACAGCACACGGACGCCTCACCGTTTAATAAGTAATGCCGGTTGCAGACCGTGGATGTACGTCTCAGAATAGAGCGAACCATTGTAATATATATATAGTGGGATTCGGGCGTGCTGCGACTGCCCTTTGCGCGGCCGCCGCCCGCTTCCCAGTTGTTGTCCTCGTTCCCTTTCTCCCGCCTGAGGCGGCGGAGAGAGGCTCGAACGACTTGTCACTGTCGTTCGGGCCACAGCTCCGCCCTGGCGTCCCAGTGGCTGTTCCCATTGGCGCCTTTTGGCGGGAACATGGCACCGCTTCGACGGCCGCGCTCGCGCGACCCTCCGAGCGGGGCCCAAGGAGAGACCCCTCCGAGACATCGCAAGGTGCGTACGCTACTGGTCTTGTCTGCTGGCCTTTGTCCGAGCAGACCAGTGTGTACTAGAGTTCGTCTGCTCCGGGTCGTACCTGAGAGCCAAGCTCGAGCCTGTCGATCGTGATCCAACGATCCGCGACAGGCGTATCTTGCGGTGGTTGCCCACTCTCTCTCAAAGGAATCCTCTGGTCACTGCGAGAGAGAGATCACAGCACGCCCTTGCGTGCTTGCGGCGCGCACTCCGTGTCACTTCGTGCGCGCAAGGGAGCCTTGCTCTTCGCGCGCTCCCTTGACACGGTGACTGTGTGTGTGTGTGTGTGTGTGTGTGTGTGTGTGTGTGTGTGTGTGTGTGTGTGTGTGTGTGCGTGTGCGTGTGTGTGTGTGTGTGTGTGTGTGTGTGTGTGTGTGTGTGTGTGTGTGTGTGTGTGTGTGTGTGTGTGTGTGTGTGTGTGTGTGTGTGTGTGTGTGTGTGTGTGTGTGTGTGTGTGTGTGTGTGTGTGTGTGTGTGTGTGTGTGTGCGTGCGTGCGCGCGCGCCACTGGAGGATGGCGTTTCAATAAACGTCTTCTTTGTGAACTTGGAGGTTTGTGGCCTTGCAGCGAAGTGCTCTCCTCCCGGTGGAGGTTGAGTGCGCGCTGCGGTGTTTCAGTGTGCGCGTGGTGACGGCTTATCGGGGCTTCGGCTCGCGCGACGCTCGAACCCGCGGTGGTTGGTGGCCTATGCCCAAGTAAAAACCACAATATATATATATATATACCGGCTTCTGGCGCATATTACGGCAAGGTAATTCCTAATCTTACGTCGTAGGTTGCATCAAACTCTTCGTTGAGGGCTGGCTAGCGGAAATCTAGACTAAAACGGTGTGTGTAATATAAACATGTGCACATTTTTTCTTCCGCGATGGCCCTTCGACAAGCTAATACAACTGGACCATGTATTAAACTCTTGCAGGCACAAACCGCTAAGCTCCCTAATCAAACGTTTCTATTGTCAAGCCGCTGCGATGCAGCAAGCACCTAAGAAAGTGCTATGCTGAGCTGCGCTGGCGTGACGACGCATTCGTGGACAGAGTGCAGTACCTGTGTATTCTCTTCCTGTTTGCCTTGCTGGGTCCGGTGTACTAGTTGGTAGGGAGAGCGTGAAAGCTGCGTTCAATCGCCATTATCGTTGGCGCTACATATGCAAGATGCAATTTCCCATTTTTGTTTTCGCCGGATGAAAGATAACTCTATAATTCTAAGTCTGCTATTATCTTCGGCTTTCTTGCCTTTCGTGAACACCATTCCGAAGACCGTTCAAAACAATAGAGGGCTACATCATGAACTGTCGGAGGAAACTTGTTCACCTAGAATCCTGTGCTTTTTATTTAAGCCCACCTCTTAGAAGTTTGTTAGATATTTTTCAGCACTTTAATATTCTACCCACCTCATATGCCTCACGTTTTAATCACATTGCTACGAAGATAACGAAGTGGGCAGTGGTGCTGGGCGGAGCGCTCGCGCCAGGCCCGCTGGCCATTAAAGCGTATTTCATTGTCATGTCATCACGTCGCTCTGTTTCTGTTGTGTCGCCGTGCTCCATCGCTTGTCATGTCACCTCGTAACAATATTATACTTATTCCCTACTTTTGAGAAGGAGTTAACAGGTGGCCAGTGCATTTTCTTCACAGGAAAAGAAATCCCTTAATATGTGATGTCAGGAGAAAACTAAAAAAAACATCGTTATAGCGAGAAATCACGAAACACTCTAAAATAAGTCTATCTACTAACGTCTGCAAAGTCAAAATGCGGGAAACATATTTTGCTAACCTATATGCTGTCATAAAAATGGCAGAGCGTTTACCAGTTTCATA
Organism: Amblyomma maculatum; assembly: GCF_055883805.1. Lineage (NCBI taxonomy): Eukaryota > Metazoa > Arthropoda > Arachnida > Ixodida > Ixodidae > Amblyomma > Amblyomma maculatum. The sequence goes on along the minus strand of NC_139347.1, from coordinate 176,175,489 downwards.
CAATAATTAGCTACTAAAAGGAAGAGTTATAATATTATACTTAATATTGATTTTGATCTACTTAAGAAACACCATTTCTTCTAAATCTGAGAAAAAGACGCTTATAAAGGCCGACTTGTCGAGAAGGCAGACCTTATATACACATATAAACAAGGCAGAATAAGTAAAATTACGAATCAACACTTCTAATTTAAATTTTAGAAAACATTATTCTGCAAAGTTGAAATCATTATATATTGAATGTGAATATAGTTTAGAAAATTTCTGAACCGACATCCTGTTTGAGCCATCAAACATGAAATCGTCTTTTGATATATCATTAGAAGTTGGCTTTGGCCCTTTGCAGATTGCTAAAATTTCCTCCCTGCACGCGGTATTTTTATTGTCACTCGAATCACGTAAACACATCTTACTCGCAAAGCAGGCCAACAAAGTCAGTATTTCATTCAAGTTGCACCCTTTTATCAAAGCGTTTCGTTGGAAAACCAACTTGAAGATCTTTAATGGACGCATTTTCCACCTTCGCAATCTCAAACCACGACGGAAAATGAGATATCTTGATGGTCTCGACGTCAGGTTTGAAGGCCTTCGATTTGGGCCTACACACAACAATGTAAAGCTACCGTTGCCGTGACTGTGCATGAGCGCAAGTAGTGTCAGCACTTGATGCCTAAAAATCGTCCTAAAGACAACATTAGTGCATCTTTCGCGCCTTCGGAAGTATGGAACGATTTGATGCACCCAGTCCAATATTCCGTAGTGAAATGGACCGAATAAAAGAGCCAGTCATTAGCAACCTTAGTTACCTGACTGCCTCTGACGGTTCTGACCCTGTCTCGTCCGAGTCTAACGGGCTGTCTGCTCTACGTTTCGCCTTGAGGTCCCCGAAGGCTTCTTCTGGCAGCCTGAAATCTTCTTTGTGGTTGGGGAACGGAAGGGTCTCCAGCTCGTTCTGCAAAGGAGAGTAGTGGCAGCCGTACTCGTCCTTTTTGAATAAATGAAAAACTTCTTGCTTTTAAATTCTGTAAAAGCTTCGCGGTTAACCTGCTTTAAACTAGCCTCAATTATATCTTTCGCATTGTTTCGCAAATTATTTCTGCATTCTATTAACAATTTAGCTTCATGCGTACACGTTCACCTACACGCGAGTAACGGTTGCCATTATATTTGGATGAGTACATCTAGATAACCAAGAAGAGTGGACATTGGAACGACGTCTACCAGCCAACGCCTAACATTGTTTGGGGTGAGGGCCCAAGTTGAGGAGCGCACTGGTTTGTTACTTAAGATCACATGCGCGTTAATGCGAAAGAACGCTTTATTATATTCCTATTACAAGAGCCCTGGAAGCTAAAACTGTCTCTCGTCCGCAGCGTAGCCTGCCTCATGCATGCATGATAACTCTGTCCAATGGCAGAGCGAAAATGGGAGAGGCCAGGCTAAAGAATGAAAGGGCAAACATGAAAATACTGTCTAGTGATTCAACAACATGGAATAAAAACCGCGTACGATTCGACGTGCAGTCAGACCTGGAATAGCGGCTTTTACCAACGGTGTCCCGGATTAGGGGCCCGATTAACCTTCCCTTAATCTAAGTCAATGTGGCTTTCAATAAACGTTTTATCATCGTGATCATCACCGATGCATCTCGTTGCAACTAATATTTGCTTTTCTTAAGTTAACCTCCATCGAGGGGAAACCACCAGAGCAAGGTTCGATGCCATGACTTTGTAGTCGGTGCATAAAAGCCACTGCCGCCTATAAGCCGCGGCAAGTTGCAAGCAGCGTGCGCCTTCACTATTCCCGTCCTTCAGGAAATCGACGCTGCGAGTTAACGTTCGTATCAGCCTGATTCGATGAACACGCAAAACGCTACGCTGCTGTTCTGTCCGGAAACACGAAAACGAACGACGTATATAAGCCCAGCCTAAAAATTGCTTGGTCAGCATCAGCTTCATCATCATCATCAGCCTGACTATACCCACTGCAGGGCGAAGGCCTCTCCCATATTTCTCCACTTAACCCGGCTCTGTGCTAGCTGCATCCACTTGACCCCTGCGAACTTCTTAACCTCATCCGCCCATGTAATTTTCTGCCGCCCCCTGCTACGCTTTCCTTCCCTTGGAATCCAGTTTGTTACCCTAAGCGACTATCGGTTATCCTCTCTTCGCACTACGTATCCCGCTTATGCCCATTTTTCCTTGATTTCCACTAGAATGTCAGTAACTTGAGTCATATCTCTGACCCACTCTGCTCACTTCCTATCTCTTAATGTTACCCCTACCATTTTTCATTCTCAACTTAAGTAGAACCCTCTTGGTTAGCCTCCACGTTTCAGCTCCATAGGTGAGTACATGTAAGATGCAACCGTTGTATACTTTCCTCTTGAGCGATACCGGTAAGCTGCTAGTCATAATCTGCGAGTGCTTGCCAAATGCGCTCTATCCCAATCTTATTCTTCTTGTTATTTCCTTTTCATGGTCCGGATCTGCGGTTACTACCTGTCCTAAGTAGACATATTCGCCTACTACTACAAGTGCTTCGCTACCTAACGTAAACTGCTGTTCCTTCCCGAGGCTGTTGAAGATTACCTTACTCTTCTGTATATTGATTTTCAAGCCTAACGTTCTACTTTTCCTGTCTAGGTCATCAATAATTATTTGCAGTTCATCCCCCGAGTTACTTAGCAAGGCAATGTCATCAGCAAATCTCAGATTACTGAGATATCCTGCATCTGCCCTTATCCCTATTATAGAAGAAACGGCTTGTAAGGTGCCAGCATGTGCCGCTAACACGAACTAAAGCTAGTTTGCATAACGCCATAAACAGTGCGTATATGACACTGGAAAAGCAAGAAAAAGTGTCCCAAGGTCACGTTGACAAAACCCTGGTAATTCCATATTCGGCCTTGCGCAACATTGTCAAATCAGATCAGCGAAAAAACACTGAAAACAGTAGTCTCAGTATTATTACGCATAGGAAAATATATAGACCCGCTAGCTAGCCAAGAGCCTCAAAATTAATGAATTAGGAAAATGGGCGAAATAACTGACAAAATAAAAGATTTACAGAGCGTTCACAAAGCACGGCTAAAAAATAAAGGACTGCTGAAGTATAATACAAAAAAAAACGGCTACGAATTCATGCCTACGCATAGTCTACCGCGGAAAACAGCGAACGAGAGATCCACTTACCAGTGCTTTCAGGTTGTACATGGTGTGCAGGTGGTCCCATAAAACCTTCGAAGGCACGTCCTTCCCCACAATGGTGGAGAACTTGTTAGCAATAGCAAGCATCCTAAAGTGCCTGTTCACCCCTGCGCAGAGAATAAATATATGCTTGTCCTGAGTGCTTCAAACCGCTTAGCCGCAATACAGCAGCGTGAAGGCGCTCTTAGTGAGTACAAATCATATAAACACCATCGCACGCGAGCACGAAGTAAGCCATGGTTTAAAGTGAAAGCATTGAAGGCCCCTGTTACGTTTCGCTCTTGCCCTGTGGGATCGACGACATGGCTACAGCGGACTTAGAAGCATCAGCTACGCTGGCAGACATTTTGGGCTGTTCAGCGCCGTGAAGGTCACTACACAATGCTTTCGCCTGCTGGAGCCTTCCAACTTTGACGGGTGCATCTCCTTTGCAACTAGTCTCCGAGCCTGTGGTGTCTCCAAACACTTGTGACAGCGCAGCAGTTGGCGAGTCACCGACCCCACCAAGTGCGAGATTGTTTACCGAAGCCAGCGTGTCTGCCTCGGCAATGCAGGCCGGACATGAATCCTGGGCCGACGCATGTTCTTCTGGACCCTTCCTATCTTGTCTGCGACTGTATTTAGGTGGCGGGTGCTCTCGCTGGAGATTTCCCGCCCAGGCACTGGATACACCTGATGTGTGAAAATGTCGCCTTTCTTAGGCCTGCTTCTCTGGCCGTTCATAGGAGACGCAAGAAAAAAGTTTCTCGTAGACAACGCCTTCTATTGTGCTGGAACCTGATATTTCTTTCTGATGGACCCCAGACCGTTGTGTAGAACAGCGCGAAAAAAACGACAGGGACGAAGGAAGACAACAAGACGAGCGCTGACTTTCAACTGACAAGTTTATTGCATGCCTGCATCTATATATATGAACACGTTCACGCAATAAAAGAAACAAGAACAACTAAGCAAACACCGGAAAGTGTAAGAATGCAATCGAACCATGTGTCATCCAGAAGTTCACAACGCATCATTTTGTCGTGTTCATAAATCTTACTTCACGTTCCGATAAAGCTATAGACGGGCTGCTGATACAAGTTTCCTTTATCCTGTTGATTTCTTTTGCTTCTAAAATCTCCCGAACTGTCCGGTCATTATGCCGATAGATTATTTTTGCTTCCTGTAGAAATGGCTGGCAAGCGTCGCTTTTACAGTCCCTGCAGTGTGTGCCCATATTTTCTTTTACCGTACCAAAAACATTATTGTGATGCTCCATTAGTCTTTCGTTAATACAACGCCCCGTCTGTCCGATATAATGTTTTCCACAAGACAGTGGAACAGAGTATACAACCCCCTTCTGGCAAACCACATAAGGGTCTTTGTGTTTTATGATACAGCCCTGACCTATGCCTCTCGTACCATTAACTTTTTTGCACATTTTCCCTAATTTATCGGGAGCCGAAAGGAGAACTTTCATACCTGCCCGATTTCCTATACGTTTTAGTCTATGCGAGAGGTTATGAATATACGGAATGACCGCTATCTTTTCTTTCGTCCGCTGGTTCGTGGATAAGCTCTCCAGGCTCGCCTGAGAAGATTTTATACTTGATAAAATAGTCTCCGCTACCGATACCAACAGCTGCTTGGGATATTCTGCGTTTTGAAGCCGTCGAGTTTGATACATGAAGCTATCTTTAATAGAATGGATGCATAATTTTCTTAAAGCATTAATATAGCATGATTTCACTACGCTACGTTTCACTAATTTCGAATGCGAAGATTCAAAGGAAAGCGACGGCTTGCTGGCGCTTGGCTCATATGTCCAACACATGTGATTAGGCTCAAATTTCAGTTTAAGATCTAGAAAGCTGATAATATTGTCCTGCGGCCATTCACTAGTTAATTTTTTTACTCGACGGCTTTGCTGAGGGTGCACAGCCTTCGAGTATAAAAAAATTAACCAGTGAATTGCCGCAGGACAATATGATCAGCTTTCTATATCTTAAACTGAAATTTGAGCCCAATCCCATGCGTTCGACATATGAGCCACGCGCCAGCAAGCAATCAGCAACACGCTGAACGGCACCCTCAGCACAGCCAGAACGTGGCAGATCATCAAGCCCCTCATGGACCCGAGCAAAAACAAATCCGAAGGCAGCAAGTCGATACAGAGGCTGGTGCACCAATGCGAAGGCACGGACGAACAACTACTCGAAGAGGTCCGGATCAAGTGCTACGGCAAAGATCAGGTCGAGAGCTACCGAGAAGAATACCGTGACGAGGAGAACCCGGCCATGGACCGACCCATCACGAGAGAGGAGGTCGTCGAGGCGATAAGATCGGCCACGAAGAACACGGCGGCGGGGGCGGACAAGATCCGAAACTCGCTAATAAGGAACCTCAGTGACGAGGCGATAGATCAGCTTACGACCTACCTCAACAAGCTCTGGCAAGAGGGAAGAGTACCGGCGGAGTGGAAACACGCCGTCGTCGTGATGATTCCGAAGCCAGGCAAAAAGCTGCAGATCAAGAACCTCAGGCCGATAACTCTAACGTCGTGCCTGGGCAAGCTGTACGAGAAAGTGATCACGAAAAGAATCCAGTTGCACCTGGAAAACTAACAATGGTACCCGGACAGCATGTACGGGTTCAGAGCCAACCTCTCTACGCAAGACGTGCTGCTCCAACTCAAGGAGGAAGTGCTCGAGGCGATGCCAAAGGCGGGCGAAAACGTCGTCATGGCCCTCGACATAAAGGGGGCTTTCGACAACGTAAGCCACGCGGCCATCATGGAAGGCATCAACAACACCAACTGCGGGAGGAGAACGCACGATTACGTCCGAGCTTTCCTGAGCGACAGAACGGCGACCCTGGGGCTGGGCGAGCTGAGAAGCGACGTCTTCCCCACGCCGTGCAAAGGCACACCCCAAGGATCCGTCATATCGCCCGTCCTCTTCAACGTGGCAATGATTGGACTTGCAAGACGGCTCAAGGAGATCCAGGGCATCCAACACGCGATGTACGCCGATGACATCACGATATGGGTCACCCAAGCGTCACTCGGAGAGAAGCAAGAAAAACTACAGGAAGCGGCAACTTCCGTAGAAACTTACACCAGAGAGAGGGTCCTAAGATGCTCGACGGATAAGTCGGAACTCCTCAGGGTCGACAAGCATCCCACCCAAGCGACACTGGAGGTCGTTCTCGAGGGACAGAACATCCCGGAAAATAACATGATAAAGATCCTGGGCATGTGGTTGCAAGGAAGCCGGAAATGCAGCCACACCATCAGCCTGCTGAGTAAGGCGGCAGAGCAGGTGGGCCGTATGATCAACAGAGTCTCCCAAAAGAGATATGGAATGAGAGAAGAAGACATTCTCAAGCTAGTTAACAGCGTAATTGTCAGCCGAGTCACGTACTCCCTGCCGTACCACGCGACGACCAAGGCGGAAAGAGAGCAAGCCGACATCATTCTCAGGAAGGCGTACAGAACTGCTCTGCACCTACCCAAGCACACGTCGAACGAAAAGTTGCTCCAGCTAGGCATAAGCAACACCTTCAGCGAGCTCGCCGAAGCTCTGCTGGGAACGCAAATCACGAGACTCAGATGCACCCCCACGGGACGAGCGCTCCTAAGAAGGTTGGGTCGGGACACGAGCGGACTGGCAGACAGATACGCGGACGTACCGGACCACCTTAGGAAAACCATTAACGAGGGACCATTGCCGAAAAACATGGACCCCAATCTTCACTAAAACAGACGAAAAGCGAGGGCCGAGTACGTTAAGAGAACGCTAGCCCAGTTAGACAACATCGTATACACGGACGCTGCCGTATATCCGCGCGAGAGAGAACGCGTAGCCGCGACGGTAGTGGTAAACAAGGAAGGAAACATGATCACGTGTGCCACGGCAAAGGTCGCCGGCACAGCGGAGGCCGAAGAAATTGCCGTCGCGCTGGCGGCAGCAGAAGGCTACAGAACGTGCCGATCTCTCAACATACTGACGGACTCGAAGGAGACATGCAGGAACTACACGAGGGGCAGGATCCGCAGAACAGCCCTTAAAATACTCAGCGGGGCAACCTCCACCGAGGAAAAACCCAGGCATAACCTAATCTGGATCCCGGGCCACACGGGCATAAGGGGGAACGAAAGAGCAGACAGCCTAGCTCGAGGTTACGCATTCCGAGCAGGGCAGTCAAATGCTCCGGAGCTCCGCCTACAGGCTTGCGAGGGGGGATACGCAGAGATCTTGCACTTGCATAGGGGAGCTAGAATTAGATATCCACCACCACACAAAGCCCTAACAAAGGAGGAAGCGACCGGCTGGCGCAGATTACAGACCAACTCCTTTCCTAACCTACACATACTTAATAAAATGTTCCCGACACAATACAGAGCCACCTGCCCTTGGTGCGATGCCACACCTACACTTTACATATCACGTGGGAATGCGGACGCAACAAAGCATTCCACCAACACGAAGACCTGAGTGCGGAGCAATGGGAGAGTCGGCTCACCAGCGGCGAGCTCGCGACCCAAAGGGCCTTAGTGCAGCACGCGACTGATGCAGCACGACTCAGCGGAGCCTTGGAATAGGGGCCCACCCTTGCTGACGAGAAGTCTCAAGTCGCCAGCGCCAGAGAAGACGACGGAGACTTCAAAACCGCGAAACCCTTGACATATTCAATAAAGGTTTCACTCACTCACTCGACGGCTTCAAAACGCAGGATATCCCTGTGTTGTCTCCAGCCTCCGTCCTGTGTCTGCTACGGTTTTATTTTCCTTACGTCTCACCAACTGGCCTACACTTGTACCCTGCTAAAGGAGGTTGCACACAGTCGGAAAGTGTCAAAACCCTCACCACTGCCGTAACTGCCGACAACCCGTGCTTCTGACGCTGCCGTTAGCATTCACATTGCCGCACTACCGCCGAAAATGCCGCCTACATTACCGCCGAAAATGCCCCACTAGATGAGAAGCCCCGACGACGAAGCTGACACCGCCGACCTTGCAGAACTTCTGCCGCAAATGCCGAAAGAGACTAGCAACCCAGATAACGTTGTTAGCGCAGACCTCGCCGTTTCCATTGATGGGCTGGAGGTACATGCTCTGGTGGATTACGGGGCGGATTTTTTACTTATTAGCCAGAAACTGGCTGGCACGCTGCGCAAAGTAAAAACAGAATGGACAGGGCCAGTAATAAGAAGTACTGGGGGCCAGCTACTGGCACCGAGAGGGAAGTGCACTGCCCGGATAGGAATAGGAAGCGCGGTGTTTGTCGGCAGCTTCATTATTCTTCCTGACTGTTGCAAAGACCTCATCTTGGGCATGGACTTTCTGCGTCTTCATGGGGCTGTAATCAACATTCGTGACAGCGTCGCTGCCTTCACCAACAATCATGAAGACCTTGGTTATGCGGAAGTACCACTGATGCCCTTACGCGTCGCCAATGAGATGGTGACATTACCTCCGCGATCATGCTCTCTTGTTGAAGTGCGACAAGGCGTGTACCGGCGATGGTATCGGTGAAAAGGCAGTCGCCCTGGTACTAAGCTGAGGTGTTTTTATAGCTCGAGGGCTAGTCAACTTGACCAATGGGCAGACCGAAATGCTGTTGACAAACTTCAGCGACGAGCCTCAGCAAATTCCGAAAGGCACAACTGTGGCCTTTTTCGACAGCCTGCCAAATGCGCAGCACTTCTCACTGCAACAGGAAGGATCAATGTGCAAGACTCCCGTAACCATCGTCGATGTGAGTCCAAATTTGTCTTCTTCAGAACGGGGCCGTCTTTTGGATCTCATAGATAAATTTCGAGACTGCTTTGCTTCGGAATCGCGGTTCGTACAAACGCCTTTGACAAAACATCGAATCATCACGGGTGACTCGATTCGCCCGATTCGACAAAATCCTTACCGTGTGGCTCCGAACGAACGTGAAGCCATTCAGCACCAGGTGGCCGAAATGCTTAGAGACGACGTTATCCAGCCGTCACAGAGCCCCTGGGCTTTCCCCGTGGTACTTGTTAAATAGAAGGGCGACAGCTTACGATTTTGCATAGATTACCACAAGCTCAACCAAGTAACTAAAAAAGACGTGTGCCCACTTCCTCGCATCGACGATTCCCTTGATCGCCTACGAATTGCAGGTTACTTCTCATCAATGGACTTGGAAAGTGGATATTGGCAGATAGAAGTAGACGAGAGAGATCGGGAGAAGACAGCATTCGTCACTCCCGATGGATTGTACTAGTTTAAGGTCCTTCCGTTCGGTTTATCCTCAGCATCAGCAACATTTCAGAGGTTGATGGATACTGTACTCTCGGGACTTAAGTGGCAAGCATGCCTGGTATATCTTGACGACGTCATTGTGTTTTCGGCCATATTTGAAGAGCATCTACGCCGTTTGCTAGCTCTATTTCAGGCCATGCGATCTGCGGGCCTCACACTAAAACCCGAGAAATGCCACCTCGGTTACGAGGAGCTGCAGTTCTTAGGTCACGTCGTTAGCCAAGAAGGGGTGTCCGGCCTGATCCTGAAAAATTCTCCGCAGTCGCCAAGTTTCCAGCACCTACGGACAAAAAGACATTGCGGTGCTTCCTGGGTCTTTGCGCTTATTACCGCCGGTTTATTGCTGTTTACTCTGGAATTGCTTGCCCATTAACTTCTTGACGCGTGAGAACGCTTTGTTTCACTGGGATGAAGAACATCAACAAGCTTTTAATGAGCTGCGGAGGCGTTTACAGACACCACCTGTCCTGGCGCACTTTGACGACGACGCCCCTACATTGCTTCATACGGATGCCAGCAACGTGGGCTTAGGTGCTGTGCTGGTGCAGCGCCAGGATGGTGTGGAAAGAGTAATTGCTTACGCCAGCAAGGCCTTATCTAAAGCAGAAGCGAACTACTCGGCAACCGAAAAAGAATGCCTTGCCATCACTCGCTCTGTTGGCTGACGAATCTAAAGGACCCTTCAGGGAGACTCGCGCGTTGGAGCCTTCGATTACAAGAATTCGACATGGCAGTTTACAAATCTGGAAAAAGCACACGAATGCTGACTGCCTTTCGCGAGTGCCGGTCGAACCTTCCACTATGACCGATGAAGACACGGCGTTTTTAGGTATCATAAATGACGCAACGCTTTCCCATCAGCAGCTACAGGACCAGCAATTGCTCCCTGTTATTGATTTCTTGCAAAAGCGAACTAGGGTTGTACCTAAGATTTTCGCCCGAGTAATGCCTTCGTTCTTTATTCACAACAACGTACTTTACAAGAAAAACTTCCGCCCTGGGGAAAACAGTCATTTACTCGTCGTCCCATCAGCTCTCCGCAGTGAAGTTTTGCAAGCGTGTCACGACGAGCCAACCGCCGGTCACCTAGGCTGCACCCGCACTTTGGCTAGAGTACAGCATGTATACTACTGGCCAAAACTGTCGGCGACAGTGAAACACTATGTACGTACGTGCATAGACTGCCAGCGCCATAAATCACCCCCTGTAAAACCAGACGGCTTACTCCACCCTCTTCAAGTGCCAACGACACCTTTTAGACAAATCGGCATGGACCTCCTGGGACCATTTCCGGCGTACACAGCCGGGAATAAATAGATAATTGTCGCCACCGATTATCTAACCCGCTACGCGGAGACCAAGGCTCTGCCAAGGGGTACCACCGCTGAAGCAGCTCGGTTCTTCGTTGAGAACATTGTCCTGCGGCATGGCGCTCCGGCATTCATTTAAACTGACCGAGGAACTTCATTTAGGGCCGAACTTTGAGAGAGCGTTCTCCGCCTTAGTGGCACCGGTCATCGTAAAACTACAGCCTATCACCCTCAAACCAATGGGTTGACGGAAGGCCTTAATAAGACCATCGCAGACATGCTTTGCATGTAAGTTGACGTGAACCACAAGAATTGGGACGAAATTCTTCCCTACGTCACGTTCGCCTACAATACGGCACGCCAAGACACCACTCGTATGACACCATTCAGCCTTCTTCACGGGTGACCAGTAACACCTATGCTGGATGCAATGTTGCTCCCGAATGCCTACACCGAAGATCTCGATCAGGACGTCGAGGAAATCGCTCAGCGTGCGAAGAAAGCTCGTCAACTAGAGCGTGTGCTGATCAAAAATCACCAAGAGCATGATGCACGACGCTACAATCATAGACGCCGACATGTCATGCACGAACCTGGCGACAAAGTGTGGGTCTGGACGCCTATTCGCCGCCATGGACTCCCCGAAAAACTATTGCGGCGATATTGCGGGCCCTGTGTTGTTCAGCGACATTTAACCAACGTCACTTACGAAGTGGTGCCAGACGCAGTGTCGACCTCAAAGTGACGCCAGCAACAAGCCGACGTCGTCCACGTTGTACGCATGAAGCAGTACAACTCGGACTGACCTTGACCTCCTACTTCCTTTTATGCTCATCCGGACGATGCTTCCTGAGGAGGGGGGCAAATGCCGCATAGAAGACGACGCCAAAGATGATGACTGGCCCCAAAAGCGCGAGACTGGAAAAGAAGGACGTTTGAGCGCAAGACTCGTCCTGGTTGATTATTAAACCCGTCCTATCTTTGGGTCCTCCTTGGCGTTCTATAGAGACGTGACAATATGCTTGATGACGTACAGACAATTTGCAAGTCGTCAACGTAAAGTGAATACATAACAGATTTTGGGATTGCTTTACGTATGCTATTCATTTTCACAACAAAGAATGTAGTGCTTAAAACACATCCTTGTGGTACGCCGTTCTCTTGAATAAGTGTTTTTGGCATAGTTGTGCCTAGACGAACATTAAATGAGCGGTTAGAGAGTAAGTCACTCAAGATGATTAGCATCTTCCTACAGATGGCCAAGTCTGCAAGACCACGCAATGTTCCGAACCTCCAGGTTCTGTCGTATAACAGGTTCGAGATCGAAGAAGACCGCTAGACAGTGCTGTCTGTGTATGAATGCTTCTCTGACGGTATTTTCCAAACGAACAAGATGGTCAGTTTTACAACATTCCTTCTTAAAACCACACTGATGAATGTCAAGACGCTCTTGGGATTCTAGGATAAACATTAATATTAAGAATACTCTGAAATGATTCAGCCAGAGAGCTAGTCAATGATATTGGCCTATAATTGCTGGCCGAAATTGGCGGCTTGCCAGGGTTCAAGAACGGTACGACAAGAGCTTTTTTTACCGCCTCCTGTATCTGTCCTACTACCCATATCTTGTTGAAAATATTTAGATGCGCTTCAACAGATGGCTCGGAGAGGTGGGACCGCATTTTGTAATGTATCTCGTCGGGGCCTGGGGCAGTCGTTTGGCCAGTAGATAGAGCTCTATGAATTTCCTGTACAGCGATTAAACTGTTAATCAGTTTATTGCTGCCACCGCTATTTGAGAGTTTGTATTTCAGATGTGTTTTTATATCTTAAGAATGATTCTGTCTAGTGTTTAGAGCTAGACACTCTGCTGATATGCTCACCGAGTATATTTTCATGCTCCTCCAAGCTAGTTTCCACACCTGGAGGTGTTTGGAGGACTGTGTAGGGGAGGAGGTACCATCTAGTTTTGCGAACCTGTTCTCATACCTTTTTGGATGTGATGGAACTGTTAATAGATAACACATAGTTTTTCCAAGATGTTTTTCTGCACTGCGACGAATATATCTTGCTTTTATTCTTACTTTCCTAAAGTTTAATAAGTTCTCGTGCGTTGGGTACCTGCGAAAGACACCCCAGGCTTTATTTTGTTGTTTATTTGCTTCCTTACATTTCTGTGTGTACCACAGTTTATCAGTTTATGATTTAGTCTTATTATGCCCGAAGACTGAGGGATAGCAAGCTGAGCAGCAGCAAGGATACCGGTCGTGAAAAGCTCATTTAATTCATCCGCACTGAGGCTATCTGAAAACAAATGTCTTCTAAATTGGCTTCTAATTTGAACAATGGCCAGTCGGCTAGGTGGAGCTTCCAGCGATGTGGTTTAGAAGGGGATTGATGGAGAAGATAAAAGCTTAATAACAACAGGTCGATGATCGCTTTCATACGAGTTGTCTATAACGACCCATTTTAAATAATTGAAAATTGATTGTGAGCAGAGGGCTATATCTAAACAGCTCGTTTTTCCAGACCTTGGTGAGCAGTATGTTTGCTTTCAGGTGTTCAGCAAACATTTGTTACATAATATAAAATGTTCTAAAATTCGGCCTCTAGGGCCCGCTAATTCACTGCCCCTAAAACATGAATTGGCATTAAAATCTCCAACTACCAGATAAGCCTTTGGCAGCTGGTTTAAAAGCTCTTCTAAGTTATGGAAGTTTACTGGTAAATGTGGTTCGTAGGGCAGCATAATAACGTTTATCTGAGAAGCAACAGAAGTACAACATAAATTATTAGCGATTAAGAGATTAGCACAGGGTGTAAACGCGCACGAGGATTCACAACGGGAGCCTCAGACGAGAACTACTAACGCCGTTAACTCGTGGCACTAATGGCACCCCTTAAAAACGCTTCCCCCATCCTAATATTTTACATATCCTTACAGTCAATAAAAACTTTTGAAGAATACGTATATTTGAAATGAAATTTATCTGTTTCGCATTCGACCTAATGCATTTTATCCAAATATTGCAGCACGAAATAAGAGCTACAGTAACGTAGAACGTGTGGCAGTTCCGCATTAAAATGTGGGATTTTACTGAACTAGACTTTTAACATGTTATCGCCTACCTTAGGCTCGACTTCTGAAATGATGAATCCTGATAGGTGTATTTGTATAAATAGTCAATGCTGTCTAAATGCGAAGTTATACAAAAAATTTGTTTAGATTTGTTACTGCATAGCGCTTGCAGTAAAGGGGGTATTGGTCAGTGTCGTTAGGGAGAGAGCGAGAAAATAGAGAGCAAACATTATATAGTGCAAAAGTGATGTATAGCTCCCTTGGTTGGGTCTTTATTCGAGGGTTTCCGCAGCCTTTGCTGCCCGGCTGGTCCGTGCAAGCAGCCAAAGCTGGTCTTTCCATTCCGAACGGGACAGCACAGCCTACCACTGCTCCGGAGTGACATTGTGGATTAGAGGCACTACATCTGTTTTCTCGCAGGCCCATGTAATGTGATCAAGTGTCGGCTTCGGCCCGCACCAGGGACATGTGTCCCTGTATACGGTCAGATGTATCTTGCTGTATAAGACAGGCATGGATAAGAATTTGTAGCTGCCGACAAGACCCCGACTGCTACCTGTTTAATACCTTGTGGGATGGAGTATACCATCTCCTGGTCCCCCGGAAATGCGCCAAATATCAGCGTAGGTGCGACTCACTGCCTCGGTCTCTCTTGCCTCTGACAACCTCGGTTTGCATAGCCTCGCGCTATGAGATCAGCCTGGGTTTTCCCGACAATTCCGTAGTGCCCCAGTGGCTAAAGTATGAGTTGTTTTTGTCGTTTATCCCGGCAGCCTTCAAGATGGCGGCAGCTTTTTTGCCAACCATGCCTTTCATGTATACTCAGCAAGCGTCTTGCGAATCGGTCTTAACTAGCAGTGAACGCCAGGACCTATTGCCCTATGCGACCGCTAGAGCAACAGCGGGCCCTTCGGCGTCAGACACGGTGCTGTTCCGTAGTGGCACGCTCATTTTCTCCTTTGGCTATAAATATGTCACCGTCATCGGCGCTTCACTTTCGTTTGAGCACATCGCTGTATCTACATAGACGGTGTTCTTGTCCGGATAGGTCTAGGCTAAGGCTTCCGTCTTGGCCCTACGCCTGAACTGATGAACGTCAGGATGCGTGCTCTTGGGAATTGGTGGTACTGTAAACGTAGACCATATCGCGTCCTGCATGTCTACCGTACGTGGTCATGATAGCCCAGTCACAGGAGGAGAGCTCGTCCCGCCGTAGTGCATTGTAGCCTCTTCTGAGACACAAGCGGAGCTTGCATGTGCTCTTCGTATTTGTTTGTTAATCCAATGAAAATTAAATACGCATCTGTCGTTTTATTCGCGTTCCCAGCGCCGTCTTCTGCGCCTTCCTGAGGATCGCTTCCTTTTTCTTTTTTTCCATCTGGCACAGGAGTTGATAGGGAAGACTGTACGTGGCTACGCTTACCACAAGAGCCTGCACTAACTCGAGAGTGTCTTCCTCTTTCATCTCCTTTCTTCTATATGTCACTCGCCATTTCCTACCTCTGATTGGACTGAATACACAATTCCAACACAATCAGCACGTGCACTTCAGGTATGCGAGCCCCGGATAGTATAACAATGAGGTCAACTTTACTGTCGTATCGGGGCCTATAAACCAGATTTTTTAGCTGCTTCCGGCCGCGGCCATTTTCTGCCCGCCGGCGCAACCCCGCGCGGGCGCTTCCTTGGGGACTGCAGGGTGGTGATATCGTCGCGGCCGCGCCTGCACAGCAGCGGCGTTTAGCTATCCTTCGGGCGTTGGAGAATATCGCCGAAAATATTTTCGCCGCAGGGTTGTGTTGGATCAAGTTTATTTGCATTGCCGTACAGTTAAAATTGACTTGCTATTGATGGGATTTCGTTTTACGTTCACATTAACTGTGCTGGGGCTCATCACACTACTGCGTTAATAATTTTGTTTCGGTCCCTTACTGACAATAAAAAGGTTTTGAACAATTGCAAACATTGCTCTTGCGTGTGACTCGCGTATAATTACACTTCCAACGCGCTCGTCTTCCTTCTTCCCTGTCATTTCAATATCTAAAATTCGGCTGCGTTGCCGTTCGTGTAGTGTGTGCCAGTCGAATCAACAAATTATCAATCTGTGTTCATCTGACTTGACTTCAATATCCAAAAATCGGATGCGTTGCCGTTCGCGTAGTGTGTGCCAGTCAAATCAACAAATTATCAATCTGTGTTTATCTGACTTGGCAAGCTAATGACAGTCAAAATTTGTAGCAATTTGTTTAAGAACACCGCCACATTAGGAATATTTCTTTTTTTATCCCTGGAACAGTATATCGACTATCAAACTGTTGCGCCTGCATGCCAAGCACAATGCATCTTTTTATATCCTGCACGTACCGGTCAGGGCAAAAGTAAATGGAGCATATTTTTTTTCTTGTACCATTTTTCACGCGTTAATTTGCATAATTTAAACTAGCCGACTTGGTATACGTGATCCGGTTGTAGACGCCAGTGCCCTTTCACTAAGATAATATAGTTTTCTTCCCTCCAGAGCAAAAAGCGCGATTTAAAATTGAATGGAAAAGCATGCTCCGTTTACTATTGCCCGCACCTGTATATCCTTGTAAATTCCAAAGGAACAGCAGCAAAGAAATGCTAGCTGGAGAAATACAACTCAGTTTTCATATGGTATATGAACTTAAAGATCCAAAAGTGGCATCGGCTATGAGACACGCGGTAGTGCGTTTCAGCTTAGTCTTCATCGAAGCGCGGCCATCGCTTCTGTGATCGAACCTATGTCTTCGGGCTCAGCAGTCAAGAGCCCTAACCACAGAGCCACCGTTGGAGGGCATAACCCCATTTTGTTATTTGAGTTAAGTCTTGAACAGATATTAACCAAGCAGCCAGCTTCCGGAGTTTTGCAGCCACAAGACGAGTATATTTTGATTTAGATGCTATCGTTGTGTGTGAAACAGGTGCTTTGCTGTTTGGGCCAGGTCGTGTAATTATTCGTGTTGCGTCCGAAGTAGATACTAAATGCAAAAAGCTGTTGCTCTCAACTGTTTTGCACGCCTACTTCTCTCCTAAATAAGGGAACAACAATTGGGAGTCCTGGTTGTCGTGCTTAGATTTTCTTGAAGGAAACACGAAAGCCAACGACGAACCACTGTTGGGCAAAACAAAAACACGTTTTGCCTAAGCAAACTTCAGTGCGAAGCTCGTCGATCCGGTTAGATCTGGCACTAAGGAGTCAGCTTCATAAATCTACATCCTCGTGCGCAAACTGAATAAGTAAGAATAAACATGTGGATTTCTCACATGTGAAGGGCACCCCCCCCCCCCCTAAAAAAACACGCGCCACTGCTTCTCATGAAAGACCTGCTACTGGCTCTGTAGTTGAGCCCCCTCCGCTGCCTCGTGCGGACAGAATAAGAGAAGAAAATTACGAGGGACTTTAGCGACTAAAGTAGTGAAAGGCGAAAGCCTGAGAAGTATCTTGTCTACCGTTCCTGCCATCTGCAATCCCAAACTTGAATGCGCTGCAAGGAATGCCACGCGACAGGAGTGATGGCGTAACATATAAGCGCACACTTGTCGGACAAAGTGCGACAGATAATGCGCCTTTCCTCCAAAAGTCCCATCTTGTCTAGCGTTCCGGTCATCTGCAATCCCACACTTGAACACGCGACAGAGAGAGAAAAAAAACATTTATTGCTCTAAACATTTCTGGTTTTAGCGGCGGGCCGATGTCTTCATATCATCGACCTCTTCACAAGGCCGGCGCCCCTATTCCAGGCCACCGCTGAGTCTTGCTGCTTTGCAGGCGTGCCGCACCAGTGCCCTTTGGGCCGTGAGCTCGCTGCTGGTCAGCAGACCCTACCATTGTTCCGCACTCGGGTTATTTAGTTTGTGGAAGGCTCTGTTTCGTTCGCCTAGCGAGCCTCGATTCATCCAGACCGTAATATCGTCGGCGTACATTGCGTGCTGGATGCCATCGATTTTGCTGAGTTTTCTGGCCAGTCCGATCATCGCAATGTTGAAGAGCACTGGTGAGATTATGGATCCTTGCGGCGTGCCCTTTCGTGGGGTGGTGAAGGCGTCGCTTCGCAGGTCTCCCAACCCCACTGTCGCTGTGCGTTCTGACAGGAAGGATCTTACGTAGTCGTGGGTCCTCCTTCCGCTATTGGCGTTGTTTAAGCCTTCTATGATGACTTCGTGGCTAACATTGTCGAAGGCCCCTTTGATGTCCAGGGCCATGATAACGCTTTCGCCAGTTCTGGTTGCCGTGTCTATGATTTCTTCCTTGATCTGCAGTAGGACGTCTTGCGTTGACAGGTTTGCCCGGAAGCCGAACATGCTGTGCGGGTACTGCTCTTCGTCCTCTAGATACTGTTTGATTCGCCTGGTGACGATTCCCTCGTACAATTTGCCAAGGCACGACGTGAGGGAAATGGGCCTCAGGTTCTCTACCTGAAGTTTGTTGCCGGGTTTGGGTATCAAAACCACGATAGCGTGCTTCCACTTCTTCGAGACCATCCCCTCTGCCCACACCATGTTGAGGTACATCGTGAGCTGGTCGATTGTCTCGTGGCTGAGGTTGCGAATCAAGGCGCTCTTGATCTTGTCTGCGCCGGCTGCTGTATTTCGTGTTGTCGAGCTTATCGCCGCCTGGACTTCTCTCTCGTGATCGGCCTGTCCATTGCAAGATTGTCCGCCCCTTGGATTGTCCCCGTCGTAGCCCTGGGGATTGTCCTTTCCGTAGCATTTGACGCGGACTGCTTCTAGCAGTTCTTCGTCTGTTCCGTCGTACTGGTGGACCAATTTCTGAATTGCCTTGCCACTTTCTGTTTCTGTCTTGGTTGGGTCCATGAGGGCCTTTAGTATGCGTGACGTCTTGGCCGTGCTGAGCGTTCCGTTCAGTGAGCTGCTGAACTGCTGCCATCCCTGCCTGGCCAGTTGTGTTGCGTACTCCTCTGCCCTTATCGCGATTTCCGCGATCTTCTCTTTGAGTTTTTTATTTAGCTTTTGCTTTTTCCCAGCGTTTGGTGAGCCCGCGTCTTGCCTCCCATAGCCCGAGCAGCCGCTTGTCCACCTCCGGTACTTGTTCTGTTCTATGCGTATAGAGTTCTTGTATTTGTTTCAGTTGTTGGCCCCACTCCTCCACGGAAAAGATTTCCCCTTTTAGCTGTTCGCAGTGTTTGCGGATGGCGTCCCAGTTGGCAAGGTGGGCCGTTCCGATCTTCTTAACGTTGGCTGCTTCAATTGTCGTTCATAGTATGTAGTGCTCACTGCCTATGTCTTCCAGCAGATTTTCCCACTCGGCCTTACGCGACAAGAAACGTCACGCGACTGCCGCTGCAAACGCTGGACACACTTTGTCTACGACAGTATGATCATTGTGGCGGTAGGAAGGAGAAAAAGAAAATGCACGGGCTTGCTACTGGCTGTGTAGCTGAGCCACCTCCGCTTCCTCGATTTAAAAAAAAACTGATTTATTTATAGGAAAGGAAGGCGCGGTAACTCACTTGTTTTCTGTGGACACCGCAACCGCGCCGTGAGAGAAGGGAGGAAGGTGGGAGTGAAAGAGGAAAGAGAAAGAGGAGCCGTAGTGGAGGGCTACGGAGTAATTTCGACCACCTGGGGATCTTTAACGTGCGCTGACATCGCACAGCACACGGACACCTCTTCGTTTTGCCTCCATCGAAACGCAGCCGCCGAGGTCGCGTTCGAATCCGGGTATTCCGGCACAGTAGTCGGGCGTCTTACCTGTCGTGCGGACAGAAGCGAGAAACTAGAGAAGAAAGAAAAAGAACAGGGAGAACGCGGCGCGCAACAGCCGTCGTCCACCAACTAAGCGATGGCGGGTGCAATGACGGCCTACAATAGATAAACATTACCCACGTTTACTTCATTTCCTAAAGCGAAATTTGAACGTACCTCATCACCAGTTACACCTTTTCGAAAGATTGAGGCAAACATTTTGAGCAAGACAATTATGTACAATTATCGATAACTTTTTAATTTTTCAACATGTATTCCTGCAAGAAACACTCAGCTAACATTTCTTGGCTGTGATGAAAGCTTTGTGTATGGGGAAATGGAGAGCAGTGGAATTATCGGGAGGTTGCTGAATGATGATAACCTCTTTGTTTACTCTCAAAGAATGGGAGCCAGCCGAAAGACTGGTTGCACTGCTTGGAGAAGGTCAGCAGGGATCCCTTGGGACTCTACGGCCTCCAATGGGCACAAAATGAACTGGCGCTGTTGGGCGAGCTCGGTGGTACGCAGGAGGGACTCCCACGCATCAACTGTAACTGAATTGTCTGCGTTGTGTCGTGTACATGTCCACACCATGTGAAAGAATGTGGCCGGTTGTGAGCAGTGTTCGCGCCTAGGTGCAATAAAATTTGGGAAAACTTTGCTATATAGCCATCGGTTTGGAAATGTTCCTGTTTGTATTTTGCGCCAATGGACGGCCTCGAGTCGGGATAGTTCCCAGTGTGGAGGGGGGTATAGACATCGTTCGAGCCGATAATGCTGGAGGATGTCCGTGTACGCAACAAAGCGTAAATAAGTGCTTTGGGGAGTGTCAGAGGAAGCGGCAGGCTGAGGAGGGTGCTCCGCCTTGTAGCTGAGTTCTCGGGCTAGAGCATGCGCTTGTGCGTTCCCGGTGAGCGCCTTATGGGCTGGGGCAACACCCTCTTGACTAAGGCCCTTCCACGGAGGCCGTGATGTCACGCCAGTTGCCCTCGCCACCCCGGACGCTGCTTTCGGCCTCCTGGCGTTCGCGTTGAATCTCTCGCGGCTGATCAGGCGGAGCTCGTATTCAGAGTATTTAAGAAGACGTCCAACAGAAGGAGTGGTCTCACGGAGGCTAGTAGAATCAGACTCGTACTAGCTTTTGTCACGAGCAGAATCTGCTACGCAATTCCATTCCTAAATATCAATAAGACCGAAAACGCGAATTAAACACCATAATTAAGAGATGCACGAAGTGCGCTCTATGACTCCCCATAACTACTACTAACGACATTCTAGAGAAAATGGGGTTGCATAATGAGTGGAAAGAGCTAGCTGCGGTGGTCAGGCTGTCCCAGAGAGCGACTCGCAGGAACGGCGGCGGGTAGACAAATCCTTGACTGGGTAAACCTACTAGCGCCCGGGGAAGGCGAAAGTGTCAGAGAAAGCATAGGTCGAGAAATCAGAAAGCATCAATACGTCTCGCCCATACCGAAGAACATGCACCGCGTACACGACGAGGGGAGGAGGAAAAGCAGAGCTAAGCACCTCGCTTACAAATTGGACAAACTCCTGCCGGGATCGGTCGCCTACACCGATGCAGCGATCGGGAAAAAAGGCGACGTAACCTCGGTCGCCCTATTAGACACCGGGATCGTCATAGGAATCGAAAAAACCGAGATCTACCACCGGTAGAGGCGGAGGAGATTGCAATAGCCATTGCCATGGCACGACCAGGCGTGAAACACGTCATCAGCAATAGCAAAGCGGCGGTTAGGAATTTTAGGCAGGGTAGAGTCAGCTGTCGTGCTGCAAAAATTCTGAGCAAGTCGTCTCTCGCCGAAAGCGTGACCATAATCTGGACCCCAGCACACGCCGGTCTCGCCGCCAACGAGGCTGCCCACATGCTCGCCCGCTCCTCGCTACCTCGGGGTGCTGCGGACGCCTCAACAACATCTAAAAGCAAAGAATGTATTGGTACGTTTAGGGATGTAACCGACAACCTGAAGAAAGACAGGCGGATATAGCCGCCACCGGATAGATCCCTGAGTTAAAAGGAATCATACGACTGGAGAAGACTCCAAGCTCGAAATTTCTTTTCGCCTCTGTGGAGGAGCTGGACGGGTGCCAGAGGGCGGAAGAGGGACGGTGCAGAAACCGAAATTTGTAAATTTTGCGGCCACGTGGCAACATTTGTTCACATAATACGGAGATGCGTTTGTGCCCCAGGACGCAACGCGATTAAAACTAGCGATGAATGGGAGACCACGCTAAAAAGCTCCGACGAAAAAACAGCGATTCGCAGTAACCTCCGGGTCCGCACGCAGGCGTCCGGGGAGGCAGTCTGTCGCACCGCGGTCGGAGGACACCCGGCCCCGTCTAGAAGAGGTCTTCAGCCTCGGCCGCCAGGCGTTGTTGTTGTAGTGGCGGCCCCGTCTAGAAGAGGTCTTCAGCCTCGGCCGCCAGGCGTTGTTGTTGTAGTGGATTATCCACTACAACAACAACGCCTGGCGGCCGAGGCTGAAGACCTCTTCTAGACGGGGCCGGGTGTCCTCCGGCCGCGGTGCGACAGACTGCCTCCCCGGACGCCTGCGTGCGGACCCGGAGGTTACTGCAGCGCCATATTTGGCGGAAATAAATGTTTTTCCTCCTCCTCCTCGCGGCTGCTTGTCCAGGTGCGCAACCTGCAACAAATAAATAGGATTATTTTATTTTATTTATTTGTTGAAGGTTTTTGCGTTCGGTAGTTACTAAGGGAGCTTGACTAACACTAGTTTATTTTTTTCGCAGCAGCGAGGCATGCACCGCTAATGTCTAAGGTAGCTTTTAGACTAGTAAACAGCGTTCTGAAATAGAGTCGCAAATGCTTTTATACAAATAGTTTTATTGACAGGAAGGGTTGGAAGCGGCCAATTTCATTTCATGCTTGACGTCTTCATTTTTCTGTCCGCAGCTTTTTTTTTTCGCTGCACTTTGAATATGATCGTTTCTCATTTTACAAAATTTGTTCAAAGTAACGTTCGTTGCGGCACGCACTTCATGACCAACTAGAGTTTCTGGTATGTGACCATTTTTCGGGGTTTCCAAGGCGGCATCTCGCAGCAATGAAATGCCTATACGGGGCTAGCCTGCCACCGGATTTGTATCTTGTAGGCCGTCGTTTCACCCGCTACCGCTTCGGTGGTGGACAACGGCATTGCCCTCCGGGGCTGGGATTGGTTCAAGTAAGCTGTGCAGTTCGGGTAAATAGGTGGTACGGCATCGGACACCAGATGAAACTTGTCACTGTCAACTGTCAAAGTCTTTCCTGTTGCTGCATCAATGTGTAATAGCCCCTTCATTAGGTCTTTCTCCTGGAAGTGAAGTTCACAAACTTGCGTAATGTATGAAATAATATGTAGTCACTTATTGCCAGTATATGGACACACTATTACATAATTTGCGTATTATTAAGCAGTCCAGCACAGTACTGTTCATTATCCCTGGCCTGGTCAAATTCACTGACTGCCAGTCTTTTCACGTCAAACTCTATTTAGGCACTACATGACCATATTTACAGGTTTCCAAGGCGGCATTTCGCAGAAATGAAATGCCTACGGGGCTAGCCTGCCACCAGATTTGTATCTTGTAGACCGTCGTTTCACCCGCCACCGCTTCGGTGGTGGACGACGGCATGGCTCTCCGGGGCTGGGACTGGTTCAGGTAAGCTGTGCAGTTCGGGTAAATAGGTGGTACGGCATTGGACACCAGATGAAACCTGTCACTGTCAACTGTCAGTCTTTCCTGTTGCTGCATCAATGTGTGATAGCCTCTTCATTAGATCTTTTTCTCGGAAGTGAAGTTCCCAAACTTGCGCAAAAAAATACGGTCACTTATTGCCGCTATATGGACACACTATTACATAATTTGGGTGTTATTAAGCAGTCCAGCACAGTACTGCATACTTCTGTTTATTATCCCTGGCCTGGTCAAATTCACTAAGACTGCCAGTCTTTTCACATCAAACATTA
Source organism: Amblyomma maculatum (assembly GCF_055883805.1). Taxonomy (NCBI): domain Eukaryota; kingdom Metazoa; phylum Arthropoda; class Arachnida; order Ixodida; family Ixodidae; genus Amblyomma; species Amblyomma maculatum. The sequence continues at coordinate 176,151,901 of NC_139347.1, read as the reverse complement.
TTTAAGCACTACATGACCTTCTGGTCGACAAGACAGCGGAGCGGGCAACAACACACAACATAAGCACACACAAACACGAGGACAACGCTTCATTCCTGCTGGCATCCTTTGGAAACGCAACACGCACCTTGGGACCAGTGTCATAGTTCCCGCGACACACAGGAACCCAATACCAACCCATGTTACGCCACGTTAAATGTAGCCTTTTACGCAACGCCATATCCTCGTTTCAAGACCCGGTGATGCTGGTCACACTTAATATATTGCACGTACTGATACATGCAAAAATATAAGCACACGATTGAAACCACACTTGAGCGTGGGAAAGCAACCAAAAAATAACGTCAACGCGGAGCCGTGCAGCACCAAACCTAATCAAGAGAGTAGGCAGAGACGACTAAACAGCTGATATTCAGTTGCTCAAACATTTTTGATCGAACCTGTTTCCGGGAACGTTCGGAGAAAGCCTTTATTGGCTCATACTGTCGTCGAACAAAGCTATCCGGGCGAGCGGCGCACCTGGTTGGTCGACAGAGAAGTGACATCACCAGCCTCCAAAATTGAAGCGACCAACCAGTAGTCTCATTTTGTCTAGCGTTCCTGCCAACTTCAATCCCACACGAACGCACGACAAAGAACGCCACGCAGCAGGAGGGATGGTGTACCGCCCAAACGCTAAAGGTGTTGGCAGAAAAGGACAACTAGCGTGACGTAGACGCTGAGGAGAGGAGGATGTGAGCCGGCCTTGTAAAAGTCGAAAAGGTGTTGGCTGGGGCCCATATGATTAGACGAGGTGAAGACGGTAAGGGAGCAGCGCGTGGGCCCGTAGGAACGCTGCGCGACTAACAGATCGCAGCGACTGACTGATGCCGCTGACGCCGCTAGCGAGTGAAACGAGTGAGAACGGGATGCAGGCACCGTGATCCGCTGATAGCGAGCTGACGTTTCGGCAACCGGAGAGCACCTTCACCGCCACGCAGGAGGAGGGGGGGATCTCCTCCTCTTTCTGCATGTGGTGGTGGTGGTAACCCCGCCGGGGTGATGCAGTGGTAAGACGCCCGACTACTGGGCCGAAGTACCCGGGTTCGAACCCGACCTCGGCGGTTGCGTTTCGATGGAGGCGAAACGAAGAGGCATCCGTGTGCTGTGCGATGTCAGCGCATGTTAAAGATCCCCAGGTGGTCGAAATTACTCAGCAGCCCTCCACTACGGCTCCTCTTCTCTCCTTTTACTTTAACTCCCACCTTCCTCCCTTCCCTTACGGCGCGGTTAAGGTGTCCACAGAAAACAAGTGAGACAGTTACCACGCCTTTCCTCTCCTATAAATGAATCAATCAAGCATTTAATACATACGGGGAGGCTGCTTGGAAAGGCACCCCTAGTGGGCCGCTCCCCTTACAATACTAGGTGGAGTCCCTTATTTCGGGACTCCATTGGTCTGGGCTGCCACACGAGCTCGCTGGACCAGCGCTTGTTGTGCAGCGACGGTGTTGTACGCAGCCACGTTGTCTTGACTCGCTAGTGGTGCAGTGACATCAGTCAGTCGCTGCTAGCGCTGCCTCCGGTGCCCCCTCCCCCCTCCCCACCCTTCCTCGTGTTCGGTTGCCGCGAGCGCTCGTGACCCATTTAAAGAAATATGTGAATATTACAGATCTACGCACCAAACTCTTCCCACCCCGTGCAAAGGGCTGGGGAAGGCTAACTAGCGGGTGCTCCTGCGCCTGCTCACCAATACAATGTTGTGCCCGGCTACTCTAAAACATTTTGATCCGCAATTCGACGGGCTGTGCTCGCACTGTGGGGAGGTGTCTGACACCTACCACATGGTGTGGGCCTGCCAGAAAAACCCATCTTTGCCCCCTATCCCCAACCCCACCCGAGAGAACTGGGAGGCGACCCTGTCCGGCTGCTGCACCATAGAGGCCCAAAAGCTCTTAACGCAGCGCGCCCGGGCTCCGGCAAATGCCAATGGAGTGCCTGTCTAGGCATCCCACCTAGTGTACACACCTCTGTGTATTATAATAAATGTTTTCACCACCACCATCGTTCGCCGCTGAATGTATCACCCTCTTCCCGCGAGGCTGCGGTTGCCGAATTGCTGGCTCGGGGGGGGGGGGGATGAAAGGGGGGCGGAGATGGTTACGAGGCCGACGCAACTGACGCTAAACCCAGGCATGGGCGCGAAAGAGCGGAGCTCTAAAATGCGGCGGCTGGGTAGCCCCCGCCGCAAGCGGCGTTGGCCTACCGTCCCAGCCCCGTAGGGCCGGGTACCTGATTGATTTATACAGGAAGGGAAAGGCGCGTTAACTGTCTCGCTTGACTTTTGTGGACGCCTCAACCGCGCCGTAAGGGCAGGGAGGAGGGTGGGAGTGAAAGTGGGCAGTTGTGACAGTAGGAAGAAAGAAAAGGAAATGCACGGGCCTGCTACTGGCTCTGTAGCTGAGCCAGCTCCGCTGCCTCGTGCGGACAGAAGAGAAAATAGACAAGATAGAAAAGAGGGAGAGAAAGACGCGCACCGCCACAACAGCCGTCGTCCACCACCACCTAAGCGGTGGCGGGTGCAATGACGGCCTTCAACAGATACTCAACCTATAAGTTCATCGAACGACAGGGGTCAGGAATTGCCGACCTGCTGTTTAAAGCAACTTGCCTCGACGCAGGAACACAGCTCCTTGTGGTGGTTGATTTGAATACCCACCATTTGGCCTGGGTTTATCAGAACAACCCTGAGGGTAAAAAGCTGTGGCAGTCTAACTAGAATCCGGGCCTCACAATTTTAACGATCCCCGAGACATCACGTGGGTCGGCAACAGCGTTGTTGCAAATATCTCACCTGATCTCACACTAACCAAAACATTAACGACGCCTGTTGGTCCAACACGAGAAACACACTAGGGAGCGACCATTATACAATAGCTAAGACATTTGACACATTTCACAAACTGCACCACATGCGAACACGCGCCACCAACGGGGATAAATTCCGATGCTTAGGAGAGCAAACTGCCCTCAGTCAGATAAACAGGCTAAAGGAGTTATTGCTGAACGCAAGACGTCAGGACCCCCACGGCTGAGACGGCGACAGAAACGCCACACCAGACGACTGACTTCAAAGTCCCCCACATTGGAAGAGGCGTTGGAAAACGTTGGAAGAGACAGAGACAATACAAACCTACGCAAGCGTATAGCGCAACTCGAACGCCATTCAAAGCGTACACTAGACGCCTACAAGAAAAACAGTGGGGCCAAATTTGTGATAAGGATGGGCAGTTTGGAAACAAAAAGTCGTGGTTCTTCCTCCGACGTTTGCTCGACCCCACACAGACAAAATGCACAGAACGAGACTTGCTCACAGAATTAATTCATCAATAACAGGGTATGGCGCTGAGCTACTCGCTGAACTGCGAACACACCCGAACACTTCCCACACAGATCCCCTACTCACGTTTGAGGGTCTCCCCAACGACACCCTGGATGCTGGCATAGCAGATGCCGAGGTATGGTTTGCTTTCAGTCAGGTTCGTACCACCACCGTAGCGGGACCGGATGAAGTGTCAAAGAGCTCAGAAACCTAGACCACACATCCGTCACGGCTCTGACGGAACTATAGAAGAACTACTGGAAAGAAGGTGAGATCCCTCAGGAAGAAAGACATGCGCTGGCCGCCTTAATCTCAACACCAGGCAAGAAACGTTCGATCGAGAATCTGCGGCCCATCTCCCTCACATCTTGCATCGGAAAGCTAATGGAATATGTCAAGCTAAAACTGACGGCGAAATTACGTGGAAGACCGCGAGTTACTTCCTGCAACAATGATTGGCTTTAAAGCAAACTTGTTCACGCACGACGGGAAGGACGTACTGGACCGTCCCTCCATGTGAAACTGGGATGAAGGCGGCACTCGGGCTAGACCTGCACAGAGCCTTCGACGACGTGTCGCACGAGACAATCCTCACGAATCTCTCGAAATTGAACCCGGGTGAACGGATATTTAGTTTTGTCCAATCATTTCTATCTGAGCGGACAGCAGAGCTCACTCTAGGTAGCCTTAAATAGGATCCCATTCCTCTGAGAAGCCGAGGCACACCACAAGGCTCGGTGATCTTGCTTTTCCTCTTTAATCTTGCACTCATTACACTTCCCGCCAAGCTCGCTTCCCTGCCGGGGCTGCAGTCCACCGTCTATGCGGACGACATCACCCTGTGGGTAACCACTCTGAATGACGGCCAAATATAGGATACGCTGCAGCAGACAGTCGAAATAATAGGAAACTACGCGTCGGAAGAGGGCCTTGAATTCTCGCATACGAAATCAAAACTGCTGGTTTTGACGTCCAAGCAGCGCGGAAAAATGCGAACTAGTTCCCCCCGATCCCCCTGAATGTATGTGTGAGGGGCCAACTGTTTACAGAGGTCCAAGCCATGCGCATACGAGGCATTGTTATGCAGGACAATCGCAAAAACACCGAAATAATCAACAGACTCACCGCCAAGGTCAATCAGACCGTACGACGCATGAGACGGATCGCCAACGAACGAAAAGGAATGAAAAAAAAGGGATATTGTCAGTTAGTTCAGGCTTTTGTGCTCAGCGGGATTTTCTGCTTACCTGCAGCTGTAATTCGCGGAGAGAATGAAGGTTGGCCTAATCCGACAGGCCTACAAGGCTGCCCTTGGATTCCCGCACAGTACGTCTACGGAAAGGTTGCTGGCCTTTGGAGTTTGCTGAAGTTGCAATGCAGTTTGCTGAGTCAATTGTCGCGCCGGAACACATATCATAGCGAGAACAGCGAATACTTTTAAGGCGCTTTCGTAGGGCGTTTTCACGCTACCTGCAGGAGCTTACAGGGATCAGATTGCACGCTCTGTCGAAGCTTTGCGTGGCGTGTGCAGATAACTGGGCTATGTTGAGAACGTCTAGGCAAGGAAGTTATCAGTCACACACGTATCAATAATTCTTTTGATGTGCTCGGTCGTTTATCGCGAGCCAAGCCGCTAACATCAGCCTTTTTTAGAAACGCTGTGGGACAATTACAGCGCCACCTAGGCAGTGCAGGTTCCCTATCCGAGTTGTGGGAGCCACACTTTGTCTCCCAGCTCGGACGAATAACTCGCGCAATCGTGGGAATGGCCATTCTATACAGACTACCCATGTGCGAGCAACTTCCAGAAAAGGACGCGAAAACACAGTTGCCTACACACATTAGGACAGTGCTAGTAATTAAAATCATACCAAAAATATGCACCCCGCGCACCACGTAGGTCGACGCATCGCGAGGGCTCGCGCCCTCCATGCCTAGTACGGTTTACTCCCCAATCCAGCGTACGTGGAAGCGACGGAATATCGCCATACCCGGAGACAAGCGTTTGCACTGGGCGCTGTGGATGGGAACGGTTCCCTGTTGGCGGCTGCATCAAACGCAACCATCCCTTCCGAAACGACGGAGGAAGCCTCCATAGCCTTAGCTATAGCAAATGCGTCCGCTGATATTATATTCAGTGATTCTAAAACAGCCATTCGCAATTTCGTGAGGCGCCGCATTACGTCCACCTCCCTCTTCATCATCAAAATCTCCTCTACTCCGATTAGAGAAATTGAACTAATCTGGGTCTCGGCCCACTAGGGAACGAGGCGGCTCACGCAAAAGCCCGATGTTTCGTCGACCGAGCAGTCAGCGCGCCCTCTGACCCCAATTTCACGCGAGAAATGGGGTAATTTCTTTGCATCATATCAGCCACCACTTCAGGTGGGAAGGGGCACGTATCCGCCTCCCCACAAATCCTTAACGAAAGTGCAGGAAATTACCTGGCGCCGACAGCAAACACGCTCCCTCCTAAATCCTGCGGTGCTTTGCCCTCATGTACTCTGGTAAGTAACCCAAACTGCAGTAAATACTACAAAATAGCGACTTACGATTACATTCTCCAGAACTGCGCAAATGATCCACTTCTCCCGAGAAGTGGGAAGCCATGATAGTAAGCTCTGATCCGAAATTCAACTACGGAAAGTCGAGCGGGCCAATGAGGTCGCTGCTACCCATGGACTAGCGGCCATCTAATACGTCTCTCATTAGACCTGCTTGAGCAACGATATAAATTTTTTGCAGTAAAAAAAATTCTCCTAGCCACCCTACAATCGTGGAGGGCATCTGAGTAATTTCAATCACCTCGGGATCTTCCACGTGCACACATATCGCGCAGCACACGGACGCCTCAACGTATTGCCTCCTTCGACACGCAGCCGCCGGCGGTCGGGTTCGTGCCCACTGCGCCTTTCCTTCCTTTTACAGTGACACCTGTGGCATGCCCAAATCCACACTTTTCCACTACATGTGGGAATGCCGTTCCCCCAAGGCTGTACCGCCCATCTCGCTTATCCTTCCTGGGAGGCTGCTTTGTGGATCGCTGCGCCCACCGGCAAGAATGGCTGGTGATTTGGGCTCTATGTCAAGCAGAAGCCCGTGAACACCTAACTAATGTGGGACCAACCTGGAAGACATTTTTTACCTAAGAAAGTTGATTACATGCAACCATCCTGTGAACCAGTTAATAAAACGCCGGTAAACTTTGATGCGTTGAACAGAACGCAGATGGTGTTGACTGGGGGCGCACGATGTACCCTGTTGTGCAGCAGCGCTCAAGGTTTCGCATGTCTGCACTATCACACTGGACCGGAAGCTGAGAATCGAAACCGGGAGTTGGCTGATGGCCTATCTGCTTCCCGATTACATACCTAACTGGCTCCAAATAATTAAATTATCAACCCGCATAAACCATGTTCTCAATTGCAAATTTTTCCTAGACGCTCTATCCGATGATGCAATTCGTTTACGGATATATCAACTATGGGCTCTTTTAAGGCTCCGGCAAGGTCACACCCATGCGAAACCCGCCCACACAGCCAGATAGTTTCAATGAGAGCATGCAGACATTCTCATTGATTTTTTTTTCTATTAGCAAAGTAGTATTGTAAATGTACGAGAATATGTAATGCTATCTAAATGTAGATTTCGACCTTTCGACGATAGAGGTTAAACATACCTTGTGATGATGAATGTTCCCACTTATGATTCTTATAATTGTATGTATTACCCTTGCTTTGGATCTGTAATTGTCCTCATGACATCCAATGATTTAAGTATGTTGTTGTACTAGTTTAACCCAGATCATGTGCGTTCTGTGGCTGATTGCTAGTTACAGAGGTTCTCGGGCCTGTTATGACTGGGATTGCAGCCGAGGCTCACGTGGTTGGAAGAAATGAACTAAGCGGGGATGGCGAGCGGCAGCGATTGAAGTCCGGGGCTAGAACGACGGGTTCCATCGTGACCACGTGCTGGTGGTCAACCACCTCGCCGAGTCTGTAGGATGAGAAGCGACTCATGCATGTTGTAATTACCCACAGCTTTTGGAAAGAGGGGGAAGGGGTACGAGGAAGTTTCCTCTATTGTTGACGAAAGCACCAAGATTTTCGCCGAATGCGAGTGCCCGCGACCGTCCGAGAATTGAACAACGTGACCTTTGCTAGGCCAGACTTCCCGGACGTCCGGTGCTGTCTCAACTTGGCGCTGTGTTTCCACCGCGAGCTGAACATCGCCATCAGTAAAGTTCACCCTCTCCGCATGAAGATGAGCGAGGAGGCTCAAGTACCACTCTCGGCAATGGGCGCCGTATGGAATACTGGCGTTTCCCTGATTAACTCTGTCCCCAGTTCAAAAATTTAGAACCACAAGCACTATTTATGAAGTTGAGTTTTATCCATCAGAAGCTGAGCACTGCTTAGTCCTGTTCTCTCACGAGCTGTGCATACTTCACTACGTATAAAGGGTTTAAAACAGTTTCTTCGCTGTCCTCCCTGGCTGGTCCTGCCTCGATGCCTCGTCTGCTCCTGAAAGAGAGCGAGAGTGAGAAAATAGAATAGAAAGGCAGGGAGTTTAACCAACCAATGCCCAGTAGGCTACCCTACACGCGGGGAGGGGATCAAAGGCAGAGAAAGAATAAAAAGAAGGCGAAGGGGTCTGCTCCTGACAAGTCTGCGGTGAAGTCTAGGCCTCCGAACCCTGATGACATCATCATCATCATCATCAGCCTGATTATACCCACTGCAGGGCGAAGGCCTCTCCCATATTTCTCCACTTAACCCGGTTCTGTGCTAGCTGCATCCAATTGACCCCTGCGAACTTCTTAATCTCATCCGCCCACCTAACTTTCTGCCGCCCCTTGCTACGCTTTCCTTCCCTTGGAATCCAGTTTGTTACCCTCAGCGACCATCGGTTATCCTCTCTTCGCACTACATGTCCTGCCCATGTCCATTTCTTCTTCTTAATTTCCACTAGAATGTCGGTCTCTTTAGGTATTTCTCTGACCCACTCTGCTCGCTTTCCATCTCTTAATGTTACCCCTACCATTTTTCGTTCCACAGCCCTCTGGGCTATGGAACGAAAAATGATTAACACACAATTGAACACACGAGCATGGAACACACGTCAATCATTGACACACGAACGGAAATGATTGACGATGGATTGACACAGGCCGGATGACATTAGGTCTGTGTCAATCTGTTGGTAGCAGCGTTTATAGCTAGCACATTTACAGGGTGGGACTTTCTTTTTCTGAAATTTTAAAGAAGTTAATTAGAAAGAGATGTGAGAGCGAGGTGTATAAAGCGTATTGGGACTGCGAAAACCAAGACGGAAGCGCAAAACAATGCGAAAATTATTTTATCTTCATTGGGGGTCGAAGATAAATCCTTCTTTTCATCTTGGCACTTTGTTATAACTTCATGTGCAAGAATGTATTCATGCAGTCGGTCGCAAGTCTTTACACTGGCTTTTTTTTCTGGCGACTTATTTGTTGTCGTTTGCCCCAAGCTCAATGACCAGTTGCACGTTCTTCAGCCTTTGTGACATGAGGCTATTTCGAACGGTGATGGTGTCACATTCGTGCTACCTTGTTCTTGGATGTTAAGAATGCTTGCTGCTTTACTAATCTGCAAATTCCATTCCAGTTTTTCCTATGTCCTGTTGCAGAGAACAGCACTTTATGGACTCGTACTTGTTTGGCCACATTCCATGAAATTGATATTTGTTTTGAAATGGTCTGCCACCTTGTTCCTCACATAGGTAACATAATCCTAAAGAAAGTCAATTTTGGCACTGGCGAATTATGTATAGCTCGTAGCAAGTATGTGCCGTAGCGTGGGTCAGATACGACTAGTCATATTAAGGCGAACGCCTTTATGTCTTATCGTTTTTCATGCATATAAGAAGCTGAACCCGCCTGGAGTCCGATGCAGGCGTTCGTGCGGCGAATTTTATTTGCCGCTTTCCCGAACGCCGCACCACACAGCAAAAAGAAACAGACGCATATGTCTGGGAGGCGTTAGTACATCATGCATTAGAGGCCTTTGAAATTGATTTCTGGACAGAAAAGGCGCAGTACATGTCACAATTCTCCTCGGAAACATGTACCACGCCTTAAATGAAGGGAGAAAGGTGGCAGTGAAAGGAGAGAGAGAGAGAGAGAGAGAGAGGTGCAGTAATGGAGGACTACGATCCACTGTGCTATAATCGTTTCAGCCCATTCGCACTTTACTGGTCCAAAGTTCCCTCTAGAAGTTTTAATGCGAAAGCATTACTCCGCTATGTTAACGGATTTCCGCTCGCATACCGCGCCTCAGGCCGTGGCCGCAGATCGTGCCCGCAGGCCGCGTCCGCAGTCCACGTCAGCAATGTCGTGTTGTTGTTGTTGTGGCTGTAGGAAGGAAAAGAAAATGCACGGGCCTGCTGCTGGCCCTATAGCTGAGTCACTTCCGCTGCATCGTGCGCACAGAAGAGAAAGTAGAGAAGAAAGGAAAAAGTTGGCGGAAGGCTTAGCTTGGTTAAGCCTGGACATAGGCTCCTTTATACACTCTGCGTCTGGCAACTCCGCGCTCCGCGACTGCCGCCACCGCTCCTCCTCCATTGACAAGTTACGCCGCTGGCTGCCGAGAGATGGCGACAGCGACGTAGGGTCACAGTTGACAGCCGTGTGGTGCGGACGCGTGTGCCATCGCTCCTCCGATTGCACGTGGCTACAGGAAACGGACGGACTGGCGACAGCGGGAGCTTCCGAAGCGTCAAATATATGAGTTCTTTCTTTTATTAACTTTATTTCGTTTTCAGCTAGTTAGGTTAGGTGCAGCCTAAAGAATAGATGTTAGCTCCTTGTCCTAGCGGCCTGGTTTTTCTTGCCGGCAGCTAGGTTTTGTCGGCGTTCCTTCTTTACCTATCTTATTTAGGTAAATACTTTTTTTCTAGGCTATTGGCTTTCGCAGAATTGATTTTAACGCGTGTTTGCTAGTCTTTTCTTGTGTCTTCTTTCGGCAATTTGTATATTGTGAGAATTCGTAATAGATATAGTTCAATCGATGAGCGCTTAAGATGTGCAATCAAAAGAAGGTAAAGTGTACTCAGTGTGAGGCGCAGGTTATCCTCATGGAAACGCGTTTTGTCTTTGTAGGTGAAGCGGAAGGCAGCGACTTTGTGTGTCGGTGTTGCGTACTTAGTGCGCGTCTAGATAGATTTGATCAAGAAAGGGGCAGTTTAGTGTCTCGTGTGGATGATTTAGAAAATGAAGTGCGTTTGTTAAGAGCGGAAAGTCAGAACCTCCTTTGACAGCTTAATCAAATTGAAAAAAAAGGGGCCGATTTTATCCTTGGAACCAACAAGGACGAACATTGCAATGCGGGCCACGTGGCTGGGGCCAGCACTGGCATGGAAGGCATAAGCAAAGTAGGTCCGGCGGATCCGAACCGTCAGAGTTATTTAGAAGCAGCTAACACGCCGGAAAAAAAGGAAGAAGTAAGGAAGAATTAAAATTCCAGAGATAAGGACACAGATAACCGAAAGCAGGAGTCAACAGTTGGGAGAGGGAGAGAGAAGGCCCAGGTGCTTATCGCTGGAGATTCTAACACAAACGGGTGCAAGCGAGATATCTTGGAACCTGTAAGGGGTGATAAGAGAATGTTGGTTGGAGCCTTCCCAGGGAGAACAATGAGGGCAGTGCTAAAAGAGAGTAAAAATAGGCTGTTGAAGAATTCCGCAGAGCGCAGTATGGTAATAGTAGCCGCGGGGCTAAACGATATCCTAAATGGTGACGCTGCAGGAGTGGTGGAAAGTTTAGCTAAGGGAGTTGACGAGATCAGGGAGATAGCACAGCAGACGCATGTAGTTGTATGCACAGTACCAGAGGTGCTAGGATTGGACGGAAAGATGGAAAAGGACGTTGTGACAGTTAATCAGGACATAAGAAAGTTAAGCCTGGAGAAGCGTTTCGAAGTGGTTGAAGTAAACAGGGAGGTACATAAAGCAGGTTTTGGTAGGGCTTTTCAGAGAGGTGGCATTCATTTTAACAGAAGGATGGCAGCAGAGATCGGATGGCGCCTGGCAGGCAGGGCTGTAGCTTTTCTAGGGGGTCCACGAGGACTCCGTGCAAAGAGGTAGTTAGAAGTGAAGCAGAAGAAAGTGTAATAATGGAGGCTGAGCCCCCAAAAATGGCAAAGAGTAGGTTGAGAAAGAAAAGTACAAAAAAGAAATTTAACACTAGGGTCAGCTACATAAACATGCAAGGAGGTAGAAAAAGAGCGAAATGGCTAGAGATAGAACAGCAGTTGAAAGATGACAAAATAGGTGTGTACGCTTTTGCGAGACTGATCTCAGGGATCTAAAAGATCCGCCCTTTACAGAAGGCTACGTCTGGGAAGGGTGCAACAGAACGAGAACGGAAAAAAAGGGTGGAGGGGTAGGTATGTTGATACAGCAGGGAACAAATTGGCAAAGAATTAAATCATCTTGTAAAGAACATATCTGGGTTTCAGGAACAATTGCCGGCATAAGGCCATGGCTAGGGGTAGTTTATTTAGGAACAGGACATCAGTGCAGGCAAGAAAACAGGAATCTTGTTGAATGTCTCAGTGACGATATAAGCCAGTTTGGAAACGGGGCCAATATTATACTACAGGGGGACATGAACGGCCACATCGACGATCTGGATGGATACACGGATTGTAACGGCAAGCTAATGCTAGATTTCTGTGAGCGACACGATCTAGTTATAGTAAATAGAGAAACAAAATGTGAAGGCCATATCAGGTTCGAATTCCGCAACAGGCAGACGACCATTGACTATTGTCTAATGTCGAAGGAAATTTATAGCAAGGTCACAAAAATGGAAATAGACGAAGAAGGGGAGTGTAGTCTAGGAAGTGATCATAAACGTATTAGTCTGCAGATGGGGCCCTTGATGAAAAGAAAAATGGAACTTAGACAAAACGTAAACGCAAAATTAAACGACGATCAAATAGCGCAGATGGCAGCAGACATAGAGGAAGCAATAGAGAAAAGCCCCATGGAAGACTGGGATTATGAACAGGTAGAACTACTCATAAGGAGAAAAATTCAGGAGGTTAAAGTAGCAAACCGCTGGAATGGAAAGAGGAAGCCACGGAGCTAGTGGAATAAGAAAATCAGGGAAGCTATTGGACAATGACGGGCTGCTGCAAGGGAACACCGAATGGCAAAGAAAGCACAGGTTTCTCAGGAGGAAATCGACCAAAAATGGGAATCATATCGACAAAAGAAACTTCAAGTGCAGGCCCTCGTCCAAAGTAAAATAAGGCAGTCCACCGATCGCTTCATGGCTGATATACACGATGCCTCAGAGGCGGAGCAAGAAAATTCTGGGACCATATAAGCTGGCTAGGGAAGAAGAATCAAAGAAAGCAGGATCGGATTCAAGATGACGAGGGAAATTGTTTAAAGGGAGATAACGCAGTGAACTACATTACATCAGTTATAGCCGAGTCATTTAATAGCGACGATAGGGTAATCTCCGCAAATCAGGAAGCAACACAAGGTAGCAGAATACAAAGCAGCTTAGAACTGACCAATCTAAACTTGAAAAATGCAGAAAAAAATATTCCTAAAAACCCATTTACAGGAAGCGATGGAATTCCGACCAAGTTGATTAATGAACTCGGTCCAAAAAGTAAGGAAACGTTGTTAAAAGCTCTGCAAACAGTCATAACGAATAAGCAAATTCCGGACAGCTGGCGACAGAGTAAAATGAATTTGATTTATAAAGGGAAAGGAGACAGGATGCACATAAAATCCTACAGGCCGATTACCATAACATCTGTTATGTACAGGTTAGCCGTGCAGGCGGTGAAATTAAAGGGTCAAGCATAGGTTGAAAGTAAGAAGATACTCGGAGAACTTCAGAACGGCTTTAGAAATTGTAGGCGCTTAGATGATAGACTGTTCGTGCTTACCCCATGCATCGAAATATCCAGAGTGGGAAAAAGGCCTTTGTATTTGGCCTTCCTGGACATAAACGGGGCATACGACAACGTAAGCAGGGAACTCCTGTGGAACATATGAAAAGACGAAGGTGTCGGTTATGAGATAATAGAGTTCCTACAGGAAATATGCCGGGATAAGAAAGTAGAAATTACGTGGGAAGGGATAAGAAGTACGGAAGATGTCAATGTATGCAAAGGATTAAGACAAGGCTGTCCTCTATCACCGGTGCTGTTCATGCTTTATATGATAAACCTGGAGCGGAGGATACAAGACAGTAACCTAGGTTTTAACCTGTCATATAGATTAGGTGGAAAGGCGGTAGAGCAGCGCCTCCCTGGTTTGATGTATGCAGACGATATTGTGCTGCTAGCTGAGAGTCTAGAAGAATTGCAAACTCTAGTTAAGTATTGCGGAGGCGAAGGGGATGCTCTAGGCTTCAGTTTCAGCGCAGTTAAGTCGGGTCTGATGATTTTCAACGGCTCAACTGATCAGGGTCTTAAAATACAAGGACTTGAAATACCTAGAGTAGCAGAATATAATTATCTGGGGGTATGGGTAAACGAAGGATTGGCATACATTGGAAAGCATGAGCAATTACTTAAGGCCAAAGGGCGAAGGAATGCCGGAATAATGAAGCATAAGGCATTGTGGGGATACGATGGGTATGAGGTTTTGAGGGGTATTTGAAAAGGAATTATGGTGCCCGGACTTACTTTCGGAAATGCGGTTTTGTGCCAAAAATCAGAGGTAGAGTCAACATTAGAAAGAAATCAGAGATCCGTTGGACGATTAGCACTAGGTGCCCACGGCAAAACTACAAATGAGGCGGTGCAGGGAGATGTGGGCTGGGCATCTTTCGAAGTACGGGAAGATCAGAGTAAAATATTATATGAGGAACACCTGAGGAAATTGGACAGTAACAGATGGGCAGCAAAAGTATTTAAATACCTGTACCTAAAACGCGTTGCCTCACAATGGAGGAAAAGAACTAGGAAACTAACTAGTAAGTATGCTAGTAACAAGGACGGAGAAATAAACAGCATTAAGCAACAGGTGAAAAACACAAAAGGTAAAAATTGGATAAATTCGATGGAAAAGAAACAGAGTGTGGAATTATACCGAAAGTGGAAAATGCAGATCAGGAAGGAAGATTTCTTTGATAACTCAAGAGGCAGTGCCCTGCTTTTTGAAGCTAGATCAGGGTGCCTTAGAACACGCAGCTACAAAAAGAAATTTAACAATGTAGATGACGCATGTGCCTTATGTGGAAACTCCAGTGAAACAATTGACCATATTATACTCGAATGTAATGGTATCCATCCGGAAGTTGGTGCAGGCGCAATCTCTGTTCCTGAAGCTCTGGGGTTTAGAGATAACAGTGGGTGGGTGAATAAACCGGCGGTGGAAACTAGAAAAAAACGACTGGAAGATTGGTGGCTAAAAGCAGATAAGTGACATAATGTTAGTAATGTAGGAACAAAATTTAATAAATAGAATGATGGTTTAGTTAACCATTCTAAATCAATAATTAAGATATAGGGAGAAAAATGAGCATGATAGCTACTGCTACCACCCAGTTTCAAAGGGTACGCTCCTATATTCCATCCATCCGTCCGTCCGTCCGTCCGTCCATCCATCCATCCATCCATCCATCCATCCATCCATCCATCCATCCATCCATCCATCCACCCGTGCGTCCGTCCGTCCGTCCGTCCGTCCATCCATCCATCCATCCACCCGTCCGCCCGTCCGTCCGTCCGTCCATCCATCCATCCACTGTCGCCAGGTGGCAAGGCGAGTGCCGGGTGCGCCGTGTTACAAAGCGGTCCGGATAGCCACGCGCTGCCGCTTTCTCGCTGTTTCGTGGACTGTTTTGCAGTGTACAAGGTCATGCTTCTACTTTTCTCTGCCTTCGGGTGCTGCAGGAATACAGCAGTGCACCAACTGGTAAGGGCCAGCTTTGCTTTGTCCTTCCGGCGATCGCTGCGAAGTGTTCAGCTGCTTTGAGGCTTGTAAAAAATAGTGACAGCACCAAACACTGCATTTATTAGGCGTCAATACTGCAATAGTAATGTTAGATGTGCACCTGTGCTTTCTGGACTGAAATGCTAACTGCTTCCCTGCTTAGCTCGTCTGCGTAGTGTGTTAGATGTGCTCCGGCGAAGCTTTTTTTTTTTTTGCAGTATACGCTAATTACAAATTTTGTGATAAAATAGAAACACAAGATTTACCTATTGTGCAGATGACTACTTTAAAGTGAGTTAAACCGAATCGTGCAAAGCCTATATTAGTTTTCCTTGTCAACTAAATCGTTGTCCCTCTCTAGCATCGGAAACCGCAAATCTCGTACTCAATCGCAATAAAGCCTGTGAAAAATAATGACAGAACCAGAAGTGTGCTTATTACGCGTCAGTACGGTAATATTAATACTAAATGTGCACGTGTATTTTCTGGACTGCGATGCTAACTTCCTCCCTAGTTAGCTCGTCTGCGTGGTATGCTACATGTGCTCCAGCGCAGTATTTTTTGTTTCGCTAACTGCGCAATTCTGTGAAAAAATAAAAACATAAGCTTTGCCTATTGTGACGTATATTTTGGAGTGATCGAAACAGAAAGATGCAACGCGTATATTTGTTATTAATATAAACAGCGCGAACACGAATACAAAGGACAAGATAAAGAAAGCCACAGTACAAGCGCCGTGGCCTAGTGATTAGAGCGCCCGTCTCGGCTGCGGGAGGTGTTTAGTTCGAAACCCACCGCCGGACATCCACCGGTAAAAATGGGTACAAGCGTCCCCCGGCCTGGCGCTCGGCTTTTCCAGGGGTGTGCGCTTGGGAGAAGCTTCGTAAACCTCGCTGCGCGCCCCTCCTCCGCAGTGGACCCAAACCCAGTTTCGAACCTCTCAGCCTGCAAAGGTGCTTCTGTTTGTCTTGCAAAGGTACTTCCTTTGAGCCTCACCTGAAGTGCTCCCTTAGAGCCTCAGCTGCAGCAGTCAGCGCTTGTACTGTGGCTTTCTTTATCTTGTCCTTTGTCTTCGTGTTCGCGCTGTTTATATTAATAATGAATAAGTATACCAACTCGCCCAACAAAGTATCTTCGTATATTTGTCTTTCCTTGTTTTTTAAGTTAAAAAAAAAAAGACGTTTGAAACGACGCGCTGAATCATTGAAAGTAACAGCTGATACCAAAATTGTTCGCCTTACAGATCTGAATGGCATACTGCGATGCAGTTGTTCCAATCATCTGTAAATCGCGCTGGCTTTCGAAGTCCTATCAGCGACAGCAGTCACCGTGAAAATTTTTCCCTACTTGTGGCGACTATTCATCACACCACTTCTACGTGGTACTCTTGTAGCCCAATTGCTGTTGTGAAATGTGTAAATGAATGCTGGTGCCTTTCTTCTTAAATTTTGTTTTATTGCAGCGTAGACTATCATTGTAATTTTCTATTAACATTGGCGCTAGCGGAGCAGTCATGCAGTTTTTCGAGCCATGCGCAATTTATTTAAACTGCCTTATTAAAATGTCATATAGCGTTGGTGTTATTGGTTAACAAGTATCATAACTTATGCTTAGTGGATGTCGGCCTTACAAGTAAATATGCTGAATATGCACGATTCATGCTTAGGAAAAGTTATCCCTCTAGGGAATAACAGCACCCCTGCTCCGCGCCGAAGTTCGTACCCGTGAGACCCGTGTGCCTCAACCCCTACGTCAGTGGCGCCCTCAGTGAGAGGAGCGGCCACGCCGCGCAACTTTACCCGACGGCGCCGCTCTATTGTTCACGCGGCGCGTTTACAGGCACAGAGAGTATAAAGGGGGCTATGGCCTGGAAGACTGCGAACGCCGTTCTTATCTCTGTTCAGGCCTTTCTTCGGCGCGGCGTTTTCTTCTGTTGAAGTTGTAGCGTTCCATGCTTTCATAGATGCAGCATCATCAGCAGTTGAAGCATCCATGACAGTCTCATCGGCATCAAAAGCGTCCATGAAACTTGTCTCCAAACTACTGGCTGTCTCCATAGTCTCGCTAACGTTAACACCACTCATTAAACTAGGCCCTGAACTTGTAGATGCACCCCCATCAAGACGTTGACCGGCGCGCTCGCTAGGCTGCTGAATATGCACGTTCTTTAGCTCGCTGTTGTTTCCGTTCTGTTTCTTGAGCACGGCGCCGCCGCTTGGCTGCAGCAGATCGTTCCAGCCTCGCCTTATACGCATCATTCGGCATACCGTAATGCTGCGCCCCGACTACTGCGAGGAGTTTTTGTTGTTGTGGCTGTAGGAAGAAGGAAAAGAAAATGCACGGGCCTGCTACTGGCTCTGTAGCTGAGCCACCTCCGCTGCCTCGTGCAAACAGAAGAGAAAATAGAAAAGAAAGAAAAGGTAGAGGGCGAGAAAGGCGAGCCGCCGTCCACCACCTAAACGGTGGCAGGTGCAATGACGACCTACAACAAATAAAAATTCGGTGGCAGGCAGGCCCCCACCGCAAGCGGCGGTGGCGGTGACCTACCTGCCCCAGCCCAATCAGGAGAGTCCTTTACTGCGAGGAGCCGAGCCACAGCCCCATTTATCCTTCTAGTGTGACGTCACAAACAGCGAGCGCCCTCTCTCGGCTGCGACAAAGCGCCGTGTATCCACTTGCCGCCACCATCCGATGGCGCGAGCTGGGGCAACGTCTCTCGGTCTGGCATGACGTCACATGGTCACGTGAAAGGTAATGTATGAAGGTGCCACGACACGCCAAAGGCTCGGAGTGCTATCAGTATTGCTTTCCCAATAAAAGAAGGCGGAGAGAAAGACACGCGCCGCAACAACGGCCGTAATCAACCACACAAGCAGTGGCGGGTGCAATAACGGCCTACAACAGATAAAGTTCGGTGGCTGGCTAGCCCTAGCCGCAAGCGTTGACCTACCGTTCAAGCCCCGTAGGGCTTGAACGGTAGGTCAACGGTAGGTAGGGGCTGTGGCTCGGCTCCTCGCAGTAAAGGACTCTCCTGATTGGGCTGGGGCAGGTAGGGCACTGCTACTCTTCACCCCACCGCACAATCGTCAGTACCAGTTGTAATTAAGAAGTGATAGAGGTTAATGAGTGCTTTAATCGATAGATGGTGACGTAATATGTCCGAAAAAATTATTAGGCCAATAAGTTAATTAGGTAATTAGAGGCAAAGCACGTAGAATGATGTCCGCAGCAGTTGTAATTGAGATGTGGTTGAGGTTAATGAATGGTGTAAGTCGATAGAGGGCGACAATGTTTTGTCCTAAAAATAAATAGGCCTATAAGTTCCTTAGGTATATAAATAGAGGCAAAAAATGTTAAAGCCGAAAATGGTCTCATTAGCCAATGCGTTGGCGCCACTTTTGAATGTATCCAATACCAAAGTAGTTACTTAAACCATTCAATCAAGGCGACATTAAGAATGCGATGGCACGCAACCGGAAGTAGAGCCGAAAAAGCGCATGGGAATGCAACATTTGCACACAATCTGAAAGTACCACAGACTAAAGTGGGAAAACAAGAAGTGAATTAATGTGACGTCAAGGATGTGACGTCACGGAACCGGAAGTAGAGGCGAAAAAGGGCATAGGAAGGGATTGCCGCCCAATTTAAAAGTAGCAAAAACTAAAATGGGTACACAAGAAGTGAATAATTGCGACGTAGAGGATGTGACGTCAAGCAATCGGAAGTAGACTCGAAAAGGGCATAGGAAGGGATTGGCGCGCTATTTGAAAATACCGGACTAAAATGGGTAAACAAGAAGAGAATAAAGCTATTAGAACCAACCAGCAGCAGCATCCGTGCTTTCGAATTACTCGAATGCAGATTTTGCAGTGCTCATTAATTTTTTCCATGAGGCACATTTTGGAACTTATAATCCTGCAACCAGAGGATGCTTTGCTCTGCACAGTGGCTATATGACTAGTCCTACAGCTACGACTGTAGTCCTACCTACAGTTGGAGCTGGCCGTCACAGGAATTGGCCGGAAGCGCTGGGAATTCACCTGCTACGATGAAGAAGCTGCCAATAAAGCCATCATAAGCTGTCTTTATTGGTTAAATGTATAAGGAGAACAATATATTGAAAAGTACGGTGACATGCATTAGCAATGGACTACTCTTTGACGTGGAATGTAAAGTGAGTATTTTAGAAATGCATTGCCTTTTATAGCGTATAATATATTTGATGTTCAATGCTTTTACCAGGAAATGACAAAAACACAAGGATACATCAACACAAAATCAATTTTCTTCTCTGCATTAATTATATGGCTTGCGCCCTCCGCGGTAGCTTTCATACGGCGTAACAGATCCAATTCATCACGCTGAAGTCAGATTGATACTGCCTGTTAAAAATAAATTATTTTATACCATCCATTGAGGAGAAATGTCTGCAGCGGCAATTATAGCAATTAAAAGCAAAGGGTGAAATAGCAGCTGCTTAAAAGCCACCAGTGATGTGCTTTTGACAATGCTGTAGAAGTGACAAATTTGATCTCCTGTAACTTGATTACAAGTTTGATCTCCCTTAACTTTATAAAAAGTACAATGATGCAACTGTCTTTTCATATCCTTTTTTGCCTGGGCCTTGAGCATTGCTTGAAAATATTTGAGCAAACATGTGAATGGGCATTTATAATTTATATTTGAAAAGAACTCATACAGTCCAAAATACAATGTTTGGCATAACATTTCGTATGCTCCCTCTTGATATATAGGAATTAATGCTAGTGAGTTTGATTATTGGACAAGTGCCGATTAGTTCATAAAATTTGAAGAAGTGGAGTTTCTTGTCGCGGAAGAAATAATTCGTAAACAAGGCCTATTTTCAAATAAGCGGTTTTTAAATTTTCCTTGGAAGCGAAAACCTCGAAACGGCGGAAAGGCGCCTAACGTACTCATTTCCACGTGTACTTTCACTGCACAAAATATATTAGCGATGGCTTTAATGGTTTCACTTGTTTGCGTCATTGCAAAATCCGTCATTGCAATCGCGCGTATTGTTTTCTCTCATTAGGAACGTAATGAAGAAAACAATATTTGCACCAAGCTCTGCGGGGAAGCTGCAGCGGACGCGGGATTCCCCCAACAGCAAACGCCAGAAGACCAAGGATCTAATGCGCATGCGACTACTGAACATGTCACCAGATACGAAAGCAAGAAAGGCAGAACGCAAACGACAACAGCGACTGATTAGATTGCCGGGTACCGAAGGCAGGGAAGCAGAATGAAAGCGGCAGCAGCGACAGGCTATGTCACCGAACAGCAAAGCTAGGGAGGCGGATACACAGAGAGGTAACAGGTTAATGCAATGACTGTATGAACTTGACAATAAATACAGCCACATAGATTGTATATAGAGTCCCTCGTTTACTATAAGCCCCTTTGGGTAATTAAAAGGGATATCGGCGAACAAGGTGCCCCTTCCACTGGGACGCCACGCACAGCCTTTATCAAAGTTTTCCAGCCCAGAGGGTTTGCTTTTAAGCCGTATAATAAGCCCTGCGCCATAAAAAAAAATCAGTCTGTATAATACGACTTCTGTAATAATCGTGGAAGACCTAGCCATTGGAAAGGGTAGGACGAGAAATCTTGCCTTCTGCAAAGTATGGAAACCTGAGAGTGCATTACGAGAAACATTGTATCACTCAGAAGTAGACCCCCTGGGCTATAAATTTTGATAAAGGCAGTACATAATATATGCAGTGGGTTGACACACAAGGCGTTCGCCAATCACACTTAAGAATTTCTATAGAGTCTTCGGTAATGTTTTCATTCGTTGCAGTGCTACATATAATTGGTTTCCAAGAAAGAAAAGACGCAGTATCTGCCACACTTTCTCCGGCACGTGTTAATTTGGATGGTACACCATCGCTTCTGTCGCGTGGCGTTCCTGATCGCGTATTCAGGGCCGGTATTCCCAGTTTGCGTCGTTATCAAAAGTGTCGCTATCTCCCCAACCTTAGGTCATCTGAATGGTGGAAACGCCGGAACATGATGTTGCCACCTTTTCCGCT
Organism: Amblyomma maculatum; assembly: GCF_055883805.1. NCBI lineage: Eukaryota > Metazoa > Arthropoda > Arachnida > Ixodida > Ixodidae > Amblyomma > Amblyomma maculatum. Next base: position 176,130,544 of record NC_139347.1, on the reverse strand, counting down.
TCCGGCGTTTCGACCAATCAGATGATTCGAGGTCACGTGAGATAGCGACACTTCGATAACGACGCAAAATAGGAATACGGGCCAAGGTGTGGGGTTGCAGACGGCAGGAACGCTAGAAGAGAAAGATATCACGCACTACTTTCGCGCAAAAGATTTCGTTCCATGAAACTATAAAGGCTGTCACGCTGAAAGATTTGACGGCAAAAAGACTTACGATGAGCTCCATATAGGACTAAGACTCTTCAGCCACTGCGGGCTAAAGTAGCGTCGTTTGGAGAAGACGGAAGCAGTCGATAGCCTGGCCACGAGCAGTTCTTGCACATCAATACCGTCTCCATGCATTTCGCACACCACACGCAATGCATCCAGCTAATATAAGCGCCGTAAGTACATAAAGCATTCACCGTGTTTAGAGCCGTGCAGTATCCGTCCGACAAGCGCTGACATTTTACGTCTGGGTTTCGATAGTCACATGGTGGTCTTTTCTGACTTTTTTTTTCGCAATAGAACGCACTGCTAATAAGTGGCGGACTATATGCAGGATCCCAATGAGTGGTTCTGCTGGGTTGCTTAGCAGACAAGTCGAAATGAAATCCGATTTAGACTTTGCAGAGCGCTAAGCGCAATGGCGTCTCCGTTGTCTCCTGTGGCTGGCTCCGAGTAAAGGCGTAAGACACCGTTTCGATCCGTATTTTACTTTTGAAGTGAAAAGCTTCAGTACGGGTCGGAGCCAAGCATCTCATTTGCCATATGCCGTGAAGTCACAGCCAAGGACAGCTACGCAACCCCTCACTAAGCTCTGCCGGCGTTGCCTAGCAACGCTTAAGAGGTGTGCCAGTCCTCCTAATTGAAAAAATTAGTCTCCATCCGGGAATCGAACCTCCATCCCTTGGATCCGCAGCCGAGCGCTTTACCGCTGTGCAAAGCCCTGCGTCTTTTTTTTTTTTTCAACAAGAGATTTAGTACATGCCTTTAAATTCAGCATAGAGCTATACACAATATTTACAAAGTAATCAGCCTGTAGGAGAAAAGTCCAATTTAAACATACAACACAAAACCGCACAACTAGAACAGGCCTTAGCAAAGCTTCACTAAAACGGTGACAAGGAAAGACAACACATCAACAATGGCAGCCAGTCCGTTTGATGGTCTCTATCTTCGTAAGTGTCTCAGCTGGTGCACCATCCGGCCGTAAAGAGTAGCGGGGGAGACGAGAGGCTCAGCATTCCGACCCAATAATAATAATAATAATAATAATAATAATAATAATAATAATAATAATAATAATAATAATAATAATAATAATAATAATAATAATAATAATAATAATAATAATAATAACAACAACAATAATTAGTTCACAGGAAGAGAAAGGCGAAGTGTCTGGCACACTTGCTCTGTGGATACCTGAACCGCGCCGCAAGGGAAAGGAGGAAGGTGGGAGTAAAATTGGAAAGGGAGAAAGGGGAGCCTTAGTGGAGGGCTGCGGAGTAATTTAGACCACCTGGGGATATTTAACGTGCGCTGACATCGCACAACACATGGACGCCACTTCGTTTCGCCTCCATCGAAACGCAGCCGCCGTGTCGGGAGCTCCCGACAGTAGTCGGGCGTCTTACCACTGCACTACCCCGGCGGGGCAATATACGTGTTTTCCACAGGCTGTGCAGTCCAAGGAGGAAAATCATGTCAATGGGTTCGTGGTCATGTTCGCTGGACATAAGTAACGCAGAATTCAAAATAGTCTTTCTTCATTATTCTTTGCAAAACGTCCAAAAATATTATTGCATCTTTGCAGACAATGAAACAGCGTTCGATGGTTTCAGGTGTTTCACATAACCGACAATTAACAGAGGAAACGAAAATATTTTTTTGTGAAACCGCACTATAACAGGCAAAACTTCGGCATGAAATTTCAAGAAAAACGTTTCAGTAGAAGATGAGATCAGCATTTTGTGCGCCCTTTTTAACACATCATGCTCCATACAATCAGAATAGAGTGAACGATATAAGAAAGGCGGGAAAAACATCGATATCAAATCTGAATAAATTTTTCCCTGAAACAGAAAATAAGTACGCTCCACGTCGAGAAAAGGTGTTCATAATTCCGCTTGTCTACAGTGAGAATGATAGCGTGATTCCGCGAGCGAGGTATAATGCATTTGACGCGCAATTTAAAAGTACCAAAGACTAAAATAGTCAAGTCACTCAGTTACGGTGACGTCAAGGATGTGACGTCCCCCATCTGCTGTCAGCTGTGAGGACCAAGCGGGAATGAGTGCGCTGAAATGCCGCCGGGCGGCGTTTCTTGTCTTCCGCGAGTAACCTTTAACGTGCGCTGATATCGTAAAGCACAGGTTAAATATGCCCAGGTAGGAGTGACAGATGCTGCGCCTTTCCTTTCCTGTAAATGAAATATAGAGCGCCGGTGAACTTAGACGCGTTTGAAATGGATGCCAAGGAGAGCTTGGCTGATGGTGGACGCCGCAGAAGACTAGAAATCGGCTTCTGATCCCAAGGTAGTCACTGCTTTTCGCTGTGTATATTCAGGCATAGAAGAGCTAAGCCATTTTGTTTACGCGGGTGGCTTGATTCGGTTTGCTATATTTTACATAAGCGTCCCAAAGCGGCACAAGCTATGAGAGACGCCGTAGTGGATGGGTCGGAAATTGAACCACCTGAATTAATTCCCGGGTTTTGTTTTATTGAGCACAGGCATCATAGAGTATCTGTGTGCCCTGTTGATTGCCAATCGAAAAGCAGCAGCCGCCACAGAGTTTGTATCCGCGTCCTTGTCAGCAGTCTAGCGTTGTAACCAGTGAGCCGGCGGGGCAGGGCACGAAGTTTTCACTCTCCATAATAACTACAACAGGAGGCAAATGCACGCTGTCTAAACAGCTCAGCATTCAACCGGCGACACCAGCGACGCTTGTGTAAAGAAGTGCAATTGGAGGTATTGGGGTTTTGCTAATCTGGTGTAGCCGGTGTAGGTTAAAACGAATGATCTAATTAAAACAAAATAAGCAAAGAAAAATGAACAGCAATCCTCTTCACGTCATTGCAAACATTTCGCACACAATTAGCAGATCGTTCTTTGACCTTCTCTTTGTGTTAATCAAGCGCACTTCAAAAAACAAGACAGCACTAGCCTAGTAAGCACTTAATCGCCACAGCTGTCATTGTAAAATGGGTAAAAAATTTTATCTTCAAATACTTTTTTTCACATATCTCTAATTAATGTTGTCTCTAACGCTCCTTGAAATGGCACCGCCGAAAACGTAGCTCATAAAAGACTTACCAACGGGCTTAAGACCTTGCATACAGTAGAAAAAGTAGATTTCTGTTTCCGGGTCCCAATCAATAGCAAAAGCGTCTTCATTGGATAGACTCATGTTGGCTTGGAACAAATCTATAAACCAATCAAGCAAATGCGCCAAAAGGCAGTGGCGATTCCTTTGCCTTGTCAGATGGAAGGGAAGATGCTTGCATCAGAGATATGACTGGGCGCTATTCGTTGCAAATGTTGTCGGTGGCGTTTCGTTTTCAGTTGAGGTTGCTGCCTTGGAGCAGCGCCATCTACAATTTTAGGCGGCGCTGCCTCGAGACGCTCATAGGCAAATGCCTGCAGTGTCAGGGTTTTTTCTCTCCGCCGGAGAACGCACGATCTTGTGTGGCGGCGCTGCCCCTTGATGTCCGCGCTGTCCCGATGACCCTCTAGCAGACGACATGCTGGTGGCGCAGAATGCTCTTGTGACTTTCGTTGCAGCGAGAAGTAAGCCTTGTTGTGCGCTATTTTTTGGTATTGTCCGTGTGGCTTGCTTAGCGTAATCATTTAACTATCGTAGTACCGATGAGCGCGCTTTCTGGAACGAATACCGAGCGAATAAAAAGCGGGGCTGTTGCGTTCCGTTTCGGATGTCCAGTGAGCGTAAAGTCCGCGACGCTTCATTTCATGAGTTGTTCCTGCCAGCTTAGGCCTCCGCAAAAGGTGGCTGAAGGTAATCCAAAGAAGAAACTGGCAGTCAAGCACTACATTAGCTTTTTCTGTAGTTTGCAGCTTATATTTCTAGCGAAATGACTTTGACTTTCGTAAGGCCGATGTGTAAAAGGATCTCCTGCCGATCATTTTTAATCAGTGCCCGTCATACCGATCGCCGGCCCCACCAAAATATCTTTACGACGACAGCATAAAGAAGAGAAAGCGTGAATATGATTAATTAGTGGGCACCGTCTATATATATTCCTCAAGCGGGGCCATCGGGTGCGAGCGAGATGCCCTAAACCTTTGCGTTGGTGACTTGCATCAAGTGGGTGACTTGCATCAGCCCTTTCTCTTACTGTGGTGGCTGTTGTTTGCTTCCTAATCAGCTTGGTCATCTCGATTTGCATCGCCTGAAACATTTGCTCTATGTAGCATGTGACTTGTTCCATGGCCTTCTTTGTGATTTGCTCTATAATGTGTGGAAGCAGCTGTGCTAGCTTTTCCTCTACTATTCTTCCTACGTCTTCGGTAGTCTGATTTACCGATGGTTTGGATTTTTCGAACTTGTTTTGTGTAATTTTAATTTGGTTCTGCATCTGATCTAATCGTTGCTTAATCATTGCGATCTCCTTTCTTATCCCTTTTAGCTCGGCTAGAATTTCTGTTCTTTCCTCCTCTAGCTGTTTTTGGGAGGGCAATGTTGGCCAGCTCACCTGATCAAGATCTTGACTCTTCTCTTCTTCTCCCAGGCGCCTGGCTTGCTTTTCTTCACTGGCTTCTTGGGTTCCGCATTGGCCTCCGACCTGGACTGGGACCTGGACCGCTCACGCGATGTTTCCTCCTCCCCGTCCGAACTGAACCACCTCTGAGGCTTCTTCATGATGCCCCTCGTTTCTGGGCGGCTCTGACTTGACTTTGGATGCCCCTTTGTCTTCTTTGGGATCTCCTTGAGCTTGCTTCGGCAGCCGGTGGCTCCAATCTCATGTGCTCGGTCACGGAGAGCGCATTGGGGTTCGCACTCGTGACTTTCCTCCAGATCATGCTTCTTACATCTTCTATATGGCCTGATATAAGTGTTCGGGCATGCGTCTGCTCGGTGTCCTGGCTTGCGGCAGGTGTGGCAAAATTGCTTCGTTGGCTTGTACGGATCGCATGGGAGCTCTCCTCCATAGTAGTACACCCACTTCGGTACGATTGACCCCTCAAAGACAATGAGGGCCGACGTGGACTTGCCCATTGCTCGGGCCGCGATAATTTTCACGCCTTGGGTCCTGACAAACAGGTTCTCCATTATTTCTTTATCCGTTGCTTCAGGGTTGATGCCGTGGGCCACCCATTTGAGGTACTCTTCCGGTGTAGTCATGAAAGCATTGACCGGATGGTCTTTTCCTCGAAATTCAAGCTTCGGATGCTTATTATGCGCTCCGCCATCTGCATGTCTGGGGTGCTGGTGACGATGATGTTGGATCCCGGTCGGAGACGGACCAACAAACATTTCAGACGAAACTTCTGCGGATCTCCGCAGGCTTGCGCTATAGCCTTGGCTGCTTGGAGTGTTGTCAAGTTCTTCACCACCAGACCCTTATAGGGTTTGAAGATCACCTTAACGTCATTAATCGGCAGTAGTTTCGCGCGCCTGAGTCGCCACTGCGCCTCTCCCCCTTTAAAACGGTTCGAAGTTCGCGCTCCCTCCTCCGCGCTGGGCCGGCGTCCTCTCGGAAAAGGCGCGTCAGCTAGCCACTGTAGCTATGTCGTGATGTTGGCTGGAATCTTGCATGGTGGCGCGGCCTCCGCGGCTTCCTCGGCTGCTCTCCGCGCCGCTCGCCATCTTGGATTCATATACCGCCGCAGCGGCCATCTTGGCTGGTGGCGCCGTCGTCGCCGTCTCGCACACTTGAGTGTTTGCTGTCGTATTCTCAGTAAGCTTGGCCTGTCGCTCCCGTTTTTTCACTTTTTTTCTGTCATAGTGTCGAAACTACAGTAGCTATGTCGTGATGTTGGCTGGAATCTTGCATGGTGGCGCGGCCTCCGCGGCTTCCTCGGCTGCTCTCCGCGCCGCTCGCCATCTTGCATTCATATACCGCCGCAGCGGCCATCTTGGCTGGTGGCGCCGTCGTCGCCGTCTCGCACACTTGAGTGTTTGCTGTCGTATTCTCGGTAAGCTTGGCCTGTCGCTCCCGTTTTTTCGCTTTTTTGCCGCCATAGTGTCGAAACTACGGTTTTCCACTCGTCTTGAAAGTGCTATCCGTGGGATTTGTATCGGTGGTCTCGCTGTTGTTAGCAGCCTGCGTTCCGCCTGTTTCCCCGTCGGGTGGAGGCAGGTTCGGGCACGGTGTGGTGTCCATCGATAGATCTTGGCCTTGGGTGCCGTCATTCTCGATCGAAATGTTCGCTCGGATGGACCTCCTTTGTCTAGGTCCTCGCCCCCGCGGTGGCTGCCGCCAGCCGCAGGGCGCTCTCGGTCCCACTTGCTCCTCCGCTGCAGCACCAAGCCTAACGCCGGCGTAGTCGATGGAATTGCTGCGATAATCGAAAAATCGATGGTCCGCTCACCAAAATTTGGTACTGTCAGAATCCTGTCATCTTCTGATCTTCGCTTGGTGATTTGAAGGTGGTCCGATGGAAGTTAGCACCGCAATAGGCTCCTGGGTTCGGGAAAAACGCGCCTAGTCGAAGCCGAGCTGTGCGGACATGCGCCGCATGGGCTCTGGCCTCACGACCTTTTTGTGAAGTTCTGTGACTCCGCTGTGCCAGGACAACAACGCTCGTGTTACGCGATAAGGAAGGCGACGCAAGGACGGATACGTTACCTAAAGGGGTGAGTTGGCCAGCTGGCCCTGTGATTTGATTATTTTGCGTCCACGCCGCCATTCTTGCCTCGCGTCGCTGAGAAGACACTTGCGCGTCTCGCGCTCGCCGGCGCGTTCTCGCAATGCCAGGAGCCGTTTTACGTTTTTCGGCCGTGTGCCGCAAGGCACCACAACGCTAGAACTGATGAAGATCCCAGTGAAAGGTTTTTTCGAAAATGGAACTTGGTGGCGTTCAAGACTTCACAGGCTGGAAGTTCGAGATTTTCCTGAAGACTAGGGCTGCTGTTGAGAGATTCCTGAAGGATCCCGTCGTAGATGTTAAGGGAACTGCGGTGACTTTTGAGTATCGGGGCACGCGAGCGAAGCTGGTGCGCGTCTTTGGCTACTCATCGGAACACCATGGCATCGAGGTGGCACGTGCACTGCAGCACTATGGAAAAATTGTCAGCGTAGCTCGCGAGACCGTCCCCGGTTTCCCGTTCGCCACCACGGGGATGCGACGGATCAAGATAGAGATGAAGTCTGAGATTCCGAACTTCCTGGATGTGATTGTTACAACCATAAAGTGCGAGTATGAAGCATTCAAGAGGCTATGTCGCAAGTGCGAATACGAAGGCCACATGGGTGCGAGTTGCAACACGCCACATTGCGAGCGTTGCGGCGCGTATGGGCATGCAATGTGTGATGCCGTGTGCCCTAAGTGTGGTGAGGACCACGCTGTAAAGGCATGTAAGAAGAGGACATTTTCGTCTGTGTTAGGGTATGAAGACGTGAATGAACAGCCAGCCGATTATTGGGAGCAGCCCGCACCTGCACTCGCGCTGGCAACTCCTGAGACTCCGAAATAAACAAAGACGCAGGGGGATGGGTCTACAAACGCCATCACCGAGGAAGATGTCAAGGAGGCGACGGCTGCGGCCGCGCCATCTGAAGATTTAAAGAAAAAACAAGCAGAAGTTGTCTATGAATACCACGAGGTGCCCCCAACGTCCGCTGCCGGGAATGCGGTTGCGGACATTGCCGCACCCTTTACAGCGCCCGAACAGAATCCCGAAAAGAAAACTGAAACTGGACACTGCCAGGTGCCTTCAGTGGCCGCCACGGTAGGAGAGCAAGAGTGTGCAGCCAGCGTCGATGCCGCAACAAAAGACCGATTGGTTGAAACTGAAGAAGATGAAGAGAGAGACATGGATACGACCACAGTGCGCCCCGAACGCAAGCGCGGTCCCAGAAAGAAGAAAACCAAAAACTCAGCGCCATCAACATCATCGGAATCTTCCGCCGACGCGCCGTTGACGAGGCGTGCGTTTCTGATAAACCCTACACCAATAAGGATTCTCCGCTAGGGGGCCAACGGAGGCGCATGTGCTTCTTGTGGGCTCCGCGTTTCGAGCAACTGCTACAAGGGAAAACACTCGGATAAGTCGACTGCGACACAGGGACAAGAACCGTGAGTGTACAAGGCACCTTTCAAGACCTTATTTACGAGCTCCGACTGTCTAAATCCAGTGTCGCTCCGGCGCCCTTGCTTACCCGAACGCCAGGCTTAGTGCGGCGCGAACGCCACGGCGGCAGTCATGGAGTACGCCGTGGTAGGGATGAACGCTTCCCCATCCGAATTCGAAACACCAGATTGGAAGACAATTGTTTCTTACCATACCAAGAACCCCAAAGCTGAGTCATTAACACCTCAGAAGAAAAATGAGCAGTCCGAGAAACCGAAGGCGAAACCTCTCCCTCCGCTACATCCCAAGAAACCGCTACGCCGACCCCCGGAGATGGACTATAAAATCATCTACAGACCAACGGGTGGCGTAGACATCAAGCGCTACACCGAAAAATATATCAGACAAGTGATCGCAACAGCGAGCGGCGTCACCGCGTCCTCGGCCGAAAACGACCAATCTAGAACCAACTCTGCAAAAAATGTGATCACCATATTGACGCCAGTGCAGGCAAACGCACTACGCTACGTCGCAGTCAAGCAAATCAAAATAGAAGGCAAAGACATTGTTATGACGTCGTACATCGCCCCTCTGGACAGGGCCCTGCAGGACATTATCTATAGGGCTTACGATGGCGAAACGCACCAAGAAATGATGACCGAATTCCGAAAAAGAAACCCTGACATCGTTCAAGCACGCACCATGGGAAGAACATCAAAGTCCCTCCTGCTTCACTTCGACGCGGACGAACTCCCAGAGAGCATCGTCTACTTCGTAGTCCTGTAGCCAGTTTACCCCTTCATTCCTAAAGTAGAGGCGTGCACAAACTCCAGAAGAGTCGGCCACAGAAGAGACGTATGTCTGGAGCCACCCCAACAACGGTGCCCGTACTGCGGCAACCAACACCTGAAGGAAATCTGCCACACGGTCTGCATTATCTGCGGAGGAGGGCACCGCAAAGGCGATAACAGCTGCAAGAAGCGATTTCAACGACACCAAACGAAAAAGTCGGAGCACCAATCAAGACCCAAATCACGGACATGTGACCACCCAACATCTACCGAAAGGAAGGACCGCTCGAGCTCCTTCCCGTCCTTGGACAGCGGACGCAGCAGCAGCCGTAGCGGACGGAGCAGCAGCGGCGGACGCAACGGAAGTAGCAGCAATGGAGGAGGCGCCAGCACTAGCAGCCGGACTCAGAGCCCCGGCAGAAACAGGTGAGCTGGGCAGGAGTGGCCTCTCATGGGAAGGGGATGGAGCTGCAGACATTACAGTCTAAACTAGATCAGGCACTCCACCACATTCAAATTTTCACGGATCGAATCAAACACTTGGAGAAGGAAAATAGTAAACTAAAAGCACCCGCCATATCTAAGGACCCACCTCCGAAACCACTCCCATTGCCGGAAGTCACAGAAATGGAAACTACTGTGACCGCCTCAGTCGAAACCCCAGTAAGCGTAGTTAGCAAGGAATAAATACCTCGCAAAAAACGAGCAGTAGCAGCTGACGTAAGAAATACCTCAGTGGAGGATAGAGTCCCAAAACTCGAACAAAAAGTGGAGGAGCAGAGCCAGAAACTCGATAGTCTAACCAAGGAGTTGATAATTTAAAACAAACACTCGAACAACACATACAGGATGTAAACCACAAGTTCCGAGTAATTGACACCGTTTTACAGGAAATTTTACACCGGCTTCCCCCCTCAGCTCAAGGGGCGCCAATCGATCTATCCCAGCAAAATGGCCAATCCTAAAACCGTAACAATTTGGCAGTGGAACTGCAGGTCTATGCGCAACATAAAAACAGATCTGCAGTTACACATACAATCGCAATCCGAAAAACCTGACGTTATAGCGATTCAAGAACCCAGAATGTCTCGACTAAAACTGCCAGGGTACCGGGCGGTTCTGCCATGTCACATCAAAGAACAGCCTTTAACCACTACGTTGGTACATAGAAATCTTACAGTGGTTAACCACGAGATTGAAAACGTAGAGCTCGATTGTATAATTATTGAAATTCTGCCTAGCAGAAGAAACTCCTCTTCTCTGTTCGTACTAAACGCGTACAGCCACCCCAGGGCACCGGCTGGACCAGCGAAAGCCGCTATACTCAAAACCCTCCAAATCGCAGGCCAAAACCCAACCCTAATTGTGGGCGACTTCAACGCTCAACACGTGCAATGGGGACACGCAACCATATCCAGGAAAGGAACGGCCCTAATGGATTTTATCCAGCAAAGAGGGCTTACCCAATACACGGACCCCATGCAACCTACTAGGATAGGCAACAGCGTGACCAGGGCACGTGCCCGGACCTAACGATGGGCAAAAATCTCCCAGACTTAAGCTGGAGCAACACCAGACAAATCTGGGAAGTGACCATTATATCATAATGTCTAAAATCCCCATTGCCAATCTCAAACCCCAACCCAGAAAAAACAAAATCACCGACTGGGACAAACTTAGGACTATCCGCGACCAAAATAACGAACCAATCATAGACTTAAAACACTGGACACAGACCCTCCTATCGGATGTGGAAAAGGCCACTAAGGAACTAGTACATGACTTAGGCGTAAATACGGTTGACAGCCGACTTATGCACATGTGGGAGGCAAGGCAGAGCCTAGAAAAAAAGATGGTTGGTTGGTTGGTTCACAGGAAGGGAAAGGCGCTGTAACTGTCACACTTGCTCTGTGGACACCTGAACCGCGCCGTAAAGGAAGGGAGGAAGGTGGATTAAGCAAAAATATAACAAAAAGCTTAGAAACAGGATCGTCAGACTCACGAAGGAAATTCAACACCACAACGCAGAACTAGCGAGACAGGAGTGGAACCATATCGGTGAAAATGTGAATGGCAATCTAGGCACGAGGGAGACGTGGAATCTTCTGCGGCATCTCCTTGATCCGGAATCCAACAAAGCTACCACTCAAAAGGAAATCACCAAAATTTTAAACATAGACCCAGGCACGAATCAAGATATTATAGACACGCTACAGCTGAAATACTTCTGCACAACCCGTGAGACGAAGTCCCTGCCCGATTATAAAGGAGAGCCAAACTCCATCCTGGATGCTGACATAACAATGGCGGAAATAAGAGCAGCCCTCTTTAAGGTACGTACAACATCCGCCCCAGGAGAGGACGGCATTAACAATAAGACACTCAGAAATTTAGACGACGCTTCTATCACAGCCCTCGCGGACTTTGCGAACGAGTGTTGGAGGGAGGGAAAACTCCCAGTGTCTTGGAAACATGAAATCGTTAAATTCGTCCCAAAACCTGGCAAAAAGCTCGCACTCGAAAACCTCAGACCTATTTCGTTTACTTCTTGCATAGGAAAACTGATAGAGCACGTCATACTAGACAGACTCCAGTCCCACATGCAAAAATAGAATTTATATCCAAACACTATGGTCGGCTTTAGACCACATTTATGAACACAAGATACAATGCTAAGACTAGCAAACGAAGTCCTATCTCATGCGCAAGAAAGGAGTACCAGGGCAATCCTAGCCCTAGATTTACCCAAAGCCTTTGATAATGTTAAACACAAAGCAATCCCAGAATCTCTTTCACTGCTGAATGTAGGCGCAAGAACGTTTAACTACATCAAGGACTTCCTCTCCGATAGGACGGCTAAAATTCAAATTGGCACTATCAAATCCGACACCTTCACTTTAGGAAACAGAGGAACTCCGCAAGGATCGGTCCTCTCGCCCTTTTTATTGAATATAGCCCTAATCAAAATGGCACACGAACTCGGAAGAATCCAAGACCTAGAACACTCTTTGTACGAGGACGATATCACCCTTTGGACCACCAAGGGGAGTATTGGCACGATACAAGAAACGCTACAACAAGCGGTAGACGTAGTCGTAGAGGAGGCGCAAGCCGCGGGACTCGCGTGTTCCCCCCAGAAATCTGAATTACTCATTCTACACCCAAAGCCTCAAAGAACGAATAAAGCGCCTGCGATCAAAAACTATGCGGAAGGTGCAGCCATCCAAGAAGTGGAAACACTAAGAATCTTCGGAATGCTCATACAGTCAAACCAAAAAATGACACACTAATTAAGAAACTGAAAAACACCGTCAACCAAATTTCCCTCCTCCTCAGACGAATCGCGAATAGGCGTGGAGGAGTTAAAGAAGCTGAGACCAGGAAACTAGTAGAAGCCTTCGTTTTTAGCAGAGTTATCTACTCTACACCATACGTCACCCTCACAGTTAGAGAAAGAGACGACCTGGATTCACTAATTAGGCAGTCCTATAAAATTGCGCTTAACCTTCCTCGTCATACCCCAAATGAAACACTACTAAAGTTAGGAATTCATAACACCTTAGCGGAAATGATGGAAGCACACCTCACCGCACAATACGAACGATTATCAAGCACTGAAACGGGACGTTCCATCTTAAAAAAAGCAGGAATAGAATATGAAGGGACCCGGGCCCACACTTTGCCGATTCTAAGACATGTGCGCGAGCAAATAATAGTTCGTCCTCTGCCTAAAAACATGCATCCAGAATACGATACGGACAGATGAAGGGCTAGGGCACAAAAACTACACGAAAGATTTTCAGTACAGAAAGACACGGCGCACGTGGACGTGGCAGAACATGCGGACAGAGATGCCTTTTCCCTGGCAGTTGTCGATCATCGAGGTTCTCCCCTCGCATCGGCGACAATCAATAAAACAAAATTTCCGGAGGAGGCCGAAGAGGCTGCCATAGCTTTAGCGATTACCTCCACCACTGCCAAATACATCCTTAGCGACTCTAAAACCGCAATTCGAAATTTTGCAAAAGAAAGGGCCCACTCCGCAGCCATCAAAATCGTGCAAAAAATCTGCCATACCCGCCTTATCACATTGATCTGGGTCCCTGCCCATTCGGACCATCCTGGGAACGAGGCAGCGCACCAATTTGCCCGAGGATTCGTAGTCAACCGGGAGGTGCGCTGCCCTGAGCTCAGGTCGGCCAGGTAGCGGATGACAACCTACAAAGGAATTACTACCCACTTCAAGAAAAAAAGACAAATCTTCCCAGAACCACATAGGTCCCTAAGTAAAACACAACAAGTCATCTGGCGGCAGCTTCAAACAGACACTTTCTTTAATCCGTACATATACTCCATATGGTTCCCAGAACAGGTCAGCCCTGTCTGTTCTCTCTCTGGACATCAGAAGGCAGACACACCACACATCCTATACTCATGTAATCAAGACAAGCCATCACAGAGTCTGCAGCTCTCTACCCAATCGCAGTGGGAGGCCGCGCTGCTCAGCTCCGACCCGGAGGTTCAACTCCGAGTCACGGAGCGGACTGAAGAGGTCGCCGAACGACATTGTCGGTCGGCCACCTGGCGTCCGGCCTAGAAGAGGAGCCCACCGCGGGGACGGGAACGTCAACCCACCCCGCGCCTACGACCTCTTCTTTAAATAAAGTTTACCTCCTCCTCCTCCTACACCAATAAGCGAGAGAAGCTCTGACACTGAAACAAATGCCGAGCCAACCTCCCTGTCACATTTGCAACACAACGAATTGTGATTGCTACTCGGACATCTCGGGCAACATCTACAAAGGCGATTCCACAGCGGAGTCACCTTCCGCTTCTCCCACTGTCTATGATACCGCTCCCTCCTTATGAGGTGGTCGCGCGTTCCCTCCCTTCCTTCCTTTAGCTACATCCTGGCCTTTTCCTTCGTTCTCGCAAAGCTAAACATTCGCGGCTTTACTAAAGCTGCGAAACGAGCTGAAACAATAGACATAGCCCGCGCCAAAAAGATTGACATCCTCGCACTTCAAGAAACTTATATTCACCGGCAAGAACATCTTGAAAATTTTGATCTCCGTTTCAGCACAAAATCCTATTGGAGTTTCGGAAGGAGGGGTTCAAGGGGAGTTGCGCTCATTTTCCTATGAGACGCCGGCATGTCAGTCCTACGCCATGATCGGGACAACGTAGGACGCTTTGTCTCGACTGACCTTAACAATGGCATGCTCATCCTTAATGTATATGCCCCATGCCGCTTTGGGCAGCGAGAATTTTTTGAGTGTCTAGAACAGAGATTTATTGGCCACACTATTTTAGTGTGAGTGATTTTAACTGTGTCCTCTTCAAGGAAGACCGCTGCTCTCTTCGGGGTACAACCGCGGCGGCTTAGACGAGACCATAGTGGTGCACAGGCCTTGCGTGATCTGGTGGAGGAGTTAGATTTAATCGATGCTTGGCGCACGCTCCAACCTGGTCGCGCCGGCATGACCTGGTTTGGCCGTGGTCTCGAAAGCCGTATTTACCGCGTTTATGTCTTTGCTAGCGTAGCTGGTTCCCTGCACTCTGTGTGGGTATTCCCCAATGCCCTAAGTGGTCATAGGCTGCTTATCATGCGCTTGTGTGCGGCTGAGAAAAGGGCTGCTGGAAATTAAACACGCGACTTCTGGATGACGAGCATGTCCAGCAGGAAGTCGTTACGTCTCCCCTAATATGGATGCAGAAAGCTGGGATAATATGAAAACCTCCATCAAGATTTGCCTCCAAGAGTGGGGGAAGAAGATGGCGCGGGAAGAGAGAGAAGAAATCCGAATAGTCTCGGATGCCATCATCGCGCAATCGACCCAATTTTCTCAGGGACCAAGCATCCCCGCGGCGTTGGCCAACCTGCGTAAGGAGCTCCATCGTCTTCTAAATCGACGCTGGGACAGACTTCGCGCAACAGCACGCGCTAAACGATAGGAAACCAAGGCATGATGTTCGCGTCATCTGCTACGCCGTCGCCTTTCCTGAAAGAACGAAACCATCCATGCAGTCCAAGATCCATTCACCGGCCATATTGTTACGAACACTGAGCAGGTATTGAGTTTAGCACGCGATTTCTACATCGAACTTTATGCTGCTGAGCCCTGCCCCTCCACATCGTTCCAGGGGCAGGCAGCAACTGACGCACCTAACTTGGACGACACATGGCTGTCATCTGAAGCGCTACACACAGCCCTAAACAGATGAAGCCAAAGCCAGGTATGGTCGGACTCCAGCCAGCCTTTTACATAAAGTTTTGGCCGTCGCTAAAGACCGCTTTCACCAACTTAGAAAACGACGCCCTAGAGCAAAGGGAACTAACTCCAAGTATGAACGAAGGCCTCATCACACTCCTGTGCAAGGACACCTCCAGGAGCAGCGACCTTAAAGCTTGGAGCCCAGTAACCCTACTAAATACGGACTACAAGGCAATTGCCAAATGTCTCTCCTTACGCCTGACGCCTGCTCTATCGTTAATA
This sequence comes from Amblyomma maculatum, assembly GCF_055883805.1. Lineage (NCBI taxonomy): Eukaryota > Metazoa > Arthropoda > Arachnida > Ixodida > Ixodidae > Amblyomma > Amblyomma maculatum. Next base: position 176,115,019 of record NC_139347.1, on the reverse strand, counting down.
GCATGCCCGCACCAGGCTTGCTGTGTCCCAGGCCGCTCGGTAGAACTCCATGGCATGGCTCTGAGAGACCTTTTGACATGGATGAAATCGCGCAGTCTCAATGGCTTTCTTTGCTGCCTGGACCAAGAGAAGGCATTCGACCTCCTGAGTCACGAGTACCTGTTTAGGACACTTCACCTCGCGCGCATTCCCGTATAATACATAAATATGTGCAAGGCGCTTTATGCCGCACCACGAGCAGCAGTCATTGTACAGGGGTGCATCTCAATGCCCTTCCCCGTGTAAAGGGGTTTTCGAAAAGGTTTCCCCTTCCCCCCATTGCTCTATGTCATATCGATTGAACCCCTCCTGCAAAAGATTGTTAGAGATGGCGATATCCGCAAAACACCATTGCCAGCGGGCCCTCCCTGCACTCCGGTGTTCGCCTACGCGAATGACGTTTCTGTGGAGGTGCCAGACATACCATCAGTGGAGAGACTACTTGAACTGACTACGGAGTACTGCCAAGCGACTGGGGCTCGCCCCATTCACAAGACGTCCATTGTTATGGTCTTGAACACGACCCCCTCCCCTACAACTATCCAATCGATCTCTGTTACTCGCGAGACACGAATCCTCGGATATTTCTTCGATTCCGCTGGACGATCAAATCCCGCAATCTTGGTACTCAAAAATGTCCCCTGACTGCGCAGGTCGCCATCATCAAGACAATCGTGATTTCTACCCTCAGCTTTGTGGCCAGCATTCTTGACTTCCCCCCAGACAATAAAAAACAGCTCCAGAAACATATATACCGCTTTTTGTGGCAGGGAGCCCCCGATAAGGTAAAGCGAGCAATTGTCTGCTTGCCCAGATTCGAAGGTGGCCTGGGGCTGTCCGATCTGGATATTCTAACAAGGGCTCTGCACATCAAATGGACATTCAGAGCCGTCGAATGCGACATGCCGCTAACAAAAACGATGGATTCGTACTATCTGTCAACACGGCTGTGATTATTCACTGAGAAGGCTCTACACCACAACACCCCGCAAAAGGATAACCCCTATCATTTTACCGAACCGCAGCCATGGACTTAGAGTGCCTTAAAGAAAACTCAGGGTGGCAGCGGTGTCGTAGCGGTAGAACATCCGCCTCGCATGCAAGAGGACCGGGGTTCAAATCCCGGAGCCGCGCAATTCTCCACCGGATGAAAAAAAGAAATAAAAAAATCCGCGTGTTGATGGAATTGCATAAACAGGTTTGGGGTGCGACCTGATGCCGGTGAACACCTCCGGCAACGCACTCCCTCACCAGAACAGGAGTTGGCCACCCTGGTGCAGTAATTGGCCGCAACCTCCTATGATAAGCTCCATAAAACCCCGGCCCTCAGTCACCAGCGGCTGCGAAACAACTGACCACGGCGGCGGTCAGACCTGTGACGCAGCAGGGGGTGCTAAGAAAGCCTGGCTCCGCTGGACAGGCCGCCATTGGAAACTGACCCTAGCAACGTTTAATGCTAGAACCCTAGCTAGTGAAGCTAGCTTAGCAGTGCTGTTAGAGGAACTAGAGGGCATGAAATGGGATGTCATAGGGCTTAGTGAGGTTAGGAGGCCGAAAGAGGCATATACTGTACTGAAAGATGGGCATGTACTGTGTTATCGAGGCTTACCAGAGAGGCGACAACTAGGAGTAAGTTTCCTTGTCAATAAGTATATAGCGGGTAATATAGATGAATTCTATAGTATTAATGAGAGGGTTGCAGGCATCGTAATTAGGCTTAATAAGCGGTACAAACTGAAGGTTGTACAGGCCTATGCACCTACATGTAGTTATGATGACCAGGTAGTTGAAAGCGTCTATGAAGATGTAGAATCGGCAATGCGAAAAGTAAAGACGCAGTATACTGTACTAATGGGCGATTTCAATGCCAAGGTAGGGAAAAAACAGGCAGGAGACAAGGCAGTAGGTAACTATGGCATTGGTTCCAGGAATAGCAGGGGGGGAGTTACTAGTTGAGTTTGCAGAGCGCAATAACTTACGAATCATGAATACCTTCTTCAGCAAACGGAAGAACCGGAAATGGACATGGAAAAGTCCTAACGGAGAGACTAAAAATGAAATCGACTTCATAATGTGTTCAACCCCCGCCATTATGCAAGATGTAGAGGTAATCGGGAAAGTGCGATGCAGTGACCACAGAATGGTGAGGTCCCGAATTAGCCTAAACCTGAAGAAGGAACGCAACAGATTAGTAAGAAAGAAACCCATCAACGAATTAGCGGTGAGGGGGAGGGCAGAAGAGTTCAGGATCTCGCTACAGAATAGGTTTTCAGCTCTAACTGAGGATGGCGACATTACCCTAGAGGCAAGGAACAATAATTTCAGAGATATCATTACTGAGTGCGCGGTAGAAGTAGGCGGTAGGATAGTTAGAGAGGATACCGGTAAGCTGCCTAAGGAGACGAAAGATTTGATTAAGAAACGCCAGAGTATGAAAGCTTCCAATCCAACAGACCAGATCGAATTGGCCGAGATATCAAAGCTAATCAATAAGCGCAAGGTGGCCGATATTCGGAAGTATAACATGAAGAAAATTGAGCATGCTGTAAAGAACGGGGGAAGCCTTAAAGCGGTAAAGAAGAAATTGGGCACAGGCAAAAACCAGATGTATGCGATAAGGGACAAGGCGGGCAACGTCATCACTAATATGGAAAAGATAGTCAAAGTAGCCGAGGAGTTCTATACAGATCTCTACAGTAGCCAAAGTAGTCAGCACCGTAATGAGATTGGCGGTAGGGAAAAACAGCCAGACGTTCCACCAGTGACGAAGGACGAGGTCAAGAAAGCACTAGAAACTATGAAAAGGGGGAAATCAGCTGGAGAGGATCAGATAACTACAGATTTGCTGAAGCACGGGGGGGATATCGTGCTAGAAAACCTGGCCACCCTGTATACGCAGTGCCTGGTGTCATCGACGGTACCGGAACCATGGAAGAATGCAAACATTATCCTCATTCACATGAAAGGGGACTCTAAGGACCTTAAAAATTACAGACCAATCAGCTTACTGTCTGTTACGTATAAGGTATCTACTAAGGTAATCGCTAATAGAATCAGGACAACCTTAGACTGCAATCAAGCAAAGGATCAAGCAGGGTTTCGGAAACGGTACTCTACTATCGATCATATGCATACCATCAATCAGGTGATAGAAAAATTCTCGGAATATAACCAGCCCTTATACATAGCATTCATTGATTACGAAAAAGCATTTGACTCAGTTGAAACCTCGGCGGTGATGCAGGCATTGCGAAATCAAGGGGTAGACGAGCCATACGTGAAAGTGCTGGAAGATATATATAGCGGCTGCACAGCAACCATAGTTCTGCATAAAGAAAGTAACAAAATTCCCATAAAGAAAGGTGTTAGGCAAGGAGACACAATCTCCCCAGTACTATTCACAGCTTGTTTAAAGGAAGTATTCAGAGACTTGGAATGGGAGCAGTTAGGGGTAAGGGTAGATGGAGAATACCTCAGTAATCTGCGATTTGCTGATGACATTGCCTTGCTAAGCAACTCGGGGGATGAACTGCAAATAATGATTGATGACCTAGACAGGAAAAGTAGAAAGGTAGGCTTGAAAATCAATATGCAGATGACTAAGGTAATGTTCAACAGCCTCGGGAAGGAACAGCAGTTTACTTTAGGTAGCGAAATACTGGAAGTAGTAGGCGAATATGTCTACTTAGGACAGGTAGTAACCGCAGATCCGGACCACGAAAAGGAAATAACAAGAAGAATACGATTGGGATGGAGCGCATTTGGCAAGCAATCGCAGATTATGACTAGCAGCTTACCGGTATCGCTCAAGAGGAAAGTATACAACAGTTGCATCTTGCCTGTACTCACCTATGGGGCTGAAACGTGGAGGCTAACCTAGAGAGTTCTACTTAAGTTGAGGACAACCCAGAGGGCTATGGAACGAAAAATGGTGGGGGTAACATTAAGAGATAGAAAGCGTGCAGAGTGGGTCAGAGAAATAACTCAAGTTACCGACATTCTAGCAGAAATTAAGAAGAAGAAATGGACATGGGCAGGGCATGTAGTGCGAAGAGAGGATAACCGATGGTCGTTGAGGGGGTAACAAACTGGATTCCAAGGGAAGGAAAGCGTAGCAGGGGGCGGCAGAAAGTTAGGTGGGCGGATGAGATAAAGAAGTTCGCAGGGGTCAAGTGGATGCAGCTAGCACAGAACCGGGGTAAGTGGAGAAATATGGGCGAGGCCTTCGCCCTGCAGTGGGTATAATCAGGCTGATGATGATGATGATGAAAGAAAACTCGTCTGACGTTGACCCACGAACCATGCACCTGAAGATATTATCAATATGATCACCCTTCCGCTCCCTGCCCGCCTATCAAGCTACATGCTATGTGCAGAAAGACCCAGTTGGCAGTACATAACCGCCCACTTTCTCGATGCACGCCGAACCTACCTGATGTGGAGGTTCTCAAGAGGAATCTTACCAATCAGAAGGCGTGTCGTCGTCCCTGTGACGTTGGGAATTATTGACCTGTGTCCCTTCGGCTTGGCCCGAGAGACAGCGGAGCACATCTTTCTTGACTGCTTAATTCCCGCAGCACTCATAGAGCGTCTGAGAGATCTGTTCGGCCTCCCCGGGATCCCATACCCCACCGTGCACTACTTCAACACGCTTCGAAAGGAAGGGTGCAAGCAGTTCGTCTTGACACTGGCAGAGGTCAACTATCAGGTGCGGTCGGCCCGCTGCAAAGCGGCCTACTCGACTCCGAGCCTCCATGAAGTGAAGGCTAATATCAGGAAAGAACTAAGGTTCAACCTAGAGAGAGGGAGAGACGCCGTTTAGGGAGAAAGAAGTATTTTGAAGAATGGCGACACCCCCATGGTGATTTTCAAAGAAAACGGAAAACTAGAAGTGATATATTAGAAGACTTACTCACGTCAGGCTTCGACCCGCTGGGATAGTGCGGACGTGGTGCATATGCACTGCGACCCCGCCCCGGTGGGAACAGGCCGGATTGCATGAGCCCCTTGGCTGGGAAAAGCACGCTCCCCGAAACAAAAAAAAAACCCAAAACCTTATGGTGCGGGAGGCCTTGCCTGGGGTAGCCGTAGGATGATATGGTCGCAGGTTGAGGTCTGTATCCTCACAGAAGGATCGCACCTAGTGCATCCTTCCTTCAGTCTGACAAGGCAAGGGGTACACCCTTGCGCGGGCTCAAATATGGAGGCGTAGACGCAGCACTGACCCTTTCAAAGAATGTTCTCACTCTCCCGAGCAGCGAAGGGGTGGTGGTGGTGACATTTATTTGCTCTTTGTACAAGGAGGTATTTGGACCGAGGCCCTCAAAAATATAGGTTGAGCTCCTATTCCGGAGCCCCAATGACGTCTAACGCCACTCGCGCCCTGGCTACCAAGGTTCTCTGGGACTGTAGGTCATGACAGCAGAGCAGTGCCACCTTCCAGGCCTACCTAGAAGGGCGGGTAATGAAGGAGTGGAAACGGTGGGGATTGGATGGGCAGGTCCAGACCATGTGGAAAACGTCCGAGAAGGTTGCTTTACAAAGGCTGAAGCCCCCACCAAAGTCTGTATTGAAGTGCTTCATTGGATGGACAGGTCCAGACCATGTGGAAAACGTCCGAGAAGGTCGCTTTACAAAGGCTGAAGCCCCCACCAAAGTCTGTATTGAAGTGCTTCAAGACTGCCAGGCACAGCATTGTGTTTGTGAAAATTTTGAGAACGAGCCTTTCTTCCGCTCTCCGGAGACCTTTACAAGGTTCCAGAAAGCGGCAGTGGCTGTCCTTATAATATGAGGTAATTTCTTTGAATGTAATAGGACATTGAGTGGGCTCGGGGCAGACTTCCCGAGCAAGCTTGAGTGCCCGGGGAGAAAGCGCGCGAGCCGCCTGATTGGCTAACTCATTGCCCAGGATTCCCTGATGGCCGGGAGCCCGGATGAGATTACTATTTTGAGGGTCGCTTGACCGACAGCAATTTTGTAGGATGCGTTTGGCTAGAGGAGGTATCCAACCCAGCCTCCCCCCCCCCCCCTCGAAGCAAGACGATTCTTTCCGGACACGCTGCTTGGCTTCCGACCAAATTTATCCACACAAGATGTCATGCTGCAACTGAAGGAGGAAGTAATGGACCATCCTAGCAAGCTGCAAACGAAGACGATACTTGCGCTCGACTTAAAAGAAGTTTTCGATAATGTTGCACATGACCTCATACTTGACAACCTAGCATCGTCCCATTGTGCGAATAGGATGTACAACTACACGAGAGAATTTCTGACGGACCGCACGGCCACCATAGGACTAGGCGAACTAGGCTCCGACAATATCGCTCTTACAGGCCGAGGGACGCCACAGGGCTTGGTCCTCTCTCCGACTCTTTTCAATATGGTGATGGCAAAACTGCCACCTCTACTAAACAACATCCCCGGGGTTCGTCATGCTCTCTACGCGAATGACGTCACAATCTGGGTCACGGGGGGCTCTGACGGCGATGTGCAAGACGCGCTTCAGGAAGCTATCGACGTGGTCCAGACGTACGCCGCCGCCGGCGGGCTAACGTGCGCAGCGAAGTCCGAACTCTTGGTTATAGGCAAGAACCGCCATGGAAGGAGAAAACAGCCTCCAGAGATCGATCTTTTCCTTAAAGGTGCGCCAATACCACAAGTGGAGAGGCTTCGGGTGCTAGTGCTACATCTCCAATCTAATGGTAGAGCCACACACACACAGTACACCTTGTCCGTAGACAAATGTTTCAAATCACCCACATGATAAGACGGGTTTCCAACCGACGAAGCGGTCTTAAGAAGAGGGACACGCTGCGCATAGTTCAGGCTCTCATGATCAGTCGCCTGACGTACCACCTCCCGTACTATCACCGCAATCGGCCCGAACTAGAAAAACCTAACGCGGCACTCCAGTCGGCGGTAAAGACGGTACTGGGTGTACCTCCCCATGTGGCCACTCAACGCCTTCTCAACTTAGGCATCCACAATACGGCGGTAGAATTAATTGAAGCACAGCGGGTAGGACAAGTAACTAGACTACGAAACACACGCACCGGACGTGCCCTGCTCGCGAGATTTCGGTATCCAGCCCCCCAGGACCCCCTTACCACCAGATCCAGAGCCCATGGACCCTTTAATGAGAGCAAAGATCCAAGTGGCCTCAATCCGGAAAAACATGCATCCAGACTTTAACGCGGGCCGACGGCAGGCCCGGGCACGGACACTTCAACGTACATTAAGAAATAATGAATTCGTATTATACACTGACACAACAAGCTAATCCGGCAAACCTGCCGCGAGCCTGGCCGTAAGGAATGATGACGGTCAGGTACAAGTAACAGGCTCCATCCTCACGATCAGAACGGCGGAAGAGACAGCCATAGCCCTCGCCATCCGATACATCTCATCCAACCCCCTGGACAAACACTTGAAAACCTGCACTACTGTCACGACTCACAGGCATCATGCCGAGCCTTCTCAACCAGTCTGCTGTCTCCCAAAACCCACCAAATCCTTCGTCAGTGCAAAGAAAAGACGCAAACGCCGCTTATTCGAATACTTTGGGCGCCAGGTCACGCATCTCTTTCTGGCAACGAACGCGCCAACGCGCTCGCCTGCGAACTAACTTGCCGGGCACCAGGAGGGAAGACTGAAGACGGCCGATTACCAGCTAATACGGAAATCAGAGAGGAAGATGCTTCGAGGCCATCATCAAGCTCTCAGCTATCAACTACCACAGAACCACTCACGCGCATACGTGCCCACGAATACTACAGACAACAACGAAGAACACTTCCCGCACCTCACAAATCCCTCTCCACAGCAGATGCCACTACCTGGCGACAACTTCAGATGCACACATTCCCGAACCTCTACCACAAACACCTTTTCTTTCCCTCGCGGTACCCTTCGATCTACCAATCATGTGCCAGCACAAACCAACACTAAATCACTCCATATGGGCGTGTCCAAAGCCGCAAGGCTTCCCCCATTCCCCTCCCCCCCCCCCGTCTCCTCTTGGGAAGCTGCTCTGTCTAGCTCACACCTGCAAGATCAGCAACGGCTGATCGAGCGGGCGCGCTGGATAGCAGCAGCTGCCGACATCCTGGAACTGAGGAGGCCGCCTGAAATGGACACGACCACCTAATCACCAGTGCCTAGTTGTTGGGTTTAAATAAATGTTTTTCCTCCTCCTCCTCCAACCCAGCCCATAATTCCGACAGGCCCCCTCGAAGTCGGTAATTGTTTACTTGTGGGAGGGAGAAGGCGAGCGCAATCGCAATTTCCTCCGCGTATGTTGTGTTGTGGGCCTGGAATGTGAGTCCTGCCACTGTGTTGGTGTTGTGGACCACTGCCACAGTGAACCACCTCTCGCGGTAGGGAGCGGCAATGTCCACGTAGTATACATGTCTACCATAATGCCGCTCCAGTGCTTCCGCACGCGCCTGGCGACGGCCATTATCATCAGAGTGTGACATGTTGCAGTGAATAGGTCTGACCCTGAGGGCGCGTCTCCAGGGTTCTGGTGCTCGTACCCGTTCCTCAAAGGTGGCGGTGCAATGGATGTGTAGTCGGTTTAGAATGCGGGGGCCGGATGGTGTTTGTGACAGGCGTGTGTATTGGCTGAGAAAGATGGGCCTCTCGGAGTTCCCGGCCCCACCGGGGTGGTGAAGTGGTAAGACGCCCGACTACTGTGCCGGAGTACCCGGGTTCGAACCCGAACTCGGCGGCAGCGTTTCGATGCAGGCGAAACGAAGAGGCGTCCGTATGCTGTGCGATGTCAGCGCACGTTAAAGATCCCCAGGTTACCGAAATTACTCCGTAGCCCTCCACTACGGCTCTTCTTTCTCTATTTACACTTTCACTCCCACCTTCCTTCCTTCCCTTACGGCGCGGTTGAGGTGTCCACAGAAAACAAGTGAGACAGTTACCGCGCCTTTCCCTTCCTATAAATGAAAGTTTTTTTTTTCTCGGAGTTCCCGATAGGTGTTGATCATCCCAAGGTCCAACAAGCGCTGGTTGGATGAGGCAATGGGGAGGACAAGAGCCCATTTGATAACTTTGCGATTTATGACCTCGAGTTGGTCCTCGTCATATTTTGCGCATGTGAAGGTAGGGGGATGAGTACTGAATTCTACTCGTAACGAATGCATGTGCCAGCCGCAAGGCATCTTTATTTCGTAACCCACCACGCTTATTGGAAACCCGGCGGACCGTATGGCCCATCTGGTCGACACACATGCAAAGTTTCGTTAGTGTTTTGTCCATTGTACGTTGTTGGTTAATAAAGAGATTAAGAATGCGGATCTCCTTGGCCTCTCTAATCGGACCCGAAGGAAGTGTAAGGTGAACTGATGTGTCGTCCCGAGTGGAGGGACGGATGTGGACTAATTCTGATTGGGGTGGGGGGGGGGGGGGCACATTGCAGACCAAAGGATGCAGCGTAAGTGTCCACCACCTCCACTGCCTGTTGTAGGCATGTTTCCATGGGCGCGCGCATCGATGCAGCCTACCACCTGTTAGACCAGAGCGCACCTATTTTCGACCACCTGGGTATATTTAACCTGTGCTGTGCGATATCAGCGCACGTTAAATATCCCCAGGTGAGCGCTTCAGGAGCGTTCCTGTTATCTGCATTCCCAATCTTGATCACGCGCCAAGAAACGCCACGCCACAGGAGCGATGGAATACCATCCAACCTACAGTGCTCTAGAATATTGCGCACACTTCTCGGAGAAAGAGTGAGATTCTGTGCCTTTGCTCCAGAAGTCTCATCTTGTCTAGAAGTTCCGGCATCTGCAATCCCAGACTTGAACGCACGATACGCTGAAGAGCCGACTTAGAAGCCCAGCTCTCGCGCTGGTATGACGTCAGTAGTCACGTGATGTAAAGCGTAACTACCGCAGCACGCTACGCTGAAGAACCGACTTGGTAGCACAGCTCTCGCGCTGGTATGACGTCAGTAGTCACGTGATGTAAAGCGTAACTACCAGACCATGCTAACTGAAGGCTCGAAAACTGGCGTAGTATTGCTTTCGCAATAAAAGACCAGTAACGTATGCCACAGCCTAGCTGCTCTCCAAGATCTTCTCCCTAGAGGAACACCTCTCAAAACGCCCCGCCGCGTGTTTGTAATGCACGTACACCAGTCTCACGAGCAGTTAAGAACATGATGTGCATCCTGCGGACCGACCGTGCACTCTCAATGCAGTAAGGTTGCATGTCGCGATGTCCCAAGATTTCATCGATTGGGCGCCGTGCAGCACTTCTCTTTCACGGGTTACCTAGCTGAACTTGAGAGCTCAGGCAATTCTGGGTTATAGCATATATTTTTTGAATTTTGTATTGTTATGGAATATTTTCATCCTTTACCTGCTTCTCCTTATTAACTGATTTCTAGTAATGGGCAAAATTACAATACATTCATGCATCACGCATGCAGTTTAGATACCTACTTTTAGGCAAAACACTTCCTACAAAATAGGATGTTTCCAACCTGTCCCCTTTGTAAACTGCCCATACGAATCTCTTCAAGCCGCACGCAAAGGATGCCAACGAGCGGGTCATACCACTCAAAGACCGCACAATAAACGTTTTTAAACTCCGCAAAAAAAAACTGGCAGAGGAGGTCAGACGAAGCGGGTGCGCTTTGAATGAGCTCCTGCTTTGAACAAGCCACGCCGCGAAAGAATTTACATTGGACCCAGCGAAAACCGAAGGAATCGACGCTGCAAGTTGAAAGCTTCCCGTAGATACCTAACTCCGTTTCCTGGAACCATACAATCATTATTTATTGGCGACTCAGCTTCCGAAGTGGAGACCGGCCTTATTAAGCCTACTTCGAACGCACATGCGACCGTGTCGCCGCTAGGCCTGGTGACGAACACGGCAAATGCGTCGAGTCGAAGAGCCGTCGACTCGACGTGTGAGATGGCGTGTGAATACTGCGGCAAAATAGAAGACGTGACCATCCACACTTATGACAAGGTCTGTGCCTTTTGTGGAGGAGGACATCCGACAGGCGATCCAGTCTGCAGGAACAGATACCAGATTCGGCCAGAGAAACTTAAGGCAATAGAGTTAAAAAAACGTCGCCTTCGACAAGGAGGAGCAGCCGCCCATAAAAGACGAGAAAAAATTCCCCCAGCTAGAAGCCATGAAGAATACCAACGACAGATCCAGGCCGGAAAAGAGACTTGAGATCCAAGGTCACGAAGCCACCAAGCCTCGGCACCAGTCCAAGACCAGGGGCAGATCAGCGTCCAGGGACCCTGGACCCCGAGGAGTAACCAAGGACGTGAGCGACAAGCGCGCCTCGGTAAGTGGACCGTCTCTGTCTCCCACTGACGCCTCTTGTTTGGCTGAGAAATACAAAAAATTTCTCGATGAGGTAATAGTTAAGATCAGACAGGAAACGGACGCACAAATAGAGCAATAGCGAACGACAGGGACTAGTGGAGAGGCAGATTCGAAGATCTAATGAGAAAAATTGAGCAAGGAAAACTCCGCTTAAGCACACAGATGGAGGTAGAAAACACAAGATCCGAGCGCACAGAAGATTTCGAAACGGTAGACGAGAAACGCGAAGTATTAGTTAAAATGCAGGACGAAAAATTGAACAACGTTGCCACAGTACACGACGCGAGACACGCAGCAATTGATGCTAAGCTGAATGATATAATCGCAGTTCTGGAGAAGCTCCTACAACGTTTGACGAAGATAGAAGACGATCGAATGCTACAACCTAACGCAGCAACCAAAAGGGAGAGGTCGCCAGAAAACATACCAAACAATAAGAGCAAAGTCAGACCAACGAGAACTGAAGACCAACATGGCTCACGCCACTAACAGCTAAGCCACCAGGAGGAAAGACATTCGTCGCAACTGGCAGTGGAACTGTAGATGTTTCAGGAACAAGAAAGACTTCAGCTGGCCTTATTGGGTAGTAGCCAAAACCCTCATGTGATTCTTCTACAGGAAACCTTAATTACTCCAAAGATTCCAAGATAGGACTCTCATGTCGAGGAAAACCAGACAAGAGTGGCCACACTCACGAGCAAAACAGTCACAGCGATAAAACACGACAAGTTAACGCAAGACGCGGATCCCATATTAGTAGAGGTCCTTCCCTCAAAAAGAAAGGATAAAAGCCTATTTATACTCAATATATACAGCCCTCCAATTAAGGGACAGGAAAACGGACTTCGCATCAATTATTGAGCACACTCGGAAGATTGCAGGAGAGAACAAGCTAGTTATAGCGGGGACTTCAACGCGCCACATCAGACATGGGGATATTGACAAAATACTGCGAAAGAAACACTCCTGCAAAAAGCAACGGAAAGGGCCAACCTGAAAGTGCTAACCGACTGCGGCATCCCTACGCGACAGGGCAACCGCGCGCCCAGACCTTGCATACATAACCGAAGAACTAGAAGCGGAGTGTACCAACACGAGCCTCAACTTCGGGAGTGACCACATTATATGCGAGACACTGGTGAACGCAGGAAGGCTACACAATGAACTAAGGAAATCCAAAGTAACGGACTGGCACGAGTTAAGGAAAGACCTCAAATAACAAATTGCAGAAAATCGAACCCAATGGACAGATCAGTTTAGAGACAAACATAAAAAACAGCTAAAACGATCTCAGCCCAACACCACATACAGGAAGTAGACCGACACTTGCTCAACCTATGGGAGGCCAGAAGATGGCTGACCAAACGATGGAAAAGCGAAAAACATAACAGGAAACTCAAAATTCGGATCGCAAAGCTCAACGACAAAATTGAAAGCAACACACAGACGGGAGCCAGCAACAACTGGAACCAAATCTGCAATGAATTCAACGAAAATCTAGGCAATGCTAAGAGCTCCAAACTAATTAAACACCTATTCCACCCAAGTCAAAGCAGGAATGAAAATGGCAAGGCAATAGAGAGGATGCTTCACCTGAGCCAATCAACAGACTCTGAGATCGCGGATCAGATCTGGAATAGGTACATCGGAGAGCCAGACGGAACAGTCAACATCGATCAGAAATACGCAGGAATACCCAACCTTAAGCTGGACGTAGACGTTACAGTAGCGGAAGTATACGCAGCGGCTACATTCATCGTCAAAACACTGCACCGGGCAAAGACCAAGTCAGCAAAGCAGTCAATAGAAACTTTAGCGAGCAGAGAATGGACAAAATAACGAAGTTCTCCAATTAAATCTGGTCTAGCGGAAATTTACCGAGAAAATGAAAACATGCGGAAATTATAACTACCCCCAAACCTGGGAAGAAGATACGCCTGTACAACTTACGCCCTATCTCGCTTAGATCTTTCATAGGAAAATGGCTCGAAATAATCCTTATTAGCCGACTCACAGACTATCTGGAAGACGAAAAACTACTGCCAAACTCGATGTTAGGCTTCAGGAAGAATCTAACACAGGACGTGATGATACTACATTTGTAGAGAAGACGAAGAAGAAACAACCCTGCGGCATCACCATCACCACCATCGCTGGTTTCCGGCGCCCATCTCTCTCGCGCTGAAGCTGTTCCCTGCGGCTGGTATTCCGATCCCTCTGTGCCCGAATTACTGCCAGCGCTAGACGGTCAAACCATCAAATAAATCCACATTTCACTTGGTGGAGGTCAAGATGAGGTTCCCTGTACCCATCTCGCCCTGGAACTTCGAAGCAGAACGTTGACTACCCCAATGACGGAGCTTACTTCATCGCACCTACATCCGCCAGTCACCTGCACAGGTTCCCTTCGCCAAGGGACCCCGCTACCTTCAGTGGAAGCAGCGATGACGACGTCGACGATTGGCTGTCCACTTACGAACGGGTCAGCCGCCACAATAACTGGGACGACAATCGTAAGCTTAATAATGTCATTTTTTACTTGAGCGACGTCGCTAATCTGTGGTTTCGAAACCACGAGTCCGACTTTACCACCTGGGCGCATTTCAAGACCAAATTTTCTGATGTTTTTGGCCGCCCCACCGTCCGAAAACTCCGCGCGGAACAGCGTCTTCGATCGCGACTACAGCTGCCCGGTGAATCGTTCACCAGTTACATTGAGGACATTGTTGATTTGTGTCGCCGCGTTGACCCGACCATGACCGAGGCCGTTAAAATACGTCATGTCCTCACATGAGTTAATGGCGGCGCTTTCAACATGCTCGTCGCCAAAAGCCCCACTACGGTCAAGGAAATATACGACCTCTGTCAAAGCTACGACGAACTCCGCAAGGAGCGTGTTTTGATTCGCCAGTCTCAAGCATCACTTTCTGAACTTGCCGCGGAGAGGGAGTCATCTAGCCTCTCTGAAGACATCAAGGCTTTTGTACGTCAGGAGGTCGCGCGACAACTGTCTCTGCAGCCATATATTAAGGAGTCGACACCAACTGGCCTTGTTCCGGAGCTTCGCCGTGCAATCCAGCAGCATGTGTCTGAACTCGTCCCTAATCCTGTCCCTCAATCAGCTCCGGTCGCACCCTCAATGCCGCTCCCCACGCCCACAATGTCATCGTCCGGCGTTGCGCCACTGAGCTACGCTCCAGCATTCGCGCCGGCTCCTCCTCAAGTATTGCGTCGCACGTATGCCGAAGTCACTTCAAGTTCACCTCCTGAGCCAGCATATGCCTATGCTACGCCCCCCATGCGGTCGGCACCAACAGCTTTCGCTCCCCCCTTGCTTCAGACACGATCTCCATGGCGCACGTCAGACAACAGGCCTATTTGCTACCACTGCGGCATCCCTGGACACACTACACGCTACTGCCGGCGCCGAATGAATATGGCCTTTGCTGCACGGCCTGCGCCACCTTATTTGGCCCCTCAGTTCCCCGTTCCATCGGGTCCTCCAACAGCATCCCCCGATCCTCCGGACTTCCTGCCTCATCGTTCGCCATCACCACGTCGCCGCTCCATTTCGCCAATGCGCCGACGACCCGCTACTCAGCCGGAAAACTAACCGCCGCAGTTCGCGAGGCACGAACCGCGTATTCGACCGAATTTCAAAGTCCTCGTCTTAATCCCGCGAATGTTACTGCTGTCATCGTTGAAGGTGTTTATACTCTTGCGCTCGTCGGCACCGGTGCAGCTGTATCAGTTACCAGCCAAAAACTCTGCCGCTCCCTTCGAAAAGTGACTACGCCCCTCGAGGGACTATCGCTTCGTACCGCATCCGCTCACAGTATACAGCCGACAGCTATCTGCACTGCTCGCGTCGTAATTGCTGCAGCCTTGTACATCATCGAATTCGTCGTCCTCCCCACATGTTCTCATGACGACATTCTCGGCTGGGATTTCCTGTCCAAGCATCATGCTATCATTGACTGCGCCAGTCCTCAAGTAGAGCTCATTGAATCGAGTGATGCACCGTCTGATGCCCTGCTCCACGAGCCGCTTCCTCGTTTTGCGGCTAAACTCCTCGTAGCTGATGACACAACCATCCCACCCGTTAGCGCTGTTCTGGTTACCCTCACTGCCTCTTTTACCACCGCAGCGACAGTCCTCTTTGTGCCCTCTAACGTTCTCTGCCGCCGCCGCCACTTACCGCTGCCGTTTGCCGTCCTTGACATGAACAACGGCGCTAGCACACTTCTGGTAGCCAATCCTCTTGCGTCTCCCGCTATGTTGATCGAAGGAGAGTGCCTCGGCCGCATCGAGCCCTTGGACCTTCTGTTCGCCTTTGATGATTTGTCATTCCCTGTTTGCCAAGTTGACGCCTTGACTCCAACTCGTCTGGCTTCAGATCCGCTACAGCGGGATCTTTTTGACCATTCTGTGGACAGCGCTTTAGAGCCGCGCCACCGAGAACAACTTCTTGACCTTCTACACCAATTCCGCTCCTCCTTCAACATCCCGCAATCTTCCTTGGGCCGCACGACGACCGTCACTCACCTCATTGACACTGGCGCTCACCCACCTCTCCATCAGCGGCCGTATCGGGTGTCCCCGACTGAGCGCCGTGTTATTGCCCAACAAATCGATGACATGCTGCAACGCGGAGTAATTAGAGAATCTTGTAATCCATGGTCATCTCCTGTGGTCCTAGTTAAGAAGAAGGATGGATCCATACGATTTTGTGTTGATTATCGCCGCCTAAACAATATTACTCGTCATGATGTGTATCCCCTGCCAAGAATCGACGATGCTCTAGACTGCTTGCAAGGCGCAGAATTTTTTTCCTCACTCGATTTGCGCTCTGGATATTGGCAGGTGCCCATGGCAGAGGAGCATCACGCTAAGACCGCCTTTATTACTCCAGACGGACTATACGAATTTAATGTTATGCCGTTCGGACTCTGTAACGCCCCAGCCACATTTGAAAGAATGATGGACACTGTATTGCGCGGCCTGAAATGGAACATCTGTTTATGCTACCTCGATGATATCGTCGTCCTTTCAACAGACTTCCCGACCCACCTGACTCGACTTCGCCAGGTCTTCACCTGCCTAATCCGCGCCGGTCTTCAACTGAACCTCAAAAAGTGCCGCTTCGGTGCCCGCCAGCTCACAATACTCGGACATGTTGTGTGCAAAGATGGAGTTCTGCCTGATCCTGAGAAGCTCCGCGCCGTTGCTGACTTTCCGAAACCGACCACTTTGAAACAACTGCGAAGCTTCGTGGGCCTCTGCTCTTACTTTCGTCGTTTTGTTCGCAATTTCGCGACCATCATAGCCCCCTTACACAGCTCTTGAAAGGCGCCCCTAACCTCCCCTCTTGGTCGCCAGCCTGCGATGATGCATTCGCGACGCTGCGCAATGTTCTGACGTCACCGCCAATCCTTCGCCATTACGACCCTACTGCACGTACAGAACTTCACACCGATGCCAGTGGTGTCGGCCTCGGCGCCGTCCTCGCCCAGCGCAAGCCTGGCTTCTCCGAATACGTTGTCGCCTACGCAAGCCGTGCTCTTACCAAAGCCGAGACCAACTACTCTGTTACCGAAAAGGAGTGCTTAGCAATCGTGTGGGCTATAACGAAGTTCCGCCCTTACTTATATGGCCACTCTTTCGATGTAGTTACAGATCACCACGCGCTCTGCTGGCTCGCGTCTCTCAAGGATCCGTCTGGCCGTCTCGGGCGCTGGGCTCTCAGGCTTCAGGAATACGACATCCGTGTTGCGTACCGCTCTGGCCGCAAGCACTCTGACGCCGATCCTCTTTCTCGGCCACCGGTGCGTTCGCCTAACTCATCATCCCCTCCTGAAGCCTCTTTGTCAGCACTCACCATTGAGGATATGCCTTTCGAGCAACGACAAGATCCTTGGGTTTCTAACCTGCTAGATGTCCTTGGCACTCCATCCGCGGCTATGCATCCTCGGGCACTCCGCCGACAGGCCTCCCATTTTACCATTCGGGACGGCCTGCTCTACTGAAAGAACTACAACTCAGATGGCAGAAAATGGCTTCTTGTCATTCCGCGCCACCTTCGCTCCGAGGTTTGTGCCCACCATCACACTGACCCGCAAAGCGCTCATGCCGGCCTCCTAAAAACCTATGATCGAATTCGTCAGAGGTATTACTGGCGGGGAATGTACAATTTAGTACGTCGTTACATTCGCTCTTGTACCGCCTGTCAACAACGCAAGATTTCTCGCCACCCCGCTGGCCCTCTCCAGCCTTTACCGTGTCCAGCTCGCCCCTTTGATCGTGTGGGAATCGACCTCTATGCTCCGCTACCATGCAGTGCCGCTGGTAATCGATGGGTCATCTCCGCCGTCGACCACCTGACCCGTTATGCGAAGACTACTGCACTTCCCGCGGCGACAGCCCGAGAGGTAGCCCATTTTCTCCTGCACCACTTCATTCTTCGACACGGCGCCCCTCGCGAACTACTGAGCGATAGAGGTCGTGCCTTTCTTTCCGAAGTAGTCCAAGAGCTTCTGTCGGCTTGCAAATCGATACATCGGACTACAGCCGCGTACCACCCGCAAACCAACGGCCTCACGGAGCGTTTCAACCGTACGCTTGGGGACATGCTCGCAATGTATGTTACATCTGAATCTGGGAGCTCCAACTGGGACCAGGTACTGCCATTCGTAACATTCGCGTACAACACTGCCACCCAGGCAACAACTGGTTTTTCGCCCTTCTTTCTCTTATACGGCCGTGAAACATCTTGTACTCTGGACACAATTTTGCCATACCATCCAGATGCCTCTGAGTACAGAGCTTTGTCCGATATTGTACAGAAGGCTGAGGACTGCCGTCAGCTAGCTCGCACGTTTACCTCCAACACTCAAGGCTATCGCAAAGATCAGCATGATAGCGATACCCCTGCTCCGACGTTCCTGGCCGACAGCTTCGTTTGGCTATGCGTTCCTGCCACCAGCAAACTAGAAACGAAGTACCACGGACCTTATCGCGTCTTGGAACGCACATCCCCTGTTAATTACATCATCGAGCCAGTCACCCCTTCTTCCGACCACCGCCGCCGCGGCCGTGAGGTTGTCCATGTTAGCCGCCTCAAGCTGTATTACAACCCTCTGGTTGTCCCTTCCCCGTGAGTCGCCAGGATGGCGACTTCTTCACGCGGGGGAAATGTAGAGAAGACGAAGAAGAAACAACCCTGCGGCATCACCATCACCACCATCGCTGATTTCCGGCGCCCATCTCTCTCGCGCTGAAGCTGTTCCCTGCGGCTGGTATTCCGATCCCTAATAAATCTAATAAATCCACATTTCCCATTGTGTTTACTCCAGTTAACAGGGCTGTTCATATTAGTAATGAAGTGATATTTCAGTCGCGACCACTAGAACGAGTTTCAGAAATCAAATTTTTAGGCGTTCAGTTTCAGGAAAACCTGAGTTGGTCTTGTCATGTTCGCTTCATTAAACGCAGTGTTGCACAATGCATTGGTATGCTCAATCGGTTCCGTTTACTGTTGCCTCGTTATCTCCGGCATCAGCTCTATTTCAGCACTGTTCACTCGCGGCTACATTACTGCCTGCTTGTATGGGGCAGCACTTCGAGGACAAATATGGAAAGCCTCTATTTATTACAGAAGAAAGGTGTCCGCTTTATTGAAAATCTATCACGACGTGACTCGACATTATTACATTTTAGGCCAAATCGAATTCTGGACATTGAATCATTATTTAAGCTGCGATTGTCAGAGGTTGCCTTTTCAGATTTTAAAAGCAATCCAGCACTATTCATATTCAAATATACAAAACATGAGCCACATTACGAATTTAGGAAAACCATTTTTATCAAGAACAACTGCCGGACGAATTATGGTAGACAATTATTCAGTTGGCAAATTCCTAACCTCCTGAACCTCTATCCTGACCTGATTGATATCATGAAAACCTGTTCGTCTCTGCCTGCCTTCCGGAAACAGACAAAGATTTTCTTCTTTACTCATTTTCTTCAGTGAATGCCACGTGAATAAGTTTAAACCAGCTGGTGTGTGTAAGCAATGCAATGTTCGCATATTATACACTGTTTGGAAGATCAAGTTCTTCTGGAATGTCTTTCTTTTCGCTCAGTCAAATTAACGTATCTGTATTACTTTTTTGAAACAAAGGTGTTTTTTTTTGTCAAGCAAACCTATCTGTGGGTATTGTTTGTTTTGTAACAAAGGTGTTTTTTTTTCCTATGTATATATTGCAACATGAAATCATTTGCTGTGTTCTTGCTATGCTCCAAACTTGCTGTGTTCTTGGTGTGTTCCAAACTCTGTCTGCATGAATGCAGGGTGTCTAGGGCCCAGTCAGGTGACCACGCGTGTCACCTTTAGCCCTCTTCACCCAGACAGTTTTGTCTAAATCAAAACAAACTCAAACTCAAACACATCAAGCGCGACATTGTGGACAAAAAATCAGCCAAAAACGAAGGTATCCTCCTCGCGGTGGACCAAAAAGGTGCATTTGACAAAACTAGCCACAAAGCAATTCTCGATAGCATATCGGAAACCGGCTGCGGAGAGAGAATGTGCAATTACGTCCGGGACTTTCTCAGCATCCGGACCGCAACAATAAGTGTCGGCGGTATCAGGACCAACGAAAGAGCAACTGCCAGGAAATGAACATCGAGGGAGCCATCATCTCGCCTCTTCTATTTAATCTGGCCATGGTGCCGATAGCGAGGAAATTGGAAAACATATTTGGAATTCGTCACGCACTCTACGCCGAATACATTACGGTGTGGACGACGACAGGATCAGCGGGAGATAATGAAGAGAAATTGCAAAGAGCCCTGGATGGCATTGAAGAAATTGCACGAAGAAACGGCATGCAATGTGCCCCTGAAAAAACCGAGTTCATTAGAATCCACATAAAAAACTTCAAGGCAGAGCCGATTCAAATCTGACTTCAAAACCAAGAATTCAGGGAAGTAAAAACCTCGAGGATACAAGGTATGTGGCTACACAGCCACGCGCAAAGAACGCACACAATCGAGCTACTGACTCGGGCAACCAGTCAGGTCTGCGGCATGATTTGAAGAATGGCAAACAGGAACTGAGGGTTAAAGGAGAAGGACGCGATTAAAATAGTAACGGCGATGATAGTCCTCCGCTGGACCTATAGCCTCCAGTACCAGGATGTCACCAGAACGTTATCACAGAAAATTGATGCGAAGTTTCGGAAACCATATAAACTAGCACTCGGATTACCAAGTCATGCATCCAATGAGGATTTATGGCAATCATCTCGGCCACCTACGAAGAACACAAAGAAGCAATCCTGGTCTGCCAACAACGCAGACTAGAACAAAATCGGACTGGTAGATACCTACTTAACATCATGGGACGACCTATCGTTGAGAAAACTAACCCCCTACGAGAAACACTCACTCCCGAAAGCAGAGCTGAATACCAGGTCCTTCCAATTCCCAAAAACATGGACCACCCTATACAACAGCGAAAGACAAAAAGCGAGAAGTCGCCACATACAAAACAACGTCGTCAGAAACAATAGCGACGTACTCTATGTAAACGCCAGTCCATATCTGGGGAGAAGAGCGGCAGTAGCCGCCACAGCTGACCACACTGGAAGAAAGGTGACCAGCTCATCGATCAAGACCAAATACTACATAGAAGATACAGAGGAAGTTGCAGTTGCCCTAGCAGTTAAACACGCCAGCAGCCAAGGTAGAAAACACATATTATTCAGCGATTTCTAAAAAGCTTGTCATGCCTTCCTCTTGGGACGCGTATGCATTCAGGCACACCGAATAATGGAGCAGGGAAAAAAGACGGGCAACATGAAGCACACAATCCTATGGATACGCGGCACACGAGGGAATCAACAGCAACGAGGCTGCCGACAGGATAGCCTGAGGGCATACTTTCCGGGCACCTGCACTGGCTTACCCAGAGCCTTGAACCTCTCTCATATACGGGGAACTAATGCAATACTTCAAATTAGAAAGAAAACGATACGCAGACCCACACAAAGACCTTAGCAGACAGGAGGCAGTAACCTGGAGGAACATACAGGCCAGGACATTTCCAAACCTAGCAGAGTACCCCAAAACCTGGTCCTGAAAATTCAAAAATAACGCAAGCACTGCATGCGGTAAAATCTCGGACATCTTTCACATGATATAGAACTGCAAAGAGAAATTAGAGAAATATAACGCTCGAGCACTCAGCCAAGCGGTGTGGGAGGCAGAGCTGGCCCACATGGATCTCTCTGAGCAGCGCAGCCTGCTCACCAGCAGGCTGCGCAGGCTCACCAGGCCAATGGTATCCTGGACTGAGGAAACCACCCATGCTATTCCGTTAAACGATTAAATTTACTCTCTTTCTCTCTCAAACTCCGAAACCGAAACTGATGGCCATTTATAGCACGGTGTACTTTATACGCACTGAGATATTCAATATATGTTTTCTGTCATCAAAAATCATACATTTTAGTCTCTAACTTCTCTAAAAGGAAAAAATCGACAGTATTGAGCGCCGTATACCACAGTATTCCAGCTATTACAACCGCAACTGGATGGATCGATGGAATATAGGAGCGCTCCCTTTGAAATGGGGTGGTAGCAATAGCTATCATGCTAATTTTTCTTCCTATATCTTATTTATTGATTTAGATTGGTTAACTAAACCATCATTCTATTAATTAAATTTTTGTTTTTACATTAACAACATTATGTCACTTCTCTGCTTTTAAGCCACCAATCTTCCAGTCGTTTTTTGCTAGTTTCCACCGCCTGTTTATTCACCCGGCCACTGGTATCACTAAATCCCAGAGCTTCAATAGCGTAGCAGTCTCGGCGTGCTGGTTATTCATGATGGAAAAATACAGCGCAGAGAAGGACGAGGACAAAATGAAGACACATAGGACACACGAGCGCTGACTTGCAACAGTTTATTTCGAGCCTCCGAGCCTTATTATACAGAAGAAACCCCCAACATTATACATGCGCAGTAGGCGATACATTCATATCTTGTCTTAAGTATATCAACTCCTTACGAGTAAGAGCGATAGAAGGCTTGGCTACGCAAGACCCACCCAGCCGATCTATCATTTCAGCTTCTATAATCTCACGAGTCAGTTGACATCGGTTTTTTGCGATACATGGCATTGTTGGTAGTCAGGATGGCACACGGACATTTCATCTGGATCGTGTTGGTTTACATTTTCGTCATTACAGTTTAGTTTACATTTCCTGTAGAGTACATCCAAAAACCTGCGCTGCATTTTTCCACCTAGAGATTCAGGAACAGTGAGTGCGCCCGCATCAACTTCCGGATGGATACCATTATATTCGAGTAAAATATGGTAAACTGTTTCACTGGAGTTACCACATGCAGCACATGCGTCATCTTCATTGTTAAATTTCTTTTTGTCCCTTCGTGTTCTAAATCACCCTAATCTAGCTTCAAAAAGTAGGGCACTGCCTCTTGAGTTATCAAAGAAATCTTCCTTCCTGATCTGCATTTTCCACTTTCGGTATAATTCCACACTGTTTCTTTTCCATCGAATTTATCCAATTGTTACCTTCTGCGTTTTTCACCTGTTGCTTAATGCTCTTTATTTCTCCGTCGTTGTGACTAGCATACTTACTAGTTAGTTTCCCAGTTTTTTTCCTCCATTGTGAGTCAACGCATTTTAGGTACAGGTATTTAAATACTTTAGCTGCCCATCTATAACTGTAGAATTTCCTCAGGTGTTCCTGATATAATATTTCACTCTGAGCTTCCCGTACTTCGAAAGATTCCCAGCTCATATCTCCCTAAACCGCCCAGTTTGTAGTTGTGCCGTAGGCGCCCAGCGCTAATCGTTCAACGGATCTCTGATTGATTTCTGATGTCGACTGTACCTCTGGTTTCAGGCGCAAAACCGCATTTCCGAAAGTACGTCCGGGCACCATAATTCCTTTCCAAATACCCCTCAAAACCTCATACATATAGTATCCCCACAATGCCCTATGCTTCATTATCCCGGCATTCCTTCGCCCTTTGGCCTTAAGTGATTGCTCATACTTTCCAATGTATGCCAATCCTTCAATTACCCATACCCCCAGATATTTATATTCTGCTACTCGAGGTATTTCATGGCCTTGTATTTTAAGACCCTGATCAGTTGAGCCGTTGAAAATCATCAGACCCGACTTAACTGCGCTAAACTGAAGCCTAGAGCGTCCCCTTCGTCTCCGCAATACTTAACTAGAGTTTGCAATTCTTCCAGATTCTCAGCTAGCAGCACAATATCGTCTGCATACATCAAGCCGGGGAGGCGCTGTTCTACCGCCTTTCTACCGAATGTATATGACACGTTAAAACTTACGTTACTTTCTTGAATTTTCCGTTCCAGGTTTATCATATAAAGCATGAACAGCAGCGGTGATAGAGGACCTCCTTGTCTTAATCCTTTGCATACTTTGACATCTTCCGTACTTCTTATCCCTTCCCACGTAATTTCCATTTTGTTATCCCGGTATATTTCTTGTAGGAACTCTACTATCTCATAACCGATACCTTCTTCTTTTAATATCTTCCACAGGAGTTCCCTGCTTCCGTTGTCGTATGCCCCGTTTATGTCCAGGAAGGCCAAATACAAAGGTCTATTTTCCACTCTAGATATTTCGATGCATTGGGCAAGCACTAACAGGCTATCATCTAAGCGCCTACCATTTCTAAAGCCGTTCTGAAGTTCTCCGAGTACCTTGATACTTTCTACCCATGCTTGCACCTTTAATTTCACCGCCTGCATGGCCAACCTGTACATAACAGATGTTATGGTAATCGGCCTGTATGATTTTATGTGCATCCTTTCTCCTTTCTCCTTTGTCTTTATAAATCAAATTCATTTTACTCTGCCGCCAGCTGTCCGGATTTTGCTTATTCGTTATGACTGTTTCCAGAGCTTTTAATAACGTTTCCTTACTATTTGAACCAAGTTCAGTAATCAGCTTGATCGGAATTCCATCTATTCCTGTAGATGTGTTTTTAGGAATATTTCTTTCTGCCTTTTTCCAGTTTAGATTGGTCAGTTATAAGCTGCTTTGTGTTCTGCTACCTTGTGTTTCTTCCTGATTTGCGGAGATTACACTATCGTCGCTTTTAAGTGACTCGGGTATAACTGATGCAATGTAGTTCACTGCGTTGTCTCGCCTTAAACAATTTCCCTCGTTATCTTTAATCCGATCCTGCTTTCTTTGATTCTTCTTCCCCAGCCAGCTTATATGGTTCCAGAATTTTCTTGCTCCGCCTCTAGAGGCATCGTGTATGTCAGCCATCCAGCGATCGGTGGACTTGCTCATTTTACTTTGGACGAGGGCCTGCACCTCAAGTTTCTTTTGTCGATATGATTCCCATTTTTGGTCGATTTCCTCCTGAGATTCCTGTGCATTCTTTGCCACTCGGTGTTTCCTTGAAGCAGCCCGTCGCTGTTCAATAGCTTCCCTGATTTCCTTATTCCACCAGCTCCGTGGCTTCCTCTTTCCTTTCCAGCGGTTTGCTACTTTAACCTCCTGAATTTTCCTCCTTATGAGTAGTTCTACCTGTTCATAATCCCAGTCTTCCATGGGGCTTTTCTCTATTGCTTCCTCTATCTCTGCTGCTATCTGCTCTATTTCATCGTCGTTTAATTTTGCGTTTACGTTTTGTCTAAGTTCCATTTTTCTTTTCATCAAGGGCCCCATCTGCAGACTAATACGTTTATGATCACTTCCCAAACTACACTCCCCTTCTATGTCTATTTCCATTTTTGTTACCTAGCTATAAATCTCCTGCGACATTAGACAATATTCAATGGCCGTCTGCCTGCTGCGGAATTCCCAAGTGATTTGGCCTTCACATTATGTTTCTCTATTTACTATGACTAGATCGTGTTGCTCACAGAAATCTAGCATTAGCTTGCCGTTAAAATCCGTGTATCCGTCCAGATCGTCGATGTGGTCGTTCATGTCCCCCAGTAGAATAATATTGGCCTCGTTTCCAAACTGGCTTGTATCGTCACTGAGACATTCAACATGATCCCTGTTTTCTTGCCTGCATTGATGTCCTGTTCCTGAATAAACTACCCCTAGCCATGCCCTTATGCCAGCAATTGTTTCTGAAACCAAGATATGTTCTTTACGAGATGATTTAATTCTTTGCCAATTTTTTCCCTGGTGTATAAACATACCAATCCCTCCATCCTTTTTTTCGGTTCTCGTTCTGTTGCACCCTTCCCAGACGTAGCCTTCTATAAACGGCGGATCTTCTAGGTCCCTGAGATGAGCCTAGCAAAGAGCGTACACACCTCTTTTGTCATCCTTCAACTGCTGTTCTATATCTCTAGCCATTTCGCTCTTTTTCTACCTCCTTGCATGTTTATGTAGCTGATCCTAGTGTTAAAATTCTTTTTTGTACTTTTCTTTCTCGACTTCCTTTTTGACATTTTTTGGGTCTCAGCCTCCGTTATTACACTTTCTTCTGCTTCTCTTCTAACTACCTCTGTGCACGGAGTCCTCGCGGACCCCTTGAAAAAGCTACAGCCCTGCATGCCAGGCGCCAGCCGACCTCTGCTCCCATCCTTCTGTTAAAATGAATGCCATCTCGCTGAAAAGCCCTACCAAAACCTGCTTTATGCACCTCCCTGTTTACCTCAACCACTGCGAAACGCTTCTCCAGGCTTAACTTTCTTTTGTCCTGATTAACTGTCATCACCTCCTTTTCCAGCTTTCCGTTCAATCCTAGCACCCCCGGTACTGTGCATACAACTATCTGCGCTTGCTGTGTTATCTCACTGATCTCGTCAACTCCCTTAGCTAAACGGTCCACCACTCCTGCAGCGTCACCAAGTAGGACATCGTTTAGCCCCGCGGCTACGATCACCATACTGCGCTGTGCGGAATTTTTCAACAGCCTATTCTTACTCTATTTCAGTACTGCCCTCATTGTGCTCCCTGGGAAGGCTCCAACTAACACTCCACTGTCACCCTTTACACTTTCCAAGATATCTCGCTTGCACCTGCTCATGTTATAATCTCCGGAGATAAGCACCTCGGCCTTCTCCCTCCCTCTCCCAACTGTTGGCTCCTGCTTTCGGTTATCTGTGTCCTTATCTCTGGGATTTTCATTCTTCCTTACTTCTTTTTTTTTCGGCTTCTTAGTAGCTGCTTCTAGATAACTCTGTCGGTTCGGATCCGCCTGACCTACTTTGCTTATGCCTTCCATGCCAGTGCTGGTCTCAGCCACTTCGCCCGCTCTGGAATGTTCGCCCTCCTTGGTTCCAAGGATAAAGTCGGCCCCTTTTTTTTTTCAATTTGAGTAAGCTGTCCAAGCAGTTTCTGATTTTCCGCTCTTAACAAACTTACTTCATTTTCTAAATCATCCACACGAGACACTAAACTGCCCCTTTCTAGATCAAATCTATCTAGACGCGCACTCAGTACGCAACACTGACACAAAAACTCGCTGCCTTCCGCTTCACCTACAGAGTCAAAACGCGTTTCTCTGAGGTTAACCTCGCCTCGCACTGAGTACATTTTACCTTCTTTTGATTGCACATCTTAAGTATATATCGACTGAACTATATCTGTTACAAATTCTCAGAATATCAAATTGACAAAAGAAGACACAAGAAAAATAAAATCAAATCAGATTTATTTTCCAACAAGTGGACGGTCGCCTGGGCTAAAAGCTGTACAAACAGCTTGACAGAGGCCCAGGAAACCGGTACACAACAGAGCAGGAGCAAACAGCAGATTACAAAAGTTCGTTAACAATTTGGCCATGACATCAAAAGTAATATACAATGTATATCTCTGCAGCACGATATGAAAGCAAAACAAAAAAGTTGATCAATGATGAAAACAATGGAACAAGCTCAATGGAGAAAGTTCGTAAAGGTGAGTATGATATTTAAAGAACACATGCATGAATAGATTATATATGCACGAAGTAGGTTCCTAACTGCTTAGGACTAAAACCAACTGTGTTTTTATGTTTGTTGAGAAAAACGGGAAGACTATGAGCCAAGGATTGTACTTTGTAGTTTGTTCTTAAATGTGGAAGAGACCACGTGTCAGTACATCTAGTGTTTACTATTGCAGTGTGGTGTTCAAGAGATGCAAAAGACAAGCAAACACGCGTAAAAATGAGTTCTGCGAATGCAATAGCCTAGAAAAAAGTATTTATCTAAACAAGACAGTTAAACAATGAATGCCGAGAAAACCTAGCTGCCGGCACGAAAAACCAGGCTGCTAGGACAAAGAGCTAAAATCTATTCTTTCGGCTGCACCTAACCTGAAAACCCAGGCTGCTAGGACAAAGAGCTAAAATCTATTCTTTAGGCTGCACCTAACCTAACTAGCTGAAAACGAAATAAAGTTATTAAAAGAAAGAACTCTATATGACGCTTCGGAAGCTCTCGCTGGCGCCAGTCTGTTCGTTTCCGATAGCCACGTGCAAACGGAGGAGCGATGGAACACGCGTCCACTCCACACAGCTGTCAACTTCCAACTGGATGGATGGATGGATGGATGGATGGATGGATGGATGGAAGGAATATAGGAGCGTCCCCTTTGAAACGGGGTGGTAGCAGTAGCTATCATGCTCATTTTTCTCCCTATATATTAATTATTGATTTAGAATGGTTAACTAAACCATCATTCTATTTATTAAATTTTCTTCCTACATTACTAACATTATGTCACTTCTCTGCTTTTAAGCCACCAATCTTCCAGTCGTTTTTTGCTAGTTTCCACCGCCGGTTTATTCACCCGGCCATTGTTATCTCTAAACCCCAGAGCTTCAGGAACAGTGATTGCGCCTGCATCAACTTCCGGATGGATACCATACATTCGAGTATAATATGGTCAATTGTTTCACTGGAGTTTCCACATACAGCACATGCGTCATCTTCATTGTTAAATTTCTTTTTGTCCCTTCGTGTTCTAAATCACCCTAATCTAGCTTCAAAAAGTAGGGCACTGCCTCTTGAGTTATCAAAGAAATCTGCCTTCCTGATCTGCATTTTCCACTTTCGGCATTAATTCCACACTATGTTTCTTTTCCATCGAATTTATCCAATTTTTACCTTCTGTTCTTTTCGCCTGTTGCTTAATGCTCTTTATTTCTCCGTCCTTGTTGCTGGCATACTTACTAGTTAGTTTCCTAGTTCTTTTCCTCCATTGTGAGTCAACGCTTTTTAGGTACAGGTATTTAAATACTTTAGCTGCCCATCTATAACTGTAGAATTTCCCCAGGCGTTCCCCATATAATATTTTACTCTGAGCTTCCCGTACTTCGAAAGATGCCCAGCCCATATCTCCCTGTACCGCCTCATTTGTAGTTTTGCCGCGGGCACCTAGTGCTAATCGGCCAACGGATCTCTGATTTGTTTCTAATGTCGACTGCACCTCTGCTTTTAGGCACAAAACCGCATTTCGGAAAGTAAGTCCTGCACCATAATTTCTTTCCAAATACCCCTCAAAACATCATACCTATTGTATCCCCACAATGTCTTATGCTTCATTATCCCGGCATTCCTTCGCCCTTTGGCCTTAAGTGATTGCTCATGCTTTCCAATGTATGCTAATGCTTCGTTTACCCATACCCCCAGATATTTATATTCTGTTACTCTAGGTATTTCAAGGCGTTGTATTTTAAGACCCTGATCAGTTTAGCCGTTGAAAATCATCAGACCCAACTTAACTGCGCTGAAACTGAAGCCTAGAGCATCCCCTTCGTCTCCGCAATACTTATCTATAGTTTGCAATTCTTACAGACTCTCAGCTAGCAGCACAATATCGTCTGCATACATCAAACCGGGGAGGCGCTGCTCTACCGCCTTTCCACCTAATCTATATGACAGATTAAAACCTATGTTGCTGTCTTGTATCCTCCGTTCCAGGTTTATCATATAAAGCATGAACAGCACCGGTGATAGAGGACAGTCTTGTCTTAATCCTTTGCATATTTTGACATCTTCCGTACTTCTTATCCCTTCCCACGTAATTTCTACTTTGTTATCCCGGTATAATTCCTGTAGAAAGTCTATTATCTCATAACCGATACCTTCTTCTTTTAATATTGCCAGGGGGCGCTCAGAGTGAAAGACGACGTTGAAGTGAATCGGCTCCGGACTCGCAGGACGTATCTAAACCTTGGACCGTGTGATTCTACCTGTACCGGCTCTGTTAATCTAGCCCCAGTCGACAACACCGTGACAAATCTGGTGGAGGTCAGGTCTGATGTCCCGTACCCCTACGCTAAGCAGGAGTGCTGGTCATATATTCGAGGAAACGCCCGTTCACCGCACTAGCCGCAGGCAACGAGGCCTACCACCTGAGTTTTCCCCTTCGGGCATGACTACCAGTAGCCACGACGTCGTCGCAATGCCTGGCGCGACCCCCACCTACGTGACGTTGCAAAACCCCCGCGTCCCAAAGACCTTTCACGGGGACACCTATGAAGACGTCGACGACTGGTTGCAGCACTACGAAAGGGTAGCTACATTCAACCTCTGGGATGACGCCGCACGGCTTCGAAATGTATATTTCAGCCTCGAGGATGGCGCTCGGACGTGGTTCGAGAACCATGAAGAGCAGCTGTCGTCTTGGAGTGAGTTCAAACGTCATCTTGCGGCAACTTACGGAAGCTCAGATCGCCGCGAACGGGCCGAACGCGCTCTACACACTCGGATCCAAATGCCTAACGAAACTGTAGCGGCGTATATTGAAGACATGACGCGCCTGTTTAAGCGTGCGGATCCTACGATGTCCGAGGACAAAAAGCTGCGCTACCTCATGCGTGGCGTCAAAGAGCAGCTTTTCGCTGGCCTGGTGCGCAGCCCGCCGAAAACTGTTGCAGAATTCTTTGCTGAAACATCCACTATAGAGAAAGTGCTTCAGCAGCGAGCTTCGGCACGGGATCCCACCATCCACGCCGCCTCCGTCTCTGCTGAGTGCCCATCGCATAGCATGGACACATCGGCGCTACGGGAGCTCATACGTTCCGTTGTGTGCGACGAACTCCGACTGATGTATGGCACACCTCAACCAGCTCCTTCCTCCATCGTCAGCGTTGTCCGCGACGAGGTGCAGCAAGCGCTCCGGCCTCCATTTCCAATCGGTGAACCTGGGCCTACTCCTCCTCCTACACCACCAGAGTGTCACCGCCCTACATACTCCCAGGTGCTGCAATACTCTCCGCCCTCGTCGCCGTCCCTGATTCCTCCGAACGTAGCTGGGCCGAAAACAGCAGCCCCCGTGATCCAGTACGTCACAGATTCTCGACCGCCTACATGGAAAGCAGACGAGTGGCGTACCCCCGACCGACGGCCGCTATGCTTTCACTGCGGCGAACCGGGTCATGTCTATCGGCGCTGTCCCTACCGTCGACTAGGTCTCGAAGGGTTTTCCGCTGATTCTCCGCGGCCTCGCTACGGCGAACGGCCTCGAGCCGTTGAAGATTTCGTCAATGATTAGCGCCGGATCGTTCCGTCTCGTCTGCGACCATCTAGATCACCGTCACCCAGGTCTCGCCCTTCGCAATCTGCTACGAGTTACTCATGGGCAGCGCAGGGCCGCTCGCCCAGTCCCCAGAGGGAAAACTGAACCCAGCGACCTTCGGGGGTAGGCTCGCTGGACATCTCGGCGCGGGAGACCCCCCATTGATGCGGACACGGAAAGACTGCGCATCGACATTGGAAAAGTCCGCGGTTACCGATCATACCGCCACCTCGACGCCACCACGACGCACCTGCAACCACGACGAATTGCCGGTGCAACCGACGACGAAACGACGCACCCGCAACGACGACGAATTGCCGGTGGAACAAACGACGCAACCACGCACCCGCAACGACGACGAATTGCCGGTGGAACAAACGACGCAACCACGCACCCGCAACGACGACGAATTGCCGGTGGAACAAACGACGCAACCACGCACCCGCAACGACGACGAACTGCCGGTGGAACGGACGCTGCAACAACGCACCTGCAACGACGACGAATTGCAGGTGAAGCAGACCGCGTACACCAACGCAGAGCACTCAAGGACTCAGAAGCCTGACATTCGCGAGCAGATTTCGTTGGACATACCCGTAGTACTGGATGGTCGCCATGTTCGAGCTCTGTTGGATACTGGCGCTGATTATTCTATTTTGAGCAGCCAGTTTGCCGCAGTTCTCAAGAAGGTTTTGACTCCGTGGGCTGGCACAAACGTTCGCACCGCGGGTGGTCATCTGATTACTCCTCTGGGCATGTGCACGGCCAGAGTTCAAATTCAAGAATCAACATTTGTGGTAAGCTGCCTTGTTCTGAAAAGCTGTTCGCGTGACCTGATTCTGGGCGTAGATTTCCTTCGTGAATATGGCGCAATTATTGACCTCCGGAATTCTAAGGTCTCGTTTTTCTACTGAAAAAGCAGGGGCCCTCAGCGGTGCAAAGCGACCACTCAATGTGCTTCGAGTTTATGAGGACAGTGTCACTCTGCCACCCCGAACCAGCACCTTCGTTAATGTCAAATGCAATGCCCTTAACGATGGTGACGCAATAGCCGAAACTAACGTATCGTTACTGTTGACACAAGGAGTCTGCGTGGCCCGCAGTTTGATACATCTTCACCGTGGTCAGTGCAAGGTACTTGTTACAAATTTTTCGCACGAGTATCGGCACCTTTTTCGTGACACTTCCGTAGCTTTCGCCGAACGCATATCTGATGTCTCCGAGTGCTTGTCAGCAGAAACCGTGCCACCGCCCAATTCCCTCGACAATCTCGATGTCAGCTCAGAGCTATCGGTCAGCCAGCGCGACCAGCTGTTTTCATTGTTACTCGAATTCAAAGAGTGTTTTGCATCGTCGTCAAAAGTGAATCAAACTCCCATCGCCAAGCACCAGATCGTGACGTTCGATAATGTGCGCCCAATCCGCCAGCACCCCTACCGCGTCTCTTCGACCGAGCGCGAAGTTATTAGGTCACAAGTTAAGGAAATGCTCGAAGATGAGGTTATCCAGCCTTCCAATAGCCCATGGTCCTCCCCGGTCGTTCTAGTTAAAAAGAAAGACGGCACGTTACGTTTTTGCGTCGATTACCTCAAACTGAACGCCGTAACCAAGAAGGATGTCTACCCCTTGCCGCGGATTGACGACTCTCTCGACCGCCTTCGGCGTGCAAAGTATTTTTCGTCCATCGATCTAAAAAGTGGCTACTGGCAGATTGAGGTCGATGAGCGAGATCGTGAGAAGACGGCCTTCGTCACACCCGACGGCCTTTACGAATTTAAAGTTCTACCTTTCGGCCTGTGTTCCGCGCCGGCCACATTTCAGCGGATGATGGACACTGTCCTCGCCGGCCTTAAATGGCAGTGTTGTCTAGTCTACCTAGATGACGTGGTGGTCTTCGCAGAATCATTTGCACAACATCTTCAGCGCCTGCGGTCAGTACTCGAAGCCCTTCGATCCGCTAACTTGACACTTAAGCCACAGAAATGCCACTTTGGCTACCGAGAGCTTAAATTTCTCGGCCATGTCGTCAGCGCCGCCGGCGTGAAGCCCGACCCTGACAAGATTGCTGCTGTTGCGGAATTTCCGATTCCACGTGACAAGAAAGCTGTTCGCCGATTTCTCGGCTTGTGCAGTTACTACCGGCGTTTTATCGATAACTTCGCTGATCTCGCTGAACCGCTGACTCAGCTCACCCGGGGAGACACCCCTTTTGTTTGGACGCACGAACAAGAAGCTGCTTTTGCCGAGCTGCGTCTCCGTCTCCAATCGCCGCCTGTTCTAGCCCATTTCGATGAGCAGGGGGAGACAGAAATACACACCGACGCCAGTAACATTGGCCTTGGGGCGGTTCTCGTGCAACGTCAAGAGGGTGTTGAACGAGTCATCGCCTATGCCAGCCGTACTTTATCCCGCGCCGAGACGAACTATTCAACTACTGAAAAGGAATGCCTCGCCATTATTTGGGCTGCTGCGAAATTTCGCCCCTAACTTTAGGTCGCCCATTTAAAGTTGTCACTGACCACCATTCTTTGTGTTGGCTGGCCAACCTGCGTGACCCATGCGGCCGCCTGGCGCGATGGAGCCTTCGCCTACAGGAGTTCGATCTCACTATTGTTTATAAGTCCGGACATAAGCATGAAGATGCTGACACGCTCTCCCGCGCGCCTGTCGAGCTCGCTCCACCAGACACGGATGACGCTGACAGTTTCCTCGGAGCTGTTGATGCTTCAGATATGTCACATCAGCAGCGTGCAGATCCAGATTTACGAGCACTGATTGATTATTTAGAAGGTCAGCCAGCCACCATACCTAAGTGCTTTTCTCGGAGCCTCTCAACTTTCTGCCTCAGAGGTGGTGTGCTTTATAAGCAGAACTCTAGATCCGAGTCAAGAACCTACCTCCTCGTGGTACCCACAGCTCTGAGAGAGGAAATCCTTTCCGCGTGCCAAGATGAACCAACATCTGGCCACTTGGGCTATTCTCGCACACTTGCTAGGATACGACAGACATTCTACTGGCCCAACCTTGCCACTGTTGTTAAGCGCTATGTCAAGAGCTGTCGGCAATGTCAGCGTCGGAAGGTTCCGCAATCAAAGCCTGCGGGCCTCCTCATGCCCATAATACCACCACGAGCACCATTTAATCAAGTCGGCATGGACCTTCTCGGTCCTTTCCCTCGGTCCTCTGGTGGCAACCGTTGGATAATCATCGCCACAGACTATCTGACTCGCTATGCCGAGACCAAAGCGTTACCTAGTGGTACAGCGTCTGAAGTTGTCCATTTCTTTGTACACCAGATCATACTACGGCACGGTGCTCCTACCTGTATTATTACTGATACAGGGACTGCCTTTACTTCAAAAATGATGGCCGAAGTCTTTCATCTCAGTGGTACGGCGCATCGAAAAGCTACTGCTACTGCTTACCATCCGCAGGCCCCGCCGGGGTGGTGCAGTGGTAAGACGCCCGACTACTGTGCCGGAGTTCCCGGGTTCGAACCCGACCTCGGCAGCTGCGTTTCGATGGAGGCGAAACGAAGAGGCGTCGTGTGCTGTGCGATGTCAGCGCACGTTAAAGATCCCCAGGTGGTCGAAATTACTCCGTAGCCCTCCACTACGGCTCCTCTTTCTCTCTTTCCACTTTCATTCCCACCTTCCTCCCTTCCCTTACGGCGCGGTTCGGGTGTCCACAGAGCAAGTGTGACAGTTACTGCGCCTTTCCCTTCCTGCGAACCAATTTAACTTTAACTTTAACTTAACCATCCGCAGACCAATGGGCTGACGGAAAGGCTTAATAAGACCATCGCGGATATGCTGGCGATGTACGTCGACGCCCAGCACAAGACTTGGGATGCGATCGTACCATATGTGACGTTCGCATACAATACGGCAGTGCAAGAGACTACACGTTTCACGCCGTTTCGCCTCGTTTACGGCAGGGAGGTTCGGACGATGCTGGACACAATGCTCCCTTACCAAACAGATACCGAACTTTGTTCTGACGCCGAGCAGTTTGCCCAAGATGCTGAGCAAGCACGCCAACTGGCACGCGTCCACATCACCCAGCAACAGGACAGGGATTCACGCCGTTACAACCTCCGCCACAGACAAGCTTCCTACAACACCAGGGACTAGGTGTGGGTGTGGACTCCTGTTCGACGCCGCGGCCTTTCAGACAAGCTAATTTGCCGCTACTTCGGACCGTATAAGATCGTGCGACGCATCAGTAACGTCAATTACGAGGTGCTCCCGGATGGATCAGAGCACAACAGGCCGTCGGCTACCTCGTCCAGAGACAGTTCATGTCTTGCGACTGAAGCCGTACTTTGCACGGTGACTGACAAACTACATCTACAAACTTTTTTTGAGGGGGGGAGGTTGCTTTTGTACGCTTGTGTGCACGTGTAACTGTGTGCGTTACGCTTAAGGAGGGAGGAATGCCAGGGGGCGCTCAGTGTGAAAGACGACGTTGAAGTGAATCGGCTCCGGACTCGCAGGACGTATCTAAACCTTGGACCGTGTGATTCTACCTGTACCGGCTCTGTTAATCTAGCCCCAGTCGCCAACACCGTGACAATATGTTCCACAGGAGTTCCCTGCTTACGTTGTCGTACGCCCCGTTTATGTCCAGGAAGGCCAAATACAAAGGTCTATTTTCCACTCTAGATATTTCGATGCATTGGGTAAGCACGAACATGCTATAATCTAAGCGCCTACCATTTCTAAAGCCGTTCTGAAGTTCTCCGAGTATCTTGTTACTTTCAACCCATGTTTGTACCTTTAATTTCACCGCCTGCATGGCTAACCTCTACATAACAGATGTTATGGTAATCGGCCTGTAGGATTTTATGTGCATCCTGTATCCTTTCCCTTTATAAATCAAATTCATTTTACTCTGCCGCCAGCTGTCCGGAATTTGCTTGTTCGTTATGACTGTTTCCAGAGCTTTTAACAACGTTTGCTTACTTTTTGCACCGAGTTCATTAATCAGCTTGATCGGAATTCCACCTATTCCTGTAGATGTGTTTTTAGGAATATTTTTTTCTGCCTTTTTTAAGTTTAGATTGGTCAGTCCTAAGATGCTCTGTGTTCTGCTACCTTGTGTTGCTTCTTGATTTGCGGAGATCACCCTATCGTCGCTCTTAAATGACTCGGCTATAACTGATGTAATGTAGTTCACTGCGTTATCTCCCTTTAAACAATTTCCACCATTATCTTTTATCCGATCGTGCTTTCTTTGATTCTTCTTCCCCAGCCAGCTTATATGGTTCCAGAATTTTCTTGCTCCGCCTCTAGAGGCATCGTGTATGTCAGCCATCCAGCGATCGGTGGACTTGCTCATTTTACTTTGGACGAGGGCCTGCACCTCAAGTTTCTTTTGTCGATATGATTCCCATTTTTGGTCGATTTCCTCCTGAGATTCCTGTGCATTCTTTGCCACTCGGTGTTTCCTTGAAGCAGCCCGTCGTTGTTCAATAGCTTCCCTGATTTCCTTATTCCACCAGCTCCGTGGCTTCCTCTTTCCTTTCCAGCGGTTTGCTACTTTAACCTCCTGAATTTTCCTCCTTATGAGTAGTTCTACCTGTTCATAATCCCAGTCTTCCATGGGGCTTTTCTCTATTGCTTCCTCTATGTCTGCTGCTATCTGCTCTATTTCATCGTCGTTTAATTTTGCGTTTACGTTTTGTCTAAGTTCCATTTTTCTTTTCATCAAGGGCCCCGTCTGCAGACTAATACGTTTATGATCACTTCCCAAACTACACTCCCCTTCTATGTCTATTTCCATTTTTGTTACCTTGCTATAAATCTCCTGCGACATTAGACAATATTCAATGGCCGTCTGCCTGTTGCGGAATTCCCAAGTGATTTGGCCTTCACATTTTGTTTCTCTATTTACTATGACTAGATCGTGTCGCTCACAGAAATCTAGCATTAGCTTGCCGTTAAAATCCGTGTATCCGTCCAGATCGTCGATGTGGTCGTTCATGTCCCCCAGTAGAATAATATTGGCCCCGTTTCCAAACTGGCTTGTATCGTCACTGAGACATTCAACATGATCCCTGTTTTCTTGCCTGCATTGATGTCCTGTTCCTGAATAAACTACCCCTAGCCATGCCCTTATGCCAGCAATTGTTTCTGAAACCAAGATATGTTCTTTACGAGATGATTTAATTCTTTGCCAATTTTTTCCCTGATGTATAAACATACCAATCCCTCCATCCTTTTTTTCGGTTCTCGTTCTGTTGCACCCTTCCCAGACGTAGCCTTCTATAAACGGCGGATCTTCTAGGTCCCTGAGATGAGCCTAGCAAAGAGCGTACACACTTCTTTTGTCATCCTTCGACTGCTGTTCTATATCTCTAGCCATTTCGCTCTTTTTCTACCTCCTTGCATGTTTATGTAGCTGATCCTAGTGTTAAAATTCTTTTTTGTACTTTTCTTTCTCGACTTCCTTTTTGACATTTTTTTGGGTTTCAGCCTCCGTTATTACACTTTCTTCTGCTTCTCTTCTAACTACCTCTGTGCACCGAGTCCTCGCGGATCCCTTGAAAAAGCTACAGCCCTGCATGCCAGGCGCCAGCCGACCTCTGCTCCCACCCTTCTGTTAAAATGAATGCCATCTCGCTCAAAAGCCCTACCAAAACCTGCTTTATGCACTTCCCTGTTTACCTCAACCACTGCGAAACGCTTCTCCAGGCTTAACATTCTTTTGTCCTGATTAACTGTCATCACGTCCTTTTCCAGCTTTCCGTTCAATCCTAGCACCCCCGGTACTGTGCATACAACTATCTGCGCTTGCTGTGTTATCTCACTGATCTCGTCAACTCCCTTAGCTAAACGGTCCACCACTCCTGCAGCGTCACCAAGTAGGACATCGTTTAGCCCCGCGGCTACGATCACCATACTGCGCTGTGCGGAATTTTTCAACAGCCTATTCTTACTCTCTTTCAGTACTGCCCTCATTGTGCTCCCTGGGAAGGCTCCAACTAACATTCCACTGTCACCCTTTACACTTTCCAAGATATCTCGCTTGCACCTGCTCATGTTATAATCTCCGGAGATAAGCACCTCGGCCTTCTCTCTCCCTCTCCCAACTGTTGGCTCCTGCTTTCGGTTATCTGTGTCCTTATCTCTGGGATTTTCATTCTTCCTTACTTCTTTTTTTTCCGGCTTCTTAGTAGCTGCTTCTAGATAACTCTGTCGGTTCGGATCCGCCTGACCTACTTTGCTTATGCCTTCCATGCCAGTGCTGGTCCCACCCACTTCGCCCGCTCTGGAATGCTCGCCCTCCTTGGTTCCACGGATAAAGTCGGCCCCTTTTTTTTTTCAATTTGAGTAAGCTGTCCAAGCAGTTTCTGATTTTCCGCTCTTAACAAGCTTACTTCATTTTCTAAATCATCCGCACGAGACACTAAACTGCCCCTTTCTTGATCAAATCTATCTAGACGCGCACTCAGTACGCAACACTGACACAAAAAGTCGCTGCCTTCCGCTTCACCTACAGAGTCAAAACGCGTTTCTCTGAGGTTAACCTCGCCTCGCACTGAGTACATTTTACCTTCTTTTGATTGCACATCTTAAGTATGTATCGACTGAACTATATCTGTTACAAATTCTCAGAATATCAAATTGACAAAAGAAGACACAAGAAAAATAAAATCAAATCAGATTTATTTTCCAACAAGTGGACGGTCGCCTGGGCTAAAAGCTGTACAAACAGCTTGACAGAGGCCCAGGAAACCGGTACACAACAGAGCAGGAGCAAACAGCAGATTACAAAAGTTCGTTAACAATTTGGCCATGACATCAAAAGTAATATACAATGTATATCTCTGCAGCACGATATGAAAGCAAAACAAAAAAGTTGATCAATGATGAAAACAATGGAACAAGCTCAATGGAGAAAGTTCGTAAAGGTGAGTATGATATCTAACACATGCATGAATAGATTATATATGCACGAAGTAGGTTACTAACTGCTTAGGACTAAAACCAACTGTGTTTTTATGTTTGTTGAGAAAAACGGGAAGACTATGAGCCAAGGATTGTACTTTGTAGTTTGTTCTAAAATGTGGAAGAGACCACGTGTCAGTACATCTAGAGTTTACTATTGCAGTGTGGTGTTCAAGAGATGCAAAAGACTAGCAAACACGCGTTAAAATGAGTTCTGCGAATGCAATAGCCTAGAAAAAAGTATTTATCTAAACAAGACAGTTAAACAATGAACGCCGAGAAAACCTAGCTGCCGGCACGAAAAACCAGGCTGCTAGGACAAAGAGCTAAAATCTATTCTTTCGGCTGCACCTAACCTGAAAAACCAGGCTGCTAGGACAAAGAGCTAAAATCTATTCTTTAGGCTGCACCTAACCTAACTAGCTGAAAACGAAATAAAGTTAATAAAAGAAAGAACTCTATATGACGCTTCGGAAGCTCTCGCTGTCGCCAGTCTGTTCGTTTCCGATAGCCACGTGCAAACGGAGGAGCGATGGAACACGCGTCCACGCCACACGGCTGTCAACTGCCAACTGGATGGATGGATGGATGGATGGAAGGAATATAGGAGCGTCCCCTTTGAAACGGGGTGGTAGCAGTAGCTATCTTGCTCATTTTTCTCCCTATATATTAATTATTGATTTAGAATGGTTAACTAAACCATCATTCTATTTATTAAATTTTCTTCCTACATTACTAACATTATGTCACTTCTCTGCTTTTAAGCCACCAATCTTCCAGTCGTTTTTTGCTAGTTTCCACCACCGGTTTATTCACCCGGCCATTGTTATCTCTAAACCCCAGAGCTTCAGGAACAGTGATTGCGCCTGCATCAACTTCCGGATGGATACCATACATTCGAGTATAATATGGTCAATTGTTTCACTGGAGTTTCCACATACAGCACATGCGTCATCTTCATTGTTAAATTTCTTTTTGTCCCTTCGTGTTCTAAATCACCCTAATCTAGCTTCAAAAAGTAGGGCACTGCCTCTTGAGTTATCAAAGAAATCTTCCTTCCTGATCTGCATTTTTCACTTTCGGCCTTAATTCCACACTATGTTTCTTTTCCATCGAATTTATCCAATTTTTACCTTCTGTTCTTTTCGCCTGTTGCTTAATGCTCTTTATTTCTCCGTCCTTGTTGCTGGCATACTTACTAGTTAGTTTGCTAGTTCTTTTCCTTCATTGTGAGTCAACGCCTTTTAGGTACAGGTATTTAAATACTTTAGCCGCCCATCTATAACTGTAGAATTTCCCCAGGCGTTCCCCATATAATATTTTACTCTGAGCTTCCCGTACTTCGAAAGATGCCCAGCCCATATCTCCCTGTACCGCCTCATTTGTAGTTTTGCCGTAGGCACCTAGTGCTAATCGTCCAACGGATCTCTGATTTGTTTCTAATGTCGACTGTACCTCTGATTTTAGGCACAAAACCGCATTTCCGAAAGTAAGTCCGGCACCATAATTCCTTACCAAATACCCCTCAAAACATCATACCTATTGTATCCCCACAATGCCCTATGCTTCATTATCCCGGCATTCCTTCGCCCTTTGGCCTTAAGTGATTGCTCATGCTTTCCAATGTATGCTAATGCTTCGTTTACCCATACCCCCAGATATTTATATTCTGTTACTCTAGGTATTTCAAG
This sequence comes from Amblyomma maculatum, assembly GCF_055883805.1. Taxonomy (NCBI): domain Eukaryota; kingdom Metazoa; phylum Arthropoda; class Arachnida; order Ixodida; family Ixodidae; genus Amblyomma; species Amblyomma maculatum. The sequence continues at coordinate 176,074,431 of NC_139347.1, read as the reverse complement.
GCGTTGTATTTTAAGACCCTGATCAGTTTAGCCGTTGAAAATCATCAGACCCAACTTAACTGCGCTGAAACTGAAGCCTAGAGCATCCCCTTCGTCTCCGCAATACTTATCTATAGTTTGCAATTCTTACAGACTCTCAGCTAGCAGCACAATATCGTCTGCATACATCAAACCGGGGAGGCGCTGCTCTACCGCCTTTCCACCTAATCTATATGACAGGTTAAAACCTATGTAGCTGTCTTGTATCCTCCGTTCCAGGTTTATCATATAAAGCATGAACAGCACCGGTGATAGAGGACAGTCTTGTCTTAATCCTTTGCATATTTTGACATCTTCCGTACTTCTTAACCCTTTCCACGTAATTTCTACTTTGTTATCCCGGTGTGATTCCTGTAGGAAGTCTATTATCTCATAACCGATACCTTCTTCTTTTAATATTGCCAGGGGGCGCTCAGAGTGAAAGACGACGTTGAAGTGAATCGGCTCCGGACTCGCAGGACGTATCTAAACCTTGGACCGTGGGATTCTACCTGTACCGGCTCTGTTAATCTAGCCCCAGTCGCCAACACCGTGACAAATCTGGTGGAGGTCAGGTCTGATGTCCCGTACCCCTACGCTAAGCAGGAGTGCTGGTCATATATTCGAGGAAACGCCCGTTCACCGCACTAGCCGCAGGCAACGAGGCCTACCACCTGAGTTTTCCCCCTCGGGCATGACTACCAGTAGCCACGACGTCGTCGCAATGCCTGGCGCGACCCCCACCTACGTGACGTTGCAAAACCCCCGCGTCACAAAGACCTTTCACGGGGACACCTATGAAGACGTCGACGACTGGTTGCAGCACTACGAAAGGGTAGCTACATTCAACCTCTGGGATGACGCCGCACGGCTTCGAAATGTATATTTCAGCCTCGAGGATGGCGCTCGGACGTGGTTCGAGAACCATGAAGAGCAGCTGTCGTCTTGGAGTGAGTTCAAACGTCATCTTGCGGCAACTTACGGAAGCTCAGATCGCCGCGAACGGGCCGATCGCGCTCTACACACTCGGATCCAAATTCCTAACGAAACTGTAGCGGCGTATATTGAAGACATGACGCGCCTGTTTAAGCGTGCGGATCCTACGATGTCCGAGGACAAAAAGCTGCGCTACCTCATGCGTGGCGTCAAAGAGCAGCTTTTCGCTGGCCTGGTGCGCAGCCCGCCGAAAACTGCTGCAGAATTCTTTGCTGAAACATCCACTATAGAGAAAGTGCTTCAGCAGCGAGCTTCGGCACGGGATCCCACCATCCACGCCACCTCCGTCTCTGCTGAGTTCCCATCGCATAGCATGGACACATCGGCGCTACGGGAGCTCATACGTTCCGTTGTGCGCGACGAACTCCGACTGATGTATGGCACACCTCAACCAGCTCCTTCCTCCATCGTCAGCGTTGTCCGCGACGAGGTGCAGCAAGCGCTCCGGCCTCCATTTCCAATCGGTGAACCTGGCCCTACTCCTCCTCCTACACCACCAGAGTGTCACCGCCCTACATACTCCCAGGTGCTGCAATACTCTCCGCCCTCGTCGCCGTCCCTGATTCCTCCGAACGTAGCTGGGCCGAAAACAGCAGCCCCCGTGATCCAGTACGTCACAGATTCTCGACCGCCTACATGGAAAGCAGACGAGTGGCGTACCCCCGACCGACGGCCGCTATGCTTTCACTGCGGCGAACCGGGTCATGTCTATCGGCGCTCTCCCTACCGTCGACTAGGTCTCGAAGGGTTTTCCGCTGATTCTCCGCGGCCTCGCTACGGCGAACGGCCTCGAGCCGTTGAAGATTTCGTCAATGATCAGCGCCGGATCGTTCCGTCTCGTCTGCGACCATCTAGATCACCGTCACCCAGGTCTCGCCCTTCGCAATCTGCTACGAGTTCCTCATGGGCAGCGCAGGGCCGCTCGCCCAGTCCCCAGAGGGAAAACTGAAACCAGCGACCTTCGGGGGTAGGCTCGCTGGACATCGCGGCGCGGGAGACCCCCCATTGATGCGGACACGGAAAGACTACGCATCGACATTGGAAAAGTCCGCGGTTACCGATCATACCGCCACCTCGACGCCACCACGACGCACCTGCAACCACGACGAATTGCCGGTGCAACCGACGACGAAACGACGCACCCGCAACGACGACGAATTGCCGGTGGAACAAACGACGCAACCACGCACCCGCAACGACGACGAATTGCCGGTGGAACAAACGACGCAACCACGCACCCGCAACGACGACGAACTGCCGGTGGAACGGACGCTGCAACAACGCACCTGCAACGACGACGAATTGCAGGTGAAGCAGACCGCGTACACCAACGCAGAGCACTCAAGGACTCAGAAGCCTGACATTCGCGAGCAGATTTCGTTGGACATACCCGTAGTACTGGATGGTCGCCATGTTCGAGCTCTGTTGGATACTGGCGCTGATTATTCTATTTTGAGCAGCCAGTTTGCCGCAGTTCTCAAGGTTTTGACTCCGTGGGCTGGCACAAACGTTCGCACCGCGGGTGGTCATCTGATTACTCCTCTGGGCATGTGCACGGCCAGAGTTCAAATTCAAGAATCAACATTTGTGGTAAGCTACCTTGTTCTGAAAAGCTGTTCGCGTGACCTGATTCTGGGCGTAGATTTCCTTCGTGAATATGGCGCAATTATTGACCTCCGGAATTCTAAGGTCTCGTTTTCTACTGAAAAAGCAGTGGCCCTCAGCGGTGCAAAGCGACCACTCAATGTGCTTCGAGTTTATGAGGACAGTGTCACTCTGCCATCCCGAACCAGCACCTTCGTTAATGTCAAATGCAATGCCCTTAACGATGGTGACGCAATAGCCGAAACTAACGTATCGTTACTGTTGACACAAGGAGTCTGCGTGGCCCGCAGTTTGATACATCTTCACCGTGGTCAATGCAAGGTACTTGTTACAAATTTTTCGCACGAGTATCGGCACCTTTTTCGTGACACTTCCGTAGCTTTCGCCGAACGCATATCTGATGTCTCCGAGTGCTTGTCAGCAGAAACCGTGCCACCGCCTACATCCCTCGACAATCTCGATGTCAGCTCAGCGCTATCGGTCAGCCAGCGCGACCAGCTGTTTTCATTGTTACTCGAATTCAAAGAGTGTTTTGCATCGTCGTCAAAAGTGAATCAAACTCCCATCGCCAAGCACCAGATCGTGACGTTCGATAATGTGCGCCCAATCCGCCAGCACCCCTACCGCGTCTCTTCGACCGATCGTGAAGTTATTAGGTCAAAAGTTAAGGAAATGCTCGAAGATGAGGTTATCCAGCCTTCCAATAGCCCGTGGTCCTCCCCGGTCGTTCTAGTTAAAAAGAAAGACGGCACGTTACGTTTTTGCGTCGATTACCGCAAACTGAACGCCGTAAACAAGAAGGATGTCTACCCCTTGCCGCGGATTGACGACTCTCTCGACCGCCTTCGGCGTGCAAAGTATTTTTCGTCCATCGATCTAAAAAGTGGCTACTGGCAGATTGAGGTCGATGAGCGAGATCGTGAGAAGACGGCCTTCGTCACACCCGACGGCCTTTACGAATTTAAAGTTCTACCTTTCGGCCGGTGTTCCGCGCCGGCCACATTTCAGCGGATGATGGACACTGTCCTCGCCGGCCTTAAATGGCAGTGTTGTCTAGTCTACCTAGATGACGTGGTGGTCTTCGCAGAATCATTTGCACAACATCTTCAGCGCCTGCGGTCAGTACTCGAAGCCCTTCGATCCGCTAACTTGACACTTAAGCCACAGAAATGACACTTTGGCTACCGAGAGCTTAAATTTCTCGGCCATGTCGTCAGCGCCGCCGGCGTGAAGCCCGACCCTGACAAGATTGCTGCTGTTGCGGAATTTCAGATTCCACGTGACAAGAAAGCTGTTCGCCGATTTCTCGGCTTGTGCAGTTACTACCGGCGTTTTGTCGATAACTTCGCTGATCTCGCTGAACCGCTGACTCAGCTCACCCGGGGAGACACCCCTTTTGTTTGGACGCACGAACAAGAAGCTGCTTTTGCCGAGCTGCGTCTCCGTCTCCAATCGCCGCCTGTTCTAGCCCATTTCGATGAGCAGGGGGAGACAGAAATACACACCGACGCCAGTAACATTGGCCTTGGGGCGGTTCTCGTGCAACGTCAAGAGGGTGTTGAACGAGTCATCGCCTATGCCAGCCGTACTTTATCCCGCGCCGAGACGAACTATTCAACTACTGAAAAGGAATGCCTCGCCATTATTTGGGCTGCTGCGAAATTTCGCCCCTATCTTTATGGTCGCCCATTTAAAGTTGTCACTGACCACCATTCTTTGTGGCTGGCCAACCTGCGTGACCCATGCGGCCGCCTGGCGCGATGGAGCCTTCGCCTACAGGAGTTCGATCTCACTATTGTTTATAAGTCCGGACATAAGCATGAAGATGCTGACACGCTCTCCCGCGCGCCTGTCGAGCTCGCTCCACCAGACACGGATGACGCTGACAGTTTCCTCGGAGCTGTTGATGCTTCAGATATGTCACATCAGCAGCGTGCAGATCCAGATTTACGAGCACTGATTGATTATTTAGAAGGTCAGCCAGCCACCATACCTAAGTGCTTTTCTCGGAGCCTCTCAACTTTCTGCCTCAGAGGTGGTGTGCTTTATAAGCAGAACTCTAGATCCGAGTCAAGAACCTACCTCCTCGTGGTACCCACAGCTCTGAGAGAGGAAATCCTTTCCGCGTGCCACGATGAACCAACATCTGGCCACTTGGGCTATTCTCGCACACTTGCTAGGATACGACAGACATTCTACTGGCCCAACCTTGCCACTGTTGTTAAGCGCTATGTCAAGAGCTGTCGGCAATGTCAGCGTCGGAAGGTTCCGCAATCAAAGCCTGCGGGCCTCCTCATGCCCATAATACCACCACGAGCACCATTTGTTTAAGTCGGCATGGACCTTCTCGGTCCTTTCCCTCGGTCCTCTGGTGGCAACCGTTGAATAATCATCGCCACAGACTATCTGACTCGCTATGCCGCGACCAAAGCGTTACCTAGTGGTACAGCGTCTGAAGTTGCCCATTTCTTTGTACACCAGATCATATTACGGCACGGTGCTCCTACCTGTATTATTACTGATAGAGGGACTGCCTTTACTTCAAAAATGATGGCCGAAGTCTTTCATCTCAGTGGTACGGCGCATCGAAAAGCTACTGCTTACCATCCGCAGACCAATGGGCTGACGGAAAGGCTTAATAAGACCATCGCGGATATGCTGGCGATGTACGTCGACGCCCAGCCCAAGACTTGGGATGCGATCGTACCATATGTGACGTTCGCATACAATACGGCAGTCCAAGAGACTACACGTTTCACGCCGTTTCGCCTCGTTTACGGCAGGGAGGTTCGGACGATGCTGGACGCAATGCTCCCTTACCAAACAGATACCGAAATTTGTTCTGACGCCGAGCAGTTTGCCCAAGATGCTGAGCAAGCACGCCAACTAGCACGCGTCCACATCACCCAGCAACAGGACAGGGATTCACGCCGGTACAACCTCCGCCACAGACAAGCTTCCTACAACACCGGGGACCAGGTGTGGGTGTGAACTCCTGTTCGACGCCGCGGCCTTTCAGACAAGCTAATTTGCCGCTACTTCGGACCGTATAAAATCGTGCGACGCATCAGTAACGTCAATTACGAGGTGCTCCCGGATGGATCAGAGCACACAGGCCGTCGGCTACCTCGTCCAGATACAGTTCATGTCTTGCGACTGAAGCCGTGCTTTGCACGGTGACTGACAAACTACATCTACAAACTTTTTTTTGAGGGGGGGAGGTTGCTTTTGTACGCTTGTGTGCACGTGTAACTGTGTGCGTTACGCTTAAGGAGGGAGGAATGCCAGGGGGCGCTCAGAGTGAAAGACGACGTTGAAGTGAATCGGCTCCGGACTCGCAGGACGTATCTAAACCTTGGACCGTGTGATTCTACCTGTACCGGTTCTGTTAATCTAGCCCCAGTCGCCAACACCGTGACAATATGTTCTACAGGAGTTCCCTGCTTACGTTGTCGTACGCCCCGTTTATGTCCAGGAAGGCCAAATACAAAGGTCTATTTTCCACTCTAGATATTTCGATGCATTGGGTAAGCACGAACATGCTATAATCTAAGCGCCTACCATTTCTAAAGCCCTTCTGAAGTTCTCCGAGTATCTTGTTACTTTCAACCCATGCTTGTACCTTTAATTTCACCGCCTGCATGGCTAACCTCTACATAACAGATGTTATGGTAATCGGCCTGTAGGATTTTATGTGCATCCTGTATCCTTTCCCTTTATAAATCAAATTCATTTTCCTCTGCCGCCAGCTGTCCGGAATTTGCTTATTCGTTATGACTGTTTCCAGAGCTTTTAACAACGTTTGCTTACTTTTTGCACCGAGTTCATTAATCAGCTTGATCGGAATTCCACCTGTTCCTGTAGATGTGTTTTTAGGAATATTTTTTTCTGCCTTTTTTAAGTTTAGATTGGTCAGTCCTAAGATGCTCTGTGTTCTGCTACCTTGTGTTGCTTCTTGATTTGCGGAGATCACCCTATCGTCGCTCTTAAATGACTCGGCTATAACTGATGTAATGTAGTTCACTGCGTTATCTCCCTTTAAACAATTTCCACCATTATCTTTTATCCGATCCTGCTTTCTTTGATTCTTCTTCCCTAGCCAGCTTACATAGTTCGAGAATTTCCTTCCTCCGCCTCTAGAGGCATCGTGTATATCAGCCATCCAGCGATCGGTGGACTGTCTTATTTTACCTTGGACAAGAACCTGCACTTGAAGTTTCTTTTGTCGATATGATTCCCATTTTTGGTCGATTTCCTCCTGAGATACCTGTGCTTTCTTTGCCATTCGATGTTTCCTTGAAGCAGCCCGTCGTTGTTCAATAGCTTCCCTGATTTCCTTATTCCACCATCTCCGTGGCTTCCTGTTTCCATTTCAGCGATTTGCTACTTTAACCTCCTGAATTCTCCTCCTTATGAGTAGTTCTATCTGTTCATAATCCCAGTCTTCCATGGGGCTTTTCTCTATTGCTTCCTCTATGTCTGCTGCTATCTGCGCTATTTGATCGTCGTTTAATTTTCCGCTTACGTTTTGTCTAAGTTCATTTCTCTTTTCATCAAGGGCCCCATCTGCAGACTAATACGTTTATGATCACTTCCCAGACTACACTCCCCTTCTATGTCTATTTCCATTTTTGTTACCTTGCTATAAATCTCCTGCGACATTAGACAATATTCAATGGCCGTCTGCGTGTTGCGGGATTCCCAAGTGATTTGGCCTTCACATTTTGTTTCTCTATTTACTATGACTAGATCGTGTCGCTCACAGAAATCTAGCATTAGCTTGCCGTTAAAATCCGTGTATCCGTCCAGATCGTCGATGTGGTCGTTCATGTCCCCCAGTAGAATAATATTGGCCCCGTTTCCAAACTGGCTTGTATCGTCACTGAGACATTCAACATGATCCCTGTTTTCTTGCCTGCATTGATGTCCTGTTCCTGAATAAACTACCCCTAGCCATGCCCTTATGCCAGCAATTGTTTCTGAAACCAAGATATGTTCTTTACGAGATGATTTAATTCTTTGCCAATTTTTTCCCTGGTGTATAAACATACCAATCCCTCCATCCTTTTCTTCGGTTCTCGTTCTGTTGCACCCTTCCCAGACGTAGCCTTCTATAAACGGCGGATCTTCTAGGTCCCTGAGATGAGCCTAGCAAAGAGCGTACACACCTCTTTTGTCATCCTTCAACTGCTGTTCTATATCTCTAGCCAATTCGCTCTTTTTCTACCTCCTTGCATGTTTATGTAGCTGATCCTAGTGTTAAAATTCTTTTTTGTACTTTTCTTTCTCGACTTCCTTTTTGACATTTTTTGGGTCTCAGCCTCCGTTATTACACTTTCTTCTGCTTCTCTTCTAACTACCTCTGTGCACCGAGTCCTCGCGGACCCCTTGAAAAAGCTACAGCCCTGCATGCCAGGCGCGAGCCGACGTCTGCTCCCACCCTTCTGTTAAAATGAATGCCATCTCGCTGAAAAGCCCTACCAAAACCTGCTTTATGCACTTCCCTGTTTACCTCAACCACTGCGAAACGCTTCTCCAGGCTTAACTTTCTTTTGTCCTGATTAACTGTCATCACGTCCTTTTCCAGCTTTCCGTTCAATCCTAGCACCCCCGGTACTGTGCATACAACTATCTGCGCTTGCTGAGTTATCTCACTGATCTCATCAACTCCCTTAGCTAAACGGTCCACCACTCCTGCAGCGTCACCAAGTAGGACATCGTTTAGCCCCGCGGCTACGATCACCATACTGCGCTGTGCGGAATTTTTCAACAGCCTATTCTTACTCTCTTTCAGTACTGCCCTCATTGTGCTCCCTGGGAAGGCTCCAACTAACACTCCACTGTCACCCTTTACACTTTCCAAGATATCTCGCTTGCACCTGCTCATGTTATAATCTCCGGAGATAAGCACCTCGGCCTTCTCTCTCCCTCTCCCAACTGTTGGCTGCTGCTTTCGGTTATATGTGTCCTTATCTCTGGGATTTTCATTCTTCCTTACTTCTTTTTTTTCCGGCTTCTTAGTAGCTGCTTCTAGATAACTCTGTCGGTTCGGATCCGCCTGACCTACTTTGCTTATGCCTTCCATGCCAGTGCTGGTCCCAGCCACTTCGCCCGCTCTGGAATGTTCGCCCTCCTTGGTTCCACGGATAAAGTCGGCCCCTTTTTTTTTCAGTTTGAGTAAGCTGTCCAAGCAGTTTCTGATTTTCCGCTCTTAACAAACTTACTTCATTTTCTAAATCATCCACACGAGACACTAAACTGCCCCTTTCTTGATCAAATCTATCTAGACGCGCACTCAGTATGCAACACTGACACAAAAAGTCGCTGCCTTCCGCTTCACCTACAGAGTCAAAACGCGTTTCTCTGAGGTTAACCTCGCCTCGCACTGAGCACATTTTACCTTCTTTTGATTGCACATCTTAAGTATGTATCGACTGAACTATATCTGTTACAAATTCTCAGAATATCAAATTGACAAAAGAAGACACAAGAAAAATCAAATCAAATCAGATTTATTTTCCAACAAGTGGACGGTCGCCTGGGCTAAAAGCTGTACAAACAGCTTGACAGAGGCCCAGGAAACCGGTACACAACAGAGCAGGAGCAAACAGCAGATTACAAAAGTTCGTTAACAATTTGGCCATGACATCAAAAGTAATATACAATGTATATCTCTGCAGCACGATATGAAAGCAAAACAAAAAAGTTGATCAATGATGAAAACAATGGAACAAGCTCAATGGAGAAAGTTCGTAAAGGTGAGTATATTTAAAGAACACATGCATGAATAGATTATATATGCACGAAGTAGGTTCCTAACTGCTTAGGACTAAAACCAACTGTGTTTTTATGTTTGTTGAGAAAAACGGGAAGACTATGAGCCAAGGATTGTACTTTGTAGTTTGTTCTAAAATGTGGAAGAGACCACGTGTCAGTACATCTAGTATTTACTATTGCAGTGTGGTGTTCAAGAGATGCAAAAGACTAGCAAACACGCGTTAAAATGAGTTCTGCGAATGCAATAGCCTAGAAAAAAGTATTTATCTAAACAAGACAGTTAAACAATGAACGCCGAGAAAACCTAGCTGCCGGCACGAAAAACCAGGCTGCTAGGACAAAGAGCTAAAATCTATTCTTTCGGCTGCACCTAACCTGAAAAACCAGGCTACTAGGACAAAGAGCTAAAATCTATTCTTTAGGCTGCACCTAACCTAACTAGCTGAAAACGAAATAAAGTTAATAAAAGAAAGAACTCTATATGACGCTTCGGAAGCTCTCGCTGTCGCCAGTCTGTTCGTTTCCGATAGCCACGTGCAAACGGAGGAGCGATGGAACAGGCGTCCACACCACACGGCTGTCAACTGCCAACTGGATGGATGGATGGAAGGAATATAGGAGCGTCCCCTTTGAAACGGGGTGGTAGCAGTAGCTATCATGCTCATTTTTCTCCCTATATATTAATTATTGATTTAGAATGGTTAACTAAACCATCATTCTATTTATTAAATTTTCTTCCTACATTAACTAACATTATGTCACTTCTCTGCTTTTAAGCCACCAATCTTCCAGTCGTTTTTGCTAGTTTCCACCGCCGGTTTATTCACCCGGCCATTGTTATCTCTAAACCCCAGAGCTTCAGGAACAGTGATTGCGCCTGCACCAACTTCCGGATGGATACCATACATTCGAGTATAATATGGTCAATTGTTTCACTGGAGTTTCCACATACAGCACATGCGTCATCTTCATTGTTAAATTTCTTTTTTCCCTTCGTGTTCTAAATCACCCTAATCTAGCTTCAAAAAGTAGGGCACTGCCTCTTGAGTTACAAAAGAAATCTTCCTTCCTGATCTGCATTTTCCACTTTGGGCATTAATTCCACACTATGTTTCTTTTCCATCGAATTTATCCAATTTTTACCTTCTGTTCTTTTCGCCTGTTGCTTAATGCTCTTTATTTCTCCGTCCTTGTTACTGGCATACTTACTAGTTAGCTTCCTAGTTCTTTTCCTCCATTGTGAGTCAACGCTTTTTAGGTACAGGTATTTAAATACTTTAGCTGCCCATCTATAACTGTAGAGTTTCCTCAGGCGTTCCCCATATAATATTTTACTCTGAGCTTCCCGTACTTCGAAAGATGCCCAGCCCATATCTCCCTGTACCGCCTCATTTGTAGTTTTGCCGTGGGCACCTAGTGCTAATCGTCCAACGGATCTCTGATTTGTTTCTAATGTCGACTGTACCTCTGATTTTAGGCACAAAACCGCATTTCCGAAAGTAAGTCCGGCACCATAATTCCTTTCCAAATACCCCTCAAAACATCATACCTATTGTATCCCCACAATGCCTTATGCTTCATTATCCCGGCATTCCTTCGCCCTTTGGCCTTAAGTGATTGCTCATGCTTTCCAATGTATGCTAATGCTTCGTTTACCCATACCCCCAGATATTTATATTCTGTTACTCTAGGTATTTCAAGGCGTTGTATTTTAAGACCCTGATCAGTTTAGCCGTTGAAAATCATCAGACCCAACTTAACTGCGCTGAAACTGAAGCCTAGAGCATCCCCTTCGTCTCCGCAATACTTATCTATAGTTTGCAATTCTTACAGACTCTCAGCTAGCAGCACAATATCGTCTGCATACATCAAACCGGGGAGGCGCTGCTCTACCGCCTTTCCACCTAATCTATATGGCAGGTTAAAACCTATGTTGCTGTCTTGTATCCTCCGTTCCAGGTTTATCATATCAAGCATGAACAGCACCGGTGATAGAGGAGAGTCTTGTTTTAATCCTTTGCATATTTTGACATCTTCCGTACTTCTTATCCCTTCTCACGTAATTTCTACTTTGTTATCCCGGTATAATTCCTGTAGGAAGTCTATTATCTCATAACCGATACCTTCTTCTTTTAATATGTTCCACAGGAGTTCCCTGCTTACGTTGTCGTACGCCCCGTTTATGTCCAGGAAGGCCAAATACAAAGGTCTATTTTCCACTCTAGATATTTCGATGCATTGGGTAAGCACGAACATGCTATAATCTAAGCGCCTACCATTTCTAAAGCCGTTCTGAAGTTCTCCGAGTATCTTGTTACTTTCAACCCATGCTTGTACCTTTAATTTCACCGCCTGCATGGCTAACCTCTACATAACAGATGTTATGGTAATCGGCCTTAGGATTTTATGTGCATCCTGTATCCTTTCCCTTTATAAATCAAATTCATTTTACTCTGCCGCCAGCTGTCCGGAATTTGCTTATTCGTTATGACTGTTTCCAAAGCTTTTAACAACGTTTGCTTACTTTTTGCACCGAGTTCATTAATCAGCTTGATCGGAATTCCATCTATTCCTGTATATGTGTTTTTAGGAATATTTTTTTCTGCCTTTTTTAAGTTTAGATTGGTCAGTCCTAAGATGCTCTGTGTTCTTCTGCCTTGTGTTGCTTCTTGATTTGCGGAGATCACCCTATCGTCGCTCTTAAATGACTCGGCTATAACTGATGTAATGTAGTTCACTGGGTTGCCTCCCTTTAAACAATTTCCCTTGTTATCTTGAATCCGATCCTGCTTTCTTTGATTCTTCTTCCCTAGCCAGCTTATATGGTTCCAGAATTTCCTTGCTCTGCCTCTAGAGGCATCGTGTATATCAGCCATCCAGCGATCGGTGGACTGTCTTATTTTACCTTGGATGAGAACCTGCACTTGAAGTTTCTTTTGTCGATATGATTCCCATTTTTGGTCGATTTCCTCCTGAGATACCTGTGCTTTCTTTGCCATTCGATGTTTCCTTGAAGCAGCCCGTCGTTGTTCAATAGCTTCCCTGATTTTCTTATTCCACCATCTCCGTGGCTTCCTTTTTCCATTTCAGAAATTTGCTACTTTAACCTCCTGAATTCTCCTCCTTATGAGTAGTTCTATCTGTTCATAATCCCAGTCTTCCATGGGGCTTTTCTCTATTGCTTCCTCTATGTCTGCTGCTATCTGCGCTATTTGATCGTCGTTTAATTTTCCGCTTACGGTTTGTCTAAGTTCATTTCTCTTTTCATCAAGGGCCCCATCTGCAGACTAATACGTTTATGATCACTTCCCAGACTACACTCCCCTTCTATGTCTATTTCCATTTTTGTTACCTTGCTATAAATCTCCTGCGACATTAGACAATATTCAATGGCCGTCTGCCTGTTGCGGAATTCCCAAGTGATTTGGCCTTCACATTTTGTTTCTCTATTTACTATGACTAGATCGTGTCGCTCACAGAAATCTAGCATTAGCTTGCCGTTAAAATCCGTGTATCCATCCAGATCGTCGATGTGGTCGTTCATGTCCCCCAGTAGAATAATATTGGCCCCGTTTCCAAACTGGCTTGTATCGTCACTGAGACATTCAACATGATCCCTGTTTTCTTGCCTGCATTGATGTCCTGTTCCTGAATAAACTACCCCTAGCCATAACCTTATGCCGCCAATTGTTCCTGAAACCCAGATATGCTCTTTACAAGATGATTTAATTCTTTGCCAATTTGTTCTCTAGTGTATCAACATACCTACCCCTCCACCCTTTCTTTCCGTTTTCGTTCTGTTGCACCCTTCCCAGACGTAGCCTTCTATAAACGGCGGATCTTCTAGATCCCTGAGATGAGTCTCGCAAAGAGCGTACACACCTATTACGTCATTCTTCAACTGCTGTTCTATCTCTAGCCATTTCGCTCTTTTTCTACCTCCTTGCATGTTTATGTAGCTGATCCTAGTGTTAAAATTCTTTTTTGTACTTTTCTTTCTCGACCTACTCTTTGCCATTTTTGGGGCCTCAGCCTCCATTATTACACTTTCTTCTGCTTCACTTCTAACTACCTCTGTGCACGGAGTCCTCGCGAACACCCTAAAAAAGCTGCAGCCATGCCTGCCAGGCGCCAGCCGATCTCTGCTCCCACCCGTCTGTTAAAATGAATGCCATCTCGCTGAAAAGCTCTACCAAAACCTGCTTTATGTACCTCCCTGTTTACCTCAACCACTTCGAAACGCTTCTCCAGGCTTAACTTTCTTATGTCCTGATTAACTGTCACCACGTCCTTTTCCATCTCTGTTCAATCCTAGCACCTCTGGTACTGTGTATCCAACTATCTGCGTCTGCTGTGCTATCTCCCTGATCTCGTCAACTCCCTTACCTAAGCTTTCCACCACTCCTGCAGCGTCCATTTAGGACATCGTTTAGCCCCGCGGCTACTATTACCATACTGCGCTCTGCGGAATTCTTCAACAGCCTATTCTTACTCTCTTTTAGCACTGCCCTCATTGTTCTCCCTGGGAAGGCTCCAATCAACACTCTTGTCACCCCTTACACGTTCCAAGATATCTCGCTTGTACCTGTTCATGTTAGAATCTCCGGCGATAAGCACCTGGGCCTTCTCTCTCCCTCTCCCAACTGTTGGCTCCTGCTTTCGGTTATCTGTGTCCTTATCTCTGGGATTTTCATTCTTCCTTACTTCTTCCTTTTTTTCCAGCGTCTTAGCTGCTTCTAAATAACTCTGACGGTTCGGATCCGCCTGACCTACTTTTCTTATGCCTTCCATGCCAGTGCTGGCCCCTGCCACGTGGCCCGCATTGGAATGTTCATCCTCGTTGGTCCCAAGGATAAAGTCGGCCCCCTTTTTTTCAATTTGAGTAAGCTGTCCAAGCAGTTTCTGATCTTCCGCTCTTAACAAACTTACTTCATTTTATAAATCATCCACACGAGACACTAAATTGCCCCTTTTTTGATCAAATCTATCTAGACGCGCACTCAGTACGCAACACCGACACAAAAAGTCGCTGCCTTCCGCTTCACCCACAGAGTCAAAACGCGTTTCCTTGAAATTAACCTGCGCCTTACACTTAGTACACTTTACCTTCTTTTGATTGCACACCTTAAGCGCTCATCGACTGAACTATATCTATTACGAATTCTCAGAATATACAAATTGCCAAAAGAAGGCACAAGAAACGACTAGCAAACACGCGTTAAAAACCAATTCTGCGAATGCCAATAGCCTAGAAAAAAAAATATTTATCTAAACAAAATAGCTAAATAATGAACGCCAGGAAAACCTAGCTGCCGGCACGAAAAACCAGGCCACTAGGACCAAGAGCTAAAATCTATTATTTTAGCTGCACCTAACCTGACTAGCTGAAAACGAAATAAAGTAATAAAAGAAAGAACTCATCTATTTGACGCTTCGGAAGGTCCCGCTGTCGCCAGTCCGTCCGTTTCCGGTAGCCACGTGCAATCGGAGGAGCGATGGAACACGCGTTCGCACCACACGGCTGTCACCTGTCAACTCTGAGGGTCATCTGAGGGTCAACTGAGGGTTATCTTTGAGCGCCACGTAGCGGTCAATCCGTGAAACGTAGCGGCGATCGGTTAGCCCATTGAAATCGAGCGCGCGCTTGAGGCATGTGACCATACTATGTGCGCATTGTTACGAGCTGGGGGTGGCGAAGGGTGGCTGATTATTGCTCTGATGGGGCAGGGAGAGATAGGTCACCACCGCCTGTGGGAGGGGGGGGAGGAGGGGGGAGGGCTAACGTACCCCTGATGTTTATGTTGTACTCCGTCATTGCCCCGGACCACCCCTTCGGTGGTGGTGGACGACGGCTGTGGTTGCGGCGCCCGTTTTTCTCTCCCTCTTCTTTTTTTTTTCGTGTCTATATTCTCTTCTCTCCGCACGAGGCAGCGAAAGTGACTCAGCTACATAGCCAGTAGTTAGGCCAGGCCCGTGCATTTTCTTTTCTTCCTACAGCCACAACAACAGCAACAACGACATTAGCGTTTGCACTACCTTCGGTTTCCTACAGTCTTCAAGTGGGTGGCGGGTGTACATACGAACGCACACAATGCTCGTTCCGCATGCCTTTTCTAAAGCATGGCGAACGCCTTGAGGCACGTTAAGGCGGAAATCTTTATAGTGTCATGAATATGCGTCTTCGCGTGCGTCTGTCCGTCCACAGAAAGTCACTCTACCTCTCAATCAAATGATGTTATCACCCACCGAGGAGGGACGTCATCATAAACCAAATTCATCAGTAATAAATCCAACACAAATAGCGGTCCAGTTATTAAAGGAATATAATAAAGGCAAGGCGGCAGTGTGCTGTGCGATACGTGTGCGTGAAATAACCCCATGCGGCAGAACTTTAAGAGGCCCTTCACTACTTCTCTTTAGCCTGAGTCGCTTTGCGAAGGTAAACCCTACAAACGAAATCAATTCTGAATTCTTCAGAGCTATGCTTTTCTAGGCTCATGATGAAAATCGAGTCGGCGAGATTCCGCAAGTGATAGGCACTCTGCCTCTCCTAATTCATGGTTTCAATTGGCCATGTTATTTGCAGTGTCTGAAGGTTAGATGGACAAGATTTGTGAAATCATCTGGTATCCGTGGATACCAACCCTAACCAGGTGTGCCAATGTTTGGCACTTTGCGGGGCTTTTCTTTTCCATCCCATGCGACGGTCTAGCTATGCCTTTTAGGCCTAGCCAGGAGTACGGCCGGATTAAAGCCAACCCATTTACGCAAATGACGACTGCAAGGGGCTACGACCCGGAATCCATGCAAGTCTTGGAAACCCAGTCTGCGAAGCAAGAACCGGCCGTTTTTGACGATTTCACCGAATACAACACCAGGAAGAAGTTGGAGAAAGATCGAAGCTACGAACCGAGAGTTGCGCTGCCATGTCCGCGGGAACGCTGGCAGCTGTCCTGCCGCATCTGTGAAGCAGCAACCGGCGTCGCCACCTCGCCAGCAATGGAAGCCGGCGGTAGTTCCAAAGTCTGAGAGAGAATACTCCGTGATTATACTCAAGCCTAGAGACACGCTAAACAGAAGTCTACAAAGGAAGCAACAAAATCGAAGAAGCCCTCTACGCAGTTACAGGGATCCCTCAAGCTGCGAAGGAGCTATACATCTGGCCTGCAAGGGATCAAAACATCGTAATAATAGGCGTCCAGAATCCTCTTTAAATAAGGCATACGCTCGCTGTAGAAAGCTTTGCTATTGGCGGCTAGAAATGTGCGGTTCAAACTTATTTCGAACCAACCAAGAACTCTTGCTGTGTGGTTATCCGGGTGCATCCCCGTGTTACAAAGATATTTCCAAAGCCATCCACTAGCCCGAGGCCAAAGTTGTTGGCGTACGCACTAGGCACGCCCACCGCAGCAGTGCTTACGTTCGAGGGACGCACAGTGGTTTTCCACATGTTCTACTGGGGCGGAGCTATTCCGGTGCGTCTCTACCGGAAGACTACCCTGGCCTGCGCCCGAAGCTGCGTCGTCGGAGACAGGGCAGTTGTTTGCCCGAATCCAGAAACAAACCACTGCCATGCGTGCGCAAGACCAGCCCAGAAGATGGACATGAATGCAAATCTAAGTGCCTAATCTGCGGAGAGTCCCACCTCACGGGCTCCAAGGAGTTCGTCAGAAAATACAGATATCCTAACCGAAACGCTACAAGCGGGGCTACAAGAGGGGGGCGCAAGTTCAACCGAGACGACAGAGGCAGCCAACTCAAGAATATACCCCTACCTGCCGGAGCAAAAGGAGGGGAAGGCAAGCGTCCAGCAACCATGAACAGAAACAGCCAGGGGACGCCGGCTGCTGCTGCCGCCGTAGCCAATGCCAAGGTGAGCTGGGCTAGAGTCGCTATTTCCCCCCTCCCTCGTTGGCTGATCAAATACTTAGGGTCGAAAATTTGAGATTAAAACAGGAATTTCAAAAGTTAAATGAAGCGCTGAACACCATGAGTAGCTGGTGTAAGAAACCGATAGCGACTGTGGCCCTTTCTTGGAAGAGGAGATGGAAGTGGAAAATTCAAAGCTTTCCACCTCGCCAGCGCTAAATAAGCGAACGACAAGTCATTTGACTTTTTAACTGAGCAAGAGGTTAGAGAAATCGTCAGACAGAAAAGTAGGGAGCTAGAAGCGAGACTGGAGCAGAATTTTGAAGAGAGGTTGGCTCAAATTGAGCAAAGCTTATATCGATGCGCGGATAATCCAGATCGAACAAAATCTGGAACAAAAGATCGAGCGTGAATTTTGGAGAAATTTGGAGAAATAAAATTAAATATAGAACAATACATTCAGGATGCAGACAAAAAGAACATTCAGGCCTCGCATTCTCTACAAGCTTCAGTCGTAAGAAATCAAAATCCACAGAAAGTTGCAGAAAATGGCAGATGGCCCTCGAGTAAAAATGACTCAAATATCTGGGAAAAAGAGCAGCAAACGCATAATAGAGGAGGAACCTCAAGAGGGGGACAGCCACAAAGCACCGTCCACATAGCGCTGACTCAACATGGCTAAACGTGACAAGCACAAATTAGAAATCATGCAATGGAGTTGCAAGAGTTTTAGGAGAAAGAGCGAAACGCTACGACAGTTCAAAAAGAGGTAGACCTAACGCCTGAAATAACTGCTTTGCAAGATGTAGGTACAGAAGATACAGTACCCACCAATTCAATCCGTCTACCTACATTCTCGTGCACAAAGAGTGCGTGGCCGTTACAATAGATTTGGAGTTAAGAGAAGAAATTGAGCATACATCTATTCAACTGCTACCGAACAAACGGTCCAGCAAAAGTGTGTTTATTCTAAACATTTATAGCAAGCAGCAACAACGCCAAGCCACTTTTCACGTAATCTTCCTCAAGGCGTTGCGGACAGCCAGCGGATCACCTTGAGGGGTGGTTGGGGACTTCAGCGCTCACAGCTACCAATGGGGATACCATAAGGAGCACGGAAAAGGCAGGAAATTAGACGCGGCCATAGCTGACGCGGCACTAACTACCCTGACGGCCCGCTGTACCCTAATAGAATAGTAAATAGCGTTTCCCGAAACACGTGCACGGACGTTTCGTTAGTCAGGAAAGCTAAAACATACAGATGTTACAATACAGAATAAACTCTTGGGAGCGATAACTGCATTCCAAAAATCGAATTAGATTTTAACGAAATTCGAAAAAAGAGAGGAGCAGCTTGCGTCGTCGATTGGACAAAGCTCAGGGAAGCGGCAACCCCGGCACTCGGTGCCGGCGCATCAAAATACGAAAATTGGGTCAAATCGCTAATTCAAACCAAGAACCGTTTCACGCGCAAACTCCGGACCACAATAGGTGCCCCGCAGTAGACAACCACATCTTACACTTGTGGGAAGCCAGGAGATCTCTTACTAAGACATGGAAAAAACAAACACAACCGTAAGCTTAAAATCAGAATTGTCCAGATAACCAAGCAGGCGGAAACATACGCGTGGCCTAACAAAAGCCAACTAGATATCCAGATGCGATTCCCTCAGAGGTACCATCAGCACGAAAAGTACATGGAGCCTTCTGAGGTGCCGCATAGAATATAGCAGGAACTTGAGGAGGGCACTCAATGAGTTCAAAGGCGCGTACGAACAGCTCGCCGACAAAATAAAACAGATACCTATGTGCGACCGTAGGCGAAGATGAGCAATTTATAACATATACTGGAGAGAAACAATTCACAGTGCCTTAGCGCCAAGAAGATTGCGCAAGCAAGAGAGGCGAAGTGTCTCTAATGGAAGACGACACCACCTGTTAGGGTGCCTCGATGAGCGCGCCTTATTTTCGCCCAACCTTCTCATAGCGCTTCAGAAGCGTTACTGGTATCTGCAATACCAATCTTGAACGCGCACCAGGGAACGCCGTGAAAAAGGAGCGATAAAGTACCATCCAAACGCACACTTCTCGGAGAAAGTAGGAGATACAGCGCCTTTCCTCCAGAAGTCTAATCTTGCCTAGCGTTCCTGCCTTCTGCAATCCCAAACTTGAAAGCCATATAGCTAGTGTGAGTCCTGGCTCACTCGCAGGTAGAAGGTAATACCAACGCAGAATACCATGCCCGAGAAATGCCTATCCGGGGCGAGCACGAGCCGGTAGAGCTAACGCATCCGGTTACCAGCTTTCGTGAGATAACCCGTATGTACCGCGAGGAAAGGTGCAGACTGCCAGAACCGCACCCCAAACTAACCAGGCAACAACAGACAATCCTGCGTTGAGCACAGGCGAGATCGCTTGTGCATTCCGTACTGATGAACCGCATGTACCCTTGCGGAACAAGATATGCTCTGTCCTTTTTGCAGAAAAGAAAAAGGCACCCTGCCGCACGCTTTGGCAGCATGCACAGAACTCAAGACCCCCCCCCCCCCTTCTCCCCTTACTACCAAAACCACCAATCCCCAACCCCTTGAGCGATGGCAGACCTTGTTATCTAGCCCCACCCTATCCATCCAGCTCGCACTGACAGACAGAGGTTAGGAGCTATTGGGAACATACGCGTCCCGCAACTAGGGAACCACAACGCCTGGTGAAAGCATGCACCACCGAAATATTTTTGGCCCGAATAAATCTTATCCCTCCTCCTCCTGCAAACTTGAACACGCGCCAAGGAAGGCCACGCGACAGCCGCCCCTTCTAGACACCATAGCAAAAGTATGGTGGCAAAAGCGACACACTTGCGTGAGCTCAAATATGGAGGCGTAGAGCGTAGAGAAGAGAGGAGTCGCTGGAGAAAGATTTGATGTTGGGAAAGGTTGAGGGTCGCCGGAGAAGGGGTAGGCAGCGAACGCGATGGTTAGATGGCATCCTCGAGGCACTCCAGATGAAGTTATGTGACGTTAGGAAGATAGTGAGAGACCGGAAAGCGTGGCGTGACATGGTCAATAGGGTCACGAAGAGTCGGACACGACTGAACGACTGAACTGAACTGAGAGCCGGCAATGACCCTTTCAAAGAATGTCCTTACAATCGGAGCGCCGAAGTGGAGGGCGCGCATCGAGGCACGCTACCATGGATAGATGGATGGAATATAGGAGCGTCCCCTTTGGAACGGGGTGGGAGAAGTAGCTATCATGCTCATTTTACTACCTATATCTTAATTATTGATTTAAATTGATTAACTAAAGCACAATTCTATTTATTAAATTTTCGTTTCTACATTACTAACATTATGACACTTCTCTGCTTTTAGGCCACCAATCTTCCAGTCGTTTTTTGCTAGTTTCCACCGCTGGTTTATTCACCCGGCCAGGGGTATCTCTAAACCCCAGAGCTTGAGGTGACTGCGCCTGCATCAACTTTCGGATGGATGCCATTACCTTCGAGTATAATATTACGGTGGTAATAATATGGTGCATAACATCAGCACACCTAGTGGGAGAAGCAAAGCGCCCGGCTTGCTACGAGCCACGCTACGCTGAAGAGCCGACTTTACAACACGCTCTTGACTCCCTTCCACGGAGCCGTGACGTCACGCCAGTTGCCACCAGCATCCCGGACGCTGCTTTCGGCCGCCTGGCGTTCGCGTTAAATCTGTTGCGGCTGCTTGTCATAATGACACCAAGGTGCGCGTTTGTTGCAAGCTTTTTGCATTCGGTAATTATTAGGGAGCTTGGCTAACACTCGAGTATATATTTTTTCTCGTACCACCGAGGCATGCACCACCATATGTAAGGCTGCGTTTAGATTTGTAAACAGCGTTCTGAAATACATGAACGTATTAGTTTGTAGCCGCCTCCACACGACAGCTTCTCTATTATTTAGTCTAACATCTGGCGGAGGTACCAGTCTACATCCCAATTTTTAATGATCGATGACTTCGCAAATGCTTTTGTACAAATACTTTTATTTGCAGGAAGGGTTGGAAGAGGCCAAATTCATTTTTTGCTTAACGTCTTCATTTTTCAGTCCGCAGGTTTTATTTGCGCTGTACTGTGATTTTTATTGTTTACAATTTTACAAATTTTGTTCAAAACAACGTTTGTTGCAGCACGCACTACATGCCGCACTAGAGTTTCTGGTGTGCGACCATTCTCGCATGTTTCCATGGCGACATCTCGCAGAAATGAAATGGCAGTAGAGGTAACAATTGCTTGTTGGTTGCTAGATGCAAGGAATGCGTTTCCATTTTCACCCATGGTGAGGTTTTCAACAACAAGCATCGTAGCCAGCACCATGTGCACCGTGCATGGTTGTGGAAACTTTAACCTACCTCTGGACAGGTTGGCAATAATTCTGTAAGATTCAATTTCTACATCCTTATTTTCCAGAATGAGTGCGCTGCGGCGAAATGCACAGGACAGTTTTTTTAGGGTGGCATAGACACAGTAGCCAGCTATATAGGCAACGACTTCCGTGTTATGCTCTGGGATTGAGATTTCCTTCTCTGAAATGAGCACTGAAAAGTTCTGCGGTGGCATTTCTTCGTCGCTCTCGCTGTTGTGGTCTGGCTCTGGAAGCATCAGTAGCTTTTGCAACCGAATGTTTTTTTCAGACTCTAAAAGCTGCCTCACAGAAACTTTGTAATGCGACCCACAAAGCTGCCGGTAGCGGCCGAAATGGTGTTCAAGAGTGTTCGTCTGGAACTTTCCCAGCAGAACCTACTTCAGTTTGGGTTCCTGCAGGCAGTATCGCGACAGCTCAGTAAGGGAGTAGCACGTCAGTCTCGAAGCACAGTGGGTTTCTTTCGTCATGCAGCCACTGGTCATGTTAACACTGCGCCAGCCGTCCAGCCAGTCTACGATATCATTCAAGAATATCATCTGTTGAACATATATACTGAACTGATTGGATGCTGAAGGGGGTCATTAAGACGACAACCTCTGGAAGGGGTGTTTACAATCACTATCTTCCACCATGTTGCTATGATATTAATGAAGAGAGCTTGTCCTCTTGAAGAGAGCTGTTGAGCTGGAATTTGCAATTTTAAGTGCTTCGCCCCACAATTCAAGTGCGTTTGAGACAAATTGGTCGATGACATCTAACGCCAACTTTACATTTTGTCTCTCCGTGGGAGTTGGCGTTGGAATGTAACCTGTAGACGAGCTTTAGAATCGACGTCTTTTCCAGCGCATATAGCTGCCGAACGCCATCAAATGATGCTGCTTTCATTCTGGGAAGCCCATCGGGAAGTACTCCAGAGAGACTCATTTCAGGAAGGCAAAAACATGCTCCTTGGTTCTTGCGTTTTAGCCAATTGTTACGCACGCATTTAAGTATATGCACAGGGCCAATGACATAATAGAGGGGACGGCTTTTATCGGCTGGGTGGGGATATACGATGCTCACTTCTCGTTTTTTAGAGAAAAACGACATTTTCCGATTTAGTGAGTTGTCAGTAATTACAGCCATTACCTTAAGGCTCAATAATTCAATTTCCAATATTATCTTCTTGCAGTAACAACGCAGGATTTCAGAATTCATTCTACCCACTGGCAAAACATTAGTAACGTCTTTGTTTGCTGAGAGAAGCGACTGTATCATGAAAACGTGGGCAGTTGTGGCTGCTTCATGTGAATTCGCCGAAAATCCTACTGTGCTTTCTCCTTTATAGTCATAGTACGCTTTAATGTAAATTTCATCAATCATTAAAGTCAACGTCTCTTCGTGGGGCTCCATGAACTTCACCCTTTCGCGGATGAAGGACAAAAAGTGGGCAACGAGTCACCGCCATATTTCGAGCAAGCGCGGCGCAAAGTAGAAGAATGAGGCAATGTTAACATAGACGCTGATCTCGGCTAGGTATCAGCGTGGGGAGGAATTGAGTGCAAAATGCTGAAAAAAGCTAAACTATCAGCACTATTTGAAGAATAGGACCAGCGAGAGGAAGAGTGATTTGCTCCTTTAGAAGTCGAATCAAGGCACTTCGTTCTTTCGTTGTGTCACTCTCCTCTGATAGGTCATTAAGCAAGGAGCCAATGTGCTGCAATAATGGTGTTTTTGATGCAAATAATTCTTCTAATGTTTCAGTCGTATACTTTTTCAACTGTTCTAACAGTACGGACAATGTACAAGTGTCACGAACGTCTTCTAAAATTGCCCCTCTACAGGGTAAGAAATCCAATTTGGTTATGGCTGCTGACAATGAAAGGGACAGATCAGCATATACTGTGACGGAAAACCTAACATTTGGCGAAGGATTATCTTCGATGCATAGAAACATCACACAGGGACTGTTGACACTGATCGTCCAGAAGTCACAATTGCAAATTCCACAAAGTTTGCGCTTGAGATCTTGAAATGATGCTATCGCATTTCTTTGCTATTCGTTTTCGTGCGTGTCCATAGAGCTCCTGATGGCTCTGCTCAAGGCCTCGTCTCCTATTCGACCTCGTTTTCAGGCTGAGGATTCACGTCGATTCCGCTTCGAGCTCAAGTAAGCTGGGCAGTTCGGGAAAATAGATAGTACGCATTGGACATTAGATGAACTCTCTCACTGTCAACTGTCAGTCTTTCCTGTTCCTGCATCGAAGTGTGATAGCATCTTGATTAGGTCATTCTCTTGGAAGTGAAGTTCAGAAGCCTGCCCAATGTATGAAAATATTGTAGTCACTTATTGCCGGTATATAGACACACTATTACATAATTTGCGTGTTATTAGGCAGTCCAGCACAGTACTGCATACTTCTGCTCATTAGCCCTGCCCTGCCGTAGTCACAGTTTACTAAGAATGCCAGTCTTTTCACGCCAAACATTATTTAAGGCTTCCTGACCTTCTGGTCGAGCACGCGGGACATTAGGGGTACGACATAAAATTCAGTTTCTCATCTTTGAATGCACGCTAGGTGTGAAATGCTTCCGTGGAATGGCCCTAATCCATGATTCCCTCCTACTGGAATCCTTTGGAACAGCCAAAACACGCACATGGAACCAGTGTCATAGTTCCCGCTACACCCAGGAACACAACACCGCCCAGTGTTACGCCACGTCAAGCGTAGTCTTTTGCTCAACGCCACATCCTCGTTTCATGCACCCATGATGCTGGTCACACTTCAATATTTTGCACGCAGTGATACATATAAAAATACATGCACACGAGTTCAAGCACACTTGAGCGCAGGAAAGCAACCCAAAAATAATGTCAACGCGGAGCTGTGCAGCACCATACCTAACCAACAACATAGGCAGCGGCGATTAAAAAGTTTGCTTTAAATTGCTCAAGCTTTTTCACTCGTGCCTTTTTTCGGGAACGTTCAGAATGAACGGGGGCGCCCGTCGAAGCGACAATAGTCAAGATTTTTAAAGCGAAAGCCTTTATTGGCTCATACTGTTGTAGAAAAAAAGCTATCCGCGCGAAAGGCGCAGTTGATTGGTCGACAGGGAAGTGACGTCACCAGCCACCAATTGGCGACCAACCAGAAGTCTCATCTTGTCTAGTGTTCCTGCCATCTGCAATCCCTCACTTGAACGCGTGCCAAAGAACGCCACGCGACAGGAGCGTTCCTGCCATCTCAAATCACACTCTAGAACGCGCGCCAAGGAATGTCACGCGAAAGGAGCGATCGATGGTGTGCCGTCCAAACGCCAACACTGTTGGGAGAACAGGTTGGTTGGTTGGTTGGTTGTACAACTTTTAATTCTATCTGAAATGGGCGTCCTCTTCTCCGCCAATGGCACGCGTGCCGGGGAAGACGGGGAGTCGTGCGCCCGCGGATTAGAGGCTGGCAGGTAGCCCTTGGCTTGTTGCGGCCTCTTCCGCCAGATGGATGGTGCGGTGCTGGATCGCAGGGTCCACGCTTCGCAGCAGGGTATCCCAGGCTTCTCTACTTGTAATATTTTGTCGTATCCCTGGAGATTGTGGGCACTCCCAAAATATGTGGTCGTGGGTCCCTCTCGCCCCACAGTGTTTGCAGACATCATTGTCCCTAAGGTCTGGTAGCGCGTGAAACGTCCAGACCGGGTTCATGAACTTATTAATTTTTAGCCGCCTCCACGCGACAGCTTCTCTGTTATTTAGTCTCACATCTGGCTGGGGTACCAGTCTATGTCCAAATTTTCCATTCTAGATATTTCGATGCATTGGGTAAGCACGAACAGGCTATCATCTAAGCGCCTACCATTTCTAAAGCCGTTCTGAAGTTCTCCGAGTATCTTGATACTTTTTACCAATGCTTGCACATTTATTTCCCCGCCTGCATGGCCAACCTGTACATAACAGATGTTATGGTAACCGGCCTGTAGGATTTTATGTGCATCCTTTCTCCTTTCCCTTTATAAATCAAATTCTTTTTACTCTGCTGCCAGTTATCCGGAATTTGCTTATTCGTTATGACTGTTTCTGGAGCTTTTAGCAACGTTTCCATACTTTTTGGACCCAGTTCTGTAATCAGCTTGATCGTAATTCCATCTATTCGTGTAGATGTGTTTTTAGGAATACTTTTTCTGGCTTTTTCCAGTTTAGATTGGTCAGTTCTAAGCTGCTTTGTATTCTGCTACCCTGTGTTTCTTCCTGATTACCCTATCGTCGATCTTAAATGACTTGGCTATAACTGATGTAATGTAGTTCACTGCGTTGTCTCCCTTTAAGGTATGTCACCACCTTTGAAAAGGCATTTTTTTTTTTTTAAATGACATTTTTTCTTTTTTAGATTTAGAGAGTCCCCAAACATTCAAGAATGTTTTGCAGCAAGAATCATGTTCGTATCTTATTTAGTTCAAAAGTTATAGCTAACTTTCCAACAGATGATGAACAGTTCCGAAACCGAAACTGATGTGGTTTTGTAACAGAAACTGGTAACTCAAAGATAATCTACGGCGCATATTGAAACTTTTATGTTTTAGTCTCATACGTAAAAGATCTTTAAAGGCAATTCGTAAGGCTTTGTTTCTTTTTAAATATTTCTTTAAATTTCCACAAGGGGGTGATGACGCTACTAACGTCTCTACAAGGATTGAAAAACTTTAATCGTGTTTTTCACAAAACTTGATTTCTTGCACTTTCTTGTTGTGCAAACAGTTGTAACTTTGAACTGAAGGAACATTTATCAATGAAACTTTGCATGCTCGTTTCTCTATTACTGACCTGTGCAATGAACTAGGATGAATGAAATCGAATGGTAAGTTTTGATGTAATCAAGTTTTATACCAAGGAATGCAAACAAAACTGACACATTTGTTTGTTTTGTTTGGAATTTGGTGTATAACATGATTCCTAATTATCGGTTGGCAAAGATCCTAGTTAGTTGCACAGCCTAGTTATTTGGCTAACTCTGTGCCAAAAATTTTAGGATTTCTGCTCTACATTCGCTAGTTTGCGTAACAGCCATGTTTGGACCATTTTTTGTCAATAACAAATACTAGCATCATTTTTTAAACTCTTTTGCTTTTGAATATCATATAAAACGATGCTTTATAAGGTCAGTGTGAAATAAAAATATAATGGTCAAAATTTAAAAAAAATTTCAAAAAGGTGGTGACATACCTTAAACAGTTTCCCTCGTTATCTTGAATCCGATCCTGCTTTCTTTGATTCTTCTTCCCTAGCCAGCTTATATGATTCGAGAATTTTCTTGCTCCGCCTCTAGAGGCACCATGTATGTCAGCCATTCAGCGATCGGTGGACTGCCTTATTTTACTTTGGACGAGGGCCTGCACCTCAAGTTTCTTTTATCGATTTCCTCCTGAGATACCTGTGCTTTCTTTGCCATTCGGTTTTCCATGAAGCAGCCCGTCGTTGTTCAATAGCTTCCCTTATTTCCTTGTTCCACAAGCTCCGTAGCTTCCTCTTTCCATTCCAGCGGTTTGCTACTTTCACCTCCTTAATTTTGCTCCTTATGAGTAATTCTACCTGTTCATAATCCCATTCTTCCATGGGGCTTTTCTCTATTGCTTCCTCTATGTATGCTGCTTTCTGCGCTATTTGATTGTCGTTTAATTTCGCGTTTACGTTTTGTCTAAGTTCCATTTCTCTATTCATCAAGGGCCCTATCTGCAGAGTAATACGTTTATGATCCCTTCCAAGACTACACTCCCCTTCTTCGTCTATTTCCATTTTTTGTGACCTTGCTATAAATTTCTTGCGACATTAGACAGTAGTCCATGGTCGTCTGCCAGGTGCGGATTTCCCACGTAATTTGGCCTTCACTTTTTGTTTTTCTATTTACGATAATAAGATCGCGTCGCTCAAAGAAATCTAGAATTAGCTACCCTTTACAATCCGTGTATCCTTCCAGATCGACGATGTAGCCGTTCATGTCCCCCAGCAGAATAATATTGGCCCCGTTTCGAAACTGGCTTATATCGTTGAGACATTCAACAAGATTCTTGCTTTCTTGCCTGCATTGATGGCCTGTTCCTAAATAACTACCCCTAGCCATGTCCTTATGCCAGCAATTGTTTCTGAAACCCAGATATGTTCTTTACAAGATGATTTAATTGTTTGCCAATTTGTTCCCTGGTGTATCAACATACCTACCCCTCCATCCTCTCCGTTTTTCCGTTCTCTTCTGTTGCACCCTTCCCAGACGTAGCCTTCTATAAACGGCGTATCTTCTATATCTCTAAG
The DNA here is from genome assembly GCF_055883805.1 of Amblyomma maculatum. Classification (NCBI taxonomy): domain Eukaryota; kingdom Metazoa; phylum Arthropoda; class Arachnida; order Ixodida; family Ixodidae; genus Amblyomma; species Amblyomma maculatum. Next base: position 176,046,485 of record NC_139347.1, on the reverse strand, counting down.
ATGAGTCTCGCAAAGAGCGTACACACCTATTTTGTCATCTTTCAACTGCTGTTCTATATCTCTAGCCATTTCGCCTTTTTTCTAACTCCTTGCATGTTTATGTAGCTGAATTCAGTGCTTAATTTCTTTTTTGTACTTTTCTTTCTCGACCTCCTCCTTGCCATTTGTGGGGGTTCAGCCTCCGTTATTACACTTTCTTCTGCTTCACTTCTAACTACCTCTGTGCACGGAGTCCTCGCGCACCCCCTGAGAAAGCTACAGCCCTACCTGCCAGGCGCCAGCCGACCTCTGCTCCCACCCATCTGTTAAAGTGAATGCCATCTCGCTGAAAAGCCCTACCAAAACCTGCTTTATGCACCTCCCTGTTTACCTCAACCACTTCGAAACACTTCTGCGTGCTTAACTTTCTTATGTCTTGATTAACTGTCATCACGTCCTTTTCCAGCTTCCCGTTCAATCCTAGCACCTCCGGTACTGTACATACAACTATCTGCGCTTGCTGTGTTATCTCCCTGATCTCGTCAACTCCCTTAGCTAAACGTTCCACCATTCCTGCAGTGTCACTATTTAGGACATCGTTTATCCCCGCGGCTGCGATCACCTACTGCGCTCTGCGGAATTTTTCAACAGCTTATTTTTACTCTCTTTCCGGACAGCCCTCATTGTGCTCCCTGGGAAGGCTCAAAGTAACACTCTCTTATCACCCTCTACACGTTCCAAAATATCTCGCTTGCACCTGCTCATGTAGAATCTCCGGCGATAAGCACCTGGGCCTTCTCTCTCCCTCTTCCAACTGTTGGCTCTGCTTTCGGTTATCTGTCTCCTTATCTCTGGGATTTTCATTCTTCCTTACTTCTTCCTTTTTTTTCCGGCTTCTTAGTAGCTGCTTCTAAATAACTCTGTGGGTTCGGATCTGCCTGACCTACTTTGCTAATGCCTTCCATGCCAGTGCTGGTCGCAGCCACGTGGCCCGCACTACAATTTTCGTCCTCGTTGGTTCCAAGGATAAAGTCTGCCACTTGTTATTCAATTTGAGGAAGCTGTCCAAGCAGTTTCTGATTTTCTGCCCTTAACAAACGTACTTCATTTTCTAAATCATCCACAAGAGACTCTAAACAGCCCCTTTCTTGATCAAATCTATCTAGACGCGCACTCAGCACACAACACCGACACAAAAAGTCGCTGCCTTCTGCTTCACCTACAGAGTCAAAACGCGTTTCCTTGAGATATTCTGCGCCGCACACTGAGTACACTTTACCTTCTTTTGATTGCACGACTTAAGCATGTATCGACTGAACTATATCTATTACCAATCCTCAGAATATACAAATTGCCAAAAGAAGACACAAGAAAAGACTAGCAAACAGGCGTTAAAATCAATTCTGCGAATGCCAATAGCCAAGAAAAAAGTATTTATCTAAATAAGATAGTTAAAGAATGAACGCCGAGAAAACCTAGCTGGCGGCATGAAAAACCAGGCCGCTAGGACAAAGAGCTAAAATCTATTCCTTAGACTGCACCTAACCTAACTTGCTGAAAACGAAATAAAGTTAACAAAAGAAAGAAATAATCTATTTGACGCTTCGGAAGCTCCCGCTGTCGCCAGTCCGTCCGTTTCCGGTAGCCACGTGCAATTGGAGGAGCGATGGAACACGCGTCCGCACCACACGGCTGTCAACTGCCAACTGGATGGATGGATGGATGGATGGAATATAGGAGCGTCCCCTTTGAAACGGGGTGGTAGCAGTAGCTATCATTCTCATTTTTCTTCATATATCTGAATTATTGATTTAGAACTGTTAACTAAACCATCATTCTATTTATTAAATTTTGTTCCTACATTACTAACATTATGTCACTGCTCTGCTTTTAAGCCACCAATCTTCCAGTCGTTTTTTGCTAGTTTGCACCGCCGGTTTATTCACCCGGCCACTGTTATCTCTAAACCCCAGAGCTTCAGGAACAGTGATTGCGCCTGCACCAAATTCCGGATGGATACCATTACCTTCGAGTATGATATGGGCAATTGTTTCACCGGAGTTTCCACATACAGCACATGCGTTATCTCCATTGTTAAATTTCTTTTTGTTGCTGCGTGTTCTAAGGCACCCTGATCTAGCTTCAAAAAGCAGGGCACTGCCTCTTGAGTTATCAAAAAAATCTTCCTTCCTGATCTGCATTTTCCACTTTCGGTATAATTCCACACTGTTTCGTTTCCATTGAATTTATCCAATTTCTACCTTCTGTGTTTTTCACCTGTTGCTTAATGCTCTTTATTTCTCCGTCCTTGTTACTAGCATACCTACTAGTTAGTCTCCCAGTTCTTTTCCTCCATTGTGAGTCAACGCTTTTTAGGTACAGGTATTTAAATACTTTAGCTGCCCAACTGTTACTGTCCAATTTCCTCAGGCGTTACTCATATAATATTTTACTCTGAGCTTCCCGCACTTCGAAAGATGCCCAGCCCGTATCTCCCTGTACCGCCTCATTTGCAGTTTTGCCGTGGGCACCTAGTGCTAATCGTCCAACGGATCTCTTATTTGTTTCTAATGTCGACTGTACCTCTGAGTTTAGGCACAAAACCGCATTTACGAAAGTAAGTCCAGGCACCATAATTCCTTTCCAAATACCCCTCAAAACCTCATACCTATTGTATCCCCACAATGCCTTATGCTTCATTATCCCGGCATTCCTTCGCCCTTTGGCCTTGAGTGATTGCTCATGGTTTCCAATGTATGCCAATCCTTCGTTTAATCATACCCCCAGATATTTATATTCTGCGACTCTAGGTATTTCAAGGCCTTGTATTTTAAGACCCTGATCAGTTGAGCCGTTGAAAATTATCAGACCCGACTTAACTGCGCTGAAACTGAAGCCTAGAGCGTCCCCTTCGTCTCCGCAATACTTAACTAGAGTTTGCAATTCTTCCAGACTCTCAGCAAGCAGCACAATATCGTCTGCATACATCAAACCGGGGAGGCGCTGCTCTACCGCCTTTCCACCTAATCTGTATGAGAGGTTAAAACCTAGGTTACTATCTTGTATCCTCCGTTCCAGGTTTATCATATAAAGCATGAACAGGACTGGTGATAGAGGACAGCCTCGTCTTAATCCTTTGCATACTTTGACATCCTCCGTACTTCTTATCCCTTCCCACGTAATTTCTACTTTGTTATCCCGACATATTTCCTGTAAGAACTCTATTATCTCATAACCGATACCTTTTTTTAATATGTTACACAGGAGTTCCCTGCTTACGTTGCCGTACGCCCCGTTTATGTCCAGGAAGGCCAAATACAAAGGTCTATTTTCCACTCTAGATATTTCAATGCATTGCGTAAGCACGAACAGGGTATCAACTAAGCGGCTACCATTTCTAAAGCCGTTGTGAAGTCCTCCGAGTATTTTGTTACTTTTAGCCCATGCTTGCACCTTCAAATTTCACCGCCTGCATGGATAACCTGTACATAACAGATGTTATGGTAATCGGCCTGTAGGATTTTATGTGCATCCTGTCTCCTTTCCCTTTATAAATCAAATTCATTTTACTCTGCCGCCAGCTGTCCGGAATTCGCTTATTCGTCACGACTGTTTCCAGAGCTTTTAACAACGTTTCCTTACTTTTTGGACCGAGTTCATTAATCAGTTTGATCGGAATTCCATCTGTTCCTGTAGATGTGTTTTTAGCAATATTTTTTCTGCCTTTTTTAGGTTTAGATTGGTCAGTTCTAATCTGCTTTGTATTCTGCTACCTTGTGTTGCTTCCTGATTTGCGGAGGTTACCCTATCTTCGCTCTTGAATGACTCGGCTATAACTGATGTAATGTAGTTCACTGCGTTATCTCCCTTCAAACAATTTCCCTCGTTATCTTGAATCCGATCCTGCTTTCTTTGATTCTTCTTCCCTAGCCAGCTTATATGGTTCCAGAATTTTCTTGCTCCGCCTCTAGAGGCATCGTGTATATCAGCCATCCAGCGATCGGTGGACAGTCTGATTTTACTTTGGACGAGGGCCTGCACCTGAAGTTTTTTTTGTCGATATGATTCCTATTTTTGGTCGATTTCCTCCTGAGATACCTGTGCTTCCTTTGCCATTCGGTGTTCCCTTGAAGCAGCCCGTCGTTGTTCAATAGCTTCCCTGATTTCGTTATTCCACCAGCTCCGTGGCTCTCTCTTTCCATTCCAGCGGTTTGCTACTTTAACTTCGTGAATTTTCCTCCTTATGAGTAGTTCTACCTGTTCATAATCCCAGTCTTCCATGGGGATTTTCTCTATTGCTTCCTCTATGTCTGATGCTATCTGGGCTATTTGATCGTCGTTTACTTTTGCGTTTATGTTTTGTCTAAGTTACATTTCTCTTTCATCAAGGGCCCCATCTTCAGATTAATACGTTTATGATCACTTCCCAGACTACACTCCCCTTCTTCGTCTGTTTCCATTTTTGTGACCTTGCTATAAATTTCCTGCGACATTAGACAATAGTCAATGGTCGTCTGCCTGTTGCGGAATTCCCACGTGATTTGGCCTTCACATTTTGTTTCTCTATTTATTATAACTAGATCGTGTCGCTCACAGAAATCTAGCATTAGCTTGCCGTTACAATCCGTGTATCCATCCAGATCGTCGATGTGGCCGTTCATGTCCCCCAGTAGAATAATATTGGCCCCGTTTCCAAACTGGCTTATATCGTCACTGAGACATTCAACAGGATACCTGTTTTCTTGCCTGCATTGATGTCCTGTTCCTAAATAAACTACCCCTAGCCATGTCCTTATGCCGGCAATTGTTCCTGAGACCCAGAACTGAGGGTCATCTTTGAGCGCCACGTAGCGGTCAATCCGTGAAACGTAGCGGCGATCGGTTAGCCCATTGAAATCGAGCGCACGCTTGAGGCATGTGACCATACTATGTGCGCATCGTTACGAGCTGGGGTTGGCGAAGGGTGGCTGATTTTTGCTCTGATGGGGCAGGAATAGAGTTTCTTACTCTTACCTAGAGGGAAAGCTATGCTGCCGTCTATGGGCGTTTACATGGAGTTTCCAGACGGCGAGTTCAGCCACCACGGGCGCTCAAAGCATCATGGGCCGGTGAGCTACCGAGTGCAGAACTACAACTTTTGGCCAAAACTAATGCAAAGATAAACGTTGTTCTACCGTAAATAATGTCCTAAGATTGAATATTGTGACTATAAAGTACAAAAAGAGAGAGAAACAGAATGCCAGTGTGAGATTTATCCAATATAAGCGATGGCCCTTTCTCCTATTGGCTTAGTTTTGAGCAGCACAAATACCAATATTTCGCACTTAATAGACAAACTTTGAAAAGAAAAAAAAATGTTATGAAAATATTTATCGTTGTGCCATCACTTAAGGAAGTTTTTAGTGGCATTTCGGGAAACAGAAACCATTTATTGGCGACGTCTGCTTTTGCGCCTTCGCTACTATGGCTTTCGTGGTCTATGTACGCACCTTCAAATGATGATGATGACGAAAAAGAAACATCGCAGTAACGCCACTCTACGTACTCGAGAAAAACCGACTGTCCCGCAACAAGTAGCACACCGGCCCATGATTCTTAGCGCGCCCATGGTGGCTGAAGTGCAGCGCCCTCAGCTTTCCCTCTAGTTAGTGTAAGGAACTCTATGGGGGCAGGGACAGATTGATCACCACCGCCTGTGGGAGGGGGGGGGGGGGGGAGGGGGGAGGGCTAACGTACCCCTGATGTTTATGTTGTACGCCGTCATTACACCGGGCCACCACTTCGGTGGTGGTGGACGACGGCTGTGGTTGCGGCGCCCGTTTTTCTCTCCCTCTTCTTTTTTTTTTCGTGTCTATATTCTCTTCTCTCCGCACGAGGCAGCGAAAGTGACTCAGCTACATAGCCAGTAGTTAGGCCAGGCCCGTGCATTTTCTTTTCTTCCTACAGCCACAACAACAGCAACAACGACATTAGCGTTTGCACTACCTTCGGTTCCTTACAGTCTTCAAGTGGGTGGCGGGTGTACATACGAACGCACACAATGCTCGTTCCGCATGCCTTTTCTAAAGCATGGCGAACGCCTTGAGGCACGTTAAGGCGGAAATCTTTATAGTGTCATGAATATGCGTCTTCGCGTGCGTCTGTCCTTCCAAAGAAAGTCACTCTACCTCTCAATCAAATGATGTTATCACCAACCGAGGAGGGACGTCATCATAAACCAAATTCATCAGTAATAAATCCAAAACAAATAGAGGTCCAGTTATTAAAGGAATATAATAAAGGCAAGGCGGCAGTGTGCTGTGCGATACGTGTGCGTGAAATAACCCCATGCGGCAGAACTTTAAGAGGCCCTTCACTACTTCTCTTTAGCCTGAGTCGCTTTGCGAAGGTAAACCCTACAAACGAAATCAATTCTGAATTCTTCAGAGCTATGCTTTTCTATGCTCATGATGAAAATCGAGTCGGCGAGATTCCGCAAGTGATAGGCACTCTGCCTCTCCTAATTCATGGTTTCAATTGGCCATGTTATTTCCAGTGTCTGAAGGTTAGAGGGTCAAGATTTGTGAAATCATCTGGTATCCGTGGATACCAACCCTAACCAGGTGTGCCAATGTTTGGGCACTTTCCGGGGTTTTTCTTGTCCATCCCATGCGACGGTCGAGCTAGGCGTTTTAGGCCTAGCCAGGAGTACGGCCCTATCCAACCCATTAACGCAAATGACGAATGCAAGGGGCTACGACCCGGAATCCATGCAAGTCGTGGAAATCCAGTCTGCGAAGCACGAACAGGCCGTTTTTGACGACTTCGCCGAATACAACATCAGGAAGAAGTTGGAGAAAAAGATCGAAGCCACGAACCGAGAGTTGCGCTGCCATGTCCGCGGGAACGCTGGCAGCTGTCCTGCCGCATCCGTGAAGCAGCAACCGGCGTCGCCACCTCGCCAGCAATGGAAGCCGGCGGTCGTTCCAAAGTCTGAGAGAGAATACTCCGTGATTATACTCAAGCCTAGAGACACGCTAAACAGAAGTCTACAAGGGAAGCAACAAAATCGAAGAAGCCCTCTACGCAGGTACGGGGACCCCTCAAGCTGCGAAGGAGCTATACATCTGGCCTGCATGGGATCAAATCATCGTAATAATAGGCGTCCAGAATCCTCTTTAAATAAGGCATACGCTCGCTGTAGAAAGCTTTGCTATTGGCGGCTAGAAATGTGCGGTTCAAACATATTTCGAACCAACCAAGGACTCTTGCCGTGGGGTTGTCCGGATGCATCCCCGTGTTACAAAGATATTTCCGAAGCCATCCACTAGCCCGAGGCTAAATTTGTCGGCGTGCGCACTAGGCACGTCCAACGCAGCAGTGCTTACGTTCGAGGGACGCACAGTGCCTTTCCACATGTTCTAATGGGGCGGAGCCATTCCGGTGCGTCTCTACCGGAAGACTACCCTGGCCTGCGCTCGAAGCAGCGTCGTCGGTGACAGGGCAGATGTTTGCCCGAATCCAGAGACAAACCCCTGCCATGCGTGCGCAAGACCAGCCCAGAAGATGGACATGAATGCAAATCTCAGTGCCTAATCTGCGGAGAGTCCCACCTCACGGGCTCCAAGGAGTGCGTCAGAAAATACAGATATCCTAACCGAAACGCTACCAGCGGGGCTGCTAGAGGGTGGCGCAACATCAACCGAGACGACAGAGGCAGCCAACTCAAGAATATTCCCCACCTACCGGAGCAAAAGGAGGAGAAGGCAAGCGTCCAGCAACCATGAACAGAAACAGCCAGGGGATGCCGGCTGCTGCTGCCGCCGAAGCCAATGCCAAGTTGAACTAGGCTAGAGTCGCTATTTCCCCCCTCCCTCGTTGGCTGATCAAATACTCAGGGTGAAAATTTTAGAATAAAACAGGAATTGCAAAAGGTAAATGAAGCGCTGAACGCCATGAGTAGCCGGTGTAACAAACCCATAGCGACTGTGGCCCTTTCTTCAGAAGAGGAGATGGAAGAGGAAAGTTCAAAGCTTTCCCCCTCGCCAGCGCTAAATAAGGCGAACGACAACAAATTTGGCTTTCTAACTGAGCAAGAGGTTAGAGAAATCGTTAGACAGAAAAATAGGGAGCTAGAAGCGAGGCTGGAGCAGAATTTTGGAGAGGTTGGCTCAAATTGAGCAAAGCTTATATCGATGCGCGGATAATCCAGATCGAACAAAATCTGGAACAAAAGATCTCAGCGTGAATTCGAGGAGAAATTTGGAGAAATAAAATTAAATATAGGAGAATACATTCAGGTGGCAGACAAGAAGAGCATTCAGGCCTCGGTTGAACACATTCTCTACAAGCTCCAGTCGTACGAAATCAAAATTCACCGGAAGTTGCAGGAAATGGCAGAAGGCCCTCGAGTAAAACTGATTCAAATATATGGAAAAAGAGCAACAAACGCATAATAGAGGAGAAACCTCAAGAGGGGGACAGCCACAAAGCACCGTTCACATAGCACTCACTCAACATGGCTGAACGTGACAAACAAAAATTACAAATCATGCAATGGAATTGCAAGAGTTTTAGGAGAAAGAGCGAAACGCTACGACAATACAAAATGAGGTAGACCTAACGCCTGAAATAATTGCTTTGCAAGATGTAGGTACAGAAAATACAGTACCCACCAAACAAATCCGTCTACCTGCATTCTCGTGCGCAAAGAGTGCGCTGCCGTTACAATAGATTTGGAGTTAACAGACGAAATTGAGTATACAACTATTCAGCTCCTACCGAACAAACGGCCCAGAAAAAGTGCGTTCATTCTAAACATTTATAGCAGGCCACAACAACGCCAAGCCACCTTTCCGAAATCTTCCTCAAGGCCATGCGGACAGCCAGCGGATCACCTTGAGTGGTGGTTGGAGACTTTAACGCTCACAGCTGCTAATGGGGATACCATAAGGAGCACGCAAAAAGCAGGAAATTAGACGCGGCCATAGCCGACGCGCCACTAACCACCTCACGGCCCGCTGTACCCTAATAGAATAGTAAATAGCGTTTCCCGAAACACGTGCTCGGACGTTTCGTTAGTCCGGAATGCTAATACTTACAAATGTTACAATACAGAAGAAGCTCTCGGGAGCGATATCTGCATCCTAAAAATCGAATTATATTTTAACGAAATTCGCAAAAAGAGAGGAGCATCTTGCGTCATCGATTGGACAAAGTTCAGGGAAGTGGCAACCCCGGCACTCGGTGCCGACGCATCAAAATACGAGAATTGGGTCAAATCGCTAATTTTTATAAAACCAAGAACCGTTTCACGTGCAAACTCCAGACCACAAAAGACGTCCCGGCAGTATACAACCACCTCTTACACTTGTGGGAAGCCAGGAGATCTCTTACTAAGACATGGAAAAAACAAACACACAACCGTAAGCTTAAAATCAGAATTGCCCAGATAACCAAGCAGGCGGAAACATACGCATGGTCTAACAAAAGCATCCAGATGCGATTCCCTCAGAGGCACCATCAGCACGAAAAGTACATGGAGCCTTCTGAGGTGCCGCATAGAATATAGCAGGAACTTGAGGAGGGCACTCCATGACTTCAAAGGCACGGACGAACAGCTCGCCGACAAAATAAAACAGAGATACTTATGTACGACCGTAGGCGAAGATGAGCAATTTATAACATACACTGGAGAGAAAAAATCCACAGTAGCCTTAGCGCCGAGAAGATTGCGAAAGCAAGAGAGGCGAAGTGTCTCTAATGGAAGACGACACCACCTGTTAGGGTGCCTCGATGAGCGCGCCATATTTTCGCCCAACCTTCTCATAGCGCTTCAGAAGCGTTCCTTGTATCTGCAATACCAATCTTGAACGCGCGCCACGGAACGCCGCGTAAAAGGAGCGATAAGGTACCACCCAAACGCACACTTCTCGGAGAAAGTATGAGATACAGCGCCTTTCCTCCAGAAGTCTAATCTTGCCTAGCGTTCCTGCCATCTGCAATCCCAAACTTGGAAAGCCATATAGCTAGTGTGAGTCCCGGCTCACTCGCAGGTACCAGGCAATACCACCGCAGAATACTATGCCCGAGAAATGCCTATCCGGGGCGAGCACGAGCCGGTAGAGCTAACGCATCCGGTTACCAGCTTGCGGGAGATAACCCTTATGTACCGAGAGGAAAGGTGCAGACTGCCAGAACCACACCCCAAACTAACCAGGCAACAACAGACAATCCTGTGTTGAGCACAGGCGAGATCGCTTGTGCATTCCGTACTGATGAACCACATGTACCCTGCGGAACAAGATATGCTCTGTCCTTTTTGCAGAAAAGAAAAAGGCACCCTGCCGCACGTTTTGGCAGCATGCACAGAACTCAAGACCCCCCCTCCCCTTCTCCCCTTACTACTAACACCACCAATCCCCAAACCCTTGAGCGATGGGAGACCTTGTTATCTAGCCCCACCCTATCCATCCAGCTCGCACTGAAAGACAGAGGTTAGGAGCTGTTGGGAACATACGGGTCCCGCAACTAGGGAACCACAACGCCTGGTGCAAGCATGCACCACCGAAATATTTCGGCCCTAATAAATGTTAATTCCTCCTCCTCCTACAAACTTGAACACGCGCACAGGAGCGCCACGCGACAGCCGTCGCAAAAGCGACAAACTTGCGTGAGCTCAAACATGGAGGCGTAGGGCCGATAATGACCCTTTCAAAGAATGTCCTTACATTCAGGAGCGGTGGAGTGGAGCGCGCGCATCGAGGCACCCTACCATGGATGGATGGATGGAATATAGGAGCGTCCCCTTTGAAACGGGGTGATAGAAGTAGCTATCTTGCTCATTTTACTACCTATATCTTAATTATTGATTTCGGTTGATTAACTAAATAACCATTCTATTTATTAAATTTTGTTTCTACATTACTAACATTATGTCACTTCACTGCTTTTAAGCCACCAATCTTCCAGTCGTTTTTTGTTAGTTTCCACCGCCGGTTTATTCACCCTGGCCAGTGGTATCTCTAAACCCCAGAGCTTCAGGAACATTGACTGCGCCTGCATCAACTTTCGGGATGAATGCCATTACATTCGATTATAATATGATGCATAACATCAGCACACCTAGTGGGGGAAGCAAAGCGCCCGGCTTGGCTACGAGCCACGCTAAGCTGAAGAGCCGACTTTACAACACGCTCTTGACTCCCTTCCACGGAGGCCGTGACGTCACGCCAGTTGCCCCCGGCACCCAGGACGCTGCTTTCGACCGCCTGGCGTTCGCGTTAAATCCGTTGCGGCTTCTTGTTATAATGACACCCAAGTGCGCGTCTATTGCAAGCTTTTTGCATTCGGTAAATATTAGGGAGCTTGGCTAACACTCCAGTATATATTTTTTCTCGCACCACCGAGGCATGCACCGCCATATGTAAGGCTGCGTTTAGATTTGCAAACAGCGTTCTGAAATACATGAACGTATTAGTTTGTAGCCGCCTCCACACGACAGCTTCTCTATTATTTAGTCACCAGTCTACGTCCCAATTTATAATGATCGATGACTTCGCAAATGCTTTTGTACAAATACTTTTATTTGCAGGAAGGGTTGGAAGAGGCCAATTTCATTTTTTGCTTAACGTCTTCGTTTTTCAGTCCGCAGGTTTTATTTGCGCTGCACTGTGAACTTTATCGTTTCCAATTTTACAAATTTTGTTCAAAACAACGTTTGTTGCAGCACCCACTACATGCCGCACTAGAGTTTCTGGTGTGTCACCATTCTCGCAGGTTTCCATGGCGACGTCACGCAGAAATGAAATATCAGTAGAGGTGACAATTGCTTGTTGATTGCTAGATGCAAGGAATGCGTTTCCATTTTCACCCGTGGTGAGGTTTTCAACAAGCATCGTAACCAGCACCGTGTGCACAGTGCATGGTTCTGGAAACTTTAACCTACCTCTGGATAGATTGGCAATCATTCTGTGAGATTCAATTTTTACATCCTTATTTTCCAGAATTAGTGCGCTGCAGCGAAATGCACAGGACAGTTTTTTTAGGGCGGCATAGACACAGTAGCCAGCTATATAGGCAACGACTTCCATGTTATGCTCTGGGCTCGAGATTTCCTCCTCTGAAATGAGCACTGAAAAGTTCTGCGGTAGCATTTCTTTGTCACTCTCGCTGTTGTGGTCTGGCTCTGGAAGCATCAGTAGCTTTTGCAGCCGAATGTTTTTTTCAGACTCTAAAAGCTGCCTCACAGAAACATGGTAATGCATCCCAGAAAGCTGCCGGTAGCGGCCGAAATGGTGCTCAAGAGTGTTCGTCTGGAACTTTCCTACCAGGACCTACTTCAGTTTGGGTTCCTGTAGGCAGTATCGCGACAGCTCTGTAAGGGATTAGCACGTCAGTCTCAAAGCACAGTGGGTGTCTTTCGTCATGCAGCCACTGGTGATAATAACACTGCGTCAGCCGTCCAGCCAGTCTACGATATCATTCAAGAATATCATCTGTTGACCATACATACTGCACTGATTGGATGCTGAAGGGAGTCATTCAGACGGCAGCCTCTGGAAGGGGTGTTTACGTTCACTATCTTCCACCATGTTGCTATGATGTAATGAAGAGAGCTGTCGAGCAGGAATTTGCAATTTTAAGCGCTTCGCCCCGCATTTCAAGTGCGTTTGAGACAAATTGGTTCATGACGTCTAACGCCAACTTCACATTTTGTCTCTCCGTGGGAGTTGGATAAATGGCTTTGGAATTTAACATGTAGCCGAGCTTTGGAATCGACGTCTTTTCCAACGCATATAGCCGCCGAACGCCATCAAATGATGCTGCTTTCTTTCTGGGAGGCCCATTGGCAAGTACTCCAGAGAGACTAATTTCAGGAAGGCAAAAACATGTTCCTTGGTTCTTGCGTTTTAGTCAATCGTTACGCACGCATTTAAGCATATGCACAGGGCCAATGACATAAACGAGGGGACGGCTTTTATCGGCTGGGCGGGGATATACGATGCTCCCTTCTCGTTGTTTAGAGCAAAACGACATTATTTTCCGATTTAGTGAGTTGTCAGTAATTACAGCCATTACCTTACGGCTCAATGATTCAATTTCCAATATTATCTTCTTGCAGTAACAATGCAGGACTTCACAGTTCATTTTAGCCACTGGCAAAATATTAGTAACGTCTTTGTTTGCTGAGAGAAGCGACTGTATCATGACAACGCGGGCAGTGGTCACTGCTTCATGTGAATTCACCGAAATTCCTACTGTGCTTTCTCCTTTATAGTCATAGTACGGTTTAATGTGAATTTCATCAATCATTAAAGTCAACGTCTTTTCGTGGGACTCCATGAACTTCACCCTTTCGCGGATGAAGGATAGAAAGTGGGCTACATTTTGTTCTTTCAACGAGCCACCACCATATTTCGAGCAAACGCAGCGCAAAGTGGAAAGATGAGCTCCTTTATAGTCATAGTACGGTTTAATGTGAATTTCATCAATCATTAAAGTCAACGTCTTTTCGTGGGACTCCATGAACTTCACCCTTTCGCGGATGAAGGATAGAAAGTGGGCTACATTTTGTTCTTTCAACGAGCCACCACCATATTTCGAGCAAACGCAGCGCAAAGTGGAAAGATGAGGCAATGTTAACATAGACGCTGATCTCGGCAAGGTATGAGCGTGGGGAGAAATTGAGTGCAAAATGCTGCAAAAAACTAAACTATCAGTACTATATTGAAGAATAGGACCAAAGAGAGGAAGAGTGATTTGCTCCTTTAGCAGTCGAATCAAGGCACTTCGTTCTTGCGTTGTGTCACTCTCCTCTGTTAGGTCATTAAGCAAGCAGCCGGTGTGCTGCAATAATGGTGTTTTTGATGCAATTTTTTCTTCTGATGTTTCAGTCGTATGCTTTGCTAACTGTTCTAGCAATACGGGCAACGTACAAGTGTCACGCACGTCTTCTAAAACTGCCCCTCCACAGGGTAAGAAATCCAGTTTGGTTATGGCTGCAGACACTGAAAGGGATAGATCAGCATATACTGTGACGGAAAACCTAACATGTGGCGAAGGATTATCTTCGATGCGTAGAAACATCAAACAGCGACTGTTGACACTGATAGTCCAGAAGTCACAATTGCAAATTCCACAAAGTTTGTGCTTGAGATCTTGAAATGGTGCTATCGCATTTCTTTGCTCTTCGTTTTTGTGTGTGATAGAGCTCCTGATGGCTCTGCTCAAGGCCTCGTCTTCTTTTCGAGCATGTTTTCAGGCTGAGGATTCACGTCGAGTGCGCTTCAAGCTCAAGTAAGCTGGGCAGTTCCGGAAAACAGATAGTACGGCATTGGACATTAGCTGAGCTCTCTCACTGTCAACTGTCAAAGTATTTCCTGTTCCTGCATCGAAGTGTGATAGCATCTTGATTAGGTCATTCTCTTGGAAGAGAAGTTCAGGAGCCTGCTCAATGTATGAAAATACTGTAGTCACTTATTGCCGGTATATGGACACACTATTACACAATTTGCGTGTTATTAGGCAGCCCAGCACAGTACTGCATACTTCGTTTATAAGCCCTTCCCTGCCGTGGTCAAAGTTTACTAAGAATGCCAGTCTTTTCACGCCAAACAATATTTAAGGCTTCCTGACCTTCTGATCGAGCAAGCGGTGCATTATGGGTACGGCATAAACTTCAGTTTCTCCTCTTTGAATGCAGGCTAGGTGTGAAATCCTTCCGTGGGATGGCCCTAATCCACGATTCCCTCCTACTGGAATCATTTGGAAAAGCCAAAACATGCACCTTGGGACCAGTGTCATAGTTCCCGCTACACCCAGGAACATAACACCGCCCAATGTTACGCCACGTCAAGCGTAGTCTTTTGCTCAACGCCACATCCTCATTTCATGCACCCGTGATGCTGGTCACACTTCAATATTTTGCACGCAGTGATACATACAAAAATACATGCACACGAGTGCAAGCACACTTGAGCGCGGAAAAGCAACCCAAAAATAATGTCAACGCGGAGCTGTGCAGCACCAAACCTGACCAACAACATAGGCAGCGGCGATTAAAAAGTTTGCTTTGAATTGCTCAGGCATTTTCACTCGAAGCTTTTTTCGGGAACGTTCAGATAGAGCGAGGGCGCCTTTTGAAGCGACAATAGTCAAGAATTTTAAGGTGAAAGCCTTTATTGGCTCATACTGTTGTAGAAAAAAAGCTGTCCGCGTGAAAGGAGCAGTTGATTGGTCGACAGGGAAGTGACGTCACTAGCCACCAATTGGCGACCAATCAGAAGTCTCATCTTGTCTAGTGTTCCTGCCATCTGCAATCACACACTTGAACGCGCGCCAAAGAACGCCACGCGACAGGAGCGTTCCTGCCATCTCAAATCACACACTAGAACGCGTGCGAAGGAACGCCACGCGAGAGGAGCGAGTGATGGTGTACCGTCCAAACGCCAACACTGTTGGGAGAACAGGGCCGGCTTGCACTATAAAGTTGGAGCTAAGTCCAGACTTAAACGGTCCAGACTTAAACAAGCCGCACGCTTCGGTTCGGCTCGTGTTCACCAGAGTGACTTCCCTGAAAGTCCTCAGCAACCACTTAGGGCATTTTTCCTCGTAACACAATCTTAAGCCGCAAAAAGCAATGTCACGGATTTTACACAGTGCAAGATTGACCGAATGTTTACCTCTTACCGCCAGGACAGGGCCAGCGCATCCCTGTATTTTCCTAATTTCTCGACTTAGTTACCGGGTGTTCTTGTGTCTTAACTAAGGCGAGTCGTAATCGCACAAGCGACTTATTCAAGTCAGGACTGAAGCCCAGTCTTGACTTCAGTCTTAAGCGGCCATGCTAGCGGCATAATCCTTTAGAATCCAGTTAAGTCTGGACTTAGCTAAGACAGTCTTAATTTCGTTTAGTGCAAGCGGGCCCAGGTTGGTTGGTGTAGTAGTTGTACGCCTACTTGTGCGCACTTCGCCCCTCAGTGATAACGGCTATATATGCCGCAGCGCCGCGTGCTTCTGCGCACTTCGCCCTGGCTTATCACGGACAGCGCCCAGCTCTGCTAGCGCTCGCCAGTAACTTGTTTCCGGGAATAAAGAAATTTCCACCGCGTGCTTCACGGCTGCTGTCTTCGTTTCCTGCCTGCACGGAAAAACACATAATGGCGACGAGGATCAACGCATCGACTGCAGGACCCTGGAGCTAAGCCCTGGTGCCGATACTGCAAGATGGCCTCCCAGCTCGGACTAATAGAACCGTTTGACGACTCGACGAGTGACTGGACGTCATACTACGAACGCCTCGCATCGTACTTGAAGGCGAACAAGGTTGCGGACGACCTTCAAGTCGACGTATTCGTGACTCTCATTGGTCCCAGAACTTACCAACTCTTAAAGTCTTTGACTGCTCCTGATAAGCCTAATTCGAAGTCACTAACCGAGTTGAGGGAAATTTTAAGCAAGCATCTGTCACTGAAGTCATCCGTTATTGCTAAGAGAGCGAAGTTTTATCGCGCCGTGCAGCGTGAAACGCCAACGATAGCCCAGTTTGTGGAAGATATACGGAGGCTGGCTCATACTTGCGAATTCGGCTCTTTTCTGGACGATGCGCTTCGCGACAAATTTGTCTGTGGCTTGCGGCGAATTGACATTCAGAGGCAGCTGTTTGTTGAGGACAAGTACCTAACATTTCAGAAGGCAATTGACCGTGCTTTGGCCGCCGAGGCTGCAATGAGTAATGCAGCGACAGCACATGACTTATCGGATAGCGCTGAAAACGTTCTCCGAATGCAGGGTTGGAAACAGAAGCCCAAGTACGCTAGCAAAAGTGGCAAATCCCAACCGTGTTATTGTTGTGGTTCTTTCAAGCATGATGCACAAGCATGCCTGCACGTACGAGGTACTTGTTTCGAATGCAACCGACAAGGGCACATACGAAGAATGTGCAAAGCTAGAACAGAACAGAAAAAACAGAAGCAGTGCATGAGCACGCTTGAGTGCAAGGCTCAGCTCGACCTAACTAAGCTAAATAGTTTCGACGTGTCCAGAACGTCACCCATAATGGTTGGAGTGAATGTAGAAGGAACTACCATACGAATGGAGCTTGACGCAGGAGCAGCAGTGTCGGTTATGTCGCACCATCAGGCTAAAGAGTGCTTTCGCGGTATCCGTTTGCAACGTACAACAATGCAATTGAAAACATACACAGGGGAAACTGTAAAACCTGTTGGCGTAATGAATGTGCTCGTGCGGACAACAACCAAGAGACACATCTGCCGCTGTACATTCTTGCGCAAAACGGGACACCACTCTTAGGTCGCAACTGGCTACAGCATATCAGACTAGACTGGAGTGGAATTCAAGGTCTTTGTAAGGTGTCCGCTACACCAGGCAGTCCGCTGGCAGCATTGGAAGCGCTGCTACGGAGAAACGCAGACTTGTTCAGTGACGAGCTAGGAACCATACATAGAGAAAAGGCAGGTCTCCAGTTCAAAGATGACCAAATACCACGTTTTCTGAAAGCACGAAGTGCACCTTTCGCTCTTGTGGAACGGATAGAGGCAGAGCTAGAAAAGCTCGAAAGGTTGAGAATCATTTCTCGCGTCGCCAGTAGCAGGTACGCTACACCAATTGTTCCTGTGATAAAGCGTGACGGATCATTTAGAATTTGTGGCGATTACAAGCTCACTTTGAATCCGATTCTAGACGTCGAGACATACCCGCTCCCTAAGTTGGATCAGCTCTTGGCAGTATTAGCCGGAGGTCAGAAATTCTCACAAATTGATCTTAATCGGGCTTATCAACAAGTCGAGATGGACGAGGAGTCAAAAGCCTACCTAACCTTGAACACGCACAAGAGCCTGTATGTTGTTAACCGGTTGCCTTTTGGCATCGCCTCAGCACCGGCGATCTTTCAGAAAATCATGGACAATATATTGAAAAGACTTGAAGGCGTTACTTGCCACATCGACGACATAATAGTCACCGGAAAGACTGAAGAGGAGCATCTAAGAAATTTAGAGACAGTATTGAAAAGATTGTCTGAGAGAGGCATCAAAATAAAGAAGGAAAAATGCGAACTTTTCATAGACAAGCTGCAGTACTTGGGACATGTCATTAGCGCGCACGGAATTGAGCCGGCTACTGACAAGCTAGAAGCTATAGCACAAGCTCCGCGTCCTACAGACAAGCAGCAATTGCGTTCGCTGCTGGGCTTGACCAACTACTACAGGAAGTTTGTTCCTAACCTGTCAAGAGTTGTTTTGCCCCTCAGCAGGTTGCTACGCCTGAATGTTCCCTGGTCCTGGAATTACGAGTGCGAAGAAGCCTTCTCGAACATCAAGGAGCTGCTGTCCCAGCCACCAGTTCTCACTCACTACGACCCCGGTGCGCCCCTGCAGCTGTCGTGTGATGCATCGGCATACGGTATAGGAGCTGTCATCTCTCATGTGCAGCCAAACGGTCAGTGTCATCCTGTGGCGTACGCATCTCGCACCTTATCTGCAGCAGAATTCAATTATAGCCAGCTAGAAAAAGAGGCAGTAGCTTTAGTTTTTGGCGTGAAACGCTTCCACTACTACCTTTTTGGGCGTTCTTTTGTTTTAGTTACGGACCACAAGCCCTTGCAGACAATGTTTGGTCCCAAGACGGGCATACCAACTATCGCCGCAGCACGACTGCAACGCTGGGCTTCAGTTTTGTGAGCTTACAACTTCACTCTGAAGTATAAGCCATCGTGTCAAAACGCCGACGCAGACTGCTTATCTCGACTGCCTCTGCAAAGTGAAAGCGAAGAATGCTCGGATGATCAATTCTATCTCCTACGCTTGCAGTCCTTGCCAATCAACTGTCGTGACGTTGCACGCGAAACGTCCAGAGATCCGATCCTTAGACGTGTTATGCAGCACGTAATGAACGGGTGGCCTGAGCGCGTTGACAGTGAAGAAATGAAACAGTTTTTTCACAGACGCTGTGAACTTTCGTCACAGCTAGGATGTCTCGTTCTTGGTATGTGTGTCGTTATTCCTGCTTCACACTAGCCTCAGATGCTCCATGAATTGCATCAGGGACACCCTGGAATCGTGAAAATGAAAGAGCTAGTACGCAGTTACGTCTGGTGGCCAAGAATTGATCGCGACATTGAGACTAAAGTCCGTTCGTACAATGCTTGTTTAACGCAAAGCGCAATGCCTTGTCCTGCCCCTTTGCGCCCATGGGCATGGCCAACCAAACCATGGCAGCGCCTGCACATCGATTTTGCAGGACTTTCAAAGGAACCATGTTCTTGGTGGTTGTTGACGCGCACTCCAAGTGGCCGGAGGTGTGCCAGATGCGCGACACATCTGCGGAAAGCACAGTTAATCGACTCCACGAACTCTTCTGTAGGTTTGGTTACCCTGAAGTCTTGGTATCTGATAATGGGCCGCAATTTACTTCAGCGGTGTTTTCAGAGTATCTTAAGAGCATTGGCACGCGGTATGTACGAACATCAGCCTACCATCCTAGTAGTAATGGACAAGCTGAACGATTTGTCCAAACTTTGAAAGCGGCACTATGGAAACGTACTGCTGCAAGTTTAACCACAACATTGGGAGAGTTTTTGTTGTCTTACAGAAACACACCACACCGGACGACGGGCGAGGCGCCGGCTGCTCTTCTGCTCAACAGGCGACTGCGCACCCGGCTGGATGCAGTCAAGCCCTCGCTGCAGCAGACTGTTTCGACAAGGCAGTCCGTGCAGATGGTGCGTCGCAAGCAGCGCACACGTGAATTTTCTGTTGGTGACAGTGTCCTAGCGCGCAATTTTAGGCGGGGTGAAGAGTGGTTGCCTGCTGTCGTGTTAGAGCGAACGGGACCTGTTTCGTACCGACTTCAAGTGGAAACCGGTCAAGGAGTGTTCATCTCGAAGTGCCACCAGAACCACATCATTCAGGCCGTGGGCTTGGACTCTCGCTACACTCCTGAACCCTGAGCAGCCACGTCCAGCGACGACGCCAGTTCAGCCAACTTCGTCCCGTCCTCCATCCACGACACAGCGGCGGTATCCGGAAAGGCAGCACCGCCCTCCAGACCGCTATGTGCCTTGAACTACTCTGTGTTGATTTTTTTTTATTGACTGTACGCACCCTATTCAAATAAGACTGGGGGAGTGTATTAGTTGCGCGCCTCCTTGTCTTGTGCGCCAAGCCCCTCAGTGATAACGGCTATATATGCCGCAGCGTCGCGTGCTGCTGCGCACTTCGCCCTCCTGGCTTATCACGGACAGCGCACAGCTCTGCTGGCACTCGCCAGTAACTTGTTTCCGGGAATAAAGAAATTCCCACCGCGTGCTTCACGGCTGCTGTCTTCGTTTCGTGCCTGCACGGAAAAACACCACAGTTGGTTGATTGGTTGGTTGGTTGTGCAACTTTTAATTCCATCGGAAATGGGCGTCCTCTTCTCCGCCCCTGGCATGCGTGCCGGGGAAGACGGGGAGTCGTGCGCCCGCGGATTAGAGGCTGGCAGGTAGCCCTTGGCTTGTTGCGGCCTCTTCCGCCAGATGGACGGTGCGGTGCTGGATAGCAGGGTCCGCACTTCGCAGCAGGGTATCACAGGCTTCTCTACTTGTAATATTTTGTCCTATCCCTAGAGATTGTGGACACTCCCAAATTATGTGGTCGAGGGTCCCTCTCGCCCCACAGTGTTTGCAGACATCCTTGTCCCTAAGGTCTGGTAGCGCGTGAAACGCCCAGACCGGGCTCATGAACGTATTAGTTTGTAGCCGCCTCCACGCGACAGCTTCTCTATTATTTAGTCTAACATCTGGCGAGGGTACCAGTCTACGTCTCAATTTATAATGGTTGATGATTTCCCTGTAATTTTGCGCGACACTCGTCGTACGCCCAGTGTTCGGGGGGCTCGACGGCTACCCGGAAGTAGACAGCTCGGGCTAACTCGTGAGCCGCCTCGTTACCATGGACGGCAGTGTGAGCGGGTGTCCAAATTAACTGAATTTTCCTATTCATCGTTCTTTGGGTGAGGATTTTGGCCACCTCCGGTGATATCCTCCCCTTTCCAAAATTTTAAATGGCAGTTTTGCTGTCGCTAAGTATGAACCTGGCTTCTGTTCCTACGCAAGCTAGCGCTATCGCAACTTCCTCCGCAGTCTCTGTGTTGCGGCCTCTGATGGCTGCCGCGGATACCGGTGCCCCTCGGCCATCGACTACCGAAGCTACCACCGCATCTGTTCTGCCACTTGCCGCATCGACATAGACTACTTCCTTTGCTTCCATGTTCTTGAACGGTCGCTCTAGCGGGGTGGTGCAGTGGTAAGACGCCCGACTACTGTGCCGGAGTTCCCGGGATCGAATCCGGCCTCGGCGGCTGCGTTTCGATGGAGGCGAAACGAAGTGGCGTCCGTGTGCTGTGCGATGTCAGCGGACGCTAAAGATCCCCAGGTGGTCGAAATTACTCCGTAGCCCTCCCCTACTTCCCCCCTTTCTCTCTATCCACTTTCACTCCCATCTTCATCCCTTCCCTTACGGCGCGGTTCAGGTGTCCACAGAGCAAGTGTGACAGATACTGCGCCTTTCCCTTCCTATGAACCAACCAACCAACCAAGCTTCGGCTCGTTTGGCCCTTCTTTCGACATTAACTTCCGGATGCATATTTCTAGAGAAGGGGGGGGGGGGGGGGTGAATACCAAGGCATTCCTGATTTCACTAATAATTGTGACTTTTTTGAACTCCTCTGTCTAGGTTGAGGCCTACTTTTGCAAGGATTACCCTGCCCGTCTCGGTCGTGGTTAGTCTCTCTAATTGGGAGACTTGCACTGCCTCCGCCAATTCTGCCCACGTGTTATGCACCCCGAGTTCGAGCAGTCGTTCGCTCGAGGTACCAATGGGCAGTCCTAGCGCCTTCTTAACGCATCTTCGAATCAGGCAGTCTAACCTGTCTATTTCGCCGGCCTTGATGTCCAGGTAGGGCGTGGCGTAACTGATTCTGCTTATTACGTATGCCTGGATTAGTTTTAGTAAATTTCTTTCCTTGAGGCCTCTTCCTTTAGTGGCGACCCTCCTCAAGAGCCCGAGGGTTTGCATCGCGTAACTTTCTAATTTTTCAGGAACTCTCCCTTATGGCCGTGGGATTGAATGACCATCCCCAAAACTGATTTGATCTACTTTTGGCACCGGTTCGCCCTCCACCTGAATATGAAACTCCCCGCTATTCTTGCAGCGGAGGCACTTTGGGTTATAAACGAACAACTCAGATTTATGGGGGGAGCACGAAAGTCCCCTTTTAGCCGCGTAATCGGCAATGATGTCGGTCGCTGCTTGCAGGCGTTCCTCTGTACTCGCATCGCTCCCATGGTTAATCCAGAGGTTAATATCGTCCGCATACATGATAAAATTTAGCCCCTTGATTTGGTTAAATTTACCCGGGAGGCCTCTAATTAACACGTTGAATAGAAAAGGCGATAGCACTGAGCCGTGCGGTGTGCCTTTGTTTCCCACCTCTATCGTAGGAGATTCCAAATTTTGAAACATTATGCAGACTTTTCTGGCTGATAAGAAGTCTTTTATGTAGTTGTACGTTCTCTCCCCTATTCCGAGCACTTCGAACCCTTCGAGGATAGCCTCGTGCCTGACATTGTCGAAGGCCTTGGTGAGGTTTAGGCACAGGATCACTTTGGTAGCTCCCGATCGCGTGTCTATGATATCATGGTTTAGTCGGAGCATTACGTCCTGCGTGCGCAAGTGTGGTAGGAAACCGACCATTTCGTGCGGCCACAGGTTGTTTTGCTCCATGAAGCACGTTAATCTCGTATGTATTACGTGCTCCACCACCTTCCCTACGCATGAAGTTAGTGAAATCGATCTCAAATTTTCCAACTGCGGGGGTTTTCCCGGTTTGGGTATTAGAATTATGTTTGCCGTTTCCCACTGATCTGGCAACTGGCTCGTTTCCCAAACGTTTCCAATAACTTTTGTTAGAAGACTAATAGAGTCATCGTCCTGATTCCTTAGCATTTTATTGGTGATCCCATCGGGGCCCGGGGCTGATTTAGTTTTTAGTCTTACAATATCCGCCCTTACATCTGCCTCCGTGACGGGGGCGTCAAGCGCCTCGTTTGGCGTGCCAGCGTAGCTCGGGAGTGGGGAACGCTGGTTGTCTGCAACATACGTTTTTACTAACTTATTCATAAACGCCGCATTGTCTCCTTCTATGCGTGTCTGACTTTTGCCAATTTTATTCCCGATTGAGTTTTTGAATTTGTTGGGTCAAGCAGATGCCGGAGCATGCCCCATGGTTTGGAGAGATTCATGCCTCTTTCCATTTTGTCGCATCTGCTGAGCCAGTTTTGTTCGCACAATTTGATCGCGTAGCTTTTAATTTCCTTGTTATGCCTCACGATTCGTCTTCTAAGATTCTTGTTACAGTTTTGCTTCTTCAGCCAGCGTTCCATGCTTTGTTTAGCGTCCCACATGTGGAGCAGTCGGCTATCTGCCAGTCCAGGAGCGTCGTCTCCTACCAGCGTCTTTGTCGCCTCACCAACGTGGCGTTTGAGTACTCGTCCATTCCTCAATGTTCTCAATCCGTTCTAACTGCGCGGTTGCCCTGATTTCTCTAAATTGATCCCATTCCGTAACGGCCGGTTGGCACGCCCTGTGCGTCTTGACGCCCACTTTGAGGACCGAAACGACAATGAAACTGTCACTGCCAAAATTTTGCTCCGAATTCTGCCAGTCTAAACCATGCGAGTTTTTTGAAAATGTCAAGTCTGGGGATGTGTCTGCGCATACGCCGTTACCCCTCCTCGTTGGATGATCGGGATCTGTATAGAGGGTGAGACCTAGCTCGTGCTTGTCCTCCCATAGCTGTCTACCTTTGGTGTCCTGTGTAGCATAGCCCCATTCTTGATGTCTGGCATGAAAGTCACCAACGATCACCAAGGAATTATTCCCTGCCGCCTTGATGGCTTTGCGCATAAGGGCCCTAAATCGTCTTTTCTTTTGCTTAGGTGAGCTATAAATGGTAAGAAGGAATAGACTGGGATCCTTAATTCGTCCCGTAATATCTCGAGAAATACGTTCTCGATATCTTTCGAATTCAAATCGTGTTCTATCACCGCTACATTGCGCTTGACAAAGGTCGCCACCGTAGATTTCACGCCTCTATCCCTGCTGAACGCCTGGTATCCCATTAGTTTGGCTCCCTTCCCTGTTTGCTGAAGGGCGATTGCGAGGGGGGTCTCAGTTATGAGTGGAAGGTATTGCTGCAGCAGCGCTCTCTTGCGTTGTAAGCCGCGAGAGTTCCTCTACCAAATTTGGTTTTCACTTACGCGCCTGGCCATTTTGCAGCTGGGCTAGGGTTTGCACGAAATTCTGCTGCCACGTTTTGAAGGCTTGAGCTCGGTTCGAACTTTTGCACTTCCCCTACAAGTGCCTGTACCTGGCTCTGAATTTTGTTCTTGAATTGGGTCATTTGGCTCATGAATGAATTCAGTTTTTTGTCAAGCCTATTTTCGAGTGCTTGGAACGGGTCTGTATCATTAATTTTGCGCTTCAACGGGGGCAGGGCGAGAGGCTTCAGTCGCCATTTGCTCATCCCCTTTCGCCGGTGGCGCCGCTTGTGGCGGGGCGACTTGCTGAGCAGGTGGCAGCTGCTTCGCGGGAGTGGGAGGCCCTTGCTTTTGCGTATGCTGTTCCGAATTTTGATTTTGCGTTAGCTTTTTAATTACCCCCTTAAGCTCCTCGATTTCTCTTTTAGGAATTGCGACTTGCTCGTCTTTCTTATCTTTCCTAGGTTTAGCCTGGGAGGCCCCGCTGTTGAAGCTAACAATTTTCCGGTCTCCGCTGGCGTTCCTCTTGGTCTATGGGTTGGCCGCTTCCCTCGAACTCGAGCGTCTCCTGGCCCAGGCCTGGAGCGTCCCATGGAGCGAGAACTGGAACGCCCTCGCTTCTGCGGTGGCGTCTCGTTGGAGGTAGATTCCAACCTTGGGAAGGAATCTTCTGTAGCGCGAACGTCTCCGCCTCCTTCATTCGCTGACGCTGGTCGTCGTGCGCTGGCTTCTCCTTGACTTTTCGCTCCCATTGCTTCTTCTTCACCTCGTACGGAGTCCTGCATATTTCCTTACATTTTCGGTCACCAAGCAGGTGGCCCTTGCCGCATAGCTGACATTTTGCCTCGCACTGGTGACCTTCCGGTGGCCTCTCCATTCCGCAGCTTCTGCACTTGAGGTTGCTCGGGTCCGGACAGACGTCCTCCCTGTGACCGAGTCTTCCGCAGGCATTCCATACTTCATATTTTTTGCGGTAAAGTTGACACCGCTGCGCCATCGGAATCAGGAGAACCCATCGTGATACTTCTCTTTCTTCAAAGAGAATTGGTACAGTTCTGGAATATTTGCCGAATCTCCGCACACACAAAACTGGCGGGTTGCCGTGGATTCCCAGCCTCTCCATGATGATCTCGTCGGTTTAAGTAAGTGGCACGTCAGGTACCACGCCCTTGCCGCAATCTTCCGGCGTCACCACGTAGGCAGTCAAATCGATCTTCTCCCCATCGAACACGAGGTGGGTTAGGCTCGCGTAGCGTCTCTTCCTTTCGGCGCTTGTAGGTGCCACGAGGATCGAGTGCTGCTTGATATTGGTCGAGATGACGTCCTCCCCAGCCTCGCCCGGGTGGATACCAGCTGCCACGATTATTTCGTCAGCCAAGATTGCGTTTCCAAACTTGAGCAGACGCACGAGGCGGCCACGTGCCCTCAAAATGATGTTCTCGGCACCACCGGGTATGCGAGCATGCTGCTTTTCCATCGATTTAGCAGCCATTTTTCTTCCAGCATGAATCTCAGCAGCTTGCTGCTTCTCAACTTGTTGCACGGTCTTCTCGAGCGGCACGTATCTTTTCATCTTGGTGGTATGTCATTGGACAGGCACTTGAAATTCCTTCGGATCTACCGGCGTTCCTTCGAAAATTTCCATTTTTTTAGCTTTAGTCGGCTTCAATAGGACAACTAGCGTGACGTAAACGGCTGGGGAGAGGAGGATGTGAGCAGGCTTTGTAAAAGTCGAGAAGGTGTTGCTTGGTAGCGCATCTTCGCCTCGCCTATGAACTCACACTATGGATGGATGGATGGAATATACGAGCGTCCCCTTTGACATGGGGTGGTAGCAGTAGCTATCATGCTCATTTTCTCCCTATATCTTAAATATTGTTTTAGATTGGTTACCTATACCATCATTCTATTCACTGAATTTTTGTTTCTAAGTTAGTAACATTATGTCACTTCTCTGCTCTTAAGCTACCAACCTTCCAGTCGTTTTTTGCTAGCTTCCACCGCCGGTTTATGCACCCGGTCACTGGTATCTCTAAGCCCAGAGCTTAGGAAGAGTGACTGCGCCTGCATCGACTTCCTGATAGATTCCATTACATTCGAGTACAATATGGTCAGTTGTTTCACTGGAGTTACCACATACAGCACATGCGTCATCTCCATCGTTAAATTTCTTTTTGTAGCTGCGTGTTCTAAGGCACCCTGATCTAGCTTCAAAAAGCAGGGCACTGCCTCTTTAGTTATCAAACAAAGCTTCATTCCTGATCTGTCTTTTCCACTTTCGATATAATCCCTAACTCTGTTTCTTATCCATCGAATTTATCCAATTTTTACTTTCCGTGTTTTTCACCTGATGCTTAACGCTCTTTATTTCTTGGTCCTTGTCACCAGCATACTTACTGGTTAGTTTCCTAGTTCTTTTCCTCC
The DNA here is from genome assembly GCF_055883805.1 of Amblyomma maculatum. Taxonomy (NCBI): domain Eukaryota; kingdom Metazoa; phylum Arthropoda; class Arachnida; order Ixodida; family Ixodidae; genus Amblyomma; species Amblyomma maculatum. The sequence continues at coordinate 176,019,784 of NC_139347.1, read as the reverse complement.
GTTTTGAGTCAACGCTTTTCAGGTCATCATCATCATCATCATCAGCCCGATTATACCCACTGCAGGGAGAAGGCCGCTCCCATATTTCTCCACTTGACCCGGTTCTGTGCTAGCTGCATCCATTTGACCCCTGCGAACTTCTTAATCTCATCCGCCCACCTAACTTTCTGCCGCCCCCTGCTACGCTTTCCTTCCCTTGGAATCCAGTTTGTTACTCTCAGCGACCATCGGTTATCCTCTCTTCGCACTACATGCCCTGCCCATGTCCATTTCTTCTTCTTAATTTCTACTAGAATGTCGGTAACTTGAGTTATTTCTCTGACCCACTCTGCACGCTTTCTATCTCTTAATGTTACCCCGACCATTTTTCGTTCCATAGCCCTCTGGGTTGTCCTCAACTTAAGTAGAACTCTCTTGGTTAGCCTCCACGTTTCAGCGCCATAGGTGAGTACAGGTAAGATGCAACTGTTATATACTTTCCTCTTTAGCGATACCGGTAAGCTGCTAGACATAATCTGCGAGTGCTTGCCAAATGCGCTCCATCCCAATCTTATTCTTCTTGTTATTTCCTTTTCATGGTCCGGATCTGCGGTTACTACCTGTCCTAAGTAGACATATTCGCCTACTACTTCCAGCACTTCGCTACCTAATGTAAACTGCTGTTCCTTCCCGAGGCTGTTGAACATTACCTTAGTCTTCTGCATATTGATTTTCAAGCCTACCTTTCTACTTTTCCTGTCTAGGTCATCAATCATTATTTGTAGTTCATCTCCCGAGTTGCTTAGCAAGGCAATGTCATCAGCAAATCGCAGATTACTGAGGTATTCTCCATCTACCCTTATCCCTAACTGCTCCCATTCCAAGTCTCTGAATACTTCCTCTAAGCAAGCTGTGAATAGTACTGGGGAGATTGTGTCTCCTTGCCTAACACCTTTCTTTATGGGAATTTTGTTACTTTCTTTATGCAGAACTATGGTTGCTGTGCAGCCACTGTATATCTCTTCCAGCACTTTCACGTACGGCTCGTCTACCCCCTGATTTCGCAGTGCCTGCATCACCGCCGAGGTTTCAACTGAGTCAAATGCTTTTTCGTAATCAATGAATGCTATGTATAAGGGCTAGTTATATTCCGAGCATTTTTCTATCACCTGATTGATGGTATGGATATGATCGATAGTAGAGTACCGTTTCCGAAACCCTGCTTGATCCTTTGCTTGATTGCAGTCTAAGGTTGTCCTGATTCTATTAGCGATTACCTTAGTAAATACCTTATACGTAACAGACAGTAAGCTGATTGGTCTGTAATTTTTAAGGTCCTTAGAGTCCCCTTTCTTGTGAATGAGGATAATGTTTGCATTCTTCCATGGTTCCGGTACCGTCGATGACTCCAGGCACTGCGTATACAGGGTGGCCAGTTTTTCTAGCACGATATCCCCGCCGTCCTTCAGCAAATCTGTAGTTATCTGATCCTCTCCAGCTGATTTCCCCCTTTTCATAGTTTCTAGTGCTTTCTTGATCTCGTCCTTCGTCACTAGTGGAACGTCTGACTGTTTTTCCCTACCGCCAATCTCATTACGGTCCTGACTACTTTGGCTACTGTAGAGATCTGTATAGAACTCCTCGGCTACTTTGACTATCTTTTCCATATTAGTGATGACGTTGCCCGCCTTGTCCCTTATCGCATACATCTGGCTTTTGCCTATGCCCAATTTCTTCTTTACCGCTTTAAGGCTTACCCCGTTCATTACAGCATGCTCAATTTTCTTCATGTTATACTTCCTTATATCGGCCACCTTGCGCATATTGATTAGCTTTGATATCTCGGCCAATTCGATCTGGTCTATTGGATTGGAAGCTTTCATACTCTGGCGTTTCTTAATCAAATCTTTCGTCTCCTTAGACAGCTTGCCGGTATCCTCTCTAACTATCCTACCGCCTACTTCTACCGCGCACTCAGTAATAATATCTTTGAAATTATTGTTCCTTGCCTCTAAGGTAATGTCGCCATCCTCAGTCAGAGCTGAAAACCTATTCTGTAGCGAGATCCTGAAGTCTTCTGCCCTCCCCCTCACCGCTAATTCGTTGATGGGTTTCTTTCTTACTAACCTGTTGCGTTCCTTCTTCAGATTTAGGCTAATTCGGGACCTCACCATCCTGTGGTCACTGCATCGCACTTTACCGATTACCTCTACATCTTGCATAATGGCGGGGGTTGAACACATTATGAGGTCGATTTCATTTTTAGTCTCTCCGTTAGGACTTTTCCATGTCCATTTCCGGTTCTTCCGTTTGCTGAAGAAGGTATTCATGATTCGTAAGTTATTGCGCTCTGCAAACTCAACTAGTAACTCCCCCCTGCTATTCCTAGAACCAATGCCATAGTCACCTACTGCCTTGTCTCCTGCCTGTTTTTTCCCTACCTTGGCATTGAAATCGCCCATTAGTACAGTATACTGCGTCTTTACTTTTCGCATTGCCGATTCTACATCTTCATAGAAGCTTTCAACTGCCTGGTCATCATAACTACATGTAGGTGCATAGGCCTGTACAACCTTCAGTTTATACCGTTTATTAAGCCTAATTACGATGCCTGCAACCCTCTCACTAATACTATAGAATTCATCTATATTACCCGCTATATACTTATTGACAAGGAAACCTACTCCTAGTTGTCGCCTCTCTGGTAAGCCTCGATAACACAGTGCATACCCATCCTTCAGTACAGTATATGCCTCATTCGGCCTCCAAATCACTAAGCCCTATGATATCCCATTTCATGCCCTCTAGTTCCTCTAACAGCACTGCTAAGCTAGCTTCACTAGCTAGGGTTCTAGCATTAAACGTTGCGAGGGTCAGTTTCTAATGGCGACCTGTCCAGCGGAGCCAGGCTTTCTTAGCACCCCCTGCTGCGTCACAGGTCTGACCGCCGCCGTGGTCAGTTGTTCCGCAGCCGCTGGTGACTGAGGGCGCTTGTTTTATGGAGCTTATCATGGGAGGTTGCGGCAAATTACTGCACCAGGGTGGCCAACTCCTGTTCTGGTGAGGGAGTGCGTTGCCGGAGGTGTTCACCGGCATCAGGTCGCACTCCAAACCTGTTTATGCAATTCCATCAACACGCGGTTTTTTTTTCATCCGGTGGAGAATTGCGTGGCACCGGGATTTGAACCCCGGTCCTCTTGCATGCGAGGCAGATGTTCTACCGCTACGCCACCGCTGCCACTGCAAAGCGGCACGGGTAGCGGCTTTTCAGGTATGAGTATTTAAATACTTTAACTGCCCATCTATTACTGTTGAATTTCCTCAGGCGTTCCTCATATAATATTTTACTCTAAGCTTCCCGTACTTCGAAAAATGCCCAGCCTATATCTCCCTGTACAGCCTCATTTGTTGTTTAGCCGTGGGCACCTAGTGCTAATTGTTCGACAGCTCTCTGATTTATTTCTAGTGTCGACTGTACCTGTGATTTTAGGCACAAAACCGCATTTCCGAAGGTAAGCCCGTGCACCATAATCCCTTTCCAAATACCCCTCAAAACTTCTTACTTTTTCTATTCCCACAATGCCCTATGCTTCATTTTCACGGCATCTTCGCCCTTTCGCCTTAAGTAATTGCTCATGCTTTCCAATGAATGCCAATCCTTCGTTTACCCATACCCTCAAATATTTATATTCTGCTAATCTGGGTATTTGGATAGCCTTCCATTTTAAGACCCTGATCAGCTGAACCGTTGAAAATCATAAGAACCGACTTAACTGCGCTAAAACGGAAGCCTAGAGCGTCCCCTTCGTCGCCGCAATACTTAACTAGAATTCGCACTTTTTCCAGACTCTTAGCTAGCAGCACAATATCGTCTGCATGCATCAAATCGGGGAGGCGCCGCTTCACCGCCTTTCCACTTAATCTATATGACAGGTTAAATAGGTTACTTTTTTTCTGTCCTCCGTTCCAGGTTTATTATAAAAAGCTTGAAGAACTGCGGCGATAGAGGACAACGTTTTCGTAATAATTTGCATACCTCGACCGCTTCCGTACTTCTTATTTCTCCCCATGTAATTTCTACTTTGTTATCTCGATATATTTCCTGTAGAAACTCTGTTATCTCATAACGAATACCTTCTTCTTTTAATATGTTCCACAGGAATTCCCTGTTTGCGCGCCCCGTTTATGTCCAGGAAGGCAAATACAAAGATCTATTTTCTACTCTAGATATTTCGATGCATTGCGTAAGCACGAACAGGCTATCATCTAAGCGCCTACCAATTCCAAAGCCGTTCTGAAGTTCTCCTAGTATCTTGTTACTTTCTACCCATGCTTGCACCTTTAATTTCACTGCCTGCATGGCCAACCTGTACATAACAGATTTTATGGTAATCGGCCTGTAGGATTTTATATGCATCCTTTCTCCTTCTCCGTTAGAAATCAAAATCATTATACTGTGCCGCCAGTTGTACGGAATTGGCTTATTCGTCATGACTGTTTCGAAAGCTTTTAACATTTCCCTACTTTTTGGACCAAGTTCATTATTTGGCTTGTTCGGAATTCTATCTATTCCTGTATATGTGCTTTAGGAATATTTTTTTCTGCCTTTGTCCAGTTTAAATTGGTCAGTTCTAAACTGCTTCGTATTCAATCTTGTGTTGCTTCCTCATTTGCGAAGATTACCCTATCGTCGCTGTTAAATGGCTCGGCTATAACTGATGTAATGCCGTTCACTGCGTTGTTTCCCTTTAAACAATTTACCTCGTTATCGAGACTCCGGTCATGCTTTCTTTGATTCCTTTTACCTAGCCAGGTTATATGGTTCCAGAATTTCCTTGGTCCACCTCTAGAGGCATCGTGTATGCCAGCTATCCAGCGATCGGTGGACGGCTTTACTTTACTTTGGACGAGGGCCTGTACATCGAGTTTCTTTTGTTGATATAATTCCCATTTTTGGTTAATTTCCTCCTGAGATACCTGTACTCTCTTTGCCATTCGGTGTTCCCTCGAAGCAGCCCTTCGTTGTTCAATAGCTTCCCTGATTTCCTTATTCCACCAGCTCCGTGGCTTCCTTTTTCCATTCCAGCGGTTTGCTACTTTAACCTTCTTAATGTTCCTCCTTATGAGTAGTTGTACTTGTTCATAATCCCAGTCTTCCATGGCGCTTTTTTCTATTGCTTCCTCTATGTCTGCTGCAATCTGCGCTATTTGATCGTCGTTTGATTTTCCGTTTACTTTTTGTTTAGGTTCCATGTCTCTTTTCATCAAGAGCCCCATCTGTGGACTAATACGGCAAGCAGTTCTATACTAATTTTGGCAAGCAATTCTATACGCAAGGTCATTATTGCCTGTTGATAACCCATGAATGCCAATCATGGGGGAGCATCACTGGTCCAAGAGTGGTCAATGTTAATGCATGGCTCTACATTTTTGGTAGCACATTGGGAACGCTGGGCCACTAGTCGACCAGACGTCACCAATCAATTTTCAATATCGCGCCGGTCGCACCTGCTATCTGGATAGGGCTCGCGCGCGCTCTCTCTTCACTCTTTCCCCTTCTCTCTAGCAGCGCAGGTGCGTGCCTCGCGGGTTGTCTGCTGCAGCTCCGTTCGCACCCGGAGAATAAACAGTAGAACCACGACATGCCTCGTCCTGTCTCGTGAACCTCAGAGTGAGTACCACCAACCCTTTATTTTAATATATATGTTCGTAACGCAGTAGGTTTTGGAGAGCATCTGTTGGCATGGGCTACTGAAAGCTGCTGTCCTTATAAATGAGAGCAAAAGGCGCATTCTAGAGAGGCTGGCTTGGCAGACGCCTGAAGCTGCCTTTAATGTGGCGTCTTCCTACTACCTGCGATCTCCCGACACTTTGTCAATGGACTCAACCGGAGGTGAAGTCCCGGAAGTCTGAAAGAATTCTGCCTGTAGTTTTTTTCATTATGTACAGCATCCGCACCTAATATATATTCATAAAATGAGCAATTCTGGCTTTTTTGTGTGCATGTGTATTTTAGGATGCTGTATATATATATTATCACCTGCATGTAAAATACCTGTACAAACACAAACCCTGCCCAGTGTTTGGCACATAATGGGATTAGCTGCCTCTGCGCCGTAACACCAATCAAATAAAAAATAGCCACAAAAACAAACATTCAACAGTACTGCGATTGCCTGGAAGCCAGAGATGCAAAGCCAGTGAACAAGATTGAATGGGCTTCGTTTATAGCGGTTTCTAAAAGCTAATAAGTAAGCTTGGTTATATGTATTGGACAGCCAGTGAGAGTGGCTGGATGTACAGTCTTTGTCAAAAATATACAGCCCAAGAGATTTTCTTCTAAGCTCCGTAATGGGGTTCAGTACGCATCTGCATCGTTCGAGATCCAGTAGACGACAAATCTAGTCCCCATTATTCTCTATGCTTACCTGTATATTCGCGTATTGCTTCCTGGGGCTTAGTTAGAGTGGTTAGAAAGGAACCCCTTGGGCCGTATATTTTTGACAAAGGCTGTACGTTGTATAGGAGCCAGTGGGTATGCTTGGTTGGAAGATATTGGGTTGCCGTTGAGTGAGGCTGCATGCCAATAAGTAACCTAGTTTGCATCGGTTGCCATTGTAGGAAAGCCAGTCTAGTAGACTGGATCAAATTTTGGCACGGGTAGCGCCCCAATGAAAGGCTATCAATGGCACCAATATTGGTGCCGGTTTCTCCAATTATTGGGCTGATGGCGGTCCGATGATGGCGTGCTACTTGAGGTGCTTGATTTATCTGTTACACCACGTGGTAAGAGGGGGTCCAGGCACTGGTAGTGTGTACTGGTAGCGAGCAAGACCGGAGCGGTGGTGGCTCAGCGTGCACACAGCTAGTCCGCAAAAGAACTTCCTCTTTCTCGGCGATCTGTCTCTTTAATTAGAACGTTTTTACAATCTGGCCCCCGCAGAAAAGAGGAGCCATCCTGGCGACTCAAGGAGACGAAAGGATAGCTGGATCTTAATAAGGCTTCAAACGATCGACGTGGACAATCTCACGCCCATGGCGGCGAAGGTCGGTGGAAGCGGCTAGCGGTTCAACTAGGTAATTGACGGGAAAAGTCTGTTGGAGCACTAGATAGGGATCCGTGGTACCTGGTACTAAAGTCGCTGTTCAGACCTGGTGGTGTCGATAAGACCCAGAGCCATAATGAAGCACCGGGAGAGAATTGGCGCACAGAGTAGCTGCTGTCGCTGTGCGCTTTTTTCTGGGCTTGCTCGTCCGAAGTAAGCGAGCGAGCGAGCTTGCGACATTCTTCAGCGCACCTGGCGGCTGCTGAAAGTGATGTATACTCTGAGATATCAGGGTGGTAGGGGAGGATGGTGTCAAGTGGAGACGAAGGTTCATGCCCGTACAGCAGAAAAAAATGGCGAGAATCGGGTAGTGGCTTGAACGGTGCTGTTGTAGGCACAGGCTATATATGGGAGAGTCGGAGTGGTCTGAGGCGATGTACTTGGACATCATGTCACCCAGTGTGCGGTTGAAGCGCTCTGTAAAGCCGTTGGTTTGTGGGTGGTACGCGCTGGCTGTCCGGAGAATGGTCTGACATTCTCGTAGGAGCGCTTCGACAACCTCGAAGAGGAAAGAATTGCCTCAATAACTTAGAATATCACGAGGGGTCCTGTGCCGCAGAATGAAATGATGAAGAAGAAAGGACGCGGTATTGGGTCCGGTGGCATCCCGAAGTGCTGCTGTCTCCGCTTAGCGAGTAAGGTGATCGACGGCCACGATGATGCAACGGTTCCCTGCAGGTGTATATGACAGAGGTCCATACAAATCGATGCCAACACGATCGAATGATCGATATGGGCACGGAAGATGCTGTAGTGGAGCCGGCTGATGGATAGAAGGCTTGCGACGCGGGCAATCGATGCATGAACGCATATTTACTGACGAAGGTGTACATACCGTGCCAGTAAAAACGCTGTCGCAACCGTTCATAAAGTTTAGATACACCCAAATGACCACACTGCGGATCGTTATGGAAAGAAGCGCATATATCACTGCGGAGGTGGTGAGCTACGACGAGCAGCTACTTACGGCCATCTGGCGTATAACTGCGTCAATAGAGGAGACGGTCAAGAAGGGCGAAATGCTGCGCCTGACGACGAAGGGCGCGAGGAGCCGATAGAAGTGACGAGTTCGTAAGAAGATTGATTATTGATGTTAGCCACAGATCTTTGCGCTGTTCTGATGAAATGTCGTCGATGGACAGGGAAGACAAGACGATGCTGGAGGCGGGGGACAGCGGAGCGTCAGGCAGCAACGGCGAGCGAGATAAAGCACTGCGTCGGAGTGCTTGCGACCTGTTGGATGGATAACTCGGATATCATACTCTTGCAGCCTAAGTGACCAGCGGACGAGGCTGCCGGTGGGTTTTTTTTAGTGAATACAACCAACACAAAACGTGGTGGTCTGTAAACAACATCGAATGGGCGCCCATACAAGTCTGACCGAAATTTCTTAAGCGCCCAAACAATAACTAAGGATTCCTTTTCTGTCACCGAGTAGTTAGCCTCGGCCATGGTCAAAGTTCGACTTGCGTACGCCACAACGTATTCATCAACATCGGGCTTTCGCTGGGCAAGCACAGCGCCGAGGCCGGCGTCGCTGGCATCGGTGTGCACTTCGGTAGGTGCAGCCGGGTCAAAATGGGCGCAGGGGGGTGAGGTAAGTATCGTGCGCAATTCCGTAAAAACAGTATCGCAAGCAGGTGACCAGGCAGAAAGATGTTTATGAGCGCTAAAAAGTCGCGTTAGAGGGGCAATAAAGATCCACTTTACTTGACAAGGTCCACTTTACTAAAGATATTGCAGCTTTCCAGATGTTCAGTGAAGTCTTGGATGTGTGGAAGGGGGTAGCTGTCGGCGACCTGTGAGCGTTGAGAGCCCGGTAGTCGCCGCAAGGACGCCAGTCACCCGGTTCCTTCTTGTGTACCAGATGGAGTGGTGAGGCCCAAGCGCTGGATGAAGGGCGAATACCCAGCTGGAACATGTGGAATTCATGTTTTGCAATAGCCTGGCGCTCACCGAAGAGGCGGCGCGGACGAGCTGCGACAGGTGGACCATGCGTGACAATGTGCTGAGTTATATCGTGCTTAGGTGCCTGATGGGGATTACAAAGCCTCTTGACCTCGGGAAAGTCTGCGAGGACTTGGGCGTACGGGCATGACGGAATTAGAGTTCGGATGCCAGTGCAAGTATTGTATTGTATTGTATCGTATCGGGGTTTTTTGGCGCATAAGCAACTGAGGCTATCATGCGCCAAGAGCAAGGTTAAACTCTGTTCTTATTTGAAAAGGGAAGAAGGTTCGTTAAAGTTTACAGTTTATTCAGAACGTCTGCTTCTTTTAAAAAACTAAGAACACATGTTAAGTTTATTATTGCTCTTTCTCCTAAAAGTAATTTGGGATGGAAAGGGATGGCACGATCATAAAAAATAGTGAAATGCTTTCTCCGTAGTGTCTCTAGTTTTGGGCATGTAATCAGGATGTGGTTGACTGTGAGTACTTCTCCGCATTCTCCACACGTAGGCTTATCTTGTTTCATTAGAAAAAAATTATGTGTGAGATGTGTGTGCCCGATACGCAGATGGCATACTGTAACCTCCATGAAGCGTTCTTGATGGCTGCATGATTTCCATTCTTTTATAACTGGTTTTACTAGGTGTAGCTTGTTATTAACTTCCTTATCCCATGCAGCCTGCCACTTTCGTCTCTGTTCTTTGTATAAATTTTATGGCATCATTATGTGGAATTTTCACCTTCTGTACTTGAGCAATGGAAGCGGCCGCGGCACATGCATCAGCCCTCTCATTACCGCTGATTCCTACGTGGCTTGGCACCCAGCAAAATTTGATATTAAATCCTTGTGTTTTTGCTATCACTACATAATGGACTATGTCCCCTATTAAAGGTTCTGTAGCATTTTTTTTGATGTAGTGGTGCGAGTACGCTCAGAGAGTCTGTATAGATGATACTGTTTTTGATGTTTTGTTGACTATTTTATCTATTTCTAGGGATAAGGCGTAGCATTCGGCAGTAAATATTGAGGCACACTGTGGCAACCTTACTGTTTTTTCCTGTTTGTCTTCTATTACTGCACTGCCTACATGAAATATTGTCTTTGAACCATCTGTATAAAATGCCTTGTGATCACTGTATTTCTCATTTAATGCCAAGAACTCTTGTATAATGTGTTCATGCGGTGTTTGTGATTTGCGAAATTTAGTTAATGTGAAGTCACACACAGCAGTGAAGTTGTACCAAGGTGGCAGTGGGTCAGGTCTCCGTGCAATATCAGGAAGTGCATCCAGCAAGTTGAGTTCCCGGCACTGCTCTTCAAAACGGAGTATGAGAGGTCTGATGGATCGAGGTTTATTGATGTACAGTGTTCTTGAGGGGCAGTTTGTAAGTATGGAGTAACAAATATGTTTTGGTAACGAGCGAATTTTCAGGACGTATGAAAGTGTAAGAATGGTCCTCCTGTATTTTAGTGGCGGTTCGTTTGCTTCTACATACAGACTTGCCACACCGATGTCCTGTATGCACCAGTTGAAAGACGCAGACCCAGGTTATGTACTGGGTCCAGCCGTTTAAGGTATGACGGTCTTGCTGACCCATAGACCACGCACCCGTAATCTAAACAGGAGCGTACCACTGAGCGATAGATATGGAGAAGACATGTCCTATCAGAGCCCCAGTGTCTCCTTGAGAGTACTTTAAGGATGTTGAGAGCTCGAGAGGCTTTGACTTTCAGGCTGTTTATGTGTGGGAGGAATGTGAGCTTCTTGTCAAACATTAGTCCTAAAAATTTATGTTCTTGCTTTATCGGGAGTATGGTTTCATTTAGGTGCAGGCTGGGATTGAGCTGTAGGCCTCTCCTCAGAGAGAAAAGAACTGCAACTGTTTTCTGAGGCGAGAACCTAAATCCATTTTTATCTGCCCAATTACTCACTTTCTTTAATGCTAGTTGCATCTGTCGTTCACACGTCGATAGGCTGAATGATGTGCATGCGATATGGAGGTCATCAACATAAAGAGGGTACATAACAGACTGTGGGATTACTTTGGCTATGGAATTCGTTTTTACAATGAAAAGTGTAGTACTTAATATGCATCCTTGCGGTACTCCTTTCTCTTGTGTAAAGTTCCTCGAGAGTGTAGAACCGAGGCGTACTTGGAACGAGCGGTTGGACAAAAAATCTTTTAAGCAGTAAAACATTCTGCCGCGGATTCCGAGATCTGCCAGATCGCGAAGTATCCCATATCGCCAGGTGGTGTCGTACGCTTTTTCCATATCAAAGAAAACTGCGAGACAGTGCTGTTTATGTATGAAGGCTTCTCGGACTGTGTTTTCAAGCCGAACTAGATGATCCAGTGTTGAACAAGCTCTTCTGAAGCCGCACTGGTGGGTGTCAAGGAGTTCACGAGCTTTAAGAATGAACATTAACCTGGTATTGACTATGCTTTCGAATGATTTGGCAAGGCAGCTAGTTAGGGCTATTGGCCTGTAACAACTAGGAGAGTTTGGTAGTTTTCCAGGCTTCAGGAATGGTACAATGACAGCCTTCTTCCAAGCATCAGGCATTTTGCCTGACACCCAGATTTTGTTAAAAAATTTCAGGAGTGCTTCTACTGCAGGTTCGGACAGATGGGTTAGCATTTCATAGTGTATTTCATCGGGGCCTGGTGCAGTTTTCTCGCCATTAGTTAATACTCTATGGAGTTCCTGAACTGTAATTAAGTTATTGTAGGGCTCGTTGGTATAACCATTCGTAGGAAGTCTCTGTTTTTCTGCTGTGTTTTTATACTTTAAGAAGGAGTCTGTGTAATGTAGGGAACTAGAAACATGAGAGAAGTGTTCTCCCAATAGGTCAGCCTGCTCGAGTATACTTGTTGGTGCATCAGGGGGTGTAAGGAAAGGAACTGCAAAAGGAGAGAATTTGCCATCGAGTTTGCGAACTTGCTCCCACAGTTTCTTTGCTGTGACGGAACTGTTTATTGAAGACACATAACGTTGCCAAGATCTTTTTTCAGCATCACGTCGAATATTTCGAGCCTTAGCCCTTGCCTTTTTATATTTAATTAGATTTTCCTGTGTAGGGTATCGACGGAAAATTCCCCAGGCTTTGTTGTGCTTCTTTTTGGCCTCTCTACATTCCTTTGTATATCATGTCTTTCCATCCCTTCGTACAATTCCTAAGTCTGGGGGATGGCTAAATGAGCAGCGGCAATGATACATTCTGTGAACTTTTTATTTTGCTCGTTGACATCGAGGCTGTCCGAAAAGAGTTTTTCTAAAGCGGCATGTTTTTGGAAGAGTGCCCAGTTTGCTAGGTACAGTTTCCAACGCCGTGGTTTAGTAAAGGCGATTAATGGTGACGATGTTAGACTGATAATGATGGGAAGATGATCGCTTCCATAAGGGTTGTCAATAACATTCCATCTAAAATCAGTGAAAAGACTTGGTGAACAAAAAGACAAATCAATGCAACTCATTTTTCCAGAGCTTGAAGAACAGTAAGCGTGTTTGCCAGTGTTCAGGAGGCAAACATTGTTGTTGAGAATAAAATCTTCTAAAATCCGACCTCTGGCGTCCATTTTTTCGCTTCCCCAAAAGGATGAATGAGCATTAAAATCCCCTACTAAGATATATGGCTCCGGTAGTTGCATTAAAATTGCTTGTAAATCATTAAGTGTGATAGTGAAATGAGGTTCGATGTATAAAGAACATATTGTTATTGTTTTAAAATGCACCACGGTGACTGCAACAGCTTCAATTGAGGTTTTAAGGTTGATTCCTCGTGTCGCAACGCTACCTTGGACCACAATAGCAGTGCCTCCGGAGAGCCTGCTTGAATTCTGTCGGTCACAACGGAAGACTTGATATTTTTTAAGAAAGTTTTTGTTCTGTGGTCCGAGATTGGTCTCCTGGAGACACAACGCAACTGGAGAAAATGAATTTAAAATGCCAGTTATATTAGTGTAGTTGTGTAAAAGCCCGCGACAGTTCCAGTGAACTAGAAATGCCATGGTGGCGGATTAGTTGGGGATAGGGTTGAAAATCTATGTTGTTGGGTCTTTTGGACCCGTTATTGGGACTTTGTCCCTTCGTTTACGCTCGAGAGAGCTTTGCCGCCGCTGCTGCGGAGGCGAGGGGGGCGATGTGTCCATCACATCTTCAGATGTGCTGGACCTTCGTGCAGAAGGCACGGATAGACTTGTTTTTGGCCTTGCCCCTTGGGACAAGGCCTTCGGGCCCGCTGACCTCGGGGTCAGCGCAGCCTGTTTTGGGGGTAGTGGAGTAGCACCAGCTACGTCCACCAGGGGCGCGGATGGCACCACCCCAGACTCATTTTTCGTGGGCCTGGGTAGGTGCTAAAGACTCCTGTGGTGCCGCGCCCTGCTGCGCCACAGAGGAATAGGAAGGTTGTTGGATTGAATATCGCTTGCGTGCTTCGGTGAACGTGATGTTTTCTGTTACCTTTAGAGTGATTATGTCCTTTTCAGTCTTCTACACCGGACAGCTACGCGAATAAGCAGGATGGTTGCCCTGACAGTTTGCACAGAGATGGGGTTGAGTTTGGCAGTCATCGGTTTGGTGCTCATGTGCAGCACACTTTGCACAAGTGAGTCGGCCTCGGCAGCTCTGAGCACCATGACCGTACTTCTGGAAGTTAAAGCAACGTCGTGGGTTCGGAATGTATGGTCTCAGGTTGAGTTTTGTGTGCCCCACCTCCACAGACTCGGGGAGTACGCTCAGTGCAAAGGTAAGGACAAAGTGTTTAGTCTCGATTTCTTTGTTGTCACGTCTTATTTTTATTCGGTATACATTTGTCACGTGTCGCTCTTTCAGCCCTTCCAGCAGTTCCTCCTCTGTCATGTACTTTAAATCTTGGTCAGAAAGAACACCGCGAACAGTATTCAAAGAACGATGTGGACTAATCACAACAGGAATATCACCAAAAACGCTGACTCCTGCGAGTTTCTCATACTGATGATGATATAAAAGTTCCAACAGCAGGTCTCCATTTGCAAGCTTCTTGATCTTGTAACCCTTGCCTATAGCTTCAGTCAGTGTCTTTGCAACAATGAATGGTGAGGCTTGTCTTGCTGTCTTTTCTGAGTGCTCACTATGAACTACATGAAAGTGTGGGAAGGTGCTCTTTGTTTTCAAAAAGAACTGGGCAGTTTGGTCGGTGCGCCCTCGTTTTGAAGGAGGGCGATCAGTTGAAGAAGAGGAAGCCATAAAAAATGTATATTGTTCGGCTGCGGTGCCAGCCACCCACCATGGAGCCCAACGATGGGACGTGACAGGAATTGGCAATCAAGTCCAGCCCACGCCAGCTGTACACCATAACTATAACCCAATATGGCGTAACTCAGGGTGGTTAGCCACACAAAGTTAACCCTCGCCGCCTGGAAGTAGGAAGAAACGAGGAAGGTAAGAGAAGACAGGACAGTTATAAGAGAGGGGATAGGAAAGTGAAAAGATGGAGGGGAGGACAGGAAAAGGCGACTGCCGATTTCCCCCGGGTGGGTCAGTCCGGAGGTGCCGTCTGTGGGAAGCGTGGGCCAAAGTGGTGTGTTGCCTCCGCCGAGGGGCCTTAAAGGTCCAAACACTCGGCATCGGCTCAACCACCAGGATCCCCTTTTCCCCAGACACGGCGATGCCACGCACGGCTAAGCATGGGTGCTCGGGGTCCGTGGTGTCGCACAGTACACGCAAACACCTGCTTTAACAGGTGCCCCCTGCGGGGGCCAGTGCAAGTGACAGCCGATATAACACCACTGCTGGAAAGGCGCGTCTTGCTGTCGATGAGACGATGGCGACGCGTGCTGACGTCCAGATCAACATGCCTCAGGAAGTCTCATCCGAGGATGGGTTGATGTACATTAGCGACGATGAAGACCCATCGAAACGCGCGCCGCAGGCCAATGCCCAGAGTGAGGGATCGGAGACCATGCGTTGCTATGGAGGTTGAGTTGGTCGCACGGAGAATAGGTCCATGTGACTTGTAAGCCCGGTCGGCCTTAGAGGACGGCAGTACGCTGACTTCGGCACCACTGTCGATGAAGAAGCGTAGTCCAGAAATGCGGTCCATGACGACGAAAAGGCGGCCAGATTGAAGAACGAAGTCACACGCCACCGTCAGTGATCTTTCTCCGCGTTTCCGGACCAGTTGTATGTTGGAATACACTGGCGGGCGCTGTGCTGGAACGTTCGGTGATACCAGAAGAGACGCGGACTGCGACGAACGGACGAGTGCGGACCACTCGGCGAAGACAAACGGCGGCGAGGTTTTGAGGAGAAATTGTGCTGGGCATGAGAGGACTTCCGAAGGGCATCGAGAGAAGCGGCCAGCTCATCGATCTGGGCCTCTAACCGTGAAATGACGGAGGCCTCCGGTGGAGAAGACAGGGCAGCGATGGAAGGAGAAGCCGCGTCGTGTGGTCAATCAGTGAGCTAGGCGAGGAGATCAAGGGTCAAATCCCCTGCAGCCGCCAAGATGAGGCGGGTTGACTGCGGCAAGCGTTGGAGGAGCTGCCTCAACAGTGAGCTAGCGAGTCGGCGTTGCTTTCGCCCAAGAGCTGCTGCATGCTAGTGAGTAGCTGGGAGAGGCGGCGGTCTCCAAACTCTTCGTAGGTGAGCAGCTGATAGAGGCGCGCACTCTCGGACGCCGTGGTGCGGTCCAGAAGGCCTTACTTTAGTCGCTAGTACGGGGCATCGCCCAAGGGTCCAGCGATATTTTCCGCCACCTCTTCAGCCACTTCAGGAGGCAGGTTGCCGAGTAAATGACAAAACCGAGATGCCTCCAAGGTGATGTGATGCAGATGGAAGATGGCTTCCACTTGATCGAACCAGATCTGCGCAAATTGGGCCAGAATGTTGGTAGGCGGAGCTGGAAGCTGCAACGTCGCGTTGGCGCAATGTAGCGTCAGGCGGAAGGTCGCCTGATGACGGTAGATTGCTGGGGTCTGTCATTTCTTAGGCCGGAGTCACCACTGTTGCGAATTTGCAGGGTCGCAGCGAAGCACCAGAGCCTGATTACCAGCGTGGCAGGGTTCTTATTCTGAACAGCTCGTGCCGTGCTTGCGCTCCGAGCACGCGCTGTACATCTTTATTTTCCTCTAACACAGGCTGGTAGCGGCGGGCGCCATAGTACTTAGTATATTTTCCTTGGCTGTAGAACTTGTGGCCGTAATTCACCAATCGCCCTTTAAAAACGCTGAATCACAAATGGCCCGTATTTTTATAATGCGTCGCTTTATTGCTGGCAAACCTCAATATATCATAATTTACTAGTGCTGATGTGCTTTTCATCGTCTACTAACGCTTGTAAGTTTTCTTACATACATAGATATCCGGTGCACTAATACTTGTAATACTGGACGTTTTATCTTCACGTGCTACCAATGGAGCAGCGACGTCAATGAATACACTTCCGACTGAGAGGTCTCGTATGTAAACATTCGAGAACGCGTCGCCCAGTGTGCGGCTATCTGCGCATCTTTTGATGGTCAGCGATTTTTGTTTATTTTTTTCTCGAGCAGTTTTTTGTCATCACTAGCAAAACCATACGGTCGTGCTTCCACTTTCACTTTGAAGGCGGCAGATTTTCAGTCGCAGGTATGAAGACGTACCGCAAGATTGTAAGAGCTGCAGCGACTGTTCATTCAGGAGCCTACTCGACAACGTACGCGACCAGCTAAAGTGGTTAACTGGGACTGCTTTCGCGCCAAGCGAAAAGAGCAAGGCTCTTCCCAACCTATCACAGACATCGCCGCTTGGTCAGCCGACATCCTCAAACAAGTTGCAGATGTCACTGCTGAAGTTGCTGTGGAATACTCCGCACCAAACTGTGACAGATATGCCCAACTGTGGGACCGCAAGCGCAAGCTGGAGGCCCTTATGCAAACTCGCAAGTGGGATCGGAATCTTCGACAACGGCTCGCCCGAGTCCATACAAACAACGAAAACTATGCCGTAGAGCTTGCACGCCAAAACTGGTACATTATATGTGACCAGATGGATAAGGCTCCTAACGCCAGAAGCACCTGGAAACTACTCCGTCACCTTCTCGACCCTGAAGGGAGCAAGTTCCAAGCCCGCCAGCAGCTCCAGCGTATCTTCCACCGATTTCCGGGCACCTCAGACGCCCTCAGACAGGAGCTAGTAGACACATACATCCGCCCAGGACCGGTGAAATCTTTCCCTCCTTATCAGGGGAAGGAAAACGTCCGTTTAGATGCTCCCATCACTTTACCGGAGGCACGAGCTGAGCTTTATCGTCTCAAGACAAACTCAGCTGCTGGCCCGGACCGGATATCTACCCGTATGCTTCGGAACCTCGACGACGCCTCGATTCATGCTCTCACCGACATTCTGCGAAAATGCTGGGAGCAGGGAGCCATCCCGCTAGAGTGGAAATGTGCCAACCTCGTGCTCATCCCCAAGCCGGGCAAACCACCGACTCTCTCGAACCTCCGCCCCATTTCTCTCACGTCCTGCGTGGGAAAGCTATTGGAGCATTTAATTCAGACCCGTCTTCTTCGTTACCTAGAAGAACATCACCTTCTTCCAAACACGATGTTTGGTTTTCGACAACACCTTGCGGCCCCAGACATCATGCTCTTGCTCAAGCATCAGGTGCTGACACATAGCACTTTTGGCACCAACGTCATAGTTGTCTGGATGTCGCGAAGGCCTTTGACAATGTCCAGCATGAAGCTATTCTGCAGAACCTCCAGACCCTAGGGGTGGGACAACGAACGTATGCATATATACACGATTTTCTCACGAACCGCACAGTGCAACTTGACACCGGCTCAGGAGATCCTTCCACCATCTCTCCTGGAAGCCGGGGTACACCCCAAGGCTCAGTGCTTTTCCCACTCCTGTTCAATATTGCGCTGCTTGGTGTGACCAATCTTTTGGCAGATATCACCCACGTGCACCACAGCCTATGTGCCGACGACCTCACTCTTTGGATTACACAAGGCAGTGACGGCCAGATCGAGGAGACTCTGCAGACAGCCATCGATCGCGTTGGTACCTACCTGGCCACAGTCGGCCTATCCTGCTCGGCCACCAAGTCTGAATACATCATTGTCTCAACCCAGGGAAGACGCCCCAGATCGCCTCCGGCATCCTTCAATCTGCAAGTACAGGGCACTCCCATACCCCGTACCGACCGAACCCGTATCCTGGGCCTTCATCTACAAGATAATGGAGGAAACGCCACTACTCTTCCGCGAATAGATCAATCTGTAATCCAGATCAGCCGCCTGCTCAAGAGAGTCGCCAACAAGCATAAGGGCATGCGCGAAGCCAACTTTTTGCGCCTCGTACAAGCCTTCGTTTGTACGCATATTGCCTATGTTGCCCCTTACCTTCGCCTCACGCGAACAGATCGGGAACGACTGGATGCATCACTGCGCAAGGCATACAAGACAGCATTAGGTCTACCCATGTCCACTTCCACCACCAAACTGATGACCCTCGGGATCTCCAACACAGTCGACGAGCTGATTGAAGCGACTCTAACTTCCCAATATGAGCGCCTCTCGCTGACACATGCGGGCCGTGCAGTACTGAGCCAGGTAGAAATCACTCCTCTGAGGGCGACTTCTACGTATATGGACCTCACGCCTGAGCAGAGACTCAGTCTTCGTATACCTCCGCTTCCCAAACGTATGCATCCAGAGTATCATACAGAGCGCAGAGCCTACCGAGCCCGGCAACTCCACAAACGTTTTACCGGTCGCATCGACGTTACGTACACAGAAGCCTCCCACCACCCCCGTCGCCCCGCTATGGTAGCGGTTGCATTGGCACTGTACCGAAATTGGCACAGCGCCTGCAGCGTCCTCAACGCCGCAACTGTTACCACCGCAGAAGAGGTTGCCATTGCGTTAGCTGTGACCGATCTCTCCACCAAAGTAGTCGTTAGCGATTCCCAACAGGCAATTCGTAACTTCGATGCAGGTCGTATATCCCGACAGGCACACACTATCCTCCGATCTCTCCCCTTACCGTCTACACCTCGTCTTCTAATATGGACCCCATCTCATGAGGCGATCAGCGGGAACGCACAGGCGCATGCTCTAGCCCGAGAACTCAGCTACCGGGCGGAGCACCCTCCTCAGCCTGCCGCTTCCTCTGACACTCCCCAAGGCACTCATTCACGCCTTGTTACATACACGGACATCCTCCAGCATTATCGGCTCGAACGGTGTCTGTACCCCCCTGCACACCGGGAACCATCCCGGCGCGAGGCCGTCCATTGGCGCAAAATACAAACAGGAACTTTTCCCAACCCATGGCTATATAGCAAAATTTTCCCAAATCTTATTGCACCTTGCTGCCAACACTGCTCACAACCGGCCACATTTATTCACATGGTGTGGACATGTATACGACACAACGCAGACAATACAGCTACAATGGATGCGTGGGAGTCCCTCCTGCGTACCACCGAGCTCGCCCAACAGCGCCAGCTCATTTTGTGCGCATTGGAGGCCGCAGAGTCCCAAGGGATCCGTGCTGACCTTCTCTAAGCAGTGCAACCAGTCTTTCGGCTGGTTCCCCTTCTTTGGGAGTAAATAAAGAGTTTATCATCATCATCATCACGCGCAAAAGCGACACGACGCGCTTATATACTTGCTAGCGCACACTTTCGACGTATTTGTGACGTATTTTGGACGTATTTGTGAAACAAAGCATGCTCTTTATATATAGAATAGTTGTATACTACATTTGGTATCATGGCTTATTTAGTGTGCTGGCGTGTCCGGAATGGTCATTCTGGTTGAGTTACATCGATCGACCCGGCTATTGTTCAGAATCGGTAATACTCTGCCCAGTATCAGTTCCAGGAATGACGCGTTTGTCAGGCTTCTGGTTAATTGATACAGACTGAACTGAAATGAAACCGCGCGGAGTTCTCATTCCGGAAATTCATGTATGGTCCGTGGCCTTTATTTCAGAAAAAAAAAACTGGGCGCCAGGTTGAAAAAAGCATTCAGAGCTATAAAATAACATGTATACATTTGAAAAAGATAAGGAAAAAATAATAATTTGAACGTTGTAATTCGAACTTCGGTCTTCTCGGCCAGCAAGCACACGCTTTCACCACCCTAGTAACCAAAACGTGTGACACAATCTCTGTGGTTGTGAGCTATTGCACGACATTGTTCAATGACTCTTCGGCTACTTCTAATTCGGATCTACTAGCTAACTTCAAAGCTCTTTTAACGCCTTTATCAGATGATGACTGTGCTCTTATCAATGGTCCTTTCAGGTTGGAAGAAATAGAACACGCAATTGACCAATTACCCCTCTCTAAAACACTTGGCCCTGATGGCATATCATGCGAGTTTTACAAAACATTTAAACCATTACTGAGCCCGGTCTTGCTGCAGATTTTCGCTTTTAGTTTTGATGTGGGGGTCCTTCCTCAGTCCTTTACAAGGAATTGCACAGTCCTAATTCCAAAGAGGACGGATAACGAAAAATTGCTCTTAGTGGATGGCTACAGGCCAATCAGGTTGGCAAATGTGGACTACAAAAGTTTTTGCGAAAGTACTATCAAATCGTTTACAGTATGCCATAATGGTTCTCATTGGCCCTCATCAGGCGTGTGTTTTGAGGGGACGCTCCATACAAAATAACATAATGCACGTACAATTCTCGAATCTTGCTCTGGCTCTTATTAGCAGCTTCCTCCAGTCCAGATTGAACTTGCGAAGGCATTTGATCGTGTCCGGCATTCGTTTCCTTTTCTCTTCTCGAGCGTGCAAATGTTGGATCAAATGTACAGAAAGGGGTGCAACTTTGTTACAACTGTTCCACTCCCTTGATTGTTAATGGTCACCTTTCAGAGCCTGTGCTAATTAGATCATCCGTGAAGCAAGGCTTTCCTATGTCATCGCTACTCTTTCCCCTTTACCTATAGTGCTACTTTGTTTGAGTGTACTGAAAAACCACAGTATCCGTGGTTATGTTGCCTTCAGTAATGAAGTCAAAGTGCTTGCGTACGCCGACGATTTGGCCTTTTTCTGTACAGACAAACCCAGCATTGGTAAAATTATAACCACCATTGAGCAGTTTGGCATTGTATCTGGCGCTCAAATGAATAAGTCTAAAAGTTCGGGTCTGTGGTTCGGTTCATGGGGAGCAATGCCGACTCGTTATGCTGGAATTGAATGGTCTCGTATTCGCCTAAATACCTTGGAGTTCCCCTTCATGCATTCACGTTTAGTGTGCGTTTCTGGAAAGAGCGGGTCACGGCACTCCAAAGCTATGCTAAGTCTTTTGTTCCGCACCGCCTATCAATTTTTGGCCCAGCAAAGGCATGTAACATATTTCTGACTACAAAACGTTATTATGTTTTACAGGTACTGCATTGCGCGAGGAATTACACCCACAGTTTCCACCGAACGTTTGAGACGTTCATATGGTCGTCCAGTTTTCAGCCTATGCGGCGCGATAACTTATTCAGGCCTGTTTCTGCTGGCGGACTAGGTTTGACACATCTCCATGTCAGACAGTTAGCTGCTCGTTTCTCCTTTTTCCGTAATAGCTCCCATCCAATTACCAGAGCATTCCTGCAAACTAACCTTGTGAACCTTCTTCCAAACTTAGTGGTCTCTTCCAATTTTACCGACTGGCCCTTATTATTTGGTTTTATGAAAGAAGTTTACGATTCAGTGCGTTTTCTGGCTGTTCGCTTCTCTTATGAGTACTTATTCTCTGTTTCAAGGAAAACATTATACCAAGAATTGATATCTATGTTGTTCCCGCCTCCCTTATATCGTTCACTCTATTCCAATTGTGTGGGGCATGATGTGTTAAAAAGGGTGCGCAAAATGCCGATCTTGCCTTCCACTAAAACGTTTTTCTTTAAACTTCGTGCCGAGGTTTTGCCTGTTAAAATGTGGCTTCAGAAAAAAATTGTTTCGTTTCTTCTGTTATTTGTCGGTTATGTGATACACCTGAAACCATCGAACACTGTTTTATTGCCTGCAAAGATGCAATATTATTTTGGGACGCTCTGCAAAGAACATTGAAAAAAGACTTTATTTTGAATTCGCACAGTGTGCGTTACTTGATAACCCAACAAACATGACCACGAACCCTTTGACATGATTTTCCTTCTTGGACTAAGCATCTTGTGGAAAACACGTCTGTTGGATCGGAATCCTGAGCCTCTCGTCTCCCCCGCTGCTCATTTCGGTCAGATGGTGAACCAGCTTAGATAGTGACTATCAACCGGACTGGCTGCCATTGTTGATGTGTTGTCTTTCCTTGCCACTATTTTAGCGAAGTTGTGCTAAGTCGTATTCCAGTTGTGTGGTGGTGTCTTGTATGTTTCAATTGGACTTGATGTGTTGTATGTTTCAATTGGATTTACAAAGTAGTCAGCCTACAGGCTGACTACTTTGTAAATGATGTATATATCTCTACGCTGAATTTAAAAGCATGTAATAAATAACATGCTTAAAAAAAACCACAACACCACGGCGGGATACGGTGGCGTTAGTTATATTTCTGCGTATATAGTCGACATCGTTCTTTCGTATTTTGTGTATTTTTGTAGGGTGTAGCATAATTATGGTCTTAATTGAACGATCACCCTTTAAACACGCTGAATCTTTTTCCTCTCTGTCACGAAGGGTTACCCGTGTCCCGCATCTTCACAATGTATCGCGGGCTTGCAGACAAAGCTCAGACTGTCACAATTTACTAGTGATGATGTGTTTTGTCATCGTCTGCGAACGCATGCACTTTTTGCTACATGTAGATATATGCGGTGCACCAACACTTGTAATACTGCTTGTTTTAGCTTCAGCTGCTAGCAGTGGAGTAGCGACGTCAATGAATTTACTTCCGACCAAGTGTTTAGCTTAGGTAAACACTCGAGGAAGCGACTCCTGATGTCCGGCTGACCTGCGCATATTTCGATGGTCAGTGATGTGTTTCATTTATTCTCGAGCGTATTTTATCCTCTCTAACGAAATACTACGTTGTTGCTTGCGCTTTCACGTTGAATGTGGCGATCTTCAGTCGCAGATATGAAGATGCACTGCAATATCGTACAAGCTGCAACGACTGTTGCACACGCAAAAGCAAAACGCGATACGCGTATGTACTTGCTAGCGCACACATCCACGGCTTTCTATCTTTTAGGTATTAACGAAACAACGCATACTGCACATAAACAGAAAAGTTGTTAAGTATAATATGTATGGTTTCAAGCTTATTTAGCGCGAAGGCATTTTCCAATGTGGTCATCCTGGTTGAGCTTCACGATCCCCCCGAATTGTGTTGAGAAGCGGAAATACTTTGTCCCGTATCAGTTTCATTCATGACGGGTTTGTCCGTCCTGAGTTAAACCGGAAATGACCGGTCCTGTATATGAGCTCAGTACTGTACTGGTGCGCCCTATTTTATATCAATACCGACTGGGATGTCCTGTATGAGATGCATACTGGAAATGGTCTGCCCTGTATTAGCTCAATACCGATACGGGCCGTCAGGATTGAGATTCATACGGGACATAACCTATCCGGCATAAACCCGTTTAAGCTTCATACAAGACACCGCTTTTAAATTTATACGGGATAATACAGGACCCGTTCAAACCCGCTTGGCGCAATATGGAATTTTTTACTAGGGAGCTCACTGTAATCAGTAATCAAATATATTGGCAGTAATAGTGAGAGGCCTAATACTAGAAGGCCTCTTAGAACTAGAAGGCCTTTCAGGTATGATCTGGACCAAATTCCATCGCAATATGCATTGGAAGTGAGGAATCGATTTCAAGAATTAGATTTAGAAGACACAGAGCCTGAAGAGATGTGGACTGATGTTCGTGATATAATACAAGAAGTTGAGACTAAGGCAGTTCCAAAGCAAAAGAAATGCAAGAAAGCAAACTGGTTATCTGAAGAGGCTTTGCAAATAGCTGAGGAAAGGAGGACGGTAAAAGTTATGCGGGAAAGAGAAAGATACACGGTTCGTAATTCGGATTTTCAGAAAATAGCAAAGAGAGATAAGAATGTCTTCCTGAACATACAGTGCCAAGCAGTTGAGGACAACAGCAAATTGGGGAACACAAGAGGTCTGTATATAAGACAATCAAAGATATCAAAGGAAGCTTCTGTGCTAAGCTAGGCTTCATAAAGGACAAACAAGGCTGGGACCTAACTGAAGCTTCAGAGATAAAGAGATGGTAGGAATACACAGAAGAACTGTACAAGAAGGACCCGGATGTGCAAACCAAACACAAGACGGTTGTGATTACTGATCTCGAGCCGGGCATCTTGAAGAGGGAAGTTGGATGGGCCTTAGCCAGCCTTCCTATGAACAAAGCTAGTGGAATTGACGGCATTCCAGCTGAGTGGCTTGAAAACCTCAACCATGACGCTGTTAACGTTCTCTATGCATTATGTGAACAAATTTGGACGACCCTGCAGTGGCCACAGGATTGGAGGAGGTCAGTTTACATCCCCATTCCAAAGAAATCCAGTTCCAAAAGTTGTTCCAACTACCGCACGATCGCGCTTATTTCACATCTTAGCAAAGTGATGTTGAAAATCCTCCAAGGTAGGCTACAGCAGTATGTGGATCGGAAGCTTCCGGACGTGTAAGCTTGGTTTCGCAAGGGCAGAGGAACTAGAGACCAGATTGCCAATCTTCGCTGGATAATGGAAAAATGAAGAGAGTTCCAGAAACCCATCTACTTCTGCTTTATTGATTATGCAAAAGCGTTTGACTTCGTAGATCACAGCAGATTGTGGGAAGCTCTCCAAGAGATGGGAGTTCCAGTTCACCTCATCTGTCTCCTCAGGAATTTGTATGAAGGGCAAGAGGCCACAGTCAGAACTGGGCATGGTCTTACTGATTGGTTTACGATTGAGAAAGAAGCGCGGCAAGGCTGCATACTGTCGGCCTGCCTATTTAACCTGTATGCTGAGTGCATCACGAGCAAGGTCGGTTTGGCCGAATTTTCAGCTGGAGTGAAGATTGCTCGAAAACGTATCAACAACCTTACATATGCGGATGATGCCACTTTGATGGCGGAAAGTGAAGTGGAACTCAAGAAACTTCAGATGCGCGTACAAGAAGAGAGTGAGAAATTTTGCCTTTAACGGGAGGTTGATCTAGCAGGCACAGGAGAGCAGGTCCAGAGCGCCGAGACTGAGCTGCCAACTTCAGCCTCTTCCAATCGAACGCCACGGGGCCACTTCTTCAAGTCCGCGCACGAGACTCTCGATGAGCAGCCACGTAGCGGCTGATGTTGCACACGCTACATTACCCCCTCTCTAAAAAAATAAGCGCAACGTTATGTATTTGAAAGCAGATAAAAAAAATAAAGCAACAAATATGCGGTAAGCGGTGCGATAATTTATCGCACAAAGTACGGCTTCATGCGCACGACGTGAACCACCTCGGGTTTCTGCTGGCGACCAGCAGAAGAAAAGCCGTCCGGGAGCACTTCGTACGTGACGTCACTCAGCTGACGGAGCACTTTGTATGGGTCGAAGAACTGCTGCAAAAGTTTTTCGGATAGTCCACGGCGTCGAATCGGAGTCCAGAGCCACACTAAGTCGCCCGGTTCGAAAGTCACTACACGGTGGCGGTAATTGTTACGCTGAGCATCTCGACCTTGCTGGTTCCGGATGCGTGCCCTCGCCAGTTGTCGCGGTTCTGCGCGTTGCGTAAACTCCTCGGCGACCAATTCGAGGCCACGGCTGTCGTGGGGCAACATGGCTTCGAGCATTGTCGAAACTTCGCGGCCATACAATAACGAGAATGGCGTCATTTGTGTTGTTTCTTGCGGCGCCGTGTTGTAAGCAAACGTGACGTACGGCAGGACGTCATCCCAAGACCGGTGTTCAACATCCACGTACATAGGCATCATGTCGGCGAGAATTTTGTTCAGACGTTCTGTCAAGCCATTAGTTTGTGTATGGTAGGCGGTTGACCTGCGATGGGTAGTGCCGCTCATCTGCATGACAGATTCCAGTAGCTTGGAAGTGAAAGCAGCGCCTCGGTTCGTTATTATAACTGTCGGGGCGCTCAGGACGATGTGTTCGATGAAAAATTTCCGCCTCGATTGCCGTACTGCACTGGAGGGAATTTGTTTCAGCGTAACGCGTGAGGTAATCTGTAGCGACAATTATCCACGTTCTGCCCGAATCAGAATTTGGAAAAGGACCCACGGACCCATGCCAACTTGTTCAAATGGGTATATTGGCACTTGAACAGGATGCAGCAAACCGGCCGATTTCACAGGAGGTGTTTTCCGTCGCTGGCAATCATGGCATGTTCTCACGTAATGTCGTACTGCGGCAGCAAGGTTTGGCCAGTAACAACTCTTCTTAATTCGGGCCAGAGTTCGAGCATACCCCAGGTGACCCACGGTGGGCTCGTCAAGGCATGCCTGTAAGATTTCTTTGCGAAGAGACTGGTACGACGAGGCGATCATCTCTTCGCGTCGGAGCGAAGTTGATATTGTACAAAACATTCTTCCGCATACAAAACGATGATTGCCTTCTGGCGATGAGACGGGAACTTCTGTAACACGCTCTTCCAGAAAATCGATAAGTGGTGCGAGAGTTGGGTCGTCACGTTGCTGCTGTGAAACAGTGAGCGCGTCGACGGCTGCGATAAAGGGGAAGTCCGGTTCTTCGACTTTCCGCGCAGCCTGGGACAAGCAGTCGGCGTCGTTGTGCTGACATCCAGACTTATACGCTATGACCATGTCAAACTGATGTAACCGTAAACGCCATTGTGCAAGGCGTCCGGAGGGATCTCGCAAGTTCGTTAAGCAGCACAGAGAGTGGTAGTCGCCCACTACCCGAAAGTGCCGGCCATAAAGATAGGGTCAAAATTTCATCACCGCCCATCCAACTGCCAGACATTATTTTTTAGTGGTGGAATAGTTCGATTCGGCACGGGACGAAGTCCGACTGGCGTATGAGATAACTCGCTCGGAACCGTCTTGGCACTGGACGAGTACAGTGCCTAGACCCACATTGCTGGTATCTCGGCACTCGCATCCAAATGGGCAAGCACAGGTGTTGTCTGCAAGCGGTGCCGTAGCTCGCCGAATGCGTCTTGTTGTCCGTCCAGGTGAAGGTGACATCATCCCGGGTGAGACGTGTCAACGGAGTGATGAGCGAAAAGTTTTCAATAAACCATCGGTAACAGGCGCAGAGGCCCGAGAAACGGCTAACTGTCTTCTTGTTACATGGAGTAGGGAATTTGGTGACGGCTGATGTTTTAGCGGAATCGGGACGAACACATCAATGGCTGACAACGTGGCCAAGAACAGGAGCTCTTCATAGCCAAAGCGATACTTTAGGAGTTTTAATGTGAGGCCTGCAGACCTGATAGCCCATAGCACAGTGGAGAGACGTTGGAGGTGTTCCTCGAACGTTGGCGAAAACACAACATCGTCCAGGTAGACTGAACACATTACCATTTAATACCAGACAGAACTGCGTCCAACATTCACCGACATGTCGCTGGAGCGGAGCACAATCCGAAAGGTAGGACTTTGAATTCATAAATTCCATCGGGCGTGACAAACGCTGTCTCCTCGCGATCACGTTAATCGACTTTGATCTGCCAATAGCCGCTCTTAAGATCAAGCGATGAAAAGTAGCGCGCTTGGCGTAGCCAGTCTAATGAATCATCAATTCATGGCAGTGAGTAGACGTCTTTTCTTGTGACTTGATTAGGCTTACGGTAGTCCGCACAGAAACTTCCGTCTTCTTAACGAGGAAAACAGGTGAAGCCCAGGGACCTCCCGATGGCTGTATGACATCGTCATATAACATCTCGTCTCGTCTACCTGTTGAGCATTGACTTCGCTTTCCTGCGGTGACACTCGGTAGGGGTTCTGTCAGACTGGTCAGGTGCGGTCGTCGGTTATTATACGGTGCTTGGTCAGGTGCGTCCGTTTACCCGCGGAGGCGGACGAGAAGCAGTCTTGAAACTGAAAGAGTAGCCCGACGAGTCTGTCCTTCTCTGCCGGTGATAGAGCTGGATTCTCATCAGGGTCGAAGTTGGGCATTTGGCTGGCAGACAAGATGGTATCAAGAACAAAGCAGTCGTGAGCTGCTTCTGCGACACCTTCATAGTAGGCTATAGTGGTGCCTTTAGCGATGCTTTGGCGTTCGTTTCCGAAGTTCGTAATCAGCACGTGCGCTAGGCCATTAGATGAACTATACCGCGTGCAACATAGACTCCACTATGTAACAGAAGCTCTGTGTTCTGTTCAGCAACACCGGCAGCACAGGACTGGTCGCCGCACCTGACTGTGACGAGAGCAGACGAACGTGGGGGCGTTGATACATCCGCGTCAACAATGCATAAAGGTGCGTGGCGTCGTTCAGAGTCAACGTTCATCGTTGCAGGCGTCGAAAACGTGACAGTACGGCGAGGAACATTAATAATGGCTCCATGCTCACGTAAAAACGTCCATAACGATTATAAGGTTCTTGCAGCAGTGCGGCAGAATAACAAAAACGGCTGCAAAGGCTGACTGGGCGATGGTCACTCAGGCAGTGCACCGTCCGATCGGTGTCATAAGGTGACCGCCAGCAGTACGAATCTGCGACCCCAGCCATTCAGTTTTTACCTTGGAGAGCCAATCTGCGAAATTCTTGCCTATTATTGAGAAGTCTGCTCCGGTGTCTAACAAATCGGTCACTGGGTGCCCGTCGATGAGACCGGGAAGGTCGGCGCTAACAACGTGATTGGCTTGAGGTTGATTAGGAGTTTCGGGTTCATACGGCGGCGCTGGCATCGTAGTCACAGCATCGGGCTGAGTTGTCATGGGGCGTCTTCGGGACATCGATTCCATTCGTCACCAACCTGCCCCCCCTGTGGTCGCTGCCTTCAGTTTTCCCGGCGTGGGCTTGGCGACCGGCGCCTCGGCGCATCATTAAAATCACGGTGGCTAGGTGACGAGTAGCGCGCGGGCGAAGACTGCGTACAGTCACTCGAAGAGGTTGCGCGAGTTGCTAGGTATTCTTCGATTTCTGGAGGGCGTTCGCCGGCCGGGGACGCGGGAAATCACGAAACCCCGAAGACCAAGCTCATGGTATGGATAACGACGGTACAAGTGGCCGAGTTCTCTGCAGTGATAGCACAGCTGCCGTTGGCGAGAAGTGCGCCAGACGCCTGCCTTCCGAACCGGTGGCTGCATGACGGGGCTCTGCTGGTAGACTAGTGGTTGAGGAGCGGGCGGCTGCATGACGAGGCTCTGCTTTGTTGGTGGCTGGTAGGAAGGTTGGTAGAACGGTGGCCGCAGAGCGGGCGGCGATTGTGATTCGAAACGAAGCTGTTGCGCTGGAGGCACTGCAGGCCGACGGAGAGCCGCTGCGTAGTTCATAGAAAGTGGCTCCGATAGTGACTCAGGCAGTGAAAATGATTGACGGATTTCTTCACGCACGGCTTCGGTAACAGCAGCGGCAGCCGGTTAGGCGATCTAGGATTAAACGTAAGTGGCTCCTCACGAACTACCTCGTGGATCAGCTCACGCAGAGAGTGATTTTCAGTGGACCTGTACAATGCCCCCACACTGGTGAAGGGCTCACCACATGCAGACTCCGTGCGCCGGCATCGTTGCTGCAGGGCTCGCTCAATGAGGGGAGCTTCATTGATGAAGTCAGCGACGGTTCGAGGGAGACTGCGAACCAGACCAGCAAAGAGGGGTTCTATTACGCCCTGCATCAGGGGGCGCAACTTCGCTGATTCCGTCATGTCGGGATCACGAATTAGGTGGCGTGCGCGATCATGGTGGTCGTGGCTGGCAAAAGTGACCCGCAGTTGCTGGCGAAAGGAATCCCAGCTTTGAAGACTGGCCTTCCTATTCTCATAGCACCTTTTCACGCAGTCCTCAAGGGCGAAATATACATTGCGCAGCTTCTGAGCAGTGCTCCCCTGGTTAATAATGCGCCACTCGCTCGAACTGGTCGATCCAATCGTCGACATTTTCCCCAGTACCGCCATGTAAACTGGGGGGCATACGAGGCTGCTGAAGCAGCAGATGATGTTGATTTTCCGGGGTCATTGCAGAGATCTCGGACTGCTGGTCGGCTGGCGCTGGTTCAAGTAGAGGAGCAAATTCCGGCGCCAGACCCCGGAGACGACGGCTGCAGCGATGAACGGGTGTAGACACGAGCAGAAGCCGGTTGGGACTCGACAAGCGGATGCGAGAGGCCCGAGACATGGAGGTCAAGGCCTCACCTCCACGAGTGTCACGTAACCGTTTAGGCCCGTAACCAGAAGGTTCGATTTCAATGGGGGGTTCATCTAGCAGGCAGTGGAGAGCAGGTCCAGAGCGCCGAGAGAAAGTAGCCAACTTCACCTCTTGTAACCGAACGCCACGGGGCCACTTTTCTCGACACTCTCGATGAGCAGCCGCCTAGCGGCTGCTCACACGCTACAATATATATATATATATATATATATATATATATATATATATATATATATATATATATATATATATATATATATATATATATATATATATATATATTGTTCCACCCCGCCGGGGTGGCGCAGTGGTTACGGCGCTCGACTACTGTTCCCAAGGATGCGGGATCGAATCCCGGCCTCGGCGGCCGCTTTTCGGTGGAGGCGAAAAGCAAAGCGCCCGTGTGCTGTGCGATGTCAGTGCACGTTAAAGAACCCCAGGTGGTCGAAATTTCCGGAGTCCTCCACTACGGCGTCTCTCATAGCCTGAGTTGCTTTGGGACGTTAAACCCCACAAACCAACCAACCAACCATATATTGTTCCGGACGACAAGGAAGAAGAAGCGGGCAGTGGCGCGGGCAGGAGCGCTCGCGCTAGGCGCGAATATATATATATATATATATATATATATATATATATATATATATATATATCTTGATCTTGAAGGGTGCGTTGAAGCTCAGGTCGGTGTTCAGGTCGGCCGCTTATCTAGCGCCTCAGTCTCTTGCGTCTTCGTCTTTTGTCTGCCGTCTTCTTTTTAGCACGCGCCTTTCCACATACGCTCGTCGTCTTTGTCACCGTCGAAAATCACTGAGCGTTGGTGTGACACTACAATTATCCCCGGGAGAAAAAAAAGAGGCATCCTGCCGACTCTTGGTGCGGACACAACAGGCGGGTCGTAACAGAGCTTGAGGCCGTCAACGTGCACTGTTTCACGCCCGCGGCGACGCATATCCGGTGTCGGTACAAGCGGTTTTATAACATAGTTCACCGGAGAGGTCTGGCAAATAACCCAATATGGTCCATTGTATTTGGAGGCAAGTTTGGTAGAGAGGCCGGAACGGGTGGCAGGAACGCAAAGCCACACGAGGGAGTCTGTGCTGTATGAAGGAGCTGGACAAGACGGTGCGCGAAGGAACTGCTGGTGACCTTGGTTCTGGGTTGTAAATGAGCGGGCCAACTGGCGACATTCTTCTGCATACGCTGCAGCTTGAGAGACGGCAGTCGCTTCGGAGGTGTCAGGGCGATAAGGAAGTATCGTGTCTATAGTTAAGGTGGGTTCACGGCCGTATAAAAGGAAAAAGGGGGAGAATACGGTCGTGCTTTGTATGGCAGTATTATAAGCGTACGTGACGGATGGAAGAAGCCGGTCCCAGTTTGAGTGGTCGCACGCGACATACATGGCCAGCATGTCACTTAAGGTGCGGTTAAAACGTTCCGTCATGCCATTTGTCTGCGGACTGTAGGCCGAGGTAGAACGGTGGACAATGCGGCACTGCTGAAGAAGGGCTTCCATGGTCTCGGAAAGAAAAACACGGCCACGGTCACTGAGCAATTCTTTAGGTGAACCGTGGCGCAGAACGAGATGGTGCAGGACGAAAGATGCAACGTCTGGCGCCGACGCAGAAGGTAAGCAGGATGTTTCTGTGTAGCGGGTAGGGTGGTCAACAGCCACGATCACCCAACGGTTACCAGCTGGAGTGACTGGTAGTGGCCCGTACAGATCAATACCAACACGATCGATTATTCGGCTGGGGCAGGGTAAGGGCTGCATCGGACCGGTGGAGTGGTGTGGAGGGTTTTTGCGGCTTTGGCATTCCTGGAATGCGCGAACGTAATGACGCACGAAGCGGTACATACCCTGCCAGTAATAGCGGAGGCGAAGACGGGTGTAAGTTTTCAACACTCCGGCGTGGGCACACTGAGGATCGGCGTGAAAAGCGGCGCATATTTCCGAACGGAGATGCCGAGGAATGACAAGGAGCCACTTGCGTCCGTCGGAAAGGTAATTTCGGTGGCAAAGCATGCCGTCGCGGATGGAAAAATGACGAGCTTGGCGGTGAAGCGTTCGTGAAGCTGGGCGCAGAGAAGGTGTAGATAAAAGCGTGAGAAGAGAAGCGATCCAAGGGTCTTGCCTTTGTTCATTGGGCATGTCGGCAATTTCTAGCGAAAATGAGTCCCTTATGGTTATAGCTGTCGCGCCAGAGCCACATTGAAGAGGTGACCTAGACAGGGCGCCGGCATCAGAATGCTTACGGCCAGACCGGTAGGTGACCTGAATGTCGTACTCTTGTAAGCGGAGGGC
Source organism: Amblyomma maculatum (assembly GCF_055883805.1). NCBI lineage: Eukaryota > Metazoa > Arthropoda > Arachnida > Ixodida > Ixodidae > Amblyomma > Amblyomma maculatum. The sequence continues at coordinate 175,987,185 of NC_139347.1, read as the reverse complement.
CCAACGAGCAAGACGGCAGGATGGTTCTTTAAGGGTGGACAACCAGCAGATTGCGTGATGGTCCGTAACATCAGAAAAGGGACGACCGTAGAGATATTGGCGGAACTTCCCAATGGCCCAAATGATGGCCAAGCACTCCTTTTCGGTTATAGAATAATTCTTTTCGGCCTTTGTTGAGGTACGGCTGGCATAAGCAGCAACGTACTTTGGGTTGCCGGGCTTTCGTTGTGCAAGGACAGCGCCGAGACCTACACCGCTGGCATCAGTGTGAATTTCGGTAGGCGCCGTAGGGTCAAAGTGGCGGAGAATCGGAGGCGACACTAGAAGGCCCCGAAGTGTCGAAAAGGCCTCATCACAGTCGGATGTCCAAGACGAAAGAATGGCGTCACCGGCAAAGAGATCAGTCAGCGGCGAGATGATCGAAGCGAAATTGTGGACGAAGCGACGAAAATATGAGCACAGCCCGATAAAACTACGCAGCTCCTTTAGAGAAGTTGGGCGTGGAAACTCAGCTACTGCACGGAGTTTCGTAGGATCTGGATAAACACTGTCTTTTGAAACAACGTGTCCCAATATAGGAAGCTAGCGAGCCCCGAAGCAGCACTTTTTCAAATTTAGTTGCAGGCCGGCATCAGTCAAACACTTTAGCACACGCTCGAGACGGTCCAAATGTGACGTAAAATCTTTTGAAAACACGACAACATTGTCCAGGTAACAAAGACAGTCATGCCACTTGAGTCCACACCGAATTGTGTCCATCATGCGCTCGAAGGTGGCCGGCGCGTTGCACAATCCAAACGGCAGGACGTTAAATTCATAGAGACCATCAGGTGTCACAAAGGCGGTTTTTGGTCGATCGTCAGCTGCCATGGGTACCTGCCAGTAGCCCGAGCGAAGATCCAGAGATGAAAAGAATTCGGCGCCTTGAAGGCAATCAAGAGCGTCATCAATATGTGGAAGGGGGTATACGTCTTTTCGCGTTATCTTGTTCAAACGCCTGTAATCAACGCAGAACCGTATAGAGCCATCCTTTTTCCTCACAAGAACAACTGGAGAGGCCCAAGGGCTGTGCGAAGGCTGGATGACGCCACGCTGAAGCATGTCATTAACGTGCTGGGTGATAACTTGACGTTCAGCAGCCGACACCCGATAAGGGCGCTGGCGTACCGGGGCGTGCGTACCGGTGTCGATGCAGTGAGTGACTATGGATGTGCGCCCCAAAGATGTCCGAGGGAGGTCGAATGAGGAACGGAAGCGTTGCAGCAAGCTGACGAGCTGGTCGTGTTGATCTGCTGAAAGGCTGCCAGCCAGACAGCCAGAAAAACCTGCAGTGGAGTCGTCATTCTGTGCAGAAGCGGGCCAGTCAATAATATCGAGTTGCAGTGGGGTTGGGTCTTCTGAGATGGCAGATGTCATAGCGTCATCAAATAACTCGACATGACAAAGACGTTCTCCACGAAGAAACGTTGACGGACAAGGCGACGGGTTAGAGACGTATATGGCGCTGTAGCCACCACAGAAAGTCAGAAGGGCGAAAGGCAGGACTAAGCAATGGCGACGATTAGCGGCGTGAGTCGGAGTGAACAGAACTGTCGAATCAGAAAAGCCGGCCCAGGAAACGGGCACGAGGACGGTAGAGCTGGCGGGGATGTCAGTATCTTCGGCCACAGTTATCTTATCGACGTGGAGCGGTGTGTCAGACGAGGCGGCCGGTGAAAGCGGAGACAATTCGATGCTGGCTCGGGCACAATCAACAATCGCATGATGACTGGTAAGAAAGTCGCAACCCAGAATCATTTCGTGAGAGTAGTGAGGCAGCACAAGAAATTCGGCGACGTACAAAACACCCTGAATGACAATTCGAGCTTTGCAGGCCACAAGCGGTTGAATGCGATGTGAGCTGGCAGTTCGGAGAAAAACTTTCGAAACAACCGTCGTAACTTTACGAAGTCGGCGGCAAAGGTTGGCACTTATAACAGACACAGCGGCGCCAGTGTCCACAAGAGCGAGAACTGCGACGCCATCAACAAACACTTCGATAACGTTGGTCGGGAAAGACGGAGGACTTGCACAAGTAAAGGAAAACGCTGTTCTTGCCTCCGGAACTGCGGCTGTTAGTTTTGCTCCGGGCCAGCAGGAGAGCGACGGCGCAACGGCGAGAGGGAACGACGGCGGGGAGACGGCGATCGACGGGAGGAGTGGGAGGAGCGGTCAGGATAAAATGAGTCCGTAGAAGTGCCAGCAGGGACAGGGGGAGGGGAAGGTTCAAAGTTTGAACTGTAGTTGTAACTGTACAGGCGGGGGCCATTGCGGTATGACTGCGTGCGCTGGCGACAAAGCCGGGCGACGTGGCCAGGAACGCCAAATGAATAAGAGATTGGGCGGTTGTCGGAAGTCCGCCATGGATTGTTGACCGGACGTCGAGGAGGCAGATAAGGGCGGGGTGGAGGTGGTGGTGGTGGTAACGGCGCAGCATACGCGACAGGGCAGGGTGGTGGCCTGGCGGCGACAGCGGCGTACGTTAACGGGGCTGTCACAGGCGTAATTTGAGAGGTTGGCGGTAAAACTTCTGCACTTGCTCCTGCATGGTGCGTCGAAGTTCAGAATCTATCGACGGGTTGGTTGCGGCAGAAGCAGGAAGGAGCGATAGTTGGCGAGCCACTTCCTTCCGTATAAAGGCCTTGATCTCGGGAAGGAGGGAAGGTGGTTCAGAGGTGAGACCGCATGCTGTCGGAGGTACGAATAACAGATCGTTCACAAGAGAACGCCGGGTAGAAGTTCGTTGCCTTTTGAGGACGTCGTAACTCTGACAGAGCTAAACTACTTCGACGACGGTTTGGGGGTTTCTGGCCGTCAACATGTGAAATGCATCGTCGGAGATTCCCTTCACGATTTTGGTGATCTTGTCAGCTTCGGACATACAAGGATCAACACGTCTACAAAGATCCACAATATCCTCTATGTAGCTGGTGAACGTTTCATCGGGATTCTGAGCGCGGGCTTCGAAGCGTTGTTCGGCGCGCAGTTTGTGCACAGCGGGGCGGCCGAACACCTCGGAAAAGCTCGTTTTGAAGGCCGACCAGGTGGGTAGGTCGGGTTCTTGGTTGCGGAACCATAAATTTGCTACATCGGTCAGGTAAAAGAGGACGTTGACGAATTTCGTGGTGTCGTCCCACTTGTTGTAGGCGCTTACGCGTTCGTAGGAGGATAGCCAATCGTCTACATCTTGGTCGTCGGTGCCACTGAAAAAGCTGGGGTCACGCTGGCGAAGCCCACCAGAGCACAGGATTGTAGGGGAAGCGGTGGGATCAGTCGAGTGTGGAGTGGCGGTCTGGCTTGTTGCCTCAGGCATAGCGGATGGCGGAGCGAGTGTGCAGCTGCGAAGCTCCAGCTTGAGAGGAGGGAACGAAGAGCAGCCTCCACCAAATGTAAGGGTGCGTTGAAGCTCAGGTCGGCGTACAGGTCGACCGTTTAAATAGCGCCTCAGTCTCTTGCTTCTTCGTCTTTTGTCTGCCGTCTTCTTTTTTAGCACGCGCCTTTCCACATACGCTCGTCGTTTTTGTCACCGTCGAAAATCACCGAGCGTTGGTGTGACTCTACAATATATACATATATAGCATACGTAAATAGGCGTACTTGATTGCTAGACGTTACATAGAAGTGAAAAATTGCTTCACACTGTTTCCAAGTTTATTTGTAGTCGACGTTTCCGCAGGAGCCCTGCCTTTCTCAAGACTGAGGGTACTTGATTCTTGTTCGTCTTCTTATAGCGTTGGCAAGAGGTGATAAAAACAGACTATGGGCACATACAGGTGAACCAGCTGGACACGCACAACACACACATACGCACACAGGTGCGGAGAGCAGGCTAGGCCCAAAGGGTCATCAACCCAAGGCACCGGCCGCCGGGAGTCATCTGCATACAATACACAATACACGCAGCCGCGGAACTACCTTTTAAAAAAAGAAGAAAACAGGTGGGAGAACATGTTTGCTGCAGATGGTGAGAAAATTATTTTTCTTGTTCTCACTAAAAGATGGCAGCGCCAAGCGTGATGAAAAAAAAGAAAGAAAGGCTCCATCCACAACCAGGTGTACATTGCTGGTTAAAAGAACCTGACAGCGGCGAGTAAAGTTCGAGCAACTCGCTACGAGAGATGAACCTCAAAGAAAAAATAAGAATTAAAAAAAATAAATATGTGGGACAGTAGAATAGTGAAATACTGAGGTTTTCGCTAAAAGACGTGAGCGCCAAGCATGAAGAAGGTTTTTACGAGAAATGGGATGTGGAGGGTATCAAAGAAGCGGGAAAAAAGGGGGAAGTGGGGGAAGGAAAAAACCAGCGAGGAAAACTGTAAAGGGATAATGATTGATATATGCACTTAGCATTAAACTTGCAGGGCTCGTAAGGACGACATTGCCCCAATGTTTTCATTTATCCCAGTATTAATTGTCCTAAACTTATAAATAAAGTATGACTCACGTTGCTCCCGCTCCCGTCTATTATTCCGTCCCCCCTGAAGAACTGTTAGTTTGACTGAGTCGAATGAGTGCTGTTTCTGGTTGATATGTTTTGAAAAAGTAAGGTTGGGCAGAGAGCGGACATGAGCACGGTGATTATTAAACCGCATTCGTAGAGGGGTAGCCGTCTGGCCAATATGCTGCATGCGGCATACACCGCATTCTAGGAGATATATAACGTTTGAGGCATCGCAATCAAAGTTACCATCTATTTACCACTTAAAATTTGACGCTGTGCTTGTTGCGCAGCTTGATGTCTGCATGCGCCTGCACACCTGGCATCCACTCTTTCCGTAAGGCCGGCACCCCAACCGCGGGTTAATACCTATTTTTGAGTGGATTAGGATGTTGCGGATGGTTTTCGGTCGTCGGTAGACAACCTGGGGAGGAGTCGTGAAAATATTGGAGAGACGTTCGCTCTGTTCTAGAATGTTGAAATGTTTCTGATTTTGTTCACGTTGGGGGGGCGGTTACTCGTGTAGGTCGAACAAGCCTGGTATCGCCGTTGCCCTTATCGAGAACGTGTCATTCGAGTATTGAGCCGACGTGATCCTCGCCCCCTTACGATGAACAGCCGCAGGATACCCCAGAATATTTTCGAAGTCCTCCATTCTCACCAGTGCAAGCTTTACGTCCATCCCGCTCGCCGCTACCACATCGCCGTTTCCCCTCCCCACGGCTCCCGCCCTCAGAGCCTGTTCCCTCTTCATCGTCAGGAAAACTGAGTATGGCGGCGCCTGGAGGTGGCGTTGCCGAAGTTGGCCGAACCACAGGCCTCCATGTACGTTACAACGTAGCGCCACGAACAATTGCACCCTTGGGGACATGAACTGACCTACACTTTCCGATAACGTTAAGATAATAATCGACGGTCACGAAGTTGCCGCGCTCGCTGACACCGGTACTGATTGTTCGGTATTTAGTGGAGAATTTTGCCCCCGACTGCGAAAAGTGACTACCCCGTGGGATGGCCCTCCAATACGAACCGCGGGAGGTCACCTGGTATACCTTGAAGGGAAATGCACCGCCCGCATCGAAATTCATAGTGAGACCTGCCCTGCGAAATTCGTGATCCTAAAGCAATGCTCTGAAGCTGCTATTTTGGGAATGGACGTTCTTCGCGAGTATGGCGCAGTGATCGGCGTGGGGCAGAACAAACTGACACTCCGGACATGTTGTTTCACCAAGGCGTCATGTAGCGAGTTGAGCTGAGCTTCGAGTACACTCCGAACACGTATATTTGCCGCCGCTGTTGACAGTTTTTGCCTGTTTGAGCCGAGACATCTGTTTTGGGCGAAGGTTTCATGGAAGGAAATGTTGAAATCCTGCTTAAGAGGGGAATCGGCATTGCGAGAGGGATAGGAAGCGTTAACGATGGGCGGGCCAACGTCATCGCGACCAACTTTAGGAATGAGCCGCAATACCTCACGAAAGGGACAGTTATAGCCTACATGGAAGAAATTAGTGACGTTCACGAGGCTGTTGCGTTTTCTGAGCAAGGCTTGTCATCAGGAACACAAGAAAATCGGAAATTGCAACTGAACCTAGATAAAAGACTAGAGTTGTCCCAGAAGCGCGATCTTCTCGAACTTTTGCATCTTTACAACGATTGTTTTCCCACGACATCCAGAGTTCGCCAGACGCCTGTCGCAAAACACAGAATTATTGTCGATGGCGCAGCACATCTGATTCGCCAACCACCATACCAGGTTTCCTTGAAAGAACGAGAGACGATACAGCAGCAAGTGCGTGAAATGCTTAACGATGACGTTATCAAGCCTTCCAATAGTCCGTGGGCTGCACCTGTGGTACTGGTAAAAAGAGAAACGGGTCGCTGCAATTCTGGGTAGATTACCAACGACTCAACAAAGTGACAAAAAAGGATGCATACCCACTGCCACGAATCGACGAAACCCTCGATCGGCGCTGTCACGCCGGCTATTTTTCGTCGATCGATTTGAAGAGCGGATACCGGCAGATTGAAGTAGATGAGCGCGATCGGGAGAAAACTGCGTTTATAACACCAGATGGTCTCTATGAGTTTAAGGTGATGTCGTTTGGTTTATGTACTGCCCGTGCAACATTCCAACGAGTTATGGACACTGTTCTCGCCGGTCTGAACTGGCAGACCTGTCTTGTGTATTTAGATATTATTTTTTCGAGCACCTTTGCCGACCATCTTGTGCGCCTCGATGCGGTTCTTCAGGCTATACGGAAGGCAGGCCTCACACTCAAGCCTTCAAAATGCCGGTTTGCGTAGAGCGAAATAAAGTTTCTTGGGCATATTGTCAGCCATGCGGGAGTGAAACCAGTTCCTGAAAAAACAGCAGCTGTAGCGTCGTTTCCACGGCCGCCGACAAAAAGAGTCTGAGAAGGTTTCTTGGTTAGTGCGCTTACTTCAGACGTTTTTTCTACAACTTCGCCCAGATCGCCGCACCCCTGATCAACCTTTGAAAAAATAGTATTGCCTTTGAATGGAATGAAGAGCAAGAGTGAGCATTTAGGCAGCTAAAACAAGCCCTTCAAACACCATCAATACTAGGCCACTTCGATCAAGCTGCCGACACTGAGCTGCACAACGACGCCAGCGAGAAAGGACTGGGGGCAGTACTTGTTCAATTGCAGGACGGCGCTTAGCGAGGTATTGCGTATGCTAGCCGCGCCATTTCCAAATAAGAGTGTAATTACTCGACAACGAAAAAGGAGTGCCTCGTTGTCGTCTGGGCAACAACAAATTTCCGACCGCATCTGTACGGCCGCAATTTTCGTGTGGTCACCGACCACCACTCATTATCTTGGTTGGCCAACCTGAAGAATCCTGCGGGCTGGCTTGCTCGACGAGCCTTCGACTGCAGGAGTACGACATCACTATTATATATAAATCCGGCCGAAAGCATCATGACGCTGACTGCTTGTCTCGAGTCCCCCCTGGAGCCGGTGCCAGTAGACGATGATGACGCTGACAGCTTTATTGCGGTCTTAAACACGGCAGATATGGCGGTTCGACAAAGACATGATCCACAGCTTGACCAACTAATGGCGCACCTTGCAGGAGACGACGATGTGGTACCTGCTTTTTTCCAGCGTGTCCTGCCCACATTTACAATTTGGAACGGCATCCTATACAAAAAGAACTTCGACAGCAGCCAGACATCGTGGCTTCTTGTTGTGCCAGATCTGCGTAGCGAGATCACGGAAGCTTGCCATGATGATCCTACAGCTGGTCAACTTGATTATAGCCGAACACGTTCAAGAATTCGGGAAAAGTATTACTGGCCCAAACTCGCTAACTATGAGCGTCAGTACACAAGAGCTTGTCGCGAGTGTCAACGACGGAAGACGCTATTTACAAGTCCGGCAGGCCTTCTTCAGCCAATCGAACCGCTGAGTACCCCGTCCCACAAAATCGGAATAGATTTTCTTGGCCCATTCCCCCCGTTCCAGTCCGGAAACAAATACATCATAATAGCGACAGACTACCTCACACGCTATGCGGAGTTCTGCGCAGTTCCGTCTTCGACGGCTGAGTGTATTGTCTGTCATTGAGTGTATTGTCTTGCGGCATGGCACACCGGCAGTTCTGATCACTGACCGGGGTAATGCATTTCTGGCACAATTTCTACAAGAGATCCTGCGTCTAAGCTGTACCAGCCACTGTCGAACTACTGCGTATCATCCTCAAACGAATGGGTTAACGGAGAGGCTGAACAAGACGATGGCTGATATGATTTCCACGTACGTGAACGCCGACCATCGAAATTGGGACGAGGTGTTACCTTAGGTTACTTTTGCTTACAATACTGCAGTTCAGGAGACAACACGCATGTCACCTTCCCAACTGGCGCATGGCAGGAAGTACACTGCAATGCTCGATGCTGTGCTGCCGCACGAACCGACTGACGGCGTCGCCGATGATGCTCGACTAGTATGCGAGTGCGCGGAGGAGGCTCGACAACTGGCCCGACTAGACATACAGCACCAACAACGTACCGACGCTTATCACTATAACCTCCGGAGACGCGACGTTGATTTTCGACCTGGGGATAAGGTCAGGGTTTGGACACCGGTTTGCCGTCGCGGCCTTTCAGAAAAACTTATGAAGCGCTACTTTGGACCCTACACGGTTATTCGTCGCATCGGTGACCTCAACTACGAGGTGCTTTCCAGCGGAAGCCGACCATCGTCACACCTTTCCTCACCTCCTGAAGTTGTTCATGTTGTAAGGCTTAAGCCGTATTACGTGTGACCCTGGAGGAACCCTTCAGTGTTTTCTCTGCTGCACTTTTATTGCGAAACAACACATGCAGACTCTAGCCGTATTCTTGCTGGTGCTTTCTTATTTTTCGTTTAGCATCGAGACGATGCTTCTTTCGAAAGGCAGGCAGTGTAGCGCCCGAAGAAGAAGCGCGATCGCTTGGAAAAAGACGGCGCTGCTGCTGTGACTCACGTGCGGGCTGGTTCCGCTGCTGTTGTGCTGCACTCTGCCGTTGCCCTGTCGACCCGAGGTCTCTGCGGCCGTCGGGCCGCTGTGTGTCAGGATGAGACAATATATATATTGTCACGACACAAATGAAGGGGTCGATGATTGCACTAAAGAAACTCTTTATTTGGACTGACTTGCGTCCGCAAAAGAACTAAGCAACTCGGCGGCGGCGATAGAAACAAACGTGCTCGCCGATCGTCGAACAAAGAATGCCCGCCACACTCGGCAATGCTCAATTTAAAGGCAGCACAGAACAATCTAGATAACGTCGCAAACAGCTACCAGCACGAGAGATCTCGGTGCATCTTGAGCTACAACAAAACTGACAAAGGTGTGACTCGGAACATCGAGCATTAACAGAGATTACGGAATTGATACGCGGTCCAGAATGAGAGTGATAAGCCTGTATGCCGGCGGCTATTAAAAAACAACAAATACTATTTTGAAAGTTTCGCGGCATTACTCCCCCCTTAAAAAAACATTGCCTGGAAGTTCCAGAACAAAGAAACTTAAACATAAACACTGCAAAGTTTAAACACCACAGATTATTTAACGCGCGTATTATGGCTTCAGTCGCACAACATGTACAATTTCTAGGCGTGCGCGTCGCCGTTGTGATGCTGACGTTCCGTCGGGAATGACTTCATAGTCCAGTGGTCCGACGCGGCGAAGGATTTTGTACGGCCCAAAGTATCGACGCAACAACGTTTCACTTAGTCCGCGACGGCGAATTGGTGTCCAAACCCACACTTGGTCTCCTGGATTGTACTCTGCGTGGCGTCGTCGTAAATTGTATCGTCTGCTGTCGGTGCGCTGTTGGTCCCTAATACGCAGCCGTGCGAGCCGTCGGGCTTCCTCTGCACGATGCAGGTAGGCGGCGACGTCAAGGTTGTCCTCGATGGTTACGTGCGGCAGCATTGCGTCGAGCGTCGTCGTAGGCTCCCTGCCGTACACAAGCTTAAACGGGGTCGCTCTGGTCGTCTCCTGGACTGCCGTGTTATACGCGAAGATCACGTACGGCAAGATGGCGTTCCAGGTCTTGTGTTTAGCGTCGACGTACATAGCGATCATGTCCGCGATCGTTTTGTTCAGGCGCTCCGTAAGGCCATTGGTCTGGGGATGGTGCGCAGTTTTTCGTCGATGGCTTGTGTGACTGTATTCCAGGATGGCTTGCGTCAACTCTGCCGTAAACGCCGTTCCCCTGTCCGTAATGAGCACTTCTGGGGCGCCGTGTCGCAACAGAATTTGTTCGACAAAAAATTTGGCGACTTCTGCTGCGGTACCATTTGGTAGTGCTCTTGCTTCGGCGTAACGGGTAAGGCAGTCAGTGGCCACGATGATCCACTTGTTACCCATAGACGAAGATGGAAAGGGACCGAGGAGATCCATCCCAATTTGTTGAAAGGGCAGGATTGGGGGCGGAATCGGGTTTAGTAGTCCTGCTGGTCTGATCGGCGGCGTCTTGCGTCATTGGCACTCACGACACGTCTTCACGTAGTGAAAAACTTCGGCAGGCAGTCGCGGCCAGTAATACTTTTCCTGGATTCGACGCAACGTGCGCGCAAATCCGAGGTGGCCTGCTGTGGGCTCGTCGTGCAACGCCTGCAGAATTTCTTGCCGAAGGGTTTTAGGCACTACGAGAAGCTGCGCGGTCTTGTTGGGTGCAAAGTTCCTCACGAGGAGGCCATTGCTTAACATGAAGGATGATATATGTCGCCTGAACACACCAGGAGGGGAAGCGGTCTTTCCTTCCAAGTAATTGGCTAGCGCTTTCAACTCAGGGTCTGATCGCTGTTGTTCTGCGAAACTGCTGGCACTTACCGGTCCCAAAAAGGCGTCATCGTCATCGTCCTTCGGGGAAGAATCGACGGGAGCGCGGGATAAGCGGTCTGCGTCGGAATGCTTCCGGCCAGACTTATAGACTACAGTCATGTCAAATTCTTGAAGTCGTAGGCTCCATCTGGCAAGGCGGCCGGAAGGATCTTTCAAATTAGCCATCCAGCAGAGCGCGTGATGGTCGCTTACCACATTGAATGGTCGGCCGTATAGGTATGGACGAAACTTAGAAGTAGCCCAGATGATCGCAAGGCACTCCTCGGTCGTCGAGTAATTTAATTCGGCTTTCGTGAGAGACCTGCTAGCGTAGGCGATTACTTTTTCCTGTCAGGCAGTCTTCTGAACGAGAATGGCTCCTAGGCCTACACTGCTCGCGTCGGTGTGAATTTCGGTCTCGGTGTTTTCATGAAAGTGTCCAAGTACAGGAGGGCATTTCAGGCGGCGCTTAAGTTGGTCGAAGGCTTCTCCTTGCGGCGCTTCCCATTTAAAAGGTACGTCAGCCTTTGTAAGCTGCGTCAACGGTTCGGCGATCCGCGAAAAGTTTCTGACAAATCGTCGATAATAAGCGCACAGCCCAAGGAATCGGCGCACAGCTTTCTTGTCGCCAGGCGGTGGGAATTGTGCGATTGCAGCTGTTTTCTCCGGGTCTGGGCGAATACCGTCCTTGCTAACGATGTGACCTAGGAATCGGAGTTCTTCGTAGGCGAAATGACACTTCTCTGCTTTTAGCGTTAGCCCCGATGACTTAATGGCTTCCAGCACTTTCTGTAGTCGTTTTAGGTGGTCTTCAAAGTTTGACGAGAAGACAACAACGTCGTCCAAATATACCAAACCAAATTGCCACTTCAAGCCTGCCAGGACTGTGTTCATTACTCGTTGAAACGTGGCTGGTGCGGAGCAGAGGCCAAATGGCATCAACTTAAATTCATAAAGGCAGTCCGGTGTGATGAATGCGGTCTTCTCGCGACCTCTTTCGTCGACCTCAGTTTTCCAATATCCGCTCTTCAGGTTCATCGATGAGAAGTACCTTGCATTGCAGAGCCAGTCGTAAGTGTCGTCGATGCGGGGAAGCGGGTAGACATCCTTCTTCGTTATGCTATTCAAGCGGCGGTAATCAACGCAGAAGCGAAGTGTGCTGTCTTTCTTCTTGACCAAAACGACTGGTGTCGCCCAGGGGCTGTTCGATGGCTGGATTACGTCATCACGCAGCAATTCCTCAACTTGATCGCGAACGGCCTGGCGTTCTCGCAGCGATACACGATAAAGGCTTTGGCGCAGAGGTCGGGCGTGTTCCTCCGTTATTATGCGATGCTTGGCCAGTGGTGTTTGTCGTACCTTCGATGACAATGAGAAGCACTCCCCGTAGCTTCGAAGCAGACTGAGAATCTGGTCTTTCCTGTTGTGGGTCAATGCCGGGTTGATGTCAAATGTGGGCTGACGGAATAGGTCCGGTGCGTCTTCCAGCGTTTGGTCGTGGAGGGAGAATACATCTTTGAGGTCCGCTAATTCGTCGAGAAAGGCGATCGTCGTGCCCTTGTTGAGATGCCGGTATGCTTCGGTGAAGTTTGTTACCAGAACCTGAGCTTGACCTCTCCGGAATTTCGTGATCCCTCTTGCGATGCCGACAACACGTTCTAAGAGCAACTGCATATTTCCTTCGACGATGCCTTCAGCTGTTTCGTTCTTGGCGCTACCTACGCAGACTGCGATATTTGATCGGGGCGGGACGTTCAATTCTTCGTCGAGGGCGTTTAGAGGGTTGTGTTGCATCGACGTCGTCGTAGCAGGAATGGCTTTGTCTGCAGAGAGCTTGATGAGCTTGGATCGCACGTCGATGATAGCCCTATGTTCATTTAGGAAGTCCATGCCTAAAATCACGTCGCGGGAGCAATGCTGCAAGACCACAAAGCTGGTGGGGTAAGTACGCCCATTTACGGTTATTCTTGCAGTGCATCGTCCCGATGGAGTAATCAGGTTGCCACCTGCTGTACGAATCAGCGGGCCATCCCAAGCGGTGGTAACTTTTCTTAGCTGAGAGGCTAACGGTCTACTAATGACTGAATAGTCAGCTCCGGTGTCTACTGGGGCAGTGACTCTGCGACCGTCGACATTAACTTCAAGGTCACTTGTTCGTGTCCTCGTATTGCACGTAGGCCTTAGTGTCCGATCTCGGCTCCGTCGTTTCTTCAGGTCATGGCCGGGGCATACCGTTGTTACTTCGTTGGGCGGCGGTGTCTGCTTGCACTCTGGTCGTGTTGTCGTCGATGTCGTCGTGTAGAGCGGCGATGAAATGGTTGCGCCGTCGTTATTGATCGTCGGCGGCTGAGGATCTTCCTCCTTTCGCCGTTGAGCAACCTCACCTCCAAAGGTTGCTGCCTTTAGTTTCCCCTACGGGGGCTTGGGGACCTTCCGCGCACACTACCATCATATTTACGCCCTGGCGACGCAAAGCGGGCCCTGTACGGCGATGGAGACCTGAATCGACGGCTTGGTGGCGCAATCTCACCGCTACGCAGATAGTTGTCGATTTCTTGCGGTCGTTTACCTGGGCGTGGTCGTGGAGCGTCGACTGCAAATCCGCGGAGACCGATTCGTCGGTACATGCAGTGCCGCAGAATGTCGCCGGCCTCACCGCAGTGGAAGCATAATGGCCGGTTGTTCGCTGTCCTCCATGCGTCGCACTTCCTGGGGCTTGTTGGTCGTTGGTAGGCTTAGAGGGCGGGAGCCAAGGGGCGGTTTTCAGGAATAGGCCGATAGCGGCGAGGGCTCGGAAAGTCATCACGTCGGGGCGGAGGGCGACGTAATGCACCAGCGTAGTTCATCGCTGTTGCCTCTTGTGCTGGAACAGTCGCAGCCGTCGCTTCAGGAACGCCCAGCGCCTGCTGGACTTCTTCAGGGACGACGTCCGCGAGCGTCGCCACCTGGGATTGTTGCGATGATGGCTGCATTCGGCGGAGCTCCTCTCGCATGATCTCCCGGATGAGGTCACGAAGGTTCTCTCCACTTGCAGATGCGCTGGGGTAGTGGCTTGAGTAGTCTGGCTGAAGTGGCCGCTCGTAGTGGCGCATCCGGGTGTACAACGTCTTCTCAATGGCAGACGCTTCCGTTTCAAATTCCGCCACTGTTTTTGGCGGATTTCGGACAAGATTTCTAAAAAGCGATTCTTTGACGCCTCGCATTAAAAGTTTGACTCTCTCACCTTCAGTCATGTTAGGGTCGGCGGGGCGAAAGAGGCGCTTCATCTCCTCAACGTACGCCAGGACGGACTCGTTTGGTAGTTGAATTCTTGATTGGAGAAGGGCCTGCGCTCCTTCTTTTCGGACAGAACTTGTAAAGACCATCAAAAACTGTGCTTTGAATATCTCCCAATCCTTGAAAGAGGTCTCGTGATTTTCAAACCAAATTCGAGCATGTCCTTGAAGAACAAAGTAGACCTGCCTGAGTTTCGCAGCGTCGTTCCAGCCGTTGAAATCTGCCACACGGTCGAAAAGGTCCATCCACTCTCCCGCATCTTCATCCGGTAGTCCGTAGAAGCAGGGGGGCTCACGGGGTTGGACGAAAACAACCGGTGCTGTAGGCTGGGCCATTGTCAGCGTCGATGCCTTCCGAGATCGAATGGGGTCAATCAGCAGACCGTGTTCGGGTTGTAGGCCTTGAAGTCGGCGGCTGGCTCGGAGACCTGTAGGCTGGTCGTCCAGGGCGACAGGAACACGGCTTGGGTCTTCACTTGAAGGATCAAAGGCAGCACCTCCACCAGATGTCACGTAGCGGTGACGAGGTCGACGACACAAATGAAGGGTTCGATGATTGCACTAAATAAACTCTTTATTTGGGCTGACTTGCGCCCGCAAAAGAACTAAGCAACTCGGCGGCGGCGATAGAAACAAACGTGCTCGTCGATCGTCGAACGAAGAATGCCCGTCACACTCGGCAACGCTCAATTTAAAGGCTGCACAGAACAATCTAGATAACGTCGCGAACAGCTACCAGCACGGGTTGGAACATTATGGAAAGACACACAAGTGGCCGGAACCTTCGAGACAGATCTCGGCGCATCTCACGCTACAACAAAACTGATAAAGGTGTGACTCGCGACATCGAGCATTAACAAACAAAGATTACGGAACTGATACGCGCTCCAGAATCAGAGTGATAAGCCTGTATGCCGGCGGCTGTTAAAAAACAACAAATACTGTTTTGAAGGTTTCGCGGCAATATATACAGCCGCCATCCGGTTCCTGTTGCGCACTGTTGCGCCGCTGTTGCGATTCTGCGCGCAGAGAATATTCCTCGATGCGAACTTCGAGGTCACGGCTGTCACGGGGCAACATGGCTTCCAGCATAGTTAAAACTTGGCGTCCGTGCAATTGACAAAAAGGGTGTCTTTTTTTACTTTCTGTTGCGCCGCGTTGTACGTGAATATGACGTACAACGGGACGGTATCCCAGGACGAATGTTGAACATCCAAGTACTTGAACACGACGTCGGCGAGATTTTTGTTCAGACATTCTGTCAAGCCATTAGTCTGTGGGTAGTAGGCCGTCGATCTGTGGTCGGTAGAGGCGTTCAGCTTATTGATAGATTCCATCACCTTGGCATTGAAAAAAGCACCTCGGTCCGCTACTATACCTGTCGGGGCGCCGTTCCAAAGGACGATGCTCTAGATTAAAAATTTCGCTTCCTTGATTGCCGTGTCGGACTGGAGGGGCTTTGTTTCAACGTAACACTTGATTTAATCGGTAGAGACTATTATCTGTCTGTTGCCTAAAGCCGAATTTGAAAAAGGACCCAACAGATTCATGCAACTTGCTCAATAGGGTATCTAAATGTTTGTATAGGATGCATTAAGCCTGCCAGTTTCACAGGTGGTGCTTTCCGTGGCTGGCAGTCATGGCGCGTTCGCACATAGTATCTTACTGCAGTCGCTTGTTTGGCCAGTAATAACTCTTAATACGACCCACAGTTCGAGCATACTTCAATTGACACGCGTTGGCTTCATCATGACATGCCTGCAAGGTTTCTTCACGAAGAAAACCTGGAACGACGAGAAGATAATCTCTCGCTGTAGGAACGGAGCTGATTTTGTAGATCACACTGTTTCGAAAGCAAGACTATGACTGCGCCCTTAGGAATTGACGTGTAATGCCTCCGCAGCACACGCTTCCAGAAAATCGAAATGATGCGAAGGCTGGATCGCCATGTTGCTGCTGCTAAAGAGCGACCACGTCA
This sequence comes from Amblyomma maculatum, assembly GCF_055883805.1. Taxonomy (NCBI): domain Eukaryota; kingdom Metazoa; phylum Arthropoda; class Arachnida; order Ixodida; family Ixodidae; genus Amblyomma; species Amblyomma maculatum. The sequence goes on along the minus strand of NC_139347.1, from coordinate 175,971,116 downwards.
ACGACTGCGAGAAGGGGAATACTTTTTTGTTAGTTCTCACGCGCAGCCTCAACATGTGAACGAGAGAAGCAGTCGTCATTGTGCTGATGCCCGGACCTATGCAAGATGGTCATGTCCAACTCTTGTAGCTATAAACTCCTTCGTGCAAGGCGTCTGGATGGCTTTCGTAAGTTTGTTAACCAGCACAGGGAGTGGTGGCCGATCACGACCCGAAAGTGTCGGCTATACAGGCAGGATCAAACTTTTATCACCGCACTCACAACAGCGAGGCATTATTTTTTGGTACTAAATTGTTGGATTAGGAACAATCGGCACAGGACAAAGTCCAGCTGGCGTATGCGATGCGTCGCTCGGCGCCGTCCTGCCACTCGACGAGCATAGCACTGAGGCTCAAGTTGCTGACGTCTTTGTGGGCTAGAGGCTCGGCACGAGTATCGAAGTGAGCAAGCACCGGCGTTCTCCGCAAGCGGCGCCGTAAGTAATCAAATGCCTTTTGCGGTTCGTCTGTAAAAGTGAAGGTGACATCAACTATGGGTAAACAAGCAAACAGGGCACCAATTCTTGAGAACTTTCCAATAAATTTGCAGTAATTGGCGCAGAGGCTCAGAAAACGGCGAACTGTCTTGTTGTTGCAAGGATAAGGAAATTTGGCGACGGCTGCAGTTTTTGCAGAATCGGGCTGTGCAACTTTATCACTAAGTGGCTCAAGGACAGGAGTTCTAAGGACTTGAGGTAATGGCGCCAGACCTGATAGCCCGTAGCTCAGTGGAGGGAAGTCGAAGGCGTTACTTGGACTTTGGCTAAACACAACGTCGTACAGGTATACTGGACATATTCGCCATTTACAGCCACATTGATGTGACATGTCTGTGGTGTGACTGTACTATCTTCACCCATCCCTCTGTTACAACTTTTATATCCACTCACCCCTTTCCCCCAGTGCAGGGTAGCAAACCGGTTTCCTTTAAGGGTTAAATTCCCTGCCTTTCCTCCTCATTTCCTGCTCCTATAGTCACATAGAACTGCGTCCATCATTCGCTGAAATATCGCTGGAGCGGAGCAAAGTCCGAAATGAAGAACCATGAATCCATAAAGTCCATCAGCGTGACAAGCTATGACGACTCGCTATCACGGTCATCGACTTCAATTTGTCAATGACCGCTTTAATTTCAAGCGACGTAATGTAGCGCGCGCTTTGCAGCCGGTTTAATGAGTCATCACGGCGCTCATGGCTGGCAAAACTGTCGCGCAGCTGCTGGCGGAATGAATTCCAGCTTTGAAGACAGGCCTCCATGACCAGAGACCTAAAACCTTAGTTTCAGTCAATGGGCGCCCATCTAATGCTCCAGCGTACGGCATAGACACTGTCTTTCCTCGTTGTATTCCGTTGTATTCACAAAGAATGTGGCCTATAGACTCGTCGCAGCCACAGTTTGTAGATGAAGGGCTGTTTGTCATGCCTATCATAAAATAATACGAGTTTGTGAATGCTACGTACACCAATCCACAGGCGGCACAGCAAAGTGTCTTCGCGTCGGGGTAGGCCAGGTGGAAGCCGGAGCTTCAGGTCAGGGTCCAGGAAATTTAGGCGGCAGTTTGAAAACTGGTCAGAATTCGACAGGGAGAGTGTGTGTTCCCGCGCAAGTGCGCGACGCCTGCCCGCTGCGTCTGCCTTGGAAATCTGCCCTGGAAAAAGGAATCAACACACAATCACCGTCTTGGTGGGCTGTTCGTGCGACCTCGTCTACCCGAAGATTGCCCGCTGTGCCGCGGTTTCCTGGAAGCCATTTGAAGATGATATCATGTCCTCCATTTATGGCATAGTGATGAAGTGGTCGTATTTCCGCGACGAGTTACTCATGGGCTCCACGGCAAAAGAGCCGCTTTTAAGGCTTGGAGGGCTGCTTTTAAATCTGTGAAAATAGACCATAGTTGAGGGCTTTGCTGACTGACATGCCTAATAGCGACACGTAGAGCGGTTAGTTCTGCGGCTGTAGAAGAAGTACAGAGGTACGGTGAATTGTCCTAACTTTTATTTCTGTAGTAATTGCGGGTATGACCATGGAGCCTGAAGAACTCACGGCATACACTGAACCGTAAGTGTAGACGTGCATACGATTTGCACGGTACTCATGAAAGTATTCAAGAGTGGTTTGGTTTAGTTCTGTCGGCGATAGCTCGACCTTCATGGTGATGCCGGGCATTTTAAGAAGTACATGTGGTTTATGCAGGCTCTATAGTGGAGAGGACGGTATAGATGCGGGCGTAAACTAGGACGGCAAAATAGCGCGATGAGCATACACGGTCCCTGTAAACGATGTACGCAGCCTGGTATTAGGAAGACTGGCCAAATGATGACAGGGAACGCAGGAGATGTGTCGGAAATGTGCCCTCAAGGCGTCAACTGTTAGGTAGGTAGATATGGGATGCTCCTGTGCAATTGAAACGGTAGCAGCCGTAGAACGCATTTCGGCAATCCCAGGAAGGTTTGCAGAGCTTGAGCTTGAATGCTGTGAAGACTTCCTATGTTGTTTTTTCTGATATTTCCAAATGAAGGTAAGCTGTACTGAAGAAATCGCATAAATAATGCAGGCTATAGATCGAACATCGACCGCACGGACGCTCGCCATGACTTTCCCCCAGTAAACGCAAGTACGTGAGCAATTGCTGCCAGCCTCTTTTTATGAATGAAATATGGGGAGTCCACGAAAGATTTCGGTCGATCATCACTCCCAGAAAGCGATGGCTGCTTTGGTAGGGGGCGTAACTCCTGATGCCCAGATACAGATGTGCGTACGCTGTAAGGTGACAAGTCCTTGCGTGTAAATGCAACTAGAGAACGCTTTTCAGTGCCTTGTGTTGGTGTCTTCTTGTGTCCGTGTCCCGTTCTTTGCGCTGTTCCTAAATATAAAAAACAAAATGCTTTTCAGTTGATATCTGTAGACCTTGCAGGTGTAGGCTTGCCGCAACGATACTAGCCGCCTTTTTAAGCCTCGCTTTAACCTGTGGGGGCGTACCTCCTGATGCCCGCATGCAGATGTCGTCTGTATATTGTCATGTAGTGGTGACGAGGTCGACGACACAAATGAAGGGTCGATGATTGCACTAAAGAAACTCTTTATTTGGGCTGACCTGCGCCCGCAAAAGAACTAAGCAACTCGGCGGCGGCGATAGAAACAAACGGGCTCGTCGATCGTCGAACAAAGAATGCTCGTCCCACTTGGCAACGCTCAATTTAAAGGCTGCACAGAACAATCTAGATAACGTCGCAAACAGCTACCAGCACGAGCTGAACATTGTGGAAAGACACCCGATTGGCCCGAACCTTCGAGACAGATCTCGGTGCATCTTGCGCTACAACAAAACTGACAAAGGTGTGACTCGGAACATCGAGCATTAACAAAGATTACGGAATTGATACGCGGTCCAGAATCAGTGATAAGCCTGTATGCAGGCGGCTGTTAAAAAACAACGAATACTGTTTTGAAGGTTTCGCTTCATTACTCCCGCATTAAAAAAACATCGCCTCGATGTTCCAAAACAAAGAAACTTAAACATAAACACTGCAAAGTTTAAACACCACAGATTCTTTAACGCGCGTAATATGGTTTCAGTCGTACGACATGTACAATTTCTGGGCGTGCGCGTGGCTGTTGTGATGCTGACGTTCCGTCGGGAATGACTTCGTAGTACAGTGCTCCGACGCGGCGAAGGATTTTGTATGGCCCAAAGTATCGACGCAACAACTTTTCACTTAATTCCCGACGGCAAATTGGTGTCCAAACCCCCACTTGGTCTCCTGGATTGTACTCTGCGTGGCGTCGTCTTATATTGTATCGTGCGAGCCGTGCGAGTCGTCGGGCTTCCTCTGCACGCTGAAGGTAGGCGGCGACGTCAAGGTTGTCTTCGCTGGTTACGTGAGGCAGCATTGCGTCGAGCGTCGTCGTAAAAGGAATGGCTTTGTCTGCAGAGAGCTTGATGAGCTTGCATCGCAGGTCGATGATAGCCCTATGTTCATTTAAGAAGTCCATGCCTAAAATCACGTCGCGGGAGCACTGCTGCAAGACCACAAAGCTGGTGGGGTAAGTACGCCCATTTATGGTTATTCTTGCAGTGCATCGCCCCGATGGAGTAATCAGGTTGCCACCTGCGGTGCGAATCAGCGGGCCGTCCCAAGCGGTGGTAACGTTTCTGAGCTGAGAGGCTAACGGTCCACTAATAACTGAATAGTCAGCTCCGGTGTCTACTAGGACAGTGACTCGGCGACCGTCGATATCAACTTCAAGGTCACTTGTTCGCTTCCTCGTATTGCACGTGAGCCTTGGTGTCCTATCTCGGCTCCGTCGTTTCTTCAGGTCATGGCCGGGGCATACCTTTGTGACTTCGCTGGGCGGCGGTGTCTGCTAGCACTTTGGTCGCGTTGTCGTCGATGTCGTCGTGTGGAGCAGCGATGAAGTGGTTGCGTCGTCGTTAGTGGTCGTCGGCGGCTGAGGAAGTTCGTCTTTTTGCCGTTGAGCAACCTCACTTCCAAAGGTTGCTGCCTTTAGTTTTTCCTACAGGGGCTAGGAGTACGTCCTTGCACGTGACCGCGGCCCGGCGACGTAAATCAGGCATTGTACGGTGATGGGGAGCGTGACAGACGCCTTGGCGACGAGTGCTCTCCGCTGCGCAGGAAGTCGTTGATTTCCTGTGGTCACTCGCCAGGACGGGGTCGTCGGGCGTCGACAGCGAAACCACGGAGGCCGATCCGCCTGTACGGGCAGTGACGGAGGATGTGTCCTGCCTCGCCACAATGGAAGCTGAGCGGTCGGTTGTTTGCTGTCCTCCAGGCGTCGCACTTTCTGGGGCTTGAGGCTCGTAGGTAGGCTTGGCGGGCGGGGGCCAAGGGGCGGTTTTCAGGAACAGGACGGTAGCTGCGAGGGTTCGGAAAGTCATCACGTCGGGGCGCAGGGCGACGTAATACACCAGCGCAGTTCATCGCTGTTGCCTCTTGTGCTGGAACAGTCGCAGCCGTCCCTTGAGGAACGCCCAGCGCCTGCTGGACTTCTTCACGGATGACGTCCGCGAGCGTCGCCACCTGGGGTTGTTGCGATGATGGTAGCATTCGGCGCAGCTCCTCTCGCACGATCTTCCGGATGAGGTCCCGAAGGTTCTCTCCGCTTGCAGATGCGTTGGGGCAGTGGGTTGAGCAGTCCGGCTGAAGTGGTCGCTTTTAGTGGCGAATCCGGGGGGCCAACGTCTTCTCGATCGTAGACGCTTCTGTTTTAATATCCGCCACAGTTCTTGGCGGATTTCGCACAAGACCCGCAAAGAGCGACTCTTTAACGCCTCGCAATAAAAGTTTGACTCGCTCACCTTCGGTCATATTAGGGTCGCGCGGCAAAAGAGGCGCTTCATCTCCTCAACGTACGTCAGGACAGGCTCGTTAGGGAGTTGAAGTCTTGACTGAAGGAGGGCCTGGGCTGTCCTTTCGGACGACGCTTGAAAAGGCAGTCAGAAACGTTTTCTTGAAAGTCTCCCAATCGTTTATAGTTGCCTCATGATTTTCGAACCAAACTCGGGCATGTCCTTGAAGAACAAAGCAGACTTGCGTAAGTTTCGCGGCGTCGTTCCAGTCGTTGAATTCTGCCACATGATCGAAAAGATCCATTCAGTTCCGCATCTTCATCCGGTCGTTCATGGAAGCAGGGGGGCTCACGGGGCTGCACGAAAACAACCGGTGCTGTAGGCTGGGCCATTGTCAGCGTCGATGCCTTCCGAGATCGAATGGGGTCAGGCAGCAGACCGCGTTTGAGTTGTAGGCCTTGAAGTCGGTGGCTGGCTCGGTGACCTGCAGGCTGGTCTTCCAGGCCAACAGGAACACGGCTTATGTCATTGCTTGAAGGATCAAAGGCAGCAACTCCACCAGATGTCACGTAGTGGTGACGAGGTCGACGACACAAATGAAGGGTCGATGATTGCACTAAAGAAACTTTATTTGGGCTGACTTGCGCCCGCAAAAGAACTAAGCAACTCGGCGGCGGCGATAGAAACAAACGTGCTCGTCGATCGTCGAACAACGAAGAATGCTCGTCACACTCGGCAACGCTCAATTTAAAGGCTGCACAGAACAATCTAGATAACGTCGCAAACAGCTACCAGCACGAGCTGGAACATTGTGGAAAGATACCCGAGTGGCCGGAACCTTCGAGACAGATCTCGGTGCATTTTGCACTACAACAAAACTGATAAAGGTGTGGCTCGCGACATCGAGCGTTAACAAACAAAGATTACGGAACTGATACGCGGTCCAGAATCAGTGATAAGCCTGTATGCCGGCGGCTATTAAAAAAACAAAAAATACTCTTTTGAAGGTTTCGTGGCAATATATTGAAAGTTGCGCCGATTGTGGTATTAGGTCGACAAGCCCGTCAAGAGTAAGATTGAAAAGCGTTGGGCTTGGTACTCCGCCCTGTGGGACTCCACGGGAAGTGAAATGAGATGTTGGGTCATCCTCAGTCTGCATAAAGTGAGTTCTGTTGGATACATAACTGCGTATCTAGCAAAAAACACAATCGTCAAGCTCGGCAGCTTCCAAAGCGTACAAAATGGCCTGGTGAGTGACGTTTCATATGCGCTCTATAGATCCAGGAACAACGCCGCGGGTAAGCGCTTCAAAATTTTTTGGCATTATGCAGATGATACCAGGTCCACCACGTTGTCAATTGAAGCGCGTCCACGTCATCGAAATTCTGACATTACACCCGGATATATGCAGTAGCGCTCCAGGTACCACTCAATACGTGTTAGCAGCATTCTTTCCAGAACATTGGCAACGAAACTAGCCAATGCAATTGGACGGTATGATGTCAAGTCCAGAGGCGATTTGCCAGGTTTCAGGAGCGAAACTAAATCACTGCACTTCCACTCGTCTGGAACTTTACCCTCACTCCATGATTTGGTGTAATATTTAAAAAAAGCGTGCCTAACTTCTTGTCTAAGATTGCCAAGCGCAGTATATGTTACACCGCCGGAATCCGGCGATGATGACCGTTTGCACGAAGTCAACGCAGCTTCAAGTTTTTCCACGGAGAAAGGTAGGGGCTTTCGTAAATACCGTGAAGCTGGAACATCATTGAAATGTAGCGTTGCCGTTCGAGTCGATTGACCTGCTACCTTAGCGCAGAAATTTTCTGGTACCTCGACCTCACCACGTCTTTGATAGAGTGCGAGAGATTTGCATGGGTAGAGCTGTTTAGGGGATGTTCGGAGACCACGAACGACATTCCAAATGCGTGGTAATGACTTGCGGGGATCAAGCGTTTCACAGAATGATCGCCAATATTTTGCCCGGAGGGCTTGAATTCGGCGCTGAATTGTTTTTTTTTTGCATGTGCCTCGCATCTCTGAGGTCGAGGCGCGACTTTGTGTGTCAGTATCTACGCTCTGCCCTGCGTCGCAATGCTCGCAGGCGTATCAACTATGTGTAGGTAGGCATTGTGGTGAAGAAAAATATCGCGTTTATTATGTTCTCCTTAATTTTCTCTTCAATATCTGCAGAGAAGCCTGCTGTGCAAGCATCTTCCATAAATGTTTGAAATTCCAACCAATCTATGTGGTGCATTTGTGGGACAGACGTGGATGTGGGAAGGCCATTATTGATCATATGTGTAGGAATGTGGTCACTTCTGTGTGTTTCTATATCTGAAACCATTGGGCGTTGCTGTTAAGGCATCGAGACGCGAAAGCTAAATCAATACAGCTGCTGTAAGTTGCCCCACGAATAAAGGTCGGTGCACCGTCATTAAGACACTGCAGGCGAAGGACGCGCGCAGTGGCGAAGGACGCACGCTTTCTTCCCTTGAGGTTCATTCGAACACTTACTCACATGATATGATGAGCATTAAAGTCTCGTATGATGATCCGAGGGCCAGGTACCATCGCCATCAAGTCGCTCAATCGTGTGGCGTCAAAACGACTTGATGGCGACATATACGCACTCACAAGTGTAAAAGTGAGATTGCGCTTCTTCACTGTCAGGCAAACGTACTGGTTATCGTTGCTTAGAGTAACCGGAAGATCACATATGTGAGTTCACGCCGAATATAAATGATGACCTTGCTGTTTCCCTGATGCGTTCGAGATGCAAATGCCTCGGAGCCTGACAGTTGTAAGATATTTGATACATTCGCCTCACAAATAACAAGGATGGGGATGGGATTTGCATGAACATATTGTCGAATATCTGCAATTCAGGACTGAAGCATACGGGCATTCAACTGAAAAAATAGAGGCGTCCTTGAGTTTTGTTCCAAATGGTAATGCTGGAGGAGCCATTGTGTCTGCTACTGTAGAGCCGCTAGAATTTGTGTTAGCGCGTCCAGAACCTGTAGCGCATTTTGTGCTGCTGGCACGTGCAGACTAGATAGCACAGCGCGGATTTCATTCATCATGGACGTGAGAATGGCAATTACCTGTAGGTCTTGGCCATGTCCCACATCCTCACTTTTCTCTAGTTCGGCAATAGGTGCAGGACATTCGGTTCGCGGCAAGTTTCCTGGCCCAGCGGACGTGGAATGTTTTGGTAGCGGTGGTCAGTTAATGTCTGAGGCAGCACCTCCAGATTCACCGCCCGTCAAGGTCCCTCAATTTAAAACTGCAAGCATAGGAGTAGGAAAAGATGCAGGAGTGCTCGAAGCCTTGCTATCAAAATTAACCACTTTCTTAGATTATCTTCGGCGACGCGAACGACGCTGTCGCACCTTAGCAGCGGCCTCTCTTTGTGCAGATTGATCACGCATCATTTGCTTCAGCACTGCCCGTTCTATATTTAAGCGGGGGCAGTCCTATGAGGAGGAGTCATAAGGGCCATGGAAGTTGGCGCATTTCAGAAAAATCGTGCGGCAAATGTCGCCGCTATGCGACTCAGAGCATCTAAGACACACGATTGAATTTTTGCAGACCGCACTTACGTGCCCGATCTTCATACACTTTCTGCATTGGAGTGGCTTGGTCACGAATGGCCGGACCGTGTGTCGGAAATTCCAACCTTCACATGCGATAATATGCAGTCTTCCTTGAAAGGGAGCTTGATACATTTCGACCTCCCGATGCGCTGCACTTGCAGAATGGAGATGCTATATGATGCTGGTTTGATTAAGGCTGGTAAATCGGTGTCAGCGATGGCCACGTCAACATTGCAGATGACGCCGGCTATAGCGCCACTGTCCTGAAGGATATGAGAGCGCACACTGATGTCGCCGAGTTTGTTGATGACGGTCAATCTCTCCAATGCACTCCGCTCTATTTCATCAATGGCAATTATGTTTGTGTAAGGATTCACTCTAACGTCTTTATTCTTGCTTGACGTAACTTGAGTTGGTCTGACTTGGCGTGGTCTGTTGAGCTGGTTCAGATTGTCTGTTGGCGTCTCTCGCACGAACAAGACAGCGTGTGTCGGAGGGCTTCGCGTAGTGATGACCGTGGACGTGCTTGATGATGACGAATCTTGTCGTCGGTGTAGTCTTCGCTTTGCTTTGTTGCTACATACCGGCACGAACCCATCATCGTCGGCAGAAGAGCCATCATTAGCAGGCGAGTACAGCACGGAGACCTGGCTGCTTGCGTCACTCGAGTTGTAGAGGCGCTTCCTCTGTGCGACCGCTGCCGACGCACCGGGTTCCACAGGAGGTCCATGGGTGTCCACTTGCATTGCCCTGCCAAAAAGCGAACGGCACCTCCAGATTCTGTCACAAATTCCAAAAAACAACGGAGACGCGAACGCAGCGTTCTGGTAAAGAACAACTTCTTCTTGCTCCCGCGCTTGATCGGGCCCTTGGAGAAATCTCGTATGGTCAGTCGGGTGAAGCCGCGTCAGCTAGAGGAGGAGAGTCTGGCGCCACACCCCCGAGGCGGCGGTTGCAGCGATGGACAGGTGTCGACACGAGTGGGAACAGGCCGGGACTTTATGAGCGGCTTCGAAAGGCCTGAGACATGGAGGTCAAGGCCGCACCTCCAGCACTGTTACGCAGCCGTTTGGCTCATAACTAGAGGGGTTTAATGAGGGTTGACCGATAGGGCCCTGGAGAGCACGTCAAGAGCACTGAGAGACGGTCGGTCCCGATCTTCAGCCTCGTTGTAACGTGCGTCACGAGGGCGCCTGCGCCGTTCAAGGCGGAGCGCGAGACTCGCGATGAGCAGCCACCCAGCGACTTGACTTGCACACGCTGTAATGTATGCGCGCTGCAATATAGAGCACGGTGCGACGGCGATTTTTGCGCTTCGCTGTTTAATCGCTTGCGTTTCTTTAACGTGAGCATGTATAGCACGTACACAGACTATTTTAGCGCTTCGACAGTACCAGAACGCTGTCGCTGCGAATGGGTTCCAACACTGGTACCTCGGTTCAGGCATTATCAAAGCAGTGTGAAATGCCCTCGATGTAACATTCCCTGCGGCAACCGCCATTTGCTCGCAGCCTGATTGCTTTGGGCATTACAGTTCATAAACCAAATCAAATGAACCTTGCAGGATACGAAAAGCGAAATCACGGACGTTCTTTATCTCAGAAGCTCATGCTTGCACCACTGGGCGAACGAATGGCAGATGATGATTTTCTGTAGCCATGTGGTGTACACTACGATTGCACGTAAGCAATTTTCAGATGCATGCTTCAAACGGATTCTCATTAACGCGTGAAGCACGCGTCTTAAAATTGCGCTTCACGCGTGCATGAGCATACGCTAGAAGATTGACAAGGCTCATGCACTTGGAGTATACACCACCTAGCCACGGAAAGTTCTCAACAAGTGTTGAAAACATGCAGGTCATGTACCCACATCAGGCAGACATGGTTCGATCGAGAGTGAAGTCGCTGCAGCTCCGTGGCGCCGAGTCGTCGTTTTTCCAAAGCGCAAAGCAAAATGGCACAGTAATAAAAAATGCAACCGTTGTGCAGAAGAGCCCTAATTGGATAAAAAGCAGTGGCTTGAACTACTTCCCAAGAAAGGTAGCAAGACTCTACTTTATTGTCACGCCACATGAAGCGCTTTATCGCGACAGCAGATCATGTGACGCTTCCGAAAGGCAGCGCCTGCTTGCCCGTACTTGGCCAGGAGAACTGTAAACAAAAACATCATATATACACTCGAAGGAGCATGGCGCTAAATCGCAAGCCGGGCTAACGGTTCGCGTCACGTTACATCCAAGCCATATTCTCCCTAAAAAAACCGAAGCGCTCGCTGAGAAGGCGTGATAGATTCGGGAAAGGGGAGGAGGTATTTGCGCCACAATACGCCAAAAAACCTGTTGTTTTCTTTTCCTTCCAAGCTGCATCAAAATTGAAAAGAGGATAACCGTAGTAGTGGCGGCAAGGCTTCACAGCGATATATGTGTGCGCACTACATACAGGATGAACGAAGAGCTTCACACATTGCTGCCTTTATTGCTGCTTTATTGCTGCCTTGAAAGTCGTGGTCAGCGGCGGTCCAGGCCACAATGGCGTATGGTGTCTAGGAGGCCAAGAGCAAGTCGTGGAGAGGGGCCAGTATGCTTTCGCAGCGAGGGATAACTCAGCGGTAATAGCTGACGAGACCAAGACCAACTGCCTGATGGTGGACGGCTCAGGAAACTTACTGATGGCTCTAAAAAGACCAGTGTAGAATGAAAGACGTAGTTCTGGGCACCAGCATCAATGAAATAGCAAACATTGGTGTTACTGTCGCTGACATAAACGAGGTGACTTGATCATGGGCCGAGAGCGCCGATCGCCGTTAGTGTTCGGTCCGACCGTTTTCCTTGTAGGAGCAGGCTAGCGGCACTGTCGTTCCGCATACCAGGAGCGACAGTGGTAAGAGGAAAACGTGATGTGGCCTGGCGACCCAAAGCGGGCGCTGTACGGCGATTGGGAACGGTACCGACTAATTTGTGACTCTGCCTCGCGCAAGTAGTCGTCAATATCCTGCAGGCGTTCATAACGACGGGGTCGGGGGTCGTCGATGGCGCAGCCGCGCAGGCCGATATGCCTGTATAGGCAGTGGCGTAAAATGTGGCCTGCCTCACCGCAATGGAAGCTAAACGGGCGGTTGTTGGACGTCATCCTGGTGTCGCAATTCCTGTGGCTCGAACTTCGTTCGTAAGACAGGGAGGACAGTGGGCAGCGACCAAGGAGCGGCGTTCAGGAGGAGCTTGTTCACGTCGAGCGGTTTTGGTGGGTCGCGTCAGGGTGCAGGGCGGCATGCAGCAGCGGCGTAGTTCATAGCCGCTGGTTCTTGCGTTGTAGCTGTCGGAGCCGTAGTTTGAGGAACGCCTAATTCCTGCTCTACTTCTTTCGGACGACGCCTGCGAGCGACGCCATTTGAGGTTGAATGGTCGATGGTAGGAGCCGGTGCAGTTGGTCCCTCATTGTACCCTCAAGGCCAAAGACATTACAGAGGGGAGTGGGTTACTTAGAATACAAAGGCAAATACAATACAGTGAAGGTTATATGAATGCAAAGTCAGTTTTCTTCAGAATAAGCAAAATTGACCAATGAATCGTGAAAACGTTTGTTATCTTTAATGGTTGCTACGTCGGAGGGAAGGCGTTTCCACTCGATGGTTGTCCGGGGAAGGTATGACGTAAAAAAAGCTTTGGTACGGCATTTAGTAGTTCCGACCTTGTGACGATGGTCGATGCGATGGAAAATGTATCCTGGTGGTGAGATGAAGTCGTCATTTAGCGTGTTGTGATAATATATCTTGTGAAATAAAGTTAAGCGATTGAATTGCCTGCGAGATTGTAAGGATGGAAGGAAAATATTAGCTTTCATGGCTGTGATTCTCGCAGTACAATTATAATTTGAGTGAATGGAGCGGACTGAATTATTTTGGACAAGTTCAAGACAATATGCTAATTTATCATATGCAGGGTCCAATATTGATGTTGCATATTCAAGTTTTGTACGTACTAGTGTTTTATAAAGTAGACGTTTTATGGAATATGAAGCGGCGAAAATGTTGCGATGTAAATACCCTAACATGCGATTAGCGTTATTAATCACGTATTCGATATAGGTACGCCATGATATATTTCGGGTGATATGGACGCCTAGATACTTATGTGAGTTAACTGAAGTACGAGCAATATGCCATTCATGTAATATGAAAGAGGAGGATTTGAAGTGTGCGAAACGCGCATGAGCTTGCATTTATTAACGTTTAATTCCATTTTCCATGTTCTTATGAAAAATGTCTATGTTCTAATTTCCAGTTCTTCATGGACGACATCGCGTATTAGTCCCCGCAGGCAATCTGCGCAAGTAGCTGCATCGTAGTATTACCTTGCAGTAATTATATGAAGTGACCGGTTGTTCTGGCGGATACGGGCGTCCAAAGCCTTTTCAATTGTTTCTGCGTCCTGACAGAACTACACCACAGTGTTTGGCGGCTTTTGCAGAAAACCTGTAAATTACTAAATCTTTCAAGCCGTGCATGAGCAAGTTCAATTTAGTGTCATCGTTCATGCTGGGATCGGCGAGGCAGAAAAGATGCATCATCTCTTCAACCTAAGCAAATAACGACTTATTACCCATCTGGATCCTTGGTGGAACGAGGAACTGGCTTCTTTGTTTTTTCATTATATCGTGAAGTCCTTGAAAATTTCATATTAAACATGTCCCAATACTTCAAATAAGGCTCATGGTTCTCTAATCCTATTCGGACAGACTCTTGGAGTGCAAAATAGACCTGCCCTAGCTTGGCTTCGTTGTTGCGGACTTTTAACGTCGCTACGCATTCGCACAGGGGAAGCCTGTCTTCCGCATCTTCAGTGGTCAGTTTTTTTAATATGGGGGCTCCCGGGACTGCACAAACAGAGGGGGTACTGTAGAGATTGTCAGCGTTGATGCCTTCCTAGGTCCAACGGGTCAGGCAGCAGACCGTGTCCGGGTTCGAGCCCATGAAGTCCGCGGCTGGTTCTGAGGCCTATTGGCTTGTCTTTTAGGGCGACAGGTACGGGGCTGCGGTTCGCTTTGATGGCGTGAACTGGAACAAGAAGGGCAGCACCTCCGCCAGATATCATGGGATGGTGACAAGGTGGATGGCAACAAATGAAGAATCAGGGAGTGCACTGAAGAAATTGATTATTGGGCTAACTTGCGCCCGCAAAATAACTGAACCACTCGGCGGCTGCAATAGCAATAAACGCGATTTCTTGTCGCTTAAATGAGGATGCCTGTCACACTGGTAAACTCTCAATTAATAGGCGACGAAGCAATGTCTACACAAAGTGGCAAATGGTAACTAGCATAACCTTCAACATTGTATAAACGCACAAGAGTGGCTGGAATCGTAGATACCGCTGCACGCACCTTTCGCGACAAAAACAAATGTTAAAACATCATCTCAGGACAATAGGCATGAATAAACGCAAAATACGGAATCAATCCGCGCAGTAGATTTACAGTTATAATGCCGCATGCCAGCGGCTGTCTAAAAAGAACAAAGATTCGAAGTATTCAAGGCGCTATCCTGCGAACCGGCGGTAAAAGACACTGCAGAAAGGTCCTGAACAAACAAACTCACCCATGCAAGGGCCCCTTCTTAGTTTACTGATAATGTCGTATTTCTATGCCATCCCAAAAAAGCCCTTCCCGCCCGCCCGCCTGCTCTAGGTACTTATGACGCACCACGCCCAGGCAACATTGGCCTTCCACATCTAGTTTAAAAATCCAAGGAAATCAAATTAATTCTACCTTTGAAGCCATACGCATTCCCTTTCGTCACGAGCCCTTTGCCCCCTTGTTTTGGCGTTGCAAATGGGCGATGCATTCGTACACAGAGGCGAAGGAGACGGGTCATAGATTGGCATCGGGGAAAAGAAAGGGACATGTGCCAAACGTCTTTACACTTCAGAGTCGATCGGGAAGAGATACAGGCTTGGGACAAGAATTTTGAGAATTTGCTACAGCAAAAAAAACTGGAAAGAAAAATCGCGAAGACAGTTGAGTAACGGCGCACCGGTTTTTAGTGAAGGCATAGACGGGGGCGTCAGCATACGGCTGCTTTCTCAAGAGGCTGCCCGAATAGATAACAACATGCACTAGGTAACATTCGTAGCTTCCAGCCATTACACAAGTCCATGAAGCAGCGGTTCTGCGGGTTGAATGCGTCGGTTTTACGAACGATCGCCAGAAGTTGCCCGAAGAGTTTCTGAAAACAAGAAGTGCGCATTTCGGTCAACCGGTGATCTGCGCCTTGTACAAAATTACCAGTATGAATCAGACGATGATCCTAATAGATATTTCGGCCAACAAGACACACAACTTGGCCGGCAAAAGCATCATACGAATCGCAAACAATGGATGTGCCCGATAATGTTTCACGGTTTGCCTAGCCACACGGGCCATCTGCCAGGAACTACGGTCGTCTTTATCTTCAAGAAACACCAGGCACGGGCTTTTCGAGCCATTGCATACTAGTTGAGAAAAAATTAAATATTCAATGATACGAGAAATTACGATGTTCATGAGTTCGTTGTATCAAAATGCTCACTTTTTCTTTTACTTGAAGCAAATGCTTCTCTTAGCGTCAAAAAAACGATTTAATGACATCATCGAGATGCCGCAGCGGGTGTCAAGAGTCTGGGCTAAACGTTGATGACGTGCGGCATTTATTAGTACTAGACCAGGCACCAGTCCAGAAGCTGCTAAGAATGCTTTTGAAGATCCCGATACCGACGTTCTTTAGGTGCTGCCGTGCGCACTAGAATCCGGCAGCCGGCTGGTGCCTACTGAAACAAGCCTTTTAAGGCCACCCTAAGGCTCTGATGGGCGGAACATATTGTCAGGCATACGAACAGAAGAGAACATTGTGCAAACAGAGGCTCTCCGGAATAGAAGTGGAAGAAGAGGAAGCTCACCATCTGTTGGTTAGCACATCAGGCTAAGGTGCAGAACCATTCTGTAAATAAACCTTAACAGTGTGGTGGAAGGTGCTGAAAGATCACCACGGATACCTCTCTACCTCGTTCGGTCCGACGACTCGCTGGGCTCCCCCCTTTGACACCCACAATGATTCAAGACGGCGATGCACGGCAGCCAGGTCCAGCGGCACCCGCATGGCAGCATTACCGTGAGCCGCGGACCTTTTCTGGCAAGGCTGGCGAAGACGTGGACGACTGGCTCACCAGTTACCAGCGGGTGAGCAAGTACAACCGCTGGAATGCCACTGTAATGCTGGCAAATATTGTTTTTTTCTTGGACTCCACAGCCCTGATATGGTTTGAGAACCATGAAGCGTCCTTAACGAGCTGGGAGCGTTTTGAAGAGGAGATTCGAAATTGTTTCGGGGATACCGCGGCAAAACGGAAATGCGCTGAGCAGACTTTATTCCAGCGAGCCCAAGGGCCTGGTGAAACATGCACAATGTACAGAGAAGAGGTCCTAAAACTCTGCAAAGCGGTGGATCCGAGCATGTCCGACGAAGCCAGAGTTGGCCACCTCTTAAAGGGCATCACGGTGGACGTATACAAATTTTTAATTACAAAAGAAAACCTGGATTCTCCCACGGCCGTGATCAAGCACTGTCGTACGTTCGAAACTTTAAAGCTGCGTCGCATAACCCCGAAACTCGGCCGTCTGCCTAACGTGACCACTGTTGCAAGCGTGGATTCTCACGAGCATTCACATGAGCCCCCGCATTTGGCCGACATGATACGCCAAATTGTCCGTGATGAGCTCTCCCGCCATCAAGATGTGAACCGCAGTGCAATCCCCTGTGATAGCTGCTCCCTGCAGGCAGCTCCCACCCAGCGCTCTTCTTGGCGTTCCACCGCTCCTCCTCCTGTCCGTAACCACCCAAACGACTCATATGGCCCTGCTCCCCTAGCTCGTACCCACTACAAGGCGCCACCTCCTCCGCAACAACCCCAGCGGCTGGACTTTGTTGATCGCTTCGATCCTGTTACCGAGGACTATTATTTGGACCGTGCTCGTGAACCATCCGTCTGTTACCGCTGTGGTATGCTTGGCCACATATCCAGATTCTGCCGCCGCCGGAACCCTCCACCACGCTACCAGCACCAATGGTGGAATCGCCGTTCTACCGTGAGTCCAGAAGTCCGTGACCCGACCTATACCCCTCCTTCGGGCTCCTACCGTTACGTACCACCACGCAACGACTCACCAGTTTCTGATCGCAGCCTGACTCCTCCTGCCCGCCCTTCCCGACAATCGCCTTCTCCCCGCCGTTCTTTCCGCCACCGGGAAACTAGCGTGTGCGGCCGATGGAGGTGCGGTCGCCAGGTCATCGATATTGCCAATTCCTCTACCGGTCGTTATGCTGAAGAACCGCTTGGAAGTGTTAGTGGATGGTGTTTGTGTTATGGCCTTAGTGGATACGGGTGCTGCAGTTTCCGTGATGAGCTTAGATTTTATGAACCGTCTCGGCCGCAAAATTATGTTTGGTTGGGATAGAACTGTCATATTTCGAGGTGTAGGGGGAGAATCGTTGGTTCCACTTGGCATTTGTTATGTAAATGTAGCGATGGCTGGACACGAGTTTAGAACTGAATTTAAGGTGCTCCTTCGCTCTACGCACGACGTTATTCTAGGAGTTGACTTTATACAGCAGTGTGGCGCAACTCTCGACTTCAACAGTGGCGAGATATCAATAAGCCCCAGCCTTCGATCGGCCCTCATAGACGACTCGCCGCGGGCTGTCCAAGTGTTTTCTGTCTTCGAGGATACCGTCGTTCCGGCGATGTCCGCCATCTTCGTCCCAGTTGTGTCTTCGGGCGCGGTTCCCACTGCCTTCGACGCTCTGGTGGAACCCGCTTCCCTTTCCGGTGCCAAAAAGAGTGTGTTGGTGCCCTGCAGCGTTGTTCGAGTGAACGAGGGCTGTGCCACGCTTTGGACTGTCAACCATACCAATGAGCCTGCCGTATTGCCGCGTGGTTTGAAACTCGCCGACTTTGAAGAACGCCTTTTTATGCACATCGCCGCGTTCAGTGACGGCGTTGCTCGTTCAACTAGACGTCCAGATCATGCTGATTCCCAGTTTCAGTCCATGATAAATCAATCGCTACCCACCAACGATCGCCGAATATTGATGGAGGTTCTTATGAAACGTGCGGACGTGTTCGACTTTGCTCGAGATCAGCCACCACCGATTCCGCCTTCCCGCACTCATCGCATGATCGACACTGGATCAGCACACCCGATTAGACAGACACCATACCGTGTTTCACCTTCAGAACGTAAGATAACTGACGAACAGGTCCGTGATATGATGCAAAGAGGAATCATTCAGGAATCATCTAGCCCATGGGCCGCCCCTGTGATTCTCGTGAAAAAGAAAGATGGCACCTGGCGATTTTGTGTCGACTATCGCCGCCTCAATACTGTCACCAAGAAGGATGTTTACCCGCTCCCGCGTGTTGATGATGCCATTGACTGCCTCCATTCAGCTTCCTGCTTTCTATCTGTTGATTTACGGTCCGGATATTGGCACATACCGATGCATCCGAAAGACAAGAAGACGGCATTCGTGACTCCCGATGGGTTGTATCAATTTAACGTGATGTCTTTAGGCCTATGCAACGCTCCGGCTACCTTTGAAAGATTTATGGACACTCTTTTGCGTGGACTGAAGTGGCAAATTTGCATGTGTTACCTAGATGACGTAGTGATCTTCGGGAGGACCTTCGCCTAGCATAACAGCCGTTTAGCTGTGGTCCTTAACTGCATGGAGGAAGCGGGTCTTGTGCTGAACTCTAAGAAGTGCCGCTTCGGTGAACGACAGATCGTTGTGTTTGGGCATTTGGTTGACAAAGACGGTGTTAGGCCTGACCCACAGAAGATTGAAGCAGTCAGTTGCGTCAAAGAGCCCAAGTCTGTGAAAGAACTCAGGAGCTTCCTGGGACTTTGTTCTTACTTTCGACGCTTCATCCCTAACTTTGCTGAAGCAGCCTACCCCCTCACATGCCTCTTGCAGAAAGATATTCCTTTCAAATGGACTCCTGAATGTGATGCTGCGTTTCGCCAGCTCAAGTTTCTTCTTATCTCGCGGCCCATACTGCGTCATTTCAGCCCGACAGCTCCCACTGAACTCCACACTGACGCAAGTGGCATCGCCGTGGGTGCTGTGCTCATACAACGGCATGACGGAAACCAACACGTTGTCGCTTACGCAAGTCCCACCCTTAGCAAGTCTGAACGCAACTATACCGTGACGGAGCAAGAGTGCCTTGCCGTCGTTTTTGGCGTACAGCGGTTTCGCTCGTACCTTTATGGACGTTCCTTTACAGTCATCACCGACCATCATTCGCTTTGCTGGCTGGTGAATCTACGCGACCCCTGCGTTCGGCTGGCCCGCTGGGCATAACGCCTTCAGGAGTTCAACTTTACAGTGTCTTACAAAAGTGGCCGCCAACACGCTGACGCTGACTGCCTCTCGCAGCTGCCTCTCGCAAATACCCTCTGCGATGACAACTTTGACGCCTATCTTGCCGCCGTTTCTGTACAATTTCCGGATCTTGCCACTTTCCAGCGAGAACAACGAAAAGATCAAGGCTTGGTATCACTTTTTGAAAAAGCTCATGATCCGGCATCTGCGAACCCTTTCTGCATTCGCGATGGTTTGCTGTATCGAAAAAATTGCTCGTCTGGCGGTGCATGCTTTCTGCTAGTCGTTCCGGCTAGCCTCTACTCCTCTGTTCTACACTCTATGCACGATGACGTTACAGCTGGGCACTAGGGGTTTGCCAGGACTCTTACGCGCATTAAGGAACGTTTCTACTGGCCAAATATGCGTCGAACGACTCAGCGTTACGTGAACTCCTGCGTGCAGTGCCAGCGGTTCAAGCTCCCCACCAAATCTCCGCTGAGCCACTTACATCCGGCGACACCACCGACCACACCATATGAGCAAGTGGGCGTTGACCTCATAGGCCCGTTTCCCCGCTCGTCCAAAGGCAATCGCTGGGTCATCGTGTGCGTTGATCATCTCACGCGTTACTGTGAAACTGCCGCCATCCCTTCCGCCACCGCCGCTGACGGCTCGTTCTTTCTTCTTCACGCTGTCGTACTCCGTCATGGGCCTCCTCATGTAATTATCATTGACCGAGGCCGCCAGTTTATGGCAGATGTTGTGGAACAGCTTCTGCGCTATTGTACTTGCCAGTTGCGTCACTCTACGCCGTACCATCCCCAGAAAAATGGCCTCGTCGAACGTACAAACCGGACACTGACGAACATGCTTGCGATGTATGTTGATTCGCGGCACAAGAACTGGGATGACGTGCTTCCTTTCATTACTTACGCCTATAACACCTCGAAGTATGAGACAACTTCCTACAGTCCATTTTTCCTCCTCTACGCCCGTCCGCCTCGACGCTCTCTTGACACCATTTTCCCGTTTATCGCTCGACACCGAGCCATCTGTTTCGAGCACCCTCTGCCGCGCTGAAGAGGCTCGTCGGGTCGCCCGATTACGCGCTCTGGCCTCGCAGGACCGCTCTAAGCAGCGCTACGATCGTCGGCATCAGGATGTCTCCTATCTTCCCGGCGACTTAGTGTGGCTCTGCACACCTCTACGCAAGCGTGGTTTGTCCCAGAAGCTGTTGTCCCACTACACAGGCCCATTTATTGTGCTCAAATGCATCAATGAGTTGAACTACGTCGTGTCTCGCCAATGTTCCCAAGGTCGCCCCTCTCGGAAAACACAGGTAGTTCATGTCGCAAAAATGAAGCGCTGCCACTCTCGCTTGGGACTCTGACTGACAGCCCAGGGGCTTCGTCTGCGAAGGGGGAAATGTCAGGCATGCGAACAGAAGAGAACAAAGTGCAAAAAGAGGCTCACCGGGATAGAAGTGGAAGAAGAGGAAGCTCACCATCTGTTGGTTAGCACATCAGGCTAAGGTGCAGAACCATTCTGTAAATAAACCTTAACAATATGCTCGAAGACTGGGCATCCACAGGAAACGTGAAGAAGCCGTCGCGCAAGCTTCTTGATTTTGTTGCCGAGGCGTGGGCTGCTGTACGGAGGAGACTGTGGCACACTGCTTCAAAGGATGCGACATTGCCGACGCACTCGGCTGCTCGTAGGACCGCGACCTGCAACGCGGAATGATACACGTTGGAGCCATGGCGCCAGAGAAGCGGGGTTGGAATTCAAACGGAATGCTATTAAATATTTTTACAACTGACACGGAAGAGTATTTCCATGGTTTTGAGATTGATTGCCATAGCATTGATAAGTACTGCGCTCAGTCAAAGCCATGTTCCTAGACATAGATAAGATTTTAAATTCATATGCAGTTTGTTTGCTTTTCCTGGGGGAAAATGTTGCCGAAACCATGTTTAATTTTGGCGCTGTTCTGATATTGTCTCCCCCCCCCCCCCCCCCATACATATTTAGTATTTTGACCGGCGATGGTGGGGCGCTTGCTCAGAGTTTTACGGTAACTGTAGTGCATTTAATTATGTGCATGTCTCGCTAGATATTACACTTTAATCGTTTTATTCGCGACACAAAACAAAGTAGATCATTAAAATTATTGACAGTCACCCATTTATCACGTTTTTTTCAGCTAATCAAAGACTACGATTCGCCGTTATTTGGTTTAAATGCATTCATTTGCCTACTAAAACGTAATATTAGCAGCAAATAACTTATTGAAGCAGAATGTTTATGTTATAGAACAGTATAAAATGTGCAGATATGAAGCAGCGTAATGTTTTTAAGAAGCGTCAGAATGCACTTCTTCAAATAAAAATTATTGCTATCAAGGTGGAATGAATTATTTATGGTTTGGAATTGATGATATCTAATATATAATTTTATGTAGCGCCCAGCCACTGAACTTGTGTAATCACTTTATCAAGAAGCACTCTGTCAGAGAATTCTGAGTAATCTAACAAGCCAATTTCTCGAATGTTTTGTATCTCGGCATCATCACCGATTGTAAAACTGTATAGTCGTGCAAACTTCCGCAAGAGACAACGTAGCCATTCGTAACTGGGTTTCACTGTTGCAGAAAATATTTGACATGTTTGTCCTATATTAGTTATATTTCCTTATGTTGCAAATGTAACTGTACATACTTGGCGACAGCAGTTACGAAGCCTTATTAAAAATACCACGGCTCGCGAAACACTAAATTATCATTTTGAGCATTGTCAGTGATTTGATCTACTTAGAAAACAAAAAGTATACAAAAAAAACATCCGCTTTCTCCTTTCTGTTTGTGCAAGTGATAAAACAGGGAACTGCACAGTCAAGTTTAAGTTTTCACACACGGGTAACTAGAAGTTCTCTGACTGCAGCGAAGATTACAGTTATACTTCAAACCAATAATAATTATGGTTATCCAATAACAGGCTCTGTCAACCATATTCTTCTGGTCAAATCTAAGGTTTTCTATCGAGCAGCGAAAACAAAGAAACTTGTGGCAGATAGTAATATGTTGTAAACAAATTCCTAAATTCTAATTATTGAGTAATTTTAAAACAGTCAGACAAAGCGAAGTTTTACTTGCTCGTATTTATGCGTGCTGTATGAAAAAAAACAAAACAAAAATAACAGCGTCGAAAGCGACAAATGTTTTATTTGGCCTTACTTTCTGGTCCAGCATGCTCCAGTTCCGTGTGCTAGCAAATAGCAGAATGAAGTTAAAATAAATTGGCCAGTTGAAGCGACATTCGTTGCTGAGAGAACTCTCTGTGGCAAGTCAAAAATAAACAGCGCAGACCAAACAGATCGGCAGCACATTTGACATCAGAAATTCCTGTGTCACAGTTGACGAGTGGTGGAAAGTAAACACGCAAAAAGAACAGGGCTCTGTTTTCAAAGACAGTTCAGAGGATATTGCCGCGAAACCTTCAAAACTGTATTCGTTCTTTTTTTTTACACCAGCCGGCATGCAGCCTTATAACTCTGATTCTGGATCGCGTATCAGTTCTGTATTCTTAATTTGTTAATGCTCGATGCCGCGAGACGCACCTTTATCAGTTTCGTTGTAGCGCAAGATGCCCCGAGATCTGTGTTGTGGGTTCCGGCCACTCGTGTGTCTTTCTACAATGTTCTAGCTTGGGCTATTAGCAGTTTTCGACGTTATCTACATTATTCTAAGTAGCCTTTAAATTGAGCGTCGGCGAGCGTGATGGGAATTCTCTGTTAAACGATTGACGAGCACGCGTGTTGCTACGCCGCCAAGTTGCTTAGTTGTTTTGCGGGCGGAAGTCAGTCCAATAAATAGTCTCCTCAGTGCAATCACCGACGCTTCCTTTGTGTCATCGACCTTGTCACCACTACGTGACATCTGGTGGAGGTGCTGCCCTTGATTCTTCAAGCGAAGACCTCTGCCTTGTTCCTGTCGCCCTGGAAGACCAGCCTACTGATCACCGAGCCAGCCGCCGACTCCAAGGCCTACAACCCGAACATATGGTCTGCTGCATGATCCCGTTCGGCTCCGGAAGGCATCAACTTTGGAAACGGCCCAGTCAACAGCACCAGTCATCTTCGTGCAGCCAATGGAGCCCCCCATGTTTCAAGGACTTCCCAGTGAAAATGCGGAAAACTGGATGGACCTTTCCGTCCGTGTAGCCGAATTCAACGGCTGGAACGACACGAACTGTTTAAATCTTTATTTGTTCCTGTTCGACAGCCACTGGCATGCGGCCTTATTGTTGTTATTCTGGTGCACTTATCATTTCTGTATCACGTGTGTGTTCATGCTCGTTGTCGCGATACGAAGCGTTATTAGTCTCTTTCTCGCGAACGATGCGCCGAGGTCTGTCTCGAAGATTCCGATCACTTGCCTATGTTTCTACAATATACCAGGTTGCGCTAGTAACAGTTTGTGACGTTATCTAGATGGTTCGAAGCTGCCTTTAAATTTAACGTTGATGTGTGCGACAGGCATTCTTTGTTCAACGATCGACGAGTACGTTTGTCGCTATCGGCGACGCCGAGTTGCTAGTTCTGTTGCGGGCGCCACTCAGCCCAATAAAGAGTTAATTTCAATACCATCAAGCCTGTTTCTTCTTTTGGTGTCAACGACCTTGCCACCACTACGTGACATCTGGTGGAGGTGCTGTATTTGATCCTTCAAGCGAAGACCCCAGCCTTGTTCCTGTTACCCTGGAGGAATAGTGGATGGAAACTTTAACATGCCCGATATAAAGTGGAATTCGCTCATCCCGGGAAATGCTACGCACGGTAACATATCAGATATCCTGTTCTCGATCATACAACTTAACCCAGATTGTCAATTTCTCAACCAGGATTGTCGGTTGGTCGAGTTCGCTTTTAGACGTCATATTCATTAGCACCCACTTCCTTGAAGGCACAGCTCACGTTGAACCTCTAGAAGGCTTATGCGATCACAAAGTAATCCACTGCTCTTTACAATTTCCAAATCCAGTCCGAACATTAGGTCTTGAAAAGCGTGGGCTGTCTTTCAAGAACGCAGATGATGCTGCTATTATGACATATCTAACTTTTAAATTGATAATTTCATAGACCTAGTTTCCAATGAACATTCATCTGTAGATTTAATGTGGATCGAGTTCAAATCCATTGTGGTGCACTGTATAAACTGCTTCATTCCCAAAGTACAAAAAAGAAATGAAAAACACAGTCCCTGGATATCACGAGACAGAATCCACGTAAAGCGCAAAATTTAGGGACTCCGGAAAAAACGGACATTTTGCCCATGTTGAAATACAGATTCGCCAATAACTCTGGTGTCAAGGTCATTAAAAAACAAAGTTCGCATTGCCAAAAACCATTTCTTCAATTATTAACTGCACCGTTTTATCAGGAACTCACCGCAAAAATTCTGGCGCGACATAAGTGCCAAAAGTGACAACATGCCTTCATTGACTCCTCAGGAAAGTAACGAGAAATCTAACTCTTAATAAGTATTTTGAATCCATTTTCACAGTCGATAACGGTTCTTTGAACCAGTACCTACCTAGCCACAACCGAAACAATGTTCTAGGCATGCCTAAAATATCACAAGCTGGCATTCTGTCCTTTTTGCTGAATATAGACGAAAAGAAAAGCAGTGGCCTAGATTGAATACCGAACACGTTTTTGAAATGCATGCAGAACCAGTAAGCATTTTCTTTATTTATTCTTCTCAAAATCGATCCGTGAAAGTCGCCTCCAAGCTGAGTGGAAGCTAGCAAAAATAATTCCGATGCCGAAATCAGGCGACTTTTCCTGCCTGTCAAATTACCGCTCATATTCCCTAACGTGTACATGTTGTAAAATACTAGAACATATATTTTGAATCATGTGACAGAATTTGCAGAATCAAACAAGTTACTTCATTCAAATCAGCACGGCTTTCGACACGGACTGTCTGCAGCGACACAACTCGTAGAAACCATTCATGACCTAACTCAAGACATTAATGACCAGCTACAGGTAGACATAATATTTATGGATTTTTCGAAAGCATTCGATCGTGTCTCCCATGTTAATTTACTTCGCAAGCTAAACAGCCTAATTGGGGACGGCCCCCTTGTTCGCTGGATCGAAGATTTTCTTTCAAACCGCTTCCAGTACGTGGAATACAATGACCACTTTTCTGATCGTGTTCCTGTTTTGTCCGGCGTTCCACAGGACTCTATTCTGGCACCACTTCTGTTTTTATTGTACATAGATGATATAGAAAACCAAGTTGACGTCATCATCCGCCTGTTTGCGGGCAACTGCATGCTTTACCATACCATTATAAGCCATGAGGTCCAAATAAAGTTGAATTTGTCTAAATAGGGTAGTGCAGTGGTGCGCGGATTGGCAAATGGTGATAAACTCTGACAAAACTGTTTGCATGACGGTGTGAAAGAAACATTCAAGTCTGCTGTTTCCGTACGGTTTCAATGACACCGTCCTTCAAAGTGTTACTCAGTACAAATACTTGGGCGTGATCATTTCATCCCATCTTAGCTGGAATGCTCACATACAACATGTAGCTAAAAAAGCCCGGAACAAACTGTTTTATATCAAACGCACCCTATCGCATTCCACCAGCCAAACATGACAGCTCGCTTACGTCAGCCTTATCAGACCGGCGCTCGAATATGCCAACATAGTATGGTTTCCACATAGCAAAAGCCACATTAGCACGCTTGAACGTGTACAGAAAAAAGCGGTCCGCTCTTTCTATAAGTGCTATAAACGCACAGATTCACCTACCGAACTCCTTTCCCGTGCCGGCCTCTCAACCGTGGAGGTCCGGGAAAAACGTCAAAGCCTAAAATTCTTATACGAAGTTTTACACAATGCTCTACAGCTGAATCCTGCCGTTTTCGTGAGATACAAGAACACCATACCGACACCGACATAAGCACGACTTTACACTAGAAGAATTTTTTTTGTAACAATGATACTTTTCGCTTTTTTTATTTTCCGCGAGCTGTTCGGGAATGGAATTCGTTAAACCCTGCAATTATTGCCCAGCCTGCAATCGAAAAATTTGCAAATGCTCTGGAAGACACAGTGTGACTAAAACTTGTTTTTCACAACCAACACCTGTGAAGAACCGCTGTGAAAACTAATGTGAAATAATATGTACTGTAATCACCTGTGTTTTATGTATGTTTGGTTCCTGTATGGGTTGTCTGGCCTGCATTGTACCTGTGTTTAAGACTACTATGTTCCCACTCCTGTAATAATCCCAATGGGGATTGACAGTATTCTGAAATAAATTAATAAATAAATAAACAAATAAATAACAGACCACCGAACTAGTCGCCGGCTTCAAGGGCTCCAACCTGAACACGGTCTGCTGCCGGACCCCAGTCGATCTGAAAAGGCAGCGACGCTGACAATGGCCCAGCCTACAGCACCGGTTGTTTTCGTCAAACTCCGTGAGCCCCCTACTTCATGGACGACCGGACGAAGATGCAGACGAGTGGATGGACCTTTTTGACTGTGTGGCAGAATTCAAGGACTTCAAGTCCCTAACGAGTCTGTCCTGGCTTACGTTGAGGAGATGAAGCGCCTCTTTCGCCGCGCGGAGCCTATCATGACCGAAGGTAAGAGAGTCAAATTTTTAATGCGAGGCGTTAAAGAACCGCTTTTTGCAGGTCTTGTCCGAAATCTGCCAAGAACCATGGCGGAATTTGAAACGGAAGCGTCTGCCATCGAGAAGACGTTAGACACCCGGATGCGCCACTACAAGCGACCACTTCAACCGGACTATTACCTACTAACCCAGCGCATCTGCAAACCGAATCTTCGGAACCTCATTTGGGAGATCATGCGAAAGGGGCTCCGCCGACTGCTGTCATCATCACAACAACCCCAAGTGGCGACGCTCGCGGACCTCGTACTTCAAGAAGTCCAGCAGGCACTGGGCGTTCCTCAAGCGACGACTCCGACGGCTCCAGTGCATGAATCAGAGGTTATGAACTACTCTGCCGCTCCCCAACGCTACCTCCCAAGCCTTCGCCCGCCCGCCAAGTTTACCAACGATCTCCAAGCCTCAGGAAATGCGACGCCTGAAGGACATCTAACAGCTGACCGCTCTGCTTCCATTGTGATGAGGCAAGATACACCCTCCGTCACTGCCCGTACAGGCGAATCGGCCTTCGTGGTTTCGCTGTCGACGCCCCACGACCCCGTCCTAGCGAGCGAGAACAGGAAATCAACGACTTCCTGCGCAGCGGAGAGCACTCGTCGCCAAGGTGTCTGTCACGCTCCCTATCGCTGTACAATGACCGATTTGCGTCGCCGGTGCCGCGTTTACTTGCAAGGATGGTCTCCTAGCCCCCGTAGGTGAAACTAAAGGCAGCAACTGTTTGAGGTGATGTTGCTCAACGGCAAAAAGACGAATATCCTCCGCCGCCGACGACAGCTAATGATGACGCAGCTATTTAATTGCCGCTCCACACGACGACATTGACGACAACACGACCACAGTGCAAGCCGATACCACTGCCCAGCGAAGTAACAACGGTATGCCCAGGCCATGACCAGAAGAAACGACGCAGCCGAGATCGGACACCAAGGCCCATGTGCAATGCGATGACGCGAACAAGCGACCTTGAAGGTAACGTCGACGGTCGCAGGGTCACTGCCCTAGTAGACACCGGAGTTGACTATTCAGTCATCAGTGGACCGTTAGCCTCTCAGCTCAATAAAGTTACAACCGCTTGTGATGGCCCGCTGATTCGCACCGCAGGTGGCAACCTGAATACTCTATCGGGACGATGCACTGCAAGAGCAACCGTAAATGGGCGTACCAGCTTTGTGGTCTTGCAGCAGTGCTCCCGAGACGTGATTTAAGGCCTAGACTATCTAAAGAACATAGGGCTATCACCGCGCTCCGATCCAAGCTCATCAAGCTCTCTGCAGGCAAAGCCATACCTCCTATGACGACGTCGACGCAACATGTCGCTCTAAACGTTCTCGACGGAGAATTGACCGTGCCGCCCCAATCAAGCGTAGCAGTCTGCGTAGGTATCTCAGACCTCGAAACCGCTGAAGACATCGTCGAAGGAAATATCCAATTGCTCTTAGAACGAGGTGTCGGAATTGTAAGAGGCATCGCGAAATTCCGGAGAGGACAAGCTCAGGTGCTGGTAACAAACTTCACCGAATTATACCGGCATCTCAACAAGGACACGACGATCGCTTTTCTCGACGAATTAGCGGGCCTCAAAGATGTATTCGGTCTCTACGACCAACCCCTGGAAGACGCAACGGACCAATTCCCTCAGCCCACATTTGACATCACCCACTGCAGAAACACCCAGATTCGCAGTCTTCTTCGAAGCTACAGGGAGTGCTTCTCGTCATCATCGAAGGTACGACAAACACCACTGGCCAAGCATCGCTTTAGAACGGACGAATACGCCCGACCTCTACGCTGAAGCCCCTATCGTGTATCGCCGCGAGAACGCCAGGTCATACGCAATCAAGCTGAGGAAATGCTGCGTGACGACGTAATCTAGCCATCGAACAGCCTCTGGGCGGCACCAGTCGTTTTGGTTGAGAAGAAAGACTGCATACTTCGCTTCTGCGTAGATTGCCGCCGCCTGAATAGCATAATTAAGAAGGATGTCTTCCCGCTTCCCCTCATCGAACATGCGCAGCCCTTCTGCCACAACGAAAGCTGAATTGTAAACTAGCAGGCTACAATAACCACATTACGTGTCGTTATTCCCGTTTACAAGAAGCAGCCAACTTGGGCTGCAAATCCCATCGGTTGCGCAGTTGAATCGCACAGCACTTTCTACTTTCATGCAAGTTCTAAATCAGCACACCGTGTCTTCAACCATCAATGAAGACCAACCAAACCCTGACCTTCACCTCCTTAACCTCTGGGCACGGCGCAAGCAAATGGACGTATACGTCAGTCAGCATCCGTCCAATAATATTGCCATAGCAGAACTTCATAAACTAACCGCTAAAGCCCGTCGGTATTCTAAGCACCTTCTACACAAACGTTGGATAGACTGGTGTTCTCACATAAGTACTCCGGTCGGAAACCGCCACCTATGGCGTGTGTTTCATTCAATGGAACGAAAACCCTCAGTTAAAGACTACGCCGAGAGTATTCGAATAGCCCTGCGTCTTTCACCGCAAGAATTTGCCAAGCAAGCAGCTCTTCAGTTCTTCCCTAATTATGACTGCCAACCTGCACCGGTTCCACTCAGTCTCGACAACCATCTCCCAGAAGATAAGATCATGAACCCTTTCACCATGGCTGAGCTGATCGCTGCTATTGAAGACATCCGCCCAAACACACACACCCAGTCATGATGGTGTGCCTTATACACTATTCCGCAATCTAGAAGGTGAATAATTGACCTCACTTCTGAGAATTTTCAATGAAATCTGGATTTCCAGTGAAATGCCACCAGATTGGAAACATTCTGTAGTAGTTCCCATACCAAAGCCCGGAAAACCACCTACAACCCTTGGTGCTCTACGCCCGATTTCTCTTACCCCAACTATCTGTAAATTGTACGAAAAGCTACTTGCCATTCGAATATCCTGGTGGCTTGACCATCATCACAAATATTCGTCTTCACAGACTGGCTTTCGGCCTGGTTACGGATCTGAAGATGGTCTTCAACTTTTTGCCAATGAATATATTGTTCACCTCACAGTCGTCTCGTCCGCACAGTCGTGGCAACAGATATCACGAAAGCCTACGACAACATCCTCCACACAGCCATCCTCAATACTATGTCATCACTTGGAATGCCCTTACAGCTTTGTCGTGCAATTCACGCGTTCCTCTCCCACCGAACGTTTGCTATCCGTGTAAATGTAAAACCAACAGGACATTTCATTTCTAATCGTGGAGTACCGCAGGGCTCAGTTTTAGCCCCAAATTTGTTTAATATTGCATTTATTCCTCTCATACATGAACTTGCCTCAATTGTTAATATTAAAGTGCTAGCCTACGCAGATGACATTACTATGTGGTCTACAAACCGCTCAGTGCAGGTGCAGCAAGACTCCCTGCAAAATGACATAAATATCCTTCAAAGCTTTCTCAACAACACAGGCCTATCCCTCAACCTCACTAAAACATGCTATGTTCATGTGGGCAATAAGGCCGGCCGCAGAAGTTTCAAAGCTAATCCATTCGCGTTGACAATTGACAATACACCACTCCTTGAAGTGGAACATACCAAGGTGTTGGGTCTCCATGTACATTCTTCAGGAAAACGTACAGTTTGGCTATCGGATGTACGCAAAAGTGCCATGAACACACTGGGACTAATTCGAAGAATAGCAAATCGTTCTGGTGGTTCCCGATCAGATACCGCTCGCCGACTTGTTCGTGCTGTCTTTCAACCGTGGCTTCTATACCAGGCACAGTTTCAGAAACTGACAAAACGGCAATGGTCTAAACTCGAGGCACTCAACCACGAGGCCATGCGAGTTATTACGGGACTGCCTCGATCAACTCCTATCCGTCTGCTCCAGGAGTACGCCCACCTTAACTCGCTGGCAGAATTAACTGCCCAAAGACAGACAAACAGAGCAAGAAAAGCTTCCATTCGTCTTGAATTAGAGAACCAACCATCTCCATGGGACTACTACCACCTTACTTCTAATAAGCCTCTACTCACCAAGAAGTCGCAGCTCTCATCATCATTCCCAATAACGTCTTGCGCAACACATGATGACTGTATTATTTACACAGATGCAGCCGTAACCCCAACAAGTGGTTCAGTTGCTTTTATAAGCCCAACCCACCCTCACCTGAACACCAATCGAAGTTACCTTACCGACGCCAAATCAACTCTTGCATTCGAACTGCAAGCTATCTTAAACGCCATAGAAGCGTTACCTGCCGACCCTACGTTTCAACAAGTACTCATAATGACTCAGTCTAAAGAAGCCTTAAAACATTTAAAGAAAGTCCATGGCACTCTTAGGGTCGCACAGACTATACATGCTGCTTGTCACCGTTACCCAGTGACTATAACCATTCACTGGGTTCAAGACAACAAAAATTTGAGTACCATAACAGCAGACGTGCTTCCTCATGCAGAAGATGTGTCACAACCTATTCATGATTCCTTTCCACCGGATCCACTCCTGACCCATTTGACATCATCAGCATCCCTCAGGCAGCGTACACGTGCTCTAATTCCCCCGTGTACGTACCCCCTTCCCCCAATCTAACAAGGGTGGAGGAGGTATCTCTGAGACGGCTGAGGGTCGGAGTGGCTCTTACGCCCGCCGTTCGACACCAGTGGCAAAGTACTAATATTCCAGTTCCCGACAAATGCCCACACTGCGAAGAACCGGCTTGCGACACCACTGTACGGCATCTAATATGGACATGCCCAGGAACTTCGCATATGCGCAACACCATTCTACAAAAAGCTGGACTTTCACCAAGTAATGACTCTCATTTCCACTTATGGACAACAAACAACATTTATGCACGCAGTTTGTGTGACTTCTTGCACATGGCTGCACTCCACACATTCCTGTGACGCTATACCACCACCTTCTATGCCGTGTGGCAAACTCAGCGCCATATATAAATAAATAAACTGCCCCGCATTGACGACACTCTCGGCCGGCTCCGCAATGAAAGCTACTTCTCCTCGATGGACCTGAAGAGCGGATATTGGCAAATTGAGTTCGCGAAAGAGATCGCGAGGAGACCGCATTCATCACACCAGACGACCTCTTTGAGTTCAAAGTGATGCCGTTTGGCCTCTACTCCGCACCAGCAACGTTTCAACGAGCAATGGACACAGTCCTGGCAGGCTTGAAGTGGCACATTTGTTTGCTATATTTGGACGTTGTTGTTGTATTCTCGTCAAGCTTTGAAGACCACCTAAAAAGACTGCAGGTAGTGTTGGAAGCCATCAAGTCATCGGGACTAACGCTAAAAGCAGATAAGTGCCACATCGGCTACGGAGGACTGCGTGTTCCTAGGTCACATCGTTAGCAAGGATGGAGTTCACCCAGACTCGGAGAAAACAGCCACAAATGTACAATTCCCACCGCCTGTCGACAAGAAAGCTGTGCGCCGATTTCTTGGGTTGTGCGCTTATTATCGACGATTTGTCAGTAACTTGTCGTGCATCGCCGAATCGTTGACCCAGCTTACAAAGGCTGACGTACCTTTTAAATGGGAAGCGCCGCAAGGAGCAGCCTTCGATGAACTTAAGAGCCACCTGCAGTCCCCTCCCATCCTTAACCACTTTGATGAAAACGCCGAGACAGAAATTCATACCGACGCAAGCAGTTTGGACCCAGGAGCTGTTCTCGTCCAGAGGAGTGCCGGACTGGAGAAGGTAATAGAATACACTAGCAGGTCCCTCAATAAAGTAGAAGTCAATTACTCGACGACCAAGTAGGAGTGCCTCGCGATCATCTGGGCCATTTCTTATTTTCGCCCATACCTATACGGCCGACCATTCAAGGGGGTACGCGACCATCACGTGCTCTGCTGGCTGGCTAATTTGAAAGTTTCCGCCGGCCGCTTTGCCAAATGGAGCCTGCGACTTCAAGAATGTGGGTTGACTGTAGTCTATAAGTCGGGCCGGAAGCACTCTGACAAGACTGCTTATCCCGCGCTCCTGTCGGCGCTCCCCCGAAGGAAGATGACGAAGACGACTTTTTGGGACCGGTAAGCGCCAGCAGTTTCGCAGAACAGCAGCGATCAGATCCTCATCTCAAAGCGCTAGCCGATTACTTAAAAGGAAAGACCTCTTCCCCTCCTGGCATGTTCAGGTGACATTTATCATAATTCGCGTTAAGTAATGGCCTCCTCGTGAAGAAGAACTTCGCACCCAACAGGACCGTGCACCTTTTTATAGAGCCTAAAAACCTCCGGCAGGAAATTCTGCAAGCGTTTCACGGTGAACCCACAGCAGGCCGTCTCTTATTTGCGTGCACGTTGCGTCGAATCCGGAAGTACTGCTGGCCGCGACTACCTGCTGATGTTGCCCACTACGTAAAGACGTGTCGCGAGTGCCAACGACGCAAGACAGCGCCGATCAGACCAGCCGGACTACTAAACCCAATCCCGCCCCCAATTCTGCGCTTTCAACAAATTGGGATGGATCTCCTCGGCCCCTTTCCATCTTCGTCTATGGGTAACAAGTGGATCATCGTGGCCACTGACTACCTTACCCGTTACGCCGAAGCAAAAGCACTACCCAATGGTACTGCAGTCAAAGTCGCAAAATGTTTTGTCGAAAAAATTCTCTTGGGACACGGCTCCCCAGAAGTGCTTATCACGGACAGGGGAACGGCGTTTACGACAGAGTTGACGCAAGTCATCCTGGAATACAGTCGTACAAGCCATCGACGAACAACTGCGTACCATCAAAAGACCAATGGCCTTACGGAGCGCCTGAACAAAACGATCGCGGACACAATCGCCATGTACGTACACTCTGAACACAAGACCTGGGACGCCATCTTGTCGTACGTGATCTTCGCGTATAACGCGGTAGTCCAGGAGACGACCAGAGCGACCCCGTTCAAGCTTGTGTACGGCAGGGAGCCCACGTGGACGCTATGCCGCCGCACGTAACCAACGAGCACAATCTTGACGTCGCCGCCTACCTGCAGCGTGCACAGGAATCCCGACGACTCGCACGACTGCGTATTAAAGACCAACAGCGCACCGACAGCCGACAAAACTTACAATGACGCCACGCAGAGTACAATCCAGGAGACCAAGTCTGGGTTTGGAAACCAGTTCGTCGCCGCGGACTAAGTGAAAAATTGTTACTTTGGGCCGTGCAAAATCATTCGCCGCGTCAGACAACTGGATATGAAGTCATTCCCGGCGGAACGTCAGCATCACAACGGCGACGCGCAAGCCCAGAAAGTGTACATGTTGTACGACTGAAGTCATATTACGGCGTTAAAGAATCTGTGGTGTTTAAATTTTGTAGTATTTATGTAAGTTTGTCTGTTTTGGGACATCGAGGCGTTTATTTTAAGAGGGGAGTAATGCCGCGAAACCTTCGAAACTCTCTTTGTTGTTTTCTTTTAACAGCCGCCGGCATGCGGCTTTATCAGTCTGATTCTGGATCGCGTATCAGTTCTGTATTCTTTGCTTGTTGATGCTCGATGTCGCTAGACGCACATCTGTTTCGTTGTAGCGCAAGATGCCCAGATATCTGTCTCGGGGGTTCCAGCCACTCGTGTGTCTTTCTACAATGTTCCAGCTTGTGCTAGTAGCAGTTTACGACATTATCTGGATTGTTCTGAGCAGCCTTTAAATTGAGCGTTGGCAAGTGCGACGGGAATTCTTTGTTCGACGAGCACGCGGGTTGCTATCGCCGCCGAGTTGCTTAGTTTTTTTTTGCGGACGCTAGTCAGCCCAATAAACAGTTTCTTCAGTGCAATCACCGTCTCTTCATTTTTGACATCGATCTCGTCACCACCACGTGACAATGTGCATACGCTACAGATACTCATGTAGAGCCCGTCGTAGTCTGTATACACCTACGAGACACATTTGTCTTAAAATCAATTTCGAAATTTCACTTTTGTGATCATATTCTCTCAGAATCATCGAGCGTGGAAAATGGCGCTTTTAACCAGGATAGCAATACCGCCAATTCATTATACTAGATTTTTATGGCCGTAACCGCACGTATGCAGGAACATATCATGAGTAGTGTTTGAATGCATCGATTTGTCGTGATGACAGTAAGAATGAATTGTCACTTTAAAAGTTGTGTAGAACGTGCTGTTGCTCATAGCATACTTTTCAGCACTTTCAAATCCTTCACAAACACATTTATTTTCAGAATTGTTGGTGATATTGTGAAGAGATTATTGATCGACATCATGTCACTACACAGCCTCACAAAATATTTTTTTTACTTCTGTGCATGCAGTATCATGTATCATCAGATCATAGTGCACTAGTCTCAATCTCATTCTATGAAATGTTTGTGCGTTAAGAATTGCCACACTTCTGACTGTCTCTACATGCTCAGGTACGTGGCATTCAAACTGAAAAAAAAAAAGATATTGCTCGAACGTTCATTTCCACATGCATAAATCAGCCACTTGAGAATGATACAAAAAAAGCAATAACATGCCCTCGCCGGAAACGTTTTCATTACGACATGCGCCAATTATTCCCATGGACACTGCGCAGGGGCTGGAAAAACACGTCAGTCACGCGCATGTGTATAAAGGTTTGCAGCCTTTATTTTTTCGTCTAACATTTCACATTGTGACTTTCAAGCGATCGAAAGTGCGCACAAAATGCTCCGAAATGCATGTGGAGGCAAGCGGACTGCAACAATTGTACAATTTCATCGGTTTCCAGTTGTATGGTCGCGTTATTTGCAGGAAGTCTCTTCCATCAAGCCATTTAGTGACGTACCCAGGATCAAAGCTTTCCCCGTTATTGGGAATACCTGGACATACTTCTCTTTCTTAGGTGAGAAACAGTATTTTGGTCACTTATTTTACTTGTGAAAAACAGTGAAAATAATGGCTGCAATTACACTTATACATAGGTTCGGTGCACCAGTTATGAAATGCTAAAAACGGGAAATGCTTAAAAAAAATAAGGCGTTCTTGCAGGCTAGTCGTTTCACTACTGAACTCGCGTTTTTGCGCAGAAAGACAGCACGGGAAGGAACGAATTTGCGAGAAATCATGGAACTGAAACTTAACTTTTTGTTGACGTGCTACTTTCAATGCTCTTAACTGGGCTAGTTGGTGAACGAATTCAGCCGTGGTGCTAGCGCACAAGGAGGGCACGCTGCGGGTAGGCGGACAGAACAAACGCTAGACTTGCAACTGAAATTTATTCCGGAAAGAACCCACTTATACATTTCTTTCCTTTTTCCCTTTCCCTCCTCCTTAACATGCTCCGCTGGTGCCGCCTTCAGTTGCAGTAGCGTCAGAAGTGATAAAAGCAACTTAAAAACGGCACGTTTACAGAATGCACTGAAATAATTAAATTCGATAGATCTGAAATGCAAATGGGACGAAGAGCATCATGAATACGATACCAAAAGACCTTTCAGAACCGAAATATAAACACGAAATAAAACCGTTGTGGCGAAAGAAATCTTCAAAAGGTGACGTGAAAGCTAAAACGGACATGTGTAAAGGCATGCCAAGGTGAAGTTACATGAAACAGCAAAACAACCATAAAAAGTACACCGCGATAACCCAGCCCTTGTTACCATCAGGCGGGCAAAATGTTTCTCCCATCACTCTTTCCTCTGCCCTAAGATTTGTGCCTGGGGTTGCGCCAAGAGTATTGTGGTTCTTCTTGACATGTGTTGGAACTTCTGCTCATTTTTTTGCCGGTGTTGTCGCGGTATATTTTTTATCAATTCATGGTTGTTTTGTCTGTCTCTTCTAATTGTTGCTGGGTTGTCGCGGTGTATCTTTTATGATTTTTTTGTCTGTTTCATCTAACTTCACCTCAGCACGCCTTTACACATGTCCGTTTTAGCTTTCACGTTACCTTTTGAAGATTTCTTTCGCCACGACGGTTTTATATTTTGTTTCTGTAAGGTTTTTTCGTACCGTATTCCTCATGCTCTTCGCCCGATTTGCATTTCATGTCTATCGAATTTAGTGCATTCTGTAAACATGGCGTTTTTAGGTTGATGTTAACACTTCTGACACGACTGCAACTGAAGGCGACACCAGCGGAGCATGTTAAGGAGGAGGGAAAGGGAAGAAAAGAAAAACAAATGTATAAGTGTGTTCTTTCCAGAACAAATTTCAGTTGCAAGTCTATCGTTTGTCCTGTCCGCCTACCCGCAGTGCGTGTCCTCCATGTGCGCTAGCACCATGCCGGACATGCTACTTGTTTATGCTGTCCATCCTACTTATGCCAATAAGGGTTAGAACAATGTATTGGTTATTGCTATGAACTTGTGCGGCAGCTTAGGCGTTTGTTTTCTATCATACAATAAATAGCTTATAACGCTGATGTTTTAGCGCATAATTGGCTTTTTAATTTGCATTGATGTCTGCTGTCAAACTAAAAGCCTACAAAAACATGAAAAATTTTTGACCACAATAGCCAAACTCTCCTTAGAACACAAAAAAAGTTTCGAGAGCGCTGTGGAATTTACACTCCATGCGAAAGCCTGAGTGTTGCTGGTGTACACGGTGGATCACGTTTGCTCTCATTATGATTGTTACCTAAACGCACCATCATTATTACCGCTTATGTCCTCATTTTTATGATCACAAATGGCAGTATCATGCTCATTGCTACTATCATCCTCGTGGTATTCAAGGTGAATTTTATATTCGTTTTAGAATCCCTGGCGTGGCGCAGTTCGTTGAAGTGCTCGGCTGGAGATCCGAGAGGTGGAGGTTCGACTCCCAGTGCAGATCGAATTTTTAATAAATAACTCCTAATTAATGACCAATTAATGTTATGATATCGTCACAACTAAATGTCTGAGTTTCGTCGATGATGTCATCAGTTTGATTGAACAAACTCCTTGTGACTAAATTTTCGAATTATCGCCTAACCAGATACGACCTTCATATAAGCTATATATTGACGAAAATTATGCGGCAGAAACGTGGCTGACAGCATACGCCGTTGAAGGCTTCCATATTAGAACCCTTGCATGAGGAAATAGTGGAGCCCACCGGCAGATCCACCCCGTCGGTACAAGTGAAATGCCCTTTTGACAACGCGCAGAGAAGCCGCGCGTTTCGGGGCGCTTATATAACCGGGCGGCGCAGGGGGAGAAAAGACAAACTTTGCGAATCCTTTTTCTGTATGGCCGTCCTTTGTTAGTCTTTCCGAGGGTTTGCTTCTAGTAGAATACATGCCAGGGCGTCGGTGCATCACGACTAGCGCCATGCGTAACTCCATCAGTCGCTGAGGTGCTCGTGCCTTGGGAGCTCGATTTTATTTTTTCGTTCAATCTTCACTGTTCCGTCGGTCGTGTAAGCGCATCGGATTTCTAACCAACACCTTCTTTTAGAATGCGGACATGATTTGGAATGCCAGTCACTGACAACAATGTTGCGAAGCTCCCACCTGCTCTGTGTTGACGGCGCGCATGAAAACTTTAAGATGTCTTTCATGTTGAGGACGCAGTCGTGAGAAATGAAGATTTCATTGGCGAGGTGGCCATCTCAGCTTGACGATAAACAGGAGCCTAAGAAAAGATGTCTTCTGAGGTTTGGCTTCCCGTAGAATTCGTGCCAGGGCATCGGTGCATCGCTGCTCGGGCCATGCGTAACTCCGTGAGTCGTTTATGTGCTCGTGCCTTGCGAGTTCGATTTTATTTTTTCCTTCAAAGTTCACTGTTCTGTCAGTCCTACAAGCTCATCGGATGTCTAGTCAATAATCGCTTTAGGATGGGGGCTTCATCCGGAATGCCGGCATTTATCTTCAAGTTGATACTACTTTATATGAAGAACCAGTAGATATAGATATTCAGCTTCGCTTTAACCAAGCCGTACAAGTGTAGTTGCGTTACCAAAGTGTAGTGTGGCACGCTCAAGGTCAGAGGAAAAGGTCGATTCGGCACATTTTACGAGTATGTGTACGAATTATGTCGCGAAGTGGTGAAATCTGACTGATACACATTTTTTGCTACAGGGAAATCAACATTTAAGCTACTTTCCTCTCATTAAAAATTCTCTAAAATCTGTTGTTCCTGTTTTGCATAATCCGGCAAGAGAATTTATGTTTTAATAGCAGGGATTTCTTAGGACTTGAAAATAATGATAAGTTTAACTGTATGTGGAGCCTGCACACATCAACAAAAGAAAAAAGGAATTGCACGAAGCAATGCCGATGCCACTGATACCCTATCATGCCAAAATGTACATCTTTCATTCCAGGCCATTTACAGCGCAAAATTGTTCAGTTGTTTTTAGAGACCAATCAACGAAGATATACTGACGCATAAGAGCCCAGCGATCGCTATCTCGTAAGGTTCGATTTTTTTATCTTCAAGTTGTACATGAAGGACAAGCAGCCATAGATATAAAGCTTCGCTTTAACCAAGCAATACAAGTGTGGCTTCGTTACCAAGGCGTAGTGTATAGTAATAAAGGCCAAATGGCAAAGTCGGCTCTATTTCATATTCTCCTATATTAAATGAGCTACACGAATTGCCACCAGCTGCCAAGACGGCCATGCGATGTGATCTCGTGAAGTCATACAACGCGGCAATAAATCAATAGCCTGTCAAAATCATCGTCCAAATGTAATCTACCAGAAATGTCCACGTTATTTATGGCTTACAAGGCTGGCACATGTTCTGCTGAATGCAAACAATGTCGGCTCAAGCAACCAGCATTCACAACGAGGCGTATGTCGTGCATTGCTACACTTTGGTTTTCATTAGACCAGGAGAGCACAACAGAAATAAGGTGGGACAAAATTAGACATGTGCCAAAACATCGCGTAAGCAAACGCCAAGGCTGAGTGAGCTTAAACATCAAGAAAAGGAATTCTAAAGTAACAGAACAAAAAGAGGTGTTGCAGAAAAAGCGGTATCGGCGTGGTCGGCGTCGGCGTTGTGACGAACAATCACGGGCATGCACCTCACAGATTGTACAGTTCAGTCGTTCAGTCGTGTCCGACTCTTCGTGACCATATGGACCATGTCACGCCACGCTTTCCGGTCTCTCAGAATCTTCCTAACATCACAT
The DNA here is from genome assembly GCF_055883805.1 of Amblyomma maculatum. Lineage (NCBI taxonomy): Eukaryota > Metazoa > Arthropoda > Arachnida > Ixodida > Ixodidae > Amblyomma > Amblyomma maculatum. The sequence goes on along the minus strand of NC_139347.1, from coordinate 175,931,022 downwards.
AACTACATCTGCAGTGCGTCGAGGATGCAATCTAACCATCGCGTTCGCTGGCTACCCCTTCTACGGCGACCATCAATCTTTCCCGATGACGAAAGTAGCTGAGCTTTAACTTTAGAATTTGACCCTCCAATGAGCAGTCAGGGTTTATGGTCGACAATATCGACTGATTTGATCTTCTGGCAGTCCAAGGAACTCTCAAGAGTCTTCAACAGCACCACAATTCAAACGCGTCAATTCTTCGGCGGTCAGCCTTTTTCACAGTCCAACTCTCGCATCCATACATCAAAACTGGAAAGACCATAGCACTAGTTATACGGATCTTGGTTGGCAGACTAATGTCTCTGTTCTTTACTAGGCGGTCAAGGCTAACCATTACTCTCTTTCCCATAAGCAGGCGTCTCCTAATTTCATGGCTGCAGTCTCATTCCAAGATAATCTTGGAGGCCAAGAACAGAAAATCTGTCATCGCTTCCACTTCTTGTCCATTGATGCTCTAGGACTTGATAGGGCAAGACGCCATGATCTTTGTCTTTTTAATGTTCAGTTTAAGCCCAAACTTCTCACTCTCTTCTTGTACGCGCATCAGAAGTCTCTTGAGTTCCACTTCACTTTCTGCCATTAAAGTGGTATCATCCGCATATCTAAGGTTGTTTATACGTTTTGCAGCAATCTTCACTCCAGCTGAAGACTCGTCCAGACCGGCCTTCCTCATGATGCACTCTGCATATAGGTTAAATAGGCAGGGCGACAGTATGCAGCCTTGCCTCACTGCTTTCTCGATCGGAAACCAATCAGTAAGACCATGCCCAGTTCTGACTGTGGCCTCTTGCCCTTCATACAGGTTCCTGAGGAGACAGATGAGGTGAATTGAAACTCCCATCTCTTGGATAGCTTGCCACAATCTGCTGTGATCTACGCAGTCAAACGCTCTTGCATAATCAATAAAGAAGAAGTAGACGGGTTTCTGGAACTCTCTTGCTTTTTCCATGATCTGGCAAAGGTTGGAAATTTGGTCTCTAATTCCTCTGACCTTGCGAAACCCAGCGTGCACGTCCGGAAGCTCCCGATCCACATACTGCTGCAGCCTACTTGGAGGATTTTCAACACCACGTTGCTAGCATTCGAAATAAGCGCGATCGTGCGGTAGTTGGAACAATCTTTGGCACTGCCTTTCTTTGGAATGGGGATGTAAACTGACCTCCTCCAATCCTCTGGCCACTTCAGGGTTGTACAAATCTTTTGACATAATGTATGCAGAATGTTAACAGCGTCATGTTTGAGGTTTTGAAGCAACTCAGCTGGAATGCCATGAATTCCGCTAGCTTTGCTCTTAGCAAGGCTGGCTAAGGCCCATTAAACTTCTCTCTTCAGGATGCCCGGCTCGAGATCAGTAATCACAACCGTCTTATGTTGGGTTTGCACATTGAGGTCCTTCTTGTAGAGTTCTTCTGTGTATTCCTGCCACCTCTTATTTATCTCTGAGGCTTCAGTGAGGTCCTTGCCTCGTTTTTCCTTTAGTTTACAGGTAACAGCCAGCAGTGATTACTTGTTGGGTGTTGTTACTGCATGAGAGTACCCGACACCACGGACCTTCCAACTCGGAATTCACTTTTAGATGCGAGGGAGAGGCGAGTATCAAACATTTCGTGACCTCTGCCTTCCGACCGACACGTTACCGTGAAGTAAAGCAGGCGCAAAAATGCGGGGCAATATCAATGTCGGGTATCTGTTGAGTGTCGTGGTAGCTTCTACCTGTATCCATATGATCGCGTTGCAGACAATGGAGTTATAGGCAGCCATCAAAAAGTTACTGTTCGTGCCACTTGCAAAATGCAGGTGCACTTTGCGTCAAAGCTATTGCGCAATACCCGAAAGAAGAGCTTAAATGTTGCCTTAATTCTTTTACTATGGCGAGAGCAGAACTACGAATAAATAATTGAACCTCATATGGAAGGCTCCGAATTGCATTGTAAAGTGTACAGTGCTGGCAATAATAAAGCTGCAGTGTTATCCTGAAGCCGCACCTCAGGGCCTTGAAGTTTCAACTCACGTCAACTCGGCTACATAGGTCGAACACGTGCGTAGCGCAAGCAGTTCGCGAACATGTGTTGTTAATTGCCGTCCTGCTTTCGCTGAAACTCGATTTGCGGTGGTTTGCCTCGTCGAATGAGGTTGACGACTTCCATTGAGTGCAAGTCGCTGGGATGCGCACCCTATGCCCTAGAAGCCGTGCAGCCGCGCACTGGCAGAGCCGGATGTCGTCGGTAAAGGTTTGCATTGAAAAAAAAAAAGAGAAAAGACTTTAAAAGTTAAGCTGTGGGCTGCATGGAAACACCCTTTGAGAGCCTCTATGATGTATGTCACGAGTCTTCGGCAAATGGACTAGAAGGGGAAAGAAAATAAGCTTTCTATGGGCTTGAAATCTTTCGTGAGTGCTATTTAATGATATAAAAGGGGATTTTATGGAAATGAATAAGTTTCTCAGGATAAACATATCAGGTCACGCGAGGGACTGCAGGAGAAGTTTTCGCCTCAGTCACCTATATTTCTACAAACACAGGCATTAGGTCAAAGCTTTCATTACACAGATTAAATGTACATCATGACTTGTTTTCTAGTATCAGCGCATCGCAGCTAAGAGTACCTGACAGAAATTTTTCGTCTACTTTTATTCATTTATATTTGGGAAGTTACAGAAATATTCGCTGCAATGCGCGGATTTAACAAAAGGTTTAAAACCCCACGTAACTACTAAACTTTTCTCAAACTTGAGATATATTGCTAACCGGCTGCTAAGTGGACAATTGTTCTTAAGTCATAACTGTTTCGTCCATCGCAGTGCGCTGTCAAAGCATGGCTGAAAAGCTGAAAAAAAGGAAATTGCGGGATCGGTGGCACGTGGCATGGAAACAGTGGTATTTCCTTGGTCTTGCAATGCATAATGCGAAGATGTTCCTGTTATGAAAAAAAAAATATTGTCTGCGAAATACGGCAGGACCTCATACCTGTCTAGTACTTCTTTTCTACCGCTAAACTAAACTATTGCCTTAATTTGTGGCAGCAGCGTTTCTGTCTTTCTCCAAAGCTGTTTATTCGATTAAATAAATAGCGTGACGTTAATTTCTCGAAGTTGATGGCACGCCATTTGTCTGTTTCAGGGTTGCACAGCAATTTTGATACAAACCGTGTTTCCTGGGATATGCATCGCCGATACGGACCTTTGGTGGCCGAGGAGCTTCCTGGGCGGAATACTGTATTGCATGTATTCAGTGCCGACGACATTCGAACCCTTTACCAGGAGGAAAAACAAATGCCCTACCGCATGGGAATACATCCGTTCAAGATTTATCATACGAGCAAGCCGGAATACTTTGCCAATTGTGGCATCGTTAATGCGTAAGCCCGTAATCAAGCAACAAATTTAGGACACAGATTTGAACATTGGGAATGAAAAACTGCGATGTGACTTATAAGATAAAAAGCAATATTTACCTTAAAAGCCACATTTGGCAGGTAGCGGCAAAGAGCTGTGAGTGTTAATATTGCTTACATGCAGAATGGCGGCGGGTTCAAAGAACACAGTAAAGACAGTTTTTCACCATGGCTAATCTTCGTTTAACACCCTCTAATGTTACAACAAATAAAATTAGATTTCCTGCTCGCGCTACATGAATTCTTAAATCGTGAGTCAGTGCCATAATGTGAAACATTGCGGGAAACTTATGAAAACTCTATTAGGAAAGTGTTCACCTCTTTGTCGAACACGAAAGCCAATCTTTCTCCAGACGGTTGTACCTTCGTGTTTGTGCTGTGCCACTTTTTGCTTGCCTTAATGTATCTATCAGCGATATAAGGACAGGGCGAGGTTTCTGGAACATTACTTTTATTGCAGCACAGAGCTGGAATATTGTATGATGTTTTTGAACATTTTGTTTACAGTCTTATATTTGTCTAAGGAGTTTTAATCAGTTGCTCGTCAAGCTTATCGTACGAATACAGAGCGTAGATTAGGCTGCTTAAGAATCCACTAGTGCGTGCTCCGGAAAATAGTTGGAAGTAAATCCCGAATTATTGTAAGGTAATGTTGTGAAGTTACCGAATGAAATGATAACGTTATGCAAATGGCGACTATTGCTTTTAGAGGTCATGCTGAGCAGGTATGACTGCCATACAAAACCTGTAGAGAGCGTTTTTAATATCAAAGCGCAAATACTACGACCGGCTCAATAGAACATTGCCGTTTATTGTGAATTGGTTATCCTACAACTGGGAAAATTTTGTCTAGTAATATTTTCAAATAAAAAATGCAATTTTCTACAATATGCAGTAAAAGATTACAGAAAAAAGATAAGTACGGAACGTGGCGACGCGAAGGCTTGTGTCGTTCCTTTGTTTTGCTTGCAACTTCATTGCGCTTTTCCTTTCTGATCAGTAGTCGTGTTACCTCACAATAGCCTCGCTATATTTTCCAGGCACGCTCTGTTAACCCAGCAGCATTAAATGGCCCGTTCTGCAGAACACTAGGTGCCCTTATTACCAGCATCTTTTTCAAAGAAATATAAAGAGGACGAATGGCAAGTGACATGGCAGTGATCCGATTGGTCGGTAGTTTGTGGAACATCATGTGACCAATTGACACGGCCGAGCTGTCAGGTGCTGCTAGCGTAGGTCTGAGTGGTTACGTACCTCTCGGCTACGAAGACGGCCCATCAGCATGGTGTGGCTAAAGCAGGGCATCATATCTATGTCGGGTAATATTCCACGAAAATTTCCGCCTGTGATGTGTATGAAAATAAATACATGCAAGGCAAATGACTCAACAAAAAAGAATAACCAATAGGAAACATTTTGTAGATCCTCGGTCATGTATCCGCCGAGTGACCTTCTAATATTTATTCTATAACTTGCACTTCTATTCACACGCATGCATTCATTAGACCTCAGTATTAAGACAGTCATATATGTGAAAGACAGTCCGATGTTGATATATAGATATCTATAAAGCCCCGACTTAGCCAAGCCTTATGAATGTACATACTTCCTTGGCCTAAGAGAAGGCTGTCTTACTCACCGCACAAGGACCCTGAAAGGTTCGATTTCCATCCCACCCATCTAAAAGTAGAAACAGAAATTTCCGCTCCTGTCATATCGTAAGGTCTCTTGAAGTTGCGAAATTCCACCTTCGATTTCTGCGCTGACAAATATGTCCCATGTTGATACCTACCTCCAGAGCCATTCCTTTGTTTTTTCACTCACAAGGCCGACAACGCAGAATTTTCTGCAGAGCGAGGCTTTTAACGTTATCTTTTTAACTAGTTCTTTGAAGGTTGTGTAAGTTATGATGTTCGTGTACACGAACGAGGACCCACATGAACAGAAGCACATTCTGGCCGTTAATGTTGTAGCATCATACGCCTATAGGGTAAGCCTACTTGGGCACAAAATATGTTCTTACCTCTCACTCACTAGTGGTAAAAATCTCTGCTAAAACAGTAACTCTATGATACCGTTTTCACCTCGCCATCCTCATTCGCCTCCACGCTTTTGCAGACAAGGCGAAGAGTGGAAACAAATTCGTAATATGGGTCAACCGTGCACCCTCCGGTCTCGTGTCGTCGAGTCATATGCGGGGCGCATAGAACAGGCTACCGATGATGCACTGCAGCTGATCGCAAGCCGGAGAGACAAGAGAGGAGATGTCGCTGGCTGCGATGAAATCTTGGCGAGGTGGGCACTAGAAAGTGAGTCTTGTTTTGAGTCCCACGAAGCCCGATGAACTGCGTGGTTTCAATGTATAAAAGAATATTTCTTTATTCATCCAACTGTGATTGTTTTTTCTGCACACATCTAAACGTTACACATGGTCTATTAAATTTACTATGTTTCCTAATGAAAACAAGCTCAGCACGGCAAAGGATGCGACAAGTAACAAAACAAGAACTGGCGGCTTTCTCACCAGCAAGTTTCAAAGCCATCAGTTTTATTTTCACAACGCTCAGTTTATCGTGACACTATAATCTTTTATGAATATTGGAGAATATTGGATTGGCAGGAAGGATCGTTTTGATCACACCTCAGTTAATATGAAGATTGTATATGGTACATACAACCAGCGAAATTGAAGCCGACTTTCCTGGTTCATCACATTCTCTATAGCAATGCTTCTTCGCGTTCGTAAGCCGACTTCAGCTATCAAAATGGCACTCCTCTATCACGCGCTTTCTATGAATGGACGAAAATATCTCAAGCAGCCATGCATTATCAATTTATACAGTTTTGCCAAGATCCCTACATTGCTTTCAATGTCAGCTATGGTCAGAGAGAAAAACAAAAGGAAAAGGTGGTTTTCAACGGTCCCATGAACTTTTGAATATAGATGCCTGCTCTAAACAAGGGGCCTTGCTTACAATCAAATTGTATCCCCGTAGTAGCCTGCTGCAAATATTCAGTGATGTGTGGCTGTCGTGAAAATTCGTGGAAAGGCACTGCTGAATTATTTATTATTTCGAAATTGCTGTCAAAAGAATAATTTTTTTTTTTCGCCATCGAGAAAAGCGGATTTCGTCTTGAAAAAACTTTGCTCTTTGCGTGACCTGTATAGCCCAAGCTCTGGGTTTGGTCTTCATATGGTAGCACGCACTATTTTTGGCGCCAAAATAAACCATTTGAGTATCACACACAGATGTCTGCCTTAGGTGATTGGATGTCAGTGTGGAAGGTGAATTATTGTCGTCTCTGAAAGAAGCGGTTAATCAACCTTTCATGTTTTATATGTGTGTGTGTGTGTGTCGATCATTGGTACATGAAATGAAATTACATGACGTTTATCTCGTGAAGCTCTACAGTGTGTTATTCAATGCATTTCACTTTTATTTCCATAAAGACCCATTTTCAGTGGCATTACATAAATGGTAGGTGCAAAGTTTTGGATTCAAGTAAAAAGCAGCCATATGTTATGATGATGAAGATGATAGCAATATTTCCATAAAGACCCATTTTCAGTGGCATTACATAAATGGTAGGTGCAAAGTTTTGGATTCAAGTAAAAAGCAGCCATATGTTATGATGATGAAGATGATAGCAATAAATAGCAGCACACTCTACGCAAGAAATTCGCGGGAGAGGTTGGTGTTGTAATTTTATCGGGCAGACCACTCTAGCCCTCGGCGGTAGAGAGAAAAATGAAGCGGTGAAGATGATGTTTCCCGCACGTGGACGGCTGATTTGGAGTTTACGAAGAGTTCGGTGAGATATGACTGCCGATGGGATCCTGTAATGCACAGTTCGTAGATGGCTGTAAAATTTTATGAACTAATTAAAGACTTGTAATGCGGTGGCGCAGCTCGAGGCGGCTGTAATCCTGTAAGTGACTATGTTGTGGCAGGATGAATGAATCATTATAGCTGCATTGCTCTGAAAACGATCAATTGCATCGTAAAATAGGTTTGTTGTGGGTGCAAAATCCATCATGCATGTTTTAAATTTGATTTTACTGGTGCTTCGTATGCTAATAACTTGACCGCATGGGTGCATCACGAATATGATGTCTCAGAACAGCAAGTGGTTTGTTAGCCCAAGATATGATGTCAGTTGCGTACCTTTTCTAGGACAGATCAACGCACAATGTTGTGCCATAATATTTGTACGTTTGCATTGGCGGCAAGCAAAAGGAAGCAATACGATGTGGACACGAGGGGGTTACAGCTGCTATGAAAAGAAAGTAAATCAGATTTTTTAGTGATTAAGCTCTGTTAGCCAAAGTTTGCATCGATCATAATTTTTGGTAGTATAATTTTGGACCGGCTACTGCAAATCAATACCAAACTTCTTTTTTTGCAATATATACCAGCGTGAAGCTTATCACTATGACTGTAGCCATGAACCGATTCCGCACTGTTTGCTTCTTCATGCTCGTTGTTGCGAGATGCGGCCTTAATACTTTCATTTTAGTGCAAGATACGCCGAGATGTAATCCAGCCACTCGCTTCTGTTCCTTCAATGTTCCAAGTGTTGCTAGGCGCAATTTGCGGCATTATCTGTATGTTTGTCCGCCGCCTTTATATTGAGCGTAGACGGGTGCGACGAACATTTGTAGATCAACTACCACCGAGCACGCTAGTACCCCTGTTACACAGACGTTTTCAGAGGCAGTTCAGTTGAGCTTCAGTTGTACGCCATAACGGCCGTGGGAATGGAACGGTGGTGGTTGCGCTCACTCTGCACTTTCTATGTTGATTTGGTTCACTTCGAGCTGGTTCGAGCTGGTTGAACAGCGCCGTCATCCTTCCGTATACATGGGTGCATTGTGTTTCTGCACTCGCAGTTTGGCAAGGTGATTCTGCCACAAGTTAATAAGTTAATGCCTCAGTAACGGTGTCCAGCCAAAGCGCTTTTGCGCAGGATAGCCGTTGCGGCTGGGGGCTGCCATCTTGCTTATTTGACGACGAAACAGACGGAGACGGTGGCCGAACGGAGACCGGCGAGCTTGAGTAATGACGTCGTCGTAAAGAACTTCGCAGCCAACAGAAGCGCGCGGCTTCTTGTTGTGCCCGAAAATCTCAGATACGAGATTCGTCAGGTGCTGCACGATAAGCCGACAACAGGGCGTCCCGGGTTTGTGCGCACGTTGCACATGATACAAGAGAAATATTACTGGTCACGGTTTCCCGCAGATGTTGCTCATTATGTGAAAACGTGCTGTGAATGCCAGTGACTTCAGACACCCCGAACGAGACCTGTTAGACTACTGGGCCCAATACTGCCTCCGGTTAAACCATTTTTACAAATTCGGGTAGACCTCCTTGGCCCCTTCCACACTTAATCAGCGGGGGACATACGGATCATAGTGGAAATCGATGTCACGAACGGCTACGCCGAGGCGAAAGCCCTGCCTAGCGGTACCGCAGCGGAAGTTGCTAAGTTTTTCGTCGAACGAAGTTTTTCGTCGAACTGAGACACGGCGCTCCTGAAGTTCTCATCACGGGCAGAGGAGCTGTATTTACAGCTGAGCTCACTCAGGCTACAACCTCAGTGGCTTGCGCTACAGCCAAATGAGGCACTGCTGGACAACTGCTCACCTTCCTCAGACCAACGGACTTACGGAGCGCCTCAACAAAACAATCGCAGATATGATCGCCATGTACGTCGACGCCGAACAGAAGACCTGAGACGCCATCTTGTCGTGCGTGATCTTCGCCTATAACATGGTTATCCAGGAGACTGCAGGGCGACCCCGTTCTATCTTGTGTATGGCAGGAATCCAGCGACTATGCTTGATACAATGCTGCCGCACGTAACAGACGAGGAGAACCTGAACGTTGCCGAATACCTTCAGCGTGCAGAGGAAGCTCAACGACTTGCACGGCTGTCCATTAAAGAACAACTCACCGGCGCCCAACGATACAACTTGCGACGCCGCTAAGCAGAGTACAAGCCCGGAGATTAAGTATGGCCATGGACACCAATTCGCCGGCACGGACTAAGTGAAAGTTTTCGTCAATATTTTAGGCCTGAAAAAATCATTCGCCGTCTCGGACAACCGGACAATGACATCATTCCTGACGATACGACAGCATCACAAAGGCGACACGCACGCCCCAAAATTGAATACATTTTACACCTGAAGCCATATTACACGCGTTAAAACAAATCCGTGTTTAAACATTTGTAATGTTTATGCGTAAGTTGCTTTGGTTTATGTTGGAACATCGAGGCTATGTGTTTTTAGGGGGAAGTAATGCCGCAACACATTTGAAGCTATTTTTGCTGTTTTTTTCAGCAGCCGCCGACATACGGCCTTATAACTCTGGTTTTGGAACGGCAATCAATTCTGCATTCCTTGTTTGTTCAAGCTTGTTGTCGCGAGGTGGAGCTTTTTCAGTTTCTTTGTCGCGCAACATGCGCCGAGATTTTTCTCGAATATTCAGACCAGCCGCGTGTGTTTCTGCGCTGTTCCAACTAGTGGTAGTCAGAGTCTGTGGCTTTATCTCGATGTTTCTTCACATCCTTTAAATTGAGCGCTTACGTGTGCGACACGTATTCGTAGATCGACGACCACCGAGCATGGGTGTTGCAATTGCCGCTGCCCTTTCCATAGTTCTTTTGCGACGCAAGACAGCCCAATAAAGAGTTCATTCCCCTGAAGATGAAGTCTCCTCATTTGTTGTCAACGGCATTGGCACAACCACGCGACAATATCGTGATACGTTTGAGCTGCATATGGCCCGTATGTCGTAGATAGATTGTACTGCGCTGTTGACTAGTTGTCTTGGTGGTGTACTTTGCCAGTGTAAACATGTTTATTTCCATAATTATGCGAGAAAAGGCCGACTCGATATCCAGTCATTGTCGATATGAGAAAGATATATCCCCCTGCCCAAAGATTTCGGTGTTCTGCAAAAATGCATTATTTATACCATGGCGCCCTTTTGGCCTCAAATCGTAAGACTTGTTGCCCAGAAGCACATCACAAAAGACCTACTGCAGCAGCTGAACCAGGGCCCCAAGAACGAGCCTAAACTTCTACGTCCTCTAAATCTAATGCGAGTGGTGTCTTCTTCGACAGATAAAACATGCATGTAACTCGCCCCTCCTCTGCAGCATTGCCCTTATGCGGTGTTACTGCCGGACAGAAGAGCTGCAAGAAAGAGCGTACAAGAGTTAACATCATGTATTGGCCACAGCCAACCTGAACGTCAGTAGGGAGGTCGCTCGTAATATGGTTTCATTTGCACAATATGCGCCACGTTGCAACGCTGGCTTATGTTCCATGAGCGGAATAGTGAAGCTGCTGAAACTTATACGTCACTGAGGCGGTGGACAGCGTCGTAATTGCAGAAGTAGCTGCGCAGTAATTTTTTGGACAGCCCGCGGCGACAAACAGGCGTCCAGACCTGCACTTAAGTCGCCTGCTGTGTAAAAAACGAAGCTGCGACCAAAGTTGTAGCGCACAGTATACTGCTGTCAGTACATTCGTTCTCTGGCTTGTTGCCGCGGTTTCTTCGCGCGCTGAACATAAAAAGCGATGTCGAGGTCAAGTTCAGTCTCACTGTCAAGGACGACGGGTAGTATAGCGTCGAGCGGAGTGGTAAGCTGGCTACTGAGGACTAATACGAGTTCACTGAGCCGTGTAGTTTCTTGCTTTTCTTTATTAAGGCGAAAGCGTTTATTGGCTCAAACGCCGTTCGGCGTCCTGTCCCACTGTAAAAGTCCTTCAGATGACGTCATGAACCGAAATGCACATCATAATTCTCCTTATATACTATGAGGAAGATGGGTAAAATAAATAAATAAATAAGTACTGTGTCCAATGAGAATCGAACCTCCATCCCTTGTATCCCCATCCGAGCGCTTTAACCACCTCCGCCACTCTCGGGATTTTCGCAGCCGTGGTATTTATTGCACACAGCTATGTACAGAAAGGACTATGTACACAGACTATTTACAAGCTCTCAGCCTTTGCTCAGTTGTACCACAGAAAACAACTCAAAGGTAGGCAAAGATAAACACCGTGTCACTAAGCGGAAACCAGTCAGGTTGAAAGTCATTTTCTTCGTACTTCAAATGCAGCATTATTTTTTCTAAAAGGGATACTAGTTGGAACAACAGGTTCAGCTTTGCAATCCAACGTTCGTGTCTAGCAAAAGCTATGAAGTGCACTAAGTAAACATATGTGATATGGTTCGTAATCAGATTGTGTAACAGAAACTAAGATACCGCACACTACGAATTTAGAACAAAGCATTTCTCTAGAGATCTTTGCAGCACATCCCAAAGAATAATTGCGTTCTTGCAAATAAAGAAACAGTGCTCAGTTGCTTCAGGCACGTCATAACGATATCAATTTGCAGAAGATACAAAATATTTTTCCTATTGAGCCATGTGTTAACAGGTACAGTTCGGTGTGTAATTTAAAGAAAAATGTCTTCATGCAAAGAGAAATCGGCATTTTGTACACCCTCTTCAGCTGATCATGCCCATTGAGCCCGACGTATAAAGAACGATACACTGGTGACGGAAAAAGCATTGTTATCAATTTCTTGTATAGGCCCTAGCGCGAAACAGAGTATAAGTACTCATTCGAGAATCCTACTATCAAATACGGCACCTGCATAAATAAAATAAAGGCAAATTTCCTGCATAAATCCTAGTAAATATAGGTAGTCCGTAAAATCTGAAGAAACCGCTAAGTGGGAAGCAAATTTGTGAATATGACTTACAGGAATTCTCTTATAATCGGATGTGAACAACCACGAAAGAAGAAACGGGCATTCAACTGCCTTATATACAAGTGCACTAAGCCGAGCCCCCGGCACAAACAGGTCTGAATAGGCTATCATGTCGCATCGGTTCAAAATTTGATAACCAAAAAAGTGGCGCAAATATTCGGTGAAATTATTGGATGTAACGTCTACGACAATGGATTACCTGAAGCACATAATAAATGTTTGTCGCTAGAATCACGTTGCAGGCCTGAGCCTGACCTTAATTTAAAAGCCGATGAGTGACCAACGTATTATCATTACGCTGTACGACTGGAACTCGCTTTTTGCAGTAATTTGCGCTTGACTTAATTGCATACAGCGGAACACAGGCTATTTAGGAGGAACACATGGCCATTCCACTCTTGCATTTTGGGGCGGTGTTGAGCCCCATGAACTAAACCAAATCCCAGAACTCAAGGACTGAATTATCTGAGTATCAGAAACTATGCCAAATTGTTCTAAGCTGGATATAACTTTTTTTATGCTTTTACTTAACACGCAAGACCCTCCTCATATGCTAAAACTTTAACCACTATTCTAAGGAAAGGGAAGCCATGAATAATACTGTTGCGTAAAACACTCAAAGGGGCTGCTGATAATGGGTAAAAAGAAGCAGATACATCAAACAGCCTTGCTTCACATAAGTGTTGATTGGTACAGGACGTAAGGGGTGGCCATTTACAACCAGGCGAGAAGAATAATTCCTATAGCAATGTTGCACCCCTTTTAGTACTACAAAACCAACATTCTTTCTCTTCAGAAGCGAAAACAAGAACGCATGGCGAACTTGATCAGTTGCTTTTGCGAGGTTAACCTGAGGTAAAGCAACCTGATCATGAGAGCAGGAGCATGATTCGAGGATTGTGCGTGCATTGTGTACTTTGCTTTGCATGGTACGGTCCCTCATACCGCACGTCGGGTGAGGGCCAATGATAGTCGTCATTGCCAACTGTTGGCGATTTGATAACATTTTGACGAAAATCTTGAAATCGACATCTGCCAATAAGATTAATCTATAGCATTCCTCACTGAGTATAATCTTTCTTCTTCCCTATGCTTTGAAATTAGGACTGTGTGACATTGTGAATGTCTCAGTAAGGACCTCCAGTCAAAACTCAGCACGAAGAGATCGCCACGTCCGGGATTTTGAAACGCACATTATAATTGTCGCTGCCTCCTGTCAGGATTATAGTAGCGATGAGAATGAAGCTGAAATTAGTGATAATGACAGTGATGACATTAGCAAACATAATTACGATGCATTTATTTGATGATAACAAGAGTAAACGGGATGCACCGTGTGCAAAAGTAATTAATGCTTAGGACTTTTTCATCTCTGCAGTGTAGACTCCACAGTGCTCAAAAACGTTTATATGACAATTCTGCCTATAAAAGAACTTGATCCCATGTTTGGACGCCAATTTCGCGTACGAAAGAACCTGATCCCATGTCTTGTGCTCGACATAGCCATACATGGAATGCATGGCGGTCAAGGTCCTGTTGAGGTGTTTCAGCAAGCCATTTGTCTGCGGGTGCTAGGGCGTTCTACGTCTATGGCTGTTGTGTCTAAGCTTCAGTGCCGCCTGAGTGAACCGGACCTTAAACGCAGCTCCACGGTCACTAATGATAGGTTTCAGCAGCGGCATAATAAAGGACGTTGTGCACAAAGAATTCTTCCACTTCAGCAGCAGTACCGCCTCCAAGTGAAGTGGTCTCAGCATACCGTCAAGTAATCCGTCACGAACACAATCCACAGTTTTCCCATTGATTACTTCTGAAAAGGGTGGATTAGCTCCATGCCAATTTGCTGGAAAGCGTGTTTGGTGGCGCGATGGGCTGCAGAAAGTCGACCGGTTTCAGAGGACGAGAGCTGCGCCGTTGGCAATCGCTTCATGCTTTAACGTAATTATGGAATAATGACAGTAATACACGCGAATAATTATCCAGCGGACTCTTTGTCAGCGTATAGATGATTCACAAGTGGTTCATGATTACGAGCGCTCCACATTTCGGACCGTAACTGCGATGGTACAACGCGGAATGGCAGTACCTGAGGATAGCTGACAGGTCGACGAGGGTTTGAATATTGGTAGCGCGGATGAGATGAAGTTCGAGAAATAGCGGCCGTATGTCACAGGATTGTGGCGGGCCGACAAACCGGCTTCAATCTCAAGCGGCCGTTCACCGTTCCATGGGCAAGGGTCGTCGGGCGTGAGACCACAGACACCAACTCTGCTGTGCGGGCACGCCCTGTAAAGATGACCCGGTTCACCACAGTGGTAGCAGAAGATCCGGCGGTCCGGTGAACGCCCCACTTCACACTTCTGTGGCCGCTGATAGGCTCGCGGAGCAGGCACGCGGGCAAAATTGGGCTGGCGCATTGCTTCAGGCGCCTTGCATGGGGCTAAAACGTGGAGGCTAACCAAGAGAGTTCTACTTAAGTTGAGGACAACTGAGAGGGCTATGGGACAAAAAATGATAGTGGTAACATTAAGAGATAGGAAGCGTGCAGAGTGGGTCAGAAAAATAACTCAAGTTATTGACATTGTAGTGGAAATAAAAAGAAGAAATGAGCATGGGCAGGACATGTAGTGCGAAGAAAGGATAACCGATGGTCGCTTAAGGTAACAAACTGGATTCCAAGGGAAGGAAAGCGTAGCAGGGGGCGGCAGAAATTTAGGTGCGCAGATGAGGTTAAGAAGTTCGCCGGGGTCAAGTGGATGCAGCTAGCACAGAACCGGATTAAGTGGAAAAATATGGGAGAGGCCTTCGCCCTGCTGTGGGTATAGTCAGGCTGATGATGATGATTGCTTCAGTAGTGGAGTTCATGTCGTAGCTTGATGCTGGCACTGGTGCCTGACAGGGGAGAGATGAGTAGAAAGCTCTCAAGTATAGAAAACTGGGCGAGTTGGATTGGATCCATCTTAAAGCAGCGCGAAAACACGACTAAAAGGAACAGGAGACGACACAAGCGCTTAATAATCTCCCTCATTGCACGCGCTGTCGTTGAAAAGCGAGACCTATAGGTTCTTAAATTAAAGCGGGTATTGTATGCGCATTTTATGCATCAGCCATCGCTATTATAGCACGTTGAGCGGAACCATGAAGTGAAACAATATCACGCATGACGACGCAAAATGATCAGTGAATTAAATGAGATTGCCAGATTAGTGATGGGCTTGCATGCAGTTTCAGTATACATTGCCTTGTACCTCGCTGAGATGGGCACGCTTCTTCGGCGTAAAGTTCTCGCGGCCGATGTTGTGCAGCCACTTTTTTCTTCTAATGGTATGTGTCTTTCTTGCCACTCGGAATCGCGAAAAGAACAAAGCCTTTTTCACACCGGCTTGTGCACTAAAATGCACAGCAACTGGGCATAGTGCTGCTCTAAGGAGCGCGAATAACGCGAAGTGCAAGCGCGTAATGTCAGGGAGTTCGGTTGTAGCAGCGGCGGCTGCCCAAAAAATGTCACCCACGAAAAATGAAAACACAAAAAGAGCGAACTTAACGCGCGCTTTTCCCGAAGACCGCCGCGGAGCCAATCACCGTCCGATGGGAGAGGTGAGAGAGGAGGATCGGTGAGGGTGCGCGGCGTGGCGGCATAGTTCACAGAAAGTCGCTACTTTCAAATTACCAAGGGACTTTCCGGAGGGCTAGCTTCGCGCGCCGTCTGCTAGCCGGAAAACGCACAAGTGGAATCGTTGTCATGACCAACTTGTATATTTTAAGTAAAACTTTAAGGTAAAGCTCCGTCAGTGTTTTTGTTTTTGTCGTCTGCGTATTCTCTTGAAAATGAGTCGACAGAGGCATGCAGACGACAAACTACGCGGCGAGATCACCACTGCGCAGACGGAACGGCACACACCAAGATATACGTGTAAAGAGCGCATGCTGTGCACTGCTTTTTTATATGCGGATGATAGGATAGGCGAGGAAGTGTTTCGTCATTGGATGTAATTCAGGGTACGGCAAAGAAAACGAAAAAGCCCTCTTGTTTCGGCCGCCAACTGATTCAAAGCTTTTCGAGCAGTGGAAGCAGAACATTCCGCAGGTTGGCCAGGAATTAATCAAAAACACAGGGTATGTGCGCGGCATTTCAAGGATGAATTTTTTCTCTAAAAAACTACCGCAGCTATAAAATAAGCGTATTACTTAATGAAGAATAACGGGCTCTTCGTGTCAAGGGTGCAGTTCCCACAGTATTTCAGAAAATTTCAGAACAGGAAGCTGTTGAGAGATCTAAATCGGGGGGGAAATTGGTGAGCTGTATGAAGCAGATGAGCACAACGGGACTGAAAGCGATATATGCCAGCGATGAGGCAGGCAACTGATGACACCTCAGTGCAGCTGGAAGATGCAGACCACGGGATATATTTCAAGGGATATATTCCCCACGGCAATGCAGGCAATACATATACCCGCAGCGATGCAGGCGATACCCAAGTGCAGCGACAAGGATCAGACAACAGACGCGGTGGCAGCACGGTACCGCCGGAGCGGAGGCGCGGCGGCCGCACGCTTCAGGAGAGTCGGATGGATGAATGGAATATAGGAGCGTCCCCTTTGAAACGGGGGATAGCAGTAGCTTTCTTGCTCATTATTCTCCCTAAATCCTAATTATTGATTTAGAATGGTTAACTAAACCATCATTCTATTTATTAAATTTTGTTCCTACATTACTAACAATATGTCACTTCTCTGCTTTTGAGCCGCCAATCTTCCAGTCGATTTTTTGCTAGTTTCCACCGCCGGTGTATTACCCGGCCACTGTTATCTCTAAACCCCAGAGCTTTAGGAACAGTGATTGCGCCTGCACCAACTTCCGGATGGATGCCATTACATTCGAGTATAATATGGTCAATTGTTTCCCTGGAGCTACCAAATACAGCACATGCGTCATCTCCATTGTCAAATTTCTTTTTGTAGCTGCGTGTTCTATGGCACCCTGATCTAGCTTCAAAAAGTAGGGCACTGCCTCTTGAGTTATCAAAGAAATCATCCTTCCTGATCTGCATTTTCCACTTTCGGTATAATTCCACACTCTGTTTCTTTTCCATCGAATTTATCCAATTTTTACCTTCTGTGTTTTTCAACTGCTGCTTAATGCTCTTTATTTCTCCGTCCTTATTACTAGCATACTTACTTGTTAGTTTCCTAGCTCTTTTCCTCCATTGTGAGTCAGCGCTTTTTAGGTACAGGTATTTAAATACTTTAGCTGCCCATCTGTTACTGTCCAATTTCCTCAGGCGTTCCTCATATAATATTTTACTCTGAGCTTCCCGTACTTCTAAAGATGCCCAGCCCATATCTCCCTGTACCGCCTCATTTGTAGTTTTGCCGTGGCCACCTAGTGCTAATCGTCCAACGGATCTCTGATTTGTTTCTAATGTCGACTGTACGTCTGATTTTAGGCACAAAACCGCATTTCCGATAGTAAGTCCGGGCACCATATTTCCTTTCTAAATACCCCTCAAAACCTCATACCTATTGTATCCCCACAATTTCTTATGCTTCATTATCCCGGCATTCCTTCGCCCTTTGGCCTTAAGTGATTGCTCATGCTTTCCAATGTATGCCAATCCTTTGTTTACCCGTACCCCCAGATATTTATATTCTGCTACTCTAGGTATTTCAAGGCCTTGTATTTTAATGCCCTGATCAGTTGAGCCGTTGAAAATCATCAGAACCGATTTCAATGCGCTGAAACTGAAGCCTAGAGCATCCTCTTCGTCTCCGCAATACTTAACTAGAGTTTGCAATTCTTCCAGACTCTCAGCTAGCAGCACAGTATCGTCTGCATACATCAAACCGGAAAGGCGCTGCTCTACCGCCATTCCACCTAATCTATACGACAGGTTAAAACCTAGGTTACTGTCTTGTATCCTCCGTTCCAGGTTTATCATATAAAGCATGAACAGCACCGGTGATAGAGGACAGCCTTGTCTTAATCCTTTGCATGCTTTGACATCCTTCGTACTTCTTATCCCCTCCCACGTAATTTCTACTTTGTTATCCCGGTATATTTCCTGTAGGAACTCTATTATCTCATAACCGATACCTTCTTCTTTTTTAATATGTTCCACAGGAGTTTCCTGCTTAAGTTGTCGTATGCCCCGTTTATGTCCAGGAAGGCCAAATACACAGGTCTATTCTCCACTCTAGATATTTCGATGTATTGGGTAAGCACGAACAGGCTATCATCTAAGCGCCTACCATTTCTAAAGCCGTTCTCAAGTTCTCCGAGTATCTTGTTATTTTCAACCCATGCTTGCACCTTTAATTTCACCGCCTGCATGGCTAACCTGTACATAACAGATGTTATGGTAATCGGCCTGTTGGATTTTATGTGCATCCTGTCTCCTTTCTCTTTATAAATGAAATTCATTTTACTCTGCCGCCAGCTGTTCGGAATTTGCTTATTCGTTATGACTGTTTCCAGAGCTTTTAACAATATTTCCTTACTTTTTGGACCGAGTTGATTAATCAGCTTGATCGGAATTCCATCTATTCCTGTAGATGTGTTTTGCAGCCCGTCGTTGTTCAATAGCTGCCCTGATTTCCTTATTCCACCAGCTCCGTGGCTTTCTCTTTCCATTCCAGCGGTTTGCTACTTTAACCTCCTGAATTTTCCTCCTTATGAGTAGTTCTATCTGTTAATGATCCCAGTCTTCCATGGCGCTTTTCTCTAATGCTTCCTCTATGTCTGCTGCCATCTGCGCTATTTGATCGTCGTTTAATTTTGCGTTCACGTTTTGTCTAAGTTCCATTTCTGTTTTCATCAAGGGCCCCATCTGCAGACTAATACGTTTATGATCACTTCCCAGACTACACTCCCCTTCTTCGTCTATTTCCATTTTTGTGACCTTGCTATAAATTTCCTGCGACATTGGACCATAGTCAATGGTCGTCTGCGCATTGCGGAATTCCCACGTGATTTGGCCTTCACATTTTGTTTCTCTATTTACTATAACTAGATCATGTGGCTCACAGAAATCTAGCATTAGCTTGCCGTTACAATCCGTGTATCCCTCCAGATCGTCGATGTGGCCGTTCATGTCCCCCAGTAGAATAATATTGGCCCCGTTTCCAAACTGGCTTATATCGTCACTGAGACATTCAACAAGATCCCTGTTTTCTTGCCTGCATTGATGTCCTGTTCCTAAATAAACTACCCCTAGCCATGTCCTTATGCCAGCAATTGTTCCTTAAACCCAGATATATTCTTTGCAAGATGATTTAATTCTTTACCATTTTGTTCCCTGGTGTATCAACCCTCCTAGCCCTCCACCTTTTTTTTCCGTTCTCGTTCTGTTGCATCCTTGCCAGACGTAGCCTTCTATAAACGGCGGATCTTCTAGATCCCTGAGATGAGTCTCGCAAAGAGCGTACACACCTATTTTGTCATCCTTCAACTGCTGTTCTGTATTTAGCCATTTCGCTCTTTTTCTACCTCCTTGCATGTTTATGTAGCTGATCCAAGTGTTAAATTTCTTTTTGTGCTTTTTTTTCTCGACCTACTCTTTGCCATTTTTGGGGCTCACCCTCCATTATTAAACTTTCTTCTGCTTCACTTCTAACTACCTCTGTGCACGGAGTCCTCGCGGACCCCCTAAAAAAGCTACAGCCCTGCCTGCCAGGTGCCAGCCGATCTCTGCTCCCACCCTTCGGGTTAAATGAATGCCATCTCGCTGAAAATCCCTACCAAAACCTGCTTTATGTACCTCTCTGTTTACCTGAACCACTTCGAAACGCTTCTCCAGGCTTAATTTTCTTATGTCCTGATGAACTGTCACCACGTCCTTTTCCATCTTTCCGTTCAATCCTAGCACCTCTGGTACTGTGCATAAAACTATCTGCGTCTGCTGTGCTATCTCCCTGATCTCGTCAACTCCCTTAGCTAAACTTTCCACCACTCCTGCAGCGTCACCATTTAGGACATTATTTAGACCCGCGGCTACTATTACTATACTGCGCTCTGCGGAATCCTTCAACAGCCTATTTTTAGTCTCTTTTAGTACATCCCTCATTGTTCTCCCTGGGAAGGCTCCAACCAACACTCTCTTATCACCCCTTACACGTTCCAAGATATCTCGCTTGCACCTGTTCATGTTAGAATCTCCGGCGATAAGCACCTGGGCCTTCTCTCTCCCTCTCCCAACTGTTGGCTCCTGCTTTCGGTTATCTGTGTCCTTATCTCGGGGATTTTCATTCTTCCTTAGTTCTTCCATTTATTCCGGCGTCTTAGCTGCTTCTAAATAACTCCGACGGTTCGGATCCGCCTGACCTACTTCGCTTATGCCTTCCTTGCCAGTGCTGGCCCCAGCCACGTGGCCCGCATTGGAATGTTCATCCTCGTTGGCTCCAAGGATAAAGTCGGCCACTTTTTTTTTCAATTTGAGTAAGCTGTCCAAACAGTTTCTGATTTTCCGCTCGTAACAAACGTACTTCATTTTCTAAATCATCCACACGAGACACTAAACTGCCCCTTTCTTGATCAAATCTATCTAGATGCGCACTCAGTACGCAACACCGACACAAAATGTCGCTGCCTTCCGCTCCACCTACAGAGTCAAAACGAGTTTCCTTGAGTTTAACCTGCGCCTAACACTGAGTACACTTTACCTTCTTTTGATTGCAAATATTAAGCGCTCATCGACTGAACTATATCTATTATGAATTCTCAGAATATGCAAATTGCCAAAAGAAGACACAAGAAACGACTAGCAAACACGCGTTAAAAACCAATTCTGCGAATGCCAATAGCTTAGAAAAAAAAATATTTATCTAAACAAGATAACTAAATAATGAACAGCAGAAAACCTAGCTGCCGGCCCAAAAAAAACCAGGCCGCTAGGACCAAGAGCTAAAATCTATTCTTTAGGCTGCACCTAACCTAACTAGCTGAAAAAGAAATAAAGTTAATAAAAGAAAGAAGTCATCTATATGATGCTTTGGAAGCTCCCGCTGTCGCCAGTCCGTCCGTTTCCGGTAGCCACGTGCGATCGGAGGAGCGATGGAACACGCGTCCGCACCACACGGCTGTCAACTGTCAACTGTCTGCATGCAGAGTCGGTGATAATTACTAGCGCCATCTATCGGATCCGCCACCAAGCTTTCCTCGACGTAGCAAAATTTCGCCCTTCCAAAGAGCGGAGTCGGCGCTCCTGTCTATCTTACTCCGTGGTTGACCGCTTCACCCGTTGGCCCGAAGCCGTGCCAATTCCGGACATTACTGGGCAAACAGCTGCAGAGCTTTCGTTTCAGCGTGGGTCCCGCTGCCTCGGCATTGTTACTACGGATCGCGGCCGCCAGTTCGAATGTGCCCCCTTAACTTCGGTCACACGGCTGCTCGGCACTAAACACTGCCGCACCACATCATACCTTCCCTGTGCCAATGGCATGGTCGAGTGTCTTATCGCCAGCTCAAGGTGGCCCTCACTGCGCACCTGGATCGCGAGCACTGGGTCGACCACCTCCCTATGGTGCTCCTAGGCCTACGTGCCGTCCTGCGTCATGACCTTGGGTGTTATGGCGGCCGAACTCGTTTTCGGTACATTCCTGCGGCTTACCGGAGACTTGTTCGTAGCTTCGGCTCCATCCTCCCAGCCCCTACAATACCTTCATCGCCTACAAGACTGTCTTCAGCGTCTGCGCCCAGTGCCGCCTCGCTCATCTGCCCATCAAGTCTTTGTGCACACAGACCTTGCTTCCTCGACGCATGTGTTTCTCAGGCGAGACGCTGTAAAGGCGCCTCTTACCTCCTCATACGACGGCCCGTACCGCGTCCTCAACAGGACGACAGTCAGCGACAATCCTGCTGGATGGTCGCGAAGAGGTCGTCTCTCTAGATCGCCTCAAACCCGCGTACCTCGAGACTTCTCCCCAGAAGATTTCCTCAGATGTTTCCGGCTTATCTGCAGACCTGCTTGTCGCCGTGGCATCGCCCTCTCTACCCCGTCAGCGCGTACATTTCGCCGTTCCGTCTAGGTTGGGGGCCCTATGGCATGGAAGTTTGCGCTCGAGTTTTGAGTAGGGTGGCGCCGCCTCGCGGCGGCCAAGGAAAGCCTGACTGGGTAGTACAACGGCGGCTCTGCCTATGCTGCAGCGCATATCTGGCAGGCTTTCTACGCCGATTCGTGCTTGTTTTTACCCCTTTGTGAGCGTGAAAAGTGTCGTCATGTATCGTGGACATCGTTGTAAACCAGCAGTAGCCTAATTTATTAAAGAAAGCGCTGCGGTGCGAGATGTTCAAACCATGCGGCATTGATCTTGCCGCGTACCATCCGTCCCGAAACATCGTCACCGCTGGTATTTTCGCTTGCGTCGTAGAGTGCCAAGGACAAGTTAACAATTTGATTCTTCAACTCTACAGCTTTCTTTCAATCCGTACTAAACGGGGCTACAGTGCGATTGGTACAGGCGGTCATGTGCATGCATATAGTGGTTTGAGAAACGCCGTTCGCTCTAAGCTGGCCTCTCCGCCGGCTCAGAGCTGAAATATATAGAGTAAAGCTATATACGCGTGTTTATTTGTGATTGAGAGTGAAACCGCCCGTTATGTTACTGTTTTCGGCAGCTGTGTATGTAAGAACTGCACGCGCGTGCGTCACCGCATGTTCTTGATCTGATAGAGCGCTAAATTCTAATCTGCAAAGTCTCCACTGCACGCAACAGGCAAAAACCTCTGGCTCAAAAGCTGCAAGCACATAACTCTAAGGCTATTAGTAGTTGAGCAGTGGTGAAACGAGGTCAGCGTGCCTTCTGATATCTGCACCTAATGACGAACACAAGCGCCGGCCGCGGTGTAATTCGAACGTTTCTGCAGACCCTGCTTCAGCTTTTTGTGGGACTTTCAGTATGTGGACTGTATTTCCAAACATTACGAGAGTTGTTTATCAGCTAAATGGTGCGTAAAAAGCAAAAACCCGCTTAGGACCAACTTAGAAGCTCACATGCATACATTGAACGCGAGCCCCCAACGACCCATGCACGGCCGCCTCAAGGTGCCCATCGGAAGGATTAGTTTTTCCTCAGGGGGGTTGTTTACGCTGCCTATCCGTGTTGCGGTTTCGGGTATTACTTGCTTCAGCTCAGCTGCGTGTAAAGCTTTCAAAAAGCTCCACAAATTCGCGCGAAACGCGCCTGGCGCGTCAACTAGCAGCGCGCCGAGACTTCGCCTCCGATTACTGTATGTCGGATAATGACAGACATTGGATTATTTATTGCCTTTTTTACGTCGTGACAGCCTCGAAAGATTTTTCAGCGCCTTAAATTCGTTGTAATTCATACATAATAGAAATTAAAGTGGTGGATCCATGCTGACTCAATGCATTCTAATGCAGACACCGGGGATTTATACTACATAGCAGACGCCCCCAGGGGGCACTTTTTAGCACCCTTTTCGCAGCGCCCCCTGGGCAGCGCAAGGCTCCTATAAAATGAGGCGCTGAGATTAGCGTTACCAGCCCGTGTTAGAGGAAAATATAGAGGTACAGCGCGTGCTCAGAGCGCAAGCACGGCACGGGCTGTTCAGAATGAGGAGAAAGAAGAAGCGCCTGAGCTGATACGTGTCCGCTTAAAGATCTGTGTTTTTATCTTGTTTCGCCTATTTACTGTCGTTTTGTGTGGGTAGGACAGTGCCCTCCGTGAGAACGAATGACGAAGATGCCCCTGTGGAGCGATTTCCGCCTCGGTAGGCCCTTTCTCAAGAAAGAAAGTCCGACCGGATCGCTCAGGCGCAGGCTGGGCTTAGCTCGGCGTAGCCGAGCGAGGCTGGGCTACGCGCCTGCATGGATTCTGCTCCGCCGACGACAGCTGTGCGGATTTCTGCTCTGTTACAACCTGGCGCAGCATCCACGTTCACGCAATAATCAACGCCTACATGCCCCCAGTCTGCTTCGTATTCAGATGGAACGACTTCGGCTTGTCCCATGGATTGCTCCGCAGCCTCTGTGCCTGTAACTCTCCCTCAATGAGCTGTGCCCGTCGCACCGATTCAGTCTTCTCTTCCAAGGCTAACTACAGCGTGTCAGCCCCGGACACCACCACACATGCCGCCAGTGAGTCGAGCCTCGCTTCACTTACTGCTAACTCGTTCCGCGTCACCATCAAGCATACATTGCGCTTTGTTATAACGACTAGCCCTCCCCGGTGTGCCAAGCCACAAGTGACCAAGTTCTAGGTTCTACTAACTACTGTGGATTTGTCGTCCATCGCCCATAGAACACCATTACGGTGAACTTGCCATCCTTGGTGGATGCCCAGAAAATGTGTGCAGTTACTCAAATTCCTCTGGATGCGAATGAGCATGTCCCAGTGCAAATATATTTTGCCTCTGGCCCTGACACCCTCCGCTGCGTCGTTTACCATGTCAACAGCAGACGTCCTTCTGAGGAGGTGCGAGCAAACATTCGCTGTTCAACTCACGCAGTGTTGCAAGCACGGCCTCTAGGGTGCCGGGGTTCATACCTACTCACCCTACAAGGCCCGTTGACTTTGCCTGAGTACCTAACCTATTATGGTGCGATTATCAAACCACAGCCCTTCCGACCTCGTCGTATATTTTGTTATCACTGCCATAAAGAAGGGCACATGCAAAATACCTGCCCTTATCCGGCAGCTGTGGCCGACATGAATGAACCAATAGCTCTTTGTGCCCTATGCAAATCGGCGGACCATGACATGCGCTCCCCCGCTTGTCCAAAGAAGAAGCGAACGAGGCCGTCGCGCAAGCAGACTGGAAAAGCAGATATTCCAACAAGTAATCACTTCGCTGCTCTTACATATGAGGAAAACCGACTTCCCTGCACTTCCTTTACTTGACCCACCTGCTCATCATACGTCTTCTCAGCATCGTTCGTACGCACAAGCGACTCACCGTCGTGGATCAAATGGTACACCAAAACGGCCAGTGCACCAATCACATGTGGATGCCGCAGATGAAGACGCTGTTTTAGACAATGCCATTGCAGAAGCTCGCCAATGACTAGACGAACTCACCCAGCTCCGAGAACAGCGTCGCTCTCACCCCTCTCGAAGAAATATAATACCTCGTGATAAGATTTCAGATGAATCACCTCAAATAAGCATCAAACCACAATCACGTGCAGACAACACGTTAACCCCGAATACCCCGACAGTGGATAAAATATTAGCCCTTATAGAGGAGGTGACCTCCCTCATCGTAGAAGCTCTTCGGCCTCGCAATGGATAATGCACTGTCTCTGGTGGTGCAGTGGAATTGTCGAGGCTTTGCGAATGAGGCCTCTGAAGTGAACATCCGTCTTCGCGACAAAAAGCTAAGGGCGTGGGCCTTCTTACTTCAAGAACATAACTCACTTCCTCGCCTTTCAGGATTCTGCGCTTACCATTCACCGTCCATTCATGATCGCCGTTGTATCACCTCTTCTCTCAGCCCAGGTAAATCTGCCATTTATTATCACACTTCGGTTCCCCACACACCGATCGACCTTTCACGGTGGTGTAACACACGCCGAGAGGTGGCAGCACTCCTAGTTAAGCCTGTACGCACGCCACTTATACTAGTTTCCTTTCATGGCCGTCCTGGTTCCGCATCTCCTAATCTTGGATGAGTTCGTTTTCTCCGTTCTACCTACTCTGGTATCCCTATTCTAGTCGGTGGAGACTTCAACGGCGCACATACCTCGTGGGGTTACCCATCGAATTCTCCCAGGGGTGCACACATCCAGGGAAGCTTTTCAGATAATTCTTTTCATCTTTTAAACCACCCGCGTTCATATATCTGTCCACGAGGTGGGCCTTATTCACCTGATTTGACTTGGTAATTAGGCCCTTGTAGCCCTCGTTGGGCTGTTGAACCAGATACCTGGAGTAGTGATCACAGTCCTATCTTTATCTTTCTCACTCCTTCGTGGATACGTAAAATACGCCGCAGCGTACGAATAACATCATGGGACTCTGTACGCGCAGACAATCGCTTATCTGATTTACCCCATCATCAGAATTGTCTACTCTCTGCTGTTCTTGCGTCCCACACGATTACCACCACTGTAAATGAAGACGAGCCAAACCCGGACATCCAACTCCTGAATCTTTGGGCTCTGCGTTGCTAGACATATCAGTATGCTGCTCGTAATCCCGATGACCCATCGGCTATCCCCGCTCTTCACCGGGCTACCGCGCGTGCGAGGCGGTATGAAAAGCGTCTAGGAAGGCAGCATTGGGCTTCATGGTGTGAGCGCCTGTCCTCCAAGCAGAGTAATCGACAACTTTGGAGAGTGTTTCACGCCATGGAGCGCTCTTCTCAAGTTTCTGATTACACAGAGAGCATTCGCCTTGCGACGAATGTAGATGAGGACACATTTGCAAAACAGGCGGCCAGACAGTTTTTTCTCCACTATGATTCCACCTTGACGTCTCCACCTTGCTTACCTGTTACCGAACCCCCCGATGCGATTACTTCTGACCTAACCATGGCAGAGCTGCTGGCCTCCAATGAACGCCTCGAATCTAACTACTCCCAGGCACGACGGCATACCTAACTCCCTATTCCGCAACTTGGAAGGGACTGCTTTGCAGACCCTGCTTGATGCATTCAATGACGTGTGGCATTCTGGTGTCATGCCGGACGAGTGGAAGCATTCTATTGTTGTTCCAATACCGAAGTCAGGTAATCATCCAGTATCTGTCTCGACCCTTCGTCCAATTTCCCTGACGCCAACAATCTGCAAGCTTTACGAAAACATTCTCGCCACTCGCTTATTGTGGTGGTTGGAATCCCATGATTGTTATCCAGAATCCCAAATTGGCTTCCGCCCGCAAATAGGAACGGAGGACGGTCTTGCTACTTTGGCTGCTGACGTGCTTCACCACTCTCCGCACAGTCATCTTGTTAGAACTGTGATCGCTACAGATATAACAAAGGCAAATGATAACATCCTTCACTCAGCCATTCTTGCCTCCCTACAAACTCTTGGTCTCCCTCACAGGTTTCTCCTCGCCATTCACCCCTTTCTAACAAATAGAACGTTCAGTGTGCGTGTCCATGGAAAGCCCTTTGGTCACTTCCCCTCAAACAGAGGAGTTCCCCAGGGCTCCGTTTTTGCCCCTACATTATTTAATGTGGCCTTCATTCCACTTGTTCGAGCCCTAGAGGCCATCCCTTCTATACGCGTGCTTGCGTATGCCGATAATATAACCTTATGGTGATGTCACCTAGATACGTCTGTCCATCAGGCGGCCCTCCAGCATGCGATGGATGTATTGACATTTCGCCTCCCTCCTTTGTGCCTAACTCTTTCGCATACAAAATCCTGTTTCATTCGCATTGGAAATAAAGCTGGTTTACGGAAATCTCCCACTATAAACTTTATGATAGATAATACCCTAATTCCGCAGGTACAAACAGTTCGTATTCTTGGTCTTCATTCCCCTGGGACTGGCACCCCGTGGCTGACAGCCATCCGTAAGACCACTCACGCTACTCTAGGTCTCATTCGTCGCATAGCTATGCGATCTGGCGGCGCGCGTGCTCACACGGCCCGCCAGCTTGTTCGCTCTGTCCTCCAGCCGCGTATATATAATCTACCAGGCACAGTTTCAACGTCTCAACCGCAGACAGTGGGACTCCCTTGAGGCCATCAATCATGAGGCTATGCGTGCAATAACATATCTTCCCCGCCTAACACCCATACCAGTACTTCAGGAGTATGCCCAGCTAAATACATTCACCGAACTTGTTGATCAGCGGATGGCAAACAGAGCTCTCAAACAGTCTTTACAACTACATCATTTAAAGACACTACCTCCATGGTCGTACTGCCAGCTCACGGACAATCGCCCCACTGCTTCCCCGTCGGTATCATCCACACATCTGCCTGAAGGGTGCATATTATATTCCGATACATCCCATACTGCAGAGCGAGGTGTTACATCTGTGTATAGTCCCTCACATCCGCATCTCAACACTCACGTGACATATACCGCGGATACGTGCACCCCTCTGGCACTGGAACTTTAAGACATTTACAATGCCATACATTCCCTTTCACCAGTTCCTACATTCAATGCAGTTCATCTTTACACATACTCTCTCACTGCCCTTAAACAGCTTAATGCCGTTCGACGCAAATTCCAAATAACACAGTCCATACATTTGCTCTGTTCAAAGTATCCATGTCCTGTGCGCATACACTGGATTCGCGGCCATGCTCGCGATCCACATAATATTCAAGCGGATGCTATGACGCACATAAACACATCAGGCGATCCACCACCTTCCCCTCTTCCCCCAGATCCGTTCCTGACTCACGTTTGCGATTCGCAAGTTCTGCGCCAGCGAACACCCACTCTGATTTCTCCGTGTTCTTACCCTCTCCCCCGTAGTCTTACTCGGCAGGAGGAGGTAACAGAGCGCCGGATCCGGGCAGGGGCGGCTCTGACTCCACCTGTTCGACATCGATGGCGGGAAAAAGATCTACCAGTGACTGACAGGTGCCCTCACTGTGATACTCCACCTTTCGTCTGCGATGTGCGTCACTTGTTCTGGACGTGTCCATCAACGACTCACATTAGGCAACGGATAATCATGAAGGTGGGCCTGCGGTGGAATCGCGATTGTGATTATGAGAAATGGACAATCGCTACACTGCCAACCTTCTGGAATACATAAGCACAACTGAACTTCACTCCTTCTTTTAACTTTCTATCTCCTGCATCCCATTCCCCCTTTCCCAACTTATGCCTTGTGGAAAACGTTTCGAAAAAAAAGAAGCCTGCCACGCTGGTCATTTCGCTCTGGTGTTCCGCTGCGACGCTGCAAATTCGCAACAACCATATGAACTGCATCCAGTACTATATGGCCCAGCTGGAATTTGGTGGCAACGCCACCTGCAGTTATGTGACGCTGATTTGCTGTCACCCGTTAATAATTAGGGCGATTATTACCGATGCGCCCTTAACGGTGCACACACTCCCAGGCACCCTTAGAATGAGTTGGGGTAGCTGTTCCGGTTGCAAAGGAGATGCCCTCGACTTGCGTGGCAAGCTCAGCCGGAATTCAGCTACCTTGTAGTGACGAAAGGGGGTGGCCGTTTGGTGCCCAGCTGTCGCCGGTTCAAACTAGAGTAAGGATCGGAGTCAGAAGTAACAAACAAAACACTATTTATGCACAGCAAGAGACGATACAAAGGAATACACAAGATCACTTGAAATGCACAGACGAGAGATTCACAGAATAACAAACGCTAAGCATGCAACTACAGAGGCATTCAATAACAGTTGCTTTAAAATACAGATGAAACACGAGAGAGTTACATAAACAAACACCAAATTGTTCACCGGGCACTGTTGCAGTCCGACGCCTCAAGAGTCATGATGTGGCCGCCATACAAGACGAGCGCCGCTGCCTTGCAGGTCCGTGGGCTTGCCAGCAGCGGGTGATCCCCGGGAGTACAGCCGAAGCACTGACGAACACGCCGCAACCACTGACTGGCTTACTGCCTGACTGACTGCACAAGCGGCGCGGTCTCATTAAATAGGGCGCGCCGCGTCTGTCTGTTAACCCGCGCCAAAGCTAGCGCGCACACACACTTAGTTTCGCTGGTTAGAGCACTCCCTTCTCCTCCCGTCGAGCCGCGCGTCGTCATTGACTAGGTCTCATAGAATGTTCTCGATTTTTCTGGTATATTCCACCCTTATGAGTCCGCGTGATCGCCGGGTGATGGGAAAGAGGGAGGCGGCGACGCGTACAAAGCTACGCGCTGTCTCGCGCGGGGAAGGAGGCTTTTCTCGAGCTTTCCATGCGACGCCGCGCAGGCCTCGCGCCGTGCCGGCTTAATACAATTGTGAGCGGATTTCGTGACACTTGCATATTATCATCATCCATGCCTGACAGCCAAGCTTTGCGCACGATGCCTTTGTCTGGTGATGTTGACCTTACAGGCCGATCGCAGTTTCTAGGGTTGTTCCAGATTAGGGAATCTCATCAACATCGATCACAACCAATCGTACTCTGATACAAGCATCGGAGCGCGGAATTATTGAATGCCTTGGAGCTGTAAAGTAATTTGGCCTAGAAAACGGTTAGCACAAGAGCGGAATGTTTTCGTCTGTTAATGAGAATAATATTATTTAATGTAGTTTTTTACCTATATTGCAAAGTCATTACATATTTTGTTCATTATATAAACGTAAATATGAGTAAAATAAAGTTTTTGCCAACGTAAACTTGAAATGAAAGCAAGCATTTCAGAATGTGTTTTCCAATCTCATTGGCTCTCGTCGTAAACGTCACGCCAGGGTGTCATGGGCACGTTCACGTTGCCGTAACTTCGTACTATATTTTGACGCCATCGCCGATGGCATGGAAGACATTTTGGTATTGTTATATTACTCCATTAAAGGGTTGCTTCTCGTATAAAAGAAACGAAAGGTAGGACCTTTTGAGGCTTGCTTTACGGTGAACTTTTATCCCGCAAAGAGCCCTATAGGCCGTCAGAGCTCTAGTTATTGCGCAGACAGGAATACATTTTAGCTTCCGAAATGGAAATAAGACTACGTTTTCGTGGAATATAAAATTTAGTTATATAATGTTTATTTCTTGCCGTGAAGCTAACATTCTTTTTTCCCACTTGTTCAAACAGCGATTGTCCACGTGACATTGGGAAGAAGACTTGGGCTCCTGGAAAGTGAACTTGATTCAGGCAGCGACAGTGCTCGCATTTTTCAAGAAATAGAAAGTTTTATGCAATGCGCGGAGACAGTGATGATGAAATTTCCATACTACCACTACTTCCCTACACCAAGCAGCCGGCGGCTCAAGCGCGCCGCAGACTTTATCGCACCGTAAGTCCCTACAAGTCATATTTGATGTCACAATATGACCTGTCTGTTTGTACTCGCTATGCGTTGTTCCCTTTAGGTCTTTTATTTTAGTGCTATTTGCCGTTAGCCAGTAGCAGAACTTTTGGTAGTATCGACAGCCTTACATCGAAAATCATCAGCCGTTTGGTAAATGTCTCGTAGATCTTGTTTGATACAAAAAAGGTTTCCAGTCTTCTCAGTATATAGTATGCCTGACTTCGAAGGTGTCATTATCCTGATGGCCAAACATAGGGGGCTAATAATTTGTTTCATACTCATTGTGGTAGTTCATTGTATCTGCCAAGTGCTATTATTAGTTTTACGCAAGGTGCCCGGCCGCGCGCACGCCAGAAAAAGTGGTTGTTGCCATCACCAAAAGAAGATTCAAGATAACATGCTGAGTGTTTTATCGTGACAATGCCCTCAATGCCTTTTCCGTTCATATTCGGCAATGTGGACTAAATGCTGTGTAGCTCATGGAGCTTGACCGTTTTCCATACATAATTTCAAGTCATGCAAATATAAGCGTTAGTTCTCAGATTGATTTATCCCTGGGAAAAACGCAGATTATGCTTGTATATATTAGAAAAATTTATAAAGTATTTGCCTCTACCGCTACGGTAAGAAGAACAGTGTAAAATATTAAAATTACGTTAGCGTGTGCCAGTATGAGACTTGATGCCTGATGCTTGATACTCATTGGCTGTTGCTTGCTGCGGCAAGCGTTCTTGATGCCGAGTGATATATTATATATCATACAAGTAAAAGCATTTTCATGAACAATGAAACATCTAAACAAAATTGATAATAATGAAGGGTTCGTATGCACCATCATATAGAGGAATAAGCATTCAACATCTTCGATATGTAGCTCTAAACTAAAATCTCATACGGAGAGAAAGTTGAGTTAGATACATCTCCTGATATACATTTTGGCCAGACGTGGTGGCTTCCAGGTAAAGTAGTAGCCAGCCTGCCGTGTTGTCTGATAAATATAGACGCAGAAATTATCTCTACGTAGCACTGATTGGTGACAGGTAGTAATACGTACTTGGTTTGT
Organism: Amblyomma maculatum; assembly: GCF_055883805.1. Classification (NCBI taxonomy): domain Eukaryota; kingdom Metazoa; phylum Arthropoda; class Arachnida; order Ixodida; family Ixodidae; genus Amblyomma; species Amblyomma maculatum. The sequence goes on along the minus strand of NC_139347.1, from coordinate 175,898,856 downwards.
CATAAATGTTTTTTGGTAGTGAAGTTTTGCTAATGCATTATCTCAGGTTTCTCCTCCGTCTCACACAAGAGGCAGCTGCTGATATTCACGCCAACAGAGGCAGATGTCAGAAGAGCACCGTCATTGAGCATCTCTGGGCCGATAATCTACCATTCAAAGAGATGTTCACCTTCCTTCATGACCTCATCTTTACCGGAAATAATACGGTGAGAGTTCTCCTCCGGGATTCTTGAAACAAAAACACAGCTGGTTACAATAGTTACTTAAATTCGAAAAAGGTTCCTACAACTGTGTATTCTTCTGTACTTGGTTATCAATTTTACGGTTTAGTTTGTTATGCTTTGTTTAGCTGTCATATAAAACGTTCTCATGCATATGATTTCAATCTATTCACACCTGTTATTCCCATTTTTTTGCCCTCTAGTGGCAATGAACGAGCGCAGTTCATTCTCATTTTTGACATTTTAGTGCAAATGAACGTGACCAGATTTGCGACCTGGGCAGCGGCGCCAGCAATTCTGTCATACGCCCGCCTTCTCAATATGTGTAAATCTAAGGTTGTTCTGGTTCCTCCTCAGCTAAACGCGTGGTGCTCGCCTAAAATTGTAAATTGTTTCATAAGAACGGAAGGCGCAATATGTGTCACACAGACATATGTGCGTTTCGATGAAGCAGAAACAGAGAGGCGTCCATATGCTGTACTATATTAGTGCACGGCAGAGTTCTCCAGGTGGGTCTCAATTACTCCTTTGCACTCAAATACAGCACTTTTGTTCTCTTTACGCTTTCACTACCACCTTCCTCTCTTCTTTAGGGCGCGGTCAGGTGTGTACGGAGAAGAGTGACATATTTTTCCTTTCTCATAAACCATTTACAACTTACTACTGGGTTATTAAATTTTCTCCTTTTTTTTGAAACGACCAGAGTGAACGTTGTGTCCTCACTTTTTTTCCTTTTGTTGCATATTTGCTTCATATTGCTCATTCTTTTTGCCAAGGCAAACGCCTTTTATGCCTTGTACTCACCGCCGTGCGTCCGGTGTCCTATCCCACTGTAGCTGTCAGTCACTCTTACAGCCGCTCCTGGCACGTGATAAACGTATCTTAGTTGTCCATCGTCATGCTAGCGCGCTTGACCTGCAGACTGCCACCGATATTGAGCAGTACATAACAATCCACAATGATAGTGGTAGTTAGTGATAGTGATAGTGACAGTGATTATGATATAGAGATGACTAAATATTACGTTATCACAAGTCGTGACGTCATAAGGGCGTCACATCTGGTCATGACGTCACGAGGCGATTCACGCATATGTCGGGTGCGTTACCCGAAAGTCAACTGAGACTACACGGCTGCGCTTGGATGTTAATTAGTAATTATACTTTTACTAGAAATCTACTGGTAGTTTCCCCTAAATATTTCACCAGAAATTGAAGTTTAGAAAGAAACGACATTGATGCTCTATAGGAAAAATCACGAAGATAGAGTAATGCACACAAACCCTCAAGCGCCATGTTGAAGGGGCAACAGAAATGCTGGAAGAGGAAGGCGCTCTAGAACAGTCGATAGCAAACTAAAGCACATGTGGGAGGTCAAACATAGCATAGAATCCAGGCTAAAAAAGCAACGGTTTAATCGCAACTCTATACGGAGGCTTGCCAGACCCAATAGGGAGGTCGAAGAATACGCGGCGAAACTTTGTGAGCAAAGTTTATGTAGCCGATGCAACGATATGAAAGAGGCATGAGCCTGTGAAACGTGTGGTCTATTGAGGCACCCAACTAAATAAAAAATCTAATCAGGAATCACACTAGCAAAAACCAGACATGCTTTCCAGGGGACGAATAAGGAGTTCCTGGACCAAGTAGCAAACACATACTTACATGGGGCACACCATTAGAATCGCCCTCCCAGAGTACAGTGGAGCCTCTAACGAGGAACGTGACGCGCCTATCACAAAATCCGAGGTCAGAGCGGAGCTTTTAGGACTTAGTCAAATCAGCCTCGGAAACCGACGAGCTAACATAAAAGAGCCTGACTAACTCATAAAATGACTCCATAAGAACCGTAATGGAGTACATGCAGAAACTCTAGACCAAATGATAGCTACCTCAACAATGGAAATCGGCAAACGTAATCCTAATACCAAAACCGGGTGAACCCCGAAAACTGGAAAAGTTTTGATCAGTTTCCTTAATCTCATGCGTAGGGAAACCAATACAAAAACACTTTATGGAGCAAAACAACCTATTGCCGCACGAGATGGTTGGTTTCCGGCTACGTTTCAGCATGCAGACCATGATTCTCTGACTAAAACACGACAAAATAAACTAGCGATCTAGTGACGCCAAAGTAATCCTGGTACTATACTTAACGAAGCTGTAATGTCTCGGGTTCATTGTCTTCAAATCTTCTGCACCTCTCCAAGGTGCTCATCGATTCAACTGGCGACGTCTAGTTCACGTACACGCAATGAGACGAAGGACGATGACTTTCAGTAAAAGACGAAACTGTACTTTATATAACAATAAGAACACAAAGTACAGAAACACTATTTACAAACGAAAGGCGACTGCACAACAAGAGAGGCGACTGAATAAAAACTACATGCAGCTTCACAAGATGACGCGCTAACAGCAACATGAGCTCATTGATTTTTAACTTCTTCGTAGTCGGGGCCTGCTTGCTTCCGCTAGCTTCATCGATAACCAGAATCAGCACCAGAATCAGACCCGCTGATGGCCGCGCGGCGCGCTATTAAATAACCAGCGTCGAAGCTTCGAGGAGCAGAAACAGCTTAGCGCTGCCAAACATGTACTCCCTCCCCCCCCCCTCCCCTCGGCTCGCTAGAAATACCTGGAATCTATTCTAGTCATCGTCAGTGCACGCGGCCTTCTCAAAGACACTAAGTGGGGAGGAGGGCAAGGTCCGTGCGGAGGGATGCACGCGTGAGTCAGCCCATGTCGACGAGGGCGAAGAGGCGCAGCGCTGTGCCCGAGATTGCGCAATTGGCCTCGTCGCCGCCTCGAAGCTGCTCGAACTTTTCATCGCCGCTTTCTGCGGCGCGCGCCGAAACATTAAAGAATAGGCTACGGCGGCCTTAAAGAAGCCTTGGTCAATCGCACTGAAAAGTAATTGATTGAGCGTTGCTCTGTTTCGAACCACTTTGGATCGATTAAAGCAAAAATAACGGAACTGAAAATTTTCGTGTCTATGCTCCTTTAAAGAAACGCTAGCGACCACTTCATAAAGCTAATGTGGGCAAAAACTGCTTGAACTGGACGATTTTCCTGCAGATTAAGAGAAATTATTGACCAGAATAGCGGCTCAAAGTGGATTCACACTTGTGACGTTAATGTCGAGAAGCCCATCTCCTCTCCTTCTTTAAGAAAGCTACGAAGTAGTGTAGCCCACGAAGTTCGTTTAAAGGTCAGCGGTGTGTGCTCATGCACATAACGTGCGAAATCAGCCACTGATACATCGTATTTTCATCTTTACACGCGTGAGTTCCATCTCCAATCTACGGCCCACAGGTATTTATTCAACTCTGGGCTGTTGTGACGAATCTAACTTTCTTCCTGCACAGATTTAAATGAACTTGTAAAGGTACGCATCATGTATCAGTATTAATGCATTAATAAACATTATTAATAAATAATAATGCATCTTTTGGCTTGTTGCGATAGGTGACAAAGTTGGCAGAAGACAGGTAAATAATTTGTGAACACTTTCAGGTAGCAGCAGCGACCACATATACGTTGTATTGCTTGGCAAACAACCCTATTGCCCAAGAAGAGGCACGACAGGAGGTTGACTGCTTGTTCGATGAAGGATTGAGCAAGAACTGTATTTCACCTTTCGTATCTGCATGCCTGAAAGAAACCCTCCGGTAAGCTATTCGACCATTGCAGCTGCAGTTTCACGCAGCCATTTTCAACATTTTTCTACTAGAGCTTACCAGCCATAATCCTCTAGGGCTGTAGATGTAATAGAATGCAACAGAATAAAAGGTAGACAATGAAGAACATGGAATAAGCCCTTGCTGCTATACCTGGATACCTCTTTTTAGCCAATCTTGAGTCATTTCGCGTTAAGGGAGAGTGTGTTGTCTTCTATATCCACTTTTGCTGAGAATAACCTTTGGGTTAAAATCTGTCTCTTTCGACGTCCGAAAATTTAATTGAGCCTATTTTATTGCCGGTAACATATTGAACACTTTGTGCTGGTGTTACAGTTTTTAGAGAATCTATACTAACATTTACACGGTAGGAAAATAAGATAAACAGGAAGCTGAAGGACTGACTGCAGCACCATGCATAAAAAAATTAAAGCTGATATTGTATATACTGACGTCTATAGTAGGTTGATGGAAGGTTTAGATTTTCGTTTCGCTTCAGTAAATGGTTCCACTTGAGATATCTGAAGGTATGGGTATGAGTTATATGCTTCGGTTAAAGAGTGTGTTTTCTTAACTAGTTGGGGTGCGGTAGCAAACGGCATAGTGTACAGTCCGTCTTGAAGTAAGTAAGTCCCTATTGAAAAACGCAGTGCCACTGGGAGACACTGGGCCAGTGTCATACCTGATTATCGGACCAGTGTGGCACTGCATACTGGCACACTGGCATGCTGGCCTACACTGGCATGCTGGCCTACACTAGCATGCTGGACTACACTGGCATGCTGGACTACACTGGCATGCTGGCCTACACTGGCGCACTGGGTGACACTGTGCTGGCACACTGGCAGTAGCTAGCCAGCATACAGACCACACGTGATACTAGCATGCAGGACAGAATACACCCTGCACAGAAGCGGGTGATGCCCTTTTCCCATTGACTGTAACGTAGAGTTTCGCATGATATATGCAATTTTATTTTCACACATTTCCTTCTGACGGCCCACACGACTGACTTCTGCAAACATATCATCAATGGCTTTTCGGTCCGAGATCCTCTTGGCAGTCGACATGTCACTTGGGTTTTCAGTGACCACCTTTTGTATTAGATCTAAAAAAAAGAGAAGATATGCATAAGTAACAGAAGCAAAATGGTGTTTAAGGTCATGGTTCAGGATTACACTGTTGATCTGCCACTAATTTTAACATTCATTTCACAGGGGTGCAATAGCAGGAATAGGATTTGTAGCAATTTTTGGAGCAGCAAAATCCGTATTTGGAGCAGCTCATAGGAGAAAAAAAACCTGCGCTTTGCAGAATGAATTTAAATTTTGAAGCCATTAGCCAGAGAAGAAACCTTACCTTCGGGGCAAACAAACAAAAAATATGTGAATATCGGACCGTATGGATGTGATCCAAAGGAAATCTAGCAAGGGCCACCTATTACAGGCGCTTGGCATATTTCGTTCCGGAATCTGGCGTGCACCTCTTTCTGTAAGCATTTTGTACCGCAAGGCGTGGCATCAAACAAAAAAAGAATGTTAGCCATACTACCAAGGTTAATTTTTCAAAAAAAAAAAGGATACAAAAAAGCTAAAGAATGTGCTTTTTTTTGCATCTAGTGCGGTTTGACAATCTCATTCAGAGATTCTTGCTTGCAAGACTCTTAAAACAATATTTTACTGTCTGCAAAATTCATAGCTTGTGTCGCGCGACGACAGCTCCAGTCGAGATTCAAAGCCATCAGCCTGCTATCAGCCTGTGCTTAAATGCGAGCACAGTACCAAAAACAAAAATCTTCATTCAAAAGCACACAAAAAAAAAGCAACCCAAAGGCGAAAGGGCAAATGCCAAAAGCAGATAGGAAAGCAAGTCGTATATATTCGTATAAGCAAGGCTATATACTTCGTGCACAGAGCAATTTAGATGTTCCGGCATCCATAAATGTTAATTCTGACAGTCTTGGGCTACATTGTGGTGTTATGGAATTCAAAATTTGGCTGCTGCGCGTTTCCCGACATGCCGATGCCTCCCCTCCACCCCACCCCCCAATTTATTATCACCAACAGAAGCCATAACTGATGCATCTCCCACACTATCTGACGGGAAAGTGAGTCTTGAGTCTATCAACTAGACTGCATAAAAACAACCTTGCTGCACATGAATAGCCCAACAAAATACAGAAAACTTCCAGAAGCGACATAAAAAAAAAGCTAGATACACCCATTAAAAGCATGCGGTGCTTAAAACAAAGCATGGAAGTATTACTGCAAAATCAAAAATACTACCACGCCCCTTTTAGCAGTGCAACGCAGTAGCAGTGGTGCCTCGTTACAAATGGCCTCTATGCATTAAAAGGATACTTCACCGCACGAACGTGACCCATGCGTTGAAGCATCCTCAAACCGCAACAGTTCAGCGTACTCAAAGTGTAGGAAGCACGTGAATGCTAGAAAGGAAAATATGGGTAGGCGTTAGAACGGCATGAAGCCATCTCAAAATAAAAATAAAAGGCCAGTGACATGCTGGAGTGTCTGAAACGTCACGACTGGCTATATCACGGTCGCAGAAAGTTGTCTTCGAGCATGGCAAATTTTTGCGGCCATTCGGCGCATTTTGGTGCAAATTCAGCAAGTTTTGCGCACGCAGAATTATGCTGCTGTATCAAAATGGCACAATTGGCACAGCTGTTGCAACATTGATTTCAGCAACAAGCATCAACAAGCATAAAACGAAACCTAGTCATGATTACCATCACTTTCTCAGGGGTTGCCGGCATCTCTGGAACACTGCCTGCAGTCCTTCTGCAATGCTGGCCCGTGAGGCTTCTCTCTCAACTCCGCAGGTGTCCAGAAATACCATCACCATTTCCCGCTCCACTTTTGTCTCATTTTTCTTGCTTGTGATAAATTGAACTTTTCTCTCGTTGATGTACAGATTCGACCCAAAGTGAACCTGCAAGCACAAAATTGGCACACATAAAGTATGTATATATAGAGGGTGGAAAAAAGAGGCACAGTCATCCATAATGAGAATTTGCAACACTAAGATGAGTTCAAAAAGTACTTCAGTGGTTATTTATGTGGTTTAACATCACAAAGTGACTCAGACTATAAGAGACGCCACAGTGGAAGGCTCCAGAAATGTATACCACCTAGGGTTCTTCCACATGCAAGGCATCGCACAGCACAGTGGCGCCTTGCTTTTAACAAACTTTGAAAAGTGCCCACTGCCACCAGAATTCGATCCTGCATCCTTGAGTTCAGCAGTCGTTGCCCGGAATCAGATCGCGGACAGCCAATTGCAGAAGGCTTTGAGGTATTCAACTTCCGTTTTGGCCTTTTTTGCGACAAGTTTTTCTATAATCCGTTTTGGACGAAGGAAGATCCTGCAGACGATCACTTCATTTCGTCCATGCGCATACGAGGGCATCGAGTCGATTGATTGGTAGGGTAATAAGGGAAAACAAAGGTTATAGAGTGGCTAGATATTGTTTACTTTCGAAAGGAGCTGGACGAAGTCACTGCTTGCAATGGAAGTCTGCATCGATGTGCAGGAGCACGCCACGCACCAATGTGGTGTTTCCATTAGAAACCAGATGTGTTACATGAAATTTCATCAGTGTTATATCGTACTTCATGCTGTTAAGTGTTAGAAATGGAGTATTAGCCTAACTGTACTTCCCTAGACCAAACCGCGAGGCAGCAGTAACAGAGCAACGCTGAAAATGCGCTGCTCTGTTGCAGTCCCGTTGTTTGTGGGGTGTGCACCAGTGGCAACGACAGGAGTTAGCGTAGTGATGGCACGACTCATCGCCAAGGATTGTCGCTTCACATGGTTACGACTAAAATGTTAGCTCCTTTAAATGGCTTAATATTGCTTCAATAACATTCCCCATCCAGCTTGGCACGGGAAAATGCTGTGCATTCTAGACACTTATCGCACTATGGCTGTATTCGCACTTTTGCAGATGTTGCATGTGTTCGTGATCAGGGTGTCCGGCCCGGCCCACCCAAGATAAATATACCTGGGCCCAGACCAAGCCCAAGGGCTTCTGAGCAGCCCCAGTCCGTGCACAGCTCTAGAACCTACCTTAACTATAAATCAGGTTTGGGGGTGCAGGTTAACTGCAAATTTTTTCCAGGGGGAAGGGGGAGGCAGTGGTCACTGCACAACAATGTAGTCCATGTAGTCCGCCATTCCCATAGCCATCAACGCTTGTCAAACAGATAAGGAGCCAACAGAAGGCAGAGGCAAATCCACATCCATAGCATAGTCTTTATTCTCCATGCCATTGGTCGCTTTGTTCTGCCAGCAGTTGTTAGGCCTTTTGCAAGGTGCTGTTTCAACACCCTATCAACACAGTTTGCACTGATAGCCTTTGTTTTGGTGCCATGAGTGCGACTCGGCAGCAGTCTTTCACAGCGAAAAACAAGCTAATGGTTACGAACCAGCTTTTTTTTTACCCTCACGCGCAGACTGCTAGCGCGCTCCTGCTCTCGACACTAGGCAACATCTGTCAGGCGCGCGTGACAGGGGACTGCAGGACTGTGGGTCATGCGGATGCCCCGTGTTGAATAAGTGTTTGTGAGCGATCATTCTTCAATGCTGTCGTTAACGCACTGTACCGCTTATGCATGGAGGTGTATGCTGTGTCTCGCTACTCATACCTGTCCCTGTTCCAGAGAGTACAACAGCATTTTAAAGCTCACTGTTCTTTTCTTGAAGCAATATACGAAGGTAGTCGACCATGCAGGTTGCAAACTGTAAATCGCCGTTTATGCGCAGTGGCGGTGTGTTTTTCTGAGACTGCCCTTCGCATAATTCACACGTTTCGCTTTTTACTTTTTTGATTCTGCGAATGAGAATGTAAAATTTCGGACCGGACTCCATGATGTGAGATGTAACCAGATCTGAGAGCTTCGCCCTGAAGGTTGCTTAGGCAAAACGCATGTTTTCGGCCACCAAAGGTTTGTCTTTGGTTTTCGTTTGCCGTTCCTTAACAGCAGTGTAAGTCTGACCATGGGCGAGTTGGTAATCGAAGAGAGTGCAGACAGCAAAAAAAACAAAAATACTAGCACAAAAGTTTCTTTTTTTTTTATGGTGCTGTGTGCAATTTGACTGTAAGCAATACAAATTGTTATTTCCTTATTACAGAGAAAAGTATGCGTGCAAAACATTTGAGCGGAATAGCTTTTTGCTGTCAGCATCTCCCCGAGACACAACACAATTTCATTACATGCTTTGACCTGGCCCAAATGGCTAAACAGCTCTTTCACACACACTGAAAGCACTGAAATAGAATATACTTGTATTCAGCTGCTACTGTGTTAATATTCGTTCAAAACTTAAAAGAAATAGAGAAACTGTGTTGTGTCCTCTAGCGGTGGCTCTGTAGATAGGGCTCTTCACTGCCGAGCCAGAAGACATGGGTTCGATGACGGAAGCTATGGCCGCTCTTCGATGAAGATGAAGGCGCTTGTGATGTCATGTGATGTGTTTTGTGATGTCAGCGTGCGTTAAAGAACCCCAGGTATTTGCTAAATTTCCGGAGCACTTCACTACGGCGTACCTCATTGCCGATGCCAGTTTTGGATGCTAAACTCCATTTACCACTGATAACCGAGTTGTCATGCTCCAGCTAGCATTTCTTTGCTGCAGTTTCTTCCTTTGGCATGTACAAAAATGCTTGAAACGCGGGCATTACGGTTTGATAGGCACTAGATTTTCCAGGGATAAAATGAAACAATCGTAATGTGGTGGTATGTATAAAGCACAAAAAAACTTGCCTGCTGTTAGCCTGTCAACTCAGATGCGCACACCGCGATAATTTGTTGGTGTTAATGGCACACACCACGCTAACAACAGCACAGCGCAATTGGTGAGGTTCGAAATGGCTGGTATGAAGGAAGAGCTCACTGGAAGTGATATTATATGCGAGCCGTATGCAAGAGTAATGGTTTGGTTTGGTTCGTGGGGTTTAACGTCCCAAAGCGACTCAGGCTATGAGAGACGCCGCAGTGGAGTACTCCGGAAATTTAGAGCACCTAAAGGTTCTTTAACGTGCACTGACATCGCACAGCACAACGGGAGCCTTGCTTTTCGCCTCTATCGAAAAGCGGCCGTTGACGGCCGGGATACGATCTCGCATCCTTGGGAGCAGTATTCGAGCGCCATAACCACTGCGCCACCCCGGCGGGGTGCAAGAGTAATGCTTGCAATTGTTCAGACATTTTGTCATCAGTAAGGCACCAAAATGACAGCATTATAGCGCAGTTGCATGCTGAGCATCAAACACAGTTAACGTGAATGTAGTACTAAATCCCACTAATAACTAGTCGATTTTAACTTTACGACAATGAAAATAAACTTGCTCCAACACAATCATGCCATGAAAATATTTTTGGCAATTTTGTCTAGCTCCCGAACGCTAGCTGAACATGGCTACTGAACAGGCACGGTCCCGCAGTCCCCAAGGAAGTGTCGTGGCGGCGCGCCGGCAAAAAATGGCCGCGCCCGGGAGCAGCTATAAATCTGGTCTATAGCACTGGTAATTTGCAACAAAGCTGCAGCAAAACAAAATGACGTCGAAGAGTTGTGATTTCGCAAGTGGAGGAAGACAAAAAAAAAATCTTGAAACAATTACAAGCGTTTCGTGGCCTGAAGACTGGATTCCATTCCGTCCCCCTTTATTCACTACATAGTGAAGTGTGCCTTTTTTGGAGAAAACTTAATTTTGGGTAAAAATTAAGAATAGAGTACAGAAATGCAGGGATGTAACAGCTGAAATAGGATTTGTAACAATTTTAAGAGCAGCAAAATTTTTGTAGTAATATCCATATTTGGAGCAACTGAACAGAAAAAAACTGCACTTAGCAGCAGCATGAAGTTTTGGAGCCATTAAACAGGGAGGAAACATTACTCTCGGCACAAAAAAATGAAAAGATGTGAACATCGACAGTATGAATGTGATCCAAAGGAAATCTAGAAAGGGCCATCTATCACCGGCACTTAGTATATTTCTTTTAAAACTCTGGCATGTACCCATTTTTGTAAGTAAGCATTTTGTATTGCAAGGCATGCTATCACACTAAGAAAAAAAAAGAATGTGAGCCATAAACCCGAGGAGGTTATTTTTCAACCTTCCGGGACTGAATAAAAACCAAAATCTAGAGAATATTCATTCCTTTTTTTCTGCATCTAGTGCGGTTTGACGATCTTAATCATGGGATCTTATGCCCCACCGGGGTGGCGCAGACAACTTATTCCCAAGGATGCGGGATCGAATTCCGGCCTTGGCGGCCGCTTTTCGAAGGGGGCAAAAAGCAAGGCGCCCGTGTGCTGTGCGATGTCAGCGCACATTAAAGAACCCTAGGTAGTCGAAATTTCCGGCGTCCTCCACTACGGCGTCTCTCATAGCCTGAGTCGCTTTGGGGCGTTGAACTCCACAAAACACAAACAAAACAAACTTGTGGGATCTTATCTTGCTCGGAAGACTCGCAAAACAATGTTTTACTGTCTATGAAATCTACAGCTTGTCTCATGCAAGTGCAACTCCGGAAGAGCTCAATTGGAAGCCTATGCCCAAAAGTTACCGCAGAACAAACACATAACAAAAAGCAATGCTGGTTCAAAAGAAAACGCAAACAAATACCAAATACAAGAAAAACAGCAACCAAAAGACAAAGGGGCCATACCGAAAGCAGATAAAGTGCGTAATAAGCAAAAAAAAAACATTTAGCGAGAATGTCTTCGGCCTGTGACTGACTCTTCCTAGAGGTTGGCAATGACGGTTTTGCCTGAATATTTTGATTAAGGGGAGCAGGGCGATGAGTCGGGATATTAAGTTAAATATTTCATGCACAGAACAGACTGCAGAAAGGGTTAACGCAGAGTGTTCAAAGCCAATCAAGATTCTTAATTATGAACTTCACTTTGAAGGCGAACAGCCAGCCACCTGTCAGAAAGGCAAATCATCCTTTGACACCATTTGTATCACTCCAAATGATGAGCGGTTGCAATAAATCTGGTTGTTCCAAGTAGCTAGATTTTCATTCAAGTACATTCAAATCTCGTTACTACAAACACGTTAACATAAATATGTTAGCAAACAGAGAGAGTCGGTGCAATGAAGTATGCACCCGATGAAGCATTGCACAAAGCGGAAGGTATAGAGGTTTTTAATCAGTCGCGTGCTGCACGCAGTAGAAGAAAAGAACTTATTTCTTCAAAGGAAGCAGCTTTGAAGTTCGTGAAACATTTTCATTTCAGATCTGGCTTTTATGCATGTCTCTACTGCCAAGATACATCATTTTCATAACAAGATTAGATCCCTCCCTTATAACCACTAATTTTTCAATACCGTGATAATTCAAAATAATGAACGATTTTAGCCCAACATGATTCATAATATCGAGATTTGGCCATGAAAATCCAGTGCCCAGAAAAATTCAAGGCATTCCACTTTCTTTTCTTGCTGTGATACATGGATGCATATTATAAACGAGTAAACAGGATACTTCTAGATAGTTTCATTCTACAAATGCCTTAAAGCAATGCACCTGTCAAAATATATGAAGTCTGTGCTAGCACCACACCATATTAAAGTGCTGTTTTAGTTTTCCAGGCCATATGTAACTGCATTAAATAGGATAAGCAGAACATGTCACATCATACAACATGCACACGTTAACTCATACTCTTGAACGATCAAAAGTCACAGCCTTCTAGCTTTGTTAGGGGCTTACATTTCTTCCCGTGACTTCAAAGAGCTGAACACGAGGCGGAGAGGTGGGGGGGCTGCCAACTTTCGCATGAGCCATGTTGACTGAAAGGGAAGGTGAAAAATACAGGTCAAATATGAGATACTTGTATGGACTGACATTAGCAAGTGGCGCTCCAGATACCTTTTGCAATGACAATAACATGTACGGCACCTACTTCTAATAAAGCAGCCAAGTATGTACAAAAGGACAAAAAGCAGGCAACAAGGTATTTGCATTATGGGATGTATGTAATAGACAGTAAAGCAACACTAGTAGCAGGTCTGGAAAAATTATATCAGCAGAGATATATCTATTGCAGGCCAAAGGCCTCTTTCATATTCTTACAATTAGCCCGGTCCTCTGCTAGCTGCATCCACTTGACCCCTGTGAACTTCTTAAATTCATCCGCTCACCCAACTTTCTGCTGCACCCTGCTTTGCTTTAGTTACCTTGGAATCCAATTTGTTGCCCTAAGTGACCATCGACTATCTTCTGTTTGATAAACAAGTATGGGGCAGTTTTATCAAACATTATTTACGTAGTGTCCAAAAACATCAAGCAAGAATATTTAGGGTGTTTTCTATGGACACAGTAATGAGGTTGAGCCTTGTGGAAGTAAACAGTATGTGCATATTTTCATTTCTGAGGGCTTTATCTGTGGTTATGTAGGCTGCTGCTAAAATGTCTACATATAAAAAACCTCCAAAACAAGAGAATTAGAACAAAAATAAACTCAATAAGAATGAATATACATCATTCCAAGACTACATCCTCCCATTCCTTGAAAAGAAAAAAATTGAGCAGTGCATCCTCGGTTATGCCAAAATGGTAGGTGGATGCCACTGTAGGATGGCTCGAAGAGAGCTACTGAATGAACACAGTAGGTAATAAACAATGCAATCACTTATACTTAAAAGAATACAGTATACATCGAGATGAAAGTGAATGCAGGTTGTCTGGTGCCTTGTTGAATGAAGGCAGCTGATGTACGATCAACGACTGTGCCAGTAACACCAACAAATTATCGCGGTTCGTTCATCGGAATCGACAAGCTAACAGCACGCAAGTTTTGTTGCGCTTTATTTATAAACAACGGAGCATTAGGATCGTTTCTTTTCATCGTTGGATAATCTAGCACCTATTAAACAGTAGTGCCTTCATGTCAAGCATGATACTTTTTTTTATCCTGCACGTACATTGTCATACACGCCAAAGGAAGAAACTGCAGCAAAGAAATACTAGCTGGAGCATGACAACTGTTTTTATGTGGTATATGAAGTTTAGCGTCCAAAAGTGGCATCGGCTATGAGGTACGCCGTAGTGAAGTGCTCCGGAAAGTTAATGAATGCCTGGGGTTCTTTAACGTGCGCCGGCATCGCACACCACACAAGTGCCTTCAGCTTCATCTTCATCGAAGAGCTGCCATAGCTTCCGTGATCGAGCCCATGTCTTCTGGCTCAGCAGTCGAGAGCCCTATCCACAGAGCCACTCGCTGGAGGGCACAACACAGTTTCTCTATTCTTTCAAGTTTGAACAAATATTAACACAGTAGCGGCTGAATACGAATATTCTCTATTTAGATGCTTTCGGTGTATGTGAAAGATCTGTTTAGCCATTTCGACCAGGTCATAGCATGTAATGAAATTATGTTTTTGAGTCTTAGGCAGAAATCACAAAAAGCTACAACGCTCAACCATTGTTCATGCAGACTTCTCTTTGAAACAAGGAAATAAAAATTTGAATTGCTGATAGTGGGAGCGCAGACAGCCCAAGCAAAAAAAAAAATCGGCTCTTTGAAATAAGGAAATAAAAATTTGAATTGCTGTTAGTGGGAGTGCAGACCGCCCAAGCAAAAAAAAAAAAAAAAAAACATCGGAAACGTAGCTCCACATTTCTCTTTTTTTTTTTTTTGCGCTGTCTGCACTTGTGGATTGCCCAACTCGCCCAAGCGTCTGTTATAATCGGACTTAAACTCGCGTTAAGGAATGGCAAATGAAAGCCAAAGACGAACCACTGGTGGCCGAAAACACGCTTTGCCTAAGCAACCTTTAGCGTGAAGCTCGCCAATCCGGTTACATCTCACACCATGGAGTTTGGTCCAAAATTCGCAGAATCAAAGAAGTAAAAAAGCAAGACATATGCATTCAATGCTTGTGAAGGGCAGTCCGAGAAAAAAAATACGCCACTGCTGCGCATGAACGCTGATTTACAGTCCGCAACCTGCATGGTAGCCTACCTTCGTATATTGCGTCAAGAGGACAGTGCGTTTCAAAATGCTGTAGTATTATGTAGAACAAGGACAAATGTGAGTAGCAAGGCACAGCACACATCTACATGCGTAAGTGGTAGAGCGCGTTAACTACAGAATTTGACAACGATTGCTCACAAACACGCATATTCAACGCGAGGCGCCTGCGTGATCTGCGGTCCCGCAGTCCCCATACATACGTCGCCTGGTGTCTAGAGCAGAAGAGCGCTGGCAGCCTGCGCGTGAGGGTAAAAAAATCTGGTCTATACCAAGCAGATATGTCTGGCCAACAATAACTGTTAGCAAGGTAGCTTCCAAGCAACAAATACAAAACCAAGATCATCACTCACATCGTCCAAACAAGACAGTCACTACTCTCGCCACAGACACAAACTTAAACAAAAAATAAACATCTGCAGCTGCCACGAATTAGGTTCACATTCCCTCCCAATACCTCTAAATGTGTCCGCTTTCTGAGTTTCAAGGAAAAAAAAAACACATCAAGGCAACCCTCCTTTCAATTGCTGATCACCTTGGCCAATCTGGTCAGCTGCAGTTCATTACAAAACACGACTGCTTTTGCACCAGCTTTCTTCATCACAAACATAAAATTCTTAATTTCCTGGGTTGCCTTCTCTTTGCATAGGCCAGCCGGAGCTGCGAAGCCCCGTTGTTTGTCAGTTTGAAGAAGATGAAGGTTATTCCTCAGAAGGTATTTAAAGTCATTGATTTTTTAGAGGAATAACCTTCGTCTTCTTCAAACTGACAAACAATGGGGCTTCACAGCTCCGGCTCATCTTCCGAGAAGTCCTCAGTAAGTCTTCAAGCCCATCCAAAAAGCATTCCTCATGCACCACACATCCCTAGCAACAACTCATAAACAGCCTTCAAGAACTGAAATTTCATTTTTGCACAAGGACAAAGAGGCATCAATGAACCATGTACTGTCTTTCTTTTGTATCTATAACGCCTCAAAAATTTCTCTGCCAATCCTATTCCAACTCTTGCCTAATAAGAAGACCTTAGGCAATTAAAAAGAATTTTATGCTTGTTAAGAAGAAATGAACTGTAGCTGACCAGATTGGGCAAGGCAATCAGCGATTCAAATAAGGGTTCCCTTCATATGTCTTTTGTGTTGAAACTCACAAACCGGACTCATTGTTTAGATGTATTGTGCGTGAATGTGAACCTGATTCTTGGCAGCTGCAGATGTGTTTTTTTTTAGTTTGTGCCTATGTGGCGGGAGTTTTAACTCTTGTTAGAAGATGTGAGTGACAGTCTTGGTCTTGTATTTGTTGCTTGGATGCTACCTTGCTAACATTTACTATTGGCCAGACATATCTGCTTGGGATAGAAGATGTGTGCGAGTGTGCTGTACTTGAGAGTAGAGGAGGAAGTTGTGGCCGAGTGTGCAAGAGGAAATTCGGGTACAGTTTTGTATTACAGTTTGTAGTGTGTGCCTGTTTCGTGTTTGTTTCTATGTGTTTGTCTAGGCTTCACTGCAATTCTGAGTATTATGCACCAACTCACCCCATAAGCTGCTACACCACCCTTTACTGACTATCAAGGAGGTGACAAATTATGAATGTAACATACCTCATCGGGAGTTTTGAAAGATTTGAATGCCTTGAGGATGTTCTCCATCTCAAAGTGATTCGCCTGGCACTTCCATTTCCTTTTCCGGTTGGACATTATGAGGCCTTTGAAGAAGACAAGTCGCTCACAGATTAGCGTGCAGTTGAATAGATGATCCTTCACTTGACCAGCTCCACCGTTCTGCTGCCACCCTCATAGTAGTCAGCTGACATCTATTTTCCTTTCAATAAATCTTGCTCTGTAGACATACCGGTTGTCTAAAATAGCCAGTTTGCAATGACCCCACAATGCAAAACCGTTACTCAGCAAGCACTTTTACGATTCTCAAGGAGGTGGTAGCTAATCATACTATTGTAATAAAATGAACCCCAAGTGATATTGCTCATGCACTTTCACTTACTATTTAGAGGGTCGCAATGTATCTAATACTGCACACATGTTAGCCTCATCTTGCAAAGCACTTTTGAATTGGTCCCTCATCCAGACTATAAGTGTTGCATGTATAGGCTACAGCTTTAAGAAATGGACTGTCCAACTGGACCACATCACAAATAAAACTGCACTTAATAAATACCCTAACTATTATGTACAGCTCTTTTGAGCACAGCTGGTCATGGCGTGATGACAGAAAAATCCTTACCTTAGCAGACTTGGTGACTTTGCCAAGAATCAGCCTTGGCACTGGGGTCCACGATATCTTAAAAGAAGCCATCAGCTCTCGGAGACCTTCCGCATGACAACACACAAAAGACATGAGAAGAGCTCGCATAGAAGCTTTTGTTAAATGCCTGGCAAACAATAAAATCTCATTTAACCATATCAGTGGATAGAAACTAATATGGTACGATATCCAAAATGAACACAAGTGCATGATGTATAGAATTCGTGAAACTGCTCCAACACTCTGCCCAAGTTTGCTGAGCTGTTCGTAATGGCAAAGTTATGAATTCAGGCTCTGTCATATTAGGTCCAAATATGCAATCACAAAAACTATAAGCGGTAAGGGATAAATATGTGCAGCTACATGACATAAGCTCGTGTCTTGTCTTGAAACTGTTTCCCTTCCACATGTTATTGCCAATAAGCATACAGGCAAAAATGAGTTAAAACTTCCTCCTTAAAAGGTCCTCTTGTTTGTGTACAGGCACGCTGACTGAGCTCTTCCGATATATAAAACTAACAAGGGTCTTTCTGCACCAAACGTCCCGGAGGCTGCACTCAACCTGATTTGTCTAAAAACATTCCCGATGACTCATCCCAAGGCATGTTTGAAAGCATAAAACTGCTCCAAAACATTTTTCTGAGTTGAGTAAAATTCAAATGTTTCAAAAAAGCGAGAAACCAAACCAAGTATCACATTCAATAAACAGTAAAGCATTCAAAATATTCGAAATCTTTCCTTAAACATTGTGTAAGAAATCCTCAAAGTACATAAATTTTCATTTCGTTACAACTATCAACAAGCTTTGGGGAATTAGAAAATAGCCATATTGCTTCCCTAGATGTCATTTATAACCAATGTTACATCTAGTAAATCAGTGTATATCGAAATAGAAAACAGTTTGCAGAAAGGAGTGCATGTTGAACCATGAAGACATGTTGGTGTCAGCCTGGAAGGGTTACAGTAAAAAAAAGAACGAGCGTTAAGGCGCTAGGTAGAGCAGCTTATTGTCTTTCATTTCTGAATTTTTCCTCGCGTTAACTGTTGCTTTAAGAGAGAAAGTAATTTTCGATGTCGAGCTCACTGCTGCAAGTTGCGTCGCCTTTTAGCGCCCCTTCACCGCAGAGCAAAGCTGGCATGTAATAGCACACTTATCCGAAGAGCAGAGCACGCGACAGTGCGAAGTGCACACAGCTGCGGTGAGCGCTCGCGTAGAGGGTGCCTCGTTCGCATGAGGGGGGTGGGGGAGTCTCACGAACACCTGTTCGACTAATCTTCCGATGTTTGCCTGAAATGCAGACCCTACTTAAGAACAATAACGTCTGGTAGCAGCGGTAAAAGCATTATACAGTAGGTCGTGGGTAAAAGCGTCGACGGCGCCTTGCACAGCGGTGAAAAGACAACAGACAAAGCAACTTGCGGCTATAGAGCTCAAATAATTTCTTTTGGCGCTTTTATCAAGCAGTATCTCGATGAAAATTTCGGAAATTAAAAACAATATACTGTTCTGCGTAACCTCCTATTGCTCGTAAGCACTGCTTGAGAGCATACAGAAGTGGAGAAAGGCTTACCACTGACGTATTCCCCGCTGCCTTCGACTGCATACTGAGACGACACAAACACTTGAGACGAGGACGGATCCACCGCTGTTAGTAAACGACGCGCGGTGTGGTCAGGGAGCAGCTGATGCCAACATGGCACGCAGGCAGAAGTAAAATACGGCAGAAAGCACAAAGATAACCCAACATACAATAGGCCGTGGGCCACACAGACCGCTGACCGTTGATACACACCAGTGACCAGCGCCTGTACACACACATGCGAACTGCCAAGCAGTTACTTGTGAGTAGTAGTATCGTAGTATTGTATAGACAAGCGTCAGCCCGTGACGTCAGCGGAGATGCGGTGGCGCTGGCGACAGCAGTGACTTTCGTGGTGTAGGCAAAAGGGCGGGCCGTCTGCATTGGATGCGCGGCGATTGCTGTGTTTTCGGGCATAATTCCCAATATTTCTACGAGCTGTGGTGCGGTTTATTGCGCCACGAGGCACAAAAAGCAAAATGGCACTTGTTTTAACATGTTTCTTGCGTTAGAATAAAGATGAGAGCGAAGGGCAGCGGCATTGAGCGCGACAAGTAGACTATTCGGTGACGGATTGCCTTCGCTGCTAACATATGTATGCGTTGCAGTTCTTCACCGAAACTAGATCAGTTCGTTTGCAACCCTTAATTATCATGATTGCTTTTCGGCGGCACGACGAATAGCGCAATAACAAACGCCTGCAGCTCGTGCCCATTTTGATATGCTATTAAGTGTAAGAAGTTCAGACGCGATATATTCCGTGTGCGTATGATCCCGCAGGGAAGCTGCACTGTGAGTTCTATTCACTTGCAGTGCTGCCCGTGCATATGTTCACACAGAAAGGACACAAACGCTGCTGTGAAGGTAATTGCAATTACTTTAAGCGCGGTCACTCCAGTATGATATTGCTGGCTATAACAGGCCCGGACCTGTAAAGCGTAGCTTTTCTCTGTTTGTACTTTCACGAGTTTCAACCAGTCTCTTCATCACCGGTTCTATAGCAAACATTGTTATGATCCGGGCAGTTCCGCAGCATTATTTCTCATTTCTAAATTTTATTCCTGGAGGTCATTACAAGATCCTGACGAACGAATTAAATATCCACGTACAATCTAGCTCTGATCGAGCAGGATATTTAAGTATATATGGTACATGAAGTTCAATGTCCCAAAGAGGAATCGACTATGAGGGGTGCAAAATAAGCAGAATAAGATGATGCGCATTTGAATAGAAAATTTCCATGTATATTAAAAAAAAGCTCAGCAGATCACGCAAATTTCGCTGCAAGCGATCGTGGAGAACGTTTCATCTGCACTCATGCGTCTCTCCTATAGAGCAAAGAGAACAAAATGAGAGCTTTCGTACTGGCATTCATGTACATATTAACCTGTGAATGACCTTGCTACATCTGTAAGACGAGATAGACGTCAACGTCTTTTTTATCGGGCAGGCGAAAACAAGTTGGCAGTGCACTTTGCCAACATGTTAAAAAGATCTAAAAGATTGAGTTCTTCTTTTTAGATACGAAATTCTATGACTTAAGTTGCCGGTAAAGTGAGCTAGAAATGTGATTTCTAGTTTACTATATATAGTTGCCGATAATATTGTTCTTTAGAGTGAGTGCTTGAAGCAACAGAAAGGCAGTCAATAGATTCGTCATATGAAAAATACACTTGCAGTCATTCATATTGTCGTCCTCCTTGCATGCGCTAGGAATAGGCCTGGGAGTTGAGCAGGGCTGACTATTAGTCTTTCTTATACATTGCGCTTTCTCGTTTTTATTTAACTTAATCACTCACGGCCGTCGCCTACGTACCGCAGCAGCGCGCTGTTGAGGCCACGGAGAAGGAAGCCAATGCAGCGCTCTTCGCCAAGTAATTCTAGCTGTAATCGGCTGATAATGTGCGGAAATACTCTCTAGGCATAAACCAAGCTATTTCTGCGTATAAGCAAAGCTTACGTTTCAATATATTCGCACGCGCGAACTGGTTTCGAAAGCAGCATCGCTTTGCGCAGTGTAGGCACGCCGCGCTTTTGCCTACACCCCATGTCGCTGCCGATCGCAGCGCCATCTTTGTTTACAAACATGACGCTTGTCTATACGAAAGTGCAGCAATAATTAACAATCGTTTTATTAATAATATAATAAAAAGTGAGCCTGTTTTTGAAAGGTTTTGAAAGCCAAAAATGGAGCATAAGTTTTCTTTTATTTTCAACCAAGGGGAACCAGAAGTACCATCGGCAGCCGAGACGCGGGAAGTTTGAAATTATGGATTGTAGCGGCGTTCAAAATTGCAAACCAATCAGCCTACTATCTGTTACATATAATGGTGTTTACTAACGTAATCACAAAATCGCTAACACAATTACGACAATCTTAGACTTCAATCAAGCAAAAGATCAAGCAGGTTTTCGAAAATTTCATGTCCATATCATCAATCAGGTGATAGCAAAATGCTAGGAATATAATAACCAATTAAGCTACCAGCCCTTATACACAGCATTCATTGATTACGAAAAAGCATTTGACTTAGTAAAAACCTCGAGAGTCATGCAGGCATTGTGAAATCAGGTTGCAGACGAGCCGTTTGTAAAAGTACTGGATTAAGATATATATAGCGGCTGTACAGTAACCATAAGTAATACACTCTGAAGGGCTGGTTGGTTCATACTAATCGAACGGGTAAAACTGCGCAAAATAGACAGGACGTAAGAAACACACAGGCACAAACAAGGCGCAGACGCAGTTTTACCCGTTCAATCAGTGACCATAGTTCTGCATAAAAAAGTAACAAAATTCCCATATAAAAAGGTACTACGCAAGGAGACACGACCTACCCAGTACTGTTCACAGCTTACTAAGAGGAAGTATTCAGAGACTTGGAATGGGAGCAGTTGATAAGGGCGGATGTCAGTAATCTGCAATTCTCGAATCGCGGTAATCTGCGAAGTAGCTCACGGGATGAACTGCAAAGAAAGATGATAACCGAGACAGGAAAAGCAGAAAGGTAGGCTTCAAAATCAATATGCAGAAGACTAAGGTAATGTTCAACAGCCTCGGGAAGTTAGGTTCACAATAGGTAGCGAAGCACTGGAAGTAGTAGGCAAATATATCTAAGGGAACAAAATGTAGCGCACCAAGACAAGGACAGAGAAAGAAGACACACACAGCGCTGTCCTTGTCTTGGTGCGCTACATTTTGTTCCCTTCGATCATGTACCAACAAGCCCAAGTATCTACCCTTCTGAAATATATCTACTTAGGACAGGTAGTAACCGCATCCAGACCATGGAAGAGAAATAACTAGGAGAATAAGATTGGGATGGAGCGCATTTGGCAAATATTCGCAGATTATGACTAGCAGCTTACCGGTATCACCCATGAAGTATACAACAGCTTCATCTTACCTTGCTCACTTTTGCGGCTGAAATGTGGAGGCTAATGAAAAGGATTCTTTAAGAGAGTTAACTGCTGAGCTAGTTGGCTGTCACACATAATTACAAGGTATCGAGTGCAATACAAATACACACAAGAAAGAGTTCAACATGGGCGCCCATGGTGTCCTCTTTCTTGTGTGTGTTTGTGTTGCACAGAATACCCTGTAAAAAGGTTCTTCTTAAGTTGAGGACAACGCAGGGGGCTATGGAACGAAAAATGATAGGTGTAACGTTAAGAGAAAGGAAGCACGTAGAGTGGGTCAGAGAAATAACTCGAGTTAATGACATTCTAGAGGAAGTAATGAAGAAAAGAGCATGGGCAGGGCAGGTTGTGCTAAAAGAGGCTAACCGATGGTCGTTAAGGATAACAGATTGGATTCCAAGGAAAAGAAAGCGTAGCAGGTGGCAACAGGAAGTTTGGTGGGTGGAAGTGGTTAAGGAAGTTCGCATGGGTTAAGTGGATGCAGTTAGCACATGACCGGGTAAATTGGAGGAATAGGGGAGAGGTCTTTGCCCTGCAGTGGGTATAGTCTGGCTAATTATGATGATTATGACCGATGTCCAAACTTGGGAACAGTGGTGAATGTAAAGGTTGCGTTATCCTGGGCACACAGCAGTAAATTGGCTCTGAAGGTATATTGACCGTGTCAAAGAGTGCACCTATGTACAACACATGCAGTAGTGTGCACAAACTAGGTGCGAGAATTGCTGGTTAGTTTTTTGTGAAGTGCATCCAGCTTGGCATCCTTAGAAGAGTAGTTGCAGTTTTGCTACTAAGTTGCAGAAGCTTGGTACACAGGGTGACTTTTTGTAATGCAGCAAGCCAATTTAAATGATCACAGGGACACGCCTTCTCTTTCTAACTTGTGGTCTTCTTTTTCATGTTGAAACAGAGCAATATGAAATGATATGGGACAACACGGCATGTCGCACTTATCTCTAACTTGCGTACAGGTTTTGCGACGCAGTTTGTGTTTGATTCGAAATAATTTCGACCATCT
Organism: Amblyomma maculatum; assembly: GCF_055883805.1. NCBI lineage: Eukaryota > Metazoa > Arthropoda > Arachnida > Ixodida > Ixodidae > Amblyomma > Amblyomma maculatum. Next base: position 175,875,671 of record NC_139347.1, on the reverse strand, counting down.
AGGGTTTTTGAATATGTGTTACTAGCATTTTGCAGCACATAAAAACTCTGCTTCTTTTGAAACGTAATGTCTGTAGGTAAGATTTAATCATGGAGCTTTTAAAGCTACTGAATTTCATGACTATAAGTTTTTTGGCACTAATTAAAATGAAACAGTATAATGTTTCTAATCCATATCAGCTAATTAAATAGACCATTTTATTTGTATATCCTGATATTATTAAGGGGAAAATTCCTTTTTGTGCCAGAATGCAAATCACAAAACCATGCTGTTTACGGTTTGCACCACATTTAATTGTGTGCTTTCTGAGTTTGTTGGTTGGTTTGTGGGATTTAACGTCCCAAAGTGACTCAAGCTGTACAAGATGCTGTAGTGGAGGAGTCAGAAAATTTAGACCATTTGGGGTTTTTTAACGTCACTGACATCACACAGCCTATGGGCGCCTTGCTTTTTGCCTCTCGAAAAGAGGCCGCCGTGGCTGTGATTTGATCCTGCATCCTTGGCCACAGAAGTCGAGCACTCTAACCACTCTGAGTTAAGTCCTGGACACAAGCATTCTTTCAGGAGTTGTGCAGTATGTTTTGTAAGATTACCTTTGTTTTGAAACAAAGAAGCTGTTCATGCTGTAGAACAAACTTAGTTGGTACACCTTTTCTCTATGCAGTGCATTCGATTTATGCACAAAAAGTTTTGGTTTGAAACAGGTGCAGATTTTATTTCTTAATTGTGAAATTATCAACAGTTAAAATCCTTTATGCAGTACCTAGACAATTCAAGCTGAAACTGCATCTACAATTGGCAGCAGTTCTATTTTTTATCTTGCTAATGGCTGTTCCATTGCTGTTCTTATGCTTCTGCTTTATCCATGTGGTGCATTGCTAGAGGGAGGAGGTATTTCTGCATTATACAATATTTCCATAGGTTAGCAGTGCAGTGCTACAAATCAAACCATCTCGAATAACAAAGTCGACATGTAATTTAGGTTCGGTGTTGTCCAAAGATTTTTTTTTTTTGCTTTGAGAAGTGAAATGGATGAATGCTAATGAATGCTTGCTTTCCTACAAAATACTACTAGAATAATTATACACTGGAGATGCTGCCTGACAGAGTAATGGTGATTAATCTTGAGTGCAGCATTTATCTACATCTGAAAGCAGTTATTCTTTGATGTTTTCAATGAAATCTGTCAAAGGTTTTCTGGCTCAAACTTCTTTCTCTTTTGAACAAGAGCCTACAGAGCCCTTGTAATTATCTCATGCATATCATAGTGAAAATCAGAATAGTGGGCGTGGAATAATAACTTGCTGTTTAATTATCAGGACCTGCACATTGGAAGCAGCACTGCCAGTGCGGGTATGGTTGTGCCTTGTACTGATGCAGAGCTGTGAGGCTGGAGCAAAAAGGTTTATCAAGCAAAGCCCTGTTTGCGATAGTATAGAAGTATCTGGTACTAAGTAGATTTATGGTGACTCTTGAAAAAATAAATATGATTATGTACACGTGAACCATATATTGACACTGACCGTGAAATGACAGAATTTTTTCAGGTTCATTTCTGGTTCGCATCTGTTTGCACATGGTGACCGCTTAGAAGTGCCCGCACTCTTGGCGCTAATCTAGAACTCACGAAAGTACTCTCGTAAGGAGAAATTCAGGCTCGGTAGTTATCTAGTCTTCCTCAAACATCCCTGTTGCAGCGGAGCACACCTTTGCCTCGGCAGGCGCGACGGGCGGGGAATTCTCTAGACCTCAAACAGATTCAACATACATTTGCTGTAGCTGTGCAGTGAATATAAAAAGGCTGTGGCTAAAGGTACATACGTCGGACGGACACGATCAATGGCTTTAAAGGTACTACATCCGACGTACTCGGTGTGTTTTTCTTCGGGATGGTCGGAAAAGCCTGACAGTCCGGGAAATATATCTCACGGACCCGATCGGTGGTGTTTACGTCCGGCGGACACGATGCGTTTTTTCTCCGGGATACGTCGGAAAACCAGAACGGATCCGAGGTCCTCGGATGTGTGATTGTAGCAATGGGTGATAGACTACGTGATGGCCTGATAGGTTTACGTGTTTTGGGCCGCGGCAGAGAAGCACAAGCACATATGTAATCGTTTAGGCTATATGGTATCGATGACGGCCAGCCCGAGGCTCGCACGCCTGCTCATTTGGTTGGTTATCCTGTGGATTATCGTCTACGATGGTAGTTTTGTAGTTTCGATTCTTCAAAGTTTTCTCACTTCCATCAGTGATCAAATGCGTCACGTAACGCGTCGCTTTCTGCTGATGCTTTGCGGTGCTGCAAGTTGTATACAGACAAGCGGCGCTGAAAAAGCTGCTGGGTACCGCCTGCGTGTCTCTAGTCCACCGTGATCTAATACAAGCATCGCGTCATTTTTGTTTGCTGTATGGCTGGAGGTATAGGCGCCGGTTTGTGCTTTTCGTGAGATGCGTGATGTCCGGACCACGGTCCGGACTACGTCCTGCGAGAGTGCTGTGATGAACGTGAGCTGAGCGTATTCACCACGACCTACTGTATTATACAGTAGGTCGTGGTATTCACATGGTGTTCACTTATGATCGCCGATGTTCCACGTGCATGTCAGTGTTTATTCAGTGGAAAGTCCGAAAATGTCGCGTAAAGAGAGCGTCGTAAACTTATTGACGCGCGCTGTGCAACAGTCAGACCAAAATAAGTGATCGACAATTTATCAGACTGCACTACGGAGCTTAAAACTCGGAAAATGGGCTATTTCTACAAAGTACACGCCTATTGTTGGTTTGTGGGGTTTAACGTCCCAAAGCAACTCAGGCTATGAGAGACGCCGTAGTGGAGGACTCCGGAAATTTCGACCACCTGGGGTTCTTTAACGTGCACTGACACCGTACAGCACACGGACGCCACGCCTATTGTTTTGAAGCTTGCAAAAAGCATTGAACGGCAATACTTTAACCTGGCGTTGCACAAAGTTAGGAATGCACATGATGTAGTTTTCGCATGTTGAAGTGGACAGAAAAATAAGTGCTCAGCACCCCCAAGATGCGCATTACTACAGGTGAAAATAATAGCTGCCAGGCACAGCACCTTCCTTCAGGCTTTGTGCTGTTATTGAAGGCCACTTCATCATTAATAAAGGAACAAATGTGCTTTATATGTGTTAATGACTAGTCCTGTATTGTGTTTTTTTTTTTAGCTTTTCCTTAATTTTTTTTTCTTGCTTTGTCAAGCTAGGCAAACGCAAATGGTACACGTTTACGCTTGTCAGTCCAAACCTGAACATGAATAGCTGCCTTGCATGTGACAGCTGTAATGCTGGAGAGGTTACACGCTGCGACGTCTTAGCATTGCGTTCTTACCCCGACATCGTGATATTTAACCCCAGTGATGGCAGCCGCACTTTGGTGGAGGCGAAATGCAAACACATCTATTTTCTGCGATATGTCAATGCAAGGTACAAAGCCCAAGCAGTTAATCTGGAACCCTCCACTGCAGTATTCTTCATATGTGTCACTTTAGGTTGTGACACCACATACCATTTGTAGGATGTGCATTTATTTAGGTTTTGTAACCTCTCATTCATGTTGTGCAACATTTGGCTAATTATGGTTCTGGAACAGTTGTTGAAGATAAAACCGAAGCAGTTCTTGGATTAATTTGCTAATAGCACTTCTTTGAAGCTTGCATCAATGCTGGACAGTTCAAATAGCAAGCAGTTGGATAACAGGATTGATGTAAAGGATGTATTTCAGTTCTGACAAATGGAACGTAATGGTCCCCTCCATGCATGCACAGGTGCCCTTAGACAAATACATAATCGGGCGTGGGATTGTGACACATACCAAGGGTTGACAGAAGGCCGTGTGGAGCCAATGTGGCATTCTTCATGAAGGCTAAAATAAAATTGTAGAACACATGCCGTCCCATGCAGAAAAAAACTGGTCGTTTTGTGTATAATTAATTGACTATGAATAGCGTCTTACTCAGACAGTGATGTGATATATAATATATGGTTTAGCATCCCAAAACAACTATGGCTATAAGGGACGCAATATTTGAGGGCTCAGGTATAATTTTAACCACCTGGGGTTCTTTTACAAGCAATGGCACCACACGATGCATGATAGCCTATTGCTTTGCCTCTACTGAAATGCCTACTGCGGCTGGAATCAAATCTGCATCCATGGGTTCAACAGCCGAGCGCTCTTAACTACTGAGCCAACAAGATAGGGTCTAGTAACAAAAAGCATGCCGTTACATTTCCTTCAAGCCTGTGGAGTTCTTTACAGAACTAATGTATACATGAAAAAGGAAATAGCAAAAAACACTAGTTTTATTGCACATTATATTCACATTTCAGCAAACATTCACTAAAAGGAAATTTCTCACAATGTTTGCATGGAAACTATGAACATCTTACAAAAGCAATATGATGCACTTACGGCACTCAAATTGTTAATGGGTAAGGTTGCATCTATGCTACTACACTGCACTTCTCACAAGACCACAAGCTCCATCAACTTTGGCCAATCACTTGATCAAACTAACGGAGACAGATGTCGCACACGACAGTTGATCGTCTCGCAACACATCTCTGCATTCGTTGCATTTCCATTTCATGCCTTTCCGCTAAGATTCGACTTTTGCTAGCACTGCTAGTCACCCATATTTTGTGAAATATTTATTTACGAGATGAACCTCCTCGTAATTGATGGTCTTAGGCATTCTTGATGCTATTATTTTGACATCCTCCTTACCTAGAAGAACGAAGAAAATGACTTAAGCTTTGAGTAGACAAAAATTAGGGAGATTCCTAACCTCCACCTGTAAGGGTATGACGTGCCAGTGTTAATGACTCTTGTCTGCGGATGCCACTGCGGATTCCCATTAATGTACACCCGTGAGCAAAAGTGGTATACTCCACGCAAACCATAACGATTCATTTTTTTTTCAGCATAACAAAATGTGCCACACAAAATTGCTTGGGCAAGATGGCAAGTATATCAAGGAGGATACGTAATGCATATCTCAGAAATAACTGCTTCTCTGTCGGAAAAATCTGGTGGGCAGTTTTCTTGCAGCGTGTGGAGTATACCACTTTTGCTCACAACTGTATATGCCCTTTGCTACACACTTAACCACTAATTCCTTAATTCATGTCTCTGTTATCTCACACATACTCATTAGCATGCAGTCATAGGCTGCCGTGTTATGTGAAAGACAACTTGACGGAGACCTCTGTAAGGCTTGTGTTAACCAAACTGTACAAATATGCCTACATGGCCTAGGAGTAACCTTTCTTACTTGGAGCTGAAACGTCTCAGAACAAATTTCAATATGTAACTTTGCAAGGTCGAGTTAGCAGCTCCTGCCATATTGTGTGGCCTCGTGGCACTTTTGGCTTGTGCACAAGGTATGTTTGTTAATCATGCTGGTTAACATGCATGAAAAAGACATTTTTGCACAAAAATTGGTGGCAAATAGTCAAGTGGTGCACTGGATGTTTTGAAATGTGTACCTTTATTTTTGCAAGGGCAGCATCATCACATAGCATGATCAAGAGTTCTGTCAGTGCTTGTGGTCACATGGCACGACCACCTCAGGGAGCGATTGTTGTTACAAGACCTCTTCTAACAGTGTGCTGACACCATTCCACTGTGCGATCAATATATATATATACCTTAGATAGCTAATGGTTGTGAGTCTCATTTATTTCTATGACTTGAAAGAAGTTCCTGTCGTCAGAAGCCGTACACTTTATGATCGCTGGACAGCCGTCTTCAAAGGTGCTGAAGAGAAATAACCGGTTAACCTAGCTGCAATGCTAAATTACAGAGGTTGAATATACTGCATAAAAATACCAAGAAGCTTTTACAAAAAAATTTTGAGTGAAATTGCAGAATGATTGGAACATTGAAATAAACAACAAACTAAACTTTGTCAAACCTATCATCGAGGAATGGAAATCATGCTGTCATCAAAAACACATCATGGAGGACATTTTAGGCCGTCTTTGCAAAAGACACACCCACACCTGACACAGAGCTTCATAGTTATGAAATCAACAAACCATAGAAAGCAATAAAGAAAGCAATAACTAGCAATAAACCATATCTTACTTTCATATGCACCAGACGCGAGAAATTAAGAAGAAAACATTTTCTACAATTTTGCAACAGATCCCTTTCCATTCCAGTATAATCCTACGAGGAAGTGCACTAGTCCAAATTCCCTGCATTTTCCGTTTCCTAAAGGAAGCAATGTTCCTAAACAAGCTGCGTCCTAAAGAACATTTTAGTCATTATGCAAAAAAAAAATACATTAAACCTTGTTCTTAGCGCATGGCAGCATTAGTCGCTTATGTGCCATAAAAATCAACACAACGCTGTTAGGTATACCTTGGTTAGCTATACTATATGAGAAGCCTTTGGTCTGGTGTGGTCTATTCACATGACAGCTCTGTCATGCAGCTCTAATGTCCTAGCAATCGGAAAGTAACCTTTGGCAATTCTATAGATCTCTAAAGACGTGCGGGTGTTTGGTTTTGACTGGAGTGCTCAATTGTTTTGTCAACGTCTGCCCACTTTTTTTGTTGAAGACAACCTGGAATGAAAGTGTTAAATAAAAGAACCCCCCCCCCCCCCTGAATGGTTTATTGCTAGTTCATCTCCACTCTTTGCATATTGGTAGTTGTCCTCTTTCATAAGTATGAAGCTAGCTGTGGATGTGTCTTCTGCGAAAATGATCTAAAATGCCCTCTTGGTGTGTTTGTGATGACTGTATAATTTTTTCAAACATTTTTTGAATATTTCTGAACATTTATCACGTTTCTGAAGGCGTTGTTTATCATTACGGGGCCCACAAAAACCAGCTGAATGTCAAACGCCGCCTAGGTTGACTTTCTAGCAAGACAGCGGTGTAGCGTGGAAAGTCGCTCTGCTGGTCCAGCGCTCGCCGCGGGCTTGAAAGGCGAACAGTAATATAAGAGCGCAACAGAAATGAGATGAAGAGAAGAGGACAACAATGGTTTCTGTCGCGCTCTTATATTACTGTTCGTCATGGTTCACCAACTCGCCCAATCAGCCGTTAATTCTTCTTTAATGGCGAGCTGTTCGAACTATAGCTTGACCACACCTGAAACACTAAGTTATGCATGGTCAAGGCAGAAATGATAAAACTTCTCCTTCGCATACTGCTGTACAGCAGTTTGCAGCCCCTCGAAAGTAGAATATTTTTTGTGCAACTGCATGTTTCATTTGAGAGCGCGCGGACGTAGTACATTCGACGCATATATATGCATCAAAAACGCAATTGAGGAACGATAATCACAGGACAAGTGCTTGGCTACAATTCACGTTTATTTTGCACACATCAAAACTCGATATGGAAGCGCCCAACAAGCAATAAAACGAACGCGATCGAGGGCAGAATTGCGAGCTCCGCACAGCCGGTCAACGCATTGGGGGCGCGTACTCGACTACATTCATTCATATGCGCCACAGAGTAGGCCAGCCGTGGGAACATATATATGGGTAGTTGTAGCAACGATCGCTTGCGTGGCATCCTCTGCAAAATTCCAAGAGTCAGCTTCAGCAACTAAATGTGCAGCGCACATTTTCTACCGCGTACCGAAGTCCGGCGCGTACATATATCTTCCGCTCGTGTGAAAGCGGAGGCCATTCAATCGAGTTACGGTAACCTCGAGCATGCAGGGGTTTAAACTCCATGTACGCAAAAATAAAAATAGTGAACACCCTCTATGAACTGTTTGCACTTAAAAGAAAAGCTGCGCTTTAAGATGCGTGCTTTCAATGTCCGCGGCACTCGATAGATTCGGGGAGCGCAGTACGTACTTCCGAAAGCACTGAAGGCGCCGGCGGTCCATATATGCTGGCATCTTGTAAAGTACGAGCAAATCGAGGTACGGCCGAGTTCGAGACCGTTTACTAAGCACGAAAGATGTGCCAAACTATATCGTGTATCTCTACTGGCCGGTGTACGCCGCATTGCTTTGCCGCCGCGACGCTTGCATGCAATGTGGTGCGAGCGGCAGCGCTGCAGTGATCGCTGCGCGCAAATGCGCATGAAAACGCCGCGATCGGCATCATATGTGAGTGCGAGACATAAAAACGGTTAAACATTACTTTGAAGGTCCTGAATTTAGTGTCATTCCGGAAGAGCGCGTAGCATATAATGCATGAGGAGGACGTATAGTCTACATGTCTATCGACGTCCGGCATTGGCTGCATGGACTTCCGCCAGACGCATATTTAGACCCATTTTAAAAACCGCTATACTTACAATAAGATGCACGGTATGAATTCTCCAGCAATTAGGCGTTAGTAAGCGCTCCCAGTTTTCTCAGGGAATGAGACGGGCACTGTCCCAGTGTGCAAACTGTGTGCAGTGTGACACTGCACAGCTTGGCGCTGCACAGCGCTGGGACCAGTGAGTTTGCAGTGAACGTCCATTAGGCGCAGCGTGACACACTGCGACCCAGCGTGAAAGGTGTAACTTGGCGCTGTGAAACGCTGGGACCAGTGAGCTTGCAGTGAATGTCCAGTAGGTGTCAGTGCGACCCAGTGCCAAACTGCGAGCGTCAGTACCATCCAAGTGTGGCCCAGCGAATCCAAGTGCGACGCCAGTGTGGCGCAGTATTGCCAGTGGAAAAAATATACTGCTTTACACTGGAAAACACTGTCCAGTATCCCAGCGACACTGCATTTTTCGATAGGGGTAAGTTTATTATAAGCAAGTAGTGTTTCACATTCATTGCCTGTCCGCCTAAGCATGCATGCTTTTAGGTGGACAGAGGAGTCCAACACATATGTCTCTTATATACGCGAAAATGTAGTGCAGATCTCGGCTTTACAAAACATTTTAAGGCGCTGCAAGAAGTGGAAAACACAAAGACGCTGACAGCATTTGAAAAGAATATACAATCTTTGTACATATTATACTCAAGAAGAAGCATAAAAAGCTCTTGAATAAAAAAAAGAGAAAATGAAAAAAATAAAAAAAAGAACGTAACACAATCCTTACTGCATTCAAGACACCATACCACAAATTTCAGTACACTCCTTTCGGAAATCTTCAACATCTTGGTTCATAAGTTCTAAGCTGGCTTTTAGCTCAAAGATTTCTTTGCGCATCTCACGTTTGAAGTTAGAGTGCAGTTCCTATGGCAAAGGTCACAGCGTTTGTAAGGCTCAGTACACAAAACACGAGTGGATGCAGTTGGCAGCAAAGGCAACAATAAAAATTTGGAGGACGCTTAAGCTTCGCCTTCAAGAGTGGAACGCGATAGCGTTATTGCACCTCGTCGAGAAAACTTACTAAACGCAAGGGTATTGGGGCATACTCGCACCGGTACCCGCGCGGCCCGAAGGGGAGAAGCGGGTGAGCGAAGATAGTGATCTAAAGAAAGGAAAGACGCTTGATTCTACAACCTGTGAGGGTGCACGGCGAAACGCCAGGGGCGAGTGGCGCGCCACGTGTCGGGGCAGCGCCGCACATTGCGAGGAGGGGTTCTTCTGTGTTTGCCGCAAGATGGCTCTGCATGTGCGCAGAGCGCAGAAGAAATGTAGCGGAAGCGTACTTCGCTACTCGTGTAACTGCGACTTCTGTAAGTAACATGCTCATAATTACCGATATACACTGCAGTATAACGTTCTACGGCATGTTTCTAAGGCAACACCGCATTCACTAGAAGCGCTTTTGTACCGCTTTCAATCATCGAACTCGTGGCCGCGGAAACAGGCTTTTTGTTTCCGACAGTGATTATCAGGTTGTACTGCCAAGTTTGCCTACAGGGCGATTTGTTGAAAATACTGTCTTTTTGCACGGTGACATCAGGGCCCGCCCATACCGGGTGGAAGACTTTCGTGATGCGCTTGCTCCGCTTTCGCTCATGCCGGATGTTATCGCCCTGGGGGCGTACCGCATGAACCACGTCTGGGCCGTGACCTTCAAGGACGCTGACTCGATGAAGAGGATACTTCGCTTTGCAGACCTGCAGGTTAAAAGTGCTCGGTGTCTCGTCATCGATCCTGCTAACAGAGACGTCCGAATGAAGGTACACTGGTTGCTGCACAGTGTACCAGACGAAGACGTGCGGCTCGCCTTTGCTGCTTTCGGGAAGGTGACAGATGTTGCAAAGGAGAAGTGGAGAGCACAGGGCGTGTCGGATAAGGGTTCAACAAGACTTGTGACACTCAAGTTGAATCCAGGTGTCAAGCTCGACGACCTTTCGCATCAGGTGAGCGTCAGTGGCGAATTGGCTCTAGTGGTAGTGCCTGGCAGGGCCCCGCTTTGCCTGCGCTGCCAAGGTACAGGTCACACACGGCGTGAGTGCCGCATTCCGCGATGCAGCTCTTGCCGTCGGTTCGGACACGAAGAGAGTCAGTGCACTCGCACATACGCAAGCGTCACCGGTCCCGGCAAAAGCGATGAAGCGTTCGAGCTGTACATGGGTGAGGCGGACGCTGAGGAAACTTCGAAAGCAGGAAACGGACCAGCGGTCAAGGAAGTATTGCAGCCTAATCTTCAAGTCCTTGTGCCGCAGAAGCCTAGTGTTCACGCTAGCCCACCGAGCAAACCAATAGTTGCCGACCAAGAGGAATCTGCGTTGGATAACGCGACGAACGACGACGAATCGAACATCGAGGGCGCCGAAGCACCCGCAATGGACGTTACTCAGGGAGCAGCTGGCGTCGGTGCCGGTATACTTCCCGGAAAGCGGCCGCGTGACCAGAAAGATACCGAGAGTGAGCAACTGGACGGCAGTGGCAGCGGGGAGCCGCCACCAAAAACAACCGGGAGGAGACGGCCGGCCGTCAAATCGCGGCCGAACCCGAACGTCCCGTCCGAGCCAAGGCAGGCGGTGAAACCGCCTCCATAATCCTTTGGCCTGTGTGGCCAAGTGGATTCAGTAAAGACGGTACTGGCTGTGATCTGTACGGCGCCTGCGAAAGACTGGATTGGGGAACGCTGCATGGAGGCTTTATGCACTGTGAGTTTAGTGTTTTGTTACCCGCCACGAACTCTTATTAGCGGGGCTTTTGTTACTAAACATGGCGGTTAATCTCGATGTAACACTTCGTCTAGCATCTTTAAATGTCCGGGGTTTGGGAACAAGAAGACGACAAAGCCAGCTGCGACGCCTAATTCTTGGAAATGACCTTGGCCTAATCGCTATCCAAGAAACTAAGATTGAAAGCGAAGAGCTAACTGATCGTATGGCGTCGTCCTTTTCTTCTTTGTATGACGTATGCGTCTGTCATTCCGTGGGTGCGTCGGGTGGCTGCGTTTTATTTATTCGTAAAAGTTTAGGCATCAACGTTGCTTCCGTTGTGGCTTCCCAATGCGGTCGCCTTCTTGTTGTTGACTTTTCGTTTTCGAATTATAGTTATCGTGTTGTCTGTGTTTATGCTCCGAACGCGGTGAGCGAGCCCAGAACATTTTTCGAAAGTCTCGAAAGGCATCTTAGGTGCGACAAGGTAGTATTATTGATAGGAGACTTCAACTGTGTTTGTTTCGCTCAGGACCGCGCAAAAAAATTTGCCAGTGAGGAATAAGAGTGCTCAGCTGCTGCACTCCTCAATTAATGAGTGTAATCTCGAAGATGTTGGCTATTTGTTCTCTTACGACGCACACCCTTAATACACGCATTTTCAAAGGGATAGCCACGCCAGATTAGATCGAATATATGTCTCTGTTGAACTGGCTTCATTGTGCACAGAGTATGATGTTAAGCCCGTAAGCTTCAGTGACCATTGCTTAGTAATTGGAACATTTGGCAGGAAACAGCGGAGGTCACGATTTAACTAGAACCTGTGGAAATTTAACTTGAAGCTTTTAGAGGACGACAGTTTTGTAAGAGAGACAACGAAAGAACTCGATAAATTACTTTCGTCGCGGGCCGAAAGCTATATAGTTGAGTGGGAGGAGCTAAAGCAGAGAGTAAAGCTTTTAGCTATCAAAACTGCAAGCGCAATTCGATATGAGGAAAAAAGAAAAGAGAAAGAAATGCACGAGGAGCTTGAGTTTTTGCTTAGCATGGATAGCATCCAGCCGGGAAGATATGCACAAGAAATAAAAGCCTTGAAACGACAACTTGGAAACATTGACACTGAAAAGTATAAGGCAGCAGTGATAAGAGCAAGGTCTGAAAAATTTTGGGCGGGGGAGACGCCAACTAAGCGAGCGCTGTCAGATGAGAAACGGCACGCGTATCAAAAGGAAATACGGCAAATTGACAACCAAGGTGCGGTAACTAGTGACCCTGCTACTATCAAAAATACCTTTATAGAACACTACAATGAATTGCTTGGCCGTAAACGCGAAGTCAAAAATGGCTTTCAGGCAGAATTTTTGCGCCAAATGCCAAAGCTCGATGAGGATGTTAAAACGCGTCTAGAACAACCCATAAGTTTGACAGAAATAGAAAGTGCGATAGACGAGCTTCCAATGGGAAAGTCGCCAGGACCTGACGGGCTTGGCGCTGCTTTCTACAAAGCATTTAAAGATTACACAGCCCAGATTTTGCTTAAAGTGCTAGATGAGTCATACGAACGTAAGCAGGTCCCACCGTCGTTTTCTACCTCGCACATTGTTTTGATTCCGAAGTATGATGAGCCAGGAAAACGCCTGTTGGTTGGTTCTTATCGGCCGACAAGCCTCACCAACGTGGATTACAAAATATACATGAAAGTGCTGGCGAAAAGGCTTCAAAGTGTAATACCGAGTCTGGTTGGACCACACCAGACGTGCGGCATTAAAGGTCGAAGCATCGCAAATAATGTGCACGTGGTACGAACTGTTTTGGAATGTTGTGATGCGATTGGATCTCGAGCGGCAATGATACAGCTGGATCTCGCCAAAGCATTCCATCGCGTTTCGCACGATGCCTTGCTCGAAGTATTGACACACTTAAACATAGGGCGAGTGATTGAGGAAGGTGTTCGAATGGTGTATGCGAACTGCACGACACGGATAATTGTGAATGAGAGCTCACTGACAGCATTCGTGTGCTGTCGTCAGTGAGGCAAGGCTGCCCCCTGTCACCCCTACTGTTTGCGGCCTACCTCGAGCCTCTCTGCCGGTCTATCATAAACAATGAACGTATAACTGGTTTTATGCTGCAGTCAGCACAGGTCAAAATGCTGGCATATGCAGATGACATCGCTGTATTCTGTTCAAGCAGAGAAAGCATTCAAGAAGTTACTGCCCTTGTTGAAAAATTCTGCCGACAGACAGGCTGTGAAGTAAATTGGGAAAAAGTGCCGGTTTCTGGCATGGAGACTGGGATGTTACGCCTGAATATTTTTCTCGTTTGCAATGGTCAAAATTGCCGACCCAGTATTTAGGCGTGCCGCTTGAATCGTACCAAGATACCACCCCTTTCTGGGCTGACCAAGCAGACAGGGCGAGAGAGAAAGCTGATTCATGGCAGGGCAAGCCGTTGTCAATGTTCTCACGCGCATATGTGTGCAATGTTTTCCTTGTGGCAAAGATATGGTACGTAATGAATGTGCTTTCGGCGACGCGTGTTAGCATTAAAAAAATTCATCGTGTCTTTGCCGTTTTCATGTGGGCATCAACATGGGAAAAGTGCAGCAGAACCAACCTCTTTCTTCCTGTTAAGGCGGGGGGCTTGGGCCTTGTGCATCTCTTTTTGCGACAGGTTGTCTCGCGTTTTTTTTTTCCTTCGTGATCAAAACGACAAATTCTTGAGGACGGTCATGCAAGTACGACTGTGTAAAATGCTTCCAGAATACGTTGTCTGTTCTGGTGAGGATATGAGTGGCGCTTTAAAAGGGTACATGCGCGAAGTTGTCTTGTCTTTCAGAATGTTGCATGCGCGTTTTTCAATGGAATACTTGAGCAAAGTGTGTAAGAAGAAGCTGTACAAAGATCTTCTGGATGTGATGATACCGTTGCCGATTTACCGTGCACCACACCGTGGAGGCCCCGGACAGGATGTCTTAAAGCGTGTGAAAAAGATGCCAGTTAGGCCTTCAATTAAAACGTTCCTCTTTACTACATTCTAACACATTACCTGTTAAAACCTGGTTACATGAAAGAGGCTTATTCGTTCCCTGGACAACAGACTGTCTCCTTTGCAAAAAACCAGAGACAATCGAGCACGTCTTTCTGGATTGCTGGGACCCAGTCTTTCACTGGGATGTTCTCCAGACAACACTAAAGAAAGACCTTCCGTTAGATCCTTATGGCATACAGTTCCTTCCAGTCCAGAGTGAGGGTATTCCTTTGGATTTAGTCATGGTCTTGGGCCTCCACAGCCTGTGTAAAACAAGGATGCAAGTGCAACATGCAGATAACACGCGTTCTGTACGCGAGAACTTTATCGAGAGTGTGCTGCTCCTTAGAGAAACGTATCGGGTGCTTTCCGATCCACCTGACTGGATCAGTGTGCTCGATGAACTGGCTGTCTTCAAAAAATTGTAAACCTTTCGTGACAGCCGAAGTCTGGTTGTTGAGAGTTTTACCATTATTGTGAATCTTTTTTGAATTGATGTGAACTCAAAACAGGCAATAAAAAAAAAGAAAAAAAAAACTCGTGGCTGAATGGTAGCGTCTCCGTCTCACACTCCGGAGACCCTGGTTCGATTCCCACCCAGCCCATCTTGGAACTTGCTTTTTATTTATGAAGTGCATGTTTTTTTATGAAGTGCATGCCGGGATTTATCGCTCACTGGACGCCGACGACACCGGCTTTTCTGCGACACGAGGTCCTTAACGCTACCGCGTTAAAAGCTATGACAGGAATCACAGCCAAAGCACAAAAGTTCCAACCTGTGAACAAGTCGAAAAATGAGCGTCCGGTCCGTTTGTCGTATTCGCTGCCAAGTAAACGCTGAGCCGCTGGCGCCGTCCTTTTCAAGATTCAAGTGAAGCGGGTCACGTGGTTCCGCGCTGGGCTTGCTCACACCAGTAAGCGCAGCTGTCTATGTTTATCACCTTGCAGCAGCTCGATTATCATGTGCTCGATTACGAAGGATAGCGGGAGTGCCTGGGAACAAGTTGAAAAATAAGCGTGCGCTCCGTTGCGTTCGCTGCTAAGTAAACTCTGAGCCGCTGGCGCCGTCACTTTTCAAGGTTCAAGTCAAGCGGGTCACATGGTTCCGCGCTGGGTTAGTCACACCGGTAAACGCAGCTGCCTGTGTTTATCACCTTGCAGCAGCTCGATTATCATGTGCTCGATTACCAAGGATAGCGGGAGTGCCTGGGAACATGTTGAAAAATAAGCGTCTGCTCCGTTCGTCGCGTTCGCTGCTAAGTAAACGCTGAGCCGCTGGCGCCGTCCTTTTCAAGATTCAAGTGAAGTGGGCCACGTGGTTCCGCGCTGGGTTTTTCACATCGTTTAGCGCAGCTGCCTCCGTTTATCACCTTGCAGCAGCTCGATTATCATGTGCTCGATTACGGAGGATAGCGGGAGTGCCTGGGAACATGTTGAAAAATAAGCGTCTGCTCCGTTCGTAGCGTTCGCTGCTAAGTAAACGCTGAGCCGCTGGCGCCGTCCTTTTCAAGATTCAAGTGAAGTGGGCCACGTGGTTCCGCGCTGGGTTTTTCACATCGGTTAGCGCAGCTGCCTCCGTTTATCACCTTGCAGCAGCTCGATTATCATGTGCTCGATTACGGAGGATAGCGGGAGTGCCTGTGATCAAGTTGAAAAATAAGCGTCCGCTCTGTTCATCGCGTTCGCAGCTAAGTAAATGCTGAGCCGCTGGCGCCGTCACTTTTCAAGGTTCAAGTGAAGCGGGTCACGTGGTTCCACGCTGGGGGGTTCACATCGGTCAGCGCAGCTGCCTCCGTTTATCACCTTGCCGCAGCTCGATTATCATGTGCTCGATTACGAAGGATAGCGGGAGTGCCTAGGGTCAACTTGAAAAATAAGCGTCCGCTCTGTTCGTCGCGTTCGCTGCTAAGTAAACACTGAGCCGCTGGCGCCGTCCTTTTCATGATTCAAGTGAAATGGGTCACGTGGTTCCGCACTGGGTTTTTCACATCGGTCAGCGCAACTGCCTCCGTTTATCGCCTTGCAGCAGCTCGATTATCATGTGCTCGATTACGAAGGATAGCGGGAGGGCCTGGGATCAAGTTAAAAAATACGCGTCTGCTCCGTTCGTCGCGTTCGCTGCTAAGTAAACGCTGAGCCGCTGGCGCCGTCCTTTTCAAGATTCAAATGAAGTGGGCCACGTGGTTCCGCGCTGGGTTTTTCACATCGTTTAGCGCAGCTGCCTCCGTTTATCACCTTGCAGCAGCTCGATTATCATGTGCTCGATTACGGAGGATAGCGGGAGTGCCTGGGAACATGTTGAAAAATAAGCGTCTGCTCCGTTCGTAGCGTTCGCTGCTAAGTAAACGCTGAGCCGCTGGCGCCGTCCTTTTCAAGATTCAAGTAAAGTGGGCCACGTGGTTCCGCGCTGGGTTTTTCACATCGGTTAGCGCAGCTGCCTCCGTTTATCACCTTGCAGCAGCTCGATTATCATGTGCTCGATTACGGAGGATAGCGGGAGTGCCTGTGATCAAGTTGAAAAATAAGCGTCCGCTCTGTTCATCGCGTTCGCAGCTAAGTAAATGCTGAGCCGCTGGCGCCGTCACTTTTCAAGGTTCAAGTGAAGCGGGTCACGTGGTTCCACGCTGGGGGGTTCACATCGGTCAGCGCAGCTGCCTCCGTTTATCACCTTGCCGCAGCTCGATTATCATGTGCTCGATTACGAAGGATAGCGGGAGTGCCTAGGGTCAACTTGAAAAATAAGCGTCCGCTCTGTTCGTCGCGTTCGCTGCTAAGTAAACACTGAGCCGCTGGCGCCGTCCTTTTCATGATTCAAGTGAAATGGGTCACGTGGTTCCGCACTGGGTTTTTCACATCGGTCAGCGCAACTGCCTCCGTTTATCGCCTTGCAGCAGCTCGATTATCATGTGCTCGATTACGAAGGATAGCGGGAGGGCCTGGGATCAAGTTAAAAAATACGCGTCTGCTCCGTTCGTCGCGTTCGCTGCTAAGTAAACGCTGAGCCGCTGGCGCCGTCCTTTTCAAGATTCAAATGAAGTGGGCCACGTGGTTCCGTGCTGGGTTGTTCACACCGGTTAGCGCAGCTGCCTCCGTTTATCACCTTGCAGCAGCTCGATTATCATGTGCTCGATTACGAAGGATAGCGGGAGTGCCTGGGAACGAGTTTAAAAATAAGCGTGTGCTCCGTTCGTAGCGTTCGCTGCTAAGTAAACGCTGAGCCGCTGGCGCCGTCCTTTTCAAGATTCAAGTGAAGTGGGCCACGTGGTACCGCGCTGGGTAGTTCACATCGGTCAGCGCAGCTGCCTCCGTTTATCACCTTGCATCAGCTCGATTACCATGTTCTCGATTACGAAGGATAGCGGGAGTGCCTGGGAACAAGTTGAAAAATAAGCGTGCGCTCCGTCGCGTTCGCTGCTAAGTAAACGCTGAGCCGCTGGCGCCGTCCTTTTCAAGATTCAAGTGAAGTGGGCCACGTGGTTCCGCGCTGGGTTAGTCACACCGGTAAACGCAGCTGCCTGTGTTTATCACCTTGCAGCAGCTCGATTATCATGTGCTCGATTACCAAGGATAGCGGGAGTGCCTGGGAACATGTTGAAAAATAAGCGTCTGCTCCGTTCGTCGCGTTCGCTGCTAAGTAAACGCTGAGCCGCTGGCGCCGTCCTTTTCAAGATTCAAGTGAAGTGGGCCACGTGGTTCCGCGCTGGGTTTTTCACATCGTTTAGCGCAGCTGCCTCCGTTTATCACCTTGCAGCAGCTCGATTATCATGTGCTCGATTACGGAGGATAGCGGGAGTGCCTGGGAACATGTTGAAAAATAAGCGTCTGCTCCGTTCGTAGCGTTCGCTGCTAAGTAAACGCTGAGCCGCTGGCGCCGTCCTTTTCAAGATTCAAGTGAAGTGGGCCACGTGGTTCCGCGCTGGGTTTTTCACATCGGTTAGCGCAGCTGCCTCCGTTTATCACCTTGCAGCAGCTCGATTATCATGTGCTCGATTACGGAGGATAGCGGGAGTGCCTGTGATCAAGTTGAAAAATAAGCGTCCGCTCTGTTCATCGCGTTCGCAGCTAAGTAAATGCTGAGCCGCTGGCGCCGTCATTTTTCAAGGTTCAAGTGAAGCGGGCACGTGGTTCCACGCTGGGGGGTTCACATCGGTCAGCGCAGCTTCCTCCGTTTATCACCTTGCCGCAGCTCGATTATCATGTGCTCGATTACGAAGGATAGCGGGAGTGCCTAGGGTCAACTTGAAAAATAAGCGTCCGCTCTGTTCGTCGCGTTCGCTGCTAAGTAAACACTGAGCCGCTGGCGCCGTCCTTTTCATGATTCAAGTGAAGTGGGTCACGTGGTTCCGCGCTGGGTTGTTCACACCGGTCAGCGCAGCTGCCTCCGTTTATCACCTTGCAGCAGCTCGATTATCATGGGCTCGATTACGAAGGATAGCGGGAGTGCCTCGGTCAAGTTGAAAAATAAGCGTCGGCTCTGTTCGTCGCATTCGCTGCTAAGTAAGCGCTGAGCCGCTGGCGCCGTCCTTTTCAAGATTCGAGTGAAGTGGGTCACGTGGTTCCGCACTGGGTTTTTCACATCGGTCAGCGCAACTGCCTCCGTTTATCGCCTTGCAGCAGCTCGATTATCATGTGCTCGATTACGAAGGATAGCGGGAGGGCCTGGGATCAAGTTAAAAAATACGCGTCTGCTCCGTTCGTCGCGTTCGCTGCTAAGTAAACGCTGAGCCGCTGGCGCCGTCCTTTTCAAGATTCAAATGAAGTGGGCCACGTGGTTCCGTGCTGGGTTGTTCACACCGGTTAGCGCAGCTGCCTCCGTTTATCACCTTGCAGCAGCTCGATTATCATGTGCTCGATTACGAAGGATAGCGGGAGTGCCTGGGAACGAGTTTAAAAATAAGCGTGTGCTCCGTTCGTAGCGTTCGCTGCTAAGTAAACGCTGAGCCGCTGGCGCCGTCCTTTTCAAGATTCAAGTGAAGTGGGCCACGTGGTTCCGCGCTGGGTAGTTCACATCGGTCAGCGCAGCTGCCTCCGTTTATCAACTTGCATCAGCTCGATTACCATGTTCTCGATTACGAAGGATAGCGGGAGTGCCTGGGAACAAGTTGAAAAATAAGCGTGCGCTCCGTCGCGTTCGCTGCTAAGTAAACGCTGAGCCGCTGGCGCCGTCCTTTTCAAGATTCAAGTGAAGTGGGCCACGTGGTTCCGCGCTGGGTAGTTTACATCGGTCAGCGCAGCTGCCTCCGTTTATCACCTTGCAGCAGCTCGATTATCATGTGCTCGATTACGAAGGATAGCGGGAGTGCCTGGGAACGAGTTGACAAATAAGCGTCCGCTCCGTTCGTAGCGTTCGCTGCTAAGTAAACGCTGAGCCGCTGGCGCCGTCCTTTTCAAGATTCAAGTGAAGTGGGCCACGTGGTTCCGCGCTGGGTAGTTCACATCGGTCAGCGCACCTGCCTCCGTTTATCACCTTGCAGCAGCTCGATTATCATGTGCTCGATTACGAAGGAAAGCGGGAGTGCCTGGGAACGAGTTGAAAAATAAGCGTCCGCTCCGTTCGTAGCGTTCGCTGCTAAGTAAACGCTGAGCCGCTGGCGCCGTCCTTTTCAAGATTCAAGTGAAGCGGGTCACGTGGTTCCGTGCTGGGCCTGCTGACACCGGTCAGCGCAGCTGCTTCCTTTGATCACCTTGCAGCAGCTCGATCATCATGTGCTCGATTACGAGGGATAGCGGTAGTGCCCGTGAACAAGTCGAAAAAGGAGCGGCTGCTCCGTTCGTCGCCTTCGCTGCCGTCATCATAAAGCTGCCAGAATGATCCACGGAATCCAGTCAGATATACATTTTCAACTATTAAATTAAGGTCTATGATATGGAATGCTTTTCTGAGATCAATGAATAGCGCCAGGATGACATTGTTACTGTCTATGGCTTTGTTCACATTCTCCACAAAATCTTCAAGTAATGTGGTGGCGCTTTTCCCATACCCCAAGCCATGCTGAGACTCAGAGAGCAGGTGGTGCTTGCTAAAAAATAGTCATCTGCTTATACACTACTTTCTCTAGGACGCATCCTAGACATGATGGAATGGCTATAAGTTTATTATTTAGACACTGTTGCCTGTCACCGCCTATATAAACAGGCCTGATTACCGATACCTTCATGTGACACGAGATTGTACCAGCACGCATGATTTCTGATAGTATGTACAATATCATAGCTTTAAGTTTATCATAATTGATCTTTAGGTATCTAACCCGAATTCCATCATATGCTGGTGGCCTTGTTAGAAATAGGTTAGTTAAAGCCTCCCTTACTTCTATGTCTGTTAGCTCAGTCATATGCTGAATGAATATTTGAAGGAGACCTATGCGCGCCTTCTGTTTATGGATATCACACGCTGTCGAAGAGATTCTGCTATATTGGCAAAATCATAATTGAATTCTTTGCTCAACTCTTGTAGTTTTCTACAGGGAAAGTTATTAGCGATTATTTCATTTATATCTCGATGTTTCTGCTTTCCACTGAGAGTTAACAATATTCGAAATTTTCCTTGCATCTCATTTACAGTAAATAAGTTGTTTTTTAATGTGAATATTTTTCGCTATCCGCGTCATAGCTGTTAGCTTATTCCTTGTTTGTCTGCATTCGTCTGTCTGCATTAGAGGGATCGTGTTTACACCTTTGCCATAAACGTTCCTTTAAGTTTTTTGTTTTTAATATATTGTTGTTTATCCAAGGTTTCTCTGCCTGCCTTATCTTCATAGCGACAAATTTTTCTGATACTCTGTAGATGACCTGAAACTGCTTAATTAGCTGAGCGTATGCTTGATTATGACTAAGATTCAGCAGCGAATCCCAGTCATAATTACTAATTTGGCGATAACTTACCTGATATCCAAAATAGAGCTTTTTAACATATACTTTTCAACACTACAGTCGTCACTACCAAGACCTGTGGAGGGTACATAGTAGTGATCTGCTAAGTTTTGTTTTATGATGCCAGAGTATGCTTCCATATCGACCATACGTGTATAAGTATTGTGACGACAGGGAGCCGTGAAGGTACACGTAGCTGAGGATCCGAGAATAAGGTCGGCTTGTAGTTCCGATCACAGAGTCCAGCACCAGTGCGCCGCTCGTGCCAACAACCGCTTCGTCGTCGTCGGCACCAAGCACGGCTGTCGCGCGGCGCTAGGCACGTGGCATTATTCCCCCTCCCACCCCCGTGAAAGGGAAACATAGTCTCGATGTCAAGGTGAGAAGATAAAAAAAAATAGGGGTGAGGTGAACTGTACAATACGTCAAGGTCTCACTTGCAGCATCAAGGTTAAGAAACGCGATGTTGACAAGTACAGCTTTAGGCGTACCACGAGCACAATTTCAGGTCGCTGACGCCGAACACTGACGTTCACACTCCCATTGGAACAACTTCGTAGTTAACACTGTTTAATCGGCGCAGGACTTTGTAGGGTCCGAAATACCGGTGTTGCAGTTTTCCACATATGCCTTTGTGGCGCACGGGCGTCCACACCCACACTTGGTCCCCTTGTCCGAAGTGGACTTCCCTGTGCCGAGGGTTACAATATCGAGCGTCAGTGGCATGCTGCACTGATGTGCAAGCGGGCCAGCTGGCGGTGAAATACTGCGCTACTTGATAGACAGAGACAAGGGGAAGACGACACACGAATTTTGCGCTTCATTCGTGTAACGTCTTCCACTTGTCTCTGTCTATCAAGTAGCGCAGTATTCCACAGTATGATCAACCAACTGGCCCCCGTGTTTGCATTGTTGCATTGCTAGCTGGCGGGCTTGCTCGGCAGTGTTCCGCGAAATGGGCGGCATCGGGTTCGACCGCTTCATCACCTAACGGGAGCATCGCGCCCAACATCATGCGGGCCTCCCTGCCATATACGGGACGGAATGGTGTAAACTGCGCGGTTTCCTGCAGCGCCGTATTGTAGGCGAGGGTGACATACGGCAGGATTTCGTCCCACATTTTATTTTCAATGTCGATGTACATTGAGATCATGTCCGCCAAAGTTTTGTTTAGTCGTTCCGTTAATCCATCTGTCTCAGGGTGATACGCTGTTGTTGTGCATTGCTCGGTATGGCTGAAAGTTAAGGTTTCCTGCAGTAGCCGAGCTGTAAATGCCTTTCCTCGGTCAGTAATGATGGTCGAAGGTGCACCATGTCTGAGCACAATGTCGTTCATGAAGAACCGAGCAACTTCACCGGCAGTACCTCGGGCAAGGGCCTTCGTTTCAGCGTAGCGTGTCAAGTAGTCTGTGGCGACTACGATCCACTTGCTCGAAGGGTGTGAGGGTGGTTCATTAGATTGTAACATACCGGACGGCTTGAGCGTGGGTTTTTTTCGCCGCTTGCATTGCCGGCAGGTCTGTACGTAACGTCTAACGCTGGGTGAAAGATGTGGCCAGTAATAGTTCTGCCGGACTCGGTTTAGGGTGCGTGTAAAGCCAAGATGCCATGAAGTTATTTCGTCGTGGCAGGCCAGGAGGATTTCGTGCTTTAGATCAGCCGGTATGACAAGCCGGTATGTTTTTGCACTCGAAGTAGAATTCTTTTTATAAAGAACCCCATTGCGGAGACAGTACGAAGACAGCCACCGAGCAAGATACGGGGTATTGTAGGATGCCCACCTTGACGATGGTCAATAATCAGTCGCAGCTCGTCGTCGGCACGCTGTTTGGAGGCGAGATCGGACGTAGTGACTGCTCCGAGGAAGCTATCGTCGTCGGTGGCATCTGACGAAGGAGGGCTGACGGGCGCGCGGGACAGGCTATCAGCATTGGTGTGCTTCCGGCCAGACTTATAAATAACATCGAAATCGAACTCCCGTAGGTGCAATGCCCAACGTGATAAGCAGCCACAAGGATCCTTTAAGTTTTGCAGCCAACACAACGAGTGATGGTCAGTGATGACACGAAACGGTTGGCCATAAAGGTACGGGCGGAACTTGGCAGCGGCCCATACTACAACCAAACATTCTTTTTCAGTGGTGGAATAGTTACACTCAGCACGGGGAAGTGCATGAAATGAATGAAAGTGCATTGATGCAGGAACGCACTAGTTTAGCTCCAAGAAATTCTTCCCTAGTGAAACCTGACATTGTCATCTCCAAACCGTAGCCTGTGAGAGCTGTTACGAAGTCAGATACACCATGTTTGCCTGTTGAAGAGGTATCAGTGTTAAAGTAACCAACTAGTATGACATTATTATGTTTGTTTAAACTCACCAATTGCATCTCGAGTACAATAATAAAGGCTTTCATATTTTTCCCAGGTGGTCTTCCCAGCTCATATCACGAACAATAAATTAGGCCTTCCAACTTTAAGGGTGATTACTTCGGCTTCACTAAAAAACATTGAAATTTTTCATGAAGCCAAGAATTCTTAACATAGATCACAACCCCTCCTCCCTTGCTGTCATCTCTACAGAGCGAACATTGTTTGAAACCTTCGATTCGATATAACTGCACCGTGTCACTGTCAACGTTCACCTCAGTAAAACAACATCTAAAAATAATATGGATTTATGCATACGCTCCATTAAAAGGCCCCAGTATTTTTTAAGCCTTCTGATGTTCACATGTATCAAGTGATGCAATTTTCTTCTGCTCCTTAATATTGTCGAGCCTTTGTGTTACGCATTGATCTAGTGTGTCAATTTCCTGCTTCATGTTATGAGTGATAGGGTCTCCTCTGATTAAAAACTATATGCGCTGCATGCTTCCTCATAAATATTTTCCCATTTTTCACCCACACATATTTGCACGACCTTTTGTTCGCTTCCTTCTCTTCTAGTCACAACAGGTTATTTGAGTAGGCTGTCATCAGCAGGTTATTTCAGTAGGCAGTCATGTTCTCGTTGTTGAAAGTATTGTCATCTCTTACGAATGTTTTCTTGCTAACGCATTCATGTCTTGTCTGTGTGCTCAAGGATCTAACCAGTAGGGGAGGTGTGTGGCCCGCTCAAGTTTTTGTTCTGTGTATGGTTTCCACATGTTCAGTCGTCGCATTAGCCTGTCCGAGCCTTCCCGCTAGCAACCGCAACTCCTCTTTCAGGTTTTCATTCCTGTTTCTGCAATGCCGTTGATCTCAATGTTTCTCCTATGGGATTATTCTTCTTGGGCCCCGGCGGGGGTGCCATTTGACCTTATTATGCTAATGGCCCTCCACTGTATTTGGCGCTCGAGAATGGCATGATACCATTGCGATCCTGACGCATGGCCAGCAAGGATCTATTTTCGGGAAAGCACGAATAGATAGATAGGTTTTATGCGCACAAAAAGACGACACAAAAAGGCAAGGGAGACAGGACGTTGCGCTCCGTCTTGTCTCCCTTGTCTTTTTGTGTCGTCTTTTTGTGCGCATAAAACCTATCTGAGTATGACCCAACTAGCCCCACAATGCATATTACATGAATAGATATATTGAAATTCAGAAACTTGTTCCTGAAGCTCCCGAGTGGCTCGGAAGATTGGAGCCATTAGTGACACTAAAAGAATTTTAACACGACGACACCACAACCCACCTGGCTGATTGTTGTATTAATTAATGCTCATTGTGCCCTGTAAGTGGTTTTGTGTTTTGTGCCGAAGTCGGGCAATAAAAAAAAGCCGGGGTGGCGCAGTGGTTACAGCGCTCGACTATTGTTCTCAAGAACGCGGGATCGAATCCCGGTCTCGGCGGCACCCTTTCGATGGAGGCGAAAAGCAAGGTGCCCGTAGGCTGTGCGATGTCAGTGCAGGTTAAAGAACCCCAAGTGGTCGAAATTTCCGGAGTCCTCCACTACGGCGTCTCTCATAACCTGAGTCGCTTTTGGATGTTAAACCCCACAAACCAAACCACACCAAACCGTTCTTCTAGATTTAGAATTGACGACTTCGGGCGACCTACCTCAGACTTTTCAGGCTGTTTCCAGCATTACAAAATATCGCTTATTAATTTCATTTTTGTTCTTTTGAAGAAGTTTCAACACGCTGTCATACTGCTCAGATATATGCTCCAAGGAAGTTTGCATTGTCTTCATTATCGTTCCCTGTTCCTCTAGATTTAACAGCACTTGAGCTTCAGTAGTCTTTTCTAATTTTTCTAGACGATTGAGTACATCCCAAACCTTTTCTGTCAGTGTCGTTATGCAAGTCACCACGTCTCTGATTGATGGCTTAGGCTCTTGATCCACCTCCCCAGCATCAGAGTGACTGCCTAGGTTTTGTCTTGTTGCCCTAGTAATGCCCGATATGCAAGTTGTGCACGTCCAGCATTCCAGCTCGTTCTTAGACATCTTTTTCAAAGCTGCCTTTGTCACACTCGAGCACTGACCAATGTGATACGAATTCTGACAGATCACACAGGTAATGTTATCTGACTTAAGAGTCCTCATGCATGCAAGACACACATCTTTATCGTTCATTTCAACTAAGCAGACTGCAGTCCGTCGTATCGCACAGAACAAAAAGAGACCAAAAATTAATGTGTTTCCCTCACCTAGAATGGCGAGACAGAAATCATCAGCGCTGCTCAGTCACTGCACACGCCCCTTCCGATGAGCAGCTCACTGTTAATCCTTTCATATAGTCGTTACTTCGCTGTCTTCTTAAAGCTGTCTGTTCCACCGCCGCATGCAGTGTCGAAACCCCTGATGCCGCTTGCAGGCTCAGGCAGCTGCAGGCACGTTTCTACCTCCTAGAATGGCAAGATCACCAGCGCTTCTCAATGTGAGCACAGCCATACTCTCAAGACGATGATGATAAATAGAAAGTACAAAGTTTTATTACTGAAGATATACTATTTCAAGAAAGCTCATGCACGGAACAGATGTTATAGCAATGCTAATAATCAAAGCATAGCTAGCAACGCTGAGAAAGCTTGATGTTCATTCTTTTGCCAGAAACATAAACACAAATCATATCCATGCTTACTAGCACGCAGAAGCACAAGCTTCTACAGTCGTCCCATTTTCTACAGGTATAATGAATATGATCTTTCCTGCGCGCAAAACAATGTTGCGGCCTAGTGTGGATAAGATACTCAAACTGGGCGGAAATATTCTAGAGGTGCACTTGAACCGCTACAGTGCGATGAGGCGAAAGCCATTATAGCGCGGTGAATCGCAGCCCTTCACTACGGCACCTCTATGTCCTCTTCTTTCACTCCGACCTTCCTCCCTTCCTTTACGGCGTGGTACATGTGTCCGCGGAGAATTGTGACAGATACTGCGCCTTTCTATCCCGTAAATGAATTTCAAACGCTGCTGATTCCTGCTGTACTAACGCCTCTGGTGCGGGCGGAGTCTGACTTTGGACTCCTTACCTTACGTACTAACGCCTCCTAGACACCTGGGTCTGCTTCTGTTTTCTGCGTCGTGTGGCGTTCGAGGAAGCGCCAAATGAAACGGCGCCTAGGTCGGAGGCCCGGCGAGGTAAGCTTCGTATGTGCATGAATAGATGAATAAGAACACTTATTCACAGCTTTCTGCCCGCAGACCAGGACCGCAAACCGCGCCCGAAAAATCATGTCCGCAGCAGTAGCGGATACCTGAAAAGTGGTAGAGGTTAATGAGTGGTGTCAATAGATAGAGGCTACTGTAGTGATGCTGCAGAAAAAATAAGTAGGCCAATAAGTTATTCAGGTAAATAATTAAAATAACTGGTTCACAGGAAATGAAAGGCGCTGTATTTGCTACACTTGTTCTGTGGACACCTGAATCGCGTACTAAGGTAAGGAAGGAAGGTGGGAGTGAAAGTGGAAAGAGAAAAAGGATGCCGTAGTGGATATGACGTCAAGGATGTGACATCACGCAATAGGAAGTACAGCCGAAAAAAGGGATTAGCGCGCACTTGGAAAGTACCAATGACTACAAGGGCTAAATAAGTGAATTTCTGTGAGATAGAGGATGTGACGTTACCTAACCGGAAGTAGAGCCAAAAAAGGGCATAAGTAAGGTTTGGCGCGCAATTTGAAGGTGCGAAAGACTAAAATGTTCAAAGAAGAAGTTAATTAAGCTGCTAAAAGCAACTAACAGCAGCATATGTGCTTTCGCATTACTCCAGTGTAGATTCTGCAGTGCTCCTTAATTTTCTCCACCGTAAATGGGGGCGCCTCACCTCTCAACCCCCTGCACACAGGCCTAGGGGACGGGTGCTAGAGCCTCTGCGACTGAAGGCTAATAATAATAATAATAATAATAATTGGTTCACAGGAAGCGAAAGGCGCAGTATCTGCCACACTTCTTTCTGTGGGCGCCTGAACTGTGCCTTACGGGAAGGGATGAAGGGGGAAGTGAAAGTGGAAAGAGGAGCCGTAGTGGAGAGCTACGGAGTAATTTTGGCTAGCTGGGGATCTTTAACGCGCTGAGACGCGCGTCTTTCTCTCCCTCTTTTTTGTTTCTTCTCTATTTTCTCTTCTGTCCGCATGAGGCAGCGGAGGTCGCCCAGCTACAGAACCAGTAGCAGGTCCGTGCATTTTATTTTCCTGCCCGCCGGGGTGGTGCAGTGGTAACACGCCCGACTACTGTGCCGGAGTTCCCGGGTTCTAACCCGATCGCGGCGGCTGCGTTTCGATGGAGGCGAAACGAAGTGGCGTCCGTGTGCTGTGCGATGTCAGCGCACGTTAAAGATCCCCAGGATGGTCGAAATTACTCCGTAGCCCTCCACTACGACTCCTCTTTCTCTCTTTCCACTTTCATTCTCACCTTCCTCCCTTCCCTTACGGCGCGGTTCAGGTGTCCACAGAGCAAGTGTGACAGATACTGCACCTTTCCTTTCCTGTGAACCAATTTAATTAATTTAATTCTTACAGCAACAACAGCAAAATCGCACCGCACACATGGCCAGGTCTCCGCTGATGCGGCTTGGGCAGGTAGGTCACCGCCGCTTGCGGCGGGGGCTAGCCTGCCACCGAATGCTTATCTGTTGTAGGCTGTCATTGCACCCGCCCCCGCTTCTGTGGTGGACGACGGCTGTTGTTGCGGCGCGCGTCTTTCTCTCCGTCTCTTCCTTTTCTTTCTTCTCTGTTTTCCCTTCCGTATGCACGAGGCAGCGGAGGAGGAGGAATCAACATTTATTAAGCCCGAAATAATTCGGTGGTGCATGCTTGCACCAGACGGGGTGGTTCCCTAGTTGCGGGACCCATATGTTTCCAGCAGCTCCTGGCCCCTGTCTGTCAGTGCGAGCTGGATCGATAGGGCGGGGCTGGACAACAAGGTCTCCCATCGCTCAGGTGACTCAACTACAGAGCCATGGCAGGGCCGTGCATCTTATTTTCCTTCTTCCTACAGCCACAACACGAACAACAACACCTCTTCGTTTCGCCTCCATTGAAACGCAGCCGCCGAGGACGGGATCCAAATCGGGTACTACGGTGCAGTAGTCGGGGGTCTTACCACTACCTCAGCCCGGCGGGGCATCGACTAAAGGTTAACAAAGAGATTTTGTCTCTGCGGCCTCGGCCCCCAGGCGGACGGCTTGTTGCTGACGAGGGGGTTCGTCGCTCCGCTGCAGAGCTTCCCAGTTCTCTCTGCTATTATCTTCCTCATCTCTAGGGGAGCCCACGCTTTCCCATATAATGTGGTCTAGGATACCCGTCTCCCCACATGCTTTAAAAAGACAATTTTCATGTTCCCGTGGCAGGACGTGAAAAGTTCATACTGGGTTGACAAAATTTCCAGCTTGCAGTCGTCACCATGCCGTCGCTTCTCTATTACTATATTATCCGGTGGTGGCTGTAGTTCTCTGTTTATTCTATAATTCTCAACTATTTCAGAATATATCTGTGCGGGTAATTTAGTGGTTCTGCAGTTACATGAATCGCCTGGTGGCGCCATAAGCTGTTTTGACAGTATATTGTGCGCCTCTTGTAGCATAGAAGCCGCATTGAACGAATAAACGTTCAATGGCATTTTATAATTAATTTATCGGAAAGGAAAGGCGCAGTGTCACTTGCCGTATCCCGCTATCATCCTCACGTTAGACAAGGGGAATTATGAAGAGCTTTTCAGGATGCTGGGTGTGGCCCAGTGTTAAAGCTCTAGTCGAGGGGATACAAAGAATGTAGGTTCGATTCCCGGTGGAGACAAGGCTTATTAATTTACCTTTAACTCTTCAACGCCTGTCACCTTCTGCTTACCGCGTCTGCCGACAGCTCCAGCTGACAACGATGAGAGCTTACGGGTTTTCGCCTTAAAAGAAGAACCACTCAAAAGGTTTGCAGTTGGACATTGCGCAGTTTTGTTGCAGAAGCAACACTATGCTAGTTGATGAGCCATTTCGCGGAGCCCCCAATGGGCCAAGCTGCGCATCGCGAGGAGCGAATGACATCACACGAAACACAGCTGAAGAGCCGCATCCGACTCCTCTGCTGCGCGGTTGACTCAGTAGTAATAAGTAATAAGTAATAATATTAGTAGTAGTAGTGTAATATAGCAGTAGTAGTATTATATAGTATAGTATAATAGTAGTGTATAGTAGTTTAGTAGTAGGAAAGTAGTGTAGTAGTAGTTGTAGTATAGCAGTATAGTAGTATTATAGTATAGTGTGGTAGTTGTAGTAGTAGTAGTAGTAGTAGTAGTAGTAGTAGTAGTAGTAGTAATAGGAGGAGGAGGAGAAGGAGGAGTGACGTCACACGATGCACAGATGTTGCGCCGGGGCCGCCGGTGACTCCTTGGCGCGGTGACTCAGGGGTGCCGCCGCCGCCGCAGATTTGGATGGCCATTGGCCACACCACAAAGAATTTTCGTTCAACATCGGCCATAATAAAGATCGGCTTTGACGGCAAGTCTGTTCACAGAAGCGAGGAGACACCTATTTCAGGCGGCTTTAGTAAACCTTTAGTAGCCAATCAATTTCAGAAATGTGTTTTTGTGGAATAAATAAATATACAGGAAGGGAAAGGCGCTGTATATCTCTCACTTGTTTCTGTGGGCACCTGACCGCACCACAAGAGAAGGGAGGAATGTGGGAGGAAAAGCGGAGAGAAAGCGAAGCCGTAGTGGAGGGCTACGGTTTAATTTCGACCGTCAGGCGATATTTGTGCACTTATATCGCACATCACACTGGCGCCTCTTCGTTTCGCCTCCATCGAAGCGCAGCCGCCGGTGGTTGGGTCCGAGCCCGGAAGCTCGGGTAGTAGGGCGTCTTAACGATTGCGCCACCGCGGTGGATCCGTAATGTTATGCATTCATTTGTCACTGCATTATGATCAATATAATGAAGAAAAACGTTATGCAACTGTCTCTTTATCAGCAATGTGTACTTACCACTAATAGGGTTTCCATTTGCTTTCAGTCTTTACCCTATCATACCTGGCATAATTATTAAACTAAGGAACGACGTGACATTATCCGGCTACCAAATACCGGCCAACGTAAGTTCACATTTATTTTTATTTGCAATACTTTCCTGTAAAATGTTACAAAACCATCACCTGCACAGCCACAGTGATTTAATCATTATGCAAGTAAAGCATTGTTGTTGTAGGACTATGAATTTATTTACAGGGAGACAGCTTATGTCAGCCTAAATCTAGTGGCGACACTCTAAGTCCCCAGGGGGATGGCGAAATAGGAAGGTGGGGAGGGGGTGGGTGGTGGTGAACTCATTTATTGCGCCCCAAAACAGGGGACCAGTCAAAGGACCGGTTGCGCTGACTTAGAGGAGGTCGGCGGGGATCCTTTGGGATGCCGCGGCCTCCACCGCGCGCTGGATAAGCCAGCGTTGGTCTGCTGGCTCGGAAGTACACAAGAGAGACTCCCACGTCTCTGGGGTGTTTGTGTTGTCTGTGTTGTAATGTGTACAAGTCCACACCATGTGTATGAGTGTGGCCGGAGTTGAGCAGTGTTTACACATGGGGGCTATCTCATGCGGAAAGATCCTGTTGTATAAGAGGGGGTGTGGGAAGCTGCCAGTTTGTAATTTGCGCCATTGGACGGCCTCGCGTCTTGTTAGATCGCGGTGTGCGGGAGGATATGTGCACCTTTGGAGTCGGTAGTGCTGGAGTATGTCCGTGTACGTGGTGAGCAGAGAAGCGCGTGTGATATTAGTGTCAGCGGAAGCAGGGTGGATGATCATACTCTCGGCTCGGCAGCTGAGATCTCGAGCGAGAGTGTGTGCCTGGGCGTTTCCGCTGAGCGACTCGTTGGCTGGAGCCCAAAGTAAGCAAGATGTGGAAGAGGGTGCTGTAGAACGTAGAATGTGTAATGTCTGGCAAGAGATACGGCCAGCATCGTAATTGCGAATAGCCTGTTGAGAGTCACTGATGACGACTTTGGTATTAAGGTCGGCTAGCGCTAGCGCAATGGCAACCTCCTCAGCTGCGGTGATTGTTTCTGTATTGCGAATGCTGCAGGCTGTGTACCAGCTGCGGTGAGGGGCGAGAGCTACCGCCACCATCGCTGGCCTCGATGGATGGTAAGAGGCGTCCGTATATGTGACGCCCGGACGTCCGCTGAAGCGTTTCTCGAATTGACGAGCCCGGTCGGCCCGTCTCTCGGCGGGGTGTTCCGGGTGCATCCGTTTGGGAATGGGAGGAATGCGGAGATTTAGGCGATATTCCGGTGTAAGTTCAGCGTAACTTGGGGCCGATCTCGGCGGGGAGATCCCAAATTGCTGCAGTCCGCTGGGCCAGCGTGTGTGAGTGAGAGCCGCTCATACTGGGCGGTAAAGGTTGCCTCGATCAGTTCACTCACGGTATTGGAGATTCCGAGAGCAATGAGCTTATGGGTAGCTGTGGACATGGGAAGGCCTATGGCCGTCTTGTATGCTTTTCGAAGTGACGCCTCTAGCCGTTCGCTTTCGGCACGAGTGAGACGTAAGTAGGGTCCAGAGTAGGTGATGCGGGAGCAGATGAAAGCTTGAACGCTTGAACGAGGCGCAGGGCGTTGGACTCTCGCGTGCCATGATGCTTGTTGGAGATTCGCTTAAGGAGGCGTCCGATCTGTACAACCGACTGGTCGATGCGTTGGATCGTGATGTTGTTGCTGCCGTTGGCCTGTAGATGCAAGCCCAAGATCCTGATGTTGTCTGTTCGAGGAATCGGTTTTCCTTGCACCTGGAGGTGGATGTCAGGAAGTATATTTGAAGGGCGTCGTCCCGTGGAAGGGATGATGATATACTCGGACCTTGTCGCCGAGCAAGTGAGGCCAACTGTACTTAGATAATCTCCAATCCGTTCGATCGCGGTCTGTAAAGTCTTTTCAATCTGGCTGTCACTGCCGCGCGTGATCCACAGTGTGAGGTGGTCAGCATAAATGCTGTGATGCAGGTGGGGGATGTCGACCAGTAGCTTCGGCAGGCCTATCAGTGCAACGTTAAAAAGCATCGGCGAGAGTACGGCGCCTTGCGGCGTGCCACGATTTCCCGGAGAGATGATGGAAGGATCTCCAGTGCCGGCTTTAGGTTACACTGTGCGGCTGGTGAGAAAGTTTCGAATGTACGCATACATGCGATGTCCAACACCGAGAGCTTGAAGTTGTTGAAGAATCGCTTCATGGAGGACGTTGTCGAATGCCTTGGCAACATCGAGGCCGACGATGACTTTCGTGTCTAGTGTACGTCGCATGACTACCTGATGATATAGAAGAAGCATAATGTCCAGGGCCGCTATATGAGGGCGGAAGCTGAACATTATGTCTGGTAGAAGATGGTTGTCTTCAAGGTATCGGGAGAGTCTGGTCTGGATAACGTGTTCCATCAGCTTCCCAATGCAGGACGTGAGAGAGATGGGACGGATGTTGGCCAAGGTTGGTGGTTTGCCCGGCTTGGGAATGAGGACTAGATTGGCGCATTTCCACTCTTTAGGGATGGTACCGCCGGACCAACATTCTTGAAAATAGTCGGTAAGAGCATGAATGGATGCGTCGTCTAGATTCCTAAGCATTTTATTTGAAATGCGGCCAGGGCCGGCCGCCGAAGTCGTCTTGAGGCGATTGAGTTCTGCTCGGACCTCCGAAAAGTGATTGGAGCATCTACACAGAGATTGTCCGCGCCCTGATAGAAGGGGAGGTTGGTTGTTGGTTCAGGGCGGATGTAAGTATTTATAACCTCTTTTTTGAGCTCGTTAGGCGTGCCAGGATACTGGTGGAAGATTCGCTCGAGCTGTTGGCGTGTCTGGAGCTTGCCGCCTGCTGGGTCGAGTAAATGTCGAAGGAGGTTCCGCGTCTTACGAGCGTTTGGGGTCTTGTTCATCTGGTCACATATGTTGTGCCAGCTCTGTCGAGTGAGTTCTATTGCATAGTTCTCGATATTCGTATGTGTGCGCGCCAGTCTACGCCGGATATTGCGGTCCCATTTCCGTGTGGCAAGTAGAGCTTCGAGCGACTTCGTGTGCTCCCACAGATGGGCGTAGGAGCGGTCGCAGTGTGGGATACTGTCCTCTAACTCGACTGTTTGAGTGGCGTCGGCCACTTGTTTGACAATTTCGGTTGTCCACGCCTTGATATCAGTAATCGCGGGAGGTTTGTCCTGCTGTTTCCTGTGCGTCCGGAAGGAGTCCCAGTCAATCACCTGATCCGGCCTCGTACATTGCCTGGTGGGCTCGTGTATTACGATTTCGAGTACGAAATGATCACGCCCAAGGTTTTCGTGAGTGTGACACCAAGTCGCTTTAACTCCGGAGGTCGTGAAAGGCAAGATCCGGCGTTGTGTCACGCTGTAGGCCCGTACGGTGTCTAGTGGGGTAGGACACGTCCGTCCATGATAAGGGTCAGCTGGTGCGTATGCCAGTCATTCCAAAAGCGTCGACCTTTAGCAGAGTCATAGTGGTATCCCCAAGCGCGGTGATGCGCATTAAAGTCACCGAGAATGAGGAGGGGTTGCCCCTACGCCAGCTGCGGGGCTTTGAGGAAAAGCGGACCGAAAATATCCTAATGAGCTCGGGGAGGGCTGTAGACATTAATTATAAACAGACTAGTACAAC
This sequence comes from Amblyomma maculatum, assembly GCF_055883805.1. NCBI lineage: Eukaryota > Metazoa > Arthropoda > Arachnida > Ixodida > Ixodidae > Amblyomma > Amblyomma maculatum. Next base: position 175,841,701 of record NC_139347.1, on the reverse strand, counting down.
GTTTACGCGAGGGTCGAGGTAATATTTCTAAGAAGACGTATTCGGGGAAAGTTGGATCTAAATTGTGCTGGAGGACAGTGAGATTACGTTTGACGAGAGTAGCTATTCGAGGTTTTACTCTTTCCGATAGGTATGTACTGTAACCGGCAATTTTCATGTTCTTGTCGCATTCCTGGAGAGCTATTAATTCGGGGCGATCACTCGCGGCGAGGAACTGCTGGAGGACCGGACGCTTACGCGCGAACCCACGGCGGTTCCACTGCCAGATGGTGGTGTTACCCGAGCTCCTCGCCATGATTAGGCTGGAATAGTTGTGGGGTTTGAACGGGTGTCGGCGCAGGGGCCGCGGGTACCACGGCAGCGAGGAGTTTCCCCTGTGCTTCCATAGCTTTGCTCAGCATCTCAAATTGTTGCGTGACTTGCGAGCCGATTGTGTGGAGTGAGCGTTCGATGTGTGCTTCTAAAGCCTTTATGCGAGGTTGACTTTGGTTGCAGCTTTCCTCAACTTTGGCAAAACGCGCCTGCCAACCCTCCGCGGGTGTGTCGGTGTCAAACGTTGCTTTGCGGTTTTGTGCGGATCGGTTGGGAGGAGCGATATCCATAGGTACTGATTCACATTATCCCTGCAGATGCGGGGGGACGGGGTGAGTGTGGCCGTTGGCTTTTCGAGAGCCTCTACTCTGAGTATAAGTTGTTGGATGACTGCTGTCGGTTCCATAATCGCTTTGTGTGTGTCTAGAGTAGTGGGAGTCCCTTCCTGCGTACTCACCGGTTCTTGACGTTCTCGTAGATCGGATAGAGATGGTGGTAGCCCAGGTGGCTGCTGCAAAGGATGAGGAGAGTCCCCTGTCTGCTGGACGACTGCAGGTGGTCCGGGATTGGTCAGGGAAGTCCCCTGAGGTTCCATCTGTGGAGCGGGAGACTTGAGCGGTGGAAAAGAGCTCGAGCGGTCTCGGAGCTGCCGCTGCTGGCTAGCGGAGCGTTGCCGGTCCCATCGGTTGGTGCGCTGGAGTGTGATCCGCTTAGCGGCCTCTTGGGTCTTGAGTTTCTCTTCCTCAGCATTTCGAATTTTCTCCCACTTCCTGCGCTTGACTTCGTAAGGAATCCTGAAGATTTACCTGCAGCGACTGTCGCCCGTGAGATGTTCTTTGCCGCACAGACGGCAGATTGGTTTGCACGCGTGGTCGTTGGTAGAATTGGATAGTCCGCAACCTCTGCAGTTGGTAGTTGTGCTTGCACAAACATCGGCTCGATGACCGAGCTCGCCACAGCGATAGCACACTTCGTACTTCCTGAATAAGTTGCATCTGTAGCGACTATTGCAAAAGTAGACCCAAGTAGGCACTTGGCGCTGAGCGAATGTGATGAGTACTGCGGTATGTTCTTGAGCCGCCGAAAGTCCACAATGGGTGGGTTACGGTTGTCTTGTAACTCTGCTTGGATTGTATTTCGATCCAGTCGGAGGTCGATGCCACGAATCACACCACGGCTCGAACTATCTGGAGCGCAGTAGACTGACATCTCATACGTCTTGTTGTCAACGGTGATCTCTTTGAGTTGCATCACCCGTTCAGCTCTTTCGACGACTGGGGTGCAGTACGCGAAAGTATTTTGGATCAGGTTAGCTTGTATTAGGTCTTCGTGACGAACAGCGTCCCTGGTGAAGCGAGCAGCAGTGCAAATCGCTTTCAGTAGTTGGTAGGTTGTAATCTTGGAGAGTAGCAGTTCGCCCTGTGGGCGTACAATTAGCTCGAGAGCATTGCTGGGTAAGCGAGGCTGGTTCGATGCTACAGATTTTTTGGCTAGTAAGCGTCCTCGCTGCCGAGGCGTGAGTTCAGCTTCCGTCTTCGCACGTAGCCCATTGTCGATTTGGGACGTTTGGTTAGGTCCCGCTTTGTCTCCAGGGAAATCTGGCACGGCAGGCCCTGATGTTCGCGCTTCTCGGAGCTTGTTTGCTTTAGTCAACCAATCACTGGCTGCTAATTGTTCTCGAGAAATTGGGATGCCTTCTACGGTGACCCTCATGGCGAACTACGGCGCGCGGGCACGGTCCACGGCGCAGCCCAGTTGGCGAACGCTGCTGCGACGCAGGTGGCGAACGCCACTGCGACGCAGAGCTACATATTCTTCGGCGCGGCGCAGTAGGCCTAGCGAGGCATCTGGCTTGGTTACGGGGAAAAGTTGACCTAAAATGTTCAAAACTCGTTTTACGTACTTCTGGTTGGTGTCCCTGGATTCCGCTCGTCTTCAGGAAACCGGTGATATCAACGGAAGCATTGTAGGGTCTCACCGTCTAGGGTAAAAACACGAAATCAGCGGAGCTCATGTGGAGTTCGTCCGTTGTCCTCTGCCGCCAGGTGGCCTCCCTAGGGGGTGGGCAATAAAATCCCTTGATCATTTGAAAGTAGCGACACTCTCCTCCGCGCAGCGCTTTCCTCCTCGATTCTCCTCGCGCGGCGGCGGCGAGCACTGCGCACGACACGCTTTTTCTCCTTGGCGCCCGAAGGCCGGCCGCAGCAGTGAGTGAAGCGCGAGCTTTTGGGCCAGGTCTGCGCTCCAGGAGTGCACAAAATGTTTGAAAAATTGCTAGAAAAGCATAGAAAATGCCGAAAGTGACGTTTATTATTTGATTGGTTTCTTCTTAGAACTGTTTGAATGGGGAATACTGATAAACAAAGCTTTCAGATGAGTTCTGCGCTGCAGACACTTTTTAAGTCGCATGATAAGGTGTTTTATTTTGTGCACCTAGTCTAGTACTGCCTCTGACTTTGTGTTTGTTTTTTCAGAGCGTAAAATCTGTCACCGCGGTAAAACTTCGGAAAACAATCCACGCTGGTGCTTTGACCTTCAAGATCAGAGGTCAAAGCAGGACTTAGTCTATTTCGCTACTGTCAAGCTGTCTAAGCATAGTATATGTCACGTGATCAACCATGAGATTGAATTATTGGTTAATTGTACATATATTCTGGTCAAAATTGATTGATATTTAGTAAATTGCTATTAAAATCTAAATTTTAGCTGCAACATCGAACCGTATCCCGTTGGAAAGCTTAGGCCAAGTGTAATGGCACTGCGCTAGTTAGCGATCCGCAATAATCTGCGGTAATTAGTCAATTTGTATAAAACCAAACTTTGAGCTGTTCCTTGCCGCTTCGAGGCAAGGAACAGGTTTGCCACGGCCGTCTTGATATGATGCTGATGGAGGAATTTAATTTTATGAGTACGCGGCTACTCACTGACTTCGCGTGCGGTTAAAAGACAGCAGGGTACACTAAGAGAAGTGGTGGGCCTTATTGCCGACACACTGAAATTCTGGGGCAAGCATGCTGGGCTATGTAAAAGAGCGTAATTTCATTGAACGCAAGAATCAAATAAAGAAACGGGGGTCACAAAAGTCTTCAACGTGCGGAAATGAGAAAGAATATAACTGTCAATTCAATAACTATCGCTATCCTATCTATCACTATATCTACTAATGCCGTCAAGTGACCTGTCATAACTGTCACTATTAGCAACGAACACTATCACCTCACTATTCGGGCCAATTACTATCATTTACTATTAATATCCGTAACAGTCACCATCATTAGCTATCACTATTCATAGCCATCACTATTTAATCTGATGCCGTCTCATGACCCATTGATATATTTCAATTTTCATTGACTTATGTTGTCAGTCATATCTCTATTACCTCATAATATCTGACGAGACAATTACACATTGACTTTTAACTCCTATACTTTCTTATTTTCTCATAAATGGAGGTGGGGGGAAAAGAGCAAGCCACAGAAATAACTGACTACTATCAGCGCGAGGTTCATGTCTGTCGAGGAGGCTTCCTTTGCTTAAGAACAGATCGGTGAGAGAAAATTGATGGAACTGCGTTGGGCCTCAGTTTTTTTTAGAGTTCGTGTAATATTGGCGGCTCATACCGGTCTTCAGTGAAATGTAGCTAGAACATAGAGCGATGAGTTAATCACTCAGGGTAGGTGAAAAAAAAATCTTCTTGCATACAATTGAAATGAGTAATATGTTACAGGGCTAAAAATTGTTGCTCGCAAAATGTTCCCCTATTTTTACCTCATAACTATATTCATTATTGATTGTTTAAGTTTCGTAAATACAGAAAATTGATGCAATGATTCCGGCTGATTTGACATCGATGGGAAAACGTTTCTCGCAGTAAATGAATACGCGGAGTCACGGTTTTAAAGCTCCAGCTTTCAAAGCGAAGGTAACCTGCCAACACCTAGTAGTCATGGTCAAAGTGAAGAGTGTGTGATCATGTGAACACCCCCTGCACATTGGCCGTATCCCTGATAAAACGAACGCATACTTTTTAACCCACGCGTGCGTCGAAGCATGGCAAGACACATTCAAGAATTGAAAAAAAAATGCCGTACGACCTAACTAGTGCAGATTACCCGCAATACCTCGGATTTACTTGCCAAAGAGTTTTTCAGGGCCAGCATTCATTGTTCCTGAGTAACCGACGCACACTACAGTAAAAGCTGGAAAGACTAGCTCCTCTACAAGCCCCAATTTTTTATTTTTAGTGAAGGAGGCCAGAGATTCTAGCATAATCGCGACAAATGCAATCGAGAGACTGTACTTTTCCAGTTATCACTGACAGCAAAAGCAGAATATAGATCCGTATTTCTGACTACAGAAGTGGACAGCGTGTGAAACGATGGAGCCTTGGAGCCTCGCAGAATATTCAGCATGCTGCAGAGGACAACCTTAGTTTTATACAATGAGCATGTTGCCGCCGCAAAAATATTGAGGAGCAAGCAGGAATAGAAAACGCAGCGTCAGGTGACGCGTTATTACGGGGAGTGAGAAAGGCGCATTACATCGCAAACAACCCTGTTTTTTCTAGGAATAAACTTCTTTCGACTAATCTTGTGAATCCATTGACTCTTGCGCAAGCCGTGCCATGCTTGCCTTGAGGTATCGTGAATACCGCATAACCATCTTCAAGGCCGCTTACTGGAGTTGTACGCGCAACAGCATGGCATAGAGCTCGCACGCTGCAATAAAAGCACAGCGCGCAATATTCGCTCGCCATGAATAAGAGAAAAATGTCGCGAAGGTAAAAGAAAACACAAGGAATATGCCGGACGTGCGTTGGTTTCCAAGGGCAACGGCGGGGAGACCAATCGTAGCTTAGGAAATCGGGCGGAGAGCCGGCCTTCAGCGAAGGGGCGCGCAAGGGGCGAGGAAGAGGCGAGGAGGTAGCGCGACGGCGGCAAAGTTCAATCGTTGGCGTAACTTTCAAAGTATCGAGGGGCTTTAGTGGGCAAACGTCCGCAAGAGTCCGAAGCACAAAAGTACAGCTACGAAGATCACAGGCTATAGAGGGTGTCCGCGGTACGCACGACACAAATGCAGTAACGTCCGGTAAGCCCAAGCCAAGTGCAGGGTCAGCTTTGAATGCGAGCACCGGTTTACGCGACGAACGCCCCAGCTCCGAGAGGAGCCAGAATAGTTTGGAAGGTCCGAGAATGAACTCGGGTACGACACCCTGGTTATGTGGCGTGAGGACTGCAGGGGACCGTAGTAGACTGTCGCTTCGTTGAAACCGGGCGGCAGTAGGAGGTGACTGTGGAGAAACCGCTGCCTTGTCAGCGGCACGGCGGATGGCACAGAGGAGACCGTCCGGGGACGACGCACCGAGGCCCGTGAGCAAGCAGCCCGCGAGAAGCGGTCTCTTCGGAGAATCCAGGAGGCAGCAGAAGGGACCGCTGAGATACCTCTGAGTTGGCAAAGGGGTGGCGGGTGTCGCTGGAGGAGCGACCGGAAAGGCGGCGCATCGAGGATCGTGAGCACAACGGTCACGTGGGCTGCTGGCGAAGTAGTGGGGAGGACCGCAGGAGGAGTGGCAGCAGACGCGGGTGGGTCAGGGCCCACGAACGCAAACTGGCAGAGGCCAGGAGGACTGAGCCCACGAAGGAGCTGCAGTGGGCCGCCGCAGTAGCCACGAGTCCGGTCCAACCCGGGGGCATGCCACAAACATGGAGGCAAAGAGGGGTGTGCCGCAGAAAAAACCAGGCCTCCGGTACAACACTGGATCAACGCCGCGAAAGTGGTGGCGGCAAGGGCGTGCTGTGAGGGTCCGGAAATCATCTCATCCATTGGAGCACTGGGGCAAGACTCGCACGCTAAAGCGACAAGGGGCGTGAAGGACGTCGCAGGAGCGGCCACCGCAGTGACAGGAGTGCTGGCAGAAGCCAGCGAGCTGGGGCCAGGATGGTCCGGAGACTGCACCACAGGAGACTGGAGCGCGACAGGACCATGCCTCTTAAGGGGGCGAGCAGGACGCGCAAACGCAGGAGGGAGGATGCAGGCCAACGAGTGCATGGCGAGAGGGGGAGCGCACGTGCTCGCCGGAGTGAGTGAGTGAACTTTATTAACTGCTCGGGGATCTTTTTCTTTGCCTCTTCAGCCGAGGCTGACGAGCGGTTGGCGCCCGCAGTCCAGGGCACCACTGGCTTTCGCCAGTTTGCGAGCTCTTGTGACCAGGTAGAAATGCGCCTACGGGTCAGAGCTGGCCAGCAAAGCCTCCCACTGTCTTTCATTCGGGTTTTCAATTTTTTGTATATGATGTGAGCTGCATTCCCATGTTATGTGGTACAGGGTAGGGGTCTTCCCGCACCACGGGCACTGGTCTCTGAATGTCGTGGGATGCATCATGTGTAATATGTGTAAATTAATGAAGGTGCCCGTCTGTAGCCGCCTCAGATCTATGGCCTCCTCGTTGCTGAGCTTTTTATGCTGCTCCGGATATACTTTCCGCAAGCCTCTGTAGTGTTGTAGTATTGTGGTATAGTCATGGTCAAGCAGAATCAGGTCCTCTGGCGCAAGACTTTTGGGCGCACGGTAGGTTGCATGTGCTTGGGCTACCCAGTCTGCGTACAAATTCCCCGTGATCCCTGCATTCCCCGGAATCCACACTAGTATTTGAGTGTATTGTTTTGTTGGCTCGCTTGTGGAAGTAAGGATTTGGTGCACTACCTGAGATAATTTACCCCGTTGAAAATTTCTGCACGCGGATTGAGAGTCCGACAGTATCGTCAGACTCTCTCCCGTTTCTCTTCCTTGCCTAATGGCCAGTGCGATAGCCACTTCCTCTGCCTCCGTGACCGTAAAGTTTTGGATCGAGGCGCTAACTACTTCCCGGCCTTTGCAGTCTGTGACCGTGGCTATCGCCCTCTTTGCGTTGGTTTCGTATAAGGCGGCGTCGGTGAACCTTGACGTGTCTTGTTGGCCATTGGTTTCTCATAATACTCTGCCCTTGCCTGCCTCCTTCCCGGGTGTAGACGGGGGTCCATGTTTCTTGATATGGGCCGAACTCGGTACCAATTTCTGACTTCCCGCGATACCTCTGTTGTCTTGTTAAAAGCCTGTAGGTGTGTGCTATATCCCAGTTTTTCCAACACCCGTCTTCCCGTCTTCGTTTGTAGAAGTCTGCTTAGCTGTGACTTGATTTGGGCTTCTGCTAATTCTTGTATTTTATTGTGTAGACCCATAGCTGCTAGCTTGTGGTTTGGTGTGTTCTCGGGGAGCTTGAGTGCGGTCTTGATCGCCATTTTGATGATGGCGTCCGCTCTGTCGTCCTCTCCTTTGGTCATATTGAAGTAGGGTAGAGCATACTCTACTCTGCTAATAACGATGCTCACCGGAGCGAGCGCCGCCCACACCCGCTCTCGCCGAGCGCTGAGAGGCGAAGACTATTTCTTCTCTTCGACTTCTCTTCGACTTCTATTTGTTGTGTTTTCGCTTGCTGTCAGCATAAGATACGGGGTTGCATATCTTAACCTACAGATGATATAAGGTCATAAGCCAGTACTAATCTAAGTAGGCTGTTTTCTTTGAGTACCCTGCTCTTGAGAGATGCCCTTCTGTCGAGACCCATAACGTTACAGCATAGGTTTCTAGCTTGCCTATTAGAAACCCGTTTCTGCCGTCTACCTGATTGATGAGTCAAAGGATGCTAACTGATTAACCTGGTGCACTTTTTGACAATCCACTGTTATTTCTAAGCTTGGCTTCTCGTTTTGGTTCGTGTAGAATAGTAGGTCCGATTTTTGCGGTGAATGCTTACGGGCTACATTTTCGGCGTACTCTGTGACCGTACTAGCCGCGTGCTGGAGCTCCTCCTGTATTTCTGCGTCCAAGCCTGAGCTCAGCCATATGTTGATATCGTCTGCGCAGAGGCTAAACTTGATACTTGTTATTAATTTGAGCAGGGGCGGGAGGTTAATCATATCTATGTTGCAAAGCAATAGGGAGAGCACCGAACCTTGTGGCTGCTGAACTACTGAGTCTACGTCAGCGACAAAGGCAACAACTTTTAGGCGTCTGGTTTGAAGAAACCATGTTGTGGAACACACATGTTAGCAAGCTGGCGATAGAATTAAGCAAAACTGTTGGCTGTCTCTATAAGCTGAGAGAATTACTTCCAGTGAGGCTCAAAAAAGCAATATATTTTGCTAATTGCTACTCTCGTCTTTCATATTGCATTTTAGTTTGGGGAGTTACAGCCATCCATAATTATAAACTCGAGCGGCTACAAAAAAAGGTGCTACGAATTCTTGACAACTTTTATGGAAACCTTAGCCAGCTATCTACTGATCCCTTGTTTACTAAACATAGTATACTTATACTTATATGATTACAAACTGTCTCTCTATATGCATAAACGCAACCTTCCGAATGATACGCACCGTCCCTTGCATGCTTACAGCTTACGCAGGGAACTAACGCCAGTGCCACATACACGAACAAATTATGGCCGGGCCACTCTTGACTACCGCATACCATCACTTTATAATAAACTTAAAGCCCGCATTGACTTTACTGCCCCGCTTAACACATTTAGACACGAATTAACAAATTTTATGATGAGGCAATGAATAAATACGGCGATGTTCATATTGATAAAAACTATAGTCGACGACGAAGCGGAGACAATCAGTGGCTAGTTGACGTAGACGATGAAGTGGTTGCTAGTTGGCGTAGACGACGAAGTTGATTGCCTTTAACCGCGCTCAGACAGCTGCTCGGACCGCTCTCGGACTTCGGCAGTCTTCTAGGCTCAGGGCGTTGCCTGGACGTTTGGCTCAATACCCGTTACCGTCTGGTGGAGGTGTGGGGTACGTTTTCCCACGTTTACACACTTCACGACGGATCTGACTCCGGTCCGCCAGTGACTCAGCTGCCGCCTCCGCGGACAGTCGCTTGAGGTTGGGCCCCTTTCCACCCCTACGAGGATCACGCAGCCGCAACTCTCGAGCCACCTCGACATGGCCACTGATCCCAGGCGCTCAGCTCCGATCCTTTGCCACCCGCCGCGAACACCACCATCTTTTCACGGCGACGTCTTCGAAGTCGCTGAGGATTAGCTGGCTACCTTCGAGCGAGTGGCTCGGTACAACGGCTGGAGTGACGAGTGAAAGCTCAATAATGTTTACTTCGCCCTAGAAGAGTCTGCGCGTACGTGGTTCGAAAACCACGAGGGCGCCCTTACCACCTGGCAAGCATTTGACATGAACTTCTGACCACCTTCCCCAACGCCGATCGCCGCGAGAAAGCTGAAGCTGCACTTCAGTCCAGAAACCAGCGGCCAAATGAAAGTGTACGCATGTTCTGTGAAGACATGACCCGTCTTTTCCAGCCGCAGGCCCCAATATGAAAGAGGAGACGATGCTTCGCCACCTCATGCGTGGAGTTAAGCAGGAGCTGTTTGCGGGCATCGTTCGCAGTCCACCGCGTAACGTTGCTGAATCCCTCGCGGAAGCAACGACCATGGAAACGACGCTCCAACAACGGGCCCGGCAGTACAACCGAGATGTCAGCAGCCTGGCCCCAGATGTTTTTTTTGTCGTGCCATGGAGGCGGTGCGGACGCATTATGCGACCTCATTCGGTCGGTTGTTCGAGAGGAACTCCAACGTTTCCGTCTGTCTCAGAGTGCGCCAGTGACCTCACTGACCGAAGTCGTCAGAGATGAAGTACGCCAGGCTGTTCGTGAATTCCCGGTCACCAACGTACTGCAGCGCGGCGATGAAATGCCCACGCACACATCCGTTGTTCCTCAGGCAGCTGCCTACGATCCAGTCGCTACCATGCCTCCACGGGTCGACGACAAACGAACGTACGCGTTCGTCGCACGTCAAACAGCTGCCTGTGGTCCTATTGACCCGACACCGGTGGTTAGTCACATCAGTCCGCATGACGTATCGGCTCAAGCTTTGGTGCCTGTTACACGCCCTCGCAAGTCGGACGTGTGGCGTACGCGGGACCGCAGGCCAATCTGCTACCACTGCGGGGAGGCCGGCCACCTTTACCGTGCGTGCCCGTATCGCCGAGTGGGACTTCGCGGCTTCGCACCCGATGCGCCCGGTCCACGAAACGGCGAACGGGTGCTCGAAATAGAAGCTCATCTGTCGGCCAGTAAGAGACCTGGGAGATACAGGTGCATGACTCAGGATCGTCATCTCCGCTGCGGTACCGTTCCCCGAGCCCTCGCAGAGACCCCAGCAATACTGAGCGGCGTTCTCAAAGTCCACACCGGGAAATCTAATTCCAACAGTCTCCGGAGGCAGGGTCGCTGCTGTCGGAAAAATTGAAGATCCTCCGCCGCCGATACACCGATACGCTGATTCCTCACAGGGGCAGGGTAGCGACAGCATCCGACGGGCTACTTCTGATTTGTGCGTGACATTTGACGGAGCTAACACGATCGCGTTACTTGACACTGGTGCAGACTATTCACTGATGAGCCACGCCCTCGCCCAGGAATTGAGCAAAGTTGAGACGCCATGGTTGGGCCCTAGCATTCGCACGGCTGGAGGTCACCTCATTAGCTCGGCCGGAAGGTGCACAGCCCGAATTGGCATCCGCGGTTTCGTCTACGTTGGGGAATTCGTTGTCTTGCGCGAATGTTCGAGAGATTTCATTCTGGGGCTCGAATTTCTGCAGGCAAACGGTGCTGTCATCGACCTACACGAGGCACGAGTCACATTCTCGACCAAACGGGCAGTGGCACGCTTAGACACCCGCGATCCCTGTAGCCATGCTCTGCGTATTGTGGAGGATCATGTCACGGTGCCACCACGGTGAAGTGTCGTAATGCGCGTGCAGAATGACCTATTTCATGACTTTGAGGGCATGGCGGAGGGTCATATCCCGCTGCTGCTTGAGAGGGGTCTCGTTGTTGCCCGAGACCTCGACCACATACGGGATGGCTGCACTACCGTTCTGCTCACCAATTTTTCAAACGAATTCCAGCACCTCGTCAAAGAGACGGTAATCTCCTTCCTCCAAGACGTCGCGGAGTGTCCACATTTGTGCACCGTGGAAGGAGCCCTTCAAGACGACACTGGACCTCGTCACGTTCTGCCACCTGCCGAAATAAACACCGAGTTATCGCCGGCTCAGAAGGATCTTCTTTCAGCTGTCTTGGCAGATTTTGCAGACTGCTTCGCAACGTCTTCCAAAGTGGGCCGAACTCCGGTCGCCAAGCACCGTATAATAACAGACGAGACCACGCGCCCCGTATGCCAACGCCCATACCGCGTTTCTCCAACGGAACGAGCAGCGATTCAGAGACAGGTCACCGAAATGCTTTCCGACGATGTCATTCAGCCGTCTACAAGCCCGTGGGCTTCGCCGGTTGTTCTCGTCAGAAAGAAGGACAATACTCTGCGGTTCTGTGTCGATTACAGAAAACTTAATCTCGTCACTAAAAAGGACGCTTACCCACTTCCCCGCATAGACGACGCACTCGATCGACTGCGACATGCACGATACTTCTCGTCGCTACACCTAAAAAGTGGGTTCTGGCAAATAGAAGTGGATGAGAGAGACCGGGAGATGACGGCTTTCGTGACACCCGATGGCTTGTATGAGTTTAAGGTGCTACCGTTCGGCCTATGTTCGGCACCGGCCACGTTCCAACGCATGATGGACCCCGTTTTGTCACGTTTGAAGTGGCAGTCGTGTTTCGTTTACCTGGACGATGCCGTCATATTTTCGACCACCTTCGACCAACACCTAGAAAGGTTACGCCTTGTGTTAAAAGCTCTCCGAGACGCCAATCTGACAATCAAACCGGAGAAATGTCACTTCGGCTTTGAGGAACTTCGCTTCCTTGGTCACGTGGTCAGCGCAAAAGGTGTTCGCCCGGACCCTGAAAAGACAGCTGCCGTTTCTGGTTTTCCGCACCCTACTGACAAGAAAGCGGTTCGACTGTTCTTAGGTTTGTGCTCCTATTACAGGCGCTTTGTACGAGACTTTTCGCACATCGCGGAACCGCTAACCACACTGACTCGAGGTGACACGCCGTTCCTGGGGGGAAGTGAACAAGAGGCCGCTTTTCTTGAGCTTCGCAGCCGCCTACAGAATCCTCCGATACTAGGTCATTTAGACGAAAACGCCGCAACTGACGTTCACACTGATGCCAGCAACGTTGGGGTTGGTGCAGTACTAATTCAGTGGCAAGACGGTGCAGAACGGGTCATCGCTTACAGGAGCCGAACACATACCCGCTCCGAAACCAACTATTCAACAACTGAGAAAGAATGTCTGGCGGTAATATGGGCCCTCACCAAGTTCCGACCATACCTCTACGGCCGACCTTTCCGCGTCATAAGCGACCACCATTCATTATGCTGGCTCGCGAGTTTCAGACCCCTAAGGACGATTGGCTAGATGGAGCCTTAGATTACAAGAGTATGACGTAACAGTCGTATACAAATCAGGACGGAAGCATCAGGATGCTGACTGCCTGTCGCGCTCGCCCATCGCCATATGTCCAGAAGAAACGGCCGATGATTTTCCCTTTCTGGGGGCTATTAGTACAACCCAAATGGCGCAGCTGCAGAGAATGGACCCAAAGTTAGCGTCACTCGTCGACTATCTGCAGGGCGTCGACGCCCGTATTCCCCCTGTTTTTCATCGTGGGAATCAAACGTTCACTCTGCGTGGTAACGTGCTCTACAAACGAAATTTCGCTAACAGTGAAGAGTCGTTTCTCCTTGATGTGCCCACCGAGTTGCGCCGAGATATACTGAGTGAGGTTTCCTTGTCAATAAGTATGTAGCAGGTAATATAGATGAATTCTATAGTATTAATGAGAGGGTTGCAGGCATCGTAATTAGGCTTAATAAGCGGTATAAACTGAAGGTTGTGCAGGCCTATGCACCTACATGTGGTTATGATGACCAGGCAGCTGAAAGCTTCTATGAAGATGTAGAATCGGCAATACGAAAAGTAAAGACGCAGTATACTGTACTAATGGGCGACTTCAATGCCAAGGTAGGGAAAAAACAGGCAGGAGACAAGGCAGTAGGTGACTATGGCATTGGTTCTAGGAATAGCAGGGGGGAGTTACTAGTTGAGTTTGCAGAGCGCAATAACTTACGAATCATGAATACCTTCTTCAGCAAACGGAAGAACCGGAAATGGACATGGAAAAGTCCTAACAGAGAGACTAAAAATGAAATCGACTTCATAATGTGTGCAACCCCCGCAATTGTGCAGAATGTAGAGGTAATCGGGAAAGTGCAATGCAGTGACCACAGGATGGTGAGGTCCCGAATTAGCCTAAATCTGAAGAAGGAACGCAACAAATTAGTAAGAAACCCATCAACGAATTAGCGGTGAGGGGGAGGGCAGAAGAGTTCAGGATCTCGCTACAGAATAGGTATTCAGCTCTAACTGAGCATGGCGAAATTACCCTAGAGGCAAGGAACAATAATTTCAGAGATATCATTACTGAGTGCGCGGTAGAAGTAGGCGGTAGGATAGTTAGAGAGAATACCGGTAAGCTGTCTAAGGAGACGAAAGATTTGATTAAGAAACGCTAGAGTATGAAAGCTTCTAATCCAACAGACCAAATTGAATTGGCCGAGATATCAAAGCTAATCAATAAGCGCAAGGTGACCGATATAAGGAAGTATAACATGGAGAAAATTGAGCATGCTGTAAAGAACGGGGGAAGCCTTAAAGCGGTAAAGAAGAAATTGGGCATAGGCAAAAACCAGATGTATGCGATAAGGGACAAAGCAGGCAACGTCATCACTAATAGGGACAAGATAGTCAAAATAGCCGAGGAGTTCTATACAGATCTCTACAGTAGCCAAAGTAGTCAGGACCGTAATGAGATTGGCGGTAGGGAAAAACAGTCAGATGTTCCACCAGTGACGAAGGACGAGGTCAAGAAAGCACTAGAAACTATGAAAAGGGGGAAATCAGCTGGAGAGGATCAGATAACGACAGATTTTCTGAAGGACGGGGGGATATTGTGCTAGAGAAACTGGCCACCCTGTATACGCAGTGCCTGGTGTCATCGACGGTACCGGAGCCATGGAAGAATGTAAACATTATCTTCATTCACAAGAAAGGGGACTCTAAGGACCTTAAAAATTACAGACCAATCAGCTTACTGTCTGTTACGTATAAGGTATTTACTAAGGTAATCGCTAATAGAATCAGGACAACCTTAGACTGCAATCAAGCAAAAGATCAAGCAGGGTTTCGGAAACGGTACTCTACTATCGATCATATCCATACTATCAATCAGGTGATAGAAAAATGCTCGGAATATAACCAGCCCTTATACATAGCATTCATTGATTACGAAAAAGCTTTTGACTCAGTTGAAACCTCGGCGGTGATGCAGGCATTGCGAAATCAGGGGGTAGACGAGCCGTACGTGAAAGTGCTGGAAGATATATATAGTGGCTGCACAGCAACCATAGTTCTGCATAAAGAAAGTAACAAAATTCCCATAAAGAAAGGTGTTAGGCAAGGAGACACAATCTCCCCAGTACTATTCACAACTTGTTTAGAGGAAGTATTCAGAGACTTGGAATGGGAGCAGTTAGCGACAAGGGTAGATGGAGAATACCTCAGTAATCTGCGATTGGCTGATGACATTGCCTTGCTAAGCAACTAGGTGGATGAACTGCAAATAATGATTGATGACCTAGACAGAAAAAGTAGAAAGGAAGGCTTGAAAATCAATATGCAGAAGACTAAGGTAATGTTTAACAGCCTCGGGAAGGAACAGCAGTTTACATTAGGTGGCGAAATACTGGAAGTAGTAGGCGAATATGTCTACTTAGGACAGGTAGTAACCGCAGATCCGGACCATGAAAAGGAAGTAATAAGAAGAATAAGATTGGGATGGAGCGCTTTTGGCAAGCACTCGCAGATTATGACTAGCAGCTTACCGGTATCGCTCAAGAGGAAAGTATACAACAGTTGCATCTTGCCTGTACTCACCTATGGGGCTGAAACGTGGAGGCTAACCAAGAGAGTTCTACTTAAGTTGAGGACAACCCAGAGGGCTATGGAACGAAGAATGGTAGGGGTAACATTAAGAGATAGGAAGCGTGCAGAGTGGGCCAGAGAAATAACTCAAGTTACCGACATTCTAGTGGAAATTAAGAAGAAGAAATGGACATGGGCAGGACATGTAGTGCGAAGAGAGGATAACCGATGGTCGCTGAGGGTAACAAACTGGATTCCAAGGGAAGGAAAGCGTAGCAAGGGGCGGCAGAAAGTTAGGTGGGCGGATGAGATTAAGAAGTTCGCAAGGGTCAAGTGGATGCAGCTAGCACAGAACCGGGTTAAGTGGAGAAATATGGGAGAGGCCTTCGCCCTGCAGTGGGTATAATCAGGCTGATGATGATGATGATGATGATGATGATGATGATACTGAGTGCCTGTCATGATGAACCCACCGCCGGCCACCTGGGGGTGAGCCGTACACTTGCACGAATTCGTCAAAAGTATTACTGGCCCAGGTTACTCCCATCGGTGCGGGCTTATTTACGCTCATGTCGTAACTGCCAACATCGCAAGTCTCCGCCATTGAAACCCGCTGGATTTCTTCAGCCTATTGCTCCGCCGAAGACCCCTTTCCATCAAGTGGGCATGGATCTTCTCGGTCTTTTTCCGAAGTCCTCGTCTGGCAACCGTTGGGTAGTCGTCGCGACAGACTACCTAACACGGTACGCAGAGACCGCGTCTTTTGTTAAAGGTTCTGCAGCCGAAGTTGCTCAATTTTTCGTTCATAACATTGTCCTACGTCATGGCGCCCCCGACGTGGTAATTACTGACCATGGAACAGCTTTTATGGCTCGACTAATCCGGTTGGTCACGACTCTGACTCACTCTAGCCATCGACTTGGGACAGCGTATCACCCTCAGACCAACGGGCTGGTGGAGCGCCTCAATCGCACCCTCGCCGACATGATTTATATGTATGTGGACGCAGAACATCGCACCTGGGATGCGAGTTTGCCCTATATAACTTTCGCGTACAATACCGTCACTCAAGAGACGACGCTACTGACCCCGTTCATACTTGTCTTCGGTAGCCAAGTGAGCACACCGTTGGATGCCATGATGCCAGTCAGTCCTTTTTGCAGCTCTGACGCCGAACTTGACGCCAACATCTTTGTTCAGCGTGCTGAGGAAGCGCGGCAACTAGCACGCCTCAGAATCCACCGACAACAGGCGAATGACGCTTCTCGGTACAACCTCAGCCGAAGAATCGTCATTTACGAGCCGGGCGACCTCGTCTGGGTTTGGACACCTGTTTGTCATCGCGGCCTATCTGAAAAATTACTGCGCGATACTTCGGCCCTTACGAGATTGTTCGCCGTATCAGTGAAGTCACCTACGCCGTCGTTCCCGTAGCTTCAGCTCCATCCCGAAGGCCACAGCGTCCTGAAGTCGTCCACGTGGTTCGGCTGAAGCCCTATCATGATCGTACGTGACTGAACTTTTAGTCAACGCCGCTGGGTCCTTGTGACACTTTAGTGCACCCTTTCGCTGACTTCCTCCTAGTAGCACTGCTCCGCATCGAGTCGATGCTACAGAGGAGGGGGGCAGTGATACAAACTATAGTCGATGACGAAGCGGAGACAATCAGTGGCTAGTGGACGTAGACGATGAAGTGGTTGCTAGTTGGCGTAGACGACGAAGTTGGTTGCCTCGAACCGCGCTCAGACCGCTGCACTCACCATGATCTTCTCACTAAAGACGCAGCCCTTCAGTCAGCATAAGACGTAACCTCTGATTACGGATCTTCCATTGGCCTTCAACTTTGTGTGTGTAAAACTTCGTACACGTCAGTCGCCAAAGCTGGAGACGCCGTAAACTTACCTCAAATCCAATTTGTGTCTCTCTATCAGGCACCCCAATACAAGAAAGTTCAAGCTTGTACATTCTGGGCTTAACAATTCACCAATCAAGATCAGCGATTGCTTGTCTTTCTCAGGCAAAAAAGCAAGCACTTCAAACTATGAGTTTAATAAGAATTGCACCTAAAACGGGTGGCGCTGGCTCGTCTGTTGCACGCCATTTAGTGAGGGCGGTTCTGCAGCCCGTATTGCTTATCAAGCCAAGCTCCAGCATCTTACAAGAGCACAATGAGATCACCTTGAAGCCGTAAATCGAGCAGCTATGAGGACCATAACATGCCTTCCACGACTCACAGCGGTCGTAGCGTTTAAGGAGAATGCGCAGCTCAACACCATCGATGAACGGGTGCAGCAGCGCCGTGATGCTCGCAGACTCAAGGCCACTTTGTCACATTCCACGCAAGCACTATGGGCGTATGCATCGCCACACATTATTCTTCAGCCACCTGAGCTAGTTTTCCCTCCTGGAAATTTGTACACTTAGGAGACAACAAGCCAACTGATATCCGCAGACCAACGTCTGCCAACTCGGCATCGTTGCTTCGCCAGAAAGTTGAAGAGCAAGATACTCACCTGCCGCAAGATTCCATAGTAGTGCACGTGGATGGAAGCCTGCAAGGCTGTGAAGCCAAAACAGCAATCTACAGTCCACGGAGACCTAGCCTGAATCACACCACTACGTTTCAGCTTTCGGAACCACTTACATCATTCTGCGCTGAGTTCGTGGCAGTTCAGGAGGCACTTTGCTCCGTGGCTTTCATTACCATGCTTTCTACAGCCCACGTTGTCATCCGCACTGACGCACTTCAAGCAGTACGTCCGCACCGACGTGTCAGCCACTGCCCTAAATTTTGCCAAGACATCCACCAGCTTGCGGCACGCGTCCCACAGTCAATATGCATTGAGTGGGTCCCATGGGATCTGCTGCCTTCCCCAAGTCAAGCTGATTTATTAACCCGCCTCGTGAACCAAGAGGTATCAATACCACGGAACCTCGAAGTGGACGACACTACACTCCTTTTGTCAAGAAAGGAACACCTCCAGCGCCGCACACATGCAAGTATCCCTCCGTGTGTGATATCTCTTCCCAGCTGTCTCATCCGTGCAGATGAGGTTGCGCTTAGGAGGAGGCGGTTCGGTGTTGCCCTTACACCAGCTGTCACTAGGACGCGGTCATACTTCCAACACTTATATCCCCCGCCCAGGGTGCCCGATCTGTAAAAACGAAGATGTTGAGGCCGACCTCCACCACTTGCTTTGGGACTGCCCAGTACTCAAACCAACACGAACCCGGAACCTGAGCATAGGTGGCCTTTCAGCAACGAATCCTGCCTCATATGTCACTTGGACGCAGGGACATTATCGCTCACTTCTGGACTTCATAAAATCAGCCAGACTTTTTCCATTCATTTAATCATTTATTTATCCTTCATCTCATGCAGTATTGATGGCCTGATGCAATACTTATCGTTTAAAAAAGAAAGATGCGGCTCAGTGCCACTTGTCATCGCAGAACAACAGCTTACCACCCTCAGACGAATGGTCTTACTGAGCAACTCAATAAGACCATCGCCGATTTGCTTTCTATGTACGTCGATGAAGACCATAAGAACTGGGACCAGATACTACCGTATGTAGTAACATTTGAGTATAACACCGCAGTCCAGGAAACGACCCGTTTCGCACCGTTTCGTTTGGTGTACGGTCACGAAGCTGTCACCATGCTGGAGGCAATGCTACTGCCAGATGTTGCCCACAAATCGATTGCCGGTGCCGACAAATTCGTGCAGCATGCCGAGGCCGCTCGCCAGCTGGCGGACACAGCAAGTTAAAGATGCTCAACGTTATAACCTTAGTCACAGGGAGGTAATTACAACCTTGGCGATCAGGTTTGGATGTGAACACCTGTTCGCCAGCGGGGTCGCTCTGAGAAGCTTCGGCGTCGCTACTTCAGCCAGTACGAAGTACAACGCAAACTCAGCGACGTTACCTACGAAGTGATCTCGCAAGGAACTGTTCGCTCATCCCGATGGCAAGCACAATCGGAAGACGTACATGTCGCCAGGATGAAGCCCTTCTACTCCCGCTAGGTCAAGCTACATGTGTTTTTTGTGTTTTTTTTTGCTTCCTTTCGCTGCTTTATGTAAACGCGGCATCCTCGCCGACTACGGTTATCCTTGACCTTGCCATTCAGCATCGGGACGATCCCTTTTCAACCGGGAGGGGCAATACCGCATTTTTATCTTACTGGCGCCGCCATGTGGCGAGCTCGAGAGACTGGCACGAGCTCGTCTTCTTAGCTCTCGGTGCTCGCCCGCCAGTCGGGTTCGTGCCTTATCTTACCGGTGCTTTTGCTTCGTTGTGAGTAAATCTTCTTAACTAGTTCCACTGACTTCTGTGACAATATATATTATATGTTACAGCTTTCCTGTATAAGGAAGTACGCGTTGTTTCACAAATGCCTAGAAGATATGAAGCCGTGAATGTTTACGCTGCTCTAACAAATTCTACATGTGGGCATCGCGTTGCTTTTACGCGTGCAACAGTCACTGCAGATTATACAATTTTGCGGTGTATCTTCATATCTGCGACTGAAGAGCTGCCACTTTCAACGCGAAAGTGCAAGCAAAAACGCAGCGTTTCATTAGTGACTATAAAAATACGCTTGAGATTAAATTAAACACATCGCTGACCATATAAGTATGCACAGATTAGCCGGATATGCGGCGTCGCTTCTTCGAGTGTTTACGAATGCAAAATACTTAGCCGGAAGTAAATTCATTGATGCTGCTGCTCCGCTGGCAGCAGGTGAAGCTAAAACAAGCTGTATTACAAGTGTTGGTACACCGCATATCTCTGAAACTAGCAAAAATTACATGCGTTCGAAGAGAATCACAAAACACATCAGCATAGTAAATTGCGGCATTCTGAGGTGTGCCTGCAAGGAAGATTTGAGACACCCACAACCCTTTTGGATGTTTAGAAGCAGCTATCTGACAGAACCTCACAGTGTTTACCTGCAAACTGGCTGCTGTCCTCCTCCCTGTGCGGAGTCTTTTTTGTTGGATGTTGGATGTTTTTACCTAATATCGCGAATATAAACTACAGTAAATGTTTATCGCTTATTTGCAAATTCGCCCGCAGAGCAGATACAATTGAAAGAAGTGTCAACGGGTTGTGTTAAGATGTAATTCATTATATTCAATTAACATGCTGTAACGCCTTCAGGAACTACGGGGGGCATCAGAAAAATAATTGAGTAGTAAAAGCCCAGATTGCATGCTGGCCCAAGTGATGTTAAAATCATCGTACAGCTCTTAGTGCGGTAATTATGGTGGTTGAAGATATTGTTACGTGGTGGCATGACAAGCGATGGAGCACAGTGACACAACAGAAACAGAACGGCGGGATGACATGACGATAAAATATGCTTTTATGGCCGGCGGGCCTAGCGTGAGCGCTCCGTCCCGCTCCACTGCCCACTCATGGACACGCCGAACGGCTTGGGCGGGGGTGCTGTCTTCGCTCGAGTGGTCGTAAGGTCGCTTCGTTGTGGGGCCTGACGGGTCGGCTTTAGGCTTTTCTTGGTCCTCATGTGTTGCAGTCAGGACTGGGAACGAGGCTGCGGAGAGCCGCTGGTCGGGCCTGAGCACAAAGGGCTGGGGCAGATCTGGGCGGCGAACTCCACGGACTCTCGGCCGATGGACCGGGAGTATGGCTGGCTTCGACGGTGCAAGGCGAGGATGGGGATGAACCGCACCTCCAACCAAATGTTAGTGGTGGCATGACAAGCGATGGATCACGGTGACACAACAGAAACAGAATGATGCAATTACATGACGACGAAATATGCTTTTATGGCCATGCGGGCCTGGCGCAAGCACTCCACCCCGCGCGACTGCTCACTTCGTCATCTTCGTAGCATTATTTATTCATTTACAGAGGCAGATAATGAATTGCGCTATTTTCACCATATCATATGCCGAGCTAGTACTCCGGAAGGTGCGGGAAGAAAGCTTGGACAAGAATAGTATGGCAATTGTCAATTTTATTGCGAAAGCAATACTACGGGAGGTAGAACCGTTGTTCACGGTAGCCCGTGGCCCGTTGCGTCGCGCACCGCTTGACCTTGGCGCTACTTTTAGTTTTAGTTTATTGAGGGGTTTTAATATAAGGGCCCTTCGCCTCGCTGGAATGAGCCTGACATGACATTTGAGTTCCCGTTACCACTATGTCACGGGCAGGGGCTGCCAACTCTGGTCGCTCCTTTCATATGGATGGGGATGTCAGAATCAGCCTGCCAGAACCTTGAATTCCCGTTACCCCTGCGACGCTGAGACACGTCCACACAGCTTGGTTTTAAGATTTAGTTGATATGTGGGTTGATATATACATATAAACGCAGTCTTAAAACCAAGCCGTGTGGACGTGTCGCCTGCCCTCATTGGATGAGCTTAAATGTCCCGAATATTGTAGCACATTACACTGATAGGGCGTGATAGGGCAATAATTTGTACAGGTAAAAGAAGCATCCGCCGCTCCTTTCGCAATTAAACTAGGGTTAACTAGAGCTAAAAGCCACTAATTGTTTTTTATCAACTGAGGAAAAGTGTTTTTCTTTCCCAAGTCATTTAGGTACTCTCTCTAAACATTCTCTCCCCCTCGAGCTTGTCGCACGCATTCTATCTCTTGTGTCGTCCCGCAATGTGAAACATGCAATAGGCGCTAGAGTTGCCTGCCTAGATGCAAGTGAGCTATTTTTTCAGGAAAATAAGATACCTTGACCTTTGTGTACCCATATCCGTGGACAGGAATACAATGCAATACAGCTGTCTTGAAGATGCAATTCTTTCTAGCGATGTCGAACTGTGTATAGCTCTTTTTATTCTCCAGTATGTTTTTTGTTTTACTTATTCGCGTCGATGCCTGAAACTGTGCGTCATCGATTAAATATTTTAATTTCACTAATATTTACGCCATGCAAATTTTGTGAATTGTTGGTCATTGTTACTCCTTTCATTCCAAATAATGGCAGCGTTATTTGAAGAACATGGGAAATTTCACTCTCTTATGTGTACAGAAATTAACGTATTGGTTTAATTCAGGTGCCTGATGATAGCAAATTATAGGAGTGGTAGAGGAACCAATGCTTAACCTCTATTTGCGGTATCAAACTTATCGAGACTTCCTCGTGCACCGTCACGAACGCACGCAAAAAAATTGTTGGTGGGGTTCTTTACGGCCGAACCCAGTTAACGAGCGAAAGCTCTGTAGGCTTCGCGCTCTGCTCCATCAGTAAGAGTGCCTCAGTATCAACCTTACGCTTGGAACAGAGTGCAGACATGCACGGCCGGGCCACCGCTTTATTCATGCCGGAACTTAAACCAGCGGTACTTTCGCGGCTTTTCGATCTTTTCTAAGCAACTAGGTAGCTAGCTGTGGCGGCGAAAGCACTGGATTAAACCAGCGTGGAGGTGGAGAGGAGTGCATGGCGGAGCTGGTGGTGTAGTGATTACTAACGGTAAGGCCGGCGTGAGCATGAGTGAGTGAGTGACGCAGCTGTTGCAATGCGCAGATGAAAATTGTGCATGGGCAGCACCAAACTTTAGCGGATGAATTAGCTTGGTACCACGGAGAATGGTGCTATTGGAGCTTGCGATCAAACATTGAATTAATGGCAAACGCGCATTAACCACTTGCGCAGGTTGTGCTTAAGACTGAGCAGTTCGTAGCCGGAAGATTGGAGGAGAACTTCACTCGGGCAACAGAGTTTCTTCCACAAAGGTGGCTTCGATCACCTAACCAACACAATGAAAGTACCAGCGGAAGAGAGGCATTGACTGCACACCCTTTCGGATCTCTTCCATTTAGCTTTGGCCCGCGAAGTTGCGTCGGTAAAAAAATCGCTGTGCTTGAGGTCTGCACCCTTGTTGCAAAGGTATGTCTGTTTTTTATTCGTTCTAAAGCATTGCGCGCGGAGTCCATACCAGTCGCTCGAATGGCTAATGATACCAGCGCCATCCTTGTCACCATACTCATCAATATGACTACATACCCTGCGGGACAGATGCCTTCATATATGCAAACAATTTGAAGCTTCTATCAGTGCCTGACATACATCTTTGTTTCTGCTGGCATAAAGGGTTCGAATGAACATCAAAGGGATTCTCCTTAAGTTGAAGCCTTATACTGACGTTTATTCATATTTATTGCATTTCGGTGAATATTCCTTCGTTGCCTTTAGCCAAAACATATAAATTGTGTGACGTGATTTAAGGTATTTCTTATCAATATTTTTGATATATGGATTAAAGTAAATAACCAAGTGCTTCAAATGCTGTCAGCTAAAGTGCAAAGTATTTGCGAGGCCACTACTTGGGTCTTCTAGCCTATGCACTTACCATATAAGAGCTAGTGGGACCACAAGCCTGCTGCGAAGAGCCTTGGCTGCTTTCTCTAGCTGCAATGCATACGCACTCAATTTCCTGCCCTTATATATTGTCGGGTTGATGGTGCATCGCGATGACACGGTATTATACAAATGCATTGTTTGTGACATGCTATCATCTTCGTGCCAGAGTTACGACCTGCCAAGCATATATATATATATATTTGTGAGCCTTCCACGGATCTTCGTTCATTTGTACATACCATAATCTTCTTTCTTTTGTACATACCATCGTCATCGTCCCGCGGCGCCGGCTCCAGCTCGCGCCTGGGTTCACAATCAGATTAAAACGCTGACACGGCGTACCTTGCCTTGCCGTCACGACTTTGGCGTCTCGACCTGGCCTTCTTTCACAATATATATATATATATATATATATATATATATATATATATATATATATATATATATATATATATATATATATTGTCACGGAAAACAGGGCTAGACGTGACTAAAACGACGGGCGAAGCTGTACCAGCAGGCAAAGTTCCGCGCACAGCACGCGAGAGCCCACTTCGGAGTCCTTTTCTTCCTGACGCCGCCTAAGAACATCAGGGACACCAGGTGACACTACCGCCCCTCCTAAAAAAACGAAATCACAGACTGGGCGGGAGCGATGGGCGATGCAAATCAGTACAGAAACCGAAAATAAAACTGAGGTGGTGCTCTACACTACTAAACGAGCGCATAGTACACTGCACACTACCGCGTGAAATACGGTTTCATGCGGACAACGTGCACCACCTCAAGCGTGGTTGCCGACTCGAGGTCTGCACAGTACCTGCTAGAAGGACTTCGTATGTCACTTCTGTGACACGGCGCAGAACTTCGTAAGGTCTAAAGTAACGCGACATCAGTTTTTCAGACAAGCCGGGCCGGCGCACCAGTGTCCACAACCAAACTTGCTCTCCTGGTTGGTATGTGACATGTCGATGACGGAGATTGTTGCGACGCGTATCCTTGCCTGCCCTGCTGTTCCTGAATGAGGATGCGGGCGAGTTAACGTGCTTCCTTGGCGCGCTGAGCAGACTGTTCAGCGTCTGGGATGAGAGGGCTATCCGTGCAGCACGGAAGCATGACATCCAACATCGTCTGAACGTAGCGTCCATAGATCATACGAAATAGCGTCAAACGCGTCGTCGATTGAATGGCAGTGTTGTGAGCATATGTAGCCCTGTATACACGGACTCTACAGAGTCGGGTCGAGTAAGCTGTCGAGTAAAAACCAGTTCTTGGGGTCATGTATACACGGTGAGGTCGAGTAAAATAGGCGGTGAAGCGAGTCGCCTGCAGGGGGTAGGTTAACTCACTTGACCCGCTTGTCTAGAAGCATATAGACACTGTCGAGCCAAGGGTTGAGTTATGGGCAACTCTGGGATAAAAATCCTCCGGTCATGTGATCGGCAATCTAAAATGGCGACCGTTAGGAGTTCGCGTGCATCTTGGTCTGATAACGAAATAGAGTCGTTTCTCGCTCTTATCAACGAAAGAAATGTTAGCGAAGCTCTGGATAGTAAAAGAAAGCGCAACCAGAACGTCTTCAAAGAATTAGAAGCGGAAATGACAAGCCTTGGATTTTTGGGACGTGGCAAGCAACAGCTTAGAAACCTGTGGAAAACCTTGAAGAAAACAGTCACGGCTGTGAGTATACACAGTTCCTCAATCGAATTGCGATCTCATTACCGAATGATATGATGTTGCTGTAGCACATTATAATTTCGCAACAGGAGCGTCTCAAGCAAGAGAAAAGTGGCGCAGTACCGTCTGCGTGGAAATAGCATGGATACATGAGTACGCTCCTGAGCCACAGGCCGATGGTGCAAGCGCAAATTTACGGCGTTGAGTCCGTCGGAGATGACGGAGACCACGGGGACAACGCAGCTGGGCAAGTATACTTCTTCACGCATGTGTTCTCACGCTTTTATCTTTCGATGCCGTGTAGGATGTCAGTAGTGCCGAAGGCGCACATCGCAGCGTTGTTATGACGAAGTTCAGGTTGGATACCGCAGGGTTCAGTTGTTCGTTTTCGCATTTGTAATACTTACGGTACTAGCGGCAGTGTGTTGAGCGCCCAAAGCATGCTTGTAACAATGCTTGACAAATCCAGGGCGCATGAGGCGGTGTCGACTGATTTTTTTTTACCATGCTACTACATGACTGACGGAAGTTGCCAACCTGAACACTTCATGACATTAAGGTTTATAATTGTCTTATCCGGAACAAGAATAACAATAATAATAATGTGCTACTTGTGCTCTGCACCTTGCTTCGTCATGATTTTGTTTTCTCCCAAATTATGTGAATGTTTGCATTGAAGTACGCCACAGCAGTGATACACTGTATCAAGTTCAATTCAATTACATTCTGCCGCTCCTCATAAAATACTCTTAAAAATTTATTTTGGCGCTTCTGTCTTTTTGTCTTAAAGTCACTACTTCAATTTCTTTTTTAACAAATAGCCCACTTTGCTGTGCTCACTTTTATTTCCGGCATCTAGTTATTCTCTGGGGTTTGGTCCCATAGCTGAGTACTGGACACATACACTTATGTACTTCACAGATATGTAACAGTGTTGAAAAACTAATGTCTTAAAAAAAGTTTATATTTCTTGCTAGTCACACTCATGGGGCTGAAACTTGGAAACTAAGAAAGTAGCATAGCAACTGCTAGTAATTTGGAATGTGCAGAAAGGTATCCTTGAGTGAATTACAAAGCAAGACATGAGTAGTGAATGTCTGCGGGGTATGGTGTAGTAAGGTGAGTATGTTTACTAGGAACATACCTGGCTGGTTGCGGAAGAAAGTCAATTGGGGTTTGAAAGGCATCTTACAACCCTTAGATTGTAAGTTGTGCAAGCTGAGCCCCTTGGGAGTCCTGCAAACAGTCAAGTAAATTTTTTCTTTTGTTTTGCTGACATCAGTGACAGCGAGGACAGAAATGAGGAAGATAGAGCTGATGGCCTTCAGGAGCATAGCGAATGTAAGCATGGGCAAACTGAATGGTATATCATAGGTCAGCTGCATGATAAGGGTAAGGGGCAGAATTGTCTACCCGGGACTAAATTACGCACCGATCACGTAAAAAAAATTCACAAATCGATCAATTACCTGTGCTCCTGTTGGTTGGTTCTGGCAAGTGCACCAATACGAGCGGGGGCCGACAGGTTTGTGACAGCTTTAATTCGATGTGATTAGTGCCTAATTCACCCCCTTGGCACAAACATAGCCTTGATTTCTCAAGATATTAATCCTTTAACGCACCTTTCACTGACTAGTTGAAGCAGTCGAAGCAGGTGCGCTGCCCAGCTGCACTGCTAAGACCATTGGACAACCTTGCAGATGGTGGGTTACGCATTATTGTCAAAATGGACCTAATGCGGCAACCCTATTTTTGCCGCACATTCTAGGACGCTGCAGATGAGGCTACAGTCTCAGTGATCAGGAAGCCATGTTAATTCTTTAACAATGCTCCTAGCATCTGTTTAGGCCAGGTGTGTACAACTGCTGCTTCAACCTCAGCGACTGCTTGTGAATCTCTGAAGAGATAAGAATTAGGTTATTGTGTTTCCTTTATGGTTCCTTATAGTAATTATTGCAAAGCCGTATAGCATAGCATTAAGAATATTATTCTCTGATTGTGCTAAGGCTGGTTTTTAATATGGTCTGCACATCTCCTGCTATGAAGTATAATCTACGATGGACCACCTCAAAGAAGCATGCAACTACATAGCATAAGCTGATACCCATGGTGCCTTGAGAAGACTTGAGGTATATTGAAGCACTTTACTTTGCGCCATGCTGCCTTAAGTCAATGTGAGCATTGCATCTCGGAAGGTTATTCAGACAGGTGCACTGTAAAGAAGGCATTTTTTGGTGTGCATTAATAGACATGCTTAAATTACTGGTAGCCAATTCGGTACTACTTGTAGAGACTTTTTCCAAACGCTTTGGCTGCGATACTTGCTGGTGAGCAGGCTGTGTCGCTTGGATTTATTTGTGCATTCTGCACGAACAGCCCATTCATCATTTTGCTGCTTTTCCACACAGCAATTGTCATTTTTAGAATGGCACCTTACAAGCATTGCTGTTGGTAGGCAACATATCAAAATACCGTGGCCCAACAGCTTTTCCGTGCAAAAATGTAAGCGGATGCATGCTTTGAAGGAATTCGCTATGAAAACGAGGCTGTTCTGAGTAATAAATAGGCAGGAAACCATGTGAGACATTTAATGTCGTTCAGGGAGGTTTTTGGATTTGGTATTGTAAGAAAACGGGAATCGAATTGTTTTCCTTATTTTAGCCCACTGTGTATCCTTAAATAACCTCAGGTGATCCAAATTAATCCAGAACCTTCCGCTATGGCATCAGTCGGCGCACATTTTTCGCTTTGGGATACGAAGCCCGAACACCATATCATTCCACAGCTACTATATGCTTTCCTGCCTTCCTTTTATGGAATATTAAGTCAGGATTCAACTCTGCAGTCATATTTTGCCGAAGACAGACTTAATGCTCTCACAGTTTTCAGTACTCTGCTGCTTATTATTCACTCCTCTTTTCTTGCCAAGGTGCATGATAGGGCTGAAGTTTCCTTGATATTGAATTGTAGTTCCACGAATAAGCTTTGCATGTTTAAGTCCTCAGTCCTGTCCTAGAGCACCTCCCGAGAAATTTAGCAGGGCAGCTTCTTGAGCAAATCAGAAAGGTTCAGAAAGTCAACTGTAAATTTTTATCTCTAGCTCTTCCCAGTGAATTGCACAGATTACTGGGAGGCTTAGCGCGGAAACGAACAAGTAATCATGTCTGACCAACTAGCCCAGAACTCTACTTCGCTCAAGTGCACAGAATACTGCTTTTAAGCATGCAGTTAATAGCATTGAAGAGGTGTGGGTAAAGTTGCCCAGTACCTTTTCCGATAGGTCTTTTTCTGTCATCATGCAGTACAGCTCACCTTGATTTTCAATTCCCTCAACACTAATTCTTTATTTTTTTCCGGTGGAGAATCCTTTTGGCGCTGGGATTTAAACCATGGGCCTCCTGCACACGAGGCGGATGCTCTACCACCACTCCATTGAACTGGCCACAGTAGTGGCCATTTTTCTGAGCCCTGAACGTCTGATGACGTTGCTGATGCTCAGCTATATTGCAGCATTAATAAGAGAATTAGTGTAGCAAACTAGTTTAATTCAAGACAGGCAGACATTCAGACACAGCATAAAACAATTATATACCTGTGCTGTCAGCAAATGGTGTCAGTATAAACTGATATTATTTGCTGTTTTAGGTGTGGCTGTTTGCAAAATACTGTAAACCTGTACTGCCAGGAATGTTCAGGTAGTTAAAACAAATTCACTGCTGGCAATGTTTGAAGAAAAATATTTTATGTACCGATTGCTGAAGAGGCCAGAAATAAACCAAAAATATAGCTCTTTCATGTTTCGGTAACTTTAATTCTCTCACTAAACTGTCTGTAACTTTTCTGCCACTAGACATTCTGAGAGTAAAGGGTGAGTATACGCCTACAGTCTTTCTTTTTTTTAACCCTAATTCAAACCTGTGTTTACTGGTTATATTTACCATGTGTAAAGCTGTGTGTGCCTTTCCGCACCTTACATTGCCATACGCGAAGTATTACTAGTGAAGAGGAGACATAACAGAAAGGGACATTGTCTCATTTGTCAGTTCTAGTGCCTTTCTACCACCATGTCTTCTGTCCTCCAAAACCACAGCTTTCTGGAAAGTTCATTCCTTCCACATTCCTTGTAAATTTACTGCACGTGGTTAAAGTATAGCATAGCGAGTATGAAAAGCAAAATTCTGGAATTTCTTTTCAGAAGACCTGCCTTTCTTTCGCACTGCAATTCTTTACTTTTGAGCAATAATTCACCATATGTAAATATTTTTCTTTTTTTGTAGCGAGTACCTCAAGCAGATCGCCTCCACAGAAGCGACGCCACACGGCAGAGGCCAAATTCGAAAAGGTGCTGCAGAGCATGCAGCACAGGAATCAAGAGTTTTTGACAACCCAGGCTGATCTGCAGTTTCAGAGGCAGAAAGAACTGCTGAAGCTGGAAAAACACACACTCAGGATTTGCTGCAAGGTGTGTCCAACACCTTTTTACAGGATACGCAAGCCTTAATGGTACAGTTGTATTCACAACAGGCAACACTATTAGCAACAGCACTGCAACATCCACCCAGCTTCCCACAATTTGTATCACCACAACACTTTCAGAACGTTACAACACAGCACCAACAACAAACAAATCATACACGAACTTCCAATGCCACCACCACACCAAAAATACTTAGGAATGAGGTGCATCACATTCCTGACACAGTTTAATCTAGCTCAACACTTATGGGTAGGTACTGTCTTTGCAAAAATAACTGAACAGCTGAATCTGCGGGGCCAAGCTTAAGGTTCAGCAGCGGTGCTGCAGTCCTCAGCACTCACTTTTGCTTTATTTTCCGGTTAAAACTGTAAACTGTCTCATGTAAGCTTTTGTTCTTGCTCAGCTTCAAAGGCAAGAAATTGTACATCACACTTGCTATCTGCTTTCTTATAAAAAGGAGGAAAGCAAGAGTGAAGGCCTAAGCCAGCCAGGTTACACTTGTATCAAGGGATCAAAGACCAGCGGTGGGGAGCGCAGCAAACGACTACTTGGCTTCGAACTTGTTTCAGTGGAAAACACAGCTGCTCAGTTGGGTTTGTCAAAAATGGGACCATGATGTGCAATATAAATATACATAACTGAAGTGCAATATGGCCAGAATTTAAATTTTAGCGCGACCCCCCCAGCCTCGAGCTTCTTTCGGCAGCAAACACAGCTGCTCAGTTACTTCCGACAAAGGTGGCAATGATGTGCAATATACATATATAAAAAGGTAAGTGCAATATAGTTAGAATTTATATTTGTTACACATTAACCATATAAAAGCCAGTTTCATTTATTTTCAATCCTACAGTTAACCTACTTACAGAAACTGCCTCATGGCGTCCTATATAGTTTTCATTTTACTTATTTTTTTTTCAGTATCCTTCCCGACTAAAGAGAGTTCTAACCTGCCCATTTCATTTCCACCTATCATTACATTTCAAATTAGCATACTGACGTACGTATTTCCTGGTAAATATATTGTGGTGTTTATATCTTTCCTTGCTTCATATTTAGTCTTCATGACACTCATTTGTGAGGTCTTATTAGTACCTGATGGTATGTCTTAATAGTACCGAAGACCAAGTTGCTTTCAACCTCTCCGTTCCTAATTTGTTCACATTGACTGTTTATATGATCTTGCATTTTATGACACCTTCGTTTTGGTTGGTGTATCTTTAGTGAACTATGTTTATGCATGCTTCTCTTTATTGCCTAACCAGACTGGTGCAAAACTTTGATGTGTTTATTTTTCCTGCTTGATTCCTTTTTTTATATTCTCGAAACCCCATTCAAAGTTCTGTGTGTGGTTATTGAGATAAATCTCAAGAAGAATACTATCATTTGAAAATGTGCTGGAATATGTATTCCCTGATGAATGCATGTATAACAGGGCTCTTCAAGACATAAAAAATGCTGGTATTATTAGTAAGTTATTCTGCTCAATGTGTAAAAGGTAATAACACTTAATATGAGATAGATGATGTATTGCATGTTGCAAAATAAAAAATGGCTTTTAGTGCAAAAGGTGATAAAACACTGACACAGAGCAGGTGCTAGCTGCCGTGTGGAGTTTGCAAGGCATACCCTGTGTGATGCCTGAGCTTTAAAGCATACAAACGATTTTCTGCTGAATGCAGTTCAAGAAAGGCTGCTTGTGTGAATTAGGAAATTTCGTGCGAGGTAGTTGCTAAGGCAGTCCCTTATTTCTGAGTGCTGTGTGCTTGCATAAGGCCTGCTGACGGGCTGCGGGAAATCTTCTATTTCAGTTGACGAAACAATAGCACCCCGGGACTCTTCATACGACTCTAAGTGCTGTTCACAAAAGTTATGTAGCACCCAAGCTGTGAGGGCAATGGTAGGCACAAACTTGTAACTTATATCTGTCCGCTTTAGCAAAACACGCCAACGCCCCTTTAACCTGCCATGTGCCCGTTCCACAACAATGCTACCTGTGCTGTAGTACACATTGAACGACTCCGCTTCTTTTGATAGCCTCCCTGAATAGCCGTTCAAGATCCAGGGCAAGGACGGGTATACAGGGTCGGCAAGAAGCATGAAGGGAAGAAGTTTTCCCTCAAAGAGACGGTTGCCCTTTGGCATAAGCTGGTCACTGCTCTTGTAGAGGTTTGCCATTTTAAACGCCGTGGAGTCATGTGCGCTGCCTGGCGCAAGGTATGAAATGCAGCGAAACCTGAGGTCACAAAAATAGGGTACACTTAGAGGCAAAGAAGCTCGTGAAGGCTATTATTTGCACCAAGTTATTAAGTGATAGAGTACTGCTGCAAAGTCAAAATATTCAGTTCGTATCACTGTCAGTGGCACAGCAGCAAAGCAAAATTAGCATGCAAAGTAATGTCACAAAAGGAAAAGTTGAGAAACGTCCTAAAAAAAAACAGGCTCCAAACTATTTTAATTTAACAGAACTAGTACACGCGCAAGGTGGTGCATAGCTTTTGAAAGGAAGAATGGCACAAAGAAGACAAAGCCAGGAGTCCTGTGTCTTTTTTTACTTTTAGGGTGTCTTTTTAATGCTATTATTCCTTTCAAAACAATGCTAGATTGCACTTGATACATTTGGTGGTATCAGTGCCATATTTCCAGTGGGCTTACAATATATCGGCATCATGATGTGTACACATTGGTGCAGCTAAGGTTTTTTTTCTATTAGCTGTGTCCACCTTACTGTACTGCAACCTTCCATGTAATTGCACATGCTCCAAAGAAGTATTGAGGTAGTTTCTATTATACACTTAATAGGCATAGAGCTAAGACAGATGATGGAAACGGCAAGACATACAAGGTACGTTGAGCTCCTTTCTTCATCTGTTCGTGCTTTACTTTACCTAAGTTCAAATTATAAATACACAGCCTTTCTCAAGATTTTCGCTATTTGAATTTTAAAAACAAAGGGTATAAAAGCAGTTGACCAGCGAAAAAATGCAGGAAATCTGCAGAATTCACAGTTCTTAAAGGCAACACTGTCAGTAATGGACGTCCCAAAGTTTAAACGAAATACGATACATTCGTTATCATGATAGTTAATCACAATAATCATACTTTGTGAGGGTTGCTATCAAACAATGCCTTGTTTGAAAATTCCCTGTGGCTCTTTTTGTACATCAACATGACCACTAAATACATGGCTTCGAAGAGTACTGATTGCACAAAGCAAAACCAGCAGGATTTGATATCAATTTCCAGAAGCTTTGAGTCAATATTGTGTGCAACGAGAAAGCAAGCTTTTACTCCCAGTAATGAATGAAGAAATGGACTTACATGCCACGGTCGTCCACAACTGCCTGCCTTTTGTATGGTGCCCACAATTTGCGATTGATAAAATCTCTATAGGCTTTTCTAGGAGCAGTGATAGGTGTGTGGGTGGCATCGATGGCACCACATGTCTGTGGGATGTGGCACTTTTCGCTAAAATTTCTAGATATTACTGCAGCCTCTTCACTTGTAGGCATGTATATGTATTGTTTGGCGAGATGCTTTTTTACAGTGCTGCAGAAAAGGTACACGAATTTCTGTACAGTGCTTTTGTGGACTCCAAACTCGTTTGCCACTACCCTGTACTCACAGCAGCTAGCCAGTTTGTACAGGACAATGGCAATCCGCTTGTCAACAGGCACTGGCTCTCGGACAAAATTGCTTTCCGGCGACATGAATTGAGCAAGAGTGGCAACCAATTCACAAACAATTGCCCTTGACATTCCGAAATTTTGCTTTCATTCACTGTCATCAAAGTTATTGCATACAACTTTATCCCAACAATCAGTGCTCCTTTTTTTGTCCATGCTCGGCGTTTTAGTGATCGACAATACCAGTTGTTGGGCGAGTTGGTGTGCACGGTGATCCACAATAACAGCGCGACAGACGGGACGTGGAAGAAAAGACAAGACAGAGCGCTGAAAAAATAAATTGTTCCGATATCTTAGCTATCAAGTAGGCTTCTATTATTTCCCTCGTTAGCGTGTCGCACCCCGCCGGGGTGGCGCAGTGGTTACGGCGCTCGACTACTGTTCCCAAAGACGCGGGATCGAATCCCGGCCTCGGCGGCCGCTTTTCCATGGAGGCGAAAAGCAAGGCGCCCGTGTGTTGTGCGATGTCAGCGCACGTTAAAGAACCCCAGGTGGTCAAAATTTCCGGAGTCCTCCACTACGGCGTCTCTCATAGCCTGAGTTGCTTTGAGACGTTAAACCCCACAAACCAAACCAAACCGTTAGCGTGTCGCGGTTCTCTGCCTTTTGGTGCCATTGTTCCCAGTCCTGAAAGATGCATGGTGTTACCAGTTTAGCACATCTTTTACTACCCTTTCCCAAATATGCTGAAAACGGACTGTAGTGCGCGGCATCGCAGCCATAATCCTAAATTAGTGGTCCAAAGTGTTGCTAGAGCAGTACGCCTAGTTATGTCGCCATGCCGCAGAAGGTACTGACTAGCAGAAGAATATAGCTTAATTTTGAGTATAATTTTTATTGTTCACTTCCACCTATATATACCACGAGAAGCACTTGTCAAAGAGCAGTAATATATACTCAATGCGTGTGACGAAGCGCCATGAAATAAAAACGCGAAATTCGTTGATGCAAGGCGAAGCGCGGCATATGTCCGCCTTGTGCGTACGCACGGGGTTCGACGTGCCACTGAAAAATGTTTGCAGGGTTTTGGTCCCTCACGCATAGATTAAGGTACGGCTGAGGTACGGCATAGATTAAGGTACGGCATAGATTTCACCCGAGAAAAGCCGAGCACCAAGCCGAGCAAAACCTTGTGAATTCGTTAAAGAGAAAGGAAACCGTGTGAAATTGGCGGTACTGAGATAAACACAGGACCTCGGGATTGCGATGCGAACGCTCGTATCGTGAGGCCACCGCATCGCGCTGTTAAATAGCAGTAAATAAAATACAGGAGAGAGTATTCCCACACTGCGGTACGCGCGCTGCATTTTTTGGGGGGTCTGGTCCTACTGTTCAAACGCATAGCTACCACTAATAGTGAACATATGTAGCTTGATCCTTTCGGCACACCGCATTAACCGCTCTATTACAGTCTCTGCACACGAAGATTAAAACACGCGTAGGAAAATGGTTACTAACCATGCAAAACGGCGACTTCATGGTCGGACCAACCGGCGGTGAGCGAGGCTCGGCTATGCGACGTGATGGTTCGTATATGTTGACAACGAGCCCGGTGCCGAAACGTCACATCAGATATAAGGATGTTATTCACACTTATCCACGACACCAAGATCATCATGAAATAAATTTGGTGCAGGGACAGGAAAATGATTAAGATCGAAGCAGACGACGCAGCCATCGCGAAAGCGCGGGAAAGCTTCGGCCAGAAAAGCGAACCGGAAGTGCCGGAAGCTTGCCCGATAACTACTTGTCCCGAAGCTAGGGGCAGCTGCGATATTTACTCGCTAGGAAGCGAGATCATGTAGACACCTGCGGGGTCGAGTAAGTGGTGACATCGCTTATTTGACGCTTACCCGACTTTGTACTGTCGAGTTCATGTATACAGGGCTTATGACATACGAGAGAGCCTCGTCCCAAGTCTTGTGCTGGATATCTATGTACAGTGAAATGATGTTGGTGTTCGTTTTATTGAGTCTCTCCGTGAGGCCATTCGTCTGCGGGTGATAGGCAGTGGTTTTACGATGGCTCGTGTGACTGAGGTCAAATACGCCGTGCATAAGTTGTGCCGTAAATGCCGTGCCTCTATCGGTGATTACTTGGGACGGCGCGCCATGGCGCAACACGATTTTCTGCGTTAAAAACTGGGCAGTCTGAGATGACGTGCCACGCTTCACCGCCTTGGGTTCCGCATACCATGTGGGATAGTCGTTCACGACTATAATCCATTTGTTACCGACCGATGTCAGCGGAAATGGGCCCACAAGGTCGATGCCGATTTGGTCAAACGGTGTTCGGGGAGGCGCAATAGGTTGGAGCAAACTCGCTGGCTTGAGAGGCGGCGCCTTTCGACGTTGGCACTCACGACCGCCTCTGATGTAGCGATGAACGGCGTCAGCAAGTTTAGACCAATAATCGGCTTGACGAACTCAGGCGAGTGTCCGTGCAAAGCCCAAGTGCCTGTCAACGCGCAGCGCGAACAATAGAGCGGCGCCGTCGCGTAAAGTTGCGCGGCGCTGTCGCTTCCCTCGATGAGGGCGCTACTGACGTAGAGGTTGAGGCGCACGGGTCGCACGGGTACAAAAGTCGGCTCGGGGCGGGAGCGCTATTATTCGCTAGCGGGAAAACTGTTCCTAAGCATGAATCGCGCATATTCAGCATATATACTTGTAAGGCCGACATCCACTAAGCATAACAAGTGACCATGATACTTGTTAGGCAATAACACCAACGCTATATGACATTTTATGTCCAGCAGTTTCAAGAAATTGCGCATGGCTAGAAAAACTGCATGACTGCTCCGCTAGCGCCAATGATAATAGAAAAATTACAATGCTAGTCTAAGCTGCAATAAAACAAAATTTAAGAAGAAAGGCACCAGCATTTATTTACACATTTCACAACAGCAATTGTCCTACAAGAGTACCATGGAGAAGTGGTGTGATGAATAGTTGCCACAAATAGGAAAAAATGTTCACAGTGACTGCTCACTGATAGCACTTCAGAAGCCAGCTTGATTTACAGATAATTGGAACAACTGCATCGCAGTATGCCCTTGAGATCTGTAAGAACAATTTCAGTATAAGCTGTTACTTTCAATGATTCAGCGCGTCGTACAAACTTTGTTTTTTAACTTGAAAAACAAAAAAGACAAATATACGCGTTGCGTATTTCTCTTTCGAGCACTCCAAAATAATCGTCACAATAGGCAATGCTTGTGTTTTTCGCTTTTTCACAGAATTGCGCAGTTAGCGAAACAAAACAAAAACTGCGCTGGAGCACATGTAACATACCACACAGAGGAGCTAGCCAGGGAAGAAGTTAGTATCGCAGTCCAGAAAATACACGTGACGTCTTCATCTCGAGCTTGGCGCCCCGATCTCATCGTGGTGAATTTGACGTCGTGCACACTGGCCAAGGGTGCAAAGACAGCAATGAGGGCGGTGGTACAGTCCCACCAAGTGATGTAGCGGCAGCCTTCGTACAGGTGCAACCAGCGGGCGGCAAAACAGCGATAGTCTTCCGCGACGGCGAGCATGGTATAGCGGGACACCAGGCGGAACGCCGGGCAGCATCGTCCGTAAGTTCAATCCACGCTTCGGTATCATCACAACCACTACGGAACTGCAGAAGAGGTGCCGGTACTGGGAACACAGAGGGCAGCAAAGAGCGGCCAAGCGCTGCAGTAAAAAAGGAGGATAACTCCTGGCGAGTGGAGAGCGCTTCGAGAAGGAGTGCCAGGGCCGAATCCGCCGAGGAGGCACGGGCGCCGTGCCGGGCACGGGGCGAATAGAAGTCACAGGCACCGAGTTAGCCGGCCGTGTGACTGCACGGCCGCTTCGAAGGAGGCGCGGGTCGGAGAAGTCCGGTTCTGGCCTAAAGTTAGTCAGCTGTGTCATTGTAAATGAGAACAAGCAGACGCACGGCCGCACCTTGAAACACCCTTCTTTATGCTCTCTTCCTCGTCTTCTCCTACTCTTCACTTCATCGTTTTCAAATTACATCACAATATATATATATTGTAACGAGTACAAGGCAGCGATCACTGCTCGGAACAGTTCCACGCACTACACTCAGTTTCGTCCTCTTTGTCCTCTTTTCAGAGAGGCACGCGGCATTACCCCCCACTTCGAACGTGGTGACTCGACGCGTTCGAAGAGGGGGGTAAAATATAAACGTAACCAGTAAATTCGCCATATTAAAATTAGGCTGGACACCACTTTTCGCAAGATTATGACGACGTCTAATATTGAGAATAAAGAGACAGAAGTTTGGTGTGTGGATATGTGTGGAAGTTCTGCGGAAGTGTACTCTACACGCTCCTGCGACATAAGCCTATTAATGAATTAACATCTCCCTCATTGCACGCGTTAGCGTTGAAAAGCGAGACCTTTAGTTCATAAATTAAAGCGGCTATTGTATGCCCATTGTATGCATCAGTAGTCGCTATTATATAGCACGTTGAGCGGAACCATGAAGTCAAAACAATAACGCGCATAACGGTGCAAAATGATCAGTGAATTAGGTGAGATTATCATCTTTGTGATGCGCTTCCAAGCAGTTTCATGTCGCTTGGAACAAATGCACAGTAGATCGCAGAGGCAGCAGGGGTGACTAGTCTTCGTCGGTGTGAAGTTCTTGCGGCCGATGTCGTTGAACCACTTTTTCATTCGAATGGTGTCCTTCTTCCCGCTCGGAATTGCGAAAAGAATGAAGCCTTTTTCACGACAGCTTGTGCAATTAAATATGCAGCAGCTCGGCATAGCGCTGCATTCAAACAGCGCGAATAGCACGAAGTGCGAGCGCGGAATGCTAGGGAGCTCGCTCCTACAAACTGCGGCTACCTATAAAATCGCGCAAGCTAAAACTGAAAACACAAAAAGAGCGAACGTTACGCGCGCTTTTCCCGGCGACGGCCCGCGGAGCTAATCACCGTTGAGAAGAGCGCCGATGGGAGAGTTGAGAGAGGAAGATCTGCGAGGGGGCGCGGAGCGGCGGCATAGTTCACAGAAAGTCGCTACTTTCGTATTATCAAGCGACTTTAGCTCGTAGTCCCCGAACACCTACGTACCACCGTTCTTCAACAGCTGCATGACGCCCCCACTGCGGGTCATGTTTATCGATCTCGTACGTACGACAGCATCCGCCGCCGTTTCTTTTGGCCAGGCCTCCACCGCTCTGTTCGTCGTTACGTGGCTGCTGGCGACCGGTGTCAGCGACGGAAGACGCCCTCGGTAGTTCCGGCTGGATACCTGCAGCCAATCGACATCCCAGTAGACCAGTTTTTCCGAGTTGGCCTTGATCTCCTCGGGCCTTTCCCACTCTCTTCGTCGGGGAATAAATGAATTGCGGTGGCCACGGATTATACTACGCGCAACGCTGTCACCCTAGCGATACCCACCAGCTGTGCAACTGACGTGGCTGCGTTTCTTCTCCACGGCGTCCTCCTGCTCCACGGTGCTCCACGCCAGCTGCTTACTGATCGTGGCCGTTGATTTCTTGCTCGAGTAGTCGACGAAATTCTCCGGTACTGCTCCATTAAGCACTATTTCACCACCGCTTACCATCCACAAACGAATGGCCTCACCGAATTCCTCAACCGCATGCTCACGGACATGCTGTCAATGTATGTATCGGATGATCATCGTGACTGGGATGTTACTTTGCCGTTTGTAACGTTCGCATATAATTCCTACCGTCACGACACAATGGGCTACTCACCATTCTATCTTCTATTCAGCCGTGACCTTCCCCTTCCGTTTGACAGCATACTGCCTCCCACAGTTAATGCCAGCTCCTATGTTCGTGACGCCATATCTCGAACTGACGCAGCCCGTGTTATTGCTCGCTTCCGACTAGCTTCCTCCCAAAATTCTCCAAACACCGTCATGATTCTCGTCCCCGGGACGTCCCCTACTCTCCGGGCTCTCTCGTCTTCCTCTGGACTCGCGCTCGTAAAGTTGGGCTACGTGAGAAACTCTAGCCACCCTACGCAGTACCCTACCGTGTTTTACGGCCAGTCACTTCTGTGACATACGAGGTCACCTCTGGGGATTCGCCGTAACAGTCCGCTATGCCACGTACCAAGATCGTTCATGTCGCCTGAATGAAGCCGAACTACACCTGCAGTAGTTTGACATAATGCGCACCGGGACTGTGCTTTTCGTGGGGGGTAATGTTACATATAAGCCCAGCATCTCTAGATGTTGAAGAAGACGACGATCAACAATAGTGACGTGGAAGGAAGACGAAGCTGTAGCAACGGTAGCTGGTGCTACGAGTAGGTTGGCGCCTACCCAAACATTCACTTAAGTTATGAGCCGCTGCGTTCTCGAACTAACCCTGTCGCCACGTATCAATATATTATTTTCTCATGCATTTCACTCTCTTCTGTATTGCCCCCACCTTCTCCGAAGAGATCCAAGCAAATAAATAAATGCGAGTTTTTAGTACACAAAAACTTACTAAGTTTTGCTTCCAGTCGTCAGGCAGCGATTAAGGACTAATTGGGTGGCTAGAAAGGATTTCTTTAATTGTTACGTTAACTGTGAGAGAATGGATGCCGTCTGTTGAGGTTCTAAATCGAAGTGCTCCTTTATTTGCAGAATTTAGAAAGTTGGCTCATGTGTAAAAATGGCGGTCGACAAGGCAGCAGCGCAAATCCACCCCATATCAACTGTGTATACCACGTGTCCTCGGTTGTAAGGAAAATGTGAGAAAAACAGGCGAAGAAAACATTACTGCGGATGAGTTTTGAACCCGTGCCAGAGCAAAAAAATTAACGCCCCTAGAGCAGCCACGCGATCTCTATGCTGTCACTCGTTTTATCTATTTACTCAAAATATATAATATTCACAGAAGAACCATCAGCCATGTTTGACTGAGATAACACAGACGGTCATGATACGTATAAGTGTACAACTGCCGCGTTTTAAAGCAAGCGTCGTCGTCTTATGAAGTTCCAACTGCAACGCACTCTCGTGCTGTGCCGAGAAACGTTTATAGATACTTTTTTAGTTCCATAACTCCTCGAAGCACCCGTAGGGAGCAGGCGGCCTGTCACCGTCCCCGCCACCGCAGCGCTCCAGTCGCGGATTGAGCTAGGAGCTTATTGTTTCCAGCTCCATCACTGATCACAGCCAATACCTGGGCACCATGCTGGTGAAGCTGCAGAACTGAGTTTACCACTTTTTTCGCAGAGAGGGAGAGAGCAGAACTTTTTTATTTATTCCAGCGGATGAAGAGGCTCCGGCCCTCCGTCGCTTGGGATGGATGGCGGGTGCCCCGCCTCAGACGCAGGCCGGCAGACGTTGTTGGCCGGCGGCGTCCCAGGCCAGCTGGATGGCGGCTAGCTGGAGCTCAGGGTCCGAGCAGCGCAGCATGGTCTCCCAGAGTTGCGGCGTCAGATTTAGACCCCTCCCGGGAGAAAAGGGGCA
This sequence comes from Amblyomma maculatum, assembly GCF_055883805.1. NCBI lineage: Eukaryota > Metazoa > Arthropoda > Arachnida > Ixodida > Ixodidae > Amblyomma > Amblyomma maculatum. Next base: position 175,800,795 of record NC_139347.1, on the reverse strand, counting down.
GTCCCAGAGGATGTGTTCGAGGGTCCCTCTGGAGTCACAGTTTGCACACAATTCAGATCTTTCTCCTGGGAGCATATGGCTCACCAGGAGCGGGTGCGGAAATGTCCCAGTCTGAAGGCGACGCCAGGCGACGGCGTGCCTGAAATTTAGGGTAGGGGCTGGCGCAGCAGCCACCTGTCTACTGAGTCTATAATGCTGCAGAATTTCTGTGTAAGATTTGGCACACTCTATGGTCCCCGCTCCAAGTCCCCCCTCTCTGCCGCCGGCTCGGTGGTAGAGCCCTCGAGCCATGGCATGGGCGGATTCGTTGCCGGGAACGCCAGTGTGCGATGGAGTCCAAATCAGCTGTATAGTTCGCGAGATTATGATTGCTGTAATATTCGAATTGCCTGGGGAGCAATCAACCCACGACTGTAATTTCGTATGGCAGTTTTGCTGTCGCAGATCACGAAACGCGCCTTTGTCTGGGCGCAGGCTAGAGCTACAGCCACTTACTCAGCTGCCTCAGGAGATCTAGTTTTCAGGGTGATCGCGGTGATCGGTCTACCCGACCCATTCGATACCGCTGCAACCATAAAGGGGCTTGCCCCTCCGGCAGCATCTACAAAGGCTACTTCCTCCGGCGGCAAGCGGCTAAATTTCTTACTGAGCATTTGAGCTCTTTTTTCCCGACGCTCCGTATGGTGTTCGGGATGCATGTTTTTTGGCAGCGGAGGTATCCATAGCCTGTCCCGTACAGCCATGTCTATTTCAGATTTTGTCTGAGCGCCTCCCCAAGTGTCGATGCCCAGTTTTTCTAGAATGGATCTGCCTGCGGCGGTTAGGCGGAGCCGTTCTACCAGTGAAGTGCGCACCACTTCCGCGATTTCATCCCATGTGTTATGGATGCCCAGTTGCAGGAGGCAAGCGGTGGAAGTACAGCGCGGGAGTCCAAATGCTGTTTTAATACTTATGCGGATGAGGCTTTCTAATTTCTGTCGTTCTGCTGCCTTAAGGGGTAAGTATGGCGTAGAATAGCTGATTCGACTAATGATGAATGCCTGGATTACGCGCAGAAGATTTTTTTCCTTTAGTCCTCTGCCTTTACTCGAAACTCGGCGGATGAGGCTAACTGTTTGAGATACATGCCGCTCAAGCTTTTTAATAGTTTTTCCGTTGTAGCCATTATCTTGGAGAAGGAGACCTAATATACGGATCTGCGATACCTGGGGAACTTGATGTCCTTGTACCCGCTCAAGCGTTTTAATAGTTTCTCCGTTGTAGCCATTATCTTGGAGAAGGAGACCTAATATACGGATCTGCGATACCTGGGGAACTTGATGTCCTTGTACCGAAATCTGTATATCCACTTTACGCTCTTTCCGCAGGCACCGTGGATTGTAAATTAAGAATTCTGATTTTTCCGGCGAGCATGTGAGTCCACGTTCTGCTACAAACCGCACGATCGTGTCCACCGCCTCTTGTAGCGTGTGTTCAATTACGGCATCGCTACCTCGGCTGATCCATAGTGTAATGTCGTCAGCATAAATACTAAAATTTAAATGAGGGTAACGTCGTAGTTGTTCTGGTAATTTTGCCATTGCTACGTTGAAGAGAAGAAGCGAGAGTACCGAGCCCTGAGTAGTACCCATACTGCCCAGAGGGAAAAGTGACGATGTGCTATCGCGAAATTTAAAGCGGGCACTACGCCCACGCAAAAAGTTTTTGATGTAGTTATACGTTTTTGTCCCTACATTCAATGCTGATAGGCCGTGCATGACTCCCTGGTGTGAGATATTATCAAATGCCTTCTTTAGATCGAGGCCAAGGATGGCCTTAGTATCTTTACTCTTGGACCGAATAATGTCATGTTCCAACTGAACCATGAGGTCCTGAGTCGAGAGATGAGAGCGGAAGCCTATCATTTCCCGCGGGAAAAGGTCGTGTCTATCAATATATTTGGTGAGCCTGGTTAGGATAACATGCTCTAGTAGCTTTCCCAAGCATGATGTTAGGGATATTGGCCGTAGATTGTCTATCCGAAGTGTCTTACCAGGCATGGGTATGAGAATAATGTCAGCCGTTTTCCACTACTGAGGTATTTCCCCTTTCTCCCAGCACTCCTGCATAAGCTGAGTTAGTGCGGCTACCGATTGGTCATCTAGGTTTCGCAGCATTTTATTAGTGATACCATCTGGGCCCGGTGCCGTGTTGGTTCTAACCCGAAAAATCTCTGCTCTTACTTCTGCCGTGCTAATAGGGGAATCAAGCTTATCATTGGCGTCCCCTAAGTAATCAGGAAGGGGCATCCTGCTTGTATCGCTAACATACAAGTCTTGCAACTGTCGAAAGAACTTCTCGTCATCTCCTGGAAAGGAGTGCCTAATCTTCATGAGGTTAGTGCTTACTTGAGCTTTCGAGCTCTCAGGGTCCAGAAGGTGACGAAGAAGTCCCCAGGTCTTAGGCATGCTCCATGTGTTCGCATCGATCCCCCCAGTTTTGCTCGCATAGCTTGAAAGCGTAATCTTCAATGGCCTTATTATGCCGAGCTATCTTGCGCCTTAGGTTACGATTCCACCGCTGCCCCTTAAGTCTCCTTTCCATTCGTTGCTTTGCCTCCCACATGCGGAGAAGACGACTATCCACTAAATCCGGAGCGTTAGCGTCATCGAGATATTTAGTTGCTGCCTTGACGTCGGACTTTAGTTGTGCAACCAACGTGTCGAGGTCGGTTATTTTTCCTTCATTGTCGCCTGTCCTGTTGTCCCGAAATTTGTCCCATTCTACTATCGCCGGCTTTGCACGACGTTTGGGGCCGGGGCCACCCCCAAGCTTAAGCGCGATTGCGTAGTGATCGCTACCGAAGTTCATGTCCGTGTTGTTCCACTGGGAACTGAGGTTGCGCCTAGATAGTGTGAGGTCGGGGGACGTGTCACTGTTCCCAATTCGTGTCGGACAGGTAGGATCTGTATGTATAGTGCACCCTAGGTCTTGTATATCCTCCCACAACTGCCTCCCTTTAGGGCCAGGTGTACAGTATCCCCACGCAGGGTGTCTTGCATTGAAATCACCCATAATCACTAAGTGATGTTCCCCGCTGACTTGCTCTGCTTTTCGGAGCAAAGTCCGGAATCTGGCCTTGCGCTGCCTCGGTGAGCTGTAAATATTGAGGAGGAAGATACTGGCCCTAGGACTGGTTCCCTGGATAATCTCCACAAAAACACTTTCTATCTCTGGCGATGCGAAGTCGTGTTGTACTGCTGCCATATTTCTTTTAACTAAAGTTGTCACTGCCGCCCGCTCCCACTTATCGCTGTGGAATGCTTGGTATCCCGAAAGTTTAGCCGGGCCCCCGGTTTCCTGAAGTGCTAATGCGAGAGGCTCATGTTCTATCATTGCGAGGAACTGCTGCAGAACCGGCCGTTTCCTTCGGAATCCGCGACAGTTCCACTGCCATATCTCATACTTAGCCTTGCGAGCCATGTTTACTCGCAAGGGTCTGTTCGATGTTCTGCTGCCAGGCGTTGATGCCTAGCAGCTCGTTCCGGAGTACTTGAGACTCCTCAGCTTGTTTTTGCACTGCCCCCACAAGCGTCTGGAGTTGGGAGGTGATTTGATTTAGGGAGGCGGCCATCGAATCTAGCGCCCCCTCAATTCGGGTCACCCTTTCTTCTACTGATTTTTCCTCGGAGGGATCCTCGCGTACCTTCCGTTTTACAGGTGGAGGGCTTGCCGTGTCAATGATCATGCTATCCTCTTTAGCGTTCTGCGTATTGGGCCTGATATTGAGATTAGCGGCTGTGCCAGATCTGGACTGCCCCTGCTGTTGCAGATTTTGAATTTGACCTCGAAGGGAATCTACTACCCCATTAAGATTTTGTAGCATGCTTCTAAGCTGTCTATTTTCATCTCTTAGTGTCGCCAATTCCTTCTGGGAGACCATATCTGCGAAACTCACCCCCTGCTGCTCCTGGCTGCCGCTCCGCCGCCAGGCGTCCGCCGGGTCCCGTGAGCTGGAACATTCCACCAGTTCCGTCTTGTTGCCGTCTAGCCGGGGAAAGGATTCGTCCCTGACCTTGAACTCTCGCCCTTGCTTGCTCTTTGATCTGCTGCGCCGACCCGTCGGGGGTTGGTCTTGAGCTTGCGGCTGTTGATGTTGCTGCTGTTGCTGTTGAGTCAGCTTGTCCCATGCCTTCTTCTTAACGTGATGCGGGGTGCGATACATTTCCTTGCACTTCTTGTCTCCGAGAATATGGGCTTTTCCACAGAGCATGCACTTTGGCTCACAGCGATGCTCCTGTGGTGGGAGCTCCATGCCGCACCCCCTGCATCTTATGTTGTCGGGGTCCGGGAAGACATCTGAACGGTGTCCAAGTCTCCCGCACGATTCACAAACTTCATATTTCTTGCGATAAAGTTGGCACTTCAGAGGCATGCCTCCATAGAAGATCCATCGGGGCACCTCCACTTGCTCGAAGAGTATAAGCACCGTCTTGGAGTCTTTTCCAAGCCTCCGGGCTCCAACTACTCGAGGATTGTTGAGGCAATTCAACATGTCCAAGATGTACTCCACGGAGTGGTATAGAGGTATGCCATGTATTACGCCTTTCCCACAATTTTCAGGAGACGCTAAGTAGGCAAATGTGTCGATGCGATTTTCTCCGCAGGGGAGGTGTTAATTTTTGAATACTTTTCCATCTTCTCTTTTTAGCTGGTGCCAACCATAATCGAGTTTTGCTTGTGGTTGAGTACAACGACGTCGTCCTTATTTTTGGAGGGATCGAGTCCTGCCGCCATCTTCACCGCGTCTATTGCGGTCACTTCTCCACCCTGTAGCAATTTTGTTAGGCCGCCTCTCGGCCACAGAATGATTTTGTACGTGCATGGCGGCAAATGCGTACGCAGTCTCTATTGATTGGCGTGCTAAGCATCTGCCTTCCTTCGTCGTAGATGTTTGCTTCGTGTCGCATTTTCCTTCGTCTGTCTGCGCCTCCGCGATCTCGAGTGGTAGCGCCTTCGACTTCCTCACGGTGAACCATGAGCCTTGTATCATGTCCTCGGGGCTTATATTCTCTCCATCAACGATCTCGATGTTTGTCATTTTCTTAGAGTTTTCCCTGCTTCCCGCGCCGTGCCGTAGATGTGCGGCGTCGGCGTCAGTGACTCTGCCGCAGCGTTCGCCGCGGCAGCTCGGTAATGGCGGCTCACTAGGGTTAGCTGATCGACGTGGTCCGTGAAAACGAAAAACCGAAAAATCGGCGGGAAACAAGGTTCACTTGCCGAAACAGGTCACTCCGCGTGGTCCTTGGAGCTTTCTTCGTTCCCTGACAAAGAATCTGGTGGGTAGCTGGTCAATTTCCGCGACAGGTGGCGAAAATTCACAGAGCCCATGAAAACTTTTTTCGCAAGCACCCAGCCTGGTGCTGCTCCTTTGGTGGCATAGCTTGCAATGGGCTGGACCCATGAATCGAACATTGGATTGTACATTATGACTAAAGCATGGTCTGCTAGTTGTCCAGCATCCCCTTTGGCAACATCATCATAGTTAATAAGTCCATCGAATTTGTAAGATGTTCGGTTGAATTCAGTTGCTTCTCGTAACTTCACCTCATCAATTATTATACATCCATAGGTTTGCTGTTGTGGTTTTCCAGTCATTTGCAGCAGAATGCTTTCGAGGGCAAATTTATTCAAACCATATTCACATGGCAGACCCCTAAGCAGCTGCACGAGACAGCACGTACTTGGGAGGGGGAGAACTTTCTTACTAGAAAGGGCATTGTAGCACTTTGGGCTTGTTAGCCGCAAGAGTAAGCAGACCATGAGACAGTCGGCTGCGTATCTGTGACCTCGAGGAGATTTTGTTGCCTGCTGCATTACTGCTGTGTGGAGGCCATTTTTTGCATCTCTGGCAAATCTTTGGTGATGTCATCCAGAGTCTTTGTCACTGCATTTTTCAGCTTTTCACTCAGCCGCTTTACATCTTTTTTTTTTCGCTCTCGTGCTGCAGTGGCACGAATTAATCGCTTGCGCAGCACACTTGCTGCCACAGGCTCCTTTTTCTTCGGTCGTGTAGACCTCTTTCTCTTCAAGCACTTTGACAAATTGATGCACATAGCACATGTTTCTTTGTCTGCACTAGTCAAAACAGCACAGTCTTTGTGATGGAGCGTGCTTCTAGCATTTTTGGTCACACTGCTGCGGTTGGCGACATCGATGTCAGAGCAGCCACGGCAAAATTGCTTTGTGTGCACAATCTGTAAAATTGCCTCGACATCTTTCAAAGAAAAAACCTGAATGTCAGCATTCCACTTGTGCAGCAGTATTTCATTTGCTTGGACAGCGTAAGTCAGGTCCTCACGGAACACGACACTTTTCAGGATGGTGTAAACACCTCCCTTCATTTCTGCGTCGAAAAATACGACTTCTTTGTACTTGCCCGCCTCCTCCTCAAGGGCCGCCATTCTCCAGTTTCTCGGGAGCTGTACTGAAGCGCTTTTTTCCAGAACCTGTGCGAAAGAAATGCTTTGCACGCCCTCAGGCAATGTCTCGGCTGGGACCTCAAGATGGGACTCCTCAAATGGGGCAATAGCAGGCGCCGCATTGTTTTGTACGCTGGATCTTTTTTTTGGCGACCGCCGCCTCTTGCGATCTTTTGATAAATAGCTAGAAACGTTCGGGAATCGACACGGAACTGCGTCAGGTTTCAACGCCCAACACCCACGGTCCATCTCAACATTCTGGCCGTCAATGACATGCTTGTAGGTCTTAACAATGTCATCTGGCACAAAATGCACGTCACACAACCTGCAGGTCTTGCTGAGCCCTTTGTCTGAGCGCGGAATAGCTCGCACCCACCTTCCGAGTAGCTACGGATCAGATGGCGGCGCAAAAAAGTGACGTTTCTCCGGGCTGTTCTTGTACCCGCTGGTACAGCCGGGCACGAAACAAGTCGGCATTGTCGTACTTGAAAGCTGCTTCACGGCAAGCAGCCTTTCGTTGTTTTCAGTGCACTGTTGTTGTTGATGCGGTCCACGTGTTCGAAGAGCACACAGGGAAAAACGGACAAAAAAAAGCAATGACAACCACGCGCACAGGCCAACGAGTAACTGCAGATAAAGGAGTTGGGGCGGGCGTCTGAGGCAGCGCAACCCTCGACTGCAGCGTCCTCTCAGCGCCCCGGTACAAGCAGCGCCCGCTTTCAGAGGGGGATTTATGGAACTAAAATGTATCTATACACGTTGGTGCCGAGAGCATCGTCATGTTCATGAAATTTTGTATGCGTCGCTCCTTATTTAACCTAGGTAAATGCGGCATCACATGCATCATCTGGGCATGTGCGGCCAAGACCGCGAGCGTAATGCTGGGCGAATCCACCAGGTGGCGTGACAAAAATATGGAGGACACTTAAACTCCACCTTTGAGGGTGTGGCGCGAGAGTGGCGGCTACCAACTCACATACATAAAGCACCCCTTCAACCAAGAAATGTAAATGCGCCGGCGTGGTCTAGGGGCAACGTGAATGCAACTGCCCCTGAACGCTGGTTCCCGATATTATACTCTCATAAGAAGGCAGCCCAAGTTGGCAGCGACTGCCAAACGTTTCGTAACGGCGCATGCATTCTGACTGCTCGAAAAACCAGGCGTAATGTATCTCTCCATACAAAAGAGGAGGAGTGCCATAGAGGCAGCCACTCTCACATGAGATAGGTACCGCAGCAGTGGCGAACAGGCTGCCTACAACGTGTAGACAGAGTGGCTCGTTGCCGAGAAGCTTACCATGCTCGGAATCAAGCCAAGATCGAAGTGGCAGCGCAGTGAATGTCTAGCGAGTATATCGCTAATACTCTTGACTGTGCTCAAGGATAGCTGAAACTGTATAATTTTTCCACTCACACTCAGAGATTCTTATAGTTTCACTAAACCCAGCTTTGCTCAACAGTTGCTGCAGAACAGCCACTGCGTGTATGGAAAAAAAGTTAAGAACCTAATTACTAATTGCTTAAGTGTGGTCACGGAAGCTGGATTTCACAAAAATCATGATATTGGATATGCGATGCTCGTGCATTACTGTGGCTACATTTAAGGTTACAATGTCAGATTTGGCGGGTCATAGCTTTATCTGAGGAAACGGATGACGACAAAAATGACTTAGACTCACCTACTTTGTTGCACGTGACTGAACATAATGTATTTATTTATCTCATTGTTGCGAAGCATGGGAAAAGCAGCAATATAGACTCATCTTGGAAATTAAATGACTGCGCCCTGAAACACAGAATACTGAAGCAGCATCGGACAGGAGGCGCTCAGTCGTGTTTCAAGGGAGTGTAATAAGGAACAGCCTGTGCAGTTGCCCCATTTTGATGATGAACATACAAGAACTAGACCAGCTCACATGCCGCTTCACTCAATCAGGTTTACTTTTTTAAAAAAAAAAAAGACGTGCTTTTCTGCAGGTCTCCCAGGGTGCACTACCGAACTGCTCTTTTATTAACTTGAATGCATAATAAGTATCATTGATAAGAAAACGGAGCAATCCTCAAAAAATGGCCGGTTTGTTGGTTTTTATTACATAAAGTGTTACACTGTAGTGCGATTCAGGCTGTGAGAGGAGCCAGAGTGAAATGCTCGGTAATTTCTTACTCTCGGAGTGTTCAACGCACGCTGATACCGCAAAGTGCACGGATGTCTTGTATTTCGCTTCCATCGAAATACGACCGCCACAATAGAGCTTGAACCCTCATGCTTCGGATAAGCAAGCGAGCACGCTATCACTAAGTCATCGTGTTTGTACCCAAAACTTAGCCTGGCGACAGCTACCTGCCGCAATTGATGGCATAAAAAACGTAAGTGAATTGAGGATAAACACTTCTTGGGCAATCCTTTTAACACCGACTTAACAGATTGCTGGAATGCATGCTGGTATTGTTAAACGCCTTGATTACCGGCATACGCATGGAAGAGAACGAAGAATGCTGACTCTAACAAATTCTTGTGCGCAATTTTCATTGCCCGACTTTAGGCAACCATGCGGCAACCAACAGCGATGCTGCGGACGATATAAAATATTCGTCTCGAATCGCCGTCTCGACGGTAGCATTTGTTTTTATTTCATTTACTGTCTTATTGTGCACGTCTTCCAAGCCCAGTAGATCTTGCGTATGCGAGCATGGCATCGCTACATTGGTACCGATGCCATCTAATCTCGCAAGATTTGAACATTGTTACCAAAGCTATCCCGTCCTTATCTGATTGTTCCCGACCTTCAGCCAAAACGGCTGACTATTATTACGAGTTAGGGGTGATGATCAGCAAGGCGTTATCCTCTACCGATCGACGTGCACTGAAGCACGTTCTCGTGCCAAGTTCTTCTGTGTTTGATGTTGCCAGGACAGGATCTCTTTCATTTGTGCCAGACTATCGTATGCCATTAGACATTAGTGAGCCAACCAAGATCCGTATAACCCGTGCTATGGTCTTTCCAGTTGTGATGTATGGATGCGAGAGTTGGACTGTGAAAAAGGCTGACCGCCGAAGAATTGACGCGTTTGAATTGTGGTGCTGGCGAAGACTCTTAAGAGTTCCTTGGACTGCCAGAAGATCAAATCAGTCGATATTGTCGACCATAAACCCTGACTGCTCATTGGAGGGTCAAATTCTAAAGTTAAAGCTCAGCTACTTTGGTCATCTGATGAGAAGAGAGGAGTCGCTGGAGAAAGATTTGATGTTGGGAAAGGTTGAGGGTCGCCGGAGAAGGGGTAGGCAGCGAACGCGATGGTTAGATGGCATTCTCGAGGCATTGCAGGTGAAGCTATGTGATGTTAAGAAGATAGTGAGAGACCGGAAAGCGTGGCGTGACATGGTACATAGGGTCACGAAGAGTCGGACACGACTGAACGCCTGCACTGAACTGAATCGTATGCAACATCCATTTAAGACAGGGAATACCAATCCCATCAGGCAGAAACCATATGGAATGTCCTCAGCCGAGCGTTAATATATTTAAGATCAAGTCCAAGAGAGGCTGCAGAAAGGAGTGATTCCTAAGTCTTCGAGTCCGTGGGCAGCGCCCGTAATACTATTGAAAACGAAAGTCAATTCATGGTGATTTTGCGTTGACTATCTTCGCTTGAATTCGGTCACGAAAAAGGGCGTGCACCCACTGCCACGCATTGATGACGCTGTGGACTGTCTGCGCTCTGCATCGTTTTTCTCGTACGTTGATCACCGCTCCGGATATTGGAAAATACCGATGCACCCGTGCGACAGAGAAAAGACTGCGTTCGTGACTACTGACAGCTTGTTCGAATTTAATGTAATGTCGTTCGGCTTGTGTAATGCGCCTGCGACGTTAGAACGTTTCATAGATACGGTTCTTCGCGGCCTAAAATGGGATATTTGTATGTGCTACTTGGATGGTGTTATCATCTTTGGCAAGACATTTGAAGAGCACAACGAACGCATTGTAATCTTCCTTGACTCTATTGGCAAAGCTGGACTCATTTCAAATTCCAAGAATTGATTATACGGATAACGACACACTCTTGTCCTTGGCTTCCTCGGGGACAAGGACGTCATTGGACCTGATCCGCAGAAGCTGGCTGCAGCTAGAGACTTTAAAAAGCCACGTACAGTCAAACGTCTTCGGAATTTTTTCCGACTGTCGTCGTATTTCTGCCACTTTATCCCTGGTTTAGCGCTCCTTGCACATCCTCTAACTGTCTTTCTGCGCAAGGACTCGCCGTTTGTGTGGACATCAGACTGTTATTCCGCTTTCAAGCAGCTGAAATTGTTCTGTGACCTCTGCATCCCTTTTGAGCCACTTTGATCCTGAACGAATGAAACTAATACTGGAGGTTAGCATAGGGGACTCTGAACATCTCTGATTTTGTTTCACTGCGCTACGGAAACCCGTATTTTTAATATCTTGTCCAAGTTAGCTGGGACACCATAAACACACACACACACACACACACACACACACACACACACACACACACACACACACACACACACACACACACACACACACACACACACACACACACACACACACACACACACACACACACACACACACACACACACACACACACACACACACACACACACACACACACACACACACACACACACACACACACACACACACACACACACACACATGTATATATATATATATAAATATATATATATATATATATATATATATATATATATATATATAATGCGTGCGTGCGTGCGTGTGTGTGTGTGTGTGTGTGTGTGTGTGTGTGTGTGTGTGTGCGCGTACATCCGTATTTCTGAAATAAACGCCAGTCGCTAACACCACCTGTGTTGTTTCATCGCTCCAGCCTGTATTAGAGCTGTTCCCAACATGCTCGCAGACCAACACGCCCACCTCTGCACTCTCCTCAATAATCAGCTTCAATCATCTGTTTAAGGCACACACACATATACATAGACAGAGCGTTACGACAGACGCGACTGTTCGTTTTCACAGTTTATTTTGTCGACCGTTTCGGGAATGGTATAACCTTCCTCAGGGCAAGTTTACAATATCCAGTCTTCCAGTTTACAATACCCAACAAGACTGGATACTGTAAACTTGTTCTGACGATGGGAATACCATTCCCGAAACTGTCGACAAAACAAACTGTGAAAACGAGCAGTCGCGTCTGTCTTTACGCTCTAGTTTATTCAGTGAACTGGCCCATCGAAACCCACGGCATAGTGTACATATGTGCGTGTATATATATATATATATATATATATATATATATATATATATATATATATATATATTGTAAGGTAAGGCGGCACAAATTACCTTGAGCCGAGAGCTCTTCACGAATTAATCCGCGAATAAGCGAATGGAGGTCAGCTTCGGCAGTGAACCCAAATGAAGTGGGATCAGGCTGCAGACGTATTGACTGTAGTTCGTCAAGGCGTTGACAAGTCGATATGATGGCGTCAATTGTGGTAGGGTTCTGCACGGCCAGGGCGTTATAGGCGAGTGGCCCAATACCTTTAAGGACGTGCCGAACCCGCTCGGCCTCTGGCATGGTGTCATTTATGCGCCGACAAAGTGCGAGAACATCTTCGATATAAGAGGTATAGGTCTCATTGGACCGCTGAAGTCGGGCTTCTAGCTTCTTCTTGGCGGATTCCGTGCGAACAGTAGGAGCGCAGAAAATCTGGCGTACCTTTTGTTTAAAGGTAGCCCAGTCTGGAATCGTCGATTCATGATTTAGAAACCACGTTTTGGCCACATCCGTCAAATAAAAGGACACATTAATTAGTTTAAGAGAATCGTCCCACCAGTTGAAAGCACTGACCCGGTCGTAGCTGTCGAGCCAGTCATCAGCGTCATCAGCGCCGCGGAGACCGGCAAACATCTGCGGGTCGCGCTGACGGCTACTGACAGTCCAAGTGGCAAGGGGAACTGGAGTCGAGTTGGTAGTAGCCGGAATAGCGGAGTGGCCCTCTTGAGTCATGACGATGGTGGTCGGGGTCAAACGGCGGCCAGAACGAAGCTCCAGGTGGATGCAGGTGACGAAGCAGCGGAGAAATCAAGGCGCACCTCCACCACCTGTAAGGTAACGCGAAGGTCGGACTTGGGGAATCAGGCTTTATTGCAGACCTGAAGCCTTGGTCGCACGCTGCAGTCAAACACATTCCGCGATGACGATGGGTATCTACAAGAGGGAGCAGGATGAATATGAAGCAGCACGTTCAGCCATGTGGAAGATGAAGCGCCACACAGTGCTCACACTATATATATAAATATATATATATTTATATATATATATATATATGCATATGCACACGTGGAGCCAGCGACACACACAACAACCAAACAACCATCACACATGAAGAACGCAAATAGTAACATGCGCGTCTCAGTCTACTAGTGCGTGCTCGAAAGCAGCAGGAAACACCTCACAAACATTGCGTTCGCCTTCTAAGCAAATAAAATGTTTTCAAGGAGTATAATTCGGTTATCAGGTATTTGGTTATTTTTGGTTACTTGGTATCGGATTCATAAAACAGCTCAAATTTAACTATCACAAGGTGTGTTTGTAACAAACGTTTGCCTCCCACCAGAATTTCTCTTCTGCTATTTTGAACCGAAGAACCTCTGTGGTTTAAGGGTAGCGCAGCGCACCTATCATGCTGTCTGAATGCCATGTGCTTTTTTTGAACCTCATCCAAATTAACTGTGTCCCTTTTCAGCTGTGTTACTTTCTTTGGTTGCGGGAAGCTCCTCAAGAAGTATGCCGCAAATTTAAATACTTTTCATTGGTTTCTTAACATCTATGGCTCAATTGACTCTTTGTAATGTGGTGTGGAAATTTGGAATATCAAAACACGCTGAAGATATTGCTAGTGAATGTTTTCTTGTTTTAATTTACAGAACCTAGCTAATACCTTACACAGATTGCAGAATCCTTTTTTCAGGAAAAACTCGAGGTTCTTAAGCAAGCGTGTCATGAAAGCGCTTGATAGCAGCCACCAAAATCTCAACAGGGCAGAAAGCCAGCAAAGAAATAAGGTCCGTAACTCACGAAAGCTGTAATATCCGGTAGCGGATAAAGAGAGGTCAATGTTTGAATCTCGAAATGCCTCCCTGCAGCATGCGGTGCCAGAGTCTCGCCCCAGCAGCCGATGGAGCGCGGATGTGCGCTGCGTTTTTAATCGCATCTGTCGAATCGCACTTCTCGGTATAACAAAAAAAACCCCTAAAACCTCCTCTCTCCGGCATCTATTCAAACGTAGCGTCATTAAGCGCCTGTTTAAAGCAACGTACCAGATGTCAATGAGTTAGGAAAGAAAACTGGTACTTAAAAAAAATTAGCTGTCAATATTTGAAACGCTGCTTGCATGCGGCAAAGATTAGGAAGAAAAATCTGCGTATTTTTTATTAAAAAAAACGGTCTTTTATTATAGATCGGTTTCAAAATAAAGGTCACTAGAGAATGGGATTTTCAAGTAGAGGACATTGAGATAAAAAAGACTTCAGTGCTATTGTATTACCAACCCGTAAAAAGATATATGGTTTCTAGAACGTTTCATTCTTTCGTGCGGATATACAAAGGAAATTTGTGAAACTTTTAGGAATACTCACCGCTATCAGTTCAACGAAATCAGCTCTCTTATATCTCCAAGCTAAGGCGCAGATGAAAAAATGATTGACAGCTCCTTGTGAAATAATTCAAAATATGTACGATGTTTCTCGGTCCCGAAATTGTAAAAAAACGTAATTTTTGACTGTGCTTCGGGTTTTTTAAATGAAATGTGCTCTTAGATTAAGTTTTGTATTGAACCTTATTTGATTTTGTTTAAATTTTCTCTCTCTACAGATTCTAAGGAGATACAAAATAGAAAACCACCACGGAGACATTGGGTTCTGGACAATGATGACTGCTAGGCCAGAAAAAGCAGTCAATTTGAGATTTCTTGAACGAGGTGTTTTTTCTTAGAATGGCAGGCACATTTGTCAAGCTTTCTGATTTTCTGTAATGAACAATCCAATATAGTGGACACATTATCTTACGCGGCGTCAGAGCTCATATTGCATATAAGAAAGGACATCGTTATATACAGAGGTTCCTAAGCCTAGATCACGTACATAAAAGTCATGTGAGCGTCGTGTTAACGAAGCGGTGCTTCCGCAAGCTTCGGGGTATGTAGCATTCGAACTCTTCTTGCCTTTAGTGTACGTTCTGATAATTCTCTTGACGTTGTTGATCAATTTCAACTATTCCTCAAATTTCGAATTATTTACTCTGTGCGCAATAATTCTTAACAAACTAAAGGACAAATAGCGCCACTGATGTAAATTTCCAATAATTTTGATACTTTCTTATTATAAACAAAATATTTTTACATCGACTCTATACCCTTTATGCTTCAGTCGGGCTATAAAGCGTGCCACTACTTCAACTGCACTAATGTTTATTATAAGCGTACTTTATCGAAACAAGTACCGTTTAGCGTACATCGAGGAGAACCTATTGCTAGGACATCCTATCTGTGTTTGGTTTCTGCATGAACCGAACATTAGTTCTTGTTTAAAATGAAGGTGATGGCTTAGTATCAGTACCAGTCATCAGAGTTAGAAGTGTATTTCTAGAATTGTAGTTTTAATTTATGAGTAGTGTCTGAATGAATCACTGCAGCTACCTCTAACCATGCTGGTGAACTTCAACACACACACAGACGAACCGAATGGCCGTTGTATTATTTAGGTAGAGTTCAGCAGAGCAAGACCAACCAGCAATAAAACGGTAGTTGCGTGAACTACCTTCGTCGCTTTTGTACGCTGCTCTAGCAGTACAGAACTGAAGTGGTTCCAGAGGAGCGATAAGTAGGTGGCGCAAGTTCTGCGCCAACAGTAAGTAACGAGGCGCTTTGCACAGAAGTCATAATCATCGCCATCAGCCCTACGGCACCAACTGCAGCGCAAATGCCTCCCTCCACACCCCTGCAATCAGCTGAGTCTTCACGAAAGGCCAAATCGAATGAAGACTGAACATACATTATCCCAAGGATACAACTCCAGACATCGTCTTTTGAAGTACAATTATTGCTCATCGTGTTTGATCAGAATTAATTAGAAATCTCCCCCTGGAGTGTCGGCGACCCAAAAGAAGCGGATTTTGTGCAGCTGATGCCGATGGGGCCAGCAGCTACAACGATTATTGATTTATTGCAATGCTTTACTCTAACAGTTCAACAAGTTTCGTTCATGCTTTCCGCAACAAATTTATATAATATATTCATAAATGGGGGGGGGTGCATTACATAACACCTCCGACATCAATCATGCGAAAATTGCTGGTTTTGCGTTGCAGACAACACGTAATCCTAATGGAGTTCTTTATAAATGAGGTAGATTGTATTTATTCATAAATATATTGTTACACTGTAGTATTTTGTAAGTTAGAGACGCCATTCACCATCTGTGTGCGAAAGTTCAGCGAGAATAAGTGCGAGGTTTTCGCTGTATGCTTTCAGCGTTGAAACTTACGCTACATAGTTTTGCTCTCTAGAGACCTAAGAGTTCCATAGGCTGACGCCGTCTCATTTACTCGCTGCTGGTCACAAGGTGTCAATGCAGTGAGTTCTCGAACATCCAGGTTCTTTCTGTTATCTGGAGGGAAATGTGAGGGTGCTGCAATTCCGGAGCCACGTAGCTTCTACTAATGATAAACTGACACGCTTCCTGGCGCGGGACAGGAGGACCTTTAAGGTGAAAGTCTTCAATGACTCATGCTATCGTCGACCAAAGCTGTCCTCGCGAGCAGCGCACCTAAATGGTCGTCATCGAAGGGACGTCATCAGCCACCAAATTCGAAGCGACCAACCAGATGTGTCATCTTGTCTAGTGTCCCTGCCATCTGCAATACCACATTTGAACGCTCTTCAAGGAACGCCACGCGACAGGAGCGATGGTGTACACTCCAAACACACACTTGTCGGAGAAAGTGTGATACTGCGCTTTCTCTTTCCCTAAAACGAATTACAAATATATGTAGCACTGCAACAAACGCCGATAATAGGCGAAAAATGACAGGCAAATCATAGGAGAGGAAGGATAGGCTTTCGTTATTCTCCTCTTAAGAGACATCTGAGATACCCTCTAATTCTTTTGTATAACAGAGTGGCATGACTAAGATCCTGAATTCAAAAAACGTAGTTTGTTCCTATGTGGTCAGATATACATGTTTGCTGAAGGGCAGATATTCCTCTACAGTCAAGCCAGTTCTCTCGGGAGTTCCACAAGGCAGTCTTTTACGCCCCCTTCTTTTTATTCTCTACATCAATGATCTTATTTCCATAGATTCATCTGCAAAACACATTATTTACGCTGTTGATACAAGTCTGTTTTTCTCTGGTCACTCCGGCATAGAGCTATCCAGTCGAGCTAACATAACCTTGGAAAAAATTGAACACTGGGCGTGTCAAAACAGTTTAAAACTCAGTCAGTAAAACAAAAGCCATTCTCTTCCATCCCAGAAATAAAGCATTCGAGCTGCCTTCTCTTGTACTCAGTAGCACGAAAATAGAAATTGCTCACTGTGAAAACATTAGGCGTGTACTTCTCATAGCACATGACATGGGATGTTCACATAGAATATTTAGTCAACAAATTATCACGCACAATAGGTTCTCTACGCCGACATTTCCGTGTATTTCCACTTAGTATTAACATTATGCTTTATAATTCACTGTTTTCGTCTATTCTGAACTCCTTGCTAGTATGGGCAACAATAGCCGCAGAAAACATTACAAAGTTACTACTCCTTCAAAAACGTGCAATAAAAATATTACTAAAGCTTCTTACCTCGAACACACAGGACCAATATTTAAGCAGCTAAAAATAGTTAAAGTGACATCTTTGTATAACTACAGGCTTTTGCGATTATATAAACAAGGCATTAGTAAAAAGGACCACACACTAACACTCATAGCAGCGCTTCAAGACAACATAAACACATACGACACCCGTAACCCGGAGCATTGGCACGTTACAGCGTGCCGGACGAACTATGGCAGGCAGATGCTTCGCTTCAGGCTTCCTACCATATTAAATCAATACTTTGCTAATAGTGGTCAAGATTTCTCTCTCCCATTAAATTAATCCGCGAAATGTTTCTATAAATACATATTTTTAAGTTAGGTGTTCTGTCTTGAGGCGTTTCTGTTTTATTTTCATGAATTTTTCCTGATTTACCTAGTGCTTTTTTGAGGTCTAATTATTTCACCATTGATTGTTTGTTCACAGTGTGGGCGTGACTTTCTCTGCTGTGAAATGCCGTCATATGCAGGGGCAGGCACCCCGTCAAGCTGCTCTTCGAAGCAGCCTTTTAGCGGCTGCTCCTTTCCTTTCCTTGTAGTAAAGAAAAAATAAACTATTATTATTATTATTATTATTATCATTATTATATGAGCTGCCTACTTCAGATGACGAGAGAGACCTATTCAAACGTCTCGTAGTTGCCCTTCGATGATGCTAACTTCTTTGTGCTCACGAGCTTGCGAGCTTGCTCGAGCATGAAGAACAGACTGCCCCCCAGTCAGGATGTTGACTATGTACCGACATAAGAATTACGGATACATAAAAGTTAGAAGATTGCCCTTTGAATGCATGTGGTGCCAGTGGTCTGTAAGGTAAGCCTATATTTTGATACATAGCCTCATCATCAGCCTGACTACACCTACTGCAGGGCGAAGGATTCTCCCATATTCCGCCAATTAACCCGGTCCTAGCACAGGACCGGGTTACACACTGCATGCACACAGCTGCATCAACTTGACCCCTGTGAACTTCTTAACCTCATCCGCCCACCTAACATTTTGCCGTCCCCTGCTATGCTTTCCTTCCCTTGGAATCGAGTTTGTTCCCCTATGCGACCGTCGGTTATCCTTTCTTCGGCTACATATGTCCTGCGCATGCCTATTTCTTCTTGATTTCTATAGAATGTCAGTGGCGAGTTAATCCTCTTACCCACCTGAACATTTCCTCCCTTACGGAAATACCATATCTGGACTTATAAAAAAAATCCAGATCAGGTATATCAGGAATTGGGCAGATATGGTATATTAGGACAGATCTAGGCCAGGCAAGGCATATCTGCCCAATTCCTGATTTCAAGTAACAGATAAGGCATATCTGGTTGTATATGCCTGATCAGCCCAATTCCTGATTTCGAGTATCAGATAAGGCATATCTGGTGAGATATGCCTTATCAACCCAATTCCTGATTTAAATATCTAGCCCGCATGACATGTAGGTTTTGAACTATAGGTCTATATATCTGCATATCAACAAAACACTTTATTAAAACCCACACAAGACAATTTCAGTATTCTAGCTAAAAGCACGATCAATCAAGTTTGCCAAGGGAAACCTTACAGGAAAATAGCTTTGAAACGCCAAGTTTTCTTTTTTCTCTGCCTATATGAATCGCTCAAAGACGGGCCTGAATTACGTGTGTATACAGAGGGTCAAAGACATGCTCATCCGTTAGTAAATATTGAGATTCTACTCATTTAGGCGCGATACTATAACAAACTAATGGGATATCTGAACAGAATAATGTCTACACGAGAAGCTAAAGTGAAAGACATTAACCTATTAAATTAGATATTACATTTTTATTCTACTCTTTTACACACAGAGCTTTAACCAGTAAATGCGTTTAGTTTGAGCTGGTTTACTTGCGAAGCTAAATAAAATAAACGGCTAATAATTGAACTAGACTATTGAAAGGGAATTGAAAGGTTTGTCGATACCCGGAAAAGGTACCGCTAAACCGCAGGGCGATAAAACACACTGCTGGGACTGCTGATAATACCTAAACCTTAGCAAAGTACATATAGGCTGTCAGGAAGTACTGGTGTTACCTTAAGCAGAGACTGCAGTGCAAAATGAGCGAACGTGTCTAACTCGTGGTTACTTTTGAAATTAAGAAAGAAAACAAAGAAAAAAGCATGTCCGATAGCATTTGTCATGACAGCGACAGCTCTGCCCCTAAACCAACTCAAGCATGAAGCTACTTAGGTAGTGCAAATAATAAAAATAATAAACAACGGAGGACCCTATCCACCCGCTGAAATTTGTTAAAAATTGCTGGAGCGTAAGACAAATTAGCAACGAAATGTACGGAAAAATATGACATACTGGCAATTACCATCCAATTTACTGACTGGAAAATTTTTCCGTCAAAATAATAAAGTGAACAATATCCTGCGGCTGGCAAGTGCTAGTTCCCGACAAGAAGTCTCGTGCTCACGGTTTTGGTGATCGGGCGTGAAGATGAGGCGGCACGATGAGGGTGCGATCCGACGCAATGGTGAAGATTTGGCCGCGCCACCCAGGGTAGAAGCCTCGAAAAGCTCAATCGACCATCAGGTTCGCTGCCAAGGCTGGGAGGCAGCTTCCACCCGCAGTGGGACACATTAATTTCCTCTGTGCCGACAGTCAGACTGAAGCTCTTGTAGGTTTGCTGTCGCATTTTTGTCACATGTACACAGCTAATAGCGAACAGGCCCTGGCACACACACACACCAGTATACACAGCATGCAGCACGCCCGCCAGCCGCACCGAACTCCGATGTTTGCCACCGCGAAAGGAACGAGACAAGTGCTTAGGCCCACGGAGTTGAAAGGGGGAGGGGAAAGAAGCGAGCACACACAAAACGGAGAGCTCGCGGCTTACGCGGTATAGAGCGTGGCAGCGAGGAGAGGTGAAATGCGAGCCCGCGATGCAGGGGCCGCCGCTGTTTGAAAGGGAAGAGGGGAACGCGGAAGAGGAGGGGTCACTGTCTAGCCAGTGCGGCCCTCCACGTAGCAACCGCCAGCTGTCTCTGAGGGTGAGTCACCGTCTAGACAGCTCGGAGGGGGCCGTATACTGAACTGCCATCATTTTCTTGATATTTTGAATCACTCAACTTAACCGACCATGCGTTTGTGCACCGGACTGCCGCCGCATTTTAAATGAAAATGCGAGTTAGTAGACAGAAAGAGGAGCATGTAGCCATAACCCAGTGCCCTCCTGGATTAAGGAACACATGGTGTAACAATTATAGTGCAGCGAAATATGCAGAATATTTGAAATATTAGGAGTCGCAGCTATTTTCTAAATTGGATAAATTAACACTAAGCATGCAGGCCATACTGAGTGTAGAAAAATTGAAGCTCGACCACATGATGCCAATATCGAATATTTTCAGAAGGTAGACGAAAGCCATATATTGCTAACATACAATCACTATTGCGCGTACATAATTAAGGCCCCGAAGAGGTTATATAAAGTCCTTTTGATGCCAGGCATATGGCCCTGCTCTGTCTATGTAAGGCCATGACAATGCCATATGTGCCCTTTATAAGGCCACATAAGGTCGCGAGGATACCATATATGCCCCTGATCAAGCCATATAAGGTCCCGTCACCCGTTCAGATATGGATTATATGTTGCATGATATGGCCAAATCTGAGCCTATAAGGGCAACATTTTGCGCATATATGACCTTATCTGGCCCAGATAAGGTCTTATTTGCTGCCTTATATATTTGTATCTGGCAGCATATGTGCCATATCTGGAGCAGATATGGGATTTCCGTAAGGGCTATCTCTTAACGTTATCCCCACCACTTTTCCTTCCATAGCACTCAGCGTTGTCCTCACTTAATTAGAACTCTCTTTGTTTGCCTCCACGTTTCAGCCCCATATGTAAGTGCAGGTAATAAGCTATTGTATATTTTCCTCTTGGGCGATACCGTTAAGCTGCTAGTCATAATCTGGGAGTGCTTGCCAAATGTGCTCCATCCGAATCTTATTCTCCTTGTTATTTCCCTTTCATGGTCTGTATCTGCGGTTATTACCTGTCCTAAGTAGACATATTCGCCAACTATTTCCTGTGCTTCGCTACCTAACGTAAACTGCTGTTCCTTCCCTAAGCTATTGAACATTACCTTAGTCTTCTGCATATTGATTTTCAAGACTACCTTTCACCGTTTCCTGTCTAGGTGATCAATCATTCTTTGCAAGTCATTCCCTAAGTTGCTTAGCAAGACAATGTCATCCGCACATCCCAGATTGTTGAGGTATGCTCCATCTACCCTTATCTTTAACTGCTCTCATTCCAGGTCTACGAATACTTCTTCAAAGCAAGCTCGAAATAGTACTGGGGAGGTGTGTCTCCTTACCTAACACCTTTCTTTATAGGAATTTTGTTACTTTCTTTATGCAGGTCTATGCCTCTTAGTATTTCTTCTAGCAATTTCACGCACGACTCACATCTACACTCTGATTTCGGAATGCCTGCATGCCCGCCGAGGTTTCTATTGACTCATATGCATTTTTGTAATCAATTATAATGCTATGTATAAGGGCTGAATATATTACGAGCACATTTCTCTCTCTATATATATATATATAGATATATATATATATATAAATATATATATATATATATATATATATATATATATATATATATATATATATATATATATATATATATATATATATATATATATATATATTGTAGCGTGTGCAACAGAAGCCGCGAGGCGGCTGCTCATCGAGAGTCTCGTGCGCGTACTCGAAGAAATCGCCCCGTGGCGTTCGAGAAGAAGCTGAAGTCGGCTGCTCTCACTCAGTGCTCTCCGGACCTGCTCTTCTGTGCCTACTAGGTCAACCCCCTATTGAAACCAACCGTTTTAATAGGGGGTTGATAAGGGCGGGTTGGATGCAGCAGGAGCGAGCGCTTCCTGCTCAGGACGCACGACGCGGGTCACATTTTCAGTGTTGGAAGGTTGCCTTAGGGTCAGCAGATCTTCCCCAGCTACGGACAGTGTTGGGAAGCCGATGGAAGCGATGTGCAATGCGTCTGTGTTTGGCCTGCTCGAAATGTCAACAAACCTGCAGAACGGAGTCAACCGTAGAACAGTTCCGCAAGAGTAGAAGATTGAAGGCATCGTCGGCTATGCCTTTGAGGATGTTCCCCACCTTATCAGGTTCTGTCATGTCTTCATCAACTTTTCGGCAGAAGGTCAGAACGTCTTGTATATTGTAGCGTGTTCAACAGCAGCCGCTAGGCGGCTGCTTATCGAGAGTCTCGTGCACGGATTTGAAGAATTGTCCCGTGGCGTTCGAGAAGAAGCTGAAGTTAGCTGCCGTTTCTCGGTGCTCCGACCCTGCTCTTCTGCGCCTGCTAGCTCAACCCTCCATTAAAACCCAACCTTCTGGTTACGGGCCTAAACGGCTACGTGACACTGGTGGAGGTGAGGCCTTGAATTACATGTCTCGGGCCTCTCGCAGCCGCTCATCGAGTCCCAATCGGCTTTCGCTCGTGTCGACACCCGTTGATCGCTGCAGCCGTCGCCTCCGAGGTCTGGCGCCGAAATTCGCTCCTCTACCTGAACCGACGCCAGCTGACCAGCAGTTTGAGACTTCTGTAATAGCCCAGGCAAGTCAGCATCAGTTGCTGCTTCAGCAGCCTCGTACGCCCCAAGTTTCCATGGCGCTACTGGGGGAAGATATCGACGACTGGATCGACCAGTTCGAGCGAGTGGCGCAATTCAATCAATGGAGCCCTGCACAGAAGCTGCGCAATGTATAATTCGCCCTTGAAGACTGCGCAAAAACGTGGTATGAGAATAGGGAAGCCAGGCTTCAAAGCTGGGATTCCTTTCGCCAGCAGCTGCGGAGCACTTTTGCCAGCCACGACCGCCGTGATCACGCACGCCGCCTCCTAGAAACTCGCGTGCAACTACCAAACGAGAGCGTGGCCATGTTCGCTGAGAACCTGACCCGTCTCTGCCAACGGGCTGATCCCGACATGACGGAACCAGCGAAGTTGCGCCCCCTGATGCAGGGCGTAAAAGAACCCCTCTTCGCTGGTCTGGTTTGCAGTCCACCTCAAACCGTCGCGGACTTCATCAATGAAGCTAACCTCATTGAGCGAGCTCTGCAGCAACGATGCCGGCGCACTGAGTCTACCTGTGGTCAGCCCTTCAGCAGTGTAGCCACATTGTACGGGTCCGCTGAAAATCACTCTCTGCGTGAGCTAATCCGCGAGGTAGTTCGCGAGGAGCTCCTTAAGCTTAATCTTGGATCGCCTAACCCGACTGCCGCTGCTGTCACCGAAGCCGTACGTGAAGAAATCTGTCAAACATTTTCACCGCCTGAGTCGTTGTCGGAGCCACGTTCTATGAACTACGCAGCGGCTCTTCGTCGGCCTGCCGTGCCTCCAGCGCAAGAGCTTCGTTTCGAATCACAGCCGCCGCCTCCTCTGCAGCCACCATTCCACCAACTTGCCTACGAACCACCATCCCACCAGAGCATCGTCATGCAGCCTTCCGCTCCTCAACCACTATACTACCAGCCTTCCTACCAGCCGCCATCCCAGCAGAGCCCCGTCATGCAGCCACCGGTTCGGAAGGAAGACGTCTGGCGCACTCAGCACCAACGGCCGCTGTGCTACCACTGTGGAGAACCCGGCCACTTGTGCCGTCGTTGTCCATACCGTGAGCTCGGCCTTCGGGGTTTTTCTCGTGATTCCCCGCGCCCGTATCGGCGAACGCCATTCAGAAATCGAGGAATATCTCTCAGCCCGTGCAACTTCTTCGAGCGACCGTACACAGTCTTCTCCCGCGCGCTACTCGTGACCTAGCCGCCGTGATTTTATTGATGCGCCGAGGCGCAGGTCGCCAAGCCGACACCGGAGAAACTGAAGGCGGCGACCTCAGGGGGGCAGGTTGCTGACGAACGGAATCAATGTCCCGAAGACCCCCCGTGACGACTTAGCCCGATGCTGTGACTACGATGCCGCCACCGCCACATGAACCCGAAACTCGCAATCAACCTCAAGCCGATCAAATTGTTAACGCCGACCTTTCCGTTCTCGTCGCCGGACACACAGTAACCGCTTTGTTAGACACCGGAGCACACTTCTCAGTAATAAGCAAGAATTTCGCAGATCGGCTCTCTAAGGTTAAAACTGAATGGCAGAGGCCGCCAATTCGTACTGCTGGCGGTCACCTTATGACGCCGATCGGACGATGCACTAAACGAGTAACCATCGCCGATTCAGCCTTTGTAGCCATTATTGTTATCCTGCCACACTGCTGCAAGGATATCATACTCGGCATTGACTTTTTACGTGAAAATGGGGCCATTATTAATGTTCCTCGCCGTACTGTAACGTTTTTGATGCCTGCCACACTGACCGCTGACTCCGAACGACGCCACCCACCTTTACGCATCGTTGACGCGGATGTATTCATGCCGCCACGTTCGTCTGCTCTCGTCACAGTCAGGTACGATGACCAGACCTGTGCTGCCGGCGTTGCCGAACAGAACACAGAACTTCTGTTACAGCATGGAGTCTGTGTTGCACGCGGTATAGTTCATCTGATTAATGGTATAGCTCCCGTGCTGATTACGAACTTCGGGAACGAACGGCAACGCATCGCTAAAGGCACCACGGTAGCTGACTGAAGGTGTCGCAGAAGCAGCCCACGACTGCTTTGTTCTTGAGACCAACACGTCTGCCAGTCAAACGCCCTACTTTGACCCTGATGTGAATCCCGCTCTATCACCGGCAGAGAAGGACAAACTCGTCGGGGTACTCTTTCAGTTCCAAGACTGCTTCTCATCCGCCTCCGCGGTTAAACAGACGCCCTTGACCAAGCACCGCATAATAACCGACGACCGCCCCCGACCAGTCCTACAGAACCCCTGCCGAGTGTCACCGCGGGAACGCGAAGTCATTGCTCAACAGGTAGACGAGATGTTAAAAGGCGGTGTCATACAGCCATCGAGGAGTCCTGGGCTTCGCCTGTTGTCCTCGTTAAGAAGAAAGACGGAAGTTTAAGATTCTGTGTGTACTACCGTAAGCTCAATCAGGTCACAAAAAGAGACGTCTACCCGCTGCCACTCATTGATGACTCATTAGACCGGCCGCGCCACGCGCGCTACTTTTCATCGCTTGATCTTAAAAGTGGTTACTGACAGATCGAAGTCGATGAACGTGATCGCGAGAAGACAGCGTTTTTCCCGCCCGATGTACTTTATGAATTCAAAGTTCTACCTTTCGGATTGTGCTCCGCTCCAGCGACATTTCAGCGAATGATGGACGCAGTTCTATCTGGTCTTAAATGGCAGATGTGTCCAGTCTACCTGGACGACGTAGTGTTTTCACCATCGTTCGAGGAACACCTCCAACATCTCTCCGCCGTGCTACGGGCTATCAGATCTGCCGGCCTCACGTTAAAACCACAAAAGTGTCACTTTGGCTTTGAAGAGCTCCTGTTCTTATGCCACGTCGACAGCCATTGAGGAGTTCGTCCCGATACCGCTAATACAACTGCCGTCACCAAATTCCCTACTCCATGTAACAAGAAGACAGCTCACCGTTTCTTAGGCCTCTGCGCCTATTACCGCAGGTTTATTGAAAACTTTTCACGCATTGCCGCTCCGTTGACACGTCTTACTTGGGATGATGTCACCTTCACCTGGACGGACGAACAACAAAAGGCATTCGACGAGTTTCGGCACCGCTTGCAGACAACACCTGTGCTTGCCCATTTCGATGCGAATGCCGAGACTCTGGTCCGCACAGATGTCAGCAACGTGGGTCTAGGCGCTGTACTCGTCCAGTGGCAAGACAGTGCCGAGCGAGTTATCGCATACGCCAGCCGGACTTTGTCACGTGCGAAATCGAACTACTCCACCACCTAAAAAGAATGTCTTGCTGTTGTATGGGCGGTGATGAAATTTCGACCCTATCTTTATGGCCGGCACTTTCGGGTTGTGAGTGACGACCATTCTCTGTGCTGGTTAACGAACTTGCGAGACCCCTCCGGATGCCTTGCACGATGGAGCTTACGGCTACAGGGGTTCGACATGACCATCGTGTATAAGTTTGGACGTCAGCGCAACGACGCTGACTGCTTGTCCCGTTCACCTGTCGAGGCTGCGCGGGAAGACGAAGAAGCAGACTTCCCCCTTATCGCAGCCGTCGACGCGCTGACTGTTTCGCAGCAGCAACGTAACGATCCGGCTCTCGCACCACTTATCGAATTTCTAGAAGTGCGCACTATACAAGTTCCCCGTCTCTTCGCTAGAACGCATTCGTCGTTTTGCATGCGAAGCAATGTTTTATACAAGATCAACATCGCTCCGACGGGAAGAGATTATCTCCTCGTCGTACCAGAGTCTCTTCGCGAAGAAATCTTACAAGCATGTCATGACGAGCCCACCGCGGGTCACCTTGGGTATGCTCGAACACTGGCCCGAATCAAGAAGAGTTATTACTGGCCAAACCTAGCGGCCGCAGTAAGACATTACGTGAGAACATGCCATGATTGCCAGCGACGGAAAAAACTTCCTGTGAAACTGGCCGGTTTACTACATCCTGTTCAAGTGGCAAGATACCCATTCGAACAAGTTGGCATGAATCTGTTGGGTCCTTTTCCAATTTCTGATTCCGGCAACAGGTGGATAATTGTCGCTACAGATTACCTCACGCGTTACGCTGAAACGAAGGCCCTTCAGCGTGGTACGGCAATCGAGGAAGCGAATTTTTTCATCGAACGTATAGTCCTGAGGCACGGCGCCCCGACAGTTATAATAACGGACCGAGGCACTGCTTTCACTGCCAAGCTGCTGGAATCTGTCATGCAGCTAAGTGGCACTACCCATCGCAGGTCAATCGCCTACCATCCACAGACTAATGGCTTGGCAGAACGTCTGAACAAAACTCTCGCCGATATGATGGCATGTACGTGGATGTTGAACATCGGTCTTGGAATGACGTTCTCCCGTACGTCACGTTTGCGTACAACGCGGCACAGCAGGAAACAACGCAAATGACGCCGTTCTTCTTATTGTTTGGCCGCGAAGTTTAGACAATGCTCGAAGCCATGTTGCCCCACGACGGCCGTGACCTCGAAGTTGGAGCCGAGGAGTTCACTCAACGCGTAGACGAAGCGCGACAGCTGGCGGGGGCACGCATCCGGAACCAGCAAGGCCGAGACGCGCAGCGTTACGACCACCGCCACCGTGTAGTGACTTGCGAACCGTGCGACAGAGTGTGGCTCTGGACTCCGATTCCACGTTGGGGATTATCCGAAAAACTTCTGAAGCAGTACTTTGGCCCATACAAAGTGCTCCGTCAGCTGAGCGACATCAAGTACGCAGTGCTTCCGGACGGCGTTTCTTCTACTCTTCGCCAACAGAAATCTGAGGCTGTCCATGTCGTGCGCATGAAGCCGTACTTTTCGCGAGAAAATTAGCGCACCGCCTAAAGCATGTTTCTTGCTTTATTTTTTTTTCTCTGCTTTCGAATTCATCAAGTTGAAATTTATTTTTTAGAGAGGGGGATAATGTAGCGTGTGCGACAGCAGCCGCTAGGAAGCTGCTCATCGAGAGTCCCGTGCGCGGGCTCGAAGAAGTGGCCCCGTGGCGTTCGAGAAGAAGCTGAAGTCGGCTGCTGTCCCTCAGGGCTCTCCGGACCTGCTCTTCTGTGCCTACTAGATCAACCCCCTATTAAAATCCACCTTCTGGTTACGGGCCTAAACGACTACGTGACAATATATATTTACAATACTGCCGCTCTAAACCGCGAGCCTAGCAGACGGGCAAAAGCATACATGTAATGTATACGTACATTACATGCATACATAACAAAGAATGAAAGCAGCAAACCAGTCAAGACAGCAGTTTCAAGTACACAAAAAATGCAAGTATACAGAAGCATGGCGACATTTCATAAAGCAGCAACGACAAAACTTTCAGCAGAGTGCACAATAATCGGAGAGCACAATATTATTCCTACGCTTGGTCAGTGTTGTGTAAAGGAGAAACCGGGAATAAAAATAAGAAGCATTAATCACCTCTTGTGATTATTTCAGGTCGGATACAAACAGTAACAAAGAAATTGTGTTTTTTAGACATGAGCTTAGTTGATTCCATTACCTTATCACCCGAGAAAAGAAAGACTACCTGAATGCGTCGTTAGAAAAAGAATATTACCTTAGCCCGTGCTCATGTCAATGCGTGTTGTTTTAGACAGCGAATAAGGTATGTACAGAGTAGTATCAACTATGTACTGGCTGTGAAGTATTTGGAAAACTAAATTTTACACCAGCTTGTTTTGCTCTAAGCGATAATCTGTTTAGATCTCAACGAGCTAAGAGAAATGAGGGTGAGCCTGGTGCGGTGGTATTTGCTGTGAATAAACCTTGCTGCTTTTCTTTGCACGCCTTCGAGTTTACCTGTGTTGCTTGCTGTATAAGGAAACTAAATTGTGTTAGCATATTCTAAAATTAGCCTTGCAAGCATTTAATACGGCAAAAGCTTAATATTCATTTGGGTCGTCTTCAGGCATCTAATTAGATACAACACTTTTTATAATGCTGCAGTCCTACATTATTTATGTGCGCCTCCCAATTAATATTTCATATCAGTGTTATTCCTAAGCATTTATGCTGATAAACCTTTAAGCGTGGTGTGCCAATAACGCTGTAGGTGAAGTGAGAGGATTGTTTTTTCTTGTGATTGTCATTGCTACTAATATATTAACAATTATAATTATTTGACCGAGGAAGCACCACTTGGATAACATGCTGAGGTGTTCGGAAAAAATGAGATGGCCGTTATGGCTTTTAATTTGGTTGTATATTACGCACCATCCACCAAAAGTTTAATTTGCACCCTACATTATTCGTTCTGTCATTGATATATATATATATATATATATATATATATATATATATATATATATATATATATAGATAGATAGATAGATAGATAGATAGATAGATAGATAGATAGATAGATAGATAGATAGATAGATAGATAGATAGATAGATAGATAGATAGATAGATAGATAGATAGATAGATAGATAGATAGATAGATAGATAGATAGATAGATAGATAGATAGATAGATAGATAGATAGATAGATAGATAGATAGATAGATAGATAGATAGATAGATAGATAGATAGATAGATAGATAGATAGATAGATAGATAGATAGATAGATAGATAGATAGATAGATAGATAGATAGATAGATAGATAGATAGATAGATATTGCAGAGGTGTGTTTATTCAGTCGACGCAGATGGATCCAGGTGCACGGGATGAACTCGCAGCGGGGCGTCCGGCGTAGCGAATCACAAAGACAACGACCAACTTCCTCGTTCTTGAGAGCGCCAGCACGCGACGCATATCAGTGGCTGTAACGATGAAGATTACCACACTACAATATTCCCGCGGGGAGAGAAGGAGCCATGCTGCCAATTTATGGAGCCGACAGGACACACAGATCGTAGTAGCTAGGGCTTGATTCGGTCCACATGAACTATTTCGCGTCCACGGCGAAGTAAATCCGCAGATGGCGTAACGGGCTCAACTACGTAGTTGACCGATGTTTTTTGAAGGACTCGGTATGGACCGTGATACCGAGCAAGAAGCTTCTTTGAAAGGCCGGCGCTTGTGGCAGGAACCCACAGCCACACCAGGAGTTGGGTGCATATGAAGGCGCCTCGCCAGTGTCACGATGGTGTTTTTGTTGCCATAGGTTTTCCTTTGTAAGCGAACGAGCGAGCTGATGGCCTTCTTCTGCGTACTGGGCGGCATCCGAGAGTGGCGTCGATTCAGAAACATTAGGGTGGTAGGGAAAATGCGCTTCCATTGTGCAGGTTGGCTCCCGCCCGTAAAAAAAGAAAGAAGGGAGAGAATCCAGTGGTGGTCTGTATCGCAGTGTTGTACAAGTAGGTTACGAAGGGAAGAACCTGGTCCCAGTTGGAATGAGCGTTGTTGACGTACATGGCCAGCATGACACTCAGCGTACGGTTGACGGGTTCTGTCAGGCCATTCGTCTGAGGCTGGTAATTGAAGTAGCGGTGCGATGAATGATGCGGCATTCTTTCAGTAGGGCCTCGAGAGCGTCGGACAAGAAAAGGAGTCCGTGGTCACTGAGCAGTTCCTTCGGAGTCCCGTGGCGAGGAATAAAGTTGTTGAGAAGGAACAAAGCAGCGTCTCTTGCGGAGGCAGAGGGTAGCAGTGATGTTTCAGTGTAGTGAGTATGATGGTCTACTGCCACGATAATCCACCGGTTTCCAGCAGTAGTAGTAGGAAGAGGGCTATAGAGATCCATGCCAACGCGGTCAAACGGACGAGCAGGACAAGGTAACGGCTGCAACGAAACAGGGGACTTCTGTGGAGTTTGTCGGCGTTGACAAGATTCACAAGTGCGCACGAAATGTTGTACAAAGCGGTACATTCCACGCCAGTAAAATCGCAAGCGTAGGCGCGTGTAGGTTTTCAATACGCCACCGTGAGCACATTGTGGGTCACCATGGTACGCAGCACAAATGACGGCACGGAGATGACGCGGGATGACTAGAAGCCACTTCCGTCCCTCAAGCAAATAATTGCGGCGATAGAGAAGACCGTCACAAATGAAGAAGTGGTGGGCTTGCCGGACGAGCGCTTTGAATGAATGACCGGGAATAGGACTTGAGAGAAAATCCAAAAGTGCATTGATCCAGGGGTCATTCCGCTGCTCGGTAGCCATGTCGATAGTGGCAAGAGTCGATTAATCGTAAGCACAGATTTGGGCAGATGAGGTATCACCAGGCAATGGCTAGCGGGAAAGAGCATCAGCGTCCATATGCTTCAGGCCTGATGGATAAATTACATAGATGTCATACTCCTGTAGACGGAGAGCCCAGCCAGCAAGGCGACCGGATGGGTCTCTCAGAGAGGCAAGCTAGCACAAAGCGTGCTGATCGGTCACAACGTAAAACGGTCGGCCATACACATAAGGACGAAATTTTGCGATGACCCAAATAATGGCCAAACATTCCCTTTGTGTGACAGAATAATTAGATTCTGCTTTCGTCAATGTTCGGCTGGCGTATGAAACAACATACTCACTGTAACCAGGGTTATTATGGGTTAGGACGGCACCAAGCCCAATACCCCTGGCATCAGTGTGGATCTGCGTAGGCGCAGTCGGATCAAAGTGGCGTAGAATGGGAGGCGAAACCAAAAGGCGGCGTAAAGTGTCGAAGGCTTTATCGCCCGCTGGAGTTCAGGCGAAAAGATCGGAGCTGCTAGCATGGAGCTGGCTCAGCGGAGCGATGGTAGAGGCTAAGTTCAAGATGTAATGTCAAAAGAAGGAGCAGAAGCCGAGAAAGCTCCAGAGCTGCTTCAGGGAGGTTTGCTTCGGAAACTCTGCAACTGCGCGAAGTTTCGGGAGGTCAGGAAGATTGCAGTCCTTAGAGACTATGTGTCCTAAAATTGTGAGTTTTCGAGCGGCAAAGTGGCACTTCTTCAAATTCAACTGAAGCCCAGCATCGGCGAGAGACGTGAGGACATGCTTTAAGCGGAGAAAGTGAGAAGAAAAGTCGGTAGAAAAAACTGCTATGTCATCCAGATAACAAAGACAGGTCTGCCACTTGAGACCGCGAACAGTGTCCATCAGGCGCTCGAAAGTAGCTGGGGCATTGCAAAGGCCAAAGGGCATAACGTTTAACTCGTATAAGCCATTTCGTGTTATAAAAACAGTTTGTGAGCGGTAATCATCAGCTATCGTTACCTGCCAGTAGCCAGAGCGCAAATCTA
Source organism: Amblyomma maculatum (assembly GCF_055883805.1). Classification (NCBI taxonomy): domain Eukaryota; kingdom Metazoa; phylum Arthropoda; class Arachnida; order Ixodida; family Ixodidae; genus Amblyomma; species Amblyomma maculatum. The sequence goes on along the minus strand of NC_139347.1, from coordinate 175,768,656 downwards.
AAGAAGAGAAATACTCGGCTCCCTATAAACAGTCCAAGGCGTCGTCGATTCGTGGCAGGGGATAGACGTCTTTGCGCGTGATCTTGTTTAGCCTACGGTAATCGAAGCAGAACCGAATAGAACCATCTTTTTAGGGATCAAAACAACAGGAGAAGCCCATGGACTGCTAGATGGCTGTATGATGCCCCGGCGTAGCATGTCGTCTATGTTATCAGCAATGACTTGGCGCTCAGAGGCCGACACGTGATAAGGAGGATGCTGTCGCAAAGGTACAGTTATACCAGTGTCGAATTTGTGCGTAAAGACAGACGTGCGACCAGAGCAGTGTGAGGAAGGTCGAAAGAAGAAGTGAAGCTCTGTAGGAGGGCAGTGAGTTGATCGCTTTGCGTGAGTGGAAGATCTACGTCAATAACCTGTTGAAAAACATCGCTGGGTGTCGGAGCGGTCGCTACACCGCATGACCTGATGACATTAATGTCATATGAAGTAGGCGTAGCAGGAAGGGCATTTACAAGTGTGGGGTGCGGGTGAAGTTCTTCAATATGGCCCACCACTCGCTGTGTACCAGGACGGACGGGCAACAAAATGGGTTCAACACTTCAGAACCGCAAATTGAAGCAGGAGGCAGGGATGGCGTGCAGCGGCGTCGGAAGGTGTGAAGACCGTCTAAGTAGTGACGCTTTCACAGGAGAGTGGAACGAGGGCAGCAGCAAATGGAGGAATCTCGGTATCTTCTGCGACAAGGAGTTTAGCAGAGCGGGTAGGGACGTCACACAAGACGGTATCCCACAGAGGAAAAAAGGAAACTTCCGCGCGGGCGCAGTCTGTTGACTGCGCCTGCGCGGTACGATGAGTAGAAAGGAAATCGTAGCCCAGGATGATGTCGTGTGAGCAGTGAGACACTACAATAAACTCGATGGTGTATAAGGCGCCTTCGATGAGAACACGGGCCGTGCACGCCGCTGAGTGATGAATGCTCTGTGATGAGGCGGTGCGAAGCGAAAAGTCTGAAAGCGCGGTGGTCACTATACGAAGACGACGGCAAAGCGATTTACTAATGACGGTCACGGATACGGCAGCGCCCGTGTCGACAAGAGCGAGTATCACACCGCCGTCGACAACACTTGTATTAAGTTAGCGGGAGAACAAGGAGGACTTGAAGAGTTCGAACTATGCGCAGTGCTTGCCTCGGGAACTGCGACTTTTAGTTTCCCTCAACCACGCCGATAGAACCTCGGAGAAAAGTGGCGGGGAGCGGTGACAAGGGTGAAGATGATCGGCGAATGGCATACGTTTGATTGTCGAGAGATACAAAGTCGGTACCGGGCGGAGTTTTCATCGAGGGCTGGTTCGTATCGCAGGAGTAGTTCCTGAGGTCAGGTCAAGAAGGTGGAAGGCTTTGGCGGCAAAGGCATACGACATGGCCCGGCAGCCCGAAAGAGTACCAGATTGGCCGGTTGTCCGCGGTGCGCCTAGGATTCGCAGGGCGCTGGCGTAGTCTTTAAATAGGGACATTGAATGCAGACTCAGTCAAAGGCGAGGGAAGGTTGAAAGGAGCGGCCTTGTGGGAAAGAGTTGCTGATGGCAGTAGCGGCCTGGCTGCAACTTGGGCGTAAGTAAGTGGTGCCGTTACTTGCACCGGCATGGGGCTGGTCGGCAGCACAGGGCTGGGAAGGAGCATGGAGCTGGGCGGAAGGACATCAGCGATGTGATCTGGCACGGCACGCCGTATGGTAAGGGCCAAAGACGGAGCCTTGACAGGGACGAGGCGGCCAGTATCCTGTTACTAAGGGATCAGTGATAGCTGGCGGGCAACCTCTTCTCGAATGAAGACTTTTGTTTGTTTAAGCAAAGGGCTGTCCTCTGGAGTGGAACCGCCCAGTGCTAGTATAGAAATGGCGTCGTCTCTAACACCGGATCGCCGGGCAGAAATGCGCATTTTACGAAGATCATCGTAGCTCTGGCAATGTTTGATCACGTCACTGACCTTGACAGAAGTTTTCACCCAGAGCATCTGGCACGCGTCTTCAGAGATGCCTTTCAGGATTTTTTCGATCTCATGCACTTCGGACATTAGGGGGTCGACACGCTTCCATAGGTCAACAATGTCTTCTGTATAACTGGTGAACGACTCTTGGGTATGCTCAGTGCGCTCGCGCCAGCGTTGTTTTGCTCGGAGCTTGCGAACTGCAGGAGGGCCGAGCACTTCAACAAAATTCTTCCTAAATGCAGACCAAGATGGCAGGTCTGCCGCCTGGTTGCGAAACCAGAGGTTCGCTTCGGTTTCAGGCAAAAGTTTACGTTACTTAGTTTGATAGTGTCGTCCCATCTGCTGTAACTACTGGCACGCTCGTACGCCTGCAACCAATCGTCGACGTCTTGATCGGCCGTGCCACTGAAAAGGCATGGATCACGCTGCCGTAGAGCTTCAGAACACAGGACAATGGTTGGGAGGGGCGGCGATGTCGAGGCAGTATCATCCGGCATGGTGGAAGCAGATGGTAATGGGCGGCTTCTTAGTTCCAGGGTGGACGGCAACGTACCCAGCAGCACCTGCACCAATTGTAAGGGTGTGTTTATTCAGTCGGCGCAGATGGATTCAACTGCTCAGAATGAACTCACAGCAGAGCGTCTGGCGTACCGAATGACAAAGACAACGACCAACTTCTTCGTTCTCGATAGCACCAGCACGCGACGCATGTCAGTAGCTATAACGATGAAGATTACCACATTACATGTGTTATAGTTTTGAGTAGATGTTTCTGCAGGTAGGAGCTGTTCCCAAGACTATATGAATGCCTGGTGTCCCAGCTAACTTGGACCAATGTTTTAAAACATACGGTTTACCCTAGCATGGCGACACAAATTCAGAGATGTTCAGAGTCGCCTGTCTCACCTGCAGTATTTTCAGTTTACTACAGTTGATTAAATAATAAAACAGTAATTAGCTAATTTTTTTATTGGCTTTAGAGATAAAGTGTCTAGGCAAAAGTTGAAGATCTAAAAAAAATTGGTAGTTACGTTGTTTCTATAACGAAACGACTTACGTCGCCCTATTTATAGGTCATCAAGAAATTCTGTTACGAAAATGGTGAGTTTGATTAAAACGTTACAGCACCTATTCAACAATTTTCAAGAAGAAGCCGTGTATCTAGTTGAGCCCAAAAACCAGCATAATTCGCTGCCCAATTTTAGGCAACCATCAGTTTGTGACCTATAGAGGGAAAAACGATATTTAAACATCAACTTCCAGATCCAACGTTGCACCTGGAAGCAATCGCAGCTTGCTTGTTAACTGGTTGCGTATGGGAGCGATCGCAGCTCGCTTGTTAACTGCGTGTAAACTCCATTACTTTGGTGCTCCTTTTAAAAATCTGAGTACATATAAATAAATTTTCTGATAGCTTATGATATGATATTAGCTCTATAGTGCGGCATTGAATATTTTATCAAAAAGAAGCGATGTATCATAAGGAAGTGCATCTAGCTATAAAATGCGTTACAAATCTAGCGCACTATGGACGTTCACATGTGAAAGCCGATGTAGCGGATCTCAAAGACCCGCAGCAAAACGTTAGTTCTAATAAATCGTGTTCTGCAGCTTTACAAAGAAAAACCGAAATTCATGGTTAAATGATTAGTGGGTGGAAGGAGATAGTGGTGTGAATTCTGTTTTTTATCGTTCTTGACGACGGCCGCTCGAAGAGCGAGATAAGTTAATTATTAAGAGTTATTGAATTTGCGGGGCATGTAAGATATCGAAAGATAAGCCTAGAGCAAGGATATTATTCTATCATAACATCTGGATGATGTAAATAAAGATTTGAATGGATTTGCTTGAATTGATTACATTTAGTACCGACCTTCCTGCGCTATAAAAGGTTTTCCGGGAACTAGCGCGTGAGGTATATTTCAGGTAATAAAGGCGGAAATATATATAACTGCTCCAGAACTGTTATATGGTATAGGAATTACTTTGGAGTGGAACTGCACCTTATTTTTTCAAATGAATCTTGAAGCGGTGGGTTCATAAACAGAAATCATCATTTCATTTTCTGGGTTCTCCAAATTATTCCGTGAAAGGCAGTGGGAAGAGTGTCGGCAGAGATCGGTTTTTAATCCAGAATGGCGAGAGCATACAGATGTACCTTCGGTCTCGGGAAAGTTCACATGGAGGGCCGACGTCTTGAGTTTGAGGTCTCTCGATCCAGTTGATCAATACTAAAATTAGGCTTTGTGATGAAGTACACTTGTCAAGTACATTTTCATAAACATATTCTGCAACATATCAGTCCACTGTACTGTGGAAATGTATTTTATACCCTTTTCAGCTTCCCATATATTTCAGAAAGATGTATTAGAATAGAAAAGCCCTGAGGTTCTATGGCTATGATTGCTTACCACAATGCATGGTAGATGCATTTGGGCAAAATATAATTCCGTTTATAGGTGCTGCGCATTCCCTTTACCTCTAAACTCACGGGCCACTATGTGAAGCTATTCAAATATTCGACGGCATTAAAACAGGAGGTTGTGTATATTTCCTGAGATCTTGTGTTCGGCTCATCTGTATGTGGGCATAGCACAGCTGGCTGTCAAGGTCAACGTTAAACGTATTCCTATCAATCTCGTTTTCTCGTTTCGAACCACCGATGTTTGACGCAAAATTGTACTTATCAGAACGGTGTCGCTTCTGAGGAGTCATTTTGGGCGTGATCATCTCTACGGATCAAAATTAGCTCTGCAAGTAGAAACTTTCTGTTGAACAAGACGTAAATGCCCAAATGCAAAGGAAAGAATATCCAACCATCAGCACCGTTACTGACGCTGATTGGTGCATTGCGAAAGGTATACATAAATGTATACAAAAATGTAGACAATCGCATGGAGCTAAGAGGAAAAGTAGAAATGACTAGTTGGGTATAGCAGGGATTGATGTCTGATTTAAATATGTTGATTTGGTTTGTTTTTTGGTGTTTAACGTCCCAAAGCGACTCAGGCTATGAGGGTCATGACAGTGGAGGGCGCTGTAAATTTTGACCACCTGTTGTTGATAATCGTGAACTGATATCGCACAGAACACGGACGTCTTGGACCTCGCCACCAGTGAAAAGCGGGCGCCGAGCCCAAGACTGAATCCCACGTCCGGTTGTCCTCTCTTAGCTATATTGTCACGTGGTGGTGACAAGGTCGTTGTCACCAAAAGAAGACACAGGATTGATGGTACTGAAATTAACTCTTTATTGGGCTGACTTGAGCCCGCAAAAGAACTGAGCAACTCGGCGGCGGCGATAGGAACAAGCGTGCTCGTCGCTCGTCGAACAAAGAATGCCCATCGCACTCATCAATGCTCAATTTAAAGGCTGCTCAGAACAATATAGATAACGTCGCAAACTGCTGCTAGCACAAGCTGGAATATTGTAGACAGACACAAGTGTGGTCGGAATCTTCGAGACAGATCTCGGTGCATCTTGCGCTACAACGAAACTGATAAATGTGCGACTCGCGACATCGAGCATTAACAAACAAAGAATACAGAACTGATACGCATTCAGGATTGGAGTGATAAGGCCGTATGCCGGCGGCTATTAACAAAACAACAAATACAGTTTTGAATGTTTCGCTGCATTACTTCTCCCTTTTTAAGTTGGCTGAAGGCTTAGCTTGGTTAAGCCTGGAAGATTGCGACAGCGATACCCTTGGCTGCGCCTAGTTCGGCTGGTGGTGTGCCATGGTTCACCCTGATTAACTTATGACTATACAATGTTACTTGGCTGTTGCTATTGTTGATTCATTGGTTACACTTATGGCCTATCTATTTATAGCATGGCTATACATGGATTCACTCTGGACACAACGGCGCCGCCACTTAGCTGCAGCAGATCGTTGCAGCCTCGCCTTATAGGCATCATCCGATATGCCGTAAGGCTGCGCCCCGGCTACTGCTTGGAGCCGAGCCACAGCTCCATTTCTCCTCATAGCGTGACGTCACAAACAGCGAGCGCCCTCTCTTGGCTGCGACACAGCGCCGTATATGGACTCACCGCCACCATCCGATGGAGCTGGCTGGGGCCCCGTCTCTCGGTCTGGCGTGACGTCACACGGTCACGTGAAAGGTCATGTTTGGAGGCACCGCGACACTCCAAAGGCTCGAAGTGCTAGCAGTATTGCTTTCACAATAAAAAACATCGCCTCGATGTTCCAGATCAAAGCAACCTAAACATAAACGCTGCAACGTTTATACACCACAGATTCCTTAACACGCGTAATATGGCTTCAGTCGTACATGTACAATTTCTGGGCGTGCGCGTCGCCGTTGTGATGCTGACGTTCCGTCGGAAAGGACTTCATAGTCCAGTGGTCCGACGCAGCGAATGATTTTGCACGGCCCAAAGTATCGACGCAACAACTTTTCACTTAGCCCGCGACGGCGAAATGGAGTCCAAACCCGCACTTGGTCTCCTGGATTGTACTGTGCGTGGCATCGTCGTAAGTTGTATTGTCGGCTGACGGTGCGCTGTTGGTCTTTAATACTCAGCCGTGCGAGTCATCGGGCTTCCTCTGCACGCTGCAAATAGGCGGCGACGTCAAGGTCGTCCTCGTTGGGTATGCGCGGCAGCATTGCGTCGAGCGTCGTCTTGGACTCCCTGCTGTACACAAGCTTGAACGGGGTCGCACGGGGTCGCTCCTGGACTGCCGTGTCATACACGAAGATCACGTACAGCAAGAGGGCGTCCCAGGTCTTGTGATCAGTGTCGATGTACAAGCGCTCATGTTCGCTATCGTTTTTGTTCAGGCGCTCCGTATGGCCATTGGTCTGAGGATGGTATGCAGTTGTTCGTCGATGGCGTGTATGACAGTATTCCAGGATAGCTTGCCTCAACTCTGCAGTAAACGTCGTTCCCTGTGCGTGATGAGCAATTCTGGGGCGCCGTGGCGCAAGAGCATTTGTTGGTGACTTCTGCCGCGGTACCATTGGTAGTGCTTTTGCTTCGGCGTAACGGGTAAGGTAGTTTAACAAAACTTAAAGTAGGGCTAGATGGTGCATTGTAATTTGACTGAAGATAAAGCGCACGGGAAGACGCACACAAGAGAAGAAGACACAGGACACGCACTATAGTGGCAGGTAGTCGCTGCCACGATGATCCACTAGTTATCCATAGACGAAGATGGAAAGGGGCCGAGAAGATCCCTCCCAATTTCTTTAAAGGGCAGGATTGAGTGCGGAATGGGGTTTAATAGTCCTGCTGGCCTGATCGGCGGCGTCTTGCGTCGTTGGCACTCACGACACGTCTTCACGTAGTCGGCAACTTCAGCAGGCAGTCATGACCAGTAGTTCTTCTCCTGGATTCGACGCAACCTGCGTGCAAATCCGAGATGGCCTGCTGTGGCCTCATCATGCAACGCCTGCAGAATTTTCTGCCGGAGGTGTTTAGGCACTACATGAAGCTGCGCGGTCCTGTTGGGTTCGAAGGTCTTCACGAAGAGGCCTTTGCTTAACGAGAACGATGATAAATGTCGCCTGGCGATACCAGCAGGGGAAGCGGTCTTTCCTTCTAAGAAATCCGCTAGCGCTTTCAGCTCAGGGTCTGATCGCTGTTGTTCGCCGAAACTGCTGGCGCTTACCGGTCCCAAGAGGCGTCGTCATCATCGTCCTTCGGGGGAGCGTCCACGATAGCGTGTGATAGGCAGTCTGCGTCGGAGTGCTACCGGCCCGACTTATAGACTACAGTCAAGTCAAATTCTTGAAGTCGTAGGCTCCATCTGGCAAGGCGGCCGGAGGGATCTTTCAAATTAGCCAAACAGCAGAGTGCGTGATGATCGCTTACCACCTTGAATGGTCGGCCGTATAGGTATGGATGAAACTTAGAAGTGGCCCAGATGATCGTGAGGCACTCTTCGGTCGTTGAGTAATTGATTTCGGCTTGTAATAGAGACCTGCTAGCGTAGGCGATTACTTTCTCCTGTCCGGCACTCTTCTGGACAAGAACGGCTCCTAGGCCTACACTGCGCGCATCGGTGTGAATTTCGGTCTCGGCGTTTTCATCAGTGGCCACGGATAGGAGGGAACTGCTGGCGGTGCTTAAATTCGTCGAAGGCTTCTCCTTGCGGTGTTTCCATTTAAAAGGTATGTCAGTCTTTGTAAACGGCGTCAACGGTTCGGCGATGCGCGAAAGGTAACAAATCGTCGAAAATAAGCACACAGCTCAAGGAATCGGCGCAGAGCTTTCTTGTCCGCAGGCGGTGGGAATTGTGCGATATCAGCTGTTTTCCCCGGGTCTTTGCGAATACCATCCTTGCTAACGATGTGACCTAGGAACCGCAGTTCTTAGTAGGAGAAGTGGCACTTCTCTGCTTTTAGCGTTAGTCCCTATGACTTGATTGCTTCCAGCACTGTCTGCAGTCGTTTTAGATGGTTTTGAAAGTTTGAGGAGAAAACAAAAACGCCGTCCAAATATACGAAACAAATTTGTCGCTTCAAGCCTGACAGGACTTTGTCCATTACTTGTTGAAACGTGGCTGGTGCGGATCAGAAGTCAAATGGCATCACCTTAAACTCACAAAGGCCGTCAGGTATGATGAATCGGTCTTCTCGCGATCTTTTTCCGCAGACCTCAATTTGCCAATATCCGCTCTTCAGGTCCATCGATGAGAAGTACCTAGCGTTACAGAGCCAGTCCAGAGTGTCATCGGTGCGGGGAAGCGGGTAGACATCCTTCTTAGTTATGCCATTCAAGCGGCGGTAATTAACGCAGAAGCGAAGTGTGCCGTCTTTCTTCACCGAAACCTCGGTGCCGTCTAGGGGCTGTTGGATGGCTGGATCACTTCGTCGCGCAGCATTTCCTCAACTTGATCGCGTATGGCCTGGCGTTCTCGAGACGATACACGATAGGAGCTTTGACGTAGCGGTCGAGTGTTTTCGTCCGTGATGATGCGATGCTTTGCCGACGAAGTTTTCCGCACCTTCGACGCTGAAGAAAAGCACTCACTGTAGTTTTCAAGCAGAGTGCGAATCCGGTCTTTTCTGTCTCGGGCAGCGCTGGGTTAATGTCGAAATCGGGCTGCTTGGCTCGGTTGGGTGCATCGTCTTCAAGTTGGCTGGGGAGGGCGAATACTTCTCGGGTGTCCGCTAGCTCGTCAAGGAAAGCAATCTTCATGCTCTTGTTCAGGTGCCAGTATTCGTCGGTGAAGGTCGTGACGAGCACATCAGCTTGTCCACGACGGAAACGGACGGTGCCTCGTGCGACGCCAAGTACTCTATCCAGTAACAACTGAGTGTTTCCTTCGACAACCCCTTCCGTGATTTCGACTTCTGCTGTAACCACAGGGACGATGACGCTTGATCGGGGCGGTACGGTCGATACTCCGTCGAGGACGTTAAGAGCGACGTGATGCGTCGAAGCTCTCGTAGCCGGTATGCCTTTGTCTGTCGAGAGCTTGGTGATTTTCGATCGGAGTTCGATGTTCGCTCGATGTTCGTTCAGCAAATACATGCCCAAAATCACATCGCGGGAACCGTGCTGTCGGACGACGAAGCTTGTAGGGTATGTACGTCCATTTACTGTAACCATTGCGGTGCATCGCCTCGGCGGCGTAATAAGGTTACCACCAGCGGTGCGGATTAGCGGGCCGTCCCAGCAGTCGTCACTTTCTTGAGCTGGGCGACGAAAGCTCCATTGATGACAGGGTAGTTGGTACCGGTGTCCACTAGGGCGGTAACCGTATGTCCGTTAACAGCAACCTCAATGTCGCTTGATCGCGTCCTAGTATTGCACGTTGCCTTCAGTGTTCGATATCTGCTTCGTATTTTGCTCAGGTCGCGGACTGGGCACACCATCGTAACGTCGCGGGGCGGCGATGTCAACTGGTCGTGATCTCGTCGACATTTTCGTGTTGTGGATCGGCGATTTAATGGCTGCGTCGTGGTCACTCATTGTCGGTGATAGAGGATCTTCGTGTTTTCGCCATGAAGCAACTTCAACTCCAAAGGCTGCTCTAGTTAGTTTTCTCTGCGCGGGCCTGGGGACCTTCCGCGCATACTCTCATCATAGTTATGGCCTGGCGGCGCAAAGCGAGCCCTGTATGGCGATTGAGACCTGAATCGACGGCTTGGTGGCGCAGTCTCACCGCTACTCGGATAGTTGTCGATTCCATGCGGTCGTTCACCTGGGCGTGGTCGTGGAGCACCGACTGCAAACCCTCGGAGACCGAGTTTTCGGTACGGCAGTGGCACAGATTGTGGCCGGCCTCACCGCAGTGGAAGCATGATGGCCGGTTGTTCGCTGCCCTCCAGCTGTCGCACTTCCTGAGGCTTGGAGGTCGTTTGTAGGCTTGGCGGGCGGGTGCCGACGGGAGGTTTTCAGGAACAGGACGGTAGCAGCGAGTGGTTTGAAAGTCATTATGTCGCAGCGCAGGGCGTACGTAACGCAGCAGCGCAGTTCATCGCTGTTGATTCTTGTGCTGGAACTGCCGCAGCCGTCACTTTAGGAACGCCCAGCGCCTGCTGGACTTCTTCACGGACGATGTCCGCGAGCGTCGCCACCTGGGGTTGTTGCGATGGTGGCAGCAATCGGCGGAGCTCCTCTCGTACAATGTCTCGGATGAGGTCTCGAAGGTATTCTCCGCTTGCAGATGCGCTGGGGTAGTGGTTTGAGTAGTCCGGTTGAAGTGGTCGCTCGTAGTGGCGGATCCGGGCGTCCAACGTCTTCTCGATCGTCGATGCTTCACTTTCAAATTCTTCCACAGTTTTCGGCGGGTTCCGGACAAGCCCCGCAAAAAGCGACTCTAACTCCTCGCCTTAGGAATTTCACTCTCTCACCTTCGGTCATGTTAGGATCGGCGCGGCGAAACAAGCGTTTCATCTCCTCTACGTAGACCACGACGGGCTCGTTTGGTAGTTGAATTCTTGATTGGAGGAGGGCCTGAGCTCTTTCTTTTCGGACAGAACTTGTAAAGGCCATCAAGAACTGTGCTTTGAATATCTCCCAATCCTTGAAAGAAGTCTCGTGATTTTCAAACCAAATTCGGGCATGTCCTCGAAGAACAATGTAGACCTGCCTGAGTTTCGCAGCTTCGTTCCAGCCGTTGAAATCTGCCACGTGGTCGAAAAGGTCCATCTAATCTCCCGCATCTTCATCCTGTAGTCCATGGAAGCAGGGGGACTCACGGGGTTGGACGAAAACAGCCGGTGCTGTAGGCTGGGCCATTGTCAGCGTCGATGCCTTCAGAGATCGAATGGGGTCAGGCAGCAGACCGTGTTCGGGATGTAGGCCTTGGAGTCGGCGGCTGGCTCGCTGACCTGTAGGCTGGTTTTCCAGGGTGACAGGAATAACGTTGAGGTATTTTCTTGAAGGATCAAATGCAGCACCGCCACCAGATATCACTTAGTGGTGACAAGGTCGTTGACACCAAAAGAACACACGGGCTTGATGGTACTGAAATTCACTCTTTATTGGACTAACTTGCGCCCGCAAAAGAATAAGCAACTCGGCGGCGGGGATAGGAACAAACGTGCTCGTCGCTCGTCGCACTCGTCAACGCTCAATTTAAAGGCTTCTCAGAGCAATACAGATAACGTCGCAAACTGCTACCAGCACAAGCTGGAACATTGTAGAGAGACAGTCGGGTGGCCGGAATCTTCGAGACAGATCTCGGTGCATCTTGGCTGCAAAAAACTGGCAAAGGTGCGACTCGCGACATCCCCCAGAGAACAAAGAATAGAGAACTGATACGCGATCCAGAATCAGAGTGAAAAGGCCGTATGCCGGCGTCTGTTAGAAAAACAACAAATACAGTTTTGAAGTCTTCGCGGCAAGATGCACGCCTCCTCAAGTTCATTTCTTTTTCCTGATTCCCATTAGAACGACATTAACTCGAGTTATTGCTTTGACGCGCTGTGCGCGGTTCCTATCTCTTAACGTTACAGCTACCATTTTAGCTGTTCAATAGCACTCAGCGTTGTCCTCAACTTAAGTAGAGCAATTTTAACTAGTCTTCAAGTTTCAGCCCCATAGGTCAGTGCATATAATATGCAATCGTTATATACTTTCCTCTTGAGCGGTACCAGTAAGTTGCGAATATTTATCGCATAATGAGGGAATACTTGCAAAGTGCGCTCCGTTCAATCTTATTCTCGCAGGTACTTTGCTTTCATGATCCGGATCTTGATTATTACCTGTCTTAAGTAGACAGATTTGCCCATGACTATCAGGACTTCGCTATCGATTTCAAACTTCTGTTCCTTCTTCAGGCTGCTGAACATCATCATAGTCTTTAATATAGTGCTTTCGGCCTACCTTTCTGTATTTGCTTTCTAGGTCAAAAATCACTCTTTGCGATTCATCCCCTGAGGTACTTAGCAAGGCTCTGTCGTCAATAAATCATCGATTACAGAGGTATCCTCAATCTAACCTTATCCCTAACTGCTCCCATTCCACGTCATTGAATGCTTCCCCTAAGCAAGCTGTGAATAGTACTGGGGGATCGCGTCTTTGTGCTTAATCTTTTTCTATATGGAGATTTCAAGGCGGAACCATTTAATGGCTCATGCTCGCTGCCACGATCTTGTCTGTCCGCCCGTAAGGCTTTACTTTGATGACGTAATCAATTGTGTATTATGCCGTACCTTGAATTTAATGAAGACATTATCAGTGGTGTAGACTGTCGTACCTTGAAATTGTTGATGACGTCATCAGGCGTGTAGTATGTCATGCCTTTAAATTATTGATGATGTCTTCAATGGTTTAGTACATTGTACCTTTACATTGATGGCGTCATCAGTGGTGTAGTACGTCATACCTTGAAATAAATGATGACGTCATCATTGGTCTAGTACGTCGCACCTGGAAATAATGGCGTCATGAGTGGTGGTAGTATATTGTGCCTAAAAATAAGTGTATGACGTCATGACGCCATGACGTCGTTGACCACGACGTTATGAACAATTGTGACGTTATCACATCATATACGATCATGTCTAATAACCTGAAGTGGAGTAATAATGACAACAAAGTCAGTATTGACGTCACGCCTAGTGATGACGTCACCAGGCGATCACGGTTATACGAAGCTGATCCCTCCGGGCACTCGATCCAGGCGTCCGTGCTCCAGCTTTCATTCGACGCTTCTTAGAACGCAGCATATAGAAGCAGATGTAGTAGAGCAGGCATCAGTGGCGTTTCCAATTTGTTTACAGGAAAGACAAGGCACAGCACCTGTCACAATTCTGCGCGGACCCTACTGCCGAGCCGTGGGGAAAAGGAAGAAGGTAGGAGATAAAAAAAGAGAGAAAGGTGCCTTAGTGTAGGGCTTTGGACCACCGCGGAACCGATGCTTTTGCCTCGTCGCATATTATTGGTCCAAAGTACCCCTAGAAATATTGTTACGTTTATGTATTTATGAAGGGAGTTTATGCAAATATATGATTGCCATGCAACTACTATATCCTCCAGTACGTTCCCATACGGCTCGTCTATACTATGATTTAGCAATGCCGGCATAACTGGCAATGTTTCTACCGAGTTAAATCCATCTTTGTAACCAGTGAACGCAATGTATAAGATTTATAAGGGCGGTTTATATTTCGACGATTTTTCTATTTCTATCGCATGGTTCATGATATGGTTGTGTTGGATACCATTGTACCCTTTCCTAAAAACCTGCAAAAATCTTCGCTTGGTTGAAATCTAAGCTTTTATGGATTATATTTGCTGTTAGCTTAGGAAATGTATTGTACGCAACGTATACTAAGCTGATTGGTCTGTAATTTTGCGACTCCTTGGCATCCCCTTTCTGCTCAATTAGAATAATATTAGCATTCGATGACACTGTCGATGTCATCTATGCCACCAGACATTGCAAATACAGAGTGCCCAGTTTTCCTAGTATGATGTCCCCTACCCGTCCTTCAACACATCTGCTGTTACCTGATCCTCTCCAGCTGCTTTCCCCCATTTTATAGTTGCTAAAGCTTTCTTAACCTCTTTCTATGTCCCTGGTGGAACATCTCACTGTTTTCCCAGCTATCAATCTGATTATTGTCCTGATTATTACGATATAAGTCAATATTGAACTCCTCGGATACTTTGACTGTAATGTCTATATTCGTGATGGCATTCTCCGCCTGTCCTTTAGCGCATACATTTAGTTTTTACACATGCCTAATTTTCTCTTCGTCGCTTTAGGATATCCCCGTTCTTCAGAGCATATTAGATTTTCTCCATGTTATACTCATTGCTTACCATTAGCTTTTCCCCCTATTGATTACCTTTGATAGCCCTGCAATTTATATCATGTCTGTTTGGATATAATTTACCGGTATGTTCTCTAACTATTCTACTGCCTTCTTCTACCGCACACTCATTAATGAGCTAGCGCTCATCCGTTATGCACTATGGTCCTAATCCTAAATTAGAGGTGAATATATATATATAAATATATATATATATATATATATATATATATATATTCTATAGCGATATCCTAATTCTTTCTGCCTCCCCCTCAACACTAATTCGTTGATGCACTTCTTCCTTGTTAGCCTGTTTTGTTCGTTCTTGAGATCTAGGTTTATGCGACACCTTACCATCATGGGGTCCATGCAGCGCATCGTTCTGACTAGCTCTATATTTTTCATAATGCCACGCTATGATAGCCTCCCCTTGGGGCTTTCCCTTTTCCACTTTCGGTTTTTCTGTTTGCTGAAGAAGGTATTCATAATTCATGAGTTATTCAGTTCTTTAAATGCAACTACTAGCTTCCCCCTGCTATTTCTAGATCCAATAACACGTTATGTCAATAACCTATTAGCTGCGCTGATCAAGATGTCACCCTGTTCAGGTGCCAATCAGGTCCTTAATCAGTTTACACAGTTAGGGGCGATGCCTACATACATTAGAGTTGCTGAACGGGAAGTAAATAAAAAAAGCTTACAAGGAAATAACATGACTTGAGCCCGACATTAGCACAGTTTATATAGGACCTCAGAAGTTCGAGGAAAGCAGCAGAGCGTCGTATTCATTTCGTACCGCACGCATGTCTCGAAAGTTTATTAACATAACCACTGAAAGGGCATACACGCTGCCCCACAGAAGGCTGTGGTCTACGGCTAGGATCGCAACGCTGATGCATGCCGACTAGACGTGTCGAGAGAGCGCTCTTCTGCTCTCCTCGGGACAGGCCATGGCATAAGAAGAGCATTTAGTGAGTGAGCGATAGAGAAGGTATTTCCGCTACCAGCGTATGACAGCAAGCATTTGAGATGCCAGCACCTCGTTTCGGTAAGTCTCATCAACGCAGTGAACCATCTGCTCTTGTCGATCGCCGTGGAACAGCGCTTCCATTCTCCGGCCCTCCCACCCACCCATTCGTAGTCCTTCAGGTACAGTTAATAAGGCGATACGACAGAGCCGGCAGGCACAGCCAGTTATTTTAACAACAGATGTTTGGTTTGGGGTAGTTGGTAGCAGTTTCTTGAAGACAGCGCAAAAAAGACGGGGACAAATAACACAAATGTAGACAGAACAGGCGCTAACTGATAACTTTGTGCTGCGGTTTTCCTCGAAAATAAAGTTGTCAAAACTCACGTGACAATCAAGGGGCCTTATACTACGACCAAATACAATTTAAAAAAGGGCGGCCGACCATCTTGACCCGGAAAAACCATAAAAGAAACAAGGGGGGCCGGAAAGCATAATCAACAGATTATATAAACTCATTGTGAACTTATTACAACAGAGGGGACGCGAAAAACATCGTGGCCAAGGAACGGTGCCAAAGAACCCAACAACAGCAACGAGAGAGCCTAAAAGGGCCAAAAACAAGGGAAGTAAAAGCAGAGTCATAGGTCAGAACCGGAAAAAACCTGCGAGGCAAAATCAGAGTCACAACTAAAAACAGATAAAACGTACGAAGCAAAAGCAGATCAAAAACTGAAGACAGACGAAGCGTGCGAAGCAAAAGCGGAGTCAAATCTATAAGCGGGCAGTCTGTGCGAAGCAAAAGCAGAGTCATGAACTACAAACAAACCAAACGCGCGAATCAAAAGCAGAGTAAAAAACTAAAGACGTATGAAACGTGCGAAGCAAAAGCAGAGTCATCCCTTACGGGAATGCCATATCTGGACTTATAAAAAAAATCCAGATCAGGTATATCAGGAATTGGGCAGATATGGTATATTAATACAGATCTGGGCCAGATAAGGCATATCTGCCCAATTCCTGATTTCGAGTACCAGATAAGGCATATCTTGTTGTATATGCCTGATCTGCCCAATTCCTGATTTCGAGTACCAGATAAGGCATATCTGGTCAGATATGCCTTATCTACCCAATTCCTGATTTAAAGATCTAGCCCGCGTTGCAGTTAGGTTTTGAACTATAGATCTATATAGGTGCATATCAACATAACACTTTATTACTTCACACACAAAACAATTTCAGTATTCCAGCTAAACGCACCCTCAATCAAGTTTGCCAAGGGAAACCTGAATTTCCCCTTTTATTTCAAACCCTACAGGAAAATAGCTTTGAAGCCACAGGTTTTCTTTTTTCCCTGCCTATATGGAATCGCTCAAAGACGGTCCTGAATTACGTGTGTATACCGAGGGTCAAAGACATGCTCATCCGTTAGTAAATATTGAGATTCTACTCATTTACGCGCGATACTATAACAAACTAATGAGATATCTGAACAAAATAATGTCTACACGAGAAGCTAAAGTGAAATACATTGACCTATTAAATTAGATATTACATTTTTATTCTGCCCTTTTACACACAGAGCTTTCACCAGTAAATGCTTTTAGTTTGAGCTGGTTTACTTGTGAAGCTAAATAAAATAAACGGCTATTAATCGAACTAGACTATTAAAATGAAATTTAAAGGTTTGTCGACACCCGGAAAAGGTAGCGCTAAACCGTAGGGCGATAAAACACACACTGCTGGGACTGCTGATAATACCGATACCTTAGCAAAGTACATATAGGCTGTCAGGAAGTACTGGTGTTACCTTAGGCAGAGACTGCAGTGCAAAATGAGCGAACGCGCCTAACTCGTGGTTACTTTTCAAATTAGGAGAGAAAACAAAAAAAAGCATGTCCGATGGCATTTATCATGACAGCGACAACTCTGCCCCTAAACCAAATCAAGCATGAAGCTACTTAGGTAGTGCAAATAATAATAATAAACAACGAAGGACCCTATCCACTCACTGAAATTTGTCAAAATTGCTAGAGCGAAAGACAAATTAGCAACGAAATGTACGGAAAAATATCACATACTGGCAATTACCACCCAATTTACTGATTGGAAAATTAATTTTCTATCAAAATAATAAAGTGAACAATATCCTGAGGCTGGCAAGTGCTAGTTCCCGACAAGAAGTCTCACGCTCACAGTTTTGGTGATCGGGCGTGAAGATGCGGCGGCACAATGAGGGTGCGATCCGACACAATGGTGAAGATTTGGCCGGGCCACCCAGCGCAGAATCCCCGAAAAGCTCAATCGACCATCAGGTTCGCTGCCAAGGCTGGGGAGGCAGCTTCCACCCGCAGTGGGACACCAATTTCCTCTGTGCCGACGGTCAGACTGAAGCTCTTGTAGGTTTGCTGTCGCATTTTTGTTACATGCACACAGCTAATAGCGAACAGGCGCTGGCACACGCACACGCATCAGCATACACAACATGCAGCACGCCCGCCAGCCACACCGAACTCCGATGTCTGCCACCGAAAAGGAACGAGATACCAAGTGCTTAGGCGCACGGAGTTGCAAGGGGGAGGGGAAAGAAGCAAGCACACACAAAACGGAGAGCGTGAGGCCTACGCGGTATAGAGCGTGGCAGCGAGGAGGAGAGATGAAATGCGAGCCAGCGACGCAGGGGCTGCCGCTGTCTGAGAGGGAAGAGGGGAACGCGGGAGAGGAAGAGTCACTGTCTAGCCACTGCGGCCCTCGACGAAGAAACCGCCAGCGGTCGCTGAGGGTGAGTCACCGTCTGGCAGCGCGGAGGGGGCCGTATACTGAACTGCCATCATTTTCTTGATATTTTGAATCGCTCAACTTAACCGACCATGCTTTTGTGCACCGGACTGCGGCCGCATTTTAAATGAAAATGCGAGTTAGTAGGCGGAAAGAGGAGCATGTAGCTATAACCCAGCACCCTCCTGGATTAAGGTACACATGGTGTAATAATTATAGTTCAGCGAAATCTGCAGAATGCTTCAAATATGAGTCGTAGCTATTTTCTAAATTGGATAGAATTAACACGCAGGCCATGCTGAGTGTAGAAAAATTGAAGCTCGACCACATGATGCCAATATTGGATATTTGCAGAAGTTAGACGAAGGCCATATATTGCTAATATACAATAACTATGGCACCTACATAATTAAGGCCCCGATGAGGTTATATAAAGTCCTGTTGATGCCAGGCATATATGGCCCTGGTCTGTCTTTATAAGGTCATGACGATGCCATATATGCCCTTTATCAGGCCACATAAGGTCGCGAGGATACCATATATGCCCCTGATCAAGCCATATAAGGTCCCGTTATCCGTTTAGATATGGATTATATGTTGCATGATATGGCCAAATCTGAGCCATATAAGGGCAACATTTTGCACATATATGACCTTATCTGGCCCAGATAAGGACTTATTTGATGCCTTATATATTTGTATCTGGCAGCATATGTTCCATATCTGAAGCAGATATGGGATTTCCGTAAGGGATAAGCTAAATCAGACGATCCGTGGGAAGCAAAAGCAGACTCAAAACTAAATCAGACTCAGGAGTGTAGAAGGCTCCCCGCTAAAACATTGAAGTGCTAAACAAGAATAATCAGGATGGGCGAGTGGAACAGTGCTTTCTCTGCTAGAATACTACCTTGATTCAACAGCTATTTGCTCAGACGGACAATTCTATACCCAGAAAAAAGGCACCTGCATCGGTTCGTCGGTCGCTCTTGTGATGTGCGATATACTTTTATCTGTAGTTGGCAAACGTATTCAAGCCAATCTTTCAAACCTTTCAGTTAAAAAAGTGGTCAGATACGTTGATGACGTTTTCATCATTTTTAGTAAATGTCATGCTAGACAAGGTGATGTTGTCAAGCAGGTGCTCAGCATCGTTTCTGATAACGGTTCCGGTTTAAAGTTCACATGGGAATTGCCTACAGATGGCCTCATTCAGTTTTTAGATATTGAGCTGGATTTTAACGGCCACACAGTGTGCTGCATGTACCGTCCGCGTACAAAAAAGCGCCTGTTATGTTTTGATAGTGCACACCCAAAGTTGTGAAACGTGGCATCGTGTTTTCCTGCCTTCACTTTGCCACAACAAAAGCCTGTACCCACCGCATGGCTACTAGCATGAATGAGCAATTCAAGCGTCTACAAGACGCAGGTTTCCCCACTGACGTTATAGTAGCTGTGTGTTGAAGCCTTCTGCAAAACCTAAAAGCCTCAAACAGTCAACGCAGTAAGCAGGGAAACGAAGAAAGCAAGAGTAAGATTTCATTCCAGGTGATTCCATACTTCCATAGGTTTTCACATAACTTCAAAAAGCTGGCAGCGCGTTATAACGTTAAAATTATTTTCTCTGCACCATGCAAACTATCGAAAGTATGCACTAGAACGATGAAAAAGCAAGTAGCATGCACGAAGAAACATCAAACTAAGTTCACGGAATGCAAGGAAAATGTGTACAGGATTCCAGTCAGTTGCGGGCTCCAGTACGCCGGACAAACTGGAAGATGTTTCAATGAGAGGGCGAGAGTACATAGACTATGCGTACGCAGCAAATCGGGTACTAACCTTGCCGAACATAGTTAAGCTTGTAAAACAGATCCAAATAACGCATGTTATCCGCTCTTAGATAGCACAGATTTCTCAAGATCAGCCAAAGAAAAATCTGAGCGCGAAGTCATGGAGACATACTTCATTAGTAAGGCCGGTCAGGATTGCGTCAGCGTACCTTCAATCAACCTTCTTGAAAGCGAATTTGAATTCCTTGATGGCCACATGTAGGTGTTTTAACCCTTTTTGCTTTTTACCACTAGCAACCGGCTGCTGACTGATATGAAACGAGTTAACGTCTGTGGAATTTCTTTTATTCCTTCCCGGTTTCTGGTGTGTTTCTCCTCTAATTTTCTCATTCCTCATAATTGTTCTTCCACTCGCCCATCCTGATTATTCTTGTTTAGCACTTCAGTGTTTTAGCGGGGAGCCTTCTACACTCCTGAGTCTGATTTTAGTTTTGACTGTTTTTGCTTCCCACGGATCGTCTAATTTAGCTTATGAATCCGCTTTTGCTTCGCACGTTTCATATGTCTTTAGTTTTTTTACTCTGCGTTTGCTTCGCGCGTTTGGTCTGTTTGTAGTTCATGACTCTGCTTTTGCTTCGCACAGACTGTCCGCTTTTAGATTTTACTCCGCTTTTGCTTCGCACGTTTCGTCTCGCACGTTTGATCTGTTTTTAGTTGTGACTCTGCTTTTGCCTCGCACGTTTTTTCTGGTTTTGACCTATGACTCTGCTTTTACTTCCCTTGTTTTGGGCCCTTTAGGCTCGCTCGTTGCTGTGGTTAAGTTCTTTAGCACCGTTCTTTGGCCACGATGTTGTTCGCGCCCCCTCTGTTGTAATAAGTTCACAATGAGTTTTATATAATTTGTTGATAATGCTTACCGGCCCCTCCTTGTTTCTTTTATGGTTTTTCCGGGTCAAGATTGTAGACCGCCCTTTGTTAAAGTGTATTTGGTCGTAGTATAAGGCCCCTTGATTGTCACATGAGTTTTGACATAAATTGTGCTGCGGTTTTCCTCGAAAATAAAGTTGTCAGTTAGCGCCTGTCCTGTCTACATCCGCGTTAGTTGTCCCCGTCTTTTTTGCGCTATGTCTTCAAGTTAGTGTAACATTTATGAACCGCGACCGCCTTTGGCAGCACCATGATTATGGGCATTGCTGTAGCTCTACGCTTCATTTCGATGCATGCATGACGTTCGCGCACTTCAAAACGATTGTTATTGACTGGAGGAACGTTCCTTTATAGACTTGTACTCGACCTTCTGTCTTCAGGAGCGCCGGAGTGTGGTACCTTCTCCCTACAGGGCTCTTGTACACGGCTCCAGTAACGGAGAAATCACTTAATTATTTACAGTGAGCGTATAGTTAGGTTGTTTTTGCTGTGACCAAATTCACAAATTATTCAAGACAAATGATAAGCGCCACGACGAAACTTTTCGCTGCAGGCGACTGCATTTTGTCGCTGATTCCGGAAAATTCAGGCAAATTCTGATCTTAAATTATTTCGGTGTTTGTGCTCAAAGCGTTCAGTAGATTACACATGATACGTTTTCAAAACTGGGAACAATAAATAGCGTATGCCCTGTGTAAGTTCAAAAATTCACATTCAGAGACCGTCGACAATTCGTAGACATGCCACAGAGACTCAAAAGGCGTTTTCATCTTTTACAGCTGCTCGAAAAGAAAGATTGTTTTTAATTATGCTTTCATATCTTTAAAACGTCCTATATCGAAAGGAATCTTAAATGGCAGCCTAAACTGCACTCTGCAAGCTACCTGTTGCACAGAAAACCTGTGTACACGAGACAGATGCTTTAGTTGTTTTTGAAACTACAGCCTCGATAGCTAAGGAGCACGCTAAATTTAGCAAGTAAAACCGTACGCTGAAACATGTGTACTGATATACACTTCAAGGACGGGCAGCACAAGCAGAGCTCGCACCATAAGGTGTCAAACGCAGGGAGATATCGGTACAATGCGTACACATCATGTTGGGAGCAGGCTTCATGTGCTAACAAATTCGAAAAACTGAACGTGGGACTTCTGCAGGAGAAACACCCTGGGGCTTCAAGCATGAAAAGGCTCACGCATTCTGCTACGGTGGCCAAAGAGGCTGGGAATTGTAAGCCGGCCCCACCATTTGTGGCGGGGGCTCACCTGCCGCCGGCAGATGTACCTTGGGTAGGCAGTCAATGCTCCCTCCACATCTTCGGTTGTGGACAACGGCTGTTACCGATGCGTGTTTTTCTCTCTTTCCCTCCTTTGTTTTCGTTCTTCTCTATTTCCGCCTATTTTCTTACGAGGCAGCGGAGGTGGCTCAGCTATAGAGCTAGTAGTGGGCCCGGGCATTTACTTTTCCTTCTTCCTGCTGTCTCAACAAGAACAAGGGTGGCCAAGGCTAGACTCGGCCATCAAAACAACGGTAAAGAACATGAAACATAAAACGGAGACATAGAGTCAAATTCAGCTCCACGTCCTCAAATTGTTCTTCACTTCATTCTCACGTATGGCGAAATATTATTTTCGAGATATCTAGCCATAATATTTGACAAGGTCTATAGTTAATGTAGTCTAATAAAGACTAGAAAATGGTTTATACGATGAGCGCCGGAAAAAGGTGACTGATTTTTCTAACTAGTGTTTGGGGCACAGCATTCGAACATAATGGCTACTGAAACTTATTTAACCAACTGCATAATAGTTTTGTTGTCTGCTGACACAGATTTCTCTTTGGCAGGCCTTGTGTCTCGAGTTAATGAAATTTTCGCAACACATCTATTTCCTACAACCAGGGCCTAAATGCCGATTACATATTACTAAATTTCGAAAAGTCATTCGATACTTTTTACCACACCCTAATTCTGCAGAAGTTATCCGCTCTTGGTTTCTCATAAAACCCACTTTCCTAGATCCAAAATTATTTATTAGGTAGCTTCGAAAAGGCAACAATCAACCGGTCCTTAATAGAAATAGGCTTTACATTCATTCAAGCGCGCCGCTCAGTTCAGTGCTTGTCCCACTGTAGTTCTTGGCCTACATAAATGACATTGGCATTGGCATAACTTTCATATTTTGTATAGTACTCTGTGGGGCCCCACAGCCCCTTTTAGCGTTTCATACCGCGCGCGCTTTTTTCTGTTTGTGTTGGTGTCCGCCCGGGCAGCACGAGTACGCATGAGCGAGCTACCCGGAGCGGGGGTGGCATGTTATCGGCGCGAGACCGAGGATAGATAAGCGCGTCGGAAGCATGGCTCGGGGCTTTTTGGCCGGGCGGCCGGCCACAGAAGGGGGGCGTGGCAGCGTCCCAAGCCGGCGGAATGTACACGGACGACGGAGCGGAATCCTGCGAGGCAAAGACGGAAGCGGCGTCTACAAGAAAGCCTTAGGAGTGTTAGCGTGAGTGCTGCCACGCGAGTAGCAATGCTTTTGTACCGTAATCAACGCTTTGGCCCTATTACTCTCCCTATCCGGGCCGCAGTGTGTTTTGTGTTGTCGCGGTGAAGCCCTGACCCATGTTCCGTTTTATTCTGCATAGTCCATTGTCGCGCATTTCGACGGCATGTTTCCAGCGCAGTTTTGACCAATGCTGTTTTATTTCTATTTTATACTTTTCTGTTGATCCGGAATAAACCGGTGTTTTTAAGAAAGACTTGGTTTTCACTCGTCGGGCAAAACCATCGCTCGCGGACCAGTATTCTAGAAAGCGGAGCCTTCATTTGGCGCCCAACGTGCATTCTGCTCGAGCTTTGTCTTGCCCCGCGAGTGTACCAATTTGAGGTTCATGCAGTTTCGTGCGTAGCGATGTCGGACGTGCCAGGTGCAAGCACCCACTTAACGGACACAGTTCGGCCTCCCACATAGGCGGGTTCCGGGCATGAGCAATCAGAAGACAGGAAAAGCGAACCGTCGGACATTTGTAGCGGAATTCTTGGCCTCCTGTTCGAGCTACTTGAATCAAAGGCACATTTCAGAGAAATGGTAGGAAGCGAGGCAGTTTCGTTAACGCCCACTCCCTTGTATCGCGATAATCAGCTGCGGCTGAATTTGGCCGTGCCAAGGTTTGAAGGATACGCCGACAAGAAATCTGCGATTTTCTTTATGAAATCGACGATTATCAGATGGCAATGGCAATTTCGACAGCGCACTGGTCACGCGTGTGCTTCCCGTAGCTTTGGTAGGTTCCGCAGCAACCTGGAGGCGTAGACAGCGGCCGTTCACAACAAAGCAGGATTTTATAGACCGTTTTCGAGAAGAGTTTTTGCCGCCTGACTATGACATCCGTATGAAAGACGAGCTTTGCACCAGGACGCAAGGCGAAAACGAGGGTTTGCTAGAATTTTTGCGCAGTTTTCAAGAGCTGCATGAGCGGGCAGATCCTACACTTCTGGAACCAGAGAAGGTGGCTCATGCTATACATCGATGCCATCCAAGGTACCAGCCACATCTCCGGCGTCGCCAGTTCGCGGACTTCGATGACGTGGCTAGAGAAGCATCCCGCATTGAGGCATCTTTCCTGGCGGAGCTCCCGTACAAACCACCTCCCCCTGCAGAGACTTGCCTTGAGCCGTCCTGTGTGTGGCCTGGATCATCGGTAGCACGCAGCCTGGAGACGTCAGGCTGCCGTACGGGGGCTGGCGACTTGCAAGGAGTCACACGCCCTGATGCGTCTACTCAGGTGACGAGCCGATTTCATGGGGTGACAGGTCAGACGGGGTTCCGTGTCTTCTTGCCATACGCAGGCGCTGGTACCCCTTGTGTGGCAGCAGTTGGGACACCCCCGTCAGAGCGCGCAAATCCCGGACATCTCCTGCAGCGGCTGCCGGCTACCATTCCCCTACGGGTGCAGCGTGGGTGTCGCCACCGGGCGCAGCGCTGACGTCACCTACGGGTGCAGCGTGGGTGTCACCACCGGGTGCAACGTTGACGTCACCTACGGGTGCAGCGTGGGTGTCACTACCGGGTGCAACGCTGACGTCACCTACGGGTGCAGCGTGGGTGTCACCACCGGGTGCAACGTTGACGTCACCACCGGGTGCAACGTTGACGTCACCTACGGGTGCAACGTGGGTGTCACCACCGGGGGCAACGTGGGTGTCACCACCGGGTACAACGTGTGATTCACCTTCGGCTGCAACGGTGTCGCCATCAGGTGAGAAGTGGGTGTCGCCCCCGGGCACAACTTGTCCTACGACTCGCAGATTCAGGACAATGCAGGGGAGGGTGTTTTGGTCATCACACCATCTAGCGGCCGGGCCGCACAGACGTGGCCAACCACCGGGAGAGCTGATCCAGTCGCTACCTTTCCGGCCTGAACGGACCCAGGGGCCTTCGACTCAGGTGCCATTGATGCAGGTGCCATCATCACCACCTGCTATGCATGAGGCAGACCCCGGGAAACCCTGCAAATACTCGGTGAGTGCAGTCCCGTGAACTTCTTTTGAGGAAAGCCAACCAGACAAGACCCCGCTGGTCTTGGTCAAGTTGGCCGGACTGGAACTTCCAGCCCTTTTAGACACAGGGTCTACGGTGTCAGTCTTCGGCGATCAGGTGAAGAATTCCTGTGAGACAAAACGTGTCCGGTTGCGGAGTGTATGGCGTCGTATGGCTTCGACTCACATAGTACCCGCAACCTCTGCAGCCCGCCTAACAGTTACTATAAATGGTCGAAAGATTAGACAGCGTTTCTTATACCTTCCCGGGCTATCCTGGCCAGTCATACTAGGCCGTAACTTCATAGTGAAGGCAGGAATCGTGATGGATCTCAGTAAGGGAAGCTACCGGTACGCCACCCGTACAGAAGCATTTCAGTTCAAGACCAAGAAGGCCGCTGAGCCACAGTCACAGTTCCTTGCCACGAACGGCCATTTGGCCAATACCACAGGAAGTGGTATTCTAACAGTTTTGATTCCTTCACTGGGTCACCAGCGGAAAAAAGCAGAATCGAGACAATGCTCAAGCCCTTTTCAGCAATCTTCACGGAGGCTCCGGGGTAGGCCAACATACTAACCCACAGGATCGGCACCATCGATGCTCGTCCTATTCGATTCAATCCAAGGCCCTTGAGTGTCCACAATCGAACGCTGCTAGATGGGGCCCTCGACGAAATGGTGGCTACCGGTGCGGTGAGACCATCAAAACGCCCCTGGGCATTTCCTGTTGTTCTCGCGCCTAAGAAGGATGGAACAGCACGGTTGTGTGTCGATTATCGACGTCTGAATGCTGTGAGAGTGCGAGACTCTTACCCTTTCCCGTCTGTTGACTCTGTCATGTACTCACTTGGGTCAGCAAAATTTTTTACAACTTTTGACTGCAGTAGGGGATTTCTGCAAATGCCGATTGACCGCTGCGACATTGAGAAAACGGCTTTCACTTGCCACCGGGGACTGTTGGAATTTGTGCGATTGCCTTTCGGGTTGTGCAATTCACCTGCTACTTTTCAACGGGTAATGGATATTGTGCTCGGAGACGCTAAATATAACTACGCTATGGCCTACATGGATAACGTAGTAGTGTTCTCAGAAAGATTAGAAGAGCACCTCCTTCATCTAACGAATGTCCTTCAACGAACGCAGAATGTGGGCATCACCATTAACCCCGGCAAGGTTCAGTTGGTGACAAGCACAATCAGCCGTCTTGGTTTCATTGTGGAACAGGGCACAGTAGACCGGATGAAGGGGAGCTTCAGGCCATTCTGCAGCCCCCACCACCAACCAACATAAAGAGCCTCCAGCGTTTCTTGGGCATGGTGGGATTCTACCGCCACTTCATCCCGAACTGCGTTGATCTGGTGCTCCATCAGCTCCTCCGGAAGGGTGCCCGTTGGTCATGGACAGAAGCCGAGCAGGGATCATTCCGTTCACACTCTGCAGCCATCGCGAATACTGCACGCCTGCGGCTTCCAGACCTTAACAGGCCATTCACAGTACAAACGGATGCAAGTGAGTACGGAATTGGGGCGGTATTGCTTCAATAACATCGAGGAAATCTTTGCCCATTAGCGTTTGCTAGTCATACACTGACGGCACCGGAAAGGAACATTACTGTGACAGAGAAAGAGTGTCTCGCGATTGTGTTTGCCTTCAAGAAATTTGAGATGTATTTGGATGGCGCAGAATTCACTATTCAGAACGACTACCAGGCCCTATCGTGGCTTTCAAAGTTGCAAAATCTAGCTGGCCGTCTAGCCCGCTGGTCACTCGCTCTCCAAAAGCATAATTACAGGGTAGAATACAGAAGAGGCACTTTCAACAAAGTGGCCGATACCCTGTCACGAGGTCCACTTCCTGGTGAGGGAGAGCGAGCACCTGCGGTCCATGCTGTGACAGCTCCTGCCGACACCTGGGGCACACTGCTGTCCCGTCAACAGCTCCTTGACGCTCAGCTCTCAGACGACCAGTGCAACCAGATACGCCAAAGCCTGAACGGCGCCAACCCTGCAGGGAGCCGGGCGCTTAACGGAAGCTACGACAGCTACGTGGAAGCAGAAGATGGCTTGATCCTGCGGTATATACCTGCTACGGAGACCGAGAGTGGTGAGTCCGCATTTTGTGTGGTCGTTCCTAAGTGCCTACGTAAGCTTTTTCTAGAGTACTTAACCGATACACGCCTCGCAGGTCACAGCGATGGCAAGAAAACATATGACAAATTGTGTCGCGTTGCAGCGTGGCCCCGCATGAGAAGGGATGTCCTGACATTCGTCCGCACTTGTCATACCTGCCAGACCGCGAAGCCGAGGGGAGGGAAACCGCCGGGCCTCATGCAACCTGTAGAGAGCCGATACCCATGGGAAATTGTAGCTTGCGACATAATGGGTCCCTATCCCAGATCAGTGAAAGGGAATCGCTACTTGTTAGTAATCACTGATCATTGCTCGAAATGGGTAGAGTTGTATCCCCTGAGTAGGCTAGACTCGAAAATAATTGGGGATAAGCTACTAGAAACATTCACTCGCTTTGGTTTCCCAGCTCAGCTTATCACTGATAATGCCACTTATTTCGCCGGTAGGATATTCACGGCCACTTGCAAAGTTCTTGGCGTGCAGCACAAGACTACACCCTACCATCCTCAAGCAAACATTACAGAGCGAGTGAATCGAAATCTCAAGACTATGATGGTGGCATTCACGGAGCGGCACAAGGACTGGAACGCTCGTATCCAGGATATGGCCTTCGCCACAAGAACCACGGTAAACCGGTCAACGGTAAACCGGTCAACCGGTCAAACACGGTAAACCGGTCAGCAGCGCTCGTGTGTGTCGTGTCTCTCTCTTGTCTGTGTCTTAGTGCGCGCTGATCCGGTCAAAATGAGTTACCAACTTGCCCAAGCATCTGTTTTAACCGGTCAACAGGTTTTACGCCAGCGGCCATTCTCCTCGGTCGTGAGCTCAGGTTTTCTATTGAGCGTGCTCTGAATGGCTCTGATTTACCGGGTCTTAGCCATTCTAAATTGCGCATGATTTTTCCAGCCGCTTGGCCGAGACTCTGAAGGAGGCAAGCGAAAACTTGGACCTTGGCCGCCTGGAACACTGTAACCAGTACAACAAGGGAAGGCGACCTTTGGAGTTCACAGTCGGTGACAAAGTCTTTCGCCGCACGCACCCACTAAGTGATGCAGCAAAAGGGTTTGCTGCTTCTCTCGCTCCACGATCGACTGGCCCTTACACGATAACAAAGCGCGCGTCTCGGCTTTCTTACTTTATTCGCCATGTGCAGGGTGGTCGAGAAGCCGGACCAGTCAACGTGGCCGATCTCCGAGCTTACCACGGCCGTCCACTAGCCGCATAGAACCACTTTACTTACCAGGCACAACGGGTACCCACGCTCGGCGGATACCTCCAAGCATGCGCCCCGCCAGCAGCAGTACCAGTGCCCCTTATCCCGCGTTATTTTTGTTTTACACCTCGGGAGGTGTCCCATCTTGAGAGGAGGGGAGTGTGGCCCCCCACAGCCCCTTTTAGCGTTTCATACCGCGTGCGCTTTTTTCTGTTTGTGTTGGTGTCCGCCCGGGCAGCGCGAGTACGCATGAGCGAGCTGCCCGGAGCGGGGGCGGCATGTTATCGGCGCGAGACCGAGGGTAGATAAGCACGTCGGAAGCATGGCTCGGGGCTTTTTCGCCTGGCGGCCGGCCACAGAAGGGCGGCGTGGCAGTGTCCCAAGCCGGCGGGATGTACACGGACGACGGAGCGGAGTCCTGCGAGGCAAAGACGGAAGCGGCGCCTACAAGAAAGCCTTAGGAGTGTTGGCATGAGTGCTGCCACGCGATTAGCAATGCTTTTGTACCGTAATCAACGCTTTGGCCCTATTACTCGCCCTATCCGCGCCGCAGTGTGTTTTGTGTTGTCGCGGTGAAGCCCTGACCCATGTTCCGTTTTATTCTGCATAGTCCATTGTCGCGCACTTCGACGGCATGTTTCCAGCGCAGTTTTGACCAATGCTGTTTCTTTTCTATTTTATACTTTTATGTTGATCCGGAATAAACCGGTGTTTTTAAGAAAGACTTGGTTTTTACTCGTCGGGCGAAACCATCGCTCGCGGACCCGTATTCTATAAGGCGGGGCCTTCAACTCTTATGATTCCTTTTCCTTTCCACTTAAACATGATTACAAGATGCTTGAACTCCAAATGACTTGACCGGATTTCGTCTTAATGTCGCACTTGGCTTATAGTGTGAAATATATCAAAATGAAGGCACATTCGCCTTCCTCTGAACCATAAAATAAAAGCACTCAGTGCTACTTATCAGAAAACCTTATTACTTAAATAAACGACGCAAAATATTTAGTTGTGACATTTAGATCAGACTTGTGGAACCCTCATGGTAATACTTTAGATTTAAAGCTGTCCAGATGTCAAATTTTATGAAAGGACAGTTCAAACATCCACCTCAAAATGTCAAAGAACTGTGGTAGATCACAAATATTCCCGATAGTCCAGAATACGAATGCGTCGTATGGGGCCCGTATAAAAACTTTGCCGTTATCAATAGATTACATAGGCCCGATACGCAAGTTCTCGTTCGCAAACTTGAAACTATTTAACACCAAGCCGGCCATTTTGTGCAATGAATACTATTTTCAAAGCTCCATCACTAGCATGAAAACAATTTGGAATTGCCTCTCGTTTCCTCACACCGACAGTCCTTTCGACACAACTTTTTACTTGGCATGTTTCATATCACGCACACTAAGTTAAAATGACTATCTTTTCCTACCACACACATCTTTATTTATTTATTTATTATTCCTCAAAGGTCAATGAAGGATATACATGAAGGGTGGGCTTACAAAACGATATTAATGTGGATACAGATGATATTTGATGGCAGATGCGAAGTGAAGTGGATTGATGATGGTTGCCACTTCGGTTGGACGGTCATTCCAGCAGTTGGCTGTTGTGATGAAAAAAGACTTGATACGTGACAGTGCAAGAGAGCTCAGGGTAAACTGCATTAGGGCGGGAGTCACGGGATATTCGATGAGCGCGTGTAATGTGGGTAGCACCATGGTGGACGTATCATAAATGTATAATACGGGGAAAGACGGGAAATTTCGTAATGGCGAAGGGCAGGAGGATGAAGCTTAGATATAAGCGGACTAACGGTGGTGTGATAAGTTTAGCGACAACAAATGAACATCTCTCATAGCACTACTGAAGATCTCTTAGAATGGAAATCACCTAAACAAGATTAAAGATGGTTGAAGCCTAGGTGCTGTTGTCAACACGCGTTCAGGCAGAACACTCTCTGGCTGAGGACATCATTATTACTTCTGGCTTCCATGTTTCGTTAAGCCAGAGCTTATATCATGCCCGGTCTTTCCACAATAATGGCAGTGCGCTGTTTCGTCTTAGAGCACAGTTGGTAGCCCTACATGCAGGTTGGTTACGCATGAGGCACCTTCCCGACTCTCTACTTGAGGGAACATCCTCGTCTGTCAAGAGGCTCATCACGAACAATTTTTTGAACGAAAAAAGTTT
Source organism: Amblyomma maculatum (assembly GCF_055883805.1). Lineage (NCBI taxonomy): Eukaryota > Metazoa > Arthropoda > Arachnida > Ixodida > Ixodidae > Amblyomma > Amblyomma maculatum. The sequence continues at coordinate 175,737,886 of NC_139347.1, read as the reverse complement.
CTTTACCGCTAGGCCACCTGAAAAATTGTCTGTCGCCCCAGACATCGTACCCATGATCTTGCGCCCTCTTGTCCGAAGCAGAATCGACAGACGATTATGACAGTTCCATATGAAGTGTTCGGCTACTACCATGTCTTGTTTTGTAGGTTAGGAGCCGTGCCCGACATCTAGAATTTTTGATATAAAGATTGAGCAAGCATTCCGCGTATTGCTTGCATGTTTCTTTATCACACAGTTTGCTTTTCACAACCTTTCCGATGACCTTTGTGAACCTAAAGTGTTGGAAGAAGGCTAGTTTTGCCTTATGGCCATCCATTGAATTTACTGGCGACAGTGCTGTAGCCCGTTTTTCCATGGACCTGTAGCGCCCTCTTCTTGACGAGACGAGACGTGTCTCATCTCGTCGCTCCTGTTTGCAGGACGTCTCATCACTGCAGATTTGTCTTCCAGCTCTCTGGCAACATGACCAACAAGTTTGGTTCCACCAGATCGAGGAGCGATTTCGCCTTGCCCACATTGCCTCGGAGACGACGCGATACTAATATATCGCCTCGAACCTTCCTCCCTACATTGCCGGCGAACTCTCTGACGTTCTCTTCATCTCGTGGATGATACACAATTTCAGAATCTGACAACCAAGGCGGTGGAGAGATTTATGCCGTCGGAGCACTCCCGACTCGAGCAGCCCCTTACCGAGGAAGCCCTTGACGATCGCCAACTTTTCCAGCTTTTGCGCCGGAGCCGTTAGCTTCTCGGTAAGAGCGATACCTCCAGCCACTTGGCGTTGCTTCGACAGCTTTTCCTCCAACGCCTTTCCCAGCCCATCCGCCTCACCCTTGCGGCGGCCATTGACGTCACCCTCCACCAGATGTTTGAGATCACCGATAACATTTATGAGGCGATCTCCCCACCCGCCACTGCTATATTGCTGCCTAAAGACCCGGCGATCTCGCACCTGGAGGCCCGTCTCGATGAGCTAGCCGCCTCAGCCGTCGCACTAGGCAACCTGCCCCAGAAGACCCGCCCGCCTCGTCTCGATCATCACACTCTTTAGCGCATACGTCAACCTCGAAAGCCCAGCCGCCCGTCTCTCTGCTAGCATCACCGGCGTTTTCCACACCGGGCCAAGAAGTGTACACCGCCCAGTGCGTGGTCGGGAAATAGCCGCCAGGATCACTAATGGCGGCGTGCGGTCCCCCCAAGTCGTCCGAGCCGCCTATTTATGCTGACACATTCTCCGGCACCCCTTCTCTATATACACGGGCACTGAAATCAGCCTGATTCCACTGACTAGGGCTAATCGGTCCAAGTCGACAGGGCAGTCGCTCCATTCTGCCAACGCCGCGTCTATCCCCACGTGCAGACTGAGATCTCTCACTTTCTACTTCGGGCTTCGCTGCACTTCTCGAATAGTATTCGTCATCGCAGACGTGGTTCATTCGATCAACGGCCAGGACTTGCTCTCATACTTCGACTTGGACATCAGCGTGCAGCGTCGTCGCCTTACTGGCGGTCTGACTCATCCCTCCATCTCGGGAGTTCTGACCGACCATGCTTCCATGGTCACCTGCACACTGATATCTTCCTCCAAAAAGTGCTGGCGGATTTCCCGGAGCTGACCAAGCCATGCAACCTCATTCAGGAGCCAAAACAGCGGTCCGCTCACAGGTGCACGACACCACCGTCTGTTTGGAGACCGTCTCGCCATCGTCAAACGTGAGTTGGACCCCACGCTGCAGCTCGGTATTATATACGCCCGTCGTCCAGCGCGTGGGCGTCTCCGCTGCATCTAGTACCAAATCGGGATCCCGGTGACTGGCGTTTCTGAGGCGAATATCTGGCATTGGATGCCAAGACTGTCCACGACAGCTATCCGCTGCACACATCCAGGACGTTACGTCGCGTCTCGCCAGCTGCACCATTTTTAACAAAGAAGACTTCGTGAAGGCGTATCGCCAAGTTCCCATCAAACCGCCGATATACCTAGGACCGCCATTACGACGCCCTTTGTTTTTTTAGTATATGCGCATTCCTTGTAGACTGCGTAATTCGGTTCAAACCTTTGATCAGTTAATGTGTGAGGTCATGCGGGCCTGCCACTTGTCTTCGTGTACATGGATGATGTCTTCAGATATTGAGAAGCAACCACGGGCTCTGCTAAAGTGTCTACAGCAGTATGGCCTGGATGTCAATGACCCAAAGTGTGTTTTTGTTTGCCTCTGAGCTCGAGTCTTTGGGTCATCACATATCCTCGGAGGGTATCTGTTGTGTCCGATTCAGACCAGACGCATGACACGGGACCACGAAAGCGCAGTATGCAAAAACCCTCCTTTATTCGTCACAGTGAAGCCACTTATATAGGGAATCACATTGAATGACGATGACAATATGTACACTGAAAGAAACGAAACTGAAAAAGAAATAAGGATACAACAGTATCCGTCCTCTCAAGTTCCCCGTCCAAGCCATCAAGAATTGTCGCCACAGCACAACACTGTGCCACTTACGGCAGTTCTTGGCGTTGATAAATTTTTCCAGACACTTCATCTCACACTGTGCAGAGCTACTTCGTGCGTTTACTGACCTCTTCCGGCCCGCCCACTGTAATTCTTGGTCATCAGAAGCCTGGGCCTTCCTTACTGCCGCAAAGCAAGCCGTCGCGAATGCCGTGTTTCTGGTCTACCCGCGCAGCAACGCCCACACGAGATTGATGGTGGATGCCTCCAGCATGGCCGTCGAAACCATCCTACAGCAGTACATTAATTCTGACTGGAGACAATTGCCTTTACACTCTCAAACGCTAGTTCCTGCTGAGACCCGCTACAGCGTCTTTGGCCGACAGCTCCAGGCCCTCTACTTCGCAATACAGCATTTGGGATTTTGTAGAAGGATTCTAGTTTCACGTGCTAACCGATCATAAGCCTCTGACGTATGTATTCTGCACCAACTCCTCGAAATACGTCTCACGTGAACTCCGCCAACTGGCTTGTAACTCTGAGTTTACAACCGAAATTTGCTATGTATAATGTGCTACCAACACTGCCGCTGATGACCTCTTCCGTACTGCCGCGGTAGACACTCCATCTGCTAGCATCGACTGGGGCGCATTCTCTTCCGGCCAGCAGAATGAACGTGATTTAGCTGCTTTTCCAGAGAACCCGCGTTACCTTCGACTACGGCTTGTGCCCCATCTGTACTTGCCTAAGCACTTAAAGGGCCACTGTCCAGGGAAGACCCTTTTAAGCAAAGGAGCCCAGTGTTTCGATCAGGTACCGGAGATAGTCTGTGCAAAATGCTACAGTGACACGCGCGCCGCAAAGCATCGAAAATACAACTCAAAGCTCTCTCATGCTCTCCTTTGGGAAGCCAGCTTCCCCGTTTCCTGCGCTGGCCCGACGGGCCCCAGTAATGACGTACATAACGCGAACGACGTCCATTGGTCCGTCTCGCTGACTGACGGGAGAAGGATGGGTGTCTACCGCTCGTTGCGCGCTTTTCCCTCGCCACGGCCAGACTGAATCCAGCGGCGCGCGCTCCCTCGGCCATTTTTTTTCTTTTTTTTTCGCGCTCGCGGAGTGCCACGCCCCACCTTCCGCCAAACGCGGATGAGGAAGGGGAATTTGCCTTGCGGAGGCTAGACGACCTCGGGCAGGAGAGTGAAAAACCTTTGCGAGGGTACGGAAGGAGAGAAGCATGACAGAATCGGGTGATTGCAGTGGCTGTAACTGCGTTATTAGTTACTCTTTTCAAAAACATTTTGCGGCCTTACGTTCTAGGGGCGAAGTCTCACAGTCATCGGTGAAGAAATTATTTTCGACCAGAGGGTGGACAGTGGACCTTTAAGGTGCACTGTGTCCACAGACATTCCCGCCCTTTTGTTCCGGCTTCACTTCGTCGCTCCATCTTCTGTTCTCAGCATGACATATGCCACCCAGGCATTCGGGCTACTCAGCGACTTCTCACACAGCCCTATGTTTGGCCCGGAATCAACGTGACGTGCGCACTTGGACGCGCCTATTTTAGCCCTGCCAGATGACCAAGATCTGCCGTCATATCAAGATGCCTTCCCAGGCCTTCCTGCCACCTGGTCACCGTTTCGACAATACACATCGTAGGTCCTCTACCCGTCTCGAGCTTCCGTTATAATCTTACGATGGCGGCTGCTTCACTCGCTGCCCGGAGGCAGTCCCCATTTCTGACATCGCCGCGGAGATAGTTTCCCGTGCCTTAATCTCTGCATGGGTATCTCGATTTGGGTGTTCTGGAACCGTGACAACCGACCGTGGCCGACACTTTGAGCCCTCCTTATTTGTTTCTCTTAATCATAGAGCTCAGGGCGAGCCTGCCTCCTCCGCACGCTTCGCTCAGCCGAGACCAGGCTACCACTTGGCGGCGGCCGCAAACGCGGTCGCAGCCAAACCCTTGTACTTATGCCAAGATATTTCCCGATATAGTAAATCCGTACTGCCAAGTGTGCGGCGGGCGTGCCACCTTAGACCATATAATCTCGGACTGCGCGGAGGATCCGCTTCCGTCAGATCTAGTACCGTCTCCCTTGCTGGAACACTGGGAAGCTGTTTTCGCCAGCCGGGACCAGACGTCCAGTCCCGTGACTCGGCAAGAGCGCAAGAGGTCGCTGACAGGCTTCTGCCGGCTACCTGGAGCAGCTGAATGCAGCCCAATGCAAATACCAATCGCTGACAAATAAAGTTTTTTTTCTCTCCCTCTCTCGGCGCCAAGAATTTCCGTACTACTAAATATCACCCGTGTGCCAATGGAATGGTGGAACTTCTACACCGCCAGTTGAAGGCCACCGCAGCTTCTCATCTCAATTGCGCCACCTGGGTCGACTACTCACCCCATGTGCTCCTTGGCTTGCGGGCCATCATCCAGAAAGACTTACAGTGCTCAGCTGCAGAGCTGGTGTATGTTAGCGCTCTGTGCCTTCCACGAGACTTCTTTAAATTACAGCAGCTCCCAGCCCAGCGCCAAAAATTATTTAACGCTTGTCGGATTGCGGTAAAGACCACCGGCTTACTCCACTGCGTCCGTACCGCCACCATACGAATTTTGTGCGCCATGACCTGGCCACTTCGACCCACATTTTTGTGCGCCGCGATGCTGTCCGAGCTCCACTAACACCGGCCTACGACGGACCTTTCCGTATTATCCACCGCACTTGGAAAATCGCTACCCATCTACAGAACGGCAGGGCAAAGGCCGTCAGCCTAGACTGCCTTTAGCCGGCTTACATGGAGACCGCACTGGGCAGTCTCGCATCGCCGCCTGATGTGCTGCTCCAGTGCCATCGCCGGCTCTCCGCCCGTTTCAACTTCTAGTCCAGGCGGGAGATCCTGTCGCGCCCTCTGGATGGCGTCGGGAACCCGGGTACTACGCTCTGCCCGGCGAAGGAAATAAAGTCGGCGCCTGGTAGTGGCTCCTGCAGCCTCTGAAGGCAGCCATGTTTTGGTGCCAATCAAACAACAGTCTTGTTTCTTCGCTCTTGAGGCGTTAGGCCTTCAGGCCTTTCTGCGACATGCTCAAAACCATTCAGGTATACATCGAAGTCATCCCTGCGATCGTTGAAAGGCGGGATTAACTTGTGTGGGCTAACCTTACTGAGAGCCACGTTGCAGGTTCTCGGTTACTGTCAGCAGTTTTTCCGAGCCTTGATTTGAGTTGCAATCGGCACTCGTAAGACTCTGCTAGTGAATTAGCATAATTTCGTTTGGCCTCTGCTTGTGCTTTGGTGCTCTCGCGTTCTGTTTGGCCTTGGCGTGCTTGGCTCGGCTGCATGTGCATCGCTTTCCTCTTCCTGCTCATCAACGCAGCTCGGCATATCGCACCCCCAAATATTTGTTCAATTTAATCAAATGCTTAGTGAGCATGCTCATCGCTCTTTTTCTAAAAAACCCCTAAAGTAAGTAAAGTTTGTCTTGCTGTGGACGCCAGTTGTCACTAAGTAGAAATGCCCTCTCAACTGCAGAAGGAGAACGATATCGCGTGCATGTTCACATGAGATAACGCGCATATCAAACAAAACTTAATGAAGCTATGCGTATCCTTTAAAGCTTTAGATCCTATATGAGATGAAAACAAAAAAAAAGTTAAGAAAAGGTTTAACACGATTGAACCGAAGTAGAAACAGTTGGCTGTGGTTTAGCTCTGAGGAACCCTAGTTGAATTGCGAAAGAAACGCCTGTATGGCTACGATTGTGGCCAAATGAAGAGTCGGATGCATAAGTCCGCTTACTGGTGTTGGATCATTTTTATGCCACAGCCGGTCGCACAGACAACACATACTTCCAAAGGGGCTACTCTTGAAGGGACGGTAAAGCTCCCGTGGCCGACTCGTGCTCGCCCGCTCTTTGTGCAAAGTCTGCTCGCCGACCACCTTTGAGGTGTCAAGGCCCAAAAAGTACGCCGGCCAAAAAAGCCCTCTTCATGCTTTTTACATCTAAATATCGAGGACGCCGAAGCTCAGCCTTTAAGCGTATGACGTCCCTATTGCAAAAACCAGCGCCTCCAGTGCGAAACACGTAAGATTTTCGCGCTGGTTTTGCACTGGATCTGCTGGCCATGCTGGAGGTCTGCGATATTCACTGGAGCAGTAACGGGAAGACACTGGCTGCACTGGTGCGATGGGAGAAAAACGCTGGAATTAGACTTTTGACGCTGGGTGTGTCGCTGGCATCCGCGATGCACTGGGAGAAGCGCTGTATGTGCGCTGGGGCAGCACTGGTCCCAGTGCCCCAGTATAGCCGGTGCGGCCTGCGGCGTCAGCCGGAGTAGCATCCCTCAGGGGCCAACAGGGCAACAGCGTACTTTCAATCGACCATCGGGGGGCATATGAAAAATATGGTTCAAGCAAGCGCTTTTTGCTGCGAAGTCGTTGGGCATTTGTAAGAAAACAAAGGCAGTATCTTTTTTCTAGAGTTTCCATGTTTCGATAGGTCATTTCGAGCGTTTCGACAGAGAACTACCGCCGCGCCTCGATCTCATGACACACTGATGATTAACGAACAACTAAAGCTGGAATTGAATAATGTGGGCTACCATGCATAACCATCTTCCCAGCTGATCCTAAGGGCACTCTAACACAATAATTACTGTCAAAATGATCAATTCGGGCTCAATCGCAGACGAGCGTAGCCTGCACCACGGCCCAATATAAACAGCAGAAAGAAAACCTAAAACCAGGAAGAGGGTAGTTTACCGAGCGATGGGCCCATGAGAGAAAAAGCAACAACATACAGCGCTTGTAATACATAATATTTGCCATGTTTCTCAAGCTTTTGCGCTCCTTCTTACTCTGCGTATCAAGCAGCCGAGCCCTCAGCCATCGCAGCGCTTCCCGAAATGTTGACATACAAATAAGGTTTAGTTACACGCAATTAGGGTCATCGCTGTGGCGCTTGCCGGTATTGAAGCTTGGTCGCACTTTTTTCCTTGAAGGCTTCTACTAAAGCTCCATGTTCAACGAAAATTACGCCCACGGTAGCAGAGCACCACCCAAGAGCCGGCATTGGTAAATTTGCCAGCGATGTCAAACTCCACATGTTAAAATGATTCCAGTGCACAAAACAGCGCGCGTAGGCACCCAGAACATTTATTGCAAGTCGTGACAGCAGACAGCAAGCTAAAATGATCAAGAAGTTAGAATTGTTAGAGCTGTAGCAATGGCCTGTAGACTGCGAAACATGAAGTCCCAACCTTATAAATGCGGGTTATGACGTAAAATGTAGAAATGTTTCACGAAAATCCAGTTCTCGGCGTGGCAGAGTGGTTAGCGTGCTGAGCTGGTGATTGATATGTGCTTAGGGATTTAATTCGAGGCGCGCTTGGTGCGCTTTTTGTTTTTACTTTTTTTAGGTATTTTATGTACATAACTTGTTTCGTTACTTTTTAAGTTTTTTTATCCCGCCTTTTTTTTTCTCCGGCGAACAGCGCCGCCAGTGCGGAGCGTCCCAGTATGCCGCGTCCCAGTGCGCCCATCTTCCAGCGTCATACTGGGACCATAATCAGGTATTGCGCTGGGGCGCTGGCTCCCAGTGGCACTGGTTTTTGCAATAGGGGTATGAGGGTATATGAGGGTATGAGCCCACATATGAAGCCCAGCCTTAGCCAAGCCATATGAACGTGCCTTAGTGGCCTCAAGAGGTAGCGTGAATACCAGGACTCTGGCAGGCTGATTCTGGCATAACCGTCCATGTGAAACCAGAGATCTATATAGATGGCACGGCATACGAGCATACGTGACGAGCCGAGCTGGCTGGCGTAGTGTTACTTTCGCAACAAGGTTGAAAACGTGCGATTCCTTTGTGGATGTGTGCGAACCTAAACTGTACCACAATCGGGTCCAGACGACAGAAAAGTGTCGACGGTATTTTGAACGAAGAAGTCCAAGTAGCCGAGTCAGATTGGAAGCGGTGCCCGTGGAAGGATAAAGGAGGCAGGGGACTGGATTGCTGTGTGCATTTTCGCCAGGCAATGCTGTTCAGGGTTGACAGAGGACTAGAAGAATGTATGGCATTCTGTCAGACAATGTTTTATATTTGTGAATGTATCGATACGGTTGACGTTTGCCAGATTTGTGAAGAACAAATAGGTACTTTATACAGAAGAAGAAACGGAGCAGCAGCTGAAGATGTGAGAGCTGCCGGCTCCGCGCGACGCGTACGAAGATGACATAGGCGGCTTGGCGGTGGTGGTAAAAACATTTTGAGTCAAAATTACATAGGGTGGGGGTGCAGCCCCCTACATGACATTTTAGAACCCCCTAAATCTACAGAAGGCCATCTTAACCCTGTTGCAAAAACCAGTGCCACTGGGTGCCAGCGCCCCAGCGCCATACCTGATTATGGTCCCAGTATGACGCTGGAAACTGGGCGCACTGGGACGCGGCATACTGGGACGCTCCGCACTGGCAGCACTGTTCGCCCGGAGAAAAAAAAAAGGGTGTGGGACAAAAATTAAAAGGCAAAAGTAACGAAAAAGTTAGGTACATAAAAAACCTAAAAAAAAAAGAAAGAAATTTGTGCACCAAGCGCGCCTCGAACACAGTTTCTCAGCACGCTCAGCTCAGCTCAGCACTAGCTCAGCACGCTAACCACTCGGCCACGCCGAGATTATTTTTTTTCTTTATTGCATGGAAAAACTTGCGTAAAAAGGAACAACTCCACTTGCTTAAACATGTCCATGTCTAAAGTTACCGGGCTGCTTAATACGAGCCCGTCATATCCTCAGCCCGACAATGCACAATCATCAGAACATCAAAAGTCTGGGAGACATACACATGCGTCTAGATACGGCATCCAGTTTGGAGGTTCTTCACGTGCAGCATATACACTTCTCACCAAAGCACACTGCTCCCGAAACACGGATTTCGACGATCTTGGTGGCTCTGCATGCCTGTCGATCATGCGGCTTTTCCTAAGGCTGAACAGTCCCATCAACACAAATAGATCGTAAGGCACGGCAAAGTTGTTGTCAGGAGGCAAAAACCTAATTGTATAAGGCGTAATTTCAAAGTCCTTTTTAAGAGTTCTTTGTAGTATGTCCCAAAAGAACATAGCATCACGGCACAGAATAAAGCAATGATCAATTGTCTCAGGCACGTTACAGAGGCGACAATTTACCGACCAGGGCACAAACATCTCCTTATTGTGAAGAAATGTCTTGACAGGCAACGTCGCTGTATGTAATTTGAAAAAGAACGTTTTTGCAGCTGCCTGAATGCACATTTGCCTAACACGCTTTAGGACAATGGTGTCCAAAAACCCCAGATAAGGCTGCCGATACAACGGTGTAGGGAACAAAGAGTCAGTGAGAACCTGGGTCATCTGCTTTCTCTAGAGGCTATACAGGTAATCTACAGAGAAACGCATAGTGAGAAAATTGAAAGTGTCAGCAACCTCCTTAAGGAATCCCCACAAACGCCCCTCACGAGCCTGCCCAGTTGGTGCGAATAAGTAAGGCAAATGTGGACTAAGGCGCCTAATGAGCACAGTTACAAGAAACGGATGGTTTGCCGATTTGAAAAAGAGAAAACGGGAGACAAGTTGATGCACAAACAAGTGAACAAGGCCCACTCCACCAGACTCTAAGGGAAGAAACAAGTTGTCACGCCGCATGGGCTCCCATTGAGAGCGCCACACAAATGTTGCAAATATTCTGTGTATAACTTGTACTTTGCTCCTCGCACAATGCAGGACTTGAAGGACATACGCAAGTTTTGCAAACAAAAATATGTTACAGACCTGTGCCCTAGCAAACACTGAGAGTTCCCTACCCATCCAAGCCTGCGTTTGTCGCCGCATAGGTACGATTTGTGAATCCCAGTAGGCTGCGCTGTTACGAACTTGGTGCAGCGGACCCCTAACTGGATTTTCTTGAACCATTTCTGCATTTTATGTCATGAACCGCAGTTATAATGTTGGGACTTCATGTTTCGCAGTCTACAGGCCATTGCTACCGCTCTAACAATTGCAAGTTCTTGATCATTTTAGCTTGCTGTCTGCTCTCACGACTTGCAAGTAATGTTCTGGGTCTTTCGCGGTGGCTGTTCTGCGGTTCCCGTCCCGTTCCGAGTTCATGCTTTATTGCGAAAGCAATGCTACTCTAGGTTTCGAGCCTTCAGCGTAGCGCGGCGGTAGCCACGTACGTCTTACCCACGTGACGCTGCGACGTGACACCCCACGTGACACTAAGTTGAGAGCTCGGCTACCAACTGAAGCGTCGACGTAGCGCGGCGTTAGCAAAGTGTTACCCACGTGATGCTGCGACGTCACAACTTACGTAGCACAAAAGCGAGAGATGGGCTCCCAACTCAAGCGGCGGCATGGCGCGGTTAGCAGGAGCTGCCAACTTGGGTCTCTCGTTTCACATGAGACGGTTAGGTCAGAATCAGCCTCCGAGGACCCTGGCATTCACGTTACCGCTATAGGCCACTAAGGCAGGTTCATACGGCTCGGTTAAAGCGGGGCTTTATATGTGGGCTGAGGAAGAAGAAAAAGAGAACAACGCTCGGTCACCCGCAGGTAATGCTTTTGCTCTATATTTCGTTCGGCAGCGTTGAACTCGTAATTTTTTAAGCAAGGGGCACTAAAATTTTGGAACGAAATGAAGGAGGTAATGGGGTGCCTCCTGATGAGAGTCACTTAGGGTTGTGTGCATAGAAAAGAGCAGTGCGTAGCCTGCTGGTGTACGCAGAAGTCGGGCCGTCTGTGCTGTCGGCTCGGCTTCACGGTGGCCTGTAGCCAGATTTGATAGGCACGTTCAAGGCCATATGAAGCGCGCCATTGATACTACCGAAGTAATAGTAAAGCTTTCACTTTAAAAAACAACTCGAAACACGCACAAGACTATAGGTTAAAGAATTCGTACTTGGCAGCGGTAAAACAGAGGACCAAAGCGAACGAGGAGACGCAACAGGCTTGAACACTCTCATTGCACGCCACCGGCCTCCATGGTGCCACTCGAGGCATTGTGTGTTATTTTTCAATCTTCATTGTGTTGGCTTTGCGCACAAAACGACCACATAAGGGGCTTTTCCAGCGCGAGGCGGACTTATTCTTGTCCAATGGCGGAACGAAGCCCTGTGCCATTGGCGCAACAATTAGTAAACTATGACCCCTTTCCCAAGCATTTTGCCCCAAAACTGCCTCTTCATTTACTTTTGTCCTGTCTTTTTTGAGCTTCCAATTATGAATCTTCACCAACTAGTCGTATTTTCAGTTCCTATTAGGTTAAAGAAAGGTGTTCATCAGATCATGTGCGTCCGAAGAAAAGCAGGAATTTGTTGCAGACAGCGCGAACACAGATAGATGAACTGCAAGGCGCCCCTGGCGTTGCTTCGAAGAACGCGGCATAAGGAATCCAAGTTGCAGTAGCAGTGAAGATGACCAGATGACGGCGCGGGTAGGCAAGCATCAGCGATACCATCAATTAGAGATGAGCTGGAAATGCGGACAATTGTGATAGTGAGCTTAATGTAGCCGATCCAAGGGTATCTAGGCCGCGCTATACCACAGTACGTTGGCTGTCAACTCCACACTTGAATCCCTTGTACTCTGCGACGCTTTCTCACTTCATACCTGAGTTTCCTGGCACTTCAGCACCCCTTGTGCTCCGCACCCTTCGTCGTCCTCGCCCTGCGAGCATAATGTGTACGTGCGCATGCGCAAAGCTGGATTGGCACGCGCAGTGCTCCGCTATCGATGCACTACCATAAAATGCCTCCCGACGAATAATTTTGCAACTCACCGGGGCGCGTATAGCTGCTTCTGGTCCGACGGGGCTGGGACTCGTAGGCCACTGCCGCTTGCAGCAGGGGCTAGCCTGTAACTGGAGTTGTATCTGTTGTAGGCCGTCAGTGCACACGCCACCGCTTCGGTGAAGGATGACGGCTGTTGCGACGCGCGTTTTTCTTTCACTCTTCTTTTTCTTTCTTCTCTATAATCTGTTCTGTCCCCACGAGGCAGTGGAGGTGACTCAGCTATAGGGAGTCCAAGCTCAAGTTTAGTGGCGCGACGCCAATACCCCAGCGGCGAGCCGTGGAAAGTCGGGACACCGCCGGAGCAGACGGTCTGCTAGTTTTGCGTGCCCGTGCGGTTGCACAGTTGCGCGGGAGCAATATTCGCGATGACTGAAGTGGTCCCGCCAAAGCGAAGTGGTGGTACGAGGTGTTTTTGTGTCTTAGGCTGTCACAATTCAGTACACGGAACACTAAAGGACGTGATCCACCAGATTCCCGGGAAAGTGGTACGAGAAAGGCGGCAAGCGTGGGTTACCGCAGTAAGGTGGTTCAAGTAAGTACTGCCGGTTTTATCTCGCCTAATGCTCTGGCTTTTGCAGCTTTTTGCTTTCTATGTCTACACCCACTCAACTTACTAACGAAGGGCATGATTGCAAGCCACGGCTGGGGTAACTGTTGCTCACATTACCTTCTTCCTGTAACAGTGTTGTGAAAGTGGAGTTAAGGTTGCGTGGATAGAACATCGCGTTTTCTTAACACGTATTTTATAAGCCGTCGCTACTCGCAGTTTTCTTCTATTCTCCAGTAAACATGCTTCCAGGCGGTTAAATATGCAGGATAGCAAGTTGTTTAGTGAGGTGGCGTTCATCGTTAAGGAACAGGTGGGGATGCGGGCGAGGGACGCCCGGCGCTTTCGATGTTTTTCCTCCACCAGTTCGCGCAGCGCTGTTAGTTCAAAACGGCGTTTAGTAAATTTTGCGTTATTACTACAGCATATATGTTGTCAAAGGCTCAGCTGCATGCATTTACTTCTTGAGAACGCTGTGTATTCGTGTCGAGACTGATTGACATTTAATGTAAGCTTTTTCATTTTTTTCTTCATTCACTTCGTTTTTTTGTTTAGAATTGCACAGACAAATGTTTGGTTTTTCTTTATTGCTACCTTTCGATTTGTGCACGTTTGTATGAACATACTTATAAAGTACATAAAAATACAGACGAAGGTCCCATAATCAGAACACAGCACAGGGACCCCCGATCGATCGTTAGAATAAAAGAAAATAACAACATAATTAGCTAATTGTTATTTATACAAAGCAAAGTAATAACATATATATTAGACATATAATAAGTATACAAATCAGAAATTCAACAAATACATCTTCAAGTTATTCTTAAATAACTAAAGCTTTTTTCACATTGAGCATAATAAATGTTGTTGCACCTAACAAACTACAGCTAATAGATTAGCAGACACTAATTACATACCTGAAAACTAAAAGCCATTATATTTTTTCTTGCACTGTCTTGACAGCACTATACGTGGGAGCCCAAGGCATATACACGAATCTGCAGCACTCATTTTGTTGGAAACTGCAGGAATGATATCAGCGAACATCCCACCTACATCCCAACCATTTTCCCACCAGCGTACAGAAAGAAGGTACCTGACCAAAAAAGGGCGCAAAGGTATGAAAGCAAAGCTAAAGCTTAAATTGTAAACTACAAGCATGGTTATCTTTCAGCATACCGAGTTCCCTTATTGGTGTACAAAATGAGTAAATGTCCATATTGCATTTATTTAAGCCATGCCCACTATTATATGATTCCATGACTGACATTGATCATGCTAGGACTGTGCAATGCAGGTGGAAAAGGCGTTTCAACCAGGCAACTTCGTCCAGGCATTTCGATGCAGCAGCTGAACATCCGTCACCTGCAACAAATGATGTAGTGACGACACAGGTGTCAGAAACGTCTCCCTCAGAAAAGCTACTGCTTGACCAAACAGAAGTGGATTTTTCTGACGCCTGTCTGGAAACAAGCACTAGCCCTTTATCCCACAGCACCAATGCTTGAGATCCTTTGGTGCATGCATGTGGCTCAAGAAACGATGGTCAACACACTACAAAGAGTGTTGCTGTAAGGCCATCCTTCCATTACAGGGGAATGTAAACGGTGCATCTGCCTCTGTAATCACTATTTCTTTTCATTAATGTTCTTTCAACTGACTCATGCAGTGGTACAAATTCGACTAGTGTCCCATTTTTACCCCGCCCCTTTTTTGAGACAAGCCAGACAGAAGAATGTGCAACTTCAGGCAAGCTAAGCATGCTTCTTTCAGCAACAATTAAGTGGCCCCCAGGCCTTAACTCATGTCGAACACAAAGAAATGAGCAGGAAAGAGTTGGACTTTTGAGTATTTTTTGCAATCTTGCACTAACGAAAATTATGTGCAGTGTTTTCTCTCAGAAAGTGGAGGAGGCTCTTGCCTTTACACTGTGACACTGTCTTGCTTGTAACAGACAAAAAATACATTGCAGCAGTATTATGAAATGTTAATTTTTAATTTCCTTTTTCTGCTTAATTTACTAAGTTTTACATGATGTCATGGCAACATCGATTTTATTTTGGAATGAATGCTTTTAGTTGCAGTATAGTGGAAATATTATTTTTTATTTATTATTGCATCTTCTGATTGCCCTTCATCTTGATGCATTTCATCTTAATGCTTTCTTGTTTGTCTTTCTTCTGAAGGTCGCAAGCACAGATGGAAACTCGAAAAGGAGCTGCGGATTTTGTGGCTTTGAGTACCTAAAGGAAAAAGAAGAGGCACTGCAAGATTTGTGCGCTTTAACACTGCAAGTCTTTTGCCTTCTTTTGAACTTGATGCCTCTACCAAAGCACATATACAATGCCGTATCAAGGGAAGACAAGCTTTGCTTGTTCCTCACCAAGCTCCGACTTTGGATAACATACAGTGCCTTGGGAGCAATGTTTGGCATCACAGCCCCAACAGCATCAACTGTGTTTAGGAAAACATTCAGTGTTTTAAGTGTTTCTCTGAAGAATTGGCTGTTTATGATATCACGAGAGATAATCAAACGTTCTCTTCCTGTACCATTTAAAGAGAAGTATCCAAATTGCAGGCTAATAATAGACTGCACAGAGATCCGAACAAAAATGCTCTCGAATCCTGATTGTCCGCACATGCTGTATTCTCATTATAAGGGGGGATACACTTTAAAGGTCTTAATAGGAATAATTCCCAACGGCATGATAAGTTTTATAGTTTTATATGGAAGGTGTATGGAGGGCGGCATACTGATTCATTCATCGCTCAAGACTCTTGCTTTTTGCAGCTTCTCAAACCAGGCGATTTAGTTCCGAGTGACGAAGGATTTCCAAGCCTTCGTACAACCGTGGGAGGCAGAGGTGCTGTGCTGCTCATGCCTCCCTTTATTTCAGGAGGAGCTCAACTGTGAGAAGAATGTATGGGAAAAAAAACATATGAGATTGCGTAGGTACGCCTTCATGTACACAGAGTCATACAAAGGTTGAAGATTTATCATACCCTCAGTAACAGTATCTCTAAGCCTGGTGCCGCATATGAACTGTCATTTCAGCTTGTGCTGCTCTTCAGAATATGCAGGCGCCAATTAATAAGGAGTAGAGCTATATGGCTCCATGCTGTGTCGGTGCAAGGGTTGTGATTTCATATTAACAGAAAATTCTTTACAACAATGTGTGGCTCGGATGATGAAAGTAGCCAGCAGTCTGAGAGCCCAAGGTAAACATAGAGGATATCTTTTTTTTTTATTGTTTTTGTAGCTGATATTGGCGAGAGTAAGTTGTGCAGTGAGTTTAGGGAGAAGGATAATTAAATGCAAAGTGGAACCAAAAACAATAGGCTGGCCATAAACTCATTACACGACTAATTATGGTCCAATATCAACTACAAAACAATAAAAAAAATATTCATATGTTTACCTTGGACTCCCGGATTATTGGCACCTTTCATTGTATCACAATGAGCCCCTCATTTCCCCTTCAATTTTCGGATGATGAATGGGTAAATTAATGCACCAATGAGTTTTTGGTGAGTGACTCAATTTTTGTAATGGTGTCTTTCACATTGTTGGTGCCTGCATTTATTGATACATTCACCTGTATAAAGCTGTCAAATTCTGCAATGGAAGAGCTATTAAAATGCAGTGTGCAGCACACATCACAGCACGAGTTTTTTATTTATTATTTATTTATATATTAGTACCTCAAAGGCCCATGAGAGGCATTAGGGAGGGGTGGGCTTACATCAAGGTATATTTTCAATGAATGATTTGAAGTCCGCGTTGTCGAGATGAGTCACAGCTTCTGCAGGCAAACAGTTCCAATCTTTTGCTGTTAAAACAAAAAATGACTTGAGATGACGTAGATGCAAGAGGGGGTTGGACGGTTTGTTGAGGGTTGATCTGGACGGATTGGCGATGCGCAGGGATGATAACGGCATTTATGGAGAAGACACAGCCTGGTGGTTTTACGCGGGATTCTATGTTTGCAAGGTTAGCTTTGTGTTTTAGTGATGAAATACTTGTGTGATATGAATAGTCTGAAAAGGCAAATCTTACCGCTCTGTTTTGGACGGATACGAGTGTTTTGGTAAAGTTAGATTGGTGTGGGTCCCAGATCGAGCAAGCATATTCTAGTTTGGGGCGGACTAAGGTTAAATAAGCAGACAGTTTTGCGTGAGTGGGAGCAAGTCGTAGTGTTCGCCTAACATATCCTAGAACACGGTTAGCTTCGTTAGTGATGTTATTTATATGAGATGTCCAGGTAAGATTTTGAGTAAATGAAATTCCCAGGTATTTTGTCACCACATAAAGTATACTTTTCGGTGTGATATGATGCACGACGATCAAATGAGACTAGAGTGGTTATGTTTACGTTTAGCTTTATGTTTACGTTTAACCGATTAGTGCACCATGTTTCAACAAGTTTCAAATCACACTGAAGTTTAAATAAGTCCATGCTGTTTGTTATTTTTCTGTAAATGACGCAGGTCGTCAGCGAACAAATGAATGGTAAAAGACAGGCTATTAGAAAGATCTTTAATGTATATTAAAAATATTAAGGGTCCTAAAACAGTACCTTGTGGTACGCGAGAAGTGACTGGGGACAAGGAAGATGCGCGGTTATTGGCCCATACAAACTGTTGGCGATTAATCAAAAAGTCTGCAGCCATTCAAGCTCTAGTGGGTTTACGTTTAGTAGTGAAAGCTTATGGAGTAGTCTTCGGTGGGTAACTCTGTAACTCTGTAACTGGGCAAATTCAAAATCTAAAAACAGCGCATTCACTGGTGTGCTAGTGTCCAAGCTAGAGCTGATGTCGTTAGTGAATAATATTTGGTTAGAGCAGGCTAGGTTTTTTAAAAATCGGTGCTGACTTGGATGGAAGAAGTTAACAGACTGCAGGAATTTCATTACGTGTGAGTGAATTACATGCTCTACTAGCTTGGAGAGAACACTGGCTAAAGAAATAGGGCAGTAATTTTCAGGAGACGATAGTGAGCCTTTTTTATGCACTGGAATAATTTTTCCCACTTTCCAGTCATGAGGTATGCCATTGTGTTCGAGTGATTGCTGGAAAATGTGGGAAAGAATGATGGCGACAGTATCTTTAGTATTGTGAAGTACTTTAGCGTTGATGTTATCGACTCCGGCAGATGATGACAGTTTTAGAGATTCAATTAGCAATTTTATCCCGTTAGGCTCGAATTGTATGTCTGCCATAGAGCAATTAAAATGTGGATAATGAGGCATGAAATCATCGGGTGCATTAGTAAAGTGGGCAGAAAAGACATGATTGAATGATTCGTTCACAAGATTTTGTGATATGGGTAAACCTAGGTCGTCACACAGTGATAATGAGTTGAGTGGCTTAGAACTTATCGCTTTCCAAAACTGTCTAGGGTTATTGTGAAGCATTGACGGTAAAGTGGTTGAGTAAAATGTTTTTGTAGCGTTAGCGGCATGTAAAAGTAAAATTTGTTTCCGCATTATAGTACTGTTGCCATACGCAGGAACTGTTGGTGCGTTTTGCATAATGGAAGAGCCTTTTCTTTTTATTCAGCAGTCTTTTTAATGTTTGGTTGAACCATGGGGATGACGATCGCATGATGACTGTTTTTGCAGGAATGTATAGCACAACTACAAGCACGCTCAGCGCTTGTGAAATACTTAAATGACAAATAATGACTAAATTGCGATGAAAAAAGAGCAAGTGTGTCTATCAGCCAAAACTGTTGTGGCAAAAATGTCCACTTCACTAATGATACACAAAAAACAAACACTCTTGTGCAATATTCATTTCGTAACCACTATAATTTTGAAAGAACTTTGATTTATTAAAGCATTAGGATTATTTCTCCATCAGTGCCTGCATTGCTCCAGTGGGTGCAAACACATGAAAATACCGCATTTTAATAATACATTTTTCTGACACTTCATTCCTCATGAAAATGCTTTGGGCTGGTAATTTAGATCTCAACATATTGAAGTACAAGATGTAAAGCCCATACGACATGTTTCATTTATGTGTGTTTCACTGAATTATATTTAGCATGTCTAGCAACCCCATAGGTTCCATGATTGCTCGTGAGTTATGTGGCAAATGGTGTGCATGGAAGACATCCGCAGCATATACTTGCTTAAGAAGAGTGTCCCCAAGTTTGTGCGAAATCTCCTCAGTACTTTGCATCACTGCAAGGATCTTCATTGTACTAACATCATCTCTCCATTCACTCCATAATTCCCCTTGAGTTTCTACTTTCCCTTGCAATAGTTTACAGTAAACGAGGGTCTTTAGGTCTTTACCGCCGGCCATCTTTGAATAAATAAATTGCCCTCTCAGAAGTGCGTTGCTCGGCTGCTGACCCTGGCCGCAGCAGCCGGTGTACTGTGTGTTGTCAGTGCAAGTTAAAAACTGTTGAAATTATCTCTGGCCCTTCGCTATGGTGCCCATCATAGCCTCAAAAAAAAAAATTCTATCCATCCCTGTACTTAATCTGCTATTTGAGAAGACAGCAGCGCTATCTGCATAGAGAGTAAAAAGATCTTTTTCTGCCGAATGAGGCTCTAGAGAAAGCCAAACATTGCTCATGCTGTAATGTATTTAGGAATTAATTGCCTTTTCTGCAGGTTCGAAACAATGATGTTATGTAGGTGGCAAAAACCATTAGTAGTAAGCGAGCTGATCAGGGTTACATGTCAACATTGTCATTGTTTTTTTTTTTCACTGAATTCTTTCATGATTTCTTAAAAAAGTTACTACAACAAATGCTGATGTGGCCATAGTGTGTGTTTGCACAATTACTAGTATTAGCTGCTACCACTTGAAGTGGATAAACTGTTCTTTGAAAGTAACCAACAGATGCAAACGACCAACTTGCATCCATCAAAACATAACAAGATATATTTTTACAGATGCATTTGTTGAACATGTTACAGCAGCCAAAGAACACAACACTTCACTTTATCAATGCCACGGAAGACTCATATAACAAAATATAAAAGATGTATCTTATACAAATGCGAAATATCACAGCTGTAAATGTCGGAAGGAGTAAAAGAGTAAAAAGTTGTATCTTACACAAGTGGTAAATATCACAGCTCTAAATGCCAGGAGTAAACAAGTCAAAGATTATTTTGTTTAATTTAGATTTTTTATTTCTCCACACTTTATAAGTTTATTACTTTGTGTTTATATGATATTGCACAGAACCAGAATGCAGAATTTGTACTTAGACAAAAAACGTGAGTGCTCGCTTAAAGACGAAACAGAAACTGCAAGATGAACACGTTTTCATCCTTTCAATTAATCAGAGTTGCTTCAGAAAGTCTTTTGACAAGTAGCAGCTACAACACATTTCTGCTTGCCATAAGCCACATGCCATGGCATACAGCACACCACAACACTAACATTCAATAATAAAAATTGTTCACAGAGCTCCAGTTGAAAGCGAAATAAGCACCTGACGATATCACACCAACTCTTGTGGGGAGTGATGTCGAGCAGGAAACATAAACAAAATAACTACCAAAGCAAATGAGGCCACTTAGATCACCCAGACTAGCAGTTGTGCAGTGACATTTATAAAATGTTCAGCCTACAAATAATTCGATTTGAACAAAGCAGAAATCAGAAGAACATAAATAAATATTTAGAAATCCAAATATAGAAAGCAGCAAAAACGTAAAAAATACACCAACCATTGCAACCTAGAATAAAGATTTAATAAGGAGCTTGAAATAAAAGTATTCAATTTTAGGTATTAGATTCCACAGGAAGGGCTCATCTCGAACGGCTTTAACATTACAGGATATTTTGGGGTGTACACATACAACAGGACCCAATTGGAGATTGAGAACATGCAATTGCGCCTGAATATGGGTATAATATGTATGTGTCTTTTTCAGTTCAATGATGTCATCAATGAATGTCAAGTAGGGAAGGTAGCTGCGCATTTCCTCGTAGTTTATGAATTGCTGGTTTCTGTACTTGTACGTGCATTTAATTTCAATTAGCATTGATTCTTCATTAATCTTTGTCCGGCCGTATGGACTGCAGCATATACATGGCTGCTCCGGGAGCACCACAAGTCCAATCTGGAAAACGGGGAGTTGGAAGTTGCTCACAAATTGAAATGACCGAAAATAGGAAATTGGGCATGCACTAAGTAACTCATGCAGTGTAAAACGGTATAACATACCTGCACAATACGTATGTCGAGCTTTTCTTGAAGCTCTTCACGTGCTGCGGCTTCTGTCTTGATGCCTAGAGAAATATTGTTACGGTTAAGTAAGAAAAAGGGTGGTTTATTTTGCAGTGCTATGCAGTGGGGACAAGGTGAAGCCTACTAGCCCCCAAACACCAACGCTGCTTCTTCTTCTGACACACCAGTACAATCTTTCCTCGTCGTCAATAGAATGACATTTCTCCCCTACTCAGCTTATGCCCTCTGGGCGTTTTCGTGAGTCGTGCGAGGCTGACACGGCTTCAAGCAGGCAACCTGACATAGTTCGGGTTTGGCAGACCGACGACCAGATGCTGTCAGATGGGCTATTACATAAGTTAAATGACTGATGCGTTTGACTACCACGATATGGGCCGTGATAGTGGGCCAAGAAATTTTGATGTAGACCACGGCGCCGAATTGGACGCCACAGCCAGACTAAATCGCCTATAGAGTTCGTGAATGGCATCGTGTTGTACTTTAGCACGTTCTTGGGAAGCAACAGACCGTAATCGGGCGATTCTCCGAACTTTTTCGGCGAGACAGAGGGTCTCAGCCAGGCAGGGGTCTTCACGGCTTGAGAAGGGCAGGAGTATCCAGGGAGTAGCGTGGCGGTCTGGCATACAGCAGGAAGAATGGACTGTACCCAGTTGTCTCATACGTAGTGGTATGAAACGCATAGCGAGGCGACCACTTGGGTCTCGAAGGTTCCGCAGCCAACAGAGTAAATGATGGTCAGTTACGATAGTTAACGACCGTCAGTACAAATATGAACGGAAAAGCTGCACAGCGAAAACTACATCCAGGCATTCCTGTGCGGTGACTGTGTAGTTTCGCTCCGGCTTGCTCAGGGTACAACTTGCGTATGCGATACTACGCTCTCGTTCATCGTGCCGTTGTACAAGGACTGCCCCAAGACCGATTTCACTGCGTCCGTGTGAACTTCTGTCACTGCAGCAGGATCGAAGTGACGTAGTATGGGTTTCGATATTAAAAGAAACTTCAGTTGACAAAATGACACGTCGCAGTCTGGTGTCCAGTCAAAAGGGGAGTTTTTGAGGTTTTGTTTAAAAGGCACATCAATGGGTAAGCAACGTCAGCAAAGCGATGTATAAAGCGGTTAAAATACGAACACAACCCTACAAAATTGCGCAACTCCTTCACTGCCTGTGCGGGTTTAAAAGACTCAACAGCGGCAGTTTTCTGGGCATCCGGCATTACACCATCACCATTCACAAGGTGTCCCAGCACCAGCGCTTGGCGCTCTCCAAAGCGGCACTTTTTCGAGTTCAGAATTAGGCCGGTGTTGTGAAGCCAATTCAATACACGTACTAGACGGTCATTGTGTTCTTGGAACGACTTCCCAAATATGACTACATCGTCCAGATAGCAAAGACAAATGTCCCAATTTAAGCCGCACAAAACTGTGTCCATAAAGCATTCAAATGTTGCAGGCGCAATGCACAGCCCGACTGGCATAACATTAAACTCATAAAGGCCATCTGGCGTTACGAAGGCTGTTTCATTATGAAAGCTGTTTCGCAGGGTCCATTGGAATTTGCCAATAGCCACATCTGAGATCAAGACAAGAAAAATAGGATGCACCAGAGAGGCAGTCGAGGAAAAGGATAGACGTCCTTTTTCGTAACAGAATTTAGATGCCGGTAATCGACGCAGAATCGCCACTAACCATCTTTCTTGCGTACGAGAATAAAAGGGGCAGACCAGTGGCTAGATGACTCCTGTAAAACCATCTTCCATAACATGTCCTCCACTTGCCCATGAATGACTTTGCGTTCAGATGGGGACACGCGATACGGCTTTCGACGGATGGGACGAGCCGAACCGGTGTCGCTGGTATGATGGGTCCGATGTGCAGGGCGAGAGGTTGGTTCATCTGTTTGAGAAAGGTCAAACAGGCGAAAGGGGTAGAAGAATATCCACAGGAGTACGGCATTGAGATGAGCTGAGATCGGCGCTGACCACGCGGAAGATCGATGTTTCATCATAAGCCAGAGGTATGGTGGCCCGCGTAGTATCTGTGACCAAAGCAACGACGCGGGCGCAAAGGATCCACAGTAGCAAGCTTCAATCGCGTTGGTAAAACTGCTGGCTCGGACGATGGATTGATTGTCCATAATGAGCCAGTAAAGTGATGCACGGAGATCATACAGTGGGGAATAATAACATTTTTCTTCAGGCATGATGAGTGAACTGGGTGCCCCACGGCCTAAAACGAAACCTGGTCAAGAATTGAAGCGGACACGGGGACCAACATGGCAGACAAAGGTGGAACTACTGTGTCTTCGGTAATACTAAAACTGTTTCATCCTTACGGCCACTATCAAAAAGAGTCGGCAGATGCGAGCCGTCCATTCCTAAAATGATGTCATGTGTAGAGTGGGGTAAGATGACGAATTCAGCTTGAAACTTTGCACGAACCACAGACACTTGCGCACTACAGACACCCCGCGGCCGCAACGCCTCTCCAATCACACCGCAAAACGTTGAAGCACGGTCATATTCAAACATTACTTTGCGTTCCAACAAGCGCCTAAACTGAGTACGCATCACAGACACAGTCGCACCCCTATCCACCAAAGCAAATGTACACACACCATCAATGAACTCACGAATCTTGTTTTTGAGCATTACAGTTGGAGGCATGTTGCCACACAGCACCTTTCCAGCGGCCTTACCCCCATTGGTCGCGCTGGTTCTGCCGAGGCGACATGGAGCGCCGCCGCGGTGATGAAGAACGACGCGCACGGCAGGTGGGCGGAAGAGTAACACTTCTATCAGCAGATCGATGCAGGGGAATGGCCGTGGAGATTCTCGTTATGGATGTTGCTGTAATACCCACGCTGAGTATTTGATTGCTGAAAAACGGGGCTGCATTGCTGATTGTTGGTTACCGTTGGAGGCGCCTGGCGGTTATAGCGAGGCGGAACACTACTGCGGAAGCACCTTGAGATGTGACCTTTGACGTCGCAGCGGTGGCATATCGGTGGGGAAGGTAGAAAATGCTGTTGTGGATAAGAGCCAGGCATGGCTTTGCGCGTCGTAGGTCTAGTTGAATACTCATACTGCTCAGTAATCCTCGTAGATCAAAATCTAGGTCCACTTGAGGGGGCATCATACCCTGGGGCGTCTAGCATCGACGCATTCCTGTTGACGAAATGCATAGGCGGATAGTCGATAGAAGCTGAATCTTGAGGAGCTTGTGCGAAAGGCTGAACTGCAATCGCATGTGGTGGTGAAGCCGGCCGTCTAGGTACCCTCTTGACAGAGACCTCAGCAGATTTGTGTAGGGGAAATGGGTTGAGCCGCAGAAGTTCTTTCCGCACGATTAGCCGGATATTCGACAAAAGCTCTAGTTGGGCATGGTCATCAAGGCTGGCCATGGTAGGTACGTTGGCCAGCCGCCCATATTTCGGCGCAATACGACGTGTTTTGAGAGCTTGAAACGCGCGGATATGTTTATAACATCGGAGACAGTTTCAATGGTGTCTTTGGGGAATAAAAAGTTGTACACGTCAGCCGCGATGCCCTTCAACATGTGGCCGATTTTGTCTTCTTCGGGCATGTTGATTTCATCGGACAATTGAGCTCTTTGAGCAATTGTCTGCTCAGCCCGCTTTTTGCTCGGTACAGAGTCACCAAAACACTGTTTTCTCTCGGTGGAAAACCGTTCCCATGCTGTCAGATTGTCTTCGTTATTCTCGAACAAGATCATGGTGGTATATGTTAGAAAGAAAACGACATTTGTTAGCATGGTGATAGGGTCCCACCGGGTGTACCGACTAACTCGATGATAATGAAGCAGCCACTTCTCAACTTCATCACCGTCTCCTCCTGCAACCCGTCGTGGATCCCGATAAGGATGGGAGGGAATAGAGCTGGAGGGCGGCCTGTCACCAGCCTGGCTTGCAGATTCGCGGCTTGCACGGTTAGAGATAGTGCGAACCATCACGGTCATCAGCGGCCAGTCACCAGCGGCTGCGGAACATCTGACCATGGCGGTGGTCAGATCTGTGACGCAGCAGGGGTTGCTAAGAATACCTGGCTCCTCTGGACAGGCCGCCATTGGAAACAGACCCTGGCAACGTTTAACGCTAGAACCCTAGCTAGTGAAGCTAGTTTAGCAGTACTGTTAGAGGAACTAGAGGGTATGAAATGGGATATCATAGGGCTTAGTGAGGTTAGGACGCCGAATGAGGCATATACAGTACTGAAGGATGGGCATGTACTGTGTTATCGAGGTTTACTAGAGAGACGACAACTAGGAGTAGGTTTCCTTGTCAATATGTATAATAGCGGGTAATATAGATGAATTCTAAAGTAATACTGAGAGGGTGGCAGCCATCGTTATTAGGCTTAATAAGCGATATAAACTGAAGGTTGTACAGGCCTACGGACCTGCATGTAGTTATGATGACCAGGCAGTTGAAAGCTTCTATGAAGATGTAGAATCGGCAATGCGAAAAGTAAAGACGCAGTATACTGTACTAATGGGCGACTTCAATGCAGAGGTAGGGAAAAATCAGGCAGGCAAACAGGCAGTAGGTGACTATGGCATTGGTTCTAGGAATAGCAGGGGGGAGTTACTAGTTGAGTTTGCAGAGCGCAATAACTTAAGAATCATGAATACCTTCTTCAGCAAACGGAAGAACCGGAAATTGACATGAAAAAAGTCTTAACGGGGAGACTAAAAATGACATTGACTTCATAATGTGTTCAAACCCCGACATTATGCAAGATCTAGAGGTAATCCGGAAAGTGCGATGCGGTGACCACGGGATGGTGAGGTCACGAATTCGCCTAAATCTGATGAACGAACGCAACAAATTAGTAAGAAAGAAACCCATCAACGAATTAGCGTGAGGGGAAGGGCAGAAAAGTTCAGGATCTCGCTACAGAAAAGATATTTAGCTCTAAACGAGAATGGCGACATTACCATAGAAGTAATGAACAATAATTTCAGAGATATCATTACTGAATGTGCGGTAGAAGTAGGCGGTAGGATAGTTAGAGGGGATACCGGTAAGCTGTCTAGGGAGACGAAAGATTTGATTAAAAAACGCCAGAGTATGAGAGCTTCCAATCCAACAGACCAGATTGAATTGGCCGAGATATCAAAGCTAATCAATAAGCACAAGGTGGCCGATATAAGAAAGTATAACATGGAGAAAATTGAGCATGCTGTAAAGAACGGGGGAAGCCTTAAAGCGGTAAAGAAATTGGGCATAGGCAAAAACCAGATGTATGCGATAAGGAACAAGTAGGGCAACGTCACCACGAATATGGACAAGATAGAGTAGCCGAGGAGTTCGATACAGATCTCTACAGTAGCCAAAGTAGTCAGAACCGTAAAGAGATTGACAGTAGGGAAAAAACAGATCTGACCTTCCACCAGTTACGAAGGATGAGGTCAAAAAAGCATTAGAAACTATTAAAAGGGGGAAATCAACTGGAAAGGATCAGATAACTACAGAGTTGCTGAAGGACGGAGGAGATATCGTGTGAGAAAAGCTGGCCACCCTTTATACGCAGTACCTGGTTTCATCGACGGTACCGGATGCATGGAAGAATGCAAACATTATTCTCATTCATAAGAAAGGGGACTCTAAGGATCTTAAAAATTACAGACCAATCAGCTTACTGTCTGTTACGTATCAGGTATTTACTAAGGTAATCGCTAAAAGAATCAGGACAACCTTAGACTGCAAACAAGCAAATGATCAAGCAGGTTTTCAGAAACGGTACTCTACTATCAATCATATCCATACCATCAATCAGGTGATAGAAAAATGCTCGGAATATAACGAGCCCTTATACATAGCATTCATTGATTACGAAAAAGCATTTGACACAGTTGAAACCTCGGCGGTGATTCAGGCATTGCGAAATCAGGGGGTAGACGAGCTGTACGTGAAAGTGCTGGAAGATTTATATAGTGGCTGCACAGCAACCATAGTTCCGCATAATGAAAGTAACAAAATTCCCATAAAGAAAGGTGTTAGGTAATGAGACACGATCTCCCCAGTACTATTCACTGCTTGCTTAGAGGAAGTATTCAGAGACTTGGAATGGGAGCAGTTAGGGATAAAGGTAGATGGAGAATATCTCAGTAATCTGCGATTTGCTGATGAAATTGCCTTGCTAAGCAACTCGGGTGATGAACTGCAAATGATTTGTGACCTAGACAGGAAAAGTAGAAAGGTAGGCTTGAAAATCAATATGCAGAAGACTAAGGTAATATTCAACAGCCTCGGAAAGGAACAGCAGTTTACATTATATAGTGAGGTACTGGAAGTAGTAGGCGAATATCTCTGCTTAGGACAGGTAGTAACCGCAAATCTGGACCATGTAAAGGAAATAACAAGAATAATTAGATTGGGATGGAGCGCATTTGGCAAGCGCTCACAGATTATGACTAGCAGCTTACCGGTATCGCTGAGAAGGAAAGTATGTAACAGTTATACTCACCTATGGGGCTGACACGTGGAGGCTAACCAAGAGAATTTACTTAAGTTGAGGACAATCCAGAGGGCTATGGAACGAAGAGGGGTAACATTAAGAGATAGGAAGCGCGAAGAGTGGGTCAGAGAAATAACTCAGGTTGCCGACATACTAGTGGAAATTAGGAAGAAGAAATGGGCATGGGCGGGACATGTAGTGCGAAGAGAGGATACCCGATGGTCGCTTAGGGTAACAAACTGGATTCCAAGAGAAGGAAAGCGTAGCAGGGGGTGGCAGAAAGTTAGGTGGGTGGATGAGATTAAGAAGTTCGCAGGGGTCAAGTGGATAGAGTTAGCACAGAACCGGGCTAAATGGAAAAATATGGGAGAGGCCTTCGCCCCGCAGTGGGTATAGTCAGGCTGCTGATGATGATTATGATTGTTGAAAGCGGTGGCTGTTCAGCAAGGCGGCGACTACGTCGGAACTCCAGTTGTTCTGGCTGCGCCGCAGGCAGGGATCGAACGGAGCAGTTCAGTTCAGTTCAGGCGTTCAGTCGTGTCCGACTCTTCGTGACCCTATGGACCATGTCACGCCACGCTTTCCGGTCTCTCACTATCTTCTTAACATCACATAGCTTCATCTCCAATGCCTCGAGAATGCCATCTAACCATCGCGTTCGCTGCCTACCCCCTCTCCGGCGACCCTCAACCTTTCCCAACATCAAATCTTTCTCCAGCGACTCCTCTCTTCTCATCAGATGACCAAAGTAGCTGAGCTTTAACTTTAGAATTTGACCCTCCAATGAGCAGTCAGGGTTTATGGTCGACAATATCGACTGATTTGATCTTCTGGCAGTCCGAGGAACTCTTAAGTCTTCGCCAGCACCACAATTCAAACGCGTCAATTCTTCGGCGGTCAGCCTTTTTCACAGTCCAACTCTCGCATCCATACATCACAACTGGAAAGACCATAGCACGGGTTATACGGATCTTGGTTGGCCGACTAATGTCTTTGCTCTTTACTAGGCGGTCAAGGCTAACCATTGCTCTCTTTCCCAGAAGCAGGCGTCTCCTAATTTCATGGCTGCAGTGTCCTTCCAAGATAATCTTGGCGCCCAAGAACAGAAAATCTGTCACAGCTTCCACTTCTTGTCCATTGATGCTCCAGGACTTGATAGGGCATGACGCCATGATCTTCGTCTTTTTAATGTTCAGTTTAAGCCCAAACTTCTCACTCTCTTCTTGTACGCGCATCAGAAGTCTCTTGAGATCCCCTTCACTTTCAGCCATTAAAGTGGTATCATCCGCATATCTAAGGTTGTTGATGCGTTTTCCAGCGATCTTCACTCCAGCTGAAGACTCGTCCAGACCGGCCTTCCACATGATGCACTCTGCATATAGGTTAAATAGGCAGGGCGACAGTATGCAGCCTTGCCTCACCCCTTTCTCAATCGGAAACCAATCAGTAAGACCATGCCCAGTTCTGACTGTGGCCTCTTGCCCTTCATAAAGGTTCCTGAGGAGACAGATGAGGTGAATTGGAACTCCCATCTCTTGGAGAGCTTGCCACAATCTGCTGTGATCTACGCAGTCAAACGCTTTCGCATAATCAATAAAGCAGAAGTAAATGGGTTTCTGGAACTCTCTTGCTTTTTCCATGATCCAGCGAAGGTTGGCAATTTGGTCTCTAGTTCCTCTGCCGTTGCGAAACCCAGCTTGCACGTCCGGAAGCTCCCGATACACATACTGCTGCAGCCTACCTTGCAGGATTTTTAACATCACCTTGTTAGCATGCGAAATAAGCGCGATCGTGCGGTAGTTGGAACAATCTTTGGCACTGCCTTTCTTTGGAATGGGGATGTAAACTGACCTCCTCCAATCCTGTGGCCACTGCAAGGTTGTCCAAATCTTTTGACATAATGTATGCAGTGTGTTAACAGCGTCGTGGTTGAGGTTTTGAAGCAACTCAGCTGGAATACCATCAATTCCGCTAGCTTTGTTCTTAGCAAGGTTGGGTAAGGCCCATTCAACTTGACTCTTCAGGATGCCCGGCTCGAGATCAGTAATCACAACCGTCCTATGTTGGGTTTGTACATCCGGGTCCTTCTTGTACAGTTCTTCTGTGTATTCCTGCCACCTCTTCTTTATCTCTGAGGCTTCAGTGAGGTCCTTGCCTCGTTTGTCCTTTATCACGCCCAGCTTAGCACAGAAGCTTGCTTTGATATCTTTGATTGTCTTATACAGAGCTCTTGTGTTCCTTAATTGGCTGTTGTCCTCAACTGCTTGACACTGTATGTTCAAGAAGGAATTCTTATCTCTCCTTGCTATTTTCTGAAAATCCGCATTGAGAACCTTGTATCTTTCTCTTTCCCCCATACCTTTTGCCATCCTCCTTTCCTCAGCTATTTGCAAAGCCTCTTCAGATAACCAGTTTGCTTTTTTGCATTTCTTTTGCTTTGGAACTACCTTAGTAGCAACTTCTTGTATTATATCACGAACATCAGTCCACACCTCTTCGGGCTCTTTGTCTTCTAGATCTAATTCTTGAAATCGATTGCTCACTTCCACAGCATATTCAATGGAATCTGATCCAGATAATACCTGAAAGGCCTTCTAGTTTTCTGCGTTTTCCTCAATCGAAGCTTAATTTTGGCAACAAGAAGCTGATGATCGGTGCCACAATCGGCCCCAGGCCTTGTTTTTACTGCTTGTATAGCGCTTCTCCATCTCTGCCGGCAAATAATATAATCGATCTGATTCCTGTACAGACCGTCCGGTGAAATCCATGTGTACAGGCGCCTCTTGTGCTGTTGAAAATGAGTATTCGCTATGGTCAGGTTGTTTTCTTGACAGAACTCTACTAGCCTCTGCACAGCTTCATTTGGCTCACCAAGACCGAACTTGCCTGTAATTCCGGATATTTCTTCACTCCCGACTTTAGCATTCAAGTCTCCTATGAGAAAAACGACGTCTGATGATGGGGTGCGGTCTAAAAGGCATTGTAGGTCCGCATAAAATCTCTCAACGTCAGCTTCTTCAGCAGCAGTGGTCGGTGCATAGACTTGGATAACTGTTATGTTGAAAGGGTGACCTTGGATCTGGACTGAAATCATTCGCTCGTTTTTGGGGTTGTACCCTAGCACTGCTTTGCCCATTCTTCTGTTTACTATGAGAGCGACCCCATTCCTTCTCTTCGATTCGTGCCCACAATAAAAGACATAATGGTCGCCGGAGTTAAATTCTCCCATTCCGGTCCACTTGAGCTCGCTGATACCCAAGATATCAATGTTCAATCTGTCCATCTCTCGCTTGACGATATCCAGTTTACCTTGCGTCATAGATCTTACATTCCATGTTGCTATGTGATATATCTCCTTGCAAAATCGGAGTTTCCGGTCGCTTCCCGACACATCCACAACTGAGCGTCCTTTTGGCTTTAGCCCAGCCGCTTCATTCGTCCTGGAGTTACTAGGAGTCGCCCTTTGTTCATCCCCAGTAACATGTGGGACGCCTTCCAACCTGGGGGGCTCATTTTCCGGCGCCATATCGATAATGGTATTGTGACTGGCCATAGGGTTTTCTTGGCAGGAAATACTGGAGTGGGTTGCCATTACCTTCTCCAGTGAATAACATTTTGTCAGAACTCTCTGCCGTGACCTGTCTACCTGGGGTGCCCTACACAGCAGAGCTCACGACTTCATCGAGTTTCGCAAGCCCCTCCGCCACGACAAGGCAGTGATCCATGAAGGCAGTGATCTATGAACGGAGCACCTTCCACCAAGTTGTTACGGTTAATTAAGAAAGGGGGTGTTTGTTTACAGTGCTGTGCAGCGGGACAAGGTGAAGCCTACTAGCCCCCAGACACCAACGCTCCTTCTTCTTCTGCCACACCAGTACAATCCTTCCTCGTCGTCAGTAGCGTGACAATATATTTACATGCCAAATATGAGTTCTATTGCATTAGGAAGAAGATTTATCATACTTATGGGCTCCACATCAGGCATGAGTACTTACGTTTTTCTTCTTCGACTGCCTAGTATGTACGAGACTACAGCTAATGGCTACCGGTAAAACGTGTCATATTTACCTCCGTTGTACTGAATTGTCCTGGCTCCGAGTTCTCAGGTTCTTCTTCGAGATCCAGAAAGAGGCAACCAAGAATGTTTCCACCACGAAAGACAATGATACAAACACCACTCTTATAGAAAATCTCTGGCGCGAGGACCTAGAACGCAATGAGATTTTCACGTTCATCTTTGACGTCATAATTCGGGGTGTTGGCACTGTGTGAGTCGTTCAACATTTGACACGTGCCAGTGTCAGTGTGAGTACAGAAATCTCTTCAATCCGTTGAGCCTAGAAATATTTTTAAGTACTTGCGAGAACATAGCTAAGGGCGTAGAAAAATGATTGTTTATAAACTGCGAGCATGGCTTAGGTTTCGTTGCATAAAATGATTATGGCCAGTTGTGAGCTGGTGGTTATCTAAAATCCCGAATTCGTCATGAGAGTATTGATATTCTAAGAGCAGTGGTAAAGTTTATGAACTTTAGCTTAGTGGAATTACTACTAATATTCTCCAAAGATATAAACTCGAGGTACTGAGAGGTATTAAGATAAGATAATTTATGAAAGCCTAAGAGAAATAAACAGAAAATCGAAGCAAATGTTAACCAAATAATTAGTACTCATAGGGCAATAGTAAAGTAAAATCAAGCCGTTGCCTGCGGAAAAGAAATTATTGCAATGTCAGTATAACTTGACCACATGTAATTGCTTACAAATTCTAAGCTATGCGAGCAGTTGCCTTGTTCGTTCTCCGATGAAAACGATTAGTTTCATAGAATTTAGGTCGTTTCAAGCTTACGCAGTGGAAGTGCACGCATACGAGCATGCGCAGTGTGCCCATTTGTGTGTGCAGGTGTGTTTGCTAACTGCTACCTTCCGGAAGCGTCAATAAGTAAAACTGTACCAGGCGTCTTGCTGTTCGTCCGCCTAAACGCGAGAATTCCAAAGCAGCACCAAGCCCCATATGCAGGCCTCTTGCCCTGAACAAACTTACACGTATAGTTGAAGTTAATAGTCACATAACAGACACGCCACATCCCATCATGTTACAGTCATGTCATAGCAAACTATCCCTCTCTCACAACTTTTATATCCACTCATCCCCTTCCCCCAGTGCAGGGTAAGAAACCGCTTGCTTTTACTGGTTAACCTCCCTGCCTTTCCTCCTCGTCTTCCTCCTCCTCCTCCTCCTACACATAAATACCAACACTTTCCACCGACCCACTTGCATTCCTGAAAAATCTTTTACCGAATCTTTGAGCTTCTTTCTTTTATTTTTATTTATTTATTTATTTGATACTGCCAACTGCCTCTTGGCAGTCCAAGCAGGAGTGAGTAAGTACAGTCGGCACTACAAATCAAGGTAAACAAGAATGTGAGTGACAAGAAAACATAAGGAAATGACTTGCAATACAGATTATTGCGCGGGCAAAAGCAGCTTATACAAAATTACAAAAAAGAACATTAAAAAAAAAAAAAAAAAAAAAAAACACACACACATCTGCAAACTGCAAAAACAGGAGACTGGACACTCTAAAATTAACATACTTCATTGCAAAGAGTGCACAGCAGACGCAAAGGATTCGACCGAGGTCATATTGGCGACTTCTTGCGGTAGGGCATTCCACTCTGCTATAGTTCGAGGGAAGAACGAGAAGCGATAAGCGCTAGTCTTAGCCTGTGGCATCACAATTGTTTTGCTATGCTTGCCTCTTGTTTCTCTTCTCTTATTAAAATTGATGTAGATGTCGGAATCCATTTTTGTTTGTTTATTAACTATATTAAACAACGTTTGTAGGCGATGTAGTCTACGCCGAAATTCTAATGTTGGGAGGCCGGACCGTGTTCTGAGTTCAGTGACCGAGGCTCTTCTACTGTAAGTATTATAAATAAATCTAAGGGCTTTCTTTTGCACGTTTTCA
The DNA here is from genome assembly GCF_055883805.1 of Amblyomma maculatum. Classification (NCBI taxonomy): domain Eukaryota; kingdom Metazoa; phylum Arthropoda; class Arachnida; order Ixodida; family Ixodidae; genus Amblyomma; species Amblyomma maculatum. The sequence goes on along the minus strand of NC_139347.1, from coordinate 175,704,387 downwards.
ATGTTATTGATGGCAGTTTTTGTGTGGGGATCCCACACAACATCGGCGTAATCGAGCAATGGTCTAATGAGTGTCGTATAGGCAGCGAGTTTAGTCCTACTAGTGCAATGCTTCAGCCGGTGTTTAAGTAGCCATAGTCTCCTTAGCGACGCCGAAACGACATATTCAACATGAGCATTCCAGGTTAGCTTCGAGTCAATTACTACACCCAGGTATTTAAATTTGTCAACCGGCTTAATTGCTACATTGTTGATTTTATATGTACAAATTAATGGTGTTTTCTTCCTTGTAATGACCATGTGTGTGCATTTTGACGCGTTTAAGTTCATGCGCCAGGACTGACACCAATTATTGATTGCAGTTAGGTAATCATGTATGGCAGTCTGATCGTGCAGTGATTGAATGTTATGATACACAATGCAATCATCTGCGAAGAACCGGCATCGTACCGGGGAATCAAAGGTCAAATCATTTAGATAAATTAAAAAGAGAAGGGGTCCAAGTACTGAACCTTGCGGTACACCGGAAAGTACGGGAGCAGGTAGAGAAATTGAGTTTCCTATACGGACGTACTGTGTTCGGTTAGATAAATAGGAGTCAAGCCAGCGGAGAATTTGTTCATTCTTTAGCACGCATTGTAGCTTCAGTTTTAGTCTATTGTGACAAACACGATCGAACGCTTTCTGAAAATCGAGAAAAAGCACGTCTATTTGCCCGCCCCGGTCCAGCGCTGCCATGACCTCATTGGTAATGTGTAGAAGCTGTGTAACTGTGGATAGGCCACGCCGAAATCCATGTTGTTTTTCGGAAAAGAAACTATTATTTTCTAGAAAGCTAATCACGTGCTTAAAAATAAAGTGCTCCATCACCTTACTAGCGGTGCACAGAAGAGAAACGGGTCTGTAATTAATAATACTGAGTTTATCTCCGGACTTATAAATGGGTATTACCTTTGCTGCTGTCCAATCATTAGGAAGGACACCTTGCCTTAGACTTTCATTAAATATTATAAACAGATATTTTGCGCACCACTCCGCGTACCTAAAAAGAAAATTATTTGGGATGTCATCGGGACCAGCAGATTTCTTTATATCTATGCTTAGTAGGGACGAAAGAATACCTTCTTCAGAAACAAAAAGGTCCGGAAGTTCACAGCCAGAACCTGAAAATTCTGGATTATTGTCATCACTACCGCGTAGAAATACCGAGGCAAAGTACTCGTTGAACGCTTCGGCAATATTCTGGTTATCACTTGACTCGGTATCATTCACTCTAACTTTGGTGACCGGATCCTTTTTTTCCGTTATGTGCATCCAAAACTTCCTTCACTCTTAACTTCAGCTTCACTCTTCCACGCAACAGAGAAAATAAAACGAGACGGCAATATTAAGCAAAAAAGGCAACGCGAAAGCTAGCGTAGTAAAAGAATCTTGAACAAGCAGTATTACAAAAGCAGACATTTTGCGTCATACAGTAGCTTGCTAGTTCTTTTTCTATTAATATTGTTACGGCGATGTACTTAATATTGTTACGGGCATGTACTTAAAGTAACTGCACTGCGATGGGCTGAACTCGACGCTAAGACTTAAGTTGTTGTTGTCCAAATAACTTATGGCACATACCCAGAGAGGGGGATCGGCCAAGAATTGGGTGGCAAAGAAACTTTTTTTTTTTGAGGTCTACTTACATAAGAAAAAAAAAATTGATTTTAGGGTGGAGGATAGGAAATAAAACGGGAAAAAGTGAAATATAAAATGAAAAGTGGTAACACTCACGGGAGATTGACACTGTAATTGTAGAACAAGTGATGTTTAAATATTTAGCAAGGCAAACGATTTGATTACAGTAAAACATTTTGCATGGCGGTAAAAACAGACCTGTGACTGTTCCCAAGGATGGTGGCGCCAAATGATAACAATGTCGGGCTGCTTAAACTAAGGCCAAGCTGTTGCAATGGCCTTTCCATCAGCTGTCTTCTCAACGTAGTGAAGCAGCGGCAAAACAGTAAAAAGTGATGTAATGTTTCTTGTTCGCCTAAAGTGCGCAGACGGGAGACAGTGCAAAACCAGACCTGTAAAGATAGAAATTTAAAGGTGGGATACAGCATCGCAGCCTTGTTACAGAAATCTCAACTAGCCGTGAATGACATAATTTTCTATTCCAAGAATAATTTAGATGCAGGTAGTCATCAGATTTTAAAAGATGGCCATTTTTCATATTTAATAGAACGTTTCTCCGAAACCTCGCTGCAGGGATGCACGCTGTCGCCGGAAGGATAGATAATACGGGGCCATTGAGGGACTCTTTTGACAAACTGTCAGCATAATCATTTAAAGTCACATTGCTGTGGCCTGGTACCCATACCATATGCACAATTTTCAAATGTCTAGGGATCAGCGAGACAAAGGGTTTTACTATTGCAGAATCCACCGACGAAGAGAGGGATGAACACAATGATAGAGAGTCGGAAATTACAGCAACTTTAGAAAAAGAGGAGTCTAATTTCCGTACAGCATGTACCACCGCCAGAAACTCCGCTTCAATAATTGGGGTGAAGTCCGGAAGCCGGACAGAAAAAGACTAGTCTAAATGTGGACAATATATACCCACACCAGCCTTTTCATTACAATGAGCTGCGTCAGTAGCTACTACTAAACAAGCAGAAAGGCTTCTTAAATGATTTTCTAATAATCCGTTTAGAATAACGGATGATAAGTGTTTAGCATTATTCGGGAATATGTCGTAAAAGGCAATTTCAACAGATGAAACGATGGTTTGTATAGGTAGATTACTAGTAAGGGAAACATTTAAAGGGCCCAGCAAATTTTTTACTAAACAACCTGCGGGGTGTGAAATTAGGCCAATGGACACCGAAAAAGGAGGTCGGTTGACAGCAGAAAATAGACATAGATCGGTGAAACTCTAATTCATATATCCTTAGGTACGTCGGAACAGTTAGAATTTGTAATCTATATATCAAGGGAGGAATCCAGGCTTCAAGGTAGAGCACATTGTTGGCAACACATTTTGGAAGTCCAAGACACAACCAAAACGCTTCTCGCTTCAAGAGAACAAGCGGTAGAATTTTATAAGCTGCTGAACCTGAAAACCAGACTGAACCGAACTCTAAAATTGGGCGCACATACATAACAAAAATCATTAGAAGCACATCTCTCCGCATTCCAGACCGGGGACGACTAAATCTGCGCAACATGCCCACGGCCCGAGCCCCCTTCATAGCAATATGGTTAATGTGGGGCTGCCATGAAAGATTATCAAAAGCTACTCCTAAATATTTTAATGATTTAACCTGTGGTATTATTTGCAGCTGATACATTACATATAGACGTACAGAATCTTTTATATTGTATACGACGACCGCGCTTTTGTTCACATTTAATGTGAGACGCAATCCAATAGAGTTTAGGTACGTTTGCAAGCGGAGATAAAGCGATTGAATATCCGATGCAGTTGCAAAAAAAGCAATATCGTCTGCATATATGTAAGTGCGAACGTCATGATTAACTGGTATTGAGCTCAGTAGTATGTTGAAAAGGGCTGGTGAGAGGACTGCTCCTTGTGGCACTCCCCTGGCTTGCTTAAAACTGCCAGAATGAACGCCATTTAATGCACAGTAAAATTCTCGGTTTTGCAGAAATTCAGATATCCAGGCTACTAAATAATTTGGAAACTGGAGAGATTTAAATTTTTGCAATAGAATGTTATGTTCAACGCTATCATACGCTTTGACTATATCTGGCGCTATCAAATCAGCGTGCATTGTTTGGCGCCGCGCTAAAAGAACTCGACTCACGAGGTCAGCATGCGCATTCCAGGTGGAACACTTTTGACGGAAACCAATTTGGCAAGGATTGAGGATATTTTCTTGATTCATGAAGTCCGAAATACGTATAAGTATGACTCTCAATTATTTTACAATGTTTGATGTTAATGCAATTTGTCTAATATTATCAATGGACAAGGCACCACCTTTATTCTTAAGTAAAGGAATTATTTTTGCAAGTTTCCATTCTGGGTGTATCCAAGCATGTTTGATGGAATAATTGACTAGCTCTAGTAATGTCTCAGGTGACCCGTCGAAAAGAATTTTTAACATTTTCGAATTTACGTTGTCAGGACCGGGAGTAACGGCTGGTAATCTCATAACTATAGGAGAAAGCTCAGAAACGGAAATTTGAAGATCATAACTAATTGGTTCTATTGGCATTACAGATATCGACCATGAGGAAAGTGTAGACGAGAAACGCTTCTCCAGTCTTTGGGCAATTGTTTCAATTGTTTCTGTTGCTTCATGGGGAGTAAAAATAAGGGAATGTAGATTTTGCCATTGCGGAATATTTTTAAGCGAGCGTAAAAAACCAAAAAGAGCAGTTCGGTTGGCAGATTTGGACAGGAAATCAAAATGCTTAACATGATACTCGTCCTTTGTTTTTGCAACTGTACGTTTAAAAGTAGCTGCAATGAACATAATCATGCCAGTTTTTTGGGCACTTGTTGTGGAGAAACTTTTCCCATGCCGCCTTTCTACGTCTTTAATCTCGGGAACAATCAGCATTCCACCAAACAGCTGAAGTATTCCCCTTTGAGCTCCGTACCAAGATCTCAGACTTCTTACGGCAATCCTCAATCACCGAGCATAAGCGTTTTGATTTTTGTTCTTCATCTGTGTTAGTCACGGACTCAAGAGTAGCGTAGCGTTAACTGAAAGTTATTATAGTTGATAAATGACTTCAATTGAGAAGTCGCCGGAGTTATAGGGCAATTAACATCAAACGCAATCGGTATGTGGTCACTAGAGGTGCCACAATCAAGTGTCGACCAACTGTTAACGAAAAGACTGGGAGAGGTAAAAGTTAAATCTGACACCGATTGAGTGTGTTTTCCTATGAAAGTGGCCGAACCCGAATTTCTGCAGGAAACGTTATGTGTTATTCTATCCCAAAGACGCTTGCCACAGCTATGTCTTGTAGCCCCATGACACATGATGCGAATTAAAATCTCCAGCCAGAAGAACTGAGTTTCTACAATTAACTAATAGCAGATCTAGAGGTTTTGTATCTTGTACACCGCTAGGAAAATAGGCATTCACTATGGAATACGGAGAGTGCTCTGGATTTTCAGTCCAGTGCCAATAACTCACAATCAATAGAAGATAGCTGGAAAGAAATCTTAGCCCTGTGACAGAATTTTGTACAGACAAATATAATTAAACCTCCTCCTTTTGATTAGCGATCTTGTCCGAATGAATGATAAATTTATAAATAGAAATGCTTTTCGGCTGTTAGCCAAGTTTCTTGCAAAATAATTATATGTGGATTATATTGATAAGAAATGTAGACTAAATCTGTCAAGCTGTTAGAATTGAGCGACCGTTCCACTGGATAACTTTTAGTGCCCATATGACTGCAAAATCTGGGCGGCCGCAACTGCCTGCCCCAAAATATTATACTTTGGCTTTGATGCATGCTAATGTTTCTTTGATTTTGTTTGGGACAGCGGAGAAGAATGGTTGGACATGGGAGACCCACACCATTTTAGAATTCTTACCTCTGATTCCACCATCTCTGCGTCAATAATGTCTCCATCCTCATCTGGAGGTGTAGCCCTGTGAGGTGAACCAACAATAGTGCTTTCAAGCAGTTGAGAGCTTTCAGAGAGCATGTTTGCTATGAAAAGGGGTGTTCCTGATTGCAGGGCTTGCGTTAGCTGAACTGCCAGAACGTTATAAAAACACTCTGTGACAGTAGCAACTATTCGGTCGACAATTTTAGTCATTGAGGCTTCCAATTCAGTCATTATCGCCTTTAAGACTGATTATCCAGAGGCACACCTGATCGGGCTGACACACCTGCATAACCGTGCAATCGCTCCTTGACATCTGTTACAGCGTCACGACGAGAACAGCGTTTTCTACCTATTACTTCTAGAATTTGAAGCTCCTGTTTTCAAGATGGACACTCCAAAGAATTTGCAGCATGGGCTCCAATGCAAAGGCAGCATTTGCCGTTTTGTTGTGGACATGATGCGAATGATGAAAATCGCCATATTTGCAACACCCCACGGAGGACTTACAGCCACGAGCACTGTGACCATATCGCCAGCAATTAGCACACTGCAGTGGCTTAGATTCAAGAGGATCCACACGAAATATCAATGTTCATGCTCTTATCTCTGATGGGCATGAAGTTCCCGTAAATATGGCAATCACTGACTCTGTCGGTACCCGCGTATTATTAACCTCCCGGCTGCAACAATACACCGCTACCACACCAGCCACCGAAAGAAGGTCGATAGTCTAAGCTGGAGTTACCGAAGTGTCTACTCCTCGGACCAAACCTTTTGTGCATGCAAGATGGATAGGGATAAAGGTGCTCACCTGAAGCGATCCAAATGAATTGCATTTAAGCAGATCCTTAACGCATTTCAGGTCTGGAGATAGGCACAGTATCCCGCCATGCCCAAACTGCCTCACATCTGTGATAGAGTCATACAGGGAAGAGGCTGCTTGAAGAGCGGCTCGAACAGTCCCAGGGTTATTCATTTTGATAAATCCGCCATCCTTGGGCACCAGCGCCACAGGAATGTTTGGAACGCCAGATCGTTGGAACACTTCCAGAGGTCGATCGTGAGGCATAATGAAAGCCGATCAGGGGGAATGCCCATGACCAGGAGACGGCGTAGACATTACTTTACGGTTGCAATCTGTCTGCGAGCGTTATCAGCACGGTGAAAAGCGCAAATGCGCTGGGGAAACCAGAAAAAGAGGACCAGCCGCCCAATAGACAGCCGATTCGTGCCTTCTGCTCGTTGGCTCTGTGCGAAGAAGCCTTCACCAACACAACAAAGACTTCTTCTTCTTCTTCTCCATCGTTGTAATGGCACATACCCACAGAATTGGCCAGAATTCGTTGTAGGTAACATAATATTTTTGATAATGTCGATTTGACTGTATGATATTTATAACCTAATAATTAGGACCTAGTGTTGCTGAAATAATTTGAAATTTTCAGTAGCCGCGCATTATCCAGTCTGTTAGCGTCGTCCTCTTTCTCAACGCTTCGTCGTGCCCGCGTTCCTCGGTCGTCGTCTTTGTCAGTGAGCACATCAGTTTGGTCCCGCGTTTCCCGGTAACACTACCCCCCTCGGCAAAAGGCAACGTCCCGGTGCGTATTACGCTTGCGGTGTGGAAGAGGAGTAATATGGCTTCAGGCGGACGACATGTACGATTTTGGAAGTGGGTGTAGCAGTCGGTGACTTTGGGTGGAGCGGTGAATCTCATAGGTCACGTTGGTCACTCTGCATAGTAAACGGTAAGGACCTGCGTAGTGGGGCAGAAGTTTTTGACAAAACCCCACACGACGGCACGGAAACCAGAGCAACGCCAGAGATCCGGGAGGATAGTGCACATCGGGGTGGTGAGCGTCGTAGCGGCGTTTTCGAGCTTCTTGAGATGGTGAGATTGTGACGAGCAATCTGGCGAGCAGTGTCGGCTCGGGCGATGGTATCGCGTGCATAGGTTGTGACGGGGCCAGCGGCGGCAAGCAAAGTGTCTAAGGGCTTTAAGGGTTCTCTTCCAAAGAGAAGATAGAATGGAGAGTACCCAGCAGTATCATGACGCGAAGAGTTATATGCAAAGGTGACAAACGGCAGGCTAATATATCCCAGTCGCAATGACGGTCGGATACGTACATTGCGTGCATGTCGGCGAGTGTGTGGTTAATACGCTCCGTAAGGCCGTTCGTCTGAGGATGATACGCAGTGGCGATCTTGTGCCGAATGGAGCAAGAACAAAGTATTTCCTCATCAACTCGGGCAAGGAAACATCGTCCACTGTCGGTAAGTAGTTGACGGCGTTCACCATGGTGAAGTACAACGTCGTACAAAAGGAAGTCAGCAACGTCTGTGGCGCAGCTGGCTAGAATGGCGTGAGTGATTAAGTACCGCGTGGCATAATCGGTGGCCACAGCGATCCATTTGGTTACTGACAAGAACTCGGGGAAGGACCCTAGGATGTCAAGGCCAAAACGAGAAAATGACTCAGCCGGGATAGCAATCGGCTGCAGGGTTCCAGGTGGTAGCATAGGGGGTTTCTTCCGGCGTTGACAGAGGTTGCAAGCGGCTACATAACGTTGGACAGAGCGGTAGAGTCCAGGCCAGAAGAAACGCCGGCGCATGCGGTCGTATGTGCGTGAGAGGCCAAGATGAGCAGCTGTAGGGGCGTCGTGCATTTGTTCGAGAACGGCAGAGCGTAGGTGTTGGGGAACGACCAGCAAGTGCTCAGCGCCATCAGGTCGCATGTTGCGGCGGTATAGCGTATTGCCATGAAGGAAGAACAGGGCGAGGGAAGAGTCACGGCTGTGTGTGCGGAGGCGGCCGACAACAGAACTGAGGGTTGGGTCCAAGCGCTGTTCGTTGGCTATGTGGGAAAATTGCGATATAGAGAAGACACAGTTGTCCGACTCATGGTCAATAGAGGAAGGGGGATCGACGGGATAACGGGACAGACAGCCTGCATCCCGGTGGAACCGACCGGATTTGTATACAACGGAAAAGGTATACTCCTGCAAGCGCAGTGCCTAGCGGCCGAGGCGGCCAGAAGGATCCTTGAGGAAAAAAAGCCAACATAATGCGTGGTGATCGGTAATTACAGTGAAGGGTCGGCCAAAAAAGTAGGGTCTGAATTTTCCAACGGCCCAAATGAGAGCCAGGCACTCCCGTTTCGTAATAACATAGTACTGTTCCGCTGATGACAGGAGACGACTGGCGTAGGAAATCACGCAGTGTTGGCCGCGTTGTCGCTGTGCAAGAATGGCATCAATCCCGCGGCCACTGGCGTCGGTGCGAAGTTCTGTCAGGGTAAACGGGTTGAAATAGGCAAACACATGAGGATTTGTGAGAACAGCGATGAGAGTGGAGAATTCGTTAGCCTGCTCTGCTCCCCATGAGAAAGGAACACCTTTCTTCTGCAGATTGTTGAGAAGACGAGCAACAGCGGCAAAGTTTGTGATGAACCGGCAAAAATAAGAGCGCAGTCCTATAAAGCTGCTGACATCACGGGGAGAATGTGGAGATGGAAAAGCACTGACAGCGCGAACATTGACGGCATTGGGTTGCACGACAGTGGGAATCACCAAATGACCAAGCACTAAAGTTTGCGGCGACCAAAACTGCACTTCTTTGAGTTCAGTTGAAGTCCGGCACGGTGGGATAGTGCCAAGACGGAAGAAAGGCGACGAAGATGGCTTTCGAACGAGGGCGAGAGGACAATCACGTCATCCAAGTAACATAGACAAGTCGTCCATTTGAAGCTGCGGAGAATGGAGTCCATCATTCGTTCGAACGTAGCAGGGGCATTGCAAAGTCCAAAAGGCATAACCTTAAATGGGTAAAGTTCATCGGGTGTGAAAAAGGTGTCTTCTCGCGGTCTTGTTCGTCAACAGAGATCTGCCAGTAGCCGCTACGAAGGGCGATGGAGGAAAAGTAGTGGGCTCCAAGTAAGCAGTCCAAGGCATCGTCTATTTGCGGCTGCGGGTAAACATCTTTCCTTGTAATCTTGTTCAGATGTAGATAGGCGACGCAAAAACGCCAACTGTTGCCTTTCTTTCTAACGAGCACGACAGGAGATGCCCAGGGGATGTTCGAAGGTTCGATGATATCGTTCCCCAACATCTTGTCGACCTCCTGCTGGATGACTTGGCGCTCCGAAAGGGATACACGATAAGGCCTCCGATGTACAGGTTTTGCATCGCCGGTGTCAATGCGGTGAGTCACAACTGATGTTTGGCCCAGAGAACCGGCAGCAAAAACAGAAATGTCGGAGAAGGATAACAAAAGGTTGTGCAGGTTCTGAGCGTGTTCGGGGCTGAGGTCAGAGGCAATCATTACGGAAATAGGGTGAGTAATTGTGGCGGGGAGTACGGGTGTTGGACGGACTCTTGAATGTGGGCCAGGAGTGAGTGCACAAATGTACACTCTGTGAGAGGGGACAAGGTAGCAAGGGATATTCATTCGGGGAGAACTTGGGGTGACAGACTGAAGTTCAGGATAGGAAGGTAGGTGCTGCTCTGTGTAACGCGTACGATCAGATGAGGAAGAACGAAGTTGCGGTCAAGAAAGACCTCAGTGATAGGGCAAGCAACAGTCACCGTCAGGTGCAGGCGGGAAAGGTGACAGCAGTAGGTAAACAGCAGAGTCAGGGGGCAGGCGAGCGAACTCGGTGGAGCGAAGGCGGGGTGTAGATGGAGGATGTTCCGAGCAGACAGGCAGGTTCGAACGTAGAATGCCGCTGGAGCAGTCGATAAGGGCAGAGTGGGCCGTTAAAAAGTCACGGCCGAGGATCACATGGTGAGGGCACTGGTTGAGGATGGTGAACAAAACAGGGATGTGATGACCGGCAAGGGTGACTCGGGCAGTGCACAGCCCAGCGACGGCAGCAGTACTGTCATCGCAACACGAACGGTGGGCGAAACGGCGGGGGTGTGTACTTTCTTGAGGCGGCGGCAAAACGATGAAATCATGATCGAGACTTGGGCACCAGTGTTAATGAGGGCAGAGACGGGAACACCATCCACGAACAGGGAGAGGAGGTTACAGGGCGAAGAAATGGGCAGTAAAGGATTTCCAGTTCAGGGTACCAATGCAGCATCACCTCCGGGAGCTGCATTGGCTAGTTTCCCGTGTAGCGGCCGGCAGAAGAGGGCGAGGAACTGCAGCTAGGAAGAGGTGAGTGGGAACAGCGGACTGGCGGTGAAGGCGAGCGACTGGACACAGGAGGGAGCGGAGTGGTATCGGTGCGGGGCGGTTCATAACGAGGAGTGAAACGGCGGTGACCGTAATCGAAGTAGCGGTCAACGTAAAGAAACCGCCGAGGTGGTGATGTCCAGTGGCTGCCGCAGTGACAAGAGATGTGGCCAATACGCGAGCACGTGAAACAGATCAGCCTGTCGTTAGGGGTGCGCCACTCATCAGGATTGCGGTATCGGTAGCGTGGCGTGTAGGTGTTGCGGGGCGTAGCAGTGGCGACCATGGGAGGGACGGGGCTCGAACTGTGGTGTTCCACGGTGTGGCTATAGGGGACGCCCAAGCTGGCAACCTCTTAAAGAACGCCGGCATGAATAAGGGATATCGTCGCTAGGTTGCTGTCCGAGGAGGGTGGGTTGGATGCAGCAGGAGCGAACGCTTCCTGCTCAAGACGCACGATGCGGGTCACATTTTCAATGTTGGAAGGTTGCCTTAGGGTCAGCAGATCTTCCCCAGCTAGGGACAGTGTTGGGAAGCCGATGGAAGCGATGTGCAATGCGTCTGTGTTTGGCCTGCTCGAAATGTCAACAAACCTGCAGAACGGAGTCAAGCGTAGAACAGTCCCGCAAGAGTAGAAGATTGAAGGCATCGTCGGCTATGCCTTTGAGGATGTTCCCCACCTTATCAGGTTCTGTCATGTCTTCATCAACTTTTCGGCAGAAGGTCAGAACGTCTTGTATATTGTAGCGTGTGCAACAGCAGCCGCTAGGCGGCTGCTTATCGAGAGTCTCGTGCACGGACTCGAAGTAGTGCCCCGTGGCGTTCGAGAAGAAGCTGAAGTTAGCTGCCGTCTCTCGGTGCTCCGACCCTGCTCTTCTGCGCCTGCTAGCTCAACCCTCCAATAAAACCCAACCTTCTGGTTACGGGCCTAAACGGCTACGTGACACTGGTGGAGGTGAGGCCTTGAATTACATGTCTCGGGCCTCTCGCAGCCGCTCGTCGAGTCCCAACCGGCTTCCGCTCGTGTCGACACCCGTTCATCGCTACAGCCGTCGCCTCCGAGGTCTGGCGCCAGAATTCGCTCCTCTACCTGAACCGACGCCAGCTGACCAGCAGTTCGAGACTTCTGCAATGGCACAGGCAAGTCAGCATCAGTTGCTGCTTCAGCAGCCTCGTACGCCCCCCAGTTTCCATGGCGCTACTGCGGAAGATGTCGACGACTGGATCGACCAATTCGAGCGAGTGGCGCAATTCAATCAGTGGAGCCCTGCTCAAAAGCTGCGCAATGTATATTTCGCCCTTGAAGACTGCGCAAAAACGTGGTATGAGAATAGGGAAGCCAGTCTTCAAAGCTGGGATTCCTTTCGCCAGCAGCTGCGGGACACTTTTGCCAGCCATGACCGCCGTGATCGTGCACGCCGCCTCCTAGACGCTCGTGTACAATTACCTAACGAGAGCGTGGCCATGTTCACTGAGGACGTGACCCGTCTCTGCCGACGGGTAGATCCCGACATGACAGAATCAGCGAAGTTGCGGCACCAGATGCAGGGCGTAAAAAAATCCCCTCTTCGCTGGTCTGGTTCGCAGTCCACCCCAAACCGTCGCGGACTTCATCAATGAAGCTACCCTCATTGAGCGAGCCCTGCAGCAAAGATACCGGCGCACGGAGTCTGCCTGTGGTCAGCCCTTCAGCAGTGTGGTCACATTGAACAGGTCCACTGACGATCACTCTCTGCGTGAGCTGATCCGCGAGGTAGTTCGCGAGGAGCTCCTCAAGTTCAATCTTGGATCGCCTAACCCGACTGCCGTGGCTGTTACCGAAGCCGTGCGGGAAGAAATACGTCAGACATTGTCACCGCCTGAGTCGGAGCCACGTTCTATGAACTACGCAGCGGCTCTTCGTCGGCCTGCAGAGCCGCCTGCGCAACAGCTTCGTTTCGAAGCACAGCCGCCGCCCACTTTGCAGCCACCGCTCTACCAACTGTCCTACCGGCCGCCATCCCAGCAGAGCCCCGTCATGCAGCAACCGGTTCGGAAGGCAGACGTCTGGCGCACTCCTCGCCAACGGCCGCTGTGCTACCACTGCGGAGAACCCGGCCACTTGCACCGTCGTTGCCCATACCGTGAACTCGGTCTTCGGGGTTTTGCTCGTGATTCCCCGCGTCCCCGGGTCGGCGAACGCCCTCCAGAAATCGAAGAATATCTGGCAACCCGGGCAACCTCTTCGAGCGACAGTACACAGTCTTCCTCCGTGCGCTACTCGTCACCCGGCCTCCGTGAGTTTAATCATGTGTCGAGGCGCCGGTCGCCAAGCCCACACCGGGGAAACTGAAGGCGGCGACCTCAGGGGGGCAGGTTGCTGACGAACGGAATCGATGTCCCGAACACCCTCCCGTGACGACTCTGCCCGATGCTGTGACTACGATGCCTCCGATGCTCCAAGAATCCGAAACTCCCAATCAACCTCAAGCCGATCACTCTGTTAGCTCCGACCTTTCCGTTCTCGTCGACGGACACCCAATAACTGCTTTGGTAGATACCGGAGCAGACTTTTCAATAATAAGCAAGAATTTCGCAGATCGGCTCTTCAAGCTTAAAACTGAATGGCTGGGGCCGCAAATTCGTACTGCTGGCGGTCACCTTATGACGCCGATCGGACGATGCACTGCCCGAGTAACCATCGCCGATTCAGCCTTTGTAGCCGTTTTTGTTATCCTGCCACACTGCTGCAAGGACCTCATACTCGGCATAGACTTTTTACGTGAGCATGGGGCCATTATTAATGTTCCTCACCGTACTGTCACGTTTTCGACGCCTGCAACGACGACCGCTGACTCCGAATGACGGCACGCACCTTTACGCATCGTTGACGCGGATGTATCTATGCCGCCACGTTCGTCTGCTCTCGTCACAGTCAGGTGCGACGACCAGTCCTGTGCTGCCGGCGTTGCCGAACAGAACACAGAGCTTCTGTTACATCATGGAGTCTGTGTTGCACGCGGTATAGTTCATCTGACTAATGGTCTAGCTCACGTGCTGATTACGAGCTTCGGGAACGAATGGCAACGCATCGCTAAGGGCACCACGGTAGCCTACTTTGAAGGTGTCGCAGAAGCAGCCCACGACTGCTTTGTTCTTGAGACCAACACGTCTGCCAGCCAAACGCCCAACTTCGACCTTGATGTGAATCCCGCTCTATCACCGGCAGAGAAGGACAGACACGTCGGGCTACTCTTTCAGTTTCAAGACTGCTTCTCATCCGCCTCCGCGGTTAAACAGACGCCCTTGACCAAGCACCGCATAATAACCGACGACCGCACCCGACCAGTCCGACAGAACCCCTACCGAGTGTCACCGCGGGAACGCGAAGTCACGGCTCAACAGGTAGACGAGATGTTAAATGACGTTGTCATACAACCATCGAGGAGTCCCTGGGCTTCGCCTGTTGTCCTCGTTAAGAAGAAAGACGGAAGTTTAAGGTTCTGTGTGGACTACCGTAAGCTCAATCAAGTCACAAAAAAGACGTCTACCCGCTGCCACGCATTGATGACTCATTAGACCGGTTGCGCCACGCGCGCTACTTTTCATCGCTTGATCTTAAGAGCGGTTGCTGGCAGATCGAAGTCGATGAACGTGTTCGCGAGAAGACAGCGTTTGTCACGCCCGACGGACTTTATGAATTCAATGTCCTACCTTTCGGATTGTGCTCCGCTCCAGCGACATTCCAGCGAATGATGGACGCAGTTCTATCTGGTCTTAAGTGGCAGATGTGTCTAGTCTACCTGGACGACGCTGTTGTGTTTTCAGCAACCAACGTATTACGTGACAATATACGTAATATAAGGCTCGGTAGATGTCTGGGCACGTGTGGCGAGGTCCCTCTTGGCGGCGAGTTGACGGCCAACCGGTTTTCCGAACAGGCCACGGAGTTTTCGTTTGCAAACATCCCAGGAGGGTATATCTGCTTCATGTGTTCCGAACCACACGCGTGCCGTGCCAGTAAGGTAGAAGATGACATTGGCCTGCATCAGCATGGCGTCCCACCTGTTCTGCTGGCTAACACGCTCATAAAGCGAAAGCGAAAGCCAGTCTTCGACATCGACCTCATCTGTACCGCAGAATGGGCTAGGGTCACGGGAGTGGGTTACGACGACAGTTGGAGTTGAGGAGGTAGATGGAGCCGCGTCGGTTGTCGTCGTGACGGTTCCGAAGTAATGGCTACTGCGGAAATCCAGCGTCAGTTTGTGTCAAACCCGCGACCTCCACCAAGATGTTACGGGAATGTACTTAATGTAAAGGCACTGCGATGGGCTAAACTCTACGCTAAGACTTCAGTAGCCGTGCAGTATCCACTCTGTTACCGTCGTCCTCTTTCTCAACGCTTCGTCGTGCCCGCGTTCCTCGGTCGTCGTCTTTGTCAGTGAGCACATCGCTTTGGTTCCGCGTTTCCCGGTAACAATATTATTCACACGGGGAAATTTATTCCGTTACACATCACTTCGATCCGAAATTATCCCGTGTCTTATACTCAAAACCTCTCCGATCGCATCGGTCGTCATAACTAAGAGGACATAATGTCAGTAAGGATATGAGGTCTCATTTAGCCACTCCTACTCTCAGCCACATAAGGAACCATTTTCACGGAATTCAATATTATAAACAATGGGTGCTATTTCCGCTTCTTCGTTAAAAATATTCTAAACGCAGGTGCTTTGGAGCGTTGTATATTTTGTATAGAATATCAAGTATTCTAAATCTGTAATCTGCAGCTCGTTTTTTTATCGTGAGCCCGTTTTAATACTTTTAGCTTTGAGGGGTAACATAAATAAAGCGAGTGACACGGCAATAATTTTTGACATCTTCCAGACATCAAGATTGGCCACCTATAAGTCATATTGTTTGGCAACCAACCAAATCGCCTAAGAGAAGGCGCGGCAAAACTTTTTTGCACTGTCCGATAAAGGATCAAACAAGATCTACGTTCTACCTATTGTTTCCGCATGCATGAAAGAAACCCTCCGCTAAGCAGTTGAACTTGTCAAGCTACACCACTTTGCGGCGACCTAAAAGGCGCACTTCAAAATTTCGTCCTCGGTTTTATGTTGTTTTAAGAATTTCCGTGCCTAATCAGTTATAGTCATAGACAATGTAGCCTTAATTTAAGCTTACAAAAAATAATTACTCACGTAGTCTGTTTTTGAGAGAATCATTAACCTCATAATTCTGCAGTTACTAATGAAAATATCCTGTTAACTCCCAATGTGATCTCTGTTGGAGCTCTTCGGGACGATGCAAAAATGTGATATGGCCACTACATATTTGTGGTTCGTTGCGTGCTTCCTGAGTTATGGTTTAGCTCTGGTTAACACTAGTTGAATGGCGATAGCAACGGCGGAGGCTTCTTTTTCCTGCTACATTTTCCCCCGATCACGCTTTATCACTGTAAGGTGCTACATTATTGGGGAAACTGAACCTCATCCTTCAAGGTTAGGACACGAAAGCGTAAGCTACCAGCCCACATATGAAGTCACGCTTCAACCAAGCCGAATAATCATGCCTGCGTGTCGTAGTGGTAACGAGAATGCAAACCGTCTGGCAGGCTGATTAATATTATTCTCCCATATGAAAGCAGCTACCCGAGTTGGGAGCTCCTGCCTGTGGCTTATGGGTAACGTGAATTGAAATGTCATGATAGGCTGATTTTATTATGGGGAGACCATAGCTACGCCTCTACACGGCGCCTCTTTACGGTGTAGCTGCGGCCCCACGAGGTCTCGTTTTGGTTGTTGTCAGAGAAGCAGGCAGACGCTTGTGGTGTCCTGGCCAAGAATGATGTTTACCCATCAAATACATATACAGCCACCCCGCCGGGGTGGCGCAGTGGTTACGACGCTCGACTACTGTTCCCAAGGACGCGGGATCGAATCCCGGCCTCGGCGGCAGCTTTTCGGTGGAGGCGAAAAGCAAGGCGTCCGTGTGCTGTGCGATGTAAGTGCACGTTAAAGAACCCCAGGTGGTCGAAATTTTCGGAGTCCTCCACTACGGCGTCTCTCATAGCCTGAGTTGCTTTGGGACGCTAAACCCCACCAACCAAACCAAACCAAACATATACAGCCAGGACAGTCACATGACTTCCGTGAGAGCTGGGTGAGGTAAAGGGAAGGGAAAGGACGGGCGCGCATAGTGCGTCTCTGGATGACGCCACATTTTCCACTCTTTACAAGCACCGTGTGTGCCCACAAGGAAGGAAAAAGTACTTTTCAATTTACTCATCAAAGCCGAGTATTTTCGGTGGTCGTACGACGCCCGTATCGCGTTGTTATTTGCACTGTGCTTGAAGGTGTCTCTACGGATACGTTCGCTTCGTTGTTGGACAACTGCTTTGCCACGATGGTCTGGCTAGGCGAATTCGCAACAGTTTGTTTCACACCATTGTCGGTTGCTTCCGTAGGCTGACTGGCTTGTTCACCCTGGTCGTCCAGTGAGGGCCCGGTTTCTTTTCCCTTTGGGAAGAGGAACAGATGTCGACTATTTCGATGTAGGGCTCCCCCTTGACTCTGGATTCAGTAATACCTGGGTATCGAAGGACTGTGCCTCCGTCACATCCCTCTCGCAGCCACACATGGTGTCCTGCGGATAACTTGGGAAGATTAGTAGCATGATGTCTGTCAAAATAAAGCTTTTGCTTAGGCCTGTATTTTTCGTCTTGTTTTTCCCGAGAGGCGCTTACTACGCGAGGTGTTTAGTGAAGCTGGCATGCATAGTACTCTTGATCATAAGCGACGACTCATGAGCAGTTGAGCTAGACTGTAGTCATTTGGGCCCGGTGAAGTCCTATAGTTCCTATCAAGAAGCCAGGCAACAAACGAGAGGCCGAAAAGAAACCTGTGCAGGTTATTCCCTATCTGCATGGTCTCTCGCACAATTTGAAAAAAGTGGCAGCCAGGCATGGTGTGCAGCTAATCTTTTCAGATCCCTGCAAGCTGTCACGCATTTGCCCGATGGTGTCAGGAAAGCGTTTCAACCAGGCCTGTACTATAAAGCATCAAAACATGTTCACCCAGTGCACCGGCAAGGTGGTGTACGAGATTCCGGTGACCTGTGGCAAGGTTTATGTGGGACAGACGGGGAAATGTTTCAATGAGCGGGCTCGAAGGCACAATGTGACTATAAAGAACAAGACAGGAGGTAACCTTGCTATACATTGTAGCCGCTGTGAAAATTGTCGTCCCAAGTTTCAGGAAACCAAGTTTCTAGCCAAGGCACAGGACAAGACAGAAAGAGAAGTCATTGAGGCCTTTTACATTCATCAAAGAAAAGACAAGTGCGTTAGCACGCCCTCTATACTCCTTTCTAAAGACGAACTCTCCTTTTTGGAAGGATATATGTAGTTTTTTCTCCGTTTTCTTCCTTTTTTAATGTTTTTTTAATGATTTTAAGCGCCTTTTACACGCTCCCATCCACCGTTTGAGTTTTATGCTTTTATCTTTGACTTCTCTCTCTCATGTCATCTCCGGTTTTTAATCACTTGTGGTTGCTCGCCTTTATCATTTTCTTGTTTCTTGTCTTTATCCGTGCGACCTGCATTTCACCCATGTGTTTTGTCATGATTGAACTGGTTCAATCCTGCCTAGTGTTACTGTTTTTTTTCTGATTTAGTGTGGGGGTTATCGCACATTCATGCAGACCAGAGATTATAAAAGAATGCCCGGGTTCCTTTTCTTCTCATTAAAGTTGGAAGTTGCGCTTCTGTCCTTTTGTGTCTTTCTTCCTGTGGTGTTTCGTCAGCGCTATAAGAATCAAGATAGTTCATCAGGACAATGCAAGTTTCCTGCGCCTTCTTAAGCAGCCTTTTGAGTGTCCCTACTATGCGCTAAACTTCACTGTTAGCCTATGGGTAACGAGGACTCGTTGTGACATGTTTTCAGCCGTAATGTCTTGAAAAATTAATCAAAGCAAGTGATATGAACTGTGGTCCATTGTCTGATTGTTCGGGATCACGTGCCTAGCGAAGATGCTTTTCAGATGTTGACCATTTCAGGTGACTTTTCAGGTGACCATCTCAGACGATGTTCCTCGATCCCGCAGGGCCAGCTCAGGATGCCAAGAGTGATAATCGACAATGACAAGACAGACAGCACCTCCCATCTCGAATAAATCAACTCCAATTTTTCCCATGAGAGCTCTGCTGTTTCAGAGGGAATCATTGGTTCACAGAATTGGGTGCTCTTTGCGCGCACGTTTGGCAGTTTGGTACAGTTCTTGCAATTTCTTGGCTGATTCCTGGCCACCAGAACGACTCCTTTGCGTACGCGCGGCTGCGGACGATGCCTTGATGTCCTTTGTGGACTCTTTGCAGCATTTATTTCCGCAACGCTCGTGGTATCATTAGTCTGGAATCCTTCAGAAGAAGCTTTTTGCAAACTGTGATGTTGCCACGATGTGCCAAAATTGTTTTAGAAGTGGCGGTACCCGGTGTTTTTCTGGCCAATCCCACGTGCACGCTTCGAGCAACAAGGCGCACTTGGGATCCGTCGCCTGTTCTGAGCGTATGCGGTCAAACGTGCCATCTGAGAGTGCAAATCGAACGACTCCGTGCACGTGAGCCGAGAAGTCTGCTTCGGACAGTTCGCCGATGCTAAGTAGTGATTGCATCCCTCGGGCGCGCGAAAGAGTGTCCGCCGTAGCGATGATTTTCCCGGAACATGCGCAAGTTTAAACGAGTACCGCATAAGACGCATCTTGTACCTGTGAATTCTCGGTGGAAGAGAGTCGAGAAGATCACGACCCAGTAGCGTAACCAGTGGCTTATGATCAGTTTCAAACAAAAACGCAAGACCTCGCAGAAATTCGTCTAAGCATTCTGCTGCCCACGTCAAGGACAATGCTTCCTTCTCCATCTGCGAGTATCTCTGCTCGGTTTTCGTGAGTGATCTAGAGGCTTATGCTATACGCCTTCTGTGGCCTGACGGCTGGTTCTGGATTAGAACTGCTCCAAGCCCTTGCGAAGACGCGTGTGCTGACACGATTGTCGGATACCCGGGGTGTACATTGCGAGGCACCTGCTCGAACTCAGAGCTGCCTTGATTTTCTCAAAGGCTCCCTCCGGTTGTGTTCCCCAAGACCAGTCGCTGTCTTGGTTGAGGAGGCTGCGCAGAGGCGCCGATAGCGACGCAGCGTCGGGAAGGAACCTTGCGAGGTGGTTCATCATTCCCAATAATGAGCGAACTTCCGCGACATTTTCAGGTTGGGGCAACTCTTTAATGGCACTAAGGTTCTTAGGGTCCGGGCGCATAGCACTGGCGCCAAATGTAATGCCCAGGAATTCCACCTGCTCGACAGAGAAACAACTTTTTTTTTTTTTTGTTGAGCGTCACGCCCATTTTTTGCAGTCGGTCAAGCACGTTACGTAGGCGGTTGTCGTCCTACTTCTTGTTCTTGCCGTACACCAGAATGCCATCTATATAGTTCAGCACACCGTCTAGATCTTGTAAGACTTGCGAGAACTTCCTTTGAAAATTTCTGATGCTGATGTGATTCCGAACGGTAGTCTGCAGTAGCAGTAAGGCCAAAATGGTGAAATAAAAGTGGTTAGCTTTTCACACATCTTGGAAAGCTCTACTTGGTATAAACCTGAATTGGCGTTCAGTTTCGAGAAGTCTTTGGCTTCCTGAAAGCTACCCATTACTTGCTCTTCTGTTGGAGGGTGAAGGCGCGCCCTTACAAACCTTTTTAGTTGCGTGAAGACGACACATATTATAACCGCCCCACATGGCTTCACCACGGGAACAATAGGCACTTCGACATTTTTTTTTCATTCCTTCTCGCTCTGCCAGCTCTTCGTTGACCTTTTCTTTCATGGGTATAGGAATCCGTCGTTCTGTAGACACAGCATGCGGGACTGCATTTGGCACGAGGCTTATTATATGTTCCCCAGCTGTGGAGCCTGTCCCCAGGAACACTTTGGAATATTTACGTACCATGTCATCAGCAGTCGACAACTCACCCAGAAAATGCACAATTCCTAGAGCTTTGATAGCTAGCAGTCCCAACAGGCGCGTGCGCAAGTTGTGCACGAGGTAAATAGTTTGGTGTGAACTGCTGTCTTTCCAACCAATTTCAGTGACAAACATTCCGGTTGTACAAATGCTTGCATTGCTCGGGCCAATAAGATTGCCCGCTTGGTATAAAGAAAGCGGAAGGAAAGGAAAATTTTCACCTATGTCTGTCATTTCCGCTCCAGTACCCGCTTTCATGGAAACCTCGTGGCCATTTATCAGCGCCTTGACGAAGTGCGCAGAAACGCTTTTCTGTGACTGCTCGACCGTGCCGAGAAATGTCTTATCGGGTTCGGAGACACCGTCTAGATTCCCTGTCTGCTTGCTTCTTTTTTCGACATGCTTTTTCAAAGTGGCCTAACTTTCGACAGAACCTACACCTTTCTTGTTGCGCTGGGCAACTGCGTCTCGGATGAGATGGACCGGCGCAGAAACTACAGCTGTTTTGGCGGTTAGCAGCCTTCTGTCTCCGTCTAAACGTGTTCCTACACGTCATTATCTTAGACTTTACCGCGGCGACGTAAGCGTCTGGGATCGCACTGTCGTCACCTTTTAGCTCAGTTTGTTGTTTCTTTACCGTTTCGCTCGTACGCGCTTTTGCCAAAGCAATGTTCAGCGTGAGATTCGGATCCATCTGCAGTTCTTCCGATAACGCATGGTCCCGTAGACCGACTACGAACCAGTCTCTAATGAGGCATTTTGTCATGTCCCTAAACTCGCACCTGTCTGCTAGCCTGTTGAGCTCGGTTGCGAACTCGTCCACTGTTTCGCCCAGATGCTGGCTGCGTTGATTAAAGCGAGCACTCTCGTAGACTGTATTTTTAGTGTGGACGAAGTAGCTATGAAGCTTCGACTTTATCAAGTTGAGGTCCTTCATTTCTTCGTCTGTGACACTTAATGATCGAAGAATCTCCCGCAAAATTCTGCCCATTGTATAGAGAAGAGTCCTCACTTGGACTTCGTCTGTCTTCTCGTGTAGTCATGACGCGAACCTGTAGTCATCAAATTCATCCATCTAGGCAGGCCAGTCCGCCGTGTTATGGAAGTCCAAAGGCCTCGGAGGCTTGATTCCTGCCATTCCGAAGCATTACTTGTCGCTTGCCTCCGGAACGCTTTGATGCAATTGCTGGTCGTTCGCTGGTTGACGGGGCTGCAGCGGTGCTACGTCCGGATTGCTTTGATCCCACTTCTGACACCATGTCAGATAAGAAGACAGACGCTCGTGGTATCCTGACCGAGAATGACCATCTTTAATGTTTAGCTATCAGATATACATACAGCCAAAACAGTCACATAACTTCCGTAAGAGCTGGGCGAAGGAAAGGAAAGGGAAAAGACAGTGCGTCTCAGGATGACGCCACAGCTGTCGTAGCAAAGCATTCGCAATAAAAATCCCATTTCAAGGGTAATATGTCCACAAGATCCCTTCGCGTAATGCTGCGCCGATGAAATTACGGCAAGCTGCCACCCAATTACCTATAATAAATTAGGTCCTATTATGTTCGGCGAATAAAAGAAAAAAAATACCAGCTGGGCCGTTTTTGTTTGCTTTTAATGGCAGTGATGTTTAGCTGTCTTCGGCAGGCACTGAGGAAGCAGAAGATGATGATCTGATTATGGTCAGGAGGAGATATATATTTACAGAAGCAAAATAGTATACATAGGCAAAGTTACAGCAACAAGTCACACAGACAACTGTAACTTAAAAGAAAATGAAGACTCTCACACAGAGAAGTCAATTTACAGGCCCTTACTTTCCTACCGAGTGTGTAAATACGTGCTAAGCACGGAGCCTCAATCTTGACTGTCGAACATGGTCCGAGGAACGCTTTTTGATACCAGACATCAACAAAGACCCAAGGGCGGTCACCTTAGGTGATCCGCCCCGAAAATGAAGCAGCCAATCAAATTATTTGAAAACATGCCACAACACCAGTGGGTTGGGAATAATCTCGGACCCAGGTCCTTAATTACGTCAAATAAAAATACAACATTCAAAACACACACTCTTTCCACTCGCCGGTCCCCAAACCCTCTCACACGGCGCCTGTCTTTCCTTCCTCTCCCCGGCGTGTTTGCGAAGCGACCTTGCAGCTGACGCCTTTGTGAAAGAAACGCCGCGGGGGATCTGGAGACCAGGCCATCCAGCCGTCCCGTTCGAGGAAAAAGGGGGGGGGGGGCGGCACTTGTCCCAGAGCAGTGTACAGTCGCCGCTGCTCGGATTCAATGTCTCGCGACACAGCGGGAGGCCGCTGGGCTGATTGCCTACTTGGGAGGGCCAAGGGGCGCGCCTATTGTCGCCTTCTGCAAGATATTTATTGAGCGCTTGTGGCAGTGCAAAGAGCTTCATAAACGGCGTCTCCCTGCACCCATGCTTGGCGCCACGGCGGGACATCGCTGGATGAGCTGGCCGTAAAGTGGTTCGCAAAAGCGTGCTGATGTTTTTCCCGGCTGATAAGGACGCGTCTGCCGTTCGCTTCTTGGCGACGCCTCGGGGCGAAAGGAACGAAACAAACGAAGCCTCCCGCGCGCCCCGCGTGGCGCATTCAGCATCCAAGAAGTGCATCCAAGAAGAGGGGAGAAAAGGAGAACAAAAAAACAACAGTGCTCGCTCCTTGGCCTCGGCGCGTGGGGTGTTCGACCGCCAGATTGACTCCACGTGCGAGTCGCTTTTCACTGCGGCCTTACAATAGCAAAACGTCCATCACACGACAATAATTCGATGTTTAGAAGACGTCTATGGAGCTGTACATGCAGTGTCTGCATGTCAAAGATTCCCCAAAAATTATCTTTATTGCAGATTCAACAATGTTTGGACCTCACGAAAAACATCCTGAAGACAAAGTCTATCAAACTTTTTCTCACGACCTGCCTTTTCTACCTATTTCGGCGCCGCTGATTAGCCACGCTGTTTCACTAAAGCTATTAACGTACGGTAATTTTACTCGTGCCTGCGGGGCTACTTTAAACCCTCAAGGCGCATATGAGATAGCAACACCCACTTCTCCGGGCAGTGCTTGGTGAACGATTTAAAATAACAGCTGGTCAGGTGACAGCATATTTGAAGGCCTCTAAATAGAGCGGCGTAATTCATAGTTGGTTTGGTTGGTTTGGTTTGTAGGGTTTAAAGTCCCAAACCGACTCAGCCTATGAGAGACGCCCTAGTGGAGGGTTCCGAAAACTTCGACCACCTGGGCATTGTTAACGTGCACTGACATCGGACAGCACACGGGCGCCTTGCTTTTTTCGCCTCCACCTCCGACCAGGCCGCGATTCGATCCCGCATCCTTGGGAATAGCAGCCGAGTTCCGAAACAACCGCGCCACCCAGGCGGGGTGTTTAGCGAATTTTAATGGTTTTGATCTAAGTAGAGAAAATTAAGCTTTACGGTTGAGAACCTGCAGAACCGCTTTCTGCAGCAACAATCAGGGGTGTAAAGCTCTTAAGGACGGTATACATAATGCGTTTCTTCAGTGTCAAGAAGACGACTTTCGCCCGACGGCGCGCACTCGACACCTGGCGCAGGGAAAAACCCCGCCACCGGCGAATTTGACCTGCCAGATATTTGAAGAACGGTCATTTCGTCGTCCAATGGAACCGGAAAATACAGTGAACGCGCACCAATACCAACATGGAGATCTGTAATTTGCGGTTTGAGCAGCCCTATTCAACCTGGTCGCCATGTCCAAAAATCTGAGGTGATGTTGGATGCACAAGTGATTATTGTGAAAGTGAACGCGTTATCAGTTAGTCATTGTCGTTTTGTCCTTAGTAGACGACATACTCTTGGACGAAATCTCTGTATTTGTGTCCTGGAGCGAACTGTGTCAAAGAAAACAAGGCCCTTTCTATCCACGGTAGAGCGGGTATTCCGACGTATGCGACTTCATTCATTTGGGCATACAAATTCTTGTGCGACCAATGTACGCTTTCTACAATTAGAACAGAAGCATCGGAATGAGCCATTTCGTGTATTTAACAGAAAGTACAGCGTCGATACCTTCATGGATCTCGCTTTGTGCTTGTTTCCACTCGCTGACCACATTCGCTGTCGCATCCAGGGATACGCGACGTCGCTTGCCGTTTCGTCGATCCACTTATTTCCATTTGGGCGTCTGGTCGGTGCGGCTCTTTTCGAAGCGTGAACATCATGGAGGAAAACGTTTCATTTATCCGCCTGATGTTTATTGATATTTTGACATGTAGGGAGAATAAAATCTTTCATGCTCTAAAAATAATTGTTGAGTGTCCATTTGATCATTTCCAGTATAGGTATAGCGTATTTTGTGCGTGAGACACTCGCGCGTCCATCTAGCAGTATGAGAACCCATGCCAGGGGAACGCAAGGCAAACGTTCAAAGTTGTACGGTAGGGGAAAAGTTTGTGGTAGGCACCTCAGCCTTACAGTAAAAGCGATAATCCAGAGGGGCACAATTTTGTCTTGCTTGGAGCAGCTGCGATTGTTAAACAGCTTCTAATATTACAGCTTCATAGCATTGCATTGTTATCTGTAGCACCAGCAATTGAGCGCAACGCAACGTGTCAGCGAGGCAACGGAGAAATGCACAGTATGGCGCTGCAGTTGCGCAATCAAGGAAAACAATATAACATTTAAATTGCAGGAAATGTGCGTAATATTGAAGCCGAACCAAAAAATGTTAGGCGATATAAAACTTGTTTCGCCCCGTATTAGAATTTTACCATGTGCTATATGTGCATTTGTTTTCCTCAACGAACTCCTTTGAAGTACTTGAGCGTTGGCGCAAATAGGGCGAACACTTGATTTTCCTTTTTTGATAACAATTAATCGGCGGCACAGAAACCCTCCCAACAACTGCGAACACTACTGTATCACCAACCCGCCCGCTTAGCTATCCTGTTATACTACTGAGAGCACAACGTTACGTATTTCCTTTTTGTCCTTCTCCCATATCTTTAGAATAGCTGAGGAAACGTGTGAACTCGCGCAATTTGCTGCATACCGTCAGATTTTAAACTTACTAAATCACAATGTTTACCTAGCAGATTCTAAAAACCCTACATTTATCTGTTTGTCTCGTAGAAGCCAGGTCAAGAAAAAGAAAACTAACACGTATATTGTTACGGAGCGGTAGGCCGATGGACACAGAGAACAGACTGAGAAGATGGTCGATGAATCAGAAATTATTTTATGAATTGCGGCGGGCCTATCGCGAGCGCTCCTGCCCGCGCCACTGCCCGCTTCTTCCTCGTCCATAACATTAACCGGGGCCACCGAGCGATCGTCCCAATCGTGGACGAACAAGTCTACCGATGTGGATGAGATCCATGGCATGACGATGGGTGTGACTGGATGTCTGAATTATTATTCAGGCATCCAGTCACGCCCATCGTCATGCCATGAAAAAATGAGACATTGGCTTGCCGCCCCAATGATTCCCGACGAAGCCTTGCCCAGGACGTTTTCGGACCACAGCTCGCAAAAAAATTGATGGCGGAGTGATGTCTTCGAGTGTAATGGCATCTTGGGTCGCTGAGGCCTACGGTCTGCATATCGAGTCAGTGGAATAACATGGTCATCTGGTTCTCTAGTCGTTCCTTGTGGTCGTGCGGGTGGTCTCTCAGGTCATGAACAAAACAAAACATTGCGGGCTAGTTGGTTCATCGCAAGGGGGAAACAGCGCAAGCTAAACACGGAAAAAAAGGGAGGACGAGACACACCTCTCAGGTCAGTCTCTTTCGTCATGCCTTGTGGGCGTTGCTGGGGGATGAGGCGGTGGTACGTGTGACGAGGTCGCTAAGGGGCCGGCAGGCTGGTGACCAGCCATGAAATGCCTTCTAGGCCTTCTGCCGACGCCGCAAGAACACACAGGGCGCCGAAGCTCCGGCCGAAGATGAGGAGAGATGAATTACCCGGCACCTCCATCCGTATTTTACTGAGCGGCAAGCCGATGCGCACAGAGAACAGAGAGAAAGATGGTCGATGACTCAGAGATGATTTATTGAATGGCGATGGTCCTAGCGCGAGCGCTCCTTCCTGCACCACTGCCCACTTCTTTCTCGTCCGTATATTGAATGGCGGCGGGGCCAGCGCGAGTGCACCTTCCCGCACCACTGTCCGCTTCTTCCTCGTCCGTAACAATATATATGTCCTCACATCACGCTTGACGTGTGAATTGACTAAAGCTCTAAGTGCGGAAGCTTCCCCTCCAACATGTTGTAAGCCGAAATGCAGGGCAGCGGGTCGTCCCTCAGCGAAAATAAATTGAAGGTAAATATTTGCCTGAACAATCTCCATCAAACCGGGTCTAAGAGGAACAGACGGTACTCCTGCTGCCGCGCACCGGAATACGCCTCCGAACGGCGGTATTCGAGGTGCAACTTGATTTTCATTGCGCCTGTTCAAAACATTTCCAAGGCCGCCACGTGTCTGGGCGTTTTTGCGGCGCACTGCTATCGTGCTGTTCTCCCACGTGCAATAGATGAAAAAGGTCAGCTGTCAGCTGCAGTGTGACGGGCAACGGGGAAGCTACAGGGCGTTTTGCCAGATGTTTGTAATTGGCCTCCGCTTCATGTCGCATGACGGCGCTTATACGCGTTCGTTCCTGAGCGTCATGGAAACAATAAAAGGTCCACGAGTGTGAAAGAAAAAGATAACGGCTTTTTGAATCTCTAAGATAGAACTGTCCTTCTGCGCAGTGTTGGGAACAAAGCTAGAGGCCCACGCCGAATTATCGGAACAAATCGCTCTCACTTTCCCGCGGCCCCAAGTCACAATGCAGCCCACCCCGTTCATGTATTGCCCATTTGATATCATCCCAGCAGCAGTGTTCGAGCGCCCGTCATGTGGAGTTGTTATATTTCGGGGAGGTCTTACCGAGACAGGACGAAGTACGACGTATGATGTGTAACGCGCATTGAGCAGTTACCTGCATGCCGTAGAATTCTCCTCTTGGTTACCTACTAAATCCTAGAAGCTCAAATTTTGCACAAAAGTGGCCGTTAGACGACGGCATCTTATACTACATTTGATGAGCTACTTGCCTGATTTAATGAGAACAAACGAAGCAAAACAAGCCGCTGTCCTGGGGATGGCACCTAAGGCGCCCTATCGTGTTGTATGCAGAAACACCGCCGTACAGATTTGGCGGAGGAAGGTGGGCGGGCACTGCTCTTTTGAGAAATATTTTTATTATCTTTAATAAATTATTTATCAATAATTATTTGCGAAACATAGTTTGGCAAAAAATATAATAAATATGAAGTTTTATTTGAAAAGTGCAATAAATCATTTCGGCCTCGCAATGCAACGAGGTGGCCCACATGGGCCAAAGCTGCGTCAGGGACCTACTTTGCTTAGCCGCCGCTACATGCATGCAAACAGCCGACTTCATCTGCTCTACTTAAGCAAGTACCCTAAACAATTTTGGTTTCACAATATTGACGATGAATTTTAATTTCTTTGTGAAATTTCAGCTGGAAGGATTTAAAAGGATATCTGAACAAATCATTATATGGCGTGAATGTTATCGGCAACGCGCGGTAGAAACGAATTATTAGTTTCTTGTCAATCCTCTATCACTCTGTGTATCACACATGAGGTCTAGGTCTATACTTTAGAAGAAAAATAATTAAGCATAATTATTATTTTCCAATAAATAAAATATAGCTTGGTTAAATCTAACGCCGGACCAACGTTAACGGTCCCTCTCAAATTGCTTCCACAGTGCCATTCATTTAAGAAACCTTGGCTAAATTTAGACTCGACAACATATTTAATTTAACGATGACCCACACGCAGCAATTCGGTCGGCTCACAATTGGTAAATCACAAATTTATTAACAGGGAACTACAGGGGATATAAAATACTTCATTAAACACCTGCCCGAGTATCATAAAAGTAATCTCGAAAGAAGAAATTGCCCGCCAGGCAAGCTAGGACAATGAAAATATCCCATAGTTTATCCACAGAGCGTCAGTGCGTACGCATCATCACCCTTCAGAGGATCGCATACGTAAAGTAGAGATGATCGTTACTGGAAAACAAACATGGGATATGCCGGCTTTTTTGAAGAAACTGCATTAGTGCAATTCAGAGGCGTGATGAAGAGCATAACACTCAAAGGAGCCATCGGCATTAGGAAGGAATATGGTGAATATTTTATTTATGAGTTAAGGGTAAACTAGCTGAGGTTTTCAAAAATTCTGACATAAAAATGCAGAAGATTTATGCTATAGTTTTTTTTATTGCGCAAAAGTCAAGTTGCACAGGCTTTCCTCCTCCGTTGTCTAGTTTTGTGTAGTTCGCTTGAAGCTTGACACATATTTGTGAACAATGAAGTTCTTTATTCATTGACTGCGCTACTACTGAGCCACACTGCCACATTTGCTGTGGCCTCGGAGAGGCTTTACTATATGCAGCTGTTATGCAGTCGCTTTGCTTTGCAACGTTTTGTTACACAGCCTCTCCAGAGGCAACACAATTAGGGCTCTCATACTAATAAGTCTCACAGGGATCTTGCACTTAAGGGCACTCACAACAGGACTCTAATAGAAGAGCTCTCGGTAAAATGACTCTCACACTAATAAGTAAGTCTTCATACTGGGCTCATTACGGCGGCAATTATCCGTGCCTAATGATATAACCATAATATTGCTAATTCTTATATAAATGTACCAAGCTTTATTCAAATCTTCTTTACAAGCTAATAATTGCGTTTTCTTATTTTTGTAAGACTTTACCCTGTTATAACAGGCATAAAAGTCACGATGTAGTAATTTCTGGCTAGAAAATACCTGCAAACGTAAGTTCGGTATTTCATGCTTACCCACGTCTCGACGTTCACACAAAAACAGCATTTTCATTGCTGTTCTGATAGATATATGCTCTTAAAATCTGAGCCCGCCGAAGCATCAAGCTCTCGCATGCAGAAGGAAAAAAACATTGACATTTGTACATTGATAACAGTACGGGAATTCAGCTGGTAGTCCAACTTTTCATCATTTGGATAGAAGGAGTTCAACAAAATGTGTGTGCTATGACGTGGACGTTTCGTACTCTTTGAAACTAGATAAAAAAAAATATGGGCATGGTTGTAATATTTTGCGACCTCGGAGGCCTTAAAGTTCTGAAACGCCTTTTAAGCAGCCTCTTTTTTGGCCTGTCTC
Organism: Amblyomma maculatum; assembly: GCF_055883805.1. Classification (NCBI taxonomy): domain Eukaryota; kingdom Metazoa; phylum Arthropoda; class Arachnida; order Ixodida; family Ixodidae; genus Amblyomma; species Amblyomma maculatum. Next base: position 175,674,420 of record NC_139347.1, on the reverse strand, counting down.
TCGGTTTCCTTTTATCAGTAATGCACCAACTAACCCGGTAAATAATTTTGCTTGACTGTTAGAGGGGTTCAACTCTCCTGAACCGAATGCGGAGCGAAAGCTTTGGCCGCGGGTGATGGGTTGTTGCATCGAACACAACTAGCGTTCTGTAGGACGCATTAAAGTTCAACACAATTTAGGCAGAGTACACTTTCATTGCCTGCACATGCGATGCCGGCAATAGCTTTCCTGCTCAACTCGATCACTCTCCGCGGCGGCGCACGCAAGTGCAGTGTGTTAAAACTATCCTTATCTGCGCGCCAGCGCGCGCGTCTGGTCGGATCATGCTGTAGTAGCGCAGCGGCGAACAGCTGTCGAACGGCCCAGCGTGGTGTCATGGTTACGGTGCATGTGCAGTAGCAGCTGCTCGGCATGGCGACCTTTGCTTTAGATGGCGTAGTGAAGAAGTAAATAAAAAGTGATAAATACGTTTTTGTTCAATACGAAACCACTTAAACTGCCCGGCAGTAAAAGCTTGAGGCATCGTATTCTCAACCATCTGACGGGTATTCTAAAGTTGGCTTTGCTATGGAACACGTGCCACTAGTAGAACAAACATAAGTAAAAGTAAAATAATACCGTAATAAAGAATAAAAGTTTCAAAACTGGAAAGCTTCACTTGTGTAACACAATTCAATTGCACGACAGTGAAAGTTGTGTGCTAGGATTATAAATCTCTCGCAAACAAAATTTCAGCTGTAGAAAATTGAAAAACTTATCTAGTAGTCCAAAGCTCGCCGCCAGTTTGTACGAGAACTGCTCATGGAAAATGAAACTGAATATATGTAGGCGTATATTATATATTCTGTTTTCTACACCTTTAGACTTGTTGTGACTTTAGAACAGTTTGGCCAAAAGATATTCCACAAGGTGCAAAATAAATTCTCATGTAAATGCTCATTACCGTGCCTATGCTTTTATTATAAAATAAACAAAAACACTGCTCCTATTTTACGTTTACGTATTTCCATAGGAACCTGCAATCAACCAACCTCAGGTGGACAGCTTTGGCATTTGAATATTGTTCAGAACAGATTACTACCTTTCTGAACGCAGTTCACCAAATTATCAACAATACGTATAGCCACGGTATAAAGGGTCGTGAAATGACAGAATTTATTTATATTAGGCAATGTACCTTATGAACAAACTCCACCTTTTCAGAACATTTCGTAACTTCCCTCTATAGATACGTTGCTACCCTGCTGCAGCTAATTATATGGGGAGTCGGGAGTACTGAGAGAGTTTCGCGCCATGTCCAGTAAAAAGTTCGCAAGCTTCTATAGTAGGGCTAGCTGATCAGCTACAAAATGCACCCTGCTACAGCGCGATATGAGACGGCTTAAAGAAAAGGGGGAAATAGAGTGCATGGTAATAGTAAATTTTGATGCGAAAGATTCACTACGGCAGGTTGTTGGAGTCTTCGGGAATGTACGGTTTTCATTTTCAGGAAGATTTAGAGGTCAGACTTCTGTGTTAAGCCTGGTGGTCGCCATGTGATATTGAGCCATAGTAACGTAGGTTGTCAAGTGGCCCGCAACCGCTGTCACCGTCACGGTATCGTGAGGTGCCGTCGGGTACGCACGGTTTTCACCTTAAGGGATATTAAGAGGCCAAACTTCTGTGCTAGGCCTGGTGGTCGCCATGCAAGTTTGGGGCATAGTCACATAGGCCACCAAGGGGCCAGTGATCACTGTCAAGGTCACATTACCTGATGGTCACCATGGGACTGTAGGGCATAGTCACATAAGCCAGCAAGTGGCCCGGGGCCACTGTCAAGGTCAAAGTCAATTGAGGTGACGTCAGTATGACGTGCAAGTAGAGGGTGCTAGAGGGGTGATATGTGTACAAATAAGAGCCCCAGGGCGCATGCCTAGGTTACAACACTGCGGAAGATGGAGGAGAACAAACACCCTACAGAGTAGCGCGTCGGAACGCGAAGGCACGTCAGAATGAGACACTGAAAAGGTGGCGTGCAGAAGAGGCCCATGAAGAACGGGCTTTGTTTGGAGAAAGGCACAATCTGTTGAATGCAAACTTGGCAATTCAGGGTTAACCCAATGTAAACCATCAGCAAAACTTTTATTCTAAAAAAAATACGAATCTAAATTCTTCCTATAGAGCAACAATTGCGTCACTGCGTGATTGCGTGACTGTGTAATATCGTGGGCGGTTTACCGGCCGTTATTTAATCGAGATGAATCATCGAGCAGGCCGCAAGACAACGAAAAAAAGTCAACGATGAGGTTTTGTTATATTTGGATCCGAGCTTAGATAGATATGCATACTTTCACAGCTTACCGGAGGAAGGTTTCCATTCTACTTTGTCGCACAGAGTATATCACGTCAGAGGCATTATTGCAACTGACCTGCCTGATTAACGGTTTTAACGACTGCCGAATCATTTGTCATAGGTTTCCTATTAAACGAGTTTACCGGCACATACATCGTCAGCGTTAAAAAGGCGGTTCTGTTTTGGGTTCGTACTTATACCATTTAAAAAAAGCTTAACACCTATAAATTTACATGCTCGTTATGCAGAAATATAATATATATCTGTTCAAATAACCAGCTGGACGAGGTTTTCCACACAGGAACAGCTGCACAACCAAAACAGCACGAAGACAGAGCTCGACTAAGGCGCACATCACCAACGTTTATTGCGAGAAAAAAAAATAATTAATTTCCTCCTTGACACCCAAGCCCATGGCATTATGGTACAGCAATAGCTCACATCCCTTCATCTCCAGCAAATTAGGTGATTCAACAGTGATCCTTTTTTTTCAAAACGAAATGTCAATGAAGACGTAATCCAAAGAATCTAATGCGCACGTCTAAAGCAAGGCAGAATCCAACCAGCAAACAAACTCAAACACACACCAGGGGAAGGCAACTTCCATACAAGCCCATTGCCCATTGCCATCATTGAAGACATTAGCTCTAACTCATTTCATGGCGGCCGCAGATAAGCCTGTTGAAGTGTTACAAAAAATGAAAAGCGTTCAACGCTGCTGAACCGAGTGTGAAGCAAAAGCATTTCCTTCGGGTTACCGAGCGTTCTTCTCCTTCATCTTCTTCTTCTTCTCGTAGCTACGCCTCTTCACGACGTAGCTGCGGCTACCCGAAGTTTAAAACTTACCGCCGTGTAGCTGTCACTAAAAAAAACGCCATCTCTTTGAGCGCCATTCGAATCACCACCAGCCAAAACGTGAGCACTTCACGACTGTGGTGCTCTCGACACCGCGGCCACCGCCGCAGCTTATCGTGCCGCATGCGACAACAGGGTGTCATTGCTTGCTAAATGTCAATTTCTTTTAGTCGTCAAAAGCGCTGCACTAGCTGAAACCGAAACTAACGGGAATTTCCTAACCCCATACACGCTACGACCAAGCTACGATTGCAAATAAAAGTCCGCCACACGTATCAAAAGCGGTCACACACTGAAAACAAATATACGCACAAACCCTGAAGGTAATGCTTAATAAGAAATCAAAATAAACAAACTATCACATATCTCTCAACACTCTTAACCGTTTATAAAACTTTTGAAGGAAAGTAAACTCATTCCTGCATTCCTGCGTATGGCAGAATCATCACTGACACAATGGCTACCTTTCATCTCACCAAATCAGCTTCTAATGTTTCACGAGGAACCTGATCCCTTCTACTGCCTACAATCATTATGCCGCTCAACAATGGCTCACTTGTCCGTTTTTGGCAATGAGGATCTAAAGGTCTCATTTTAATTTTCTACAGACCTTTCATGTTCCCTAGCTGGCCCTTTCATAATTGCAACTCCCAGTTTCACCTATACATACATTTCCGCACTTCAATAGGATTTCACACACCGCACCAACACTCCAGATTAAGAAACATATGCTATCTATTCTCACACACAGCTTTGTTATTTTTCCTAATCCTTGTATACAAACCGTTAAGCTTTTTAACGCAATGAACACTGCCGCTACGTCGTACCTGCTTGCCACCTTCTTCTGAAAATGTGCCACTCGTGTGTAGAGAACTATTTGTGGTCGGCTTTTAAGAACGAGCTCGTCCCCTCCAAGCGACACCCTTGAAGGTCACAAAATATGCCATTTTACCCCTGAACTGAAGGAGCAGCCAGACATCTTACCACATGGCCCGCCACAGCATCGTCGCCTGCAGCCATCAAGGCCCCAGCGCCGGGCTCCGCCTCTCGCCTGATCATGTCACTGTGGAACTAACCACGTGATGCATGGCTGCTTCGTGGGCTGCTGCCGCTTCGTCGTCGCTGCGCTGCCGCACGTGCATTATATAGCTATAGGAAACTAGATTGACCAATCCAGTTCACTATAATACAAGCGTGGCAGCTACGCTCGCTTCCAATACTGCTCCCACCAGCCACGAAGGTCGGGCTAGCGAACGAACCTTGCTTAACTAGAGCTTGCTCGTCTCGTAGGTATTACAGAGTTAAAACACCAAGGTCTTCTTTCGGCTTTAATTTTCATGGCGAAAACCTTAATTAGGTCATTTTGCGAAAGCCTCTGCGCAAAACGTGGATGCAAAAAGTGTAAGCAAAATATGGAAGCATAATGTAACGTATCATAGGAGGTGACATTCAGACGAGACTGTAGTCTTTATGGTGTACGGAATGATAAGTTGTATATAAATGCCATGTTATGCATAGCCATGTCATGTGAGTGTGTAATTTAGTCATTAGTCGCAGTCACTTGTCATGAGTTAGTCATATAGAATATCCATAATATGCATGAATACAGAGTGCATTATTCGTGTAAGTCAACTTGTGTCTAATTATGCCACTCAAAAGTGATGAGTCATGACATCCTTGGAGCTACTAAAGAACAGCCAGCGCGCATGCTTTCGCATTCCTCCAACACAGGTCTCTGCACTGCTTTCAGATTTTCGAAGGGTCTCTGCAACACAGCAGATTTTGCGATTTGAGCTGATGTACGACGTAGTAATTTCACGCATAAACAACTTGCACAAGTTGCACTTCGGACGGAGCAATTCATTTTCGGACCTACTGAGTTTCTCCTCCAAAGATGGCTTCGATCAGCTAAACACGGTGCCGAAGACAAGCCCAACCAAAGCGAGGCTATCATCGCGCACCCTTTCAGCTCTCTTCCATTCCGTTTTGGCCCGTGAAGTTGCATCGGAAAAAGACTAGCCGAGCTTGACGTCTGCACACTTGTAGGAAAGGTACAAGTTTGTTCCCCGTTTGTAAGATGGAAGATGATGAAATTCATATGTTATTGTCCTGGACGACAGGACATATACTGTGTGTGAGGTGAGAGCAGCACACAGTATACAATTCCATAGGCAACAATCATTTTGGAATGAACAGACGCACATCAACTGCAGCTAGCAATTCAACACCGAAGGTGCTGCTTCTAAATGGTTATCTTTAATTTGGATTTTTTTCCTTGTCTACTACAATCTCTTCTGCCACACGCAACGGCATTTTAGCGTTTACATACTTGAAGCATTGGCTGCAATATCTTATTATTTAGGGCGCTGCAGACAAAGTTATGTGATGTTAGGAAGATTGTGAGAGACCGGAAAGCATGGCGTGATATGGTCCATAGGGTCACCATAGGGTCACGCGACTGAACGACTGAACTGAATGATTATTGGATAGAGAAAATAACAATTCATTGCTTGTGACGAATGCGCACTCTTACTAAATTAACCATCTTTCTTACGCCTGATTTCATCCTTGACAGTTTTATAAAAACCAGTGTAAGTACAAAAATCTCAGTAGTGATAAAAACTTGCGCGAAAGCGCTATCAAACCTGAATATAAACTCCCCGAAACTTGAGGCTGATATTTCTCCACTCACGTTTCCAGCAATTCATGCGAGACCTGGCGGCAAAACCATGGAACGCGCCAAAGACGTCCAGTAGCAGACGCACCTAATCCCGCTAGCAAAGCGCTCGTAGCACCGCGAAAAAGGAAAAAAACAAACAAACGGCAAACCAATACTGCAGCCATTCCGCCGCACGCGTCAGCACAGTGGCACATCGTTTCGTGTATTATCTTCCTGCTCCAGCGATCGGCGCCAGAAAATCGATGCATTTCCAATATCCGCGGAACGCATTGAAAGTGCGGTCGACAATTTAAATATAGCGTCGTCAGTTTTTATAGTTCTATTTCTTTCCTGGTATCAACTGCTTTCTACTCAGCTTGCTAAGGCACGGAACACCTACGGATAAGTACCAGTGAACAACAATACGTACCAGGCAGCGCGACTTCTCGCGTCATGTACAAAATTCGATCGGCGCACGTATAAGCAAATCTTAGTTTGTGGCAGCTTGCTCATAGCGCTTTTTAAGCTCGTTCTGCTAAGACCTTCATCAACAAATGCACATAAGGGAGCACACTACGGCGATCGGCTGAATTCTTCGCAGGTGTCAAGCAGGCGTCTCGAGATCTGCAGGCCACACAGCGCGTGACACTACCCTCGATCTTGAACCGCGCATTCTTCGAGAATTGGGCACACTGTGTGATCGCGCTGGCCTATGCGGCCGCTCATGTTTCGCGTTGCAGCTTATCCCCCTTGAATAAGATCCCAGAAGAGGTATAAAAACTGTCTGATATCATTTAAATTCAATCCATTCTTTAATGGCAGCGCGACGGCTTCATTTTGCGGCTGAGGCAAAAATCATGTGGCTTCAGGACTTCTGACCACGACTCTACATAACATTCCAGATGCCTCATTACTATATTAATGAAATAACTAAAGGGTCATTTATTAGCCTCAAAATGTACTGAAATCAACAGCTTATTCATGCCGGCGCTCAAAATGAGACATAGATGAGCTAGTCTTTTGAACTCATGTTCTTGATGGCCGTACACACATGCCTTTCATCCGTCTTGCCCAATAAAGTTCAGTTCTAGGATATTCCATACATGTGCAATATGCTGAAGTTCGGCATACCAAATTCATTAAATCTAAAGCAGTCTTCGGTATTCACGTAATAATTAAAGCCCGACATTACTTTGACCTACTTACACTTAGCATGCTGTATTTCTCCTTCATACAGCCACCTTTCGTATTGCATATCATCATGGGGTAGCACATACAACACTCACCTTTCATGTGTTCGCCACCTTCAAAATCAAGCACTCCGCATACTTACCTTCAGCCCTTACCGTGCATCCGTTTTCAATGATTATCGCCCACTTAACATACTGCCATTGTCGCTACAGCTTAATTTTAGGTTGGCATCAATCATCTTTAAAACGCGTAATAAACATGTCTTCCTTAGTGATTTTGAGTCATCCAAGCTTTTTAACAAATATAACACCTGAACACCATAATCTACTACTACCGAAAATCAGGACCAATTATGGGAAACACACTGCATACTTCTCAGGCATATCTGTTTGGAATTCACTGCCTCCTGAAATTAAAGCACAGCGTACTATTCATTCGTTTCATCCTTCATTAAAGACCTATTTATTTTCTACCTTGTTTTGTTCCACCGACTAAAGATGTTTTGTCTGGATCATAGTTTCTGTGTTTACATTTCATTTATTCTTGTACCAATAATGAGCTAATTTCTGCAATTCGTGCATTTTTTGTTTGAAGTTCCTGTTTATTTAGAATTTATTTGCACTGTTTCTCGTTAGTATTGTATTATAGTTTTTCTCTGCACGCCTGTATATTCTTTTCTTCCCTGCCTAGTATGTTACCTGCTAATCTTATCCATTCTGTCATAGGAGGTCCCCCGGACATTTTATACTTCGGGACCTCCTTCTTTAATACTGATAATCCATGTACATGTACCTCACAGTGAAAATAAAGATGATGAAAGATGATGATGAAAGATGAAAGTAAACATTGCACAGTAAGGAAACGACACCAGTAAAACAATTGAATCATTTTACAGATATATTAACATCACCTTATCAACTGCAGCATAAATGACCCCCGTGAATAAGTGAAAGTGAATAAAGACTGCCCGTACAGAACTGATGCACTCACTCTTCCTTGCATATAAGTAGAGTGTGCTTTCTTGGACACCTGGCGATTAATTACGAGAAATCATTTGCGCCTGCTCTAAAGGCCGGCACTCATACGACAGCTGTCAAGTGGAGCTTGATAGGATGAGGCCCATCAGCTGTATGAGAAATCCAATGCACTAATCAGCTTTTTGTTTTGGATGACACTAATAAAAGTGATGGCTTTTTGCACAGAAGCTAATATTTAACTAATTCCACAGCTTCTTCAGAATGTTTTTTCACATGTGCAGTGCACGAAAGTATTGCAAATGTGCATAAGCACTCACTACATAACCGGGATAAAGTAAGGGGAATAATAAGGGAAGAGAAAGAAAAAGAGGAAGATGTACCCACACAATAAAAAAAAAAAACAAGTAAGGGCCGCAATGGGATTCAATCCAATCTTCGTTCAGCATTTTTACAGAACAATGAAGAGGGCGGGGACAGAAATATGCTCTGCGGAGAGCTTGCCTCAGTTTACAGTCGACTCGGTCTCAGTTCGCAAGCAAACATTTCAAAAAGAGGATCTCTCTTCACCTGGGCCGAAGAGAAATCTAGTTGAAATGTTTGCTTCCGAACTAGGCTCCCCCTCGATCCTGTTTGTTTTTCTTTGATACTAGACCATTGCTGAATACGATGTTAAAGGGACATCATCTGGCACAAGCATTAAATGCCGTGTGCTTCTGCAATGGATATCACATTTCTTGTTCTTTTTGCAGCAGAGCATTTCTAAAGTTCACACCCAGCCGCACATGCTCTTGTATTCTCCTAAGCGCTGAATAAGCCACTCAGTCTCGAGAAGTTAACTCGGGAAGATGTCACAAACTTCTTTTAGTAAACTGCACGCTTGTGCTAACAAAGCACTATTGCATCAATGGCTAAATAGTAGCAACATACCGTACCTGAATACGTGCCTGCGCCGACATAGATTTCTCTAGAAAAGTATTGCTTTCTGCACCTTGTTCACTTTTCCAGTTTGCACCTTCTGAAGCGAAGTAGGCAAGAGCAGCAAGTGTGGCATTGCTCGAGTTGTGTGAACTAGAAATGGGTTTCAGGTAAAGAAAGAACATAAGATATGGCCGCCATGCACCATAAAACATAAGTAGGAATTATTAGCTGCTCTGCAGTGCAGCTTACATGAAAGGCAAATGTACTTACCACATACAGACAAGGTAATCAGTACAGCCTTTGGTTGAAACATAGGCGTTCCGCATTCACTGAAGCCACACCTTATGGTCTCACTTGTAGTTGACACATGATTATTATCTATTATTGTTTAATTTTTAGAGCAGTGGTTTCCTGCTACAACTCTGGCGTTGCTGGAATCGGCATGAAGTGAGCAGGAATTGTGTTGTTTTTTTATGAGATCTCACACTCGGACATTATACATGAATTATGTTTTTTACAAGCCAAGCCAAGGCATGATAAATAGTTTTCTCCCTGGCAGCTTGCACTGTTCTTCTGTGTCCTAATTTTTGAACAGCTATAATGAACACACAAAGTGGCCCTGTTCTCATTTATAGAGGAATGGAGGAAAAGGAAGAAATAGAGGAAGAAGTCAACAGAGGAAGTTGCTTAGGCAGGTGCTGAAGGCATGCATCTGTATGTGAGTGGCAGAGCTGCAGAATCCCGGCTGAACAACAGTAACATACATATTAACTGCCGAAACTTTACTGCACTCACCAAAGTATTGTATTACAAATAACACCAATCTCCTTCAACAGTAGCCATGCAGCACTCGTGAAAATCAAAGCACAAAGAAATGTCACAAGAATGAAATATTATAATAATAATAATTGGTTCACAGGAAAGGAAAGGCGCAGTATCTGGCACACTTACTCTGTGGACACCTGAACCGCGCCGTAAGGGAAGGGATGAAGGTGGGAGTGAAAGTGGAAAGAGACAAAGGGGAGCCGTAGTGGAGGGCTGCGGAGTAATTCCGACCACCTGGGGATCTTTAACGTGCGCTGACATCACGCAGCACACGGACGCTACTTCGTTTCGCCTCCATCGAAAGTGTAAGAACTTCGATCAAGCAAATATTTTCTGGGCTTAACAAAACCAGCTGCAAAAAAATGGAGGAATTGAGCTAATTATCTGAACGATATATGAAATGTGGGAGGTTGGCAATAAACGGATGGTTTGTATAAAGGCGCATGAAGCCTGCTCGTCACAATAAATCATTTGTAAGTTAAGAAACCAAGCATAAGACCATCAGCTGCAATGTGTGGGGTACGTGAGGTACTAGAAAATGTTTAACTGAAAAATTGTCACTGTGTGTCGTACAGATTTAAACCATATGTGGAGTGGCGCTTTATTGTACAAAATATGAAGTATTTAATATCATAAATAAGCACATTACTGAGCTCCAGGGAGACTAGCTTGGCAGTCTAACAGTTTGTGACCTATTGTACTGAAGATTCGGTGCCCGAATAAATATCTTTGTCTTCCCAGTGCCGACCAAAAGTGCCCGACAGTTTTAGTGAAGAAACTGTGATGCTTTGTACTGAGTACACATTTACAAACAGGTATTCGATGTCTAGGATGCAGCGCTGTTATAGAATATGCTCACACAACATAAGATAACCAACACTGCAAAATGCAAAGCCGACTCTTTTAGATGGCGTTCAGACGAGTTGTGTCACCTACCTACTATTACAGTGCTCCATAATTTAGTTTAATTTACCAGTACATGGGTACAGCAACCAGAGATTGGAAACTGGAGTAACGTGATGCTTTTGTTGTGCATCTCCACGCGGTGTTTTGATTTGGTTTTGTATAAAGATAACATAAAATCTTTCTTTTGGTATTCAAGAAATCGTGGCTCGATTACAGATAGGTTTACTTATGAGATTCGAGTAAGCAGTGGATAAATGTCTGATCAAAATTTTACATGAAATGTGTTTGCACAGACTGTAGATATATAGTTTGTAAAAACTGAACCATCACTGTTTATTTCTTAGTCGTGCAATACAGTACCCATGCTACCTACAAGCTCTAAAAGTCTAAAAGGTAAAAAACACCATTTTTCTCAAATTATAAGAAGTTCTAGTTTTTAGGGGTGTTATTTGGATACACTAGGTGGCTAAGAAGCAAGCCTTGTTGTCTGGCAAAGATGGTATGTGCAATAATTGCAGTGAACCAATCTTTTTGATATATGAGCAACTCAAGAGAATGTTCAGTGTCATAGACTCGACTGTTTTCCTGTCGCCATCTGCGTCGCAGGTTCCGCACACACACATCCACTGGTCCTCTCACAGCTTTCTGCAGAAGCTCATTAGCCTTGGAAGCTTCAGCGAAGTAGGTTGATGTGGACAGCTGGCCTTTTCAGCTGAATTGTTAAAACATAACCAGAACAATGAAAAATACTAGCAGTAAATGAAACAGCACTATGGTTCATAGAAATTGTAAAAGATAAAATTATGGGGAAGAAAGCCTATGCAAACAGGGTACAAATAGAATAACTCCACATGGAAGTTAGCAACTGAAATTAAAGAAAAACAATTGACTCAATTCTTTTACCAAAGATAGGTAACAACGTAGGAAACGTGTTTAAAACAACGCAATAATAATAACAATCATATGCTGGCCCACAGTCTTGTAAAAAAGGTCTACGACCATAAAGAAAGCGCAAATGGCTCTTCTTGTACCATGCTCGAGTTATTAGCCTCGAAAAGATGCAGAAGCATATTTTTCCTTAAACAATTATTTCTCTCCTGAAATATATTCCTGGTGGCAGTTCAAAGAGTACAGGTTAATTATTATGTAATTAGATGAGTTACAAATTCAAAAGCCGGTGCCACAAAAATAAAATAAAGAACTCCCTCTCTTGCCACCCATACTGCACCAGTAGTGTCATGCTCCCTTAACTTGAAACCAGGCCAGTTCAAACGTTATGGGTGATATAACATGTAAGACATGCTATGGTCCAAAGGATTTAGGCACACTGGTTTAGGCATCCAAATAAAAAAGATACACATATCCAGGGCATGTGCATCCACAACTGGTAACTATACTGCGTAGAGTGCACAGTAGGGGAGCCAAAGGTGCTTTAATTACTCAACTTTCACTTCAGTTGTTATATCACTTTGCCGGTGCAGGCATCAAAAGAGCAAGACGAAATGGAGGCTGACGAACCATGCAGGACAACGGAAAAGCACAGTCTGGTGATTTACTTTACTGTCTCCCTTTTTAGCAATTTTCTGAGCGCCTTTTTTTTTTAGCCCTGTAATTGCGATGGAAGCACTTCGTAGAAAGGTGAACAAAAGCAAGAGGGGCGAGCAGCGTGGGAATAAGACACAATACGTTATTTATATCCCGGTCACAGACTGCCTGTCGGAGCGAAACGTCCCGACGACCTCGCTAGAGAACGAGTTTATGGTATCCGCTAGCGTAGACGTAGACACATACGTTGAAGAGGCGTAGGCTTTTCGAAGACATAATGTAAAAAATAGAGAGAAGAGCACATGAGCAGCGTCGCCCTTATACGCAGTATTACAACCGTCACCCTTGCAATATTGCGTGTAATCAGCAATGAACCTTAGTAGCGAGTTAGCGCTTGTCAGTGTCGCCCTTTCAGTCCGTGTGTTCTTTGCTCTATTTTTACATCATGAGCAATTATTTTACCAGATTTTATTCTCTTCTATCGGGCAAACCAAATTTAAAATTAGGCAGTCAATCTTACTTAAACCACTCCGTCCTTGGTATTTTCTTTCTGTGAACATTGGATCATGGTGTTTGATGACAGTCTTCACTTTTACAAATATTAAAGACATTCACCATCGAGAACCATCATGGAGGTATCGGCTACTGGACATTAACGAATGCGAAGCCAGAAAGACCAGTCACGTTGAGATTTATTGAGCTGGACGCTTCTTCTTAAGACGGCAAAAGGCTTCGTTCAGTGCTGAACTAAACGTTGAAGAATCATAACATAAAGATAATATTCTATGACACTCTCTGTGACGTTCTCCTGTCTTGAAGCAAGTTACCATTTTGCTAGCAGTTCTCATAAGTAACAAAATAACGGCTGATATCCATCTTAGTACCCTGTGCAAAGAGGCAACACGCCCAAAAATTTTGATATGCGTACAAGAAATTCAAAAATTCAACTTTAACTATAACACAACAGTAAGGATATCTCCAAATTAGGAACGAAAAAATTGAGAAACGTCAGAATTTCAAAACTCCGAAAATCCAAGGCTTAATCCAGTCGACAGAATCGTACCAATATTACCACTGGACCTATTCACTCTGTGATTGCACGCACGTTCTCCGTCATCACGGGGTAAGAGGACCATGTATTGCTCAATTTGTAGAGCGCTTTCCCTCCCACAGCATGCATATATTGGTTTCTGTGTGAGTAGGTTATTGTTTTATTTATTGAAATATAAGGGTCAGTTCAAAGTTTAACCAGGCAATTAGTTACAGAGGAGTACTTGTGAAAGAAAGTTAGGGTGTGAAGTAGGAAATTCTTACGTCGGTTCAAATTTTTAGAGGTTGCACGTAGAAGCCAGGAAGGTATGTGTTACATTAGCGAGAGCTCAACTTGATCGAAACCGACAATCAGCGTAACGGCTAGGCCTATGCCCACAATAGCGTAACCCACCTCTGACATACTCTGCCTAAGCTAGTGGTGAGACAAGTGATCCATGACAATCGAATGACGTTTCTGTACCAGCATTAGATGCAAAATGTAATAGTAGACTAATCCTGCGAGCTTGGACTGCAGTGTCGCCTTATCGCTGAACTTCCTTCACCGCCCAGAAGAAAAGGGCCAGATGATATATGAAAAGAAAAATGAAAAAAAGACCTCGCTTTTATGGATTCAAAAGCTAACTTCACCGGAACTTCCCAGTGTAGAGCCTTATCACAGAGGCTCTACCGTGATCTATTCGCTCAAGAACGCACACAGAGGACCAGTACCCGTACATGTTACCACGTAATTGATTGGTGAAAGCTCTGTCAAAGAATTGAGAAAAAGTAATCTTTCTCCTTCTTATGTAAGACAATGGTGAGTTTGTTTCAGCAAATAAAAATTCCACTGAATTAAATGAGTTTACAACATTGTCTCGTGGACATTGGCGTGTGCGTTCCCCTGGCTCTGTTTTGGCGAAAGGTTTTCTTTGAGGCCAAGCAGCTGGGGCGAGGTGTAGCTCAGATTTCAAAATAATGCGCACCTTTATTGTTCTCCTTAATTTTGACACTGGATTGGATAGGGGCAGCAAAAATTATGCGGCATTACCAGTAACGTGAAATGAATGATTAAAAAGCAGTTGGCAACTGGAAAATAAAAATGGTACCGTAAAGTTTATTACGTGAATACACAGGACACAGAAATAAATCCATTTTTACGAGCCCAATCCATAATCTCATAGAACTGTAGGCGACTACAGCGAGCGACAATACTTCTGCATTCTGAAGGAATACACTTAGGGAGTTTTCATTTTAGGGCGAAAGTACAAACGAAGAGTAAGTAGAGACGTTAACCTACGCGAAAGTATCAGCTTTACGGTCTGATAAGGCGGAATCTGAACATCAGTAGCAAACAAATCAGAGGAAAGTATCCATGGCTGTGGCACAAAAGAAGAACGAAACAGTGATCTCAAAGCTATGAAAGAAATCGAAATCATGTTATGTTGAACGTATAGTGGTGAATCGTGCGAAAGGCAAGAAATCGGGAGAGAAATAAGCATTAATAAATGTTGTAAACATATATTAAGTGTTTCGGGTTATTTAATGTAGTATTTTCTTTTAAACGCTGCCAGTAATAGAACAGTGTAGCCCCATTCTACCAGACTGGTCGGCCAACGAGGTGTTATAAACCTTTTATATTTGATGATTAGGCGAATATATTTCTGGAATTAACTATGCTTCCTTATGGAAATATTATATAGAGAAATTGAAGGCCGTTGGAATAAAAAAGAAAATCTTTCTACCAAAATTTTTGAGAAAAATGTGACTAGAATTCCCGAACGTCAAATACACGCATCTTAAATCTCGTTTTGTTTATTTGCAGCATTTTAAATGTGCAAACGCATTGCTTGACGTAGCATTTCTGCCAAATCATCTCGACGTGCTCTTCGTCATCTACTACAAGATTGATGTATCTATCTGATGCAAACAAAATGTTAGATGGCTAATAAAGGAACGTGAAATGCGTGAAAGTCAACTCACGAAGATTTCTGATATGTGTTTGTGAATTATTATATATCCATCCACGTTGCCAATTAGTAAATTTAAAAGGATGACCCAGCGTTGTGTTTAGAGCCTTCAACTTAATTTTTCATTATAAACGTTCTTCAGACTTGGTTTAATCAAAATATCTCTTTGGGCCAGTTGGTTCATACCTTGAGCATAAAAATGCCAGCGCGAAAAATGGGGGTAAAGAAACACAAAGTGACAGGGAGGGCGCCCGTCCTGTTGTTTTTAATTTCTCTGTCCCGGTTTTTTGCGCTACCTAGCTTTAAAACTGAGAATAAAAACGTTGTCAAGTCAAATTTAGATTATTGGCTAATGCTTCGGCAATGGTATGCACGCAATGTCCGCCTTGCTGTACAACTCAGCTGCACAGACTGCACTGATGCATCTATCAAGGTGTCAAAAAGCTATATACGTATAATATAATTTGAAACTCGGCATATCCGAAATACCGCTTACTGCCTCTTAACTGGAGGCATATTCCTGGATACCGCTTGTTAATAAACTCGACTGTTGTGACAAAAACACTAACTATTACAGTCTCATTCGACGCTTAGACGTATTAGGCAGCGCGTTTCCAGTGCCTGTTCCTATTAAAGGTGACATTAGTTTGCAGCTCCCTTAAAATCTACACTGATCAGCATTCAGAGTGGGCCCTATTCTGATAGCTGCCATTTTGCAAAGAGCACAATAATAATGCCCTCAACGTACGTTATGGATGAAATCTGGGACTGGTAGCCCTTATATGGCAACTTTTCTTGTCGGTCATCGTTTCGTAGTACGCCGCTACATTCATCAAAGCACTGAACTGTTTTTAATGTGCTGCTTCTGGCTGCTACATTGCAGGAAACGTTTGCTGTCTCTCATGTCGAAAGCAGGATTGTGCTAATGCATGTCTAGTGCATATTATTTTTGACGATTCGGTAAAAATATAGGAGTTTTCAAACTGAAACGCAAGCAATAACAAAGGGACATCAGCGCGTATAGAGAATGTGTTAGTACTCTTGCTTCAACACTTCATCTAGCGTCTTTATATTTGTAAAATCACTTCAGTGAGAGTTTTTGTTGTAGTTTCAACTTTGTAAACAGCAGGAATTTCGAATAATATTCAGTGGTAGAGTGGGCGCACATCCTGTCTTCGTGCTGTTTGTTTCGGCTTATGGGCGTGGCACTGCTGGCGACAATACGCGCAAGATTCCATTTTACAGAGTCGTTTAACTCGGGAAGCGTTCCAAGACTCCCTTTGAATAGTGTGCATGGGTCAGATGTTTGAGGGAAACTTGTGATAGTTGGAAGGCTTGCAATAATGCAGTTCAGGACTCTGGCAACTAAGCTCTGACGATGCCAAACCTTGGTTACTCTTGAGTGATTGAGCCATGCTAGTCGCATATCGGTAAGGGATTTTATGTTTGCTGCTCGGTAAAGAACTGCTGTGTAATAAGCTGTACCGCAAAGTTGTCAGGATTGCTTAAATTAGTACCTGATAATTGCAAAATCTGAAGTTCTTTTTCATTACATATGTGGAGCAACCAATTCTGACATTGAATACAATTGGAAACAATTTGCTTACCTTCTACTGTCGAATGGAGCCCGTCCCATTCCAGCGGTTCATTACTGGATAGTAGGCGACATTCTTGTTTTATTTGCACTTGAATGAATTGTTACTGAGAGAGCATGTGCGGTGTGCTGAAACCGGTGCTGGCACATTCTTTGATTACCATTCACTTTTCTTTGTAATATCTGCACTGCATCAACCGGAGGCAGCTGATAAAGGTTCGCCTTGAGTGTTTATTCGCTACAGATTCATGACAAGCATACCGAAAATTTCATCTCAATGATATTAAGCTAAAGCAAGGGCAGCGGATATATTTCAACTTGACGTAACATTTTGGTTTTATGCTTCCAACCTTTATTCTAGCTTTCAGCTAGTGCTTCCCTCATAGAGGATTGCATGCGTCTTAATTGTTTGTTGTTTTCTGCCGAAGAAAGCTTGGGGGAGGGCGAGTTAACAGAGAAGAAATTTAAAAAAGGAAACCGAGATTACATTTTTAATAGCAGCTTGCTGTATAAAGGAAAAATCACTGGATATCACTATATATATATATATATATATATATATATATATATATATATATATATGTAAGCAGATCCATTAAGGGAAAGTGAGGGTGCTCGTTATAATACATGAAGGAAAGAAGCCAACAGTCGGCGAGGCCATGGAAAGCGTTGGGGATGGTACTTTGTTTTTTTGTTAAGGTTCACTTGGATAATCACAGAGATTAGTAATGTAATCTGTTTAGGGGAAATATAATTAAACACAAAGTAGAAGAACAAAGTGCCGATAGTGGGAACCGAACCCACGACCTCCGAATAACGCTTCCGGTGCTCTTCCAACTGAGCTACATCGGCCGCTGTCCCCCCCTGCTACTTTCTTGGGTAATTATGTTGTCTGTATACGAACCTGGAGATTGTTCACCAGCGCCATTTTTTTTTCTTCTACTTTGCGTTTAATTATATTTCCCCTAAACAGATTACATTACTAATCTCTGTGATTATACACGTAAACATTACAAAAAAAGACATAAAGTACCATCCCAACGCTTTCCTTGGCCGCGCCGACTGTTGGCTTCCGATCAGTGATGCGATCATGGATCGTTGCCTTGTACTCGTTACAATATATATATATATATATATATATATATATATATATATATGAATGAAAGAAGCCAACAGTCGGCGAGGCCAAGGAAAGCGTTGGGAATGGCACTTTTATGTCTTTTTTTTAATGCTTGCTTAGATAACCACAGAAATTAGTAATGTAATCTGTTTAGGGGAAAGATAATTAAACACAAAGTAGAAGAAAAAACAACGTGCCGATGGTGGGCTGCCGCTATGGCTGAGGGTGGCGCTGGTGAACACTCTCAAGGTTCGTATACAGACAACATAAATACCCAAGCAAGTAGCAGGGGGGACAGCGGCCGATGTAGCTCAGTTGGAAGAGCACCGGACGCGATATTCGGAGGTCGTGGGTTCGGATCCCACCATCAGCACGTTGTTTTTTCTTCTACTTTGTGTTTAATTATCTTTCCCCTAAACAGATTACATTACTAATTTCTGTGGTTATCTAAGCAAACATTAAAAAAAAGACATAAAAGTGCCATTCCCAACGCTTTCCTTGGCCTCGCCGACTGTTGGCTTCTTTCATTCAAGTATTATAACGAGTACCCTCATTTCCCCTTAATCGATCTGCTTGTAGCTTACGGGAGTCTCGGTTCTGGCAGTCTTGAAGCCATAGGTAGCGTAAGAGGGTTCTAGCACAGCTTTCGCCCTCGCTCTTGATCACGTTCTACGTGACGCTGGCGGTAACAAAGGACGTTCTACGTCCGCCGCTATGGCTGAGGGTGGCGCTGGTGAACACTCTCAAGGTTCGTATACAGACAACATAAATACCCAAGCAAGTAGCAGGGGGGACAGCGGCCGATGTAGCTCAGTTGGAAGAGCACCGGACGCGATATTCGGAGGTCGTGGGTTCGGATAACACCATCGGCACGGTGTGTTTTCTTCTACTTTGTGTTTAATTATCTTTCCCCTAAACAGATTACATTACTAATTTCTGTGGTTATCTAAGCAAACATTAAAAAAAAAGACATAAAAGTGCCATTCCCAACGCTTTCCTTGGCCTCGCCGACTGTTGGCTTCTTTCATTCATGTATTATAACGAGCACCCTCATTTCCCCTTAATTGATCTGCATATATATATATATATATATTGTACTGTGACAGTCAGCACTTAGCCATCGACATGCACCAGTGCGTTGTGCGACGAAGACAAAGAAGTACGCTGGGCTCGCCGTTGCAAGGTCCTCTCCTCACAGCTCTCCATCTGAGCGTCAATAAACGCCCTATTACAATTGAAGGAGGTGCCGGAAACGATCCCATCCAAACTGGAATTGCGAAGCCGTACACTGCCCTCTACGACCGCCATGCAAGACGAGTCCACTTCGACGCTGCCGGCCGTTCCACCCACGATCATGTGTTCTGGCGTCGTGCGCCAGCGTGACCCTTGCCTCTTCAGTGGCACGGCCGATCAAGATGTCGACGACTGGCTGTCATCGTATGAAAGAGTAAGCAGCTACAACAAGTGGGATGACTCATACAAGCTCAGTAACGTCATATTCTATCTGACGGACGTGGCGAACCTCTGGTTTCGCAAGCATGAGGCTGACCTGTCATCTTGGTCGACATTTAAAAAGAATTTCGCGGAAGTTTTCGGCCGCCCGGCAGTGCGTAAGCTTCGTGCCGAACAACGTTTACACAATCGTGTTCAGCGCGCTGATGAGACCTTTACCAGCTACATAGAAGACATCGTTGATCTCTGCAAATGAGTCGACCCGGTCATGCCGGAAGCGAACAAAATCCGCTACATCCTCGAGGGCATTACTGAGGACGCCTTCCAGATGCTGGTAGCGAAAGATCCCACCAGCGTTAGTGAAATCGTCAAGCTTTGCCAGAGCTACGACGAGCTCCGCAAGCGGCGCGCTTCTAGGCGCCGCTCCAGTGTGTGCGACGAAGGCGTATCCGCATTAGCCCTGGGTGGTTCGCCAACTTCTGAAGGGAGCCCGCTGAATCAACAGATCAAAGATTTTATTCGTGAAGAGGTCGCACGTCAACTCTCACTCCTTCCCCATTTTCAAGACTCGGGCCGCCTCGTTCCTGAACTGGCTCCATCTTTGGCCCCTACTATACGCCGTGCCGTGCAAGAACACGTCACTGATGTCTTGCCGTCCAACACCGTGCTGCCGCCTGTGACGGCACCTCTCACGTATGCCCAAGTAACGGCTAGGCCACCACCTTTGCCCACGTCTGGCTCCTATGCCCAGGTCCCTGCCTACCGTTCACCGCCGCATGCTGAGCCTTCGTTCCAAGCCCCACCCTCAAGGTTCCGCCCACATTTTATGAAACCTTGGCGTACTACAGACAACCTTCCGATTTGCTATGCCTGCGGTCGGCCGGGCCATGTTGCACGCCTTTGTCGCCAGCGCCTCCAACCTTCACAGCCTGACATTCGACTTTACCCGTACGATACCGACTCACGCTCGCAAATGATTCCGCCCGGTTCTCAATTTGTCTCACAAGATCGCCAAACCTATGCCACTCGTCGATCAAATTTTCCTCGGCGCCGATCGCTTTCTCCAATGCTGCGACGTCCTACCAGCACTGTTGAGGGAAATTAACAGTCGCAGTTCCGGGGGCAAGAACTGCGCTTGTTTCGAATTCCTCAAGTCCTCCGCGTCGTCCCGCTAATGTTATCAAAGTTTCTGTAGAAGGCGCCACAGTTCTCGCTCTCGTCGATACCGGTGCAGCCGTCTCCGTCATCAGTGAAGCGCTCTGCCGTCGAATTCGCAAAGTGACCACTCCGATTTCCGACTTTTCGCTCCGCACTGCCTCATCACAGCACATTCACCCCACCGCATCTTGCACAGCCCGTGTGCTCATTAAAGACGTCTTGTACCCCATCGAGTTTATTGTTCTGCCGAACTGCTCGCATGATATCATCCTCGGATACGATTTTCTATCGACTCATCAGACCGTTATTGACTGTGCTCGTGCGCAAATTGCCTTCGCCCCCCTCTGTGATGCCCCCTTCTATGATACCCCTCCCCGCACTGCAAAACTTCTCGTCGCCCATGACACCGACATTCCTCCGTTTTCTGCTGCCCTCGTACCACTGTCTTGTGAGTGGGTAAATTCTTTGACTGCCATTTTTACACCTTCCGAAGCCGCCTCCCGTCATCCCTGCCTCCTTTTTCCGTTCGCAGTTCTCGAAATTCAAGACGGCAAGAGTGAACTTTACGCCTCCAACCCATTTTCTTGCCCAGCAGTCCTGCTCCGTGGCGAATGCATTGGACGTCTTGAAGAGCTTGATCCCGGTCATATCACCACTCTTGCTGACTCAACCCCCTCCTTCGACGTTAGTCTGTGCTCTTACGACGTTGCGACCGCTTCGACGCCCTCTGACGTTTTCCAACATGCTATTGATGCTGATCTTCCACTTGCGCAACGTGATCAACTTGTCGCCCTCTTGCAGAACTTCGCTTCTTCATTCGACCTTCCTCAAACTCACTTGGGCCGCACGTCTGTCGTAGAGCACACCATCGACACCGGCAAAACCGCACCTTTGCGCCAGCGCCCCTATCGCGTGTCGGCTTCGGAGCGCCAAGTAATTGCTGATCATGTAGACGACATGCTCCGTCGAGGTGTCATTCGGCCATCCCACAGTCCCTGGGCGTCTCCAGTTGTGTTGGTACCTAAGAAAGATGGCTCCTTCCGGTTTTGTGTCGACAATTGCCGGCTCAACAAGATCACGCGCAAGGAAGTCTATCCTCTGCCACGCATCGATGACGCACTGGACTGCTTGCAGGGCGCCGAGTTTTTCTCCTCGTTGGATTTACGATTTGGCTACTGGCAGGTGCCAATGGATGACGCTGACCGCTCTAAAACTGCCTTCATCACACCAGATGGATTATATGAATTCAACGTCATGCCCTTTGGGCTTTGCAACGCCCCGGCCACATTTGAATGCCTCATGGACACTGTGCTTCGTGGATTCAAGTGGCGAACCTGTCTTTGCTATCTCGATGATATCGTAGTCTTTTCTGCCGATTTTCAATCCCACCTGCTCCGACTGAAGGACGTTCTCACTTGTCTCGCTACCGCCGGCCTCCAACTGAATCTGAAGAAGTGCCGCTTTGCTGCTCGCCGACTAACTATTCTAGGTCATGTCATTTCTAAGGATGGCATTCTTCCCGATCCCACCAAACTTCGTGCAGTTGCCGAATTCCCACGCCCAAAATCACTGAAGCAGCTACGAAGTTTCATCGGCCTGTGCTCCTACTTTCGCCGCTTCATCTTAAATTTCGCCTCTATTATTGCTCCTCTCATCCAGCTCCTCTCCTGCAGCTCCGACCTCTCCGCATGGACACCTGCTTGTGATGACGCCTTCAACACTTTACGCCGTCTTTTGGTTTCGCCTCCCATCCTCCGCCACTTCGACCCGAATGCGCCAACTGAGATTCACACTGACGCTAGCGGTATTGGGATAGGCGCCGTTCTCACCCAACGCAAACCTGGTATCCGAGACTATGGGGTGGCGCACGCAAGCCGCACCTTGACCAAGGCAGAGTCCAATTATTCTGTTACGGAAAGAGAATGCTTGGCCATTATTTGGGCCATCGGCAAATTCCGTCCGTATGTCTATGGCCGACCATTCTATGTGGTCACTGACCATCACGCTCTGTGCTGGCTGGCGTCCCTCAAGGACCCGTCCGGCCGCCTTGCTCGCTGGGCTCTTCGCCTCCAAGAGTATGACATTCGTGTCATATATCGCTCAGGCCTCAAGCATACTGACGCGGACGCTCTTTCGCGCTCTCCACTGCCTCCCTCTTCGTTGTCTGATGAGATCTGCGCCTACGATTTGTCTTCGCTTGCCACTATCGACATGGCCACGGAACAGCGGCGCGACCCATGGATATCTACACTTCTGGACTTTCTTTCAAATCACTCTCCAGGTCGTTTGTCTAGGGCGCTTGCCCGCCAAGCTCACCATTTTTCAATTCGTGACGGGCTGCTCTATCGCCGCAATTATCTTCACGACGGAAGGAAGTGGCTTTTAGTCATCCCCCGTCATCTCCGCGCCGAAATTTCTGCTGCTTACCATACTGATCCCCAGTGCGCCCACGGCGGAGTGTTGAAAACCTACACGCGCTTACGTCTACGCTTCTTCTGGCGTGGAATGTACCGCTTTGTCCGCCATTTTGTCCGCTCTTGCCAGTCTTGCCAACGCCGAAAAACTACTCTCAAGTCTCCTGCTTCTTTGCAGCCGTTGCCCTGTCCTGCCCGTCCGTTTGATCGTGTCGGCATAGATCTATACGGTCCCCTTCCTACAACCTCATCTGGCAACCGCTGGATTATCGTGGCAGTGGATCATCTGACCCGCTACACTGAGACATCATCATTGTCCTCTGCTCCCGCACGCGACGTGGCTGCCTTTATTCTGAAAAACCTGGTTCTTCGCCATGGTGCCCCTCGCGAACTGCTCAGTGACCGCGGAATCGTTTTCTTATCAGATGCTCTTGAGGCTCTCCTGAAAGAATGCCGCATCATACACCGCACTGCTACCTCGTACCACCCTCAGACGAATGGACTGACAGAACGTTTCAACCGCACTCTCGGTGACATGCTGGCTATGTACGTGAACACCGACCATTCCAATTGGGACCAAGTTCTACCGTTTGTTACTTACGCATATAACACCGCGACACAGGCCACAACTGGATTCTCTCCATTCTTTCTCCTTTACGGGCGCGAGCCACCCTGTACTATGGACACACTTTTTCCCTACCGCCCTGACGTTTCCGAATCTTCCCCGCTATCCGATGCCGTCACGTACGCAGAAGAATGCCATCGGCTCGCCCGCTCTCTCACAACAGAAAAACAGTGGCAACAAAAATACCTCCGTGATATCGGCGAAGCTTCGTCATATCTCCCAAACTCTCTGGTGTGGCTCTGGGTGCCCTCCACAACCCTTGGCCTTTCAAAGAAGTTTCTTGCTCGCTACCACGGGACATATAGGGTCCTCCAGCAAACATCTGCAGTCAACTACGTAGTTGAGCCCGTCACGCCCTCTGCGGACTTGCGTCACCGTGGTCGTGAAACAGTTCACGTGAACCGATTGAAGCCGTTCTATGACCCCGCTGTGCTTTCCGCGCCATAAGTCGCCAGGATGGCTCCTTTTTTACCCGGGGGGAAAATGTACTGTGACAGTCAGCACTTAGCCATCGACATGCACCAGTGCGTTGTGCGACGAAGACAAAGAAGTACGCTGGGCTCGCCGTTGCAAGGTCCTCTCCTCATAGCTCTCCATCTGAGCGTCAATAAACGCCCTATTACAATATATATATATATATATATATATATATATATATATATATATATATATATATATATTTTATATGTTTATTTTATATGTCCAGGACGGCATCTAGGTCTGCAAGGAAGCGCATGTAAGCGCATGTCCAGTGGGCATGTAAGAGGCTGTAACTCACCAGCCGAAAGGGGAGAGGCAGGTATGCGGCGTTGGCACGTCAGGCACGATCGTACGTACCCGAGAACCGAGTTGTACATACCGTGCCAATAGTAACGAAGACGGATTCGTGTGTACGTCTTGGAAATTCCGGCGTGTCCGCACTCTGGATCGGCATGAAAAGGTGTACATATTTGAGTCCATAAATGGCGCGGAATCACGAGGAGCCACTTCCGTGCCCTTGAGTTGTAGTTGCGCAAGTAAAAGAGGTAATCCCGAATCTAATAGTGGGAAGCTTGGCGGCGAAGGGGGCGTGAAGGGGTAATCGCTGATTGGTTTGAAAGGTATAGTCAATAATAGAGGCGACCCATGGATCCTTCCGTTGTTCGGCAGGCATGTCACTGACGTCGATCGAAGATGCCACGGAGTCTAAGACGGAGTGGCTGGCAAGGTCGGCTGGAAGCGGTGCGCAAGATAAAGCGTCGGCGTCTTTATGTTTGCAACCAGGTCGGTAAATAACACGGATATCGTATTCTTGTAAACGCAGAGCCCACCGTGCCAAGGGGCCGGATGGGTCCTTGAGCGATGAAAGCCAGCATAAGGCATGATGGTCCGTGACTACGTCAAAAGAACGGCCGTAAAGGTAAGGGCGAAACTTTGTGATTGCCCAGACAATGGCCAAGCACTCCTTTTCCGTTACAGAGTAGTTCGCTTCGGCTTTGGTGAGAGTACGGCTGGCATAAGCGACTACCTACTCACCGAAGCCAGAGGGGCGCTGAGCAAGCACAGCTCCGAGGCCGACACCACTCGCGTCGGCGTGCACTTCGGTTGGCGCCTGGGAGTCAAAACAGCGCAGGATGTGCGGGGCTGTGAGGAGGCGGCGCGAGGTGTTGTAGGCGTCGTTGCATGCTGATGACCACAGCGAAATGGCTGAGTTATTGACGAGGAGCTCAGTCAGCGGGGCGACAATAGCAGCAAAGTTCCGTATAAAACACCGAAAGTATGAGCACAAACCCCAAAAACTTCTTAGTTGCTTGATGGTACTAGCTTTTGGGAATGCCGTCCCAGCTCGAAGTTTGGCGGGATCAAGACGGATACCATCTTTGGACTCAACGTGGCCTAAAATAGTCAGTTCACGAGCAGCGAAACGACATTTCTTCAAGTTGAGCTGCAGTGCGGCGTTCGCAAGACATGTCAATACCTGCTTCAATCATGAGAGGTGGGTCGCAAAGTCCGGCGAAAACACCACGATGTCGTCAAGGTAACAGAGGCACGTCTTCCATAGGCCGCACAGAATTGTATCCGTCATACGCTCTAACGTAGCAGGCGCATTGCAGAGACCGAACGGCATGACGGTAAATTTAGAGGCCATCGGGGGTGACAAACGCGGTTACAGGGCGATCGTCCGCAGCCATGGGAACCTGCCAGTAACCGGATCGTAAATAAAGCGAAGAAAAGAGTTCAGCACCTTGTAAGCAGTCCAATGCATCATCTATACGCGGAAGAGGGCGGACGTCTTTCCTCGTGATTTTGTTTAAGTGACGGCAGCGAATACAACTGTCTTTCTTCCGCACTAGGACAACAGGGGAGGACCGAGGACTATTAGAAGGCTCAATCACTCCATTCTGTAACATTGTGTGAACTTGGCCTTCAATAACTCGGCGCTCGGTGGCCGACGCTCGATTGGGGCGCTGACGCAGAGGAGCATGGGAGCCGGTGTGAATGTGGTGGGCAACAGTTGATTGCGGCTCAAAAGAGGCTGGTGAGAGTCGACTGAAGAACGGAACTGATGAAACAGCGCGAGAAGTTCAGAACGTTGAGATTCAGGAAGACTGGCATCGAAGGGGCGGAGGAAAACGTCGGCAGAAGACTGGTCCAGCGCAAGAACAGGCGGTGTGAGTGCAGCCAAATTAGCGGAATGTGAAGCGGGTGTTGGGTCACCAGGGAGAATAGAATCAATGAGCTGGATGGTGCCGAGGCATTCACCACGACGCAGGGATACGGTAAATGAGAACGGATTACAAATCCAGAGCGCGGTGAGGCCAGCTGATACAGAAAGTACGGCGTACGATAGGAGAAGATTTTTGCGGCTTAGAAAGATAGGCGATGGGATGAAAAGTGCATCTGTATGGCAAGAAAAAGCAGAAGCGGTGGGCACAAGAACGAAAGAGCACACAGGGAGATCAGTATCTTCGGTAACGAGGAGTTTGGGAAAAGGACGGTTCGTCTAGCGCAAAAAACTCCAGTTCGGCACGTGCGCAGTTGATCACCGTATTATGACGCGACAGAAAATCCCAACCCAAGATAAGATCATGAGAGCAGGAAGGCAAAACTACGAACTCTATTGCGTACAAAACTTCTTGAATGATGACTCGAGCGGTGCACACCGTTATAGGCTCTACAGGCTGGGCACTTGCCGTGCATAGCGAAAATCCTAAAATAGGTGTCGTCACTTTGCGGAATGAACTCCAGACTTGCAGCCATAGCAGAAACAGCAGCGTCCGTGTCGACCGGAGCCAGTACTATGACACCCTCAACAGAAACTTCAAGCAGATTTGCAGGAGATGTGCGAGGCCTTTTACCGTTCGCTCGTTGCGAAGTTCTCGCCTCAGGAACTGCGGCCTTCAGTTTTTCTCTTGCGCAAGATTGGGACGCCGGCGTAGAGGGGATAGGGAGCAGCGACGCGACGAGGTTGAGCGGCGAGGAGAAAAGGGGGTACGGCGATTAGCAACGGAATCTGTAGATGAATCGGCGGCTGCGTACTGATCCCGGGTTGGCTGCCAGGAAGCTGATGTTCGGCGCGATAGGAAATCATCGGGAGTGCGATTTCGACAGTACCGGGCAATAGGGCCAGCAAATCCACAATAATAACAAATGGGACGGTCATCACTTGTGCGCCATGTATTGCGGCGCTGCGATCGAGACGGAACGAAAGGCTGTGGCGCCTGAAGATGTTCCTGTACAGGCGCTGGAGGCGTAGCGTACACCACAGGGTAGCTAGGTGGCCGTGGTCGGGCAGCGACCGCAGCGTACGTCAGCGGTGCGACAGGAGTGGGGGCGCATGTCATTAGTGGAGCAACAAGTGGAGCGACGTCGGCGTATGCGAGGGTCTGAATGGCTTATGCGGGCTGAGGAAAGGGCGCTGGCGGATGAGCAGGGGAAAGGGCGTCCGCCACGCGGTCGGCGATGACCTGTCGAAGGGGTGCCAAATTGCGGGAAAGCTCGCAGTTTATGGGCAATAGTGATATTTGGCGAGCAACTTCCTCTCGCATTAAATCTTTGAGCTGCTGCAGCAGCGACGAAGTCTCAGATATAGCGGAAAGGCCGGAAAGTGACTTCACAGCCGCGGAAGCCTGTCGAGGAAGGAGTCGCTGCTTGCGCCACTCATCGTAGCTTTGACAAAGGTTGACAACTTGTGCAACAGTTGTCAAATCTCGGGATGAAAACATAAGAAATGTGTCATATTCGATTCCCTTCAGGACGTGCTTTATCGTTTGTGCCTCGGGCATCTGGGCGTTTACGCGACTGCATAGGTGGAGCAGATCTTTAATGTAGCTGGTAAACGTTTCGCCGAGTCGCTGCGTTCGATCGTGCAAGCGTTGTTCGGCGCGGAGCTTGCGTACAGTAGAACGACCAAACACGGTGGTAAGGCTCGCCTGAAATCAGTCCCAATTTGTGATATCGGTTTCGTGGTTACGAAACCACAGGTTGGCGACTCCGGTCAAATAAAAGATAACGTTCGTTAACTTTGTTGCATCGTCCCACTTATTGCACGAACTCACTCGCTTGTATGACGCAAGCCAGTCGTCACAGTCGGTGTCGTCTGTCCCACTGAAGAGTTCATGGTCGCGCTGGCGCAAGGAGCCAGAGCAGACGACCGGCGGGGTCATCGGGCAGTTGGTGGGTGTTCGTCTTCGGCCATGTGAATTACCGGTAGCGTACGGGTGCGAAGCTCCAGCGTAAGGCGAGGGTATCAGACCACACCTCCACCAAGTGTAAGAGAAGGTTTAATCTATATGTCGAGGACGGCATCGAGGTCGACAAGGAAGCGCATGATGATCAAACCAGCACGATGATCTGCGCGATCACAATTCCACAGATAGCTTCCTCTTCATCAGCGTCCAGCAAAAGGGGCTCCCCTTCTTCTTCACAATATATATATATATAGTGAAGATCATTAACACTTCATTTATTCCTCATAGACGTTTCGACCGGGGCCCGGTATTTTTTCAAGACTGTGGTTACATTTCTTGTGTTTGAGTTTTAAAGGTTTGAAAATTGTACAGACGCAGGAAAAAGGACCACTAAAGAAATAAAAAAACTATGAAACGACCTGGATGACTTTTATCCTAAACTCCGATTACAAGTATATTTGTTTGATAAACAAAGGCCTGCTAGCTCACTTACACCAGCTCAAGAACAATGGACACTTTCACCAGGAAGAGACAAACATCTTGACATATATACTGTGAAAGAAGGATGTCGAGACGGCGAGGTCGTGAGGGCAAGGACAGAGAAGCCTTGTCTAGCGTTTTAATCCGATCACGAACACAGGCCCGTGCCGGAGCCGGCTCCGCAGGATGATAATGATAGTATGTACAAATAAAAAAAAAGGTCATGGTGTGTAGAAATGAAAGAAGTCCACAAAAGGCTCACACAATGTGCCCAGGGGGTCAGAGGCGGCCAGCCTGGCCGCTCCTAACTAACCGGTTCTCCGCGGCGCACAAACGGTTTCAATCTAGAAACGAACAATTTCAGTTCCATGGTGGCGTCGATCGGCTGGGGGATCAACAGGCGTGACCTTGTAGTTAACTGGAGAAGTTTGGCTGATGATCTCGTAGGGACCAAGGTAGCGGTGGTAGAATTTGTCACTAAGGCCAGGGGTGCGCAGTGGTGTATAAACCAGTACTTCGTCACCGGGACGATAAGAGACCACACGATTCGTAGAATCGTAGCGACTCTTGCGGTCTTCCTGGCACGCTGCTGTGTTGAGGCGGGAAAGATGACGGCATCTGGCCACACGAGATAAGAAATAGGTAGGTACTGATGTGGAGTAGTCGGGCGTAGAGAAGACGGAAGCGTCAAAAATTGTAGTGGGAGGACGGCCATAAACGAGGAAAAATGGAGAGTAGCCGGCAGTCCGCTGTACTGCTGTGTTATAGGCGAAGGTGACGAATGGTAGAATAGTGTCCCCATTTCGATGATCGGGTGTAATGTACATGGAGATCATATTCGATAAGGTGCGAAGAAATAGCTCAGTCAGCCCGTTAGTCTGGGGATGGTAGCTTGAGGTTGTCTTATGAAGTGTGGATGATGCGTAAAGAACTTCGGCAATGACTGTCGATAAGAAGGCCGTCCCTCGGTCACTTAGGAGCACCGAGAAGCGCCATGACGCAATACAATCGACCCCAAAAAGAAATTTGCTACTTCTTGAGCGGAACCAGTCGGTACAGGGGCTGTCTTAGAGTGGCGTGTAAGGTGGTCAACAGCTGTTATTACCCACTGGTTACCCTCATCGGAGAGAGGTAGGGGACCATATAAGTTGATGCCGACTACGTCGAATGGCGTGGCGGGACAGAGAACAGGTTGTAGAGGGCCAGCGGGCGAAGAAGTCGGCCGTTTGCGACGTTGGCACAGAGGGCAGGATGCGACGTATTTGGCAACGCTGGAAGATAGGCCAGGCAGAAAGAATCTTTTTTTTATGCATTCGTAGGTTTTGTCAACACCAAGTTGACCTGCAGTAGCGTCATCGTGGAGGGCCTCCAGTATACCTGGGCGAAGCACACGTGGCACGACTGGTATCCAGCGAGTTCCATCAGGGCAATACACGAAGCGGAGTGGGATGCCATCTTCTAGCTTGAAATTGCGAAGCTGTCGGCGAAGCTGAGAATTGGGTGGGTCCAAAGCGCCAATAAGGCGGTCGATGATGGGACAATAGGCATTGGCTAATTGCTGTGAGCGGAGAGCGTGTTTGTTCTCAGAGTCGTCAAATGAAACTGTTGTGATATACGTCGGGGAAAGAGATGGTTGGCTTTGGTCATAGGTGGAAATGCATTGGGAAGAAAAACAGCAAGCCGATTCCGAAAGTGGACAGCGAGAAAGAGCGTCGGCGTCTTGGTGTTGGTGACCCGATTTATAAGTGACGTCGAAATGGTATTCTTGCAGGCATAGAATCCAACGGCCAAGTCGGCCTGTCAAATTTTTGAGCAAAGACAACCAGCAAAGAGCATGGTGGTCGGTCACAACAGTGAAGTGCCGACCGTATAGGTAAAGGCAAAATTTTTGGACAGCCCAGACGGCACTCCTGCTCGGTATGGTGTAGTTTTTCTTAGCTGGAGTCATAGTCCGATTAGCGAAGGCAATCACTTTCTCACGTGAAGTTGCATCACGTAGCAGAAATACAGCGCCAAGACCGAGACCACTGGCATCAGTGTGCAGGATGGCTGGAGCGCTGTCACTGAAGTGGCCAAGAACAGGATCTGATGTCAGGGCGTGCTTCAGGTTATTAAAAGCAGTTTTGCGCTGTTCAGTCCACACGAAAGGGCTGCGTGCTTTAAGTAGTTCATGACGTGGAGCAGCAATACTTGCAAAATTCCTTATAAATAAGACGCCAGGCCGAGAAAACTGCGCAATTATATAGTCCGTTGTGGACGAGCAAAGTTCAAGACCGCGATGATTTTTTCAGGGTCTGGACGAGTGCCGTTATGGCAGACTAGATGTCCCAATATTTTAATTTTCTTCTGTGCAAAGTGGCCCTTCTTAGTGTTGAACTGAAGGCCCGCTGAAGCGAGACACCTGAGGACCTCATTCAGGCGCGTAAGATGACAATGTCATCTAAGTAACATAAACAGGCTCTCCATTTTAGGCCACGAAGCACAATATCGATCATTCTTTCAAATCTCGCTCGTGCGTTACATATTC
Organism: Amblyomma maculatum; assembly: GCF_055883805.1. NCBI lineage: Eukaryota > Metazoa > Arthropoda > Arachnida > Ixodida > Ixodidae > Amblyomma > Amblyomma maculatum. The sequence continues at coordinate 175,643,173 of NC_139347.1, read as the reverse complement.
CGAAAGTGATAACATTAAATTCGTAAAGGCCATCGGGAGTTGCGAAAACGGTTTTTTTCTTTATCCTCCCCGTGCATATGTATTTGCCAATAACCTGAGCGGAGGTCCAAATCGAGAAATAATCGGCGCCTTGGAGAGAGTCAAGAGGGTCATCAATTCCTGGTATTGGTTATACATCTTTGCGGGTAATTTTGTTGAGTGCGCGGTAATCAACACAAAAGCGTACCGAGCCGTCCTTGTTTTAACTAACACTACTGGGGAGGACCATGGGATCGTCGAGAGACGAATAATATTACTATGGAGCATGTCATTTACATTTTCTTCAATTACTTTTCGTTCAGAGGGGGAAATCCGATAAGGCCGTCGGCGAACGATAGAGTTACCTTCAGTAATGATGCGACGGTACGCAACACTAGTCAGTCCCAGTGGTGGGGAAGTGACATCAAAACTGGCTTGGTGGTGTCGAAGCAATGTCAGCAGTTCTTGGCGTTGGTACGGCGTTAGGTTAGGATTAATAGTCTTTGTGAGGACAGAAAGAGAGACGTCTGGCGAAACAGGGTGCTGAGGCAGAGGGGCGGTGAGCATCATCAAGGACAAAGGTTGAACATCCACTATGCAGGGGAGAGAAGTTCCTTTTGGGAGCACGAGGGATTCACGTGAAGTGAAGTGTTACTATCACTGAGTCGTTGCAGAATCTCACAAGGCTAGACGGAATGGCGATACCGCCTGCAAGATGACGATAAGATGGTGCGACGAGTACGTCCTCGTTAGTGATGTGATCAGAAACAACGGTAAGCACTTTTTCGCACTGAGGAGGCAAAACAGTGTCAGCGGCGGCAACGAGGGGATGATGTCGTTTAGAAACTTCAGATGAAAAACCGCTGTCTGTCATATGAATAACACGGTCGCCACAAGAGATTTATGCCGAAACGGTTGACAAAAAAATTCCATCCAAAAATCATCAGATGCGCACAAGGTGAGAGCACAGCAAACTGCACATGATGGCGGACGCCGTCAATAACAACTCGTACGGTGCACTTCGCTAAAGGGCGCAAAGGGACGTCATTGGCTCCACGGACTTCACGCCCATCATATGGTGTCGTCACCTTTCGCAAAGGTAGCACAAATAAGCGGAAATGACAGAAATTGCAGCCCTTGTATCAATCAATGCTTCGACCGGTAATCCTGCAGCTGAAACAGAAATCACATTATACGGGCGATCAGGAGGACGTTTAGCAAGTTCGCAGAGTGCAGTTTGACCTCCAAAAACTGCAACGCTTAGTTTTCCGGATGGCGGACAGGGAGAGTTGTTGCGGGTCGGAGAGGGTAAACTGAGCGGCGGTATGGGGATGTGAACCGTCGTCGGGATGCGTGGGTTCTACGAGGCTCATACGAGGATTCTGGAGGTGGGCATGATCTTCGAGGTGGGCTTGGAATAAACCGGCGTTGATAATATAATGTTGAAGGCATGGCACTTTTGATGGTGTCGTAACCACAGCGCTCATTGTGGAGGTGGCGACGACAGAAGCGGTATATATATCATCTAATGCCACAGTAATAGCAAACTGGTCGGGAGGGGCGCCAAGGTGCGTAATAGAGTGGTGCAGGTTAAGCCATCGCTATTGCATTGACGTGATTGTAGGTTGGTGCCGGTCGGGGCGGGGGAACCAAAGGAGGGGGGATGCTGCGACGTGCGCATAAGTCGGTACTGGGCGGGGTGCAGGAGGGTCACATGGCATAGGTTGGGCGATTGTTACCAGCTCTTCTTTAATGATGCTGCGGAGACCGTCATTAGAAGTTACGGAAGAATGATCGCACCCGTGTCGACAGACAGGCTTGAGGGCTTGGAGCTCCTCGAGGATGATGGCTCGAATAAGTGCCCGCAGATCGAGGTCAGCATAGATCGGGCCAGTAGCGTTGCGGACTGCAATCAGAAGGACTGCAGCTGGTCGATGGTTGGCAGGTCGTAATAATGGAATCAATAGTTGAAGGATTCTGATCAACTAGGGTGTTATAAGCCATAGAATTGATTCCTTTCAAGAAGTGGTGTACACGTTCAGGTTCCGCCAAGGTGCGACTAATACGCCGGCAAAGTGCAAGTATGGCCGATATGTAAGACGCATATGACTCATCAGGACGTTGAAGGCAGAAAGCGAGCTTGGCCTTCGCGATCTCAGTCCGAACTGCCGGGTCGGCGAAGTACTGTCGGAACTGCTTTTCGAAGGTAGGCCAGTTAGTTGTGATGGTGGCAGTTGTCAAACGGCGACCGGAACGTAGCTCCAGCGAGAGGCAACGCCCAAGGCTGCAAGGGGATCAAATTTCACCTCCACCACTTGTGAAAAAAGGCTAGGCCGAGACGGCGAGGTCGTGACGGTAAGGACAGCGAAGCCTTGTCTAGAGTTTTAATCCGATCACGAACCCAGGTGCGTGCCGGAGCCGGCGCCGCGAGACGATGATGATGGTATGTACGAATGAAAGAAGATCATGGCATTTACAAATGAAAGAAGTCCACAGAAGACTCAAATATAAAGGCTGCAGAACAAGATATAATTCACAAAACAACCCGCCGGATCACCAAACATCTCAGAAAACAAACTTGATGCTTTAGATGCTTTAAAAAACGAAATGATATTACTATCAAGGCCGCAAACAAAGGAGGGGGCATAGTAATTTTGGATACAGAAAACTACACACAGAAAGGCAGCCGCCAACATAATAATACCTAATTTTACAAATCCCTCCCTGCAGACTCCACTGCCGGACATCAAAATACTACAACGACCTATCTGAACCAAATAAACCAGGAAGGAGAAGTAACACCTCGAATGAACAAGACACTTACAGTAACCAACCCACTCCATGCCGGTTGTACATGCTTCCGAAAGTTCATAAAGAAAACAACCCAAGTAGACCAATAATTTCAGGCATCGCACACTCACGGAACCCATCTCCGCTTGCATAGACTCACAAATCAAACACATACCCCTCCCTCACCCGTCCTATATACGCGATACTAGCCACTTTCTTGAAGAGTTAACAAAAATTGGCAGTGGCTTAGCTTGGTTAAGCCTCGTAATTGCAAAAGCAATAGCTATGGCTACGCCTAGGTTCAGCTAGTGGTGTAGCTGGTTGGGTTGCTTTTGGTTATGCTTATGGTATGCAGTGATTCACTCTGGCCACGGCATATGGTTCAACTATTGTTTATTGCGGGGTGCTACCTGGTTATTCTATGTATAACTAGTAGCGAGGCAAGGAGTGCCGTGCCTGCCACGATATACTTGGTTGTGGGTTACGTTAAGGCAGAATGTACAACTGCCGCTCCGGCACCGGCTGCAACGCCCTTCCTAACACGAGCAGAATCGAAAGCATCTCTGGCGACTGTGTTGGTTCCACCTGCCGCTAGGCCACCTCCTATATTATCCACTGTTGCACCCCCGGTGATAGCCGCGACTGCAACCCCATAATTCTTCTTAGCTTTAGGAACATGTGGCACAACTGCAGCTCCGCCCAGCCGTAGATCAACGTTGGGCTTACCTCTCGGTGTGTAAGGGCGTACCCGAACCGGCGCCCCAAACGTCGTTCTAAACGGTTTCACAACAGTCTCAGGAATGACGTCACTCCAGCTGTAGCACTCCTTCGCGAAGGGAGCGGGAGTTAGGCCGCGGCTGGTAACTAGCGCCTCGCGAGCCTACGGCGCGAGTGGGGGCCCCTGTTTTTGTGGCAGATGGGATGACGGATGGATGGATGGATGCAATATAGTAGCGTCCCCTTTGAAACGGGGTGGTAGCAGAAGCTATCATGCTCATTTTTCTCCCTATATCTTAATTATTGATTTAGAATGGGTAAATAAACCATCATTCTATTTATTAAATTTTGTTCCTACATTACTAACATTATGTCACTTCTCTGCTTTTAAGCCACCAATCTTCCAGTCGTTTTTTGCTAGTTTCCACCGCCGGTTTATTCACCCGGCCACCGTTATCTCTAAATCCCAGAGCTTCAGGAACAGTGATTGCGCCTGAAGCAACTTCCGGATGGATACCATTACATTCGAGTATAATATGGTCAATTGTTTCACTGGAGTTTCCACATACAGCTCATGCGGCATCTCCATTGTTAAATTTCTTTTTGCAGCTGCGTGTTCTAAGGCACCCTGATCTAGCTTCAAAAAGTCCGGCACTGCCTCTTGAGTTATCAAAGAAATCTTCCTTCCTGATCTGCATTTTCCACTTTCGGTATATTTCCACACACTGTTTCTTTTCCATCGAACTTATCCAATTTTTACCTTCTGTGTTTTTCACCTGTTTCTTAATGCTGCTTATTTCTCCATCCTTGTTACTAGCATACTTACTAGTTAGTCTCCTAGTTCTTTTCCTCCATTGTGAATCAACGCTTTTTAGGTACAGGTAGGTATTTAAATACTTTAGCTGCCCATTTGTTACTGTGCAATTTCCTCAGGCGTTCCTCATATAATATTTTACTCTGAGCTTCCCGTACTTCGAAAGATGCCCAGCCCATATCTCACTGTACCGCCTCATTTGTAGTTTTGCCGTGGGCACCTGGTGCCAATCGTCCAACGGATCTCTGATTTTTTTATAATGTCGACTGTACTTCTGATTTTAGGCACAAAACCGCATTTCCGAAAGTAAGGCCGGGCTTCATAATTCCTTTCCAATTACCCCTCAATACCTCATACCTATTGTATCCCCACAATGCCTTATGCTTCCTTGTCCCGGCGTTCCTTCGCCCTTTGGCCTTAAGTGATTGCTCATGCTTTCCAATGAATGCCAATCCTTCGTTTACCCAAACCCCCAGATATTTATATTCTGCTACTCTAGGTATTTCAAGGCCTTGAATTTTAAGACCCTGATCAGTTGAGCCGTTGAAAATCATCAGACCCGACTTAACTGCGCTGAAACTGAAGTCTAGAGCGTCCCCTTCGTCTCCGCAATACTTAACTAGAGTTTGCAATTCTTCCAGACTCTCAGCTAGCAGCACAATATCGTCTGCATACATCAAACCGGAGAGGCGCTGCTCTAGCGCCTTTCCACCTAATCTATATGACAGGTTAAAACCTAGGTTACTGTCTCGTATCCTTCATTCCAGGTTTATTATATAAAGCATGATAAGCACCGGTGATAGAGGACAGCCTTGTCTTAATCCTTTGCATACTTTGACATCCTCCGTACTTCTTATCCCTTCCCACGTAATTTGTACTTTGTTATCCCGGTATATTTCCTGTAGGAACTCTATTATCTCATAACCGATACCTTTATGTCCAGGAAGGCCAAATACAAAGGTCTATTTTCCACTCTAGATATTTCGATGCATTTTGTAAGCACGAACAGGCTATCATCTAAGCGCCTACCATTTCTAAAGCCGTTCTGAAGTTCTCCGAGTATCTTGTTACTTTCAACCCATGCTTGCACCTTTAATTTCACCGCCTGCATGGCTAACCTGTAAATAACAGATGTTATGGTAATCGGCCTGTAGGATTTTATGAGCATCCTGTCTCCTTTCCCTTTATAAATCAAATTCATTTTACTCTGCCGCCAGCTCTCCGGATTTTGCTTATTCGTTATGACTGTTTGCAGAGCTTTTAACAACGTTTCCTTACTTTTTGGACTGAGTTCATTAATCAGCTTGATCGGAATTCCATCTATTCCTGTAGATGTGTTTTTAGGAATATTTTTTCTGCCTTTTTCCAGTTTAGATTGATCAGTTCTAAGCTGCTTTGTATTCTGCTACCTTGTGTTGCTTTCTGATTTGCGGAGATTACCCTATCGTCACTCTTAAATGACTCGGCTATACCTGATGTAATGTAGTTCACTGCGTTATCTCCCTTTAAACAATTTTCCTCGTTAATCCGATCATGCTTTCTTTCATTCTTCTTCCCTAGCCAGCTTATATGGTTCCAGAATTTTCTTGCTCCGCCTCTAGAGGCATCGTGTATATCAGCCATCCAGCGATCGGTGAACTGTCTTATTTTACTTTGGACGAGGGAATGCACTTGAAGTTTCTTTTGTCGATGTGATTCCGATTTTTGGTCGATTCCCCCCTGGGATACCTGTGTTTTCTTTGCCATTCTGTGTTCTCTTGAAGCAGCCCGTCGTAGTTCAATAGCTTCCCTGATTTCCTTATTCCACCAGCTCCGTGGCTTCCTCTTTCCATTCCACCGGTTTGCTACTTTAACTTCCTGAATTTTCCTCCTTATGAGTAGTGCTACCTGTTCATAACCCCGTCTTCCATGGGGCTTTCATCTATTGCTTCCTCTATGTCTGCTGCTATCTGCGCTATTTGATTGTCGTTTAATTTTGCGTTTACGTTTTGTCTAAGTTCCATTTCTCTTTTCATCAAGGGCCCCATCTGCAGAATAATACGTTTATGATCACTTCCCAGACTACACTCCCCTTCTTCGTCTATTTCCATTTTTGTGACCTTGCTATAAATTTCCTGCGACATTAGACAATAGTCAATGGTCATCTGCCTGTTGAAGAATTCCCACGTGATTTGGCCTTCACATTTCGTTTCTCCATTTACTATAACTAGATCGTGTCGCTCACAGAAATCTAGCATTAGCTTGCCGTTACAATCCGTGTATCTATCCAGATCGTCGATGTGGCCGTTCATGTCCCCCAGTAGAATAATATTGGCCCCGTTTTCAAACTGGCTTATATCGTCAGTGAGACATTCAACAAGATCCCTGTTTTCTTGCCTGCATTGATGTCCTGTTCCTAAATAAACTACCCCTAGCCTTGTCCTTATGCCGGCAATTGTTCCTGAAACCCAGATATGTTATTTACAAGATGATTTAATTCTTTGCCAATTTTTTCCCTTGTGTATCAACATACCTACCCCTCTACCCTTTTTTTCCGTTCTCGTTCTGTTGCCTCTTCCAGAACGTAGCTTTCTATAAACGGCGGATCTTCTAGATCCCTGAGATGAGTCTCGCAAGAGCGTACGCACCTATTTTGTCATCCTTCAACTGCTGTTCTATGTTTAGCCATTTCGCGCTTTTTCTACCTCCTTGCGTGTTTATGTACCTTATCCTAGTGTTAAATTTTTTTTTGTACTTTTCTTTTTCGACCTACTCTTTGCCATTTCTGGGGGCTCAGCCTCCATTATTACATTTTCTTCTGCTTCACTTCTAACTATCTCTGTGCACGGAGTCCTCGCGGACCCACCCCCTAAGAAAACTACAGCCCTGCCTGCCAGGCGCTAGCCGATCTCTGCTCCCATCCTTCTGTTAAAATGAATGCAATCTCGCTGAAAAGCCCTACCAAAACCTGCTTTATGTACCTCCCTGTTTACCTCAACCACTTCGAAACGCTTCTCCAGGCTTAACTTTCTTATATCCTGATTAACGGTCACTACGTCCTTTTCCATCTTTCCGTTCAATGCTGGCACCTCTGGTACTGTGCATACAACTATCAGCGTCTGCTGTGCTATCTCCCTGATCTCGTCAACTCCCTTAGCTAAACTTTTCATCACTCCTGCAGCGTCACCATTTAGGACATCGTTTAGCCCCGCGGCTACTACTACCATACTCCGCTCTGCGGAATTCTTCAACAGCCTATTTTTACTCTCTTTTAGCACTGCCCTCATTATTCTCCCTGGGAAGGCTCCAACCAACACTCTCTTATCACACCTGACACGTTCCAAGATATCTCGCTTGCACCTGTTCATTTTAGAATCTCCGACGATAAGCACCTGGGCCTTCTCTCTCCCTCTCCCAACTGATGGCTCCTGCTTTCGGTTGTCTGCGTCCTTATCTCTGGGATTTTCATTCTTCCTTACTTCCTTTTTTTTTCCGGCGTCTTAGCTGCTTTCAAATAACGCTGACTGATCGGATCCGCCTGACCTACTTTGCTTATGCCTTCCATGCCAGTGCTGGCCCCAGCCACGTGGCCTGCATTGGAATGTTCGTCCTCGTTGGTTCTAAGGATAAAGTCGGCCCCTTTTTTTTTCAGTTTGAGTAAGCTGTCCAAGCAGTTTCTGATTTCCCGCTCCTAACAAACGTACTTCGTTTTCTGAATCATCCACACGAGACACTAAACTACCCCTTCCTTGATCAAATCTATCTAGACGCGCACTCAGTACGCAACACCGACACAAAAAGTCTCTGCCTTCCGCTTCACCTACAGAGTCGAAACGCGTTTCCTTGACATTAACCTGCGCCTCACTCTGAGTGCACTTTACCTTCTTTTGATTGCACATTTTAAGCTCTCATTGATTGAACTATATCTATTACGAATTCTCAGAATATACAAATTGCCAAAGGAAGACACAAGAAACGACTAGCAAACACGCGTTAAAAACCAATTCTGCGAATGCCAATAGCCTAGAAAAAAAAATATTTATCTAAACAAGATAGCTAAACAATGAACGCCAAGAAAACCTAGCTGCCGGCACGAAAAAGCAGGCCGCTAGGACCAAGAGCTAAAATCTATTCTTTAGGCTGCACCTAACCTAACTAGTTAAATACGAAATAAAGTTAATAAAAGAAAGAACTCATCTATTTGACGCTTCGGAAGCTCCCGCTGTCGCCAGTCCGTTCGTTTCTGGTATCCACGTGCAATCGGAGGAGCGATGGAACACGCGTCCGCACCACACTGCTGTCAACTGTCAACGTCACTCCTGCTGCCGCGCTCCCTCACGGAGGGAGCGGGAGTTAGGCCGCGGTTGGTAGCTACCGCGTCGCAAGTTGACGGCGCGAGTTGGGGCCCCTGTTTACGCTCAGCTGTGCTTGGCGGCGAGCCAAAGGTCACGCTAAAGGTCAATCGTAGCTACCGCCTTGCTAAGCGAAGGGCTGGAAAGTGAAAGTAGTATTGCTTTCACAATAAAAGTAAAAGTTCCGGATGGCACACTACTTGTAACTCTAGATATGGTTTCCCTCTACACTAATATTCGACACGATGATGGCATGCAGGTCCTAGTCATAGACTACGAAAAATACAGCAGCAAAGATTCCCCTATTCCGAGGGCGATCATGACACTCATCAAGTTAGTATTGGGACTAAGCTCATTCGAATTTAATAATAGCTTTTACCTCCAAACGAGCGGCACGGCCATGGGAACTAAAATGGCACCAAATTAAGCCAATATATTTATGCATCATATCGAGTCAAATTTCCTTTCCTCAAATTCGTTTAAACCGGCCTTTTACAAGCGATTGCTTGACGACATATTCATGGTATGGACAGATACAGAAAACAACCTAAACCAGTTTATTGCAGCATGCAACAACGCCCATCCAACTATATCTTTCACACACACCTACTCCGCGCACAAATAAACCTTTTGGACCTCACGATCCATGTAGAAGGGGGCACACTACTCACTAGCGTCTAAAAAAACCCACTGACAGACAACAATACCTTGATTTTAAGAGCTGCCATGCACGACGCTGCAAAACATCAATCCCCTACCTCCAAGCCCTTAGGTTTAAGCGCATTTGTTCACGCCCTGAGGACTTCGCAGAAAACGCCAATCGTCTTCAGAGGGTCCTTAAGAACCAACACTATCCGGCTCTCATCATAAACGACGCTAATTATAAGGTTACCAAACTAAGTCGTGAGAATATTGTCAGGAAACGTCAAATTGCATCTCCCAATCCTCACTACTCAAACCTGATTCTAGCTTTCACAAATAGGCCCCCTAACATCAATAAAATTTAAAAAAGCACTTTAATATTATTGACCAGAGTAACGGACTCTCCAAAATGTTACCAAATTTTCCACCCGTAACCTACAGAAGGCCAAAAAATATAAAAATTTACGTAGTTCACACTAAAGTAAACAAACCACCTCCCGCAGGTTGCCTACCTTGTGGCAAAAGTCGATGCTAGTTGTGCAAACACATGCAGACAACAAAACAGGCTAACAGCACACATTCAGCTTTCAAACATGACATTAAAGAAAACCTTAGCTGCGACTCGGGTAACGTTGTATACCTACTGGAATGTGGCCACGGCCAGATGAAATACATAGGTCAAACCCACACTCTCTTCAGAATAAGATTCAATAACCACCGCGCACACACCAAGTCACTACCTAACCTTCCCCTATCCAAGCACACTAATCAAACAGGTCATGTATTCAAAAAACTAAAAACTAAAAGTTACTGTACTACAAAGCAACTTCGGAGCTAATTGTGAGCGTGAGCAATGTGACTCGTATTTTATTCATAAATTTAATACAGTAGATTGCGGCATAATTGAGCATCCGGGAAACCTTTCGGCCCTTCGGGCTCACTAAGCTATCGAAGCATTCCAAGTAACAGATTCACTGTGTAGATAACCTTAGCCCTGTGCACCTGCATTTAGTTAACCGCCTTCACGAAGAGACACAGTCGGCGCCGTCGTCCGAGACCTTACCAAAAGTGTTTTGTACATTTTCTCCCCATTCCATCTCTCCCCCCCCCCCCCTCTCGCTTTTCGTATCCTCTGCCATCTCCTATTTTTGCTAATCTGCTTGCCCCCGCTTTCCCGGCCTTTGGAATCTCCACGCTTCCCGTATTTTCTTCGTTGGCCGCCTGCCCGTACTCATGTTTTGTCCTCTCCCTCTTTCCTAGCATTCAACATATCCCCCATGGCCGTCTTTCTCCTTTCCTTTTTTTTTTATTGGTTCTTTTTTTCCTGCGTCTGTACAATTTTCAAACCTTTAAAACTGAAACACAAGCAATATAACCACAGTCTTGAAAAAAACACGACCCCGCTCGAAACATCAACAAATAATAAATAAGGTGTTAATGATCTCCACTAGTTATTTCTTCTTATATATTTATATATTATATATTCTTCTTATATATATTTCTTCTTAAGTGTATATATATATATATATATATATATATATATATATATATATATATATATATACTTGCGAAAAAGACGTTCTTGGCTGCAGCAGAAATAAATGGTGAAGATCATTAACACTTCATTTATTTTTCGTTATTATTGTATATATATATATATATATATATATATATATATATATATATATATATATATATATATATATATATATATATATATATATATATATATATTATAATACCTGATTGAACTAGTAGGAATGGTCTCGTTTCTTCTGCCAGTATGTACCTGGTATGAGGCACGCGATGCACGAGAATACTATAAATGCGGGGCCTTCATCGTCTTGTAATGTTAAATGTCATATGATGGAAGACACCAAAAGCTAAGCGTTACAAGACATATTTATGTGCGTATACAAGCTTCTCTCTTTCTCACACACATACAAACACGTCTTTTAATGCTTAGCTTCTGATGTCATCCAGCATCTTTCGTCTAACTATGAACCTTGATCAAAAAGTCTCTGTAGAAACGTAAAACGGAAGTAAACGTTTTGCTCAAGGTACTATTATAAACTGGTACGAGCGAGAGAATGAATTTAATAAAGAGCATCAGACTCTGAAAGCTTCTTAGCTATCCGACACTACAATGCGCTGTTCCTAATGTCTACATCTCCACCGGAAGATTCGCCTGGAAGATTTATAATCTTATTGAAATAGTGCAGCGCCAATTATCAGACCGCTGACTAATGGAGGTGGAAAGTAAGGCCTTGTATGCTAGTGTTGGGAGGGCATAATAAAAAAGCTACAACTAATCAAAATTTAGGAGCCTCCTACTACGAGAGCACCATTCATAACCAGTTCATTTGGGAAGTTGAGCACTATAATCAAACCTGACCATCACTATGACGACCGAGGCAATATTAGAGAAATGTCGTCCTCTCAGTACATCGTAGGTGGAACGTTGACGTATCTAATACTGGGCTTTGCCTTAAAGACCTTCCGGGCACCCGATGCTTCATCAAAGAAGATAGGTGCATACAATCAATATGCCTCCGTATTCTCTTAGAAAAGAGGAAAACTCCCTGTGCAGCTGTTTACTAGCACAGTTGGCTAGTCGCACAATGCGGAGCAGTTCATGATCACCATGGGGAGTAGATAAGCAGAGCACGCCACCTAGGTCGTTCTTCAACAAATGGTTCTACTTGCTTGCGAATGCTATAAAATATGTGTGTGAGATCACAAGGCATAATACAGAAGTGTACTCGTATCTCGTCAGTTGAAGGCTCATGTACGTGAAACAATACGTGCAGCTTTCCTTAGGAAAAGCATGCATGCCTCACCGGGCGTAGTAATCTCATATATCTACTTTTTAACGCCACAAAACGACAAGAACCATCTGAGCATATTACCGCGAGCCGTATGTTTATTTGTTCTTGTTCGATAGCAGCCAGCATGCGGCCTTATCATTGTAATTCTAGCGCGTTTATTGATTCTGTATTCTATGTATGTTCATGCCTGTTGTCGCGAGACGACGCGTTATCATTTCCTTTGTCGCGAAAGATGCGTCTGGATGTATTTCGAAGATTCAAGCTGCTCGCTTGGGTTTCTGTTGTTCCAGGTCATGCTAGTACCGTTTGCGGCTTTGCCTGCATCCTTGCTCGCCACCTTTATATTGAGTGCTGACAAGTGTAACGGGCATTCTTAGTTCGACTATCGACGAGCATGTTTGTTGCTATCGCGGCCGCCGAGTTGCTTACTTCTTTTGCTGGCCCAATGAAGAGTTCCTTCCTTGCACTCTAAGACTCTTCATTGGTGTCATCGACCTTGTCACCTCTACGTGACATCTAGTGGAGTTGCTGCCTTTATCCTTCGAGCGAAGTCCCCAGGTTTGCTTCTGTCGCCCTGGAGGACCAGCCTACAGGTTACCGAGCCAGCCGCCGACTTCAAAGACTCCAATCCAAACACGGTCTGCTGCTTGATCCCGTTCGACACTGGAAGGCCTCAACTTTGGAAATGGTCCAGTCGACAGCTACGGTTGTCTTCGTGCAGCCCCGGGAGCCCTCGATCATCTTCCAAGAACTACCCACTGAAGTAGCGGAAGACTAGATGGACCTTTTCGATCGTGTGGTGCAATTCAATGGCTGTAACGACGAAGCGAAGGTAAGGCAAGCCTATTATGCTCTTCAAGGACCTGCCCGTATATTTATTTCATTTTATTTAGGAATAATGTCAATCCTGGGCGGGATCGTTACAGGTAGGGCGCGAAACGCATACGTAAAGTCAGACAATATTTCGAACTAGTTCAACGACAGGGACAATAATTTAAAACGAAAGGAAGATTGTAGTCAGAAATAAACAAAATAAGACAATGTTCAGTGTACAGTAAAAACTACAGTGAACTGTTGATATATGTAAAAAAAAAAGAAAAAAGTATATGAATAGACACGGAATGGAAATAACAAAGCAATAAGGGATTAGTACAATTTGCAAGTTATCAATGTATGCTGACAAGGAAACTGTTCGGATGAACAGTCACGAATTTGTGTGTAAATGATCCTCCACTAGCTTTACAAGTTCATCCAGTGTTGAACTTTGTGTTATTGATGGCTTCAGGGTGTTCCACTCTCTAATTGCAAGGGGGAAAAATGAGTTTTTGAAACTTTCACAATGTCAAGAAAATTCATTTATAGTCAGAGTGTTTATAGCGTGTGTGTCTTGTATCTTCGATGACGATGTACTTTGATGTATCTATATTAAAGTGGTTATGCACGAATTGATACAGAAATTTCAGGCGTGCTCAGCATGCCGGCTTTCTTAAGTAGGTGAGGTAGGTGAGTTGGCGAGTCAGTCATTTTATATTTGTTAAAGATGTACCTTATCGCCTTCCGTTGTAGTCCTTCTAGATTTTTTATGTTTTGTTTAATTGCCGGGAACCATACGACGTTAGCATATTCTACTGTTGATCTTATCAAGGCACTGTTAGCTAGCATGTTAGTTTCGGGTTGTGCATCTCGGAGACGACGTCTAAGGAAAAATAACTTTCATGTAGCAGCTGCTGTAACGGTATTTACGTGCCAGTCCCATCTTAGGTTATGCGTGAGTATCAAGCCAAGATATTTGTGTTCGCTGACTCGGCGTAGTAAAGTATTGCTTATACTGGGGTACGGAAAATTCAGGCACTGTTTTTTTCTTGTTATCGGCAGGAAAACACATTTATTAACATTTAGCGCCATCTGCGACTCTGTACACCACAGTGACACTTTCCAGCGCGTTGTTTAGGGCGATATGATCTTCAGAGGAATTAATTTCACGATACAGGATGCAGTCGTCTGCAAAAAGTCTGATATTTACGAGAATACTTTTAGGAAGGTCATTTATAAGGTGTAAAAATAATAATGGCGCCAGTGCGCAACCTTGCGGTACTCTAGAGGTAAAAGGTACTATTTGTGATGTCTGGTTATTTATTTGTACAGACTGGTGCCGAATATGGTTCGAAAATCACGAGGCAGCATTGGAGGACTCGGAGATTTTAAAGAAAGAGTTTTTCACTGCCTTTGCAAGTGTCGTTCGAAAGTAAAGCGCCAATTCCATCCTTCAATCTAGGCTTCAACTCCCAAATGAGCCATTCCTGGTTTACGTTGAGGAGATGAAGCGCCTGTTTGGCCGCGCCAACCCTAACATCACTGAATGTGAGGGAGTGAAATTTTTATTGCGAGGCGTTAAATAGTCGCTTTTTGCAAGACTAGTCCGAAATCTGCCTAAAACTGGGGAGGAATTGGAAAGTGAAACTTCGACCATCGAGAAGACGATGTACATCCGGATGCGCCGCAATGATCGACAAATGTAACCGATCAGCGCAATCCTCTAAAGCAGCGCATCTACGAGCAGAGAAAGCTTTCTTGACCTCATCCGTGAGATTGTCCGAGAGAAACTTCGTCGGTTATTGCCGTCGATCCAACAACCCCATGAGGTGACGCTCGCTGACGTCGTCCGTGAAGAAGTCCAGCAAGCACTGGGTGTTCCTGAAGCGACAGTTCTGAGAGCTCTAGCACAAAAAACGACAGGATGAATTACTCTGCAGCATTACGTCGACCTGCGCCACGACACAACTTCCCAAGCTCTCGCCTCTACCGTCCTTTTCCTGAAAGCCACCCCTTGGTCGCCGCCCGCCAAACCTACCAAAGACCCCAAAGCGCCAGGAAGTGCGACGCCTAGAGGACTGGGAACAACCGGTTATTATGCTTCCACTGTGGTGAGGCCGGTCACAATCTACGTCATTTCCCGTACCCACGAATCGGCCTCCGCGTATTTGCCGTTGATGCCCTGCTACTCCACCCCAGTTAACGACTTCAAACAATCGTGAACTACATGCGTAGCGGTGAGTTTCAGCCACCAAGCTGTGGGTTTAGGTCCCTATCGCCGTACAGGGCCCGCTTTTCGTCAGCAGGTCGCAGCTACGATGACAGTGTACAAGAAAGATTGCCAAGCCCCTCTAGGGGAAACTAAATGGATACTACAGCACCCTTTAAAGGTGAGGTCAGGGGAGTAGAGGTGAGCCCTGTACTATGGCAACTCTGGTATCCTTAGTCGTTTTGGAATGTTAAACTCATGCCCAGAAGGCGTTGTGTATTTAAAACCTTTGAAATGCGGAGTAAAGGTTACTGACAAACAGGCAGGTGTGCAAACAAAATATTGAGAGAGCACAAAACTAAAAACATGATGGTGCGCGAGATAATCAGGGTATCTCTTGGAAGATAGCAGCAGAGCAGGTAACACCAACACAAAGCACAAGAGGCACACACACGCACACAAGGTCTACGCTCCACAGACAACTATATTAACTGGAAACCGCACATCTTCTTCCTTCACTTCTTCCTTCACTTTACGTCTGCAGCCAACTTCTTTCTTGTCGTTAACATCCTGCCAGTTTGCGCAAAAATTCTACTTCCTTCTTCAACAAAACCACCGATGGCATGCTGACACATTGGTCTCCCAAGTCACAGATTCCATATGCTTCATAAATCTCTCTGGCTAACTTGTCCTTCATCCTTCTCATAACCTTAATATTGTGAAGGTCAGCCGGACGTTTTTGGTCTCTACAATCAACGCAGTCTTTGCAGTGCACAGCCAGATTTGTACCAGACTTGTCCGATATTGCCTTAGCGTGCTCTCTAATCCTTTCTCATCGTTCGACTCTATTATTAATCAGGGTAGCTGAGATAGCTACAGATTAACGGTTTGGGAGGCGAGTTGCTGCATTATGGAATTGAACGGCGGTGCAACACGGAAACGGACACTGACAAGAAAGGGACGCCACATGCGCATGTGCGCATGTGGTGTCCCTAACAGTTTACATATGAAGTTGTTTTTAATAGCTACACGGACGTTTTGCTAATGAACTTTTTTTGCAACTTAGCTGTCTCATATATTGAACGGCGGCGCAACACGGAAACGGACACAGACAAGAAAGGGACACCACATGCGCACATGCGCATGTGGCGTCCCTTTCTTGTCTGTGTCCGTTTCCGTGTTGCGCCGTCGTTCAATACATGAGATAGCTAAGTTGCAAAAAAAGTTCATTACAAAACGTCCGTGTAGCTATTAAAAACAACTTCATATGTAAACTGTTTACCAATTTTCTTGAGTACACAAAAGCGTGCGTGTCGCTTTTCAATCAGAAATTAAATTATATATAATTATTGAATATATAAATTATATATATAGAAGAAATTAAAATATATACTCTCCAGTCAGGCTTTAAATTTGCAAGGGACAGAAAATAGAGAGAGGCATATCTGATTCATGCATTTAGAACATTGGAGCCAGCAGGAATAATTATCTCCAAAGGAATGTTAGAATCCCTTAAATATATTTCCTCTGCATCATAACTATTGGGGAAAATAACCAAATATAGCGGGAACTGTACAGTTTATTCACAGCACGTGTGCAGTCTATCCTCCCACTGCAAAAGCATAAACTGCCTATGTTTCGACAAACACTATTCTCTCATGTAACTTCCTATTTAGTTGGCCCTTGTACCTGTTTTTGGCAAGCCAGGTGGGATTCAGTTTTCTGTTATTTTATTTAGTTTCCTTGGCCTCCCCCCCCCCATTTTGAGAAACGTTTTCGCGAATTGTTCCAGTGTAGATGTATTCTTTATCAGGACAATTTGGAATGTCTGACCCTTTTCAAGAAAGCTTTCTGCATTGAACCTGCTTCAGGTGGTGCCTAATCATCCATCCCGCATTGTAGTTCTGCCTGGTACTGCCGCTTTTATTTCTTTTTCAGGCAACAGGATCACCGGTTCCAGGCCAAGAAATACAAACTGGAGAAACATTGTTCCTATGCTTTTTTTTTTACTCATTGACTTACTTTCTTCTGACGCACCCTCCCCCTCAACACTGCTTGATCTACAATCTTCTCACTCGCTCTCCCCCTCCCCAGCTTTTCTTCTTCGGAAGCAAAAGCGTATATAAAACGCTGTCAGTGATGATCACTCTGCCCAAACAAAAATACGTCCACTTGTCGAAACGCGAACTGAGGCATCCCCTCCTCTGCCCTTGTTCAGTGCTCTTTCATTTGGTGGACAGAAGTGACATTTGTATGCAACCATGTGCAGCTGTATATATGAATGTGTATTCATCAAAATAAACATTGGTGAAACTCAGCACTCGTGTCGTCCTCTTCTCCTGTGTTCCCGTCACGTTGTTTGTCCTGTTAACCTATAATGAAGCACCAACAGGTCTAATCTGGTGTTGTGCAACTGACTGCCTTATTTTCAAACAAGAAACAATATATCAATCCAAACAAATGCTTTGAGCAACTAGAGCATACAAATGGGGAGCAAATAACAAGAGTAATACTAAATTTTTATTGTGGTATAGTGCGGCAAATATAAAAATTCGTAGTGGTTCAGTCATTCTCTTCAGATTAAAAAAAGGGCCTAAGGGTCATTTGGGTGCTCGCTACCGGCCAGTACGAAGGGTGTCAAGGTGCGTGCACCTGGCGCGCACCTGCAAGTGATTATCCTTTGGGCGCGGCCCTTCACGCCCTTTCTAAGAGTATAACCGAGCTTGGTATCAGCTCGTTCATAATAACTCTTCACAAGGGCCGCAGTACCTTCACTGCAGCAATGTCAATCCTGCTGGGGCGCCAATGTCTATACGTCACCACGACACTCAGAGAAAAACATATACACCGAAGTAGCAAATCACAAAACACAACATTGGTGTATGCTGTTGTCCAGGTCTGCTAAGCAGTCAGCAATATCACTCTGCAGGGAGTCCACATTCATGTATGCAGGCGTACACACAAAGTCCCATTGTTCATCGCGGCTCGCAAGTCCGCGCACACAACGCTGGTGACACTAGCTGAATATCAGCGAGAACTCTCTTCCAAATGTCCGGTATATCACTTACACGGCTCGCCGCACGCAGCGTCGGCTGAGTAGAAACGTTCACGCTTGTCCGGGTTGACGTGGTGTTATTGCTAGTTCCCAACTCCCGTGACAGATTGGGGAGCCTGGATAGCGCATCCGCATTTTTATTCTTGATACCTTTTCGATGTCTAACCGTTATGTTATAACGCTGGAGTGCCAGCGCCCACCTGGCCAATTTCGCCCCTTGTGGAGTGCACGTCGTCAGGTATGACAGCGGATTGTGGTCAGAGACAACATTGACCTCAGTGCCAAAGAGCCAGTAGTCGAAATTCTTTAGAGCCCAAATAATAGAAAACGCTTCGCGTTCTGTGGTCGACCATCTCGCCTGGGTCACATCGAAGCGATGGCTTGCGAATGCTATAGGCCTGTCATCGCCATTTTCAGTCATCTGTGCAAAGCAAGCCCCGGCAGCCGTCGCTGATGCGTCAGTGAACAGCCAATATGGCTCATGAGGTTGCGGAGTGCTCAACGCGACTGCTCTGCAGAGCGAGTCCTTGAGCTGTTCTAACGCGCGTTGCACATCTTGCGGCCACGGGCTAAGTTTGGTACTCCTCGCTTTATCAACGCCGTTTGTGAACTAGCTACTTCAGCATACCCAGATACATAATCCCTGTAATATCCGCATAGTCCCAGCAAACTTCGCAGCTCTTTCTTTGTTCTAGGCTGCACTAGGCCTTCTATTGCGGATACTTTCTCGGGGTAGGGCGCATGTGTCCCTGAGCCCACTATGTGCTCTAGATAACGAATGTGAGACTGCCCCACTTGACTTTTCTCAAGTCTAGCCTTTAGTCCTGCTTCCCTAAGTAACCAAAATATAGTATCGACGTGCTCTACGTGTTCTTGCCAGGTTTGCGAGAAAATAGTTATATCATCTAGATATGCCGTAGCGTAGGCTTGATGCTTAGCGAGGTGCGTATTAATCATTCTTTGGAAGGTCGCTGCCGAGTTTTTTAGCCCAAAAGGCATCACCTTTCATGCATATTGACCTTCATGGGTTACAAATGCGGTGAGTACCTGGCTCTGCGGGTCCATCGGTACCTGCCAGTAGCCACGCCTCAGAACAACCAAAGTGATGAACTGCGTACGACCGACTCTAAAAATTAGCTCCTGTGTGTTAGTCATTGGAAACGCGTCTGCACGGGTTCCTGCATTCAAAGTTCGGTAGTCAATACACATTCGCACTGACCCGTCTTTCTTCCCCACACACACAACCGGGTGCGCAAATTCACTCTCTACAGGATAGATTAATCCTAAATCAAGTAGCTCATCCACTTGGCGGCTTACTTCTTTCTTGAGCAGTTCAGGCACACGGCAAAGAAAACCTTTCTTCGGTTTAAACCTTCTTCTAGCTCAATTCGGTGCCTTCCTACTTTCGCCAATCCCGGCATGCCATCGAAGAGTGCACGATGCTTTCGGAACAACCGTCGTATTTCATTCTGCTCCATCTCACTGAGGTGGGCTAATTTCTCTAACGGTATTAGCTCCTCATCTTTTAGAGGGGGTGCGACTTTTGGTGCACACTCTAATTCTCCAAACTCATGATCATCATCAAACACTACACTCTGGCTTACCCTTGCGTAGTACGGTCTCATTCGGTTGGCGTGGACCACAGATCTTTTTCCCTGTTGCGTTTCTACTCTGTACGAATGTTGCCTCTCACAACCAAATACTGTAAAAGGACCGAGCCACTTAGGAGCCATCTTGGTGGAGCGGTCTGTGTCGAAAACGAGCACCTGATCCCCCACATTAAAGACCTTATTTCGAGTCCTTCTATTCTATGCTTCTGCGTAGCTAGCTTGTCGGGCCGTGAAGGGGAGTCCTGCCACATTGGCCGCTAGCACGCGTAGCTGCGTCAAGTACCTCGCAGGTTCCTCCCTAAGCGTCGCTGGTACACTAACTTCTCCTGCCCACGTCTGGCGAAGAATTGTAAGTGGACCTGTCGGATTTCTGCTGTACAAAAGCCTAAAGGGTGCTACCCCGGTAGTGTCGTGGGGAACTTCGCGGTAAGCCCACAACACAAATGGGATCAACTTATCCCAATTTTTAGGATCTCTTTCTATTACATCAAAAGAGCATGTTCTTTAGTACCCGATTCCATCTTTCCACGGCCCCGTTGCTTTCAGGGTGTTCCGGAGTGGAAAATCTAAGGGAACAACCTAATTTCTCTAGCATCAGCGAGTGAGCTGTGCCTTGAAATTTGTTCCCTGATCCGAACAGATAGTCTGTGGGACCCCTGTTCGACTGAAGATTTCTAATAGAGCATCACAGGTAGCCCTTGCCGTTAAGGAACAAAGACATACTACTTCCGGCCATCTCGTTCATAAGTCAACAAGGCACAAAGCATATTTGTGACCCCTGCCAGATCGCGTATCAAGAGGCCCTACAACATCTACATTAACGACCTGAAAGGCATGTTCAGGCCTTTTTATTGGCATGATGGGTATATTGCCAGTTTGACGTCGGTCTGAGCGGATCTGGCACCCATGGCAAGGCTGGCAGTACTCTGAAATTTCTTTTTCCATGCCAGGCCAATAGAAGTTGTACTTTATGCGGGCTTTGGTCTTTCTTGGACCCAGGTGTCCACCCCACAGTGATTCATGCGCCAAGGACAGAACTTACTTTCGTTTTTCTCGGGGAAGCACCAGCTGTCGCACTTTGCACTGTACTGCCTGCTTTGCTGTCGCACTGCCTGCTATTGAGTCCCAGTGGTGAAGCAAACCCTCGCTAACGAACATACCCGCCTTTCCGTGTTTAGAGTCCTCCCATGCCTTTCTCAAGTTCTCATCAGCGAGCTGTGCTGCTCGAAATATTTCCCGCTGGCTAGACAGCGAAATTGCCTCTTCTTTCTCGTCTGACTCTGCTTCCTCTTGTGAATATTCGGGATTCAGTGCCGTGTTCACCTCGCATGTCAGTGCCTCATAGTGCCAATTTTCTGCGTTTTCTAGTTCCTTGTTAGAAACCCTGACTGCACCCATACTTGTGTGCTCAAACTCACTGTTATCTTTAAGCAGCTGCCAGTCCTCTAATGAAAGCAAACAGTTCACACCCTCGGCTAGCTCATTGGTGAGGGCACATACTATGCCTATCTCTTGATCTTCTGCAACTGTTCCCGGCCTAGATATTTTTACAGGGATCGTCGCCAACTTCGCCTGAATGGGGCTGCCGAAAGCTGACACTAATTTCACTGCCTGAGATGGTTCCGTCAGCGCTTGCGGTAGTATGCTTTCTCGTATTCATATTATTTTACTGCCAGCATTAAACACTGCCTCTGTGCAAACATCTCCGCACACGAGATCTACAAAGTGGAGCTTCGATGTGGCTGCCCTCGAGCTTTGCATCGGTACCTTAAGTTTAGCAGTTAAACCCGTACTTTGGTTTAAAACTGGTTCCTTTGCTTCCGTCTCATCGACCCGCGCGACCTTCTGCACCCTCTTTTGGTACCCATTTCCTTTTTTCAGGCGCGGTTCATTTCCTGTTGCTTGCGGGCAATTCCTAGCAATGTGCCCCTGCCCATGGCATAGATGGCACTTTACTATGGCCTTTTCGGAATTTATCTGTTTTTGGCCCATTTGCTGCACTGGCTCCGTAAGCTGCTTTGTAGCTCCGCCTTTACCTTTTGCTTGCTCAAAGATCTGTAGAGCCTTTGATAACACTTTGGGCTTCAGCCAACTTTCTCCTTCCCGAAGGCGCACATATTCGATGCCCTCTGAGCTGAGACCTGCCTTAATGCGATCAGACACCATTAGGTCAGTCAGCGCCCCTACTGAGTCCACCTCTCTAGCCTGGATGTAGTATGCTAGGTACGTTTTCACGCGTGATGCAAACTGAGACCATGTCTCCTCCTTCCTTTTTGCTGCTTTTTCAAATTTTTCCAGGTACTCAGTTGGGGTGAGTCTTAGCTCAGTTAAAACTGCTGCTTTCACAGCCTCATAGTCCGTGCATTCCGCTCCATCGAGGTTACAAAGCAAGTATCGGACTCGCTCTGTCAGTGCCGGCATAATTAAATGCACTCGGTTGCTGTACGGCACACTGAAAGTGACGAACAACTTCTCTACCTCATCAAACCACAGTGGCACATCAGCATCGCATGGCATTTTGTAGCCTTTTAGGACTTTTGCACACTGTGTTATTGAATCTGAGCCTACACTTCGACCATCACTCCGTCCCGACCCAAGCGGTGACAGTCGACCACTCGACAGCCCAAGCTCTATCTGCTTTAAAGCTAGTCGCTCCCGAGATTCATTTTCACGTATTCGTAGCTCCATTTCCATCTTTAACTCCATACGGCGAATAGCCATCCTCTCTGTCTCGGCTCCTGTCGCGTCTAGTGACAATGTTGGTCTCTGGTCGCCGGCCTGTAACCTGCTCTCCACATTGTAATCACCCTCCATAGTCACTACCTCACTCCGATCAGTAACCATTTCTACTCCACCCCCTAGCGATTGCTGCTCCTGTTGAGGATTTGACCTAGATTCACTCTCAGGATTAAATTCGCTTTCTTTAGCGGCTAGCATTCTCCTCGTCTCAACCTCGTCACAAACCAACCACCATGCCAACTTCAACAAACGCAAGAAATCCCACTCACCCGGCGCAAATCTTTTGTTGTGTGCCGCCCAGAGCCCGGATGATGCGTCCGCTCCAACGGCGTCGGTGGCAGCCGAGGTAGAATCGTCCCTTGACGATTCCTCGCTGCTCCGTGTCGAATGGACTGTGGTTGCCGGTGCGATGCTTGTCCTTGTAGATGAGACGTGCCGAATCCTGTCGAGCTGCGCCAGTAGAATTTATGTTGTTCGTTTCTTTTCGGAAGGTTCTTTAAACCCTTCCTGTTATGTAGTTCGGCGTAGAGAAGATCAGGAAGCGTACTTGAAGGTGATGATGGTAGAGCATATATTTTCAGCATGGCATATATATATATACAGAGTAAAACTGGAACATGAAATGAATTTACAAAAAACAACGCTCTGCGCTACTTTACTCTTCGACCTAACTGGTTAGAGCCTAAGCAGAACAGCCGTGTTTCATGCCTACGCATTGAACCCCAGCTCAGACTGGACTGAACTTTCTTGGATCACGTATCATTTTACATATTCACAAAACAAAGAAATAGGGGCGGTTATTTTCAGAGGCCAGCCCCACACGTCAAGTGTCCAATATGAAATATGCTATATGGGCCCAGCCCCATGGGTTGGCCTTAGCCTCTAACCCAGGGCCCCACAAGCAATACAAATGGCAACAAACAAAGCACAGCGAAACTCTTTCCCCTGTGAGGGTATCGAACCCTCTCCTCTCGTGAGACTTTCTTCCCACTTGTCTCCCGCACACTGTCGAATCATCCACGCTGCCGCTGCTGGCTGAATCCTTTCCACAGGGCATTGCCCTGTGCCACCTGTGTTTACCACTACGAGAAACGACAAAGAAAGGGAAAGATCAACCAGCCGCCATTCCGCAGGCGGCGCCGAGTTAAAGGGAAGCTTCCGGCTTTCCCGCTCTGAGCACAATACCCGCGTCAACTCCTGAATGCTTTTTCGGACGCTATTTGTCGCATCTGCAGACAGGATAAAATTCCTTTCGCACTGCTCAAAGTTGCAGTGTAAAAAAAAAAAAAGGCCGAAGGGTCATTTGGGTGCTTGCTACCGGCCAGTACGAAGGGTGCCAAGATGCGTGCACCTGGTGCGCACCTGCAAGTGATTATCATTTGGGCGCGGCCCTACAGTGCGACAAATATAAAAATTCCTAGTGGTTCAGTCATTCTCTTCAGATTGAGTGATATTAGATATACCTGCTTAAAGGTAGAATAGCGGCCTTTATTTTGCATCTACTGCGGCAGCCAAGCGATTCCTAGCGAGCTTGGAAAAAAACTGTTCAATTCGTTCTGCAGCATATAAAAAGCTTCAGCACTGCATTCATTCTGACGCCGTATCTAATGAACAAGAGTTCAAGGATGCATATTAGCATGAAATCAAATTTAAGGCAGCTTACGCTGAATATATGCAATCCTGTCATTACGCGTCACGTCTAGGTAGACCCGTAGGGGTAAGCCCGCTGCATATCTATTCTCCCTCGATACAGGGGAGCTGTTCCATAGCCCGCTCAGGATGTATTTCAAAGAATGGCAGGTATGAGGGCGTTTCTGGATAAAAAAAAAGAGCAAGATATTTCGCATCGGTGCACCCCACTCAATTATCCTTCTAAACGGCCAACTTGTTATATCATGTATTGTGATGCTCATAAAAATATATGGGCTTCGGAAACCGCGCAAAATCTGTTATAAATTCCGTGAGCCCTTCAAATTGGTTTTTGCTGTTTTGAAGCACACAGTTACAGGTGACAATATAAACAGGAAGCTTAAGCTTCAACTAAAAAGGAACATGTTAGGACAAAGCTGCCCGTGATAGAGCAAGAACTGCTACATCTAAGAAGAAAATAATAGTGAATATTTAATTTGTTACACAATTGCGCCAAGAAAAAGCCAAGATATGACAGACTACGACAGCAGAACGCAATTTCGGTTATACAGATGCCATCAACAAAAATTCAATGAAACGGACATTTCAACTGATCTTCCAAAAGTGACAAATACTTAAAAGGATTAAGAAATGCCTAAAATTAGGCAAAGCAAATCGTCAGATAGACAGGTACTCCTTCACAATTGAAATCATCGCAAAAAGTTTTCGCCTACATTATAAGAAAAACAAGCACTAACAGGGATAGTGAGATTGGTCCTTTTGCGGACCAACCGGTTTGTCACAAACACT
Organism: Amblyomma maculatum; assembly: GCF_055883805.1. Taxonomy (NCBI): domain Eukaryota; kingdom Metazoa; phylum Arthropoda; class Arachnida; order Ixodida; family Ixodidae; genus Amblyomma; species Amblyomma maculatum. The sequence continues at coordinate 175,618,168 of NC_139347.1, read as the reverse complement.
AATCTTTTGGCTACCACCTACAATGGGATAAACAGATAGTCTTAAAAGAACGAACTGTCGGAGAAGGAAGTGTTGCTCCCGGATGATGCTCCCCAAGAGGCTAGCAGCTCATCCTTGAAAATGATATTAAAGATAGAACATGTTAGTCATTTAAGGCCTAACAGTTCATACTCAGACATGGTCCTTGGGAAAGCAAATATTAATGCTTGAAAATAACTGTTTATAATATCAACCAATTTCAAAGGAGTAGCCATAATCCATGGAGATAAGGGTTTTTATCCACAAGGTGGTCACCCTCGACCGCCGCAGACATGCTAGCTCCGGTCGACTGCGCTTCGATCACCGCTGCATGAATGGATGTAGGAACGTAAAACAATGCAGTTCAACTTCAGTTTCGAAACTTTTTATTTATTTCAACTACCATATTGGTTCAGTCTGCAATGCAGACAGGAGTGGGACGAGGTAAAAGGAAAAGAAAGGAAGGGAGAGAAAAACAGGGTGCATTATATTATATGATGCCAAATGATGCTGACAATGCAGAAACCCAACAATGAAATACTAATCGCAAGCAAAACAAAATTACGCCCGTATATAGCAAACTACTTAATGACAGAAGGACAGCACAAGTGGAATTACGAAGAAAAAAAACATTGATTTCTCTGAGTGCATATTATACAGCCAGAATCTTCAATAAAACAAAAAAAACGAAGCAGATATGAAGTTGCGCTCAGCTCGTAACATTATCGCCGGTAAGCAAAAGTACACAATCTAACCTCAAGAACATGTGGCTCATAGTATTTATTGGGAATCAAGCTTTGTTGCACAGTACACATAGCTTTCTTTTCAGGAGCTTGACATCGTTGGGAAGTAGTAGTGTACCAGGCAGAAAATCCCAATCAGACGTGGTTTGAACTATAAAGGAATATATATATAAGATGCAATTCGACAACGGGGTATTCTCACTATACAAAACTTATTGAGACATTACGAACCATATGCCACTGTCGTGATAAGTGAAGTTTTCTAGCTTAGATTACTGTGACAAAAAAAAAGACATAAACATGAGATATTCAGCGTCGCGACATATGTGCTAGTGACAATGTGTCTTTCATGACTCTTACGCTCTATAAACTAGAATAGTCCCCGGAAATAAAAACTTACTTACATAGTCTTTGTATTATGCGCACAACTGACGCTGGCTGAAGGCCGCTGCAAAGAACCACAAGTGAAAGCCTCCATGTTATTTAATCCGCGCGAACGAATGCCAGCAAAACGCTTCATGTAGCTATTTGATTCACTGTTACTAGTGCACGCCAACAACTTCACAGATGCATTCTTCGTACATGAATGAGAGTCCACTTGAAGCAGCCCACGGCAATTGCAATTGGATAGACAAGCTCCAGCCCGTAATGTCAATGGAGATGCGGTGGCACTGGCGACAGCAGTGACTTTCGGGGTGTAGGCAAAAGACTGGGAGGTCTGCATTGGATGCACGGCGCTTGCGTGGCTTACGAGCATAATTTCCGGTACTCCTGAAAGTTGTGGTGCGGATGGGCAGCAACTTTGAGCGCGATGCCTTTGCGGCTAACGTGCGTTGCACTTCTGGCCTGGAACTTGGCCACGTAGTTAGCAACTATTATTTCGTGGTTGCTTTTCCGCCGCACGACGAAGAGCGCAATAACAAACGCGCTTAATTCGGGCATGTTTTGTTGTATATAAAAGTCATAAGAAGCTTTACCGCGATATTCCGTGTGCGTATGGTCTTACTTTAGGGCAGGAAAGACGCGCGGCTACACCCCAATCACCTGCAGTACTGCCCGTCTATATGTTCGTACAAAGAAAGCACACAAGGCTGCTCCGAAGGTACACCTTGACCGGTAGCTCCATCGCGATATTGTCGAAACAGGCCTGGATTTGTGAAGTAGCTTTTCTGTTTTCACTTTCGCGAGTTTCAAATAGTGACTGATTATCACCGGTCCTAGAAAGCGAGTAAACATCGTTAGGATCCTGGACAAATCACACAGCGTGATTTAGCAGATTAATAAATTTCTTTGGAAGGTCATTAGGAACCTGACGAACGAATGAAATATCCACAAACTACCTTGCTATGATCGAGCAGAATATTTAAGCATGGTTTATATGGTATATGCAGTTTAATGTCCCAAAATTGCTTATGCTATGAGGGGCGGAAATTAAGCAGAATAAGAAGACGCGTTGAATAAAAATATTCCAAGTGTATTAAAAAGATCAGAAGATCGGTTAAATTCTTATGCAAGCGATCGTGAATTGTTGCGTTCACGCTCATGCGCACCTCTTCTAGAGAGAACAAAATGAGAGCATTCTTAAAAGCCTTCATTTATATATTAACCTGTCAATGACCTTGACGCGTCTGTACGATTGAACAGACATAAAACGTCTTTTTATGAAACAGAATAGAACAACTTGGCAGCGCACTATAGGCGAATATGTTACAAAGAACTGAAAGAATAAGTTGTTCTTATTCTACTAAATTTTGTCACTTAAGTTCCAAATACAGTAAGCTAGAAATATGATTTATGGTCCCATGTAGTTGCCAGTAATATTGTTCTTTATAGTAAAGGTGCTTAGAGCAGCAGAGAGCCCTTCAGGTCTTAATATCAAAAACACACAGAGAAAGAGAGAAAACTTTATTTCAAAAAGATAAAGAAAAGAGAAAAGAAAAAAAAAAGAAACAAAAAGGGGCGGGGCAGTGAGTGGAGTCTTCATTTCAAAACCCCAGTGGCCTGGGCTGCCGCTCTTGCCTTAGTTACCACCCTACGCTGGGTCTCTAGAACATAGCATTGCAGAGTGGCCTCCCACTGTGCCTCCGAATGGTGCATGTTTATGTGTGGAGGTTTGGGGCCATGTGACGTGGCAGGCGGTCTGCTGGTCGTTGCACCAAGGGCATATGTCTGTGTAGTGTTTTGGGAACATTATGTTGTATTGACGTAGGTTGGGGTAAGTGTTGGCTTGAAGCTGTCTCCATTCCCGCATTTCTTGTGCATTTAGACCCTTGTGGGGAGGGGGATAAATCCTACCTTGTTCCCGTAGGTACTTAAGTCGCGCGCCGTAAGTCGCTGGGACAGAAATGCTGGTTGTGAGTTCCGGATCGGTGGCCGCTCGGTTTGTGTGACCTCGAGCTAGCCTATCCGCGACCTCATTACCTTCCAATCCAGAGTGCCCCGGAACTCAAGTGATCTTATGTTTGAGCTGTGAGTTTGTAGCCAATGGGTTAGTTGTGAAGCGAGCTAATTTTGTAGGTATTCTGCCTGCAAGAAGGAGCCGACAGGCCGCTTGTAAGTGGGTGATTACGTGAAGACTACGTGTCCAAAGGCACCGGCTGCAATGGCTTGGCAATCAAGGCAACACGTGAGGTAGCACATGCGACCGGCTCGATATTGGAAATTGATTGGCGACGTCTGGTCCACCAGTGGCCCGGCATTACAAATATGCTACCAGTAATGGTACAGCCATGCGGTAATATTGCCCACTCTTGGACCAATCATTTATATGTTCCTTCCATGGTTGACATTCATAGGCAATCAATGGGCAATAATGACCTTGCGTATAGAATTGCTTGCCAATATTGTATGCGCAATGATATATGATTGTAAATATTACCCAGCAATCAGCAATGTCTTGCCCCTAATTCGCGAACCATGGCATACATTGGTGAATATTTTCCTGCCGGTATACATGGCTTTTCGACATTGAATATAGCTTGGCATTAATTAGTCAATATCATCCTGCCAGTCTTAGTGGCTTGCCAACATTGTATCGATCTTCAGTTCTATACTGTTGCAAAAACCAGCGTCTCTACTGTGAAACCAGTGAGATTTTCGCGCTGGTTTTGCACTGGATCTGCTGGACACGCTAGAGGTCTGCGATATTCACTGGAGCAGTAACGGGAAGACACTGGCTGCACTGGTGCGATGGGAGGAAAACGCTGGGATTAGCCATTTGACGCTGGGTGGGTCGCTGGCATCCGCGAAGCACTGGGAGAAGCGCTGTATGTGCTCTGGGGCCGCACTGGTCCCAGTGCCCCAGTATAGCCGGTGCGGCCTGCGGCGTCAGCCGGAGTAGCATCCCCCAGGGGCCAACAGGGCAACAGCGTACTCGCAATCGACCATCGGGGCGCATATGAAAAATATGGTTTAAGCAAGCGCTTTTTGCTGCGAAGTCATTGCGCATTTGTAAGACAACAAAGGCAGTAGCTTTTTTATCAAGTTTCCATGATTCGATAGGTCATTTCGAGCGTTTCGAGAAAGACCACAACCGCCGCGCCTCTATATCATGACACACTGACGAATAACGCACAACTAAAGCTGTAATTGAATAATGTCGGCTACCATGCATAACAAACTTCACAGCGTATCTTAAGGGCACTCTAACACAATGATTACTGCCAAAATGTTCAATGCGGGCTCAATCGCAGGCGAGCGTAGCCTGCACCACGGCCCAGTATAAACAGCAGAAAGAAAAACTAAAACAAGAAAGAGAGTAGTTTACGGAGCGATAGTCCCGTAAGAGAAAAACAACATACAGCGCTTGTAATGCATAATATTTGGCGTGTTTCTCAAGATTTTCCTCTCCTTACTCTGCGTATAAAGCAGTCGAGCCATCGGTCATCGCAACGCTTCCCGAAATGTTTACATGAAATAAAGTTTAGTTACACGCAATATATGGTCATCGATGCTGCGCTTGCAGGTATTGAAGCTTGGTCGCACTTTTTTCCTTGAATGTTTGTACTAAAGCTCCGTGTTCAGTGAAAATTACACCCACGGTAGCAAGCACCACCGAAGAGCTGGCGTTGGTAAATTTGCCAGCGATGACAAACTGCACATGTTAAAATGATTCTAGTGCGCAAAATAGCGCGCATAGGCGCTCAGAACATTAGTTGCAAGTCGTGAGAGCGACAGCAAGCTCCAATGATCAAGAAGTTGTAATTGTTAGAGCTGTAGCAATGGGGGGCCTGCAGACTGCGAAACATGAAGTCCCTACTTTATAAATGTGGGTCATGACATAAAATGCAGATATGTTGTACAGAACACAAAACTATGTGCTGTCACCATGGCGGTCTCTGAAGAGATAGTGCTTGCAACTCTCAATGTACGGGGTCTTAGGTCTCGCCAGAGACAGGTGCAACTTCGCCGACTTTTGCACAGCAGGCGTCTAGATATTGTGGCAGTCCAAGAGACGAAGATAAAGAGAGAGGAGGAAACCGAGAGGGCGTTACAGCCCTTTTTGGCAGATTTTAATGTCATTGTTGCGCATGCTGTGTGCTTGTCGGCAGGTTGTTTCCTGTTTCTGCGAAAGACGCTGCCTTATACTGGCCTAACTTATAATATCGACGCCGAGGGTCGGTTGATATGTTGCGATCTTCTACTCTTTAGGAAGCCATGGCGGATAATTAATGTTTATGCTTTTAATACTGTGACACAGCGCATAAGTTTTTTTTAACACATAGCCAGCTTACTTGACTGTGACCGACATCTTGTGCTAATGGGTGACTTCAACTGTGTTTGCAACCCCATAGATCGTTCTAGTCCAGACGCACGCAGTCACAGGAGTGGGGAACTTTTGTTCCGTGTTACAAACGATGCGGGACTGGTTGATACAGGGGCATCCTGCCGTGCTTTTAGATCATTCACCCACATTCAGGGGCATTCTCACGCTCGTCTAGACCGGATCTATGCATCTTGTACATTAGTTTCCCGCTGGCTTGTTTTCGAAACTATACCGGTTTCGTTTTCCGATCATAGCATGGTAGTAGCCCGGCTCGGCGGCAATGACCATTCAAAGTTTAGGCCGCAGTGGGAACTTTGGAAGTTAAACTCATCGCTGGTAAATGATCAAGAATTTATCATTCGTGTGCGCTCACAGCTCCAATCATGTTTTTCCAGAAATCTACCATTGTTCGCCGCTTGGGAAATGTTCAAGCAGGAAGTACGTGCGATAGCAATTGTACTTGGCTCAATTAAATCTTTATACAGAAAACATCAGGAGGAGACACTTAACAAAACCTTGTGTAACCTGTATGAGCTAGAATGTGAATCCCCTGGATCATATACGGACGAAATTGCTAGTGTCAAAAGTCCGTTACAAAGGCATGATGCGGAACGATACAGGGGTGCCTTAATCCGATCTCGTGTCAAGCGTGCTTTGCACTGCGAACGGCCGACGCGGCAAGCTTTACTTGATGAACGTCATCATGCGACTGCAAAGCTGATTCCGGGAAATATGCGTAATGGCACATTGGTTACGAGTACGAATGAGGTTACGCCCGCATTCGTGGATTATTACTCGATGTTGTTTAGTGCCACTCCTCCTGTAAGAAATTCTAACATCTCGCGTTTCACATCCCTGGTGAGCCCTTTATCAGAAGATGATTGTTCTGTAATTAGTAGCTCTTTCACGCAGCAAGAGTTAGAAGTGGCAATTGATCAATTACCTCTCTCAAAAACGCCTGGTCCTGATGGCATTTCCTCTGAATTTTACAAAGCTTTTAAAACTGTTCTTGTTCCTATCCTGCTAGATGTCTTCACGATAAGTTTAGATCTAGAAGCCCTTCCCGAGACTTTTACAAAATGCCACACAGTCCTAATTCCAAAGAGTACTGATGAAGAAAAATTACGGTCAGTAGAAGGCTATAGACCAATTACACTGGCAAATGTGGATTACAAGATTTTCGCCAAAATTTTATCAAGTCGCCTACAGTTCGCAATGTCGGTTCTCATTGGCCCTCACCAGACGTGCGGCTTGAGGGGCCGAGCCATACAAAGTAATGTACATATTGCGCGCACAGTCCTCGAATCATGCTCCTGCTCTCACGATCAGCTTGCTTTACTTCAGGTCGCCCTCGCAAAAGCATTTGATCGAGTTCGTCATTATTTCCTGTTTTCTCTTCTGGAATGAGCGAACGTTGGTTCTGTAGTACTGAAGGGGGTGCAACTTTGCTATAGAAATTGTTCGACTCGCCCAATTGTAAATGGCCACCTATCAAACCCCATACCAATCAACTCTTCTGTGAAGCAAGGCTGTCCGATGTCTCCACTGCTTTTCGCTCTTTGCTTGGAACCACTTTGTCAGAGCGTTTTACATAACAGTAGTATCCATGGCTTCCCTCTCCTTGGAAATGAGGTTAAAGTGCTTGCATATGCGAATGATCTTGCGTTTTTGTGCACTGACAAACCAAGCATAGAAAAAGCTATATCCAGCATAGAAGAATTTGGCGTTGTTTCTGGTGCTCAGATGAATCACTCCAAGAGTTCCGGCCTTTGTTTTGGTTTGTGGGGCTCAACACCACCCCTATATGCAGGAATTGAATGGTCATGTGTGCGTCCTAAATATCTAGGCGTTCCACTACATGTATTTAAGTCAAGTTCAAATTACTGGAAAGAGCGCGTTACAGTAGTCTACCGTTATGCTAATACATTTGTCCCCTATCGGCTTTCAATATTCGGTCGGGCTCAGGCCTGCAACATGTTTTTGGCGACAAAAATTTATTATGTGGTTCAGGTCCTCCACTGTGCTAGGCATTACATCCAGCGCTTTCACCGAATATTTGCGACGTTTATTTGGTCATCCAATTTTGAACCGATTCGGCGTGATAACCTATTCAGACCTGTTTGTGCAGGGGGGCTCGGCTTAGTGCATCTGTATGTAAGGCAGTTAGTTGCCCGTTTCTCCTTTTTCCTTATTGTTGACATTCGATTATTAGAGCATTCCTACAAGTTAATTCCATGAATCTGCTTCCCGACTTAGTGCTTTCTTCAGATTTTACTGATCGCCCGCAGCTACTAGGATTTATGCAGGAAGTTTATGCTTCGGTAAGGTTTTTGACAGTACGATTCTCGAATGAGTACTTATATTCTGTTTCGCGCAAGATACTATACAAGGATTTGGTAGCAATGCTTTTTCCGCCACCACTGTATCGTTCTTTATACTTTGGCTTTAAAGGTCATGATGTGTTAGAAAGGGTGCGCAAAATGCAAATTTCTCCTTGCACGAAAACATTTTTTTTTTAAATTACACACCGAAGCTCTACCTGTTAACACATGGCTCCATAGAAAAAATATTTTTGTATTTTCTGTAAACTGCTGTCTGTGTGATGTGCCCGAAACTATTGAGCACTGTTTCATTAATTGCAAAGACGCAATTCTTTTTTGGGATGTGCTGCAAAGAACTCTAAAGAAAGACTTTGTTCTAAATTCGTACAGTGTGCGGTATCTTGCAGTTACACAATCTGATTACGAACCATATGACATGTTTTTCCTTATTGGACTTCATAGCTTGTGGAAGACACGCATGTCGGATCGCAACGCTGAAACTGTTGTTCCACCTAGACTCCATTTTAGCAGAATGATGCTGCAACTGAAGGACACTTATGATGAAAATGACTTTCAACCTGATTGGTTTTCGTTGGTGACACGGTGCTTATTTTTGCCTGCCTTTTAAAAAGTTGTCTTCTGTTGTGCATCTCAGCAATGGCTGAATGAATTCTAAATAGTCTGTGTACATAACCTTTTTTGTATAATAAATACCATGTCAGAAAAAAAAATTCTCGGGGTGGCCGAGTACTTAGAGTGCTGAACTAGTGATTGATATGTGCCTATGGACTGAGTTCGAAGCGCGCTTTGTGCACTCTTTTTTATTTTTTTACTTTTGATAGGTTTTTTATGTACCTAACTTGTTTCGTTACTTTCTACATTTAAGTTTTGACCCCACGCCTTTCTTTCTCCGGGCGAACAGTGCCACCAGTGCGGAGCGTCCCAGTATGCCGCGTCCCAGTGCGCCCAGTTTCCAGCGTCATACTGGGACCATAATCAGGTATGGCGCTAGGGCGCTGGGACCCAGTGGCACTGGTTTTTGCAATAGGGCAGTGGCCGATATTGGCCAACGAGGGGTGGCCACTGGCCTACATTGAACATATCATGGCATGCATTAGTAAATACTGTCCAGCCAGTATTGACGGGTTGTAAAATCGAATATATATTGCCCTACATTTGTCAATATTCCCCTGCAAATCGTGACGCGTCTTCCCAACATTGTGTATATCTGCAGACAAAATGGTCAGTGATAGCATACAATGGTGAATATTGTCCTGCCAGTATAGCTGGCTTGTCGACATTTAATATATCTGGGCATATATTCGTTAATAATATCCGGCCGGTCTAAGTGGCTTCCCAACAAGATATGCTTGTTGGTTCCAATGTTAATATTGCCCAATGAGCTGTGGCGACTGGCCAGCATTGCACCTATAATGGCATACATTGGTGAATATTGCAATGCCAGTATTGATTGTTTGTCAGCATCGAATGTATCTTGACATATATAGGCAATAACCTCCCGCGAGTCGTCTTGGCTTCCCAGCATTGTATAACTGCTGCACTAGCCGCCGTTATGTAATAGAAACAGCCCTAGTCTCGAAAGAAGTACCAGCTGCTTTAAAACTGCATCCAGATATTTCTGCAGTCTGCACACCGACGTTGGCAGAGGACCTTGGCCGAGATAGTAAATGTTACAAGCACATACGTATCGTCCTCATTTGCTGCACTGGTTGAAGCTCAGCACCGTTAAACGCTGTGGTTACCTTTGCAGCAGCTACAAGAAAACCTTTACCCTGGAACTTCACTTTCATCCCAAAAGGGTTATGGATAATTGAGGCAGTTTTTTCTGTCAACATAAGTCAGGACACTGCAGCTCTGGTTGAAGGTGCGTTCCTTGAATATATGTGCGGTAGCCAAAAGGACGCTCAGTCAAGAAGCGACCGGAAAGTCCAATGTTGCAAGGAGATATATCACATAGCAACATGGAATGTAAGATCTATGTCGCAAGGTAAACTGGATGTCGTCAAGCGAGAAATGGAAAAATTGAACATTGATATCTTGGGTATCAGCGAGCTCAAGTGGACCGGAATGGGAGAATTTAACTCCGGCGACCATTATGTCTTTTATTGTGGGCACGAATCCAAGAGAAGGAATGGGGTCGCTCTCATAGTAAACAGAAGAATGGGCAAAGCAGAGCTAGGGTGAAACCCCAAAAACGACCGAATGATTTCACTTCGGATCCAAGGTCACCCTTTCAACATGACAGTTATCCAAGTCTATGCACCGACCACTACTGCTGAAGAAGCTGACGTCGAGAGATTTTATGTGGACCTACAATGCCTTTTAGACCGCACCCCATCATCAGACGTCGTTTTTCTCATAGGAGACTGGAATGCTAAGGTCGGGAGTGAAGACATATCCGGAATTATAGGCAAGTTCGGTCTTGGCGAGCCAAATGAAGCTGGGCAGAGGCTAGTAGAGTTTTGTCAAGAAAACAACCTGACCATAACGAATACTCATTTTCAACAGCACAAGAGTTGCCTGTACACATGGACTTCACCGGACGGTCTGTACAGGAATCAGATCGATTATATTCTTTGCCGGCAAAGATGGAGAAGCGCTATACAAGCAGTAAAAACAAGGCCTGGGGCCGATTGTGGCACCGATCACCAGCTTCTTGTTGCCAAAATTAAGCTTCGATTGAGGAAAACGCAGAAAACTAGAAGGCCTTTCAGGTATGATCTGGATCAAATTCCATTAGAATATGCTGTGGAAGTGAGGAATCGATTTCAAGAATTAGATCTAGCAGACAGAGAGCCCGAAGAGATGTGGACTGATGTTCGTGATATAATACAAGAAGTTGCTACTAAGGTAGTTCCAAAGCAAAAGAAACACAAGAAAGTAAACTGGTTATGTGAAGAGGCTTTGCAAATAGCTCCGGAAAGGAGGATGGCAAAAGTTATGGGGGAAAGAGAAAGATACAAGGTTCTCAATGCGGATTTTCAGAAAATAGCAGGAAGAGATAAAAATGCCTTCCTGAACATACAGTGCCAAGCAGTTGAGGACAACAGCCAATTAAGGAACACAAGAGCTCTGTATAAGACAATCAAAGATATTAAAGGAAGCTTCTGTGCTAAGCTGGGTGTGATAAAGGACAAAAGGGGCAAGGACCTCACTGAAGCCTTAGAGATAAAGAAGAGGTGGCAGGAATACACAGAACTGTATAAGAAGGACCAGAATGTGCAAACCCAACATAAGACGGTTGTGATTACTAATCTCGAGCCGGGCATCCTGAACAGTGAAGTTGAATGGGCCTTAGCCAGCCTTGCTAAGAACAAAGCTGGCGGAATTGATGGCATTCCAGCTGAGTTGCTTCAAAACCTCAACCATGACGCTGTTAACTTTCTGGATACAATATGTCAGAAGATTAGGACAACCCTGCAGTGGCCACAGGATTGGAGGAGGTCAGTTTACATCCCCATTCCAAAGAAAGGCAGTGCCAAAGATTGTCCCAACTACCGCACGATCGCGCTTATTTCGCATGCTAGCATGGTGATGTTGAAAATCCTCCAAGGTAGGCTGCAGCAGTATGTGGATTGGAAGCTTCCGGACGTGCAAGCTGGGTTTCGCGAGTGCAGATGAACTAGGGAACAAATTGCCAACCTTCGCTGGATCATGGCAAAAGCAAGAGAGTTCCAGAAACCCATCTACTTCTGCTGTATTGATTATGCAAAATCGTTTGACTGCGTAGAACACAGCAGATTGTGGAAAGCTCTCCAAAAAATGGGAGTTTCAATTCACCTCATCTATCTCCTCAAGAACCTGTATGAAGGGCAAAAGGCCAGAGTCAGAACTGGGCATGGTCTTACTGATTAGTTTCCGATCGAGAAAGGAGTGAGGCAAGGCTGCATACTGTCGCCCTGCCTATTTAACATATATGCAGAGTGCACCATGAGGAAGGCCGGTCTGGACGAGTCTTCAGCTGGAGTGAAGATTGCTGGAAAACGTATCAACAACCTTACATATGCGGATGATACCACTTTAATGGCAGAAAGTGAAGTGGAACTCAAGAGACTTCTGATGTGCGTACAAGAAGAGAGTGAGAAGTTTGGGCTTAAACTGAACATAAAAAATACAACGATCATGGCGTCTTGCCCTATTAAGTCCTGGAGCATCAATGGACAAGAAGTGGAAGCTGTGACAGATTTTCTGTTCTTGGGCTCCAAGATTACCTCGGAAGGATATTGCAGCCATGAAATTAGGAGACGCCTGCTTCTGGGAAAGAGAGCAATGGTTAGCGTTGACCGCCTAGTAAAGAGCAGAGACATTAGTCTGCCAACCAAGATCCGTATAACTCGTGCTATGGTCTTTCCAGTTGTGATGTATGGATGCGAGAGTTGGACTGTGAAAAAGGCTGACCGCCGAAGAATTGACGCGTTTGAATTGTGGTGCTGGCGAAGACTCTTGAGAGTTCCTTGGACTGCCAGAAGATCAAATCAGTCGATATCGTCGACCATAAACCCTGACTGCTCATTGGAGGGTCAAATTCTAAAGTTAAAGCTCAGCTACTTTGGTCATCTGATGAGAAGAGAGTAGTCGCTGGAGAAAGATTTGATGTTGGCAAAGGTTGAGGGTCGCCAGAGTAGGGGTAGGCAGCGAACGCGATGGCTAGATGGCATCCTCGAGGCACTGCAGATGAAGTTATGTGATGTTAGGAAGATAGTAGAGACCGGAAAGCGTGGCGTGACATGGCCCATAGGGTCACGAAGAGTCGGACACGACTGAACGACTGAACTGAACTGAGTAAAAAGTAAGCACCTTTGTTTTCGGCACCCAGGCGTCCATGTACCATAATGTGTGAAGAGATGTACATTCAAAATACGTCCTGCAACACACCTGTTGATAGGTCTAAAGGACTTGCGAAATCCTGTAGCATGCAGGGGTATAATCTTTGCGATAATTGACTGGCGTTCATGACTAGATGCAATGGAGCTTCATTGAACTGCTTTTTGCTAATTTTGCTGTGTAAAATCCTTTTTAAGGCTTTTATTGAGAGTCTTGCGTCTCGAGACAATATCGGTCAAGCCCTTTCTTAGCTCTATCCTTGATGAAAAATAGAACTTTCTTGGCGGTGGGGTAGCGGTGCTGTATATGATGAAATATTACCTTCTTTACACGAGTAAGGCATCATTGGTTTGCGGAGCAAAGTAAAGCCGAGTTTCGTTACGCGGATGTTCATGCGATGGCAGCACACCGTCATAAAGGCTAAGTACTTGAGCCTATTCTTTTGTCAGATGTTTTATTTTAGGTTGTTAATGAAGGGTTGTTTTGGGTGGCATGCATATTCTCTGTTGCGTAATATTTGACTTGATCGGAACATTACTGCCTTGCAATAAAGCGCAAGCTGAATGTTATATCTAAAATATCATTCCGCCAATTACCATGCGCTTTCATGTCATAGTGTACTTGTAGAGAATGCTATGTTTAATTGCTATGGAGACTCCGGCACGTTCGTTTCCATACTGGCTCTCTTTCACTTGTATGCCCTGATTCTGTTGGCACATCAGTTCAGTTTAGTCGTTCAGTCGTGTCTGACTCTTCGTGACCCTATCGACCATGTCATGCCACGCTTTCCGGTCTCTCACTATCTTCCTAACATCACATAGCTGTGCACAATTTATAATGTACATATCTTTACGCACAAAAACGATATGTTACCAGTGCATGCTTTGTCTTGTGCCTTTTTCATCTCCAAGCTTGGCCGTACTGCTGCTGCGACATACTACTTTGTGTTATTATTGGAGCTGTATATTCCAGTTTTTTTAGGGCATTTTGTTTCATTTACCACACCTGTTGCTGCTTGATCTCATCCGAAAGTTGACAAACTTCTGCTGCTTCTCCGATTCTCCACATCTTCGTTTTTCGCGGTGTGGAAACACTACGGCGCATTTGTCACTAATCAAGGCAGTGCATGCCTGATTAATGAAGGTGGATGTAATTAGCGGTGTAAAGCTGCATGCTTTTATATGGCTGGCACAGAAAGGCAAGGCTAACAAGGATGGTAACTGAGCGAGGTTTGGACAGCTCGGCTAAGAATAGACCCTGTTCAACACCAAGATTTGCCTTAAATTGTTTGTTAAATTATCTGTTAAACTAAATTTTGAAAACAGTCACGGGGTCAATTTTTCGTCGACTTAGCCGAGCATCATTCAGTTTTCGTCGTCGTCAGCGTTCTCTTTCTTTTCTATGATAAAATGGATTCAAAATCTGCGCTAAGCATACGTCACTATGAAGTCATAATTATTTTTTTGGTTTTTATTAGCACTAGTGCTTAGAACAGTTCTCAGTGCGACGTGGCGGTGCAAAGGAGCTCGTTCTTCACTCAGTCGGTCCCCATGGGCTCTATGCAAGTTTCGCTACCATGGGAGCGACCTTGATTGCGCAAAGAAGACGGAGCGAAGACCTGCCACACGAATACGGGAGCAGTGCCTGCTTCAAACGGCTTATGCGTAATTGCGGGATTTGCTGCGTGAGGAGTAATGTTTCTTGTAGCGCCGCTAGCGCTCTGGCCCTCTCTCCTACTCTGTCCGCGCCGTAGTGTGTTTTGTCAAGCCCTGATTATTGTCCTGTTTTATTTTAGGGGTCCGTTGTCGCGTGTCTCGACAGAATTTACAGGTCAGTGGCACCCGATGTGTTTTCTTTCCATTGAATGCTTTTCCGTCTATCCGGAATAAACCGGTGTTTTTAAGAGAGACTTGATTTGTCACTCTTCTGGCGGGACCTTGGCTCACGAACCTGTTTTCTTGGAGACGAGGTCTTCAAGCCGAAGACAGCCTCGAAAATGCAATGCGTCCAGATGCACAAATCAAGGGTCATTGATGGTTTCAAACGTTGTTCTTACGCAATGTATTTGACACAGACTAAGAATATATTCTCATATGTAGAAAAACCGCTGGACTAGTTATATAACTGCAGAATGAATTCTCCTTTACATCTAACTTACCAAATGTTAAATTTAACAGAACAAAATTTAGGTTCTAAACAGTGTGCACAAGTAATGTGTAAATATTTTTCCCGTCACAACAAAAACACAATGAATCGAACCATTTTTCATATTTTTGTTCAAGGCTGCCTCTTGGTGCCACGTGTTCGTGTAGCAACCAGCCTAGGCGGCGAGCCCCAAACAACAGTCTGTAATGCTTCTAACTGCCTGAACGTCAAACTCAACAGTATGACAGGACTCTTAAAGCAAAACATGCGTTCTGAAATTCGCCAAGCAACTTGTGTAAATACTAAAGATGGCTTACCTTTAGAGGGAGGCCGAGCATAGCCATGCAGAGAATAAAGAACGCTAAGCACGCGGTATTCGCCGCGAGATATACCTAGAGATGGCGCCACCGTCGCTCCTAAAGTGGATTGGCAGCCGGCGGCGCTCGCAGAAATGCGCGCAGCGTAGGCCTGCTTCCGAGTTTACGGTGTGTTTGCTGGCGATGAAAATGTGCCTCATGCAATGCATTAGCACTTTACTGTTTAGAGTTATAAAATATTGCAAAAAAACAAATCCGTCGATTTCACCATTGCAGCAAAACAAAGCGCGGATTTTAGAAAAACAAGGCGCGTAATCACCTGTCTTTTAGATTTACTGGCACCGCTTCGCACGTTTTTTGCCTTGTGCGACACTCATGGGCCGGATACTTGGGCCTAGACATGACATGTCGCACTTTGAGCAGTGTGCGCGTGTCTTATACGATTGAGATAGGCAAATTTAGTGTCAAGTCCACAAAAATAAAAGGTTCGTGCTCTTACCTACAGCACTTTAGAATGAATCGAGGTAGCCTGCTTCATTATATCGCACGTGACTCGAGGATTAAGCAGGGTAAATGTAGCACTGACAGCATATAGCCCGGCGGGTTTCTGTAGACTGAGTGAATATCAATTCTGGCTAGACAACCAGGCACAAGTATTCCCCAAAAATGAGATTACGCGACACTGCAGAGGAATCCTAGCCGCACAGGAAATCTGACTGCTCGAGTGTAGAGTATTGTGTGGATTGAGTTTGCCGAGCTCTCAACAAGGCGGGTGCTTCTTGCAGCAGATAATATCTTAGTGTTGCACTGTGAAACGACTCTAATTGTTTACCTGAAACCGAAGGAAGTATAAGGAACTTCTGATGTGTTTGATGTTTATAAATAGTAAATTTGTAGTACAATTACTTCTCTTTTCAATGACAATGAATTTCACCATGCGACCGAACTTTTACGCACATGACAAATTTTAGAATTATTAGCAATTTTTTTCACTAAAGTTAAAGTAGAAGCTACGAATCAGTAGCTGCGAAGACATCGTAAAAACTGCGTTTGGTCGCTTTCATGTTCTGGCAGGGAATTTTGAATGCTCAAGATTTCTTCATTATTAATTGAGCAGTGACTTGGGGCGATTCTGTCGCTTTCTTCCAAAACAGGTGCGGGGTATAAAAATGTCTTGAAAGAAATGGAGTTCATTTATGATGTGACTATAAATATGTATTTAGTGACGAACTAAGCACCGATGATTAAGCACGTATGAATCAATTTTACTTGCCTTGTCAGAAGCAACCAATTTTCTCGAAATACAGCACAAACGAAAAGGGATTATAATGAATCTAATGGGCTACCAGTGTGCATTGATCTGTGCGTATTATGCAATATTGTAGCGTGTGTAACAGCATCCGCTAGGTGGCTGCTCATCGAGAGTTTCGTGCGCGGACTCGAAGAAGTGGCCCCGTGGCGTTCGAGAAGAAGCTGAAGACGGTTGCTGTCACTCGGTGCTCTTGACATTCTCTCCTGTTCCTGCTAGGTCAACCGTCTATTATAAACCAACCTTCTGGTTACGGGCCTAAACGGCTACGTGACACTGGTGGGCGTGAGGCCTTGAACTACATGTCTCGGGCCTCTCGCAGCCACTCATCGAGTCCGAACCGATTTCCGCTCATGTCTACAGCAGTCCATCGTTGCAGCGGTCACCTCCAGGGTCTGGCGCCGGAATTCGATCCTCTACCTGAACCGACGCCAGCTGACCGGCAGTTCGAGACTTCCGCAATGGCCCAGGCAAGTCAGCATCAGTTAATGCTTCAGCAGCCTCGTATGTCCCCCAGTTTCCATGGCGGTACTGCGGAAGATGTCGACGACTGGATCGACCAGTTCGAGTGAGTGGCGCAGTTTAATCAGTGAAGCCCGGCTCAGAAGCTGCGCAATGTATATTTCGCGCTTGAGGACAGCGCCAAAACTGGGATTCCTTTCGCCAGCAACTGCGGGAAAACTTTGTGCACGGCGCCTCCTAGAAGCACGTGTGCAACTTCCTAACAAAAGTGTGGCCATGTTCGCCGACGACGTGACCCGTCTTTGCCGTCGGGCGGATTCCGACATGACAGAATTAGCGAAGTTGCGCCACCTGATGCAGGGTGTAAAAGAACCCCTTTTCGCTGGTCTGGTTCGCAGTCCACCGCAAACCGTCGCGGACTTCATCAATGAAGCTACCCTTATTGAGCGAGCCCTGCAGCAACGATATCGGTGCAAGGAGGCTGCCTGTGGTCAGCCCTTCAGCAGTGCGGCCACATTGAACGGGTCCACTCAAGATCACTCGCTGCGTGAGCTGACCCGCGAGGTAGTTCGTGAGGAGCTCCTCAAGTTCAGTCTTGTCTCGCCTAGCCCGACTGCCGCGGCTGTCACCGGAGCCGTGCGTGAAGAAATCCGTCAAACATTTTCACCGCCTGAGTCACTGTCGGAGCCACGTTCTATGAACTACGCAGCGGCTCTTCGCCGGCCAGCAGTACCTCCTGCGCAACAGCTTCGTTTCGAAGCACAGACGCCGCCCACTCTGCAACCACCGTTGTACCAACCCTCCTGCCAGCCGCCATCCCAGCAGAGCCTCGTCATGCAGCCGTACGCTCCTCAGCCACTATTCTACCAACCGCCATCTCCGCAGAGCCCCGTCATGCGGCAACCGGTTTGGAAGGCAGACGTCTGGCGCACTACTCGCCAACGGCCGCTGTGCTACCACTGCGGAGAACACGGCCACTTGTACCGTCGTTGTCCATACCGTGAACTCTGTCTTCGGTGTTTTGCTCGTGATTCCCCGCGTCCCCGGATCGGCGAACGCCCTCCAGAAATCGAAGAATATCTAGCAACCCGTACAACCTCTTCGAGCAACAGTACAGTCTTCTCCCGTGCGCTACTCATCACCCGGCCGCCGTGAGTTAAATGATGTGCCGGGGCACCTGTCGCCAAGCCCATACCGGGGAAACTGAAGGCGGCGACCTCAGGGGGGTAGGTTGCTGACGAACGGAATCGATGTCCCGAAGACCCTCCCGTGACGACTCAGACCGATGCTTTGACTACGATGCTTTGACTACGATGCTTTGACTACGATGCCTCCACCGCCGCATGAACCCGAAACTTCCAATCAACCTCAAGCCGATCACGTTGTTAGCGCCGGCCTTTCCGTTCTCGTCGACGGACGCCCAGTAACCGCTTTGTTAGACACCGGAGCAGACTTCTCAATAATAGGCAAGAATTTCGCAGATCGGCTCTCCAAGGTGAAAACTGAATGGCTGGGGCCGCAAATTCGTACTGCGGGAGGTCACCTTATGACGCCGATAGCACGATGCACTGCCCGAGTAACCATCGCCGATTCAGCCTTTGTAGCCGTTTTTGTTATCCTGCCGCACTGCTGCAAGGACCTCGTACTCGGCATGGATTTTTCACGGGAGCATGGATCCATTATTAATGTTCCTCGTCGTACTGTCACGTTTTCGACGCCTGCAACGATGACCGCTGACTCCGAACGACGCCACGCACTTTACGCATCGTTGACGCGGATGTATCCTTGCCGCCAGGTTCGTCTGCTCTCGTCACAGTCAGGTTCGATGATCAGTCCTGTGTTGCCGGCGTTGCCGACCAGAACACAGAGCTTCTGTTACATCATGGAGTCTGTGTTGCACGCGGTATAATAGTTCATCTGACTAATGGTCTAGCTCACGTGCTGATTACGAACTTCGGCAACGAACGGCAACGCATCGCTAAAGGCACAACGGTAGCCTACTTTGAAGGTGTCGCAGAAGCAGCCCACGACTGCTTTGTTCTTGAGACCAACACGTCTGCCAGCCAAGCGCCCAACTTCGACCCTGATGTGAATCCCGCTCTATCACCGGCAGAGAAGGACAGACTCCTTGGGCTACTCTTTCAGTTTCAAGACTGCTTCTCATCCGCATCCGCAATTAAACAGACGCCCTTGACCAAGCACCGCATAATAACCAAAATCCGCACCGACCTGTCCGACAGAACCCCTACCGAGTGTCACCGCGGGAACGCGAAGTCATTGCCCAACAGGTAGACGAGATGTTATATGATGGTGTCATACAGCCATCGAGGAGTCCTTGGGCTTCGCCTGTTGTCCTTGTTAAGAAGAAAGACGGAGGTTTAAGGTTTTATGTGGACTACCGTAAGCTCAATCAGGTCACAAAAAAAGACATCTACCTGCTGCCACGCATTGATTACTCATTAGACCGGCTGCGCCGCGCGCGCTACTTTTCATCGCTTGATCTTAGGAGAGGTTACTGGCAGATCGAAGTCGATGAACGTGATCGCAAGAAGACAGCGTTTGTCACGCCCGATGGACTTTATGAATTCAAAGTCCTACCTTTCGGATTGTGCTCCGCTCCAGCAAAATTTCAGCGAATGATGGACGCAGTTCTATCTGATCTTAAATGACAGATGTGTCTAGTCTACCTGGACGACGTTGTTGTGTTTTCACCAACGTTCGAGGAGCACCTCCAACGTCTCTCCGCTGTGCTACGGGCTATCAGATCTGCCGGTCTCACGTTAAAACCACAAAAGTGTCACTTTGGCTATGACGAGCTCCTGTTCTTGGGTCACGTCGTCAGCCATCGAGCAGTTCTTCCCGATCCCGCTAAAACAACAGCCGTCACCAAATTCCCTGCTCCATATAACAAGAAGGCAGTTCGCCGTTTCTTGGACCTCTGCGCCTATTACCGCAGGTTTATTGAAAACTTTTCACGCATTGCCGCTCCGTTGACACGTCTCACCCGGGATGATGTAACCTTCGCCTGGACGGACGAACAGCAAAAGGCATTCGACGAGTTACGGCACCGCTTGCAGACGACACCTGTGCTTGCCCATTTCGACGCGAATGCCGAGACTCTGGTTCATACAGATGCCAGCACCGTGTGTCTAGGCGCTGTACTCGTCCAGTGGCAAGACGGTGCCGAGCGACTTATCGCATACGCCAGCCGGACTTTGTCCCGTGCCGAATCGAACTACTCCACCACCGAAAAAGAATGTCTGGCTGTTGTATGGGCGGTGATGAAATTTCGACCCTATCTTTATGGCAGGCACTTTCGGGTTGTGAGTGACCACTATTCTCTGTGCTGGTTAACAAACTTGCGAGACCCCTCCGGACGCCTTGCACGATGGAGTTTACGGCTACAGGAGTTCGACATGACCATCGTGTATAAGTCCGGACGCCAGCAATACGACGCCGACTACTTGTCCCGTTCACCTGTCGAGACTGCCCGAGAAGACGAAGAACCATACTTCCCCCTTATCGCAGCCGTCGACGCGCTCACTGTTTCGCAGATGCAACGTGACGACCCGGCTCTCACACCACTTATCGATTTTCTGGAAGCTCCCCGCTACAGAAGCTACAGACGCTCCCCGTCTCTTCGCCAGAACGCATTCATCATTTTGCATGCGAAACGATGTTTTATACAAGACGAACTTCGCTCAGACGGGAAGAGATTACCTCCTCGTCGTACTAGAGTCTTTTCGCGAAGAAATCTTACAGGCATGTTATGACGAGCCCACCGCGGGTCACCTGGGGTATGCTCGAACTCTGGCCCGAATTAAGAATAGTTATTGGCCAAATCTTGCGGCCGCAGTACGACATTACGTGAGAACATGCCATGATTGCCAGCGACGGAAAACACCGCCTGTGAAACTGGCCGGTTTACTGCATCCTGTTCAAGTGCCAAGATACCCATTCGAACAAGTCGACAGGGATCTGTTGGGTCCTTTTCCAATTTCTGACTCGGGCAACAGATGGATAATTGTCGCAACAGATTACCTCACTCATTACGCTGAAACGAAGGCTCTCCAGCGCGGTACATAAATCGAGGCAGCGAATTTTTTCATCGAACACATCGTCCTGAGGCACGGTGCCCCGACAGTTATAATAACGGACTGCTCTTCTGCTGCACTGCTTTTACTGCCAAGCTACTGGAATCTGTCATGCAGCAAAGCGGCAGTACCCATTGCAGGTCAACCGCCTACCATTCACAAACTTGGCAGAAAGTCTAAACAAAACTCTCGCCGACATGATGTCCATGTACGTAGATGTTGAACATCGGTCTTGGGATGACGTCCTGCCGTACGTCACGTTTGCGTACAACACGGCGCAGCAGGAAACAACGCAAATGACGCCGTTCTTCTGATTGTAATGCCGCAAAGTTTCGACAATCCTCGAAGCCATGTTGCCCCACGACGGCCGTGACCTCGAAGTTGGCGCCGAGGAGTTCACTCAACGCGCAGAAGAAGCGCGACAGCTGGCGAGGGCACGCATCCGGAACCAGCAAGGTCGAGGCGCCCAGCGTTACGATCACCGCCATTGTGTAGTGACTTTCGAACCGGGCGACAGTGTGGCTCTGGACTCCGATTCGACGTCGGGGACTATCCGAAAAACTTCTGAAGTACTTTGGCCCATACAAAGTGGTCCGTCAGCTGAGCGACGTCAGGTACTAAGTTCTTTCGGACGGCTTTTCTTCTACTCGTCGCCAGCAGAAATCCGAGGTTGTCCATGTCCTGCGCATGAAGCCGTACTTTTCGCCAGAAAACTAACGCACCGCCTACCGCATGTTTCTTGCTTTATTTTTTTCTCTCTGCTTTCGAGTTCATCAAGTTGACATTTTTTTTTGAGAGGGGGGGGGGTAATGTAGCGTGTGCAACAGCAGCCGCTGGGCAGCTGCTCATCGAGAGTCTCGTGCGCGGACTTGAAGAAGTGGCCCCGTGGCGTTCGAGAAGCTGAAGTCGGTTGCTGTCACTCGGTGCCCTTGACCTGCTCTCCTGTGCCTGCTTGGCCAACCTCCTATTAAAAACCAACCTTCTAGTTACGGGCCTAAACGGCTACGTGACAATATTTAGTGTAACAGGTGCAGCAAAGATTTGTTTCTCAAACTCGCGATCATTTCCCTAAATCGAAATATTATTACCACTGTTACGTATGCGCAGAATCCTTCAACCGAAAAAAAAAATAAAAATGCTCCATGCGACAATGGCTATATGACGGATGATGTAGGCGCGGGCCTCGGTGACGTTGGACGCGTGGGTTTGCCTGACGTGCAGTCTAATCCCCCATCCTAGGAGCGCGTTTCGAAACGGCCGCGATCAAACCCCCGTTCTCGAAATCAGCAGTCGAGCGCCCCACCACTGAGGCGCTGCAGGAGGATTAACAGCAAAAAAAAGGTATTCAGACAACTCTATCGTGTATACAGAAAACACATAGTGGCTTGCTCAAAGTGGATTTTTCTATTCAGCAGTACCCGGTCGCATGTTTCAGTAGCTGCGGTAGTCCAAACAGAAATAGGAATATATGATTTCTGAGCGTTTGCATTAAGTTGTATTGACGGCAGCAACCTGTTTTGCGTTGACACGGCGCCTAACGACAGCAGGGCTTCTTTTGAGACACCGCTTGTCAAAGAATCTCAGGCGCCGAAGACCGCAACAGATGATGTCCTTTCAGCATGCTATGCTCGATATTGCCGCGAAACCTTCAAACAGTATTTGTTGTTTTTTAACAGCCGCCGGCATACAGGCTTATCACTCTAATTCCGGATCGCGTATCAGTTCTGTATTCTTTGTTTCTTATTGCTCGATGTCGCGAGTCACACCTTTATCAGTTTCGTTGTAGCGCAAGATGCACCGAGATCTGTCTCGAAGATTCCGGCCACTCGGGTGTCTTTCCACAATGTTCCAGCCCGTGCTGGTAGCTGTTTGCGACGTTATCTAGATTGTTCTGCGCACCCTTTAAATTGAGCGTTGACGAGTGTGACGGGCAATCTTTGTCCGACGATCGACGAGCACGTTTGTTCCTATCGCCGCCGCCGAGTTGCTTAGTTCTTTTGCAGGCGCAAGTCAGCCCAAATGAAGAGTTTCTTTAGTGCAATCATCGACCCCTTCATTTGTGTTGTCGACCTCGTCACCACTACGTGACATCTGGTGGAGGTGCTGCCTTTGATCCTTCAAGCGAAGACCCAAGCCGTGTTCCTGACGCCCTGGAAGACCAGCCTACAGGTCACCGAGCCAGCCGCCGACTTCAAGGCCTACAACCCGAACACGGTCTGCTGCCTGACTCCATTCGATCTCGGAAGTCATCGACGCTGACAATGGCCCAGCCTACAGCACCAGTTGTTTTCGTCCAACCTCGTGAGCCCCCCTGCTTCCATGGACGATCGGATGAAGGTGCGGGTGACTGGATGGACCTTTTCGACCGTGTGGCAGAATTCAACGGTTGGAACGACGCTGCGAAACTCAGGCAGGTCTACTTTGTTCTTCAAGGACATGCCCGAGTTTGGTTTGAAAATCACGAGACTTCTTTCAAAGATTGGGATATATTCAAAGCACAGTTCTTGATGGCCTTTACAAGTTCTGTCAGAAAAGAAAGAGCTCAGGCCCTCCTCCAATCAAGAATTCAACTACCAAACGAGCCCGTCCTGGCCTACGTAGAGGAGATGAAACGCCTGTTTCGCCGCGCCGACCCTAACATGACCGAAAATGACAGAGTGAAATTCTTAATGCGAGGCATTAAAGAGTCGCTTTTTGCGGGGCTTGTCCGGAACCCGCCGAAAACTGTGGAAGAATTTGAGAGTGAAGCATCGACCATCGAGAAGACGTTGGATACCCGGATGCGCCACTACGAGCGACCACTTCAACCAAACTACTCATGCCACTACCCCGACGCATCTGCAAGCGGAGAGAACCTTCGGGACCTCATCCGGGAAATCGTGCGAGAGGAGCTCCGCCGAATGATGCCATCATCGCAACAATCGCAGGTGACGACGCTCGCGGACGTCGTCCGTGAAGAAGTCCAGCAGGCGCTGGGCGCTCCTCAAGCGACGGCTGCGACTGTTCCAGCACACGAGGCAACAGCGATGAACTACGCTGGTGCATTACGTCGCCCTCCGCCCCGACGTGATGACTTTCCGAGCCCTCGCCGCAACCGTCCTGTTCCCCAAAGCCGCCCCTTGGTCCCCGCCCGCCAAGCCTGCCAACGACCCCCAAGCCCCAGAAAGCGCGACGCCTGGAGGACAGCAAACAACCGACCGCTCTGCTTCCATTGTGGTGAGGCCGGACACATCCTCCGGCACTGCCCGTACAGGCGGATCGGCCTCCGTGGTTTCGCTGTCGACGCCCCACGACCCCTTCCTGCTGAGCGACCACAGGAGATCAACGACTTCCTGCGCAGCGGAGAGCACTCGTCGCCAAGGCGTCTGTCACGCTCCCCATCACCGTACAATGCCCGATTTGCGTCGCCGGGCCGCGGTTACGTGCAAGGACGGTCTCCTAGCCCCCGTAGGGGAAACTAAAGGCAGCAACCTTTGGAGGTGAGGTTGCTCAACGGCGAAAAGACGAAGATCCTCCGCCGCCGACGACCACTAACGACGACGCAACCGTTTCATCGCCGCTCCACACGACGACATCGACGACAACACGACCAGAGTGCAAGCAGATACCGCCGCCCAGTGAAGTAACAACAGTACGCCCCGGCCATGACCTGAAGAAACGACGGAGCCGAGATCGGACAGCAAGGCCCACGTGCAATGCGAGGACGCGACAAGTGACCTTGAAGTTGATGTCGACGGTCGCAGAGTCACTGCCCTAGTAGACACCGGAGCTGACTATTCAGTCATTAGTGGACCGTTAGCCTCTCAGCAAAGAAAAGTTATCACCGCTTGGGATGGCCCGCTGATTCGCACAGCAGGTGGCAACCTGATTACTCCATCGGGACGATGCACTGCAAGAATAACCGTAAATGGGCGTACTTATCCCACCAGCTTTATGGTCTTGCAGCAGTGCTCCCACGACGTGATTTTAGGCATGGACTTCCTAAAAGAACATAGGGCTATCATCGACCTGCGATCCAAGCTCATCAAGCTCTCTGCAGACAAAGCCATTCCTGCTACGACGACGTCGATGCAACACATCCCTCTAAACATCCTCGACGAAGAATTGAACGTCCCGCCCCGATCAAGTATCGCAGTCTGCGTAGGTAGCGCCAAGATCGAAACCGCTGAAGGCATCGTCGAAGGAAATATCCAATTGCTCTTAGAACGAGGTGTCGGCATCGCAAGAGGCATCACGAAATTCCGGAGAGGTCAAGCTCAGGTTCTGGTAACAAACTTCACCGAAGAATACCGGCATCTCAACAAGGGCACGACGATCGCTTTTCTCGACGAATTAGCCGACCTCAAAGATGTATTAACCCTCCACGACCAAACGCTGGAAGACGCACCGGACCAATTCCGTCAGCCCAAATTTGACATCAACCCGGCATTGACCCACAGCAGGAAAGACCTGATTCTCAGTCTTCTTTGAAGCTACGGGGAGTGCTTCTCGTCATCATCGAAGGTACGACAAACACCACTGGCCAAGCACCGCATTATAACGGACGAACACGCCCGACCTCTGCGCCAAAGCCCTTATCGTGTATCGCCCCGAGAACGGCAGGCCATTCGCGATCAAGTTGAGGAAATGCTGCGTGATGACGTAATCCAGCCATCGAACAGCCCCTGGGCGGCACCAGTCGTTTTGGTCAAGAAGAAAGACAGCACACTTCGCTTCTGCGTTGATTACCGCCGCTTGAATAGCATAACGAAGAAGGATGTCTACCCGCTTCCCCGCGTCGACGACACTCTCGACCGACTCTGCAATGCAAGGTACTTCTCATCGATGGACCTGAAGAGCGGATATTGGCAAATTGAGGTCGGCGAAAGAGATCGCGAGAAGACCGCATTCATCACACCGGACGGCCTTTATGAGTTCAAGGTGATGCCATTTGGCCTCTGCTCCGCACCAGCCACGTTTCAAAGAGTAATGGACACAGTCCTGGCAGGGTTGAAGTGGCAAATTTGTTTGGTATATTTGGACGACGTTGTTGTCTTCTCGTCAAACTTTCAAGACCACCTAAAACGACTACAGACAGTGTTGGAAGCCATCAAGTCCTCGGGCCTAACGCTAAAAGCAGAGAAGTGTCACTTCGCCTACGAACAACTCCGGTTCCTAGGTCACATCGTTAGCAAGGACGGTATTCGCCCAGACCCGGAGAAAACAGCTGCAATCGCACAATTCCCACCGCCTGCCGACAAGAAAGCTGTGCGCCGATTCCTTGGGCTGTGCGCTTATTATCGACGATTTGTCAGAAACTTTTCGCGGATCGCCGAACCGTTGACGCAGCTTACAAAGGCTGACGTACCTTTTAAATGGGAAGCACCGCAAGGAGAAGCCTTCGACGAACTCAAGGGCCGCCTGCAATGCCCTCCCGTACTTGGCCACTTTGATGAAAACGCCGAGACCGAAATTCACACCGACGCGAGCAGTGTGGGCCTAGGAGCCGTTCTCCTCCAGAAGAGTGCCGGACAGGAGAAAGTAATCGCCTACGCTAGCAGGTCCCTCACAAAAGCCCAAGTCAATTACTCGATGACCGAGAAGGAGTGCCTTGCAATCATCTGGGTCACTTCTAAGTTTCGTCCATACCTATACGGCCGACCATTCAAGGTGGTAAGCGACCATCACGCGCTCTGCTGGCTGGCTAATTTGAAAGATCCTTCCGGCCGCCTTGCCAGATGGAGCCTACGACTTCAAGAATTTGACATGACTGTAGTCTATAAGTCGGGCCGAAAGCATTCCGACGCAGACTGCTTATCCCGCGCTCCCGTCGATGCTCCCCTGAAGGACGATGACGACGACGCCTTTTTGGGACCGGTAAGCGCCAGTAGTTTCGCAGAACAACAGCGATCAGACCCTGAGCTGAAAGCGCTAGCCGATTACTTGGAAGGAAAGACCGCTTCCCCTCCTGGTGTGTTCAGGCGACAATTATCATCCTTCACGTTAAGCAATGGCCTCCTCGTGAAGAACTTCGCACCCAACAAGACCGCGCAGCTTCTCGTAGTGCCTAAAACCCGTCGGCAAGAAATTCTGCAGGCGTTGCACGATGAGCCCACAGCAGGCCACCTCGGATTTGCGCGCACGTTGCGTCGAATCCAAGAGAAGTATTACTGGCCGCGACTGCCTGCCGAAGTTGCCCACTACGTGAAGACGTGTCGTGAGTGCCAACGACGCAAGACGCCACCGATCAGACCAGCAGGACTACTAAACCCGATTCCGCCCCCAATCCTGCCCGTTCAGCAAATTTGGATGGATCTCCTCGGCCCCTTTACATCTTCGTCTATGGGTAACAAGTGGATCATCGTGGCCACTGACCACCTTACCCGTTACGCCGAAGCAAGAGCACTACCAAATGGTACCGCGGCAGAAGTCGCCAAATTTTTTGTCGAACAAATTCTCTTGCGACACGGCGCCCCAGAAGTGCTCATCACGGACAGGGGAACGGCGTTTACGGCAGAGTTGACGCAAGCCATCCTGGAATACAGTCACACAAGCCATCGACGAACAACTGCGTACCATCCCCAGACCAATGGCCTCACGGAGCGCCTGAACAAAACGATCGCGGACATGATCGCTATGTACGTCGACGCTGAACACAAGACCTGGGACGCCATCTTGCCGTACGTGATCTTCGCGTATAACACGGCAGTCCAGGAGACGACCAGAGCGACCCCGTTTAAGCTTGTGTACGGCAGGGAGCCCACGACGACGCTCGACGCAATGCTGCCGCACGTAACCAGCGAAGACAACCTTGACGTCGCCGCCTACCTGCAGCGTGCGGAGGAAGCCCGACGACTCGCACGGCTGCGTATTAAAGACCAACAGCGCACCGACAGACGACGATACAATTTACGACGACGCCACGCAGAGTACAATCCAGGAGACCAAGTGTGGGTTTGGACACCAATTCGCCGTCGCGGATTAAGTGAAAAGTTGTTGCGTCGATACTTTGGGCCATACAAAATCATTCGCCGCGTCGGACCACTGGACTATGAAGTCATTCCCGACGGAACGTCAGCATCACAAAGGCGACGCGCACGCCCAGTAATTGTACATGTTGTACGACTGAAGCCATATTACGCGCGTTAAAAAAATCCGCGGTAGTGTTTATATTTAAGTTTCTTTGTTTTGGAACATCGAGGCGATGTTTTTTTTTAAGGGGGGAGTAATGCCGCGAAACCTTCAAACAGTATTTGTTGTTTTTTAACAGCTGCCGGCATACAGGCTTATCACTCTAATTCCGGATCGCGTATCAGTTCTGTATTCTTTGTTTCTTATTGCTCGATGTCGCGAGTCACACCTTTAGCAGTTTCGTTGTAGCGCAAGATGCACCGAGATCTGTCTCGAAGATTCCGGCCACTCGGGTGTCTTTCCACAATGTTCCAGCCCGTGCTGGTAGCTGTTTGCGACGTTATCTAGATTGTTCTGTGCACCCTTTAAATTGAGCGTTGACGAGTGTGACGGGCATTCTTTGTCCGACGATCGACGAGCACGTTTGTTCCTATCGCCGCCGCCGAGTTGCTTAGTTCTTTCGCGGGCGCAAGTCAGCCCAAATAAAGAGTTTCTTTAGTGCAATCATCGACCCCTTCATTTGTGTTGTCGACCTCGTCACCACTACGTGACAATATTGACAAGTATTTTGTTTTAATGCAGCGTGGGGTGAGAGCCTGTTCATTGTTCTTTTTCAAGATGCAGATAGATAAGCAAAAGCGTAGAGGAACTGAGTAACAAACAAAAAGCACTCTTGTGCACGCTGCACATGCGCACGTAAATCACTGCGGGCTAGCAAGAGATGAGAACACACATCCTCACTGAGTAAGGTTCGCCGCTATGCCGCTAGGTAGGGACCCTGCTCGACTTCCAAACCAATAGAATTTGAGGGCTACTTTTGTACCGAGTGCGTGTCAGGCAATACATTGATAACAGTGAACAAAACTACGCACTCAGTAAATAAACACAAGAATACAGTACGGTTTACTTCGACACGTTGAAAATATAGCCTAAAATGCAGTTGACGTGAACCTGAAATAACCGCTCAAAAGACGGCAAGCGTATGCTGAAGAAAAAGTATGAGTGATGTTAGGAAGCCACCATATTACCGATGGCCGCTTCGTGGCAGGCATGAAGTTTCGGCATGCATTGCTGTTTTCGTCTTCGGTTTTATTGTGAAATGAATTATGTATTTGACACACAATTGTAGCAGCAATAATGATTGCTGTCTGTTGAATGTGTGCTCACTCTGACACCGGGCACGATGGGCTCGCGGTAAGCAATAAAATTAAAAACAAACCCGTATCAAAACAAAGATACAATACGTACACTGCAAATAGTTTCACATCCAGTCATAACGAGTTAAAAGAGGGCTTTAAAAAGAGACTGTAGGCTTCCAATTCTAGGTAGTACATGGAACGCAAAAACAGCGAATACTTGAAAACTAAGCTGAACAGAATGCCCATTTTCCAATTTATTATGACTATGTAATGCCCCGCGTATTGATGTTTCGTTACTTCCACTCTGGCGGGTGCATTGTTGCGGCGAAATTTGAAATTAGTTGGAATAGCATATGCGCGGAACTGAAGCCTTGACGCTTTCTAACGCTGCCTCTTTTTTTCTGGTGGGGCGCATTTCTCCACCGGTTCAGCGCATCGGGCGGCAATGTTAATGACACCAAAAAAGTGGTAAGGTAGCGTTATTTAAGGTAATACCGATTGGCAGCACATATTCTAGGGCGCAAGCATTCTCCTGTCAGCAAGCGCGCTGCCATGGCCCAAGCTGCACCCTCAATTGACCTTCGAAGGTCTGTGCAGCGACGTTCGGCGTCTTGGCATTAATAGTAGGGTAGTGCAGAGATATAGGAAAGTCAGAAGGCATACAGGCAGGAGAGTAGGAAGGTGAGGGAGGATCGCGGCAGGTTTGGGATGAAGGGAGGGGTAACTTTCCTGCATCAATCTGTGGATAAATAAATTAGGACACAAAGTGACCTGAGCGAGCTACGCATGGGTCACGATGCATTTCCAGTATCGTGCCCTCAATCGTCACGATGTGAAATCAGCGCTGTAAAGAATTCAATGCCACACCGACATTGCTCGCTCTGCTTGACGCCGTCACGAAACGCACAAATCGCGAGGGACACAATGCGCTTTGGGTGAGGAAACAACTTGGCTTTAGGGTCAATCTCATGCATATGGCCTCTGACCGGCTTGGTGCTGCACACAGCTAGACGATGTTCGCAAGTTTACAATGAGCTGCAGCTAAAACATGCAAATATTGACAATGCCAATGTGTTGTTCGTTGCATTTCAACCTTGGTTGGTTACACTACGTACAGTGCCACCCTATCTGTTGATCTTGCATAACTATGCGCTTTCAACCCCACATACCGCACGTTGTCATTGGTGAACTTTTGTGAAAAATAAATTTTAAGCGCACCAAAATGTGCAGCCTTGTAGAAAGCACATCACATCGACATCGTTAAAGACTTTGTCCTGCTTTCACACATAGTTGAATAGGTGGCACCATATGTCGCATGATGCCTTAATAATCGCTTCGCTGGCCACCAGTAAAGCCTGATAAAGTGTGAAACGTGCGTGTTACTTTAACAAAGGCACGTAATGTTTTCAGAGTAACAATGTAACATAAATGCCTCCATTAAACACAAGGGCTAGGGCTTTCGCTTCCCAACGTTTTGTTTCCCAATCAGGCAGGCATGCACTGATGTGAAGCCATATTTACAATTTTGAGGAAGGCACCTTTGAATCTCCAAGGATATTAGTAATGCAAACACTCGATACGACCCGCCGACACATTAATTGGGTTGATTATGGGTGCTAGCGTAACAGGTCGGGTGCAAGGGTGTGTTTTTCAGTACGTTCCTTTTGAAATTAGAAATTTTTACAGTGTACTGTATTCTACTGATGTTGTTATGCATGTCAGTGTGTACTTGCTGTATGCCTTCTAAAAGGGGCTCAAACTCTGTCAAGTGATATTTTTCAGTTTTCGTCGAGCTCCTTTTAGCATTGGGCTGGAAGTAGGATTAAAAAAGCTTCAAATTCCTAACTAATCTCTGAACTCACTCTTCATATCTAAGCTGATTCTAGACATTATCATACTGTGATCACTGCTTCCAGCTTTCCAAATACTCCACGTCCTGCAGAATTCTAGGTATGGAACGAGGTTTGAAGTGGTGGTGTTAGTGGTTATTTATTGTATATACAAAAGGAAAGAAAAGATGTTTGCCAGCCCCGGTATTTGATATCTGAAGCACCTGACCTGGGGCGGCGGAAATAAAGGGACAGAGAGGAAAAGGTAGATGAATTCAAAGAGGTGAGCGATAGGAAGAAAGAAAAGGGTAGGTAAAAATAAAAGAATTATATACTTTGTGGTACAGTATACAGTAGCTTGCTTGAGGCCCACCCGCAAATGTCTTAGGTCACTGAGCACTCGGCACATCGGGTGGGCCTCCGCAATAGCTCTGCGTACAGGCAACTGTTCACTACGCACGCACTTGCACACTGTACAAAATACTGACGGCCGTCGTGGGCGATCGGTCGTTATTTTCCGAAATAGCACACGCGGAGCGTTCAGTCACAGCGCGCACTATTTTGCGAGGTGAAGTAGATTGGTCATCAAGCCCGCCTGTTAGATTTATTCACACAGGCTCACGTGTCTTCGGTTGAGGACGCGTGCACTTCTCGGCGGCCGCAAGAGCACAGCTACGCTGTCCGGGATTACCTCTTGCGCTCTGTAAGCCGCCAGCAACAAATGTCGTGGTTCGGCTAGTGCGGCGCAGTGCAGTAGAATATGTTCGAGAGGTTCTACCGCGCCACAGCCGTCACACACGTCACTGGTGGCAAGTCCGTGGCGCATCCGTCGTTCCCCAGGCCACACACATCCAATGCGTGCACGGAGGATCATTGCGCGGTGCAGCCGAGTCAGCGAGCGGCCGCTGACTCTGTGAATGCGCTCACCTCTTGCAATGCGTGGGTCGGGGCGCTGCGTTTGGACGTGGTCGTCGATTACCGCACGCACGTCCTTCAAAGCAAGTTGCTCGTCGCTAGGAGGGCGTTCCGTTTCACTTTTAGTCTCCCTGTTAAGAATTTTCAGATCCCCTTCTGGTTCTTCATTCGCTAAAGAATGTGGTCATTGTTTCTAAGATATTTCGTTCTGAGAATTTAACTAATAACTCCCCTGCTGTATTGAGAGAAGTCGCTCTTCAGTACAGTACATGGCGTTTTTACTCTTCTCAAAGCCGATTGCGCAGCTTCACAGAAGCTTGCGACTGCCTGGTCATCATAGCTACAGGTGGGCGCGTAGGACAGTACAAATTTCGTTTTTTTTTACATTTCAGGACAGTATACACACGCAAAACAATGCAGACAGGCTTGAATAATGTAGCGAGCTTTGGCAGACACCGTCATCTGCACGTGTGGGCGTTGCGGCATGACGAGGGCGTACCTCTGTAGATTGCAGGCCCGATTTGGAGTTTTTGAGGTATTATCACAAGCAAAAATGTGTCTAGCACTTGTTGCCAGTTGCAAAATATGAACCCGCATGTCCGTGATGTTATCAATATTTCGAGAAGCCCTGACGATGCTCTATTCATTGAGATGGCTTGATCATGGTAGATACAAATGCGAGGAAGGGAGCTTTCCGGTTGGTTGGTTTGTGGGGTTTAACGTCCCAAAGCAACTCAGGCTATGAGAGACGCCGTAGTGGAGGACTCCGGAAATTTCGACCACCTGGGGTTCTTTAACGTGCACTGACATCGCACAGCACACGGACGCCTTGCTTTTCGCCTCCACCGAAAAGCTGCCGCCGAGGCCGGGATCTTTCCCGAGGAAGGGAGCTTTCCAACAACCAAATAGGCCTGGACTATTTTACATTATTCCAGTCAATCAATCCCGTTAGGATTCATAAATCGTACTATGCATCTAGCGCGCTATTTAAATAGGTGCCATATAGATTAAGGCCGCTAATATGTTTAAATTTAGTTTCCTTTATGGGATTTAACATCCTGAAGCGACTCAGGCCACGAGAGACGCTGTAGAGGAGGTGTCTAAAATTTTGACCATCTGGAGTTGTTTAACGTGCGCTAATCGCACAGTACACCGTTGCCCTGCTTTTCACCCTCATCGAAAAGCGGCCTTCGCGGTCGGGATGCCGGTGTTATGTAAACACAACAAAACACACGGCACTTATTCGTTTCTTGCAGCAAAGGAACAAAGGTAATCAGGTTTGGTCAAGAAAATGCTGTGGGCATGCCCAGATTTCCTGCAGCACTTAATGACACATATTGCGATGACCACGCTTTTAGGCCAATCGTTTCAAACAAGTTATTTGTAGATTCAAACTTCTCTCTATTGCTGCTCAGTACACCATATATGTCTAATCCTTTGTTACTTGTTGCGAAATGTTTAATACTTACCGGTGAATGGTGCAGGTTGACATTCCACACTAGCTCAGCTTTCGGCACACTACTGCTTCATTTGAAATGTACTCCTCCTTGGGGGATTCCCCTAAATATTTTACCATACTTCGATCACGTCGCTAACAGCTGTAATAAAATACCGGCGATTCTCTTCCTCTGGTTACCGCTACACCTCCGTAAGCAACGCTGCGAGGCTGAGACGATTCTTCACACTTACACTAGAACGACATGGACAACAGTATACGCGACAACACTATACGCTGTTTAGATAAATACTTTTTTTCTAGGCTATTGGCATTCGCAGAATTGGTTTTTAACGCGTGTTTGCTAGTCGTTTCTTGTGTCTTCTTTTGGCAATTTGTATATTCTGAGAATTCGTAATAGATATAGTTCAGTCGATGAGCGCTTAAGATGTGCAATCAAAAGAAGTTAAAGTGTACTCAGTGTGAGGCGCAGGTTAATCTCAAGGAAACGCGTTTTGACTCTGTAGGTGAAGCGGAAGGCAGCGACTATTTGTGTCGGTGTTGCGTACTGAGTGCGCGTCTAGACAGATTTGATCAAGAAAGGGGCAGTTTAGTGTCTCGTGTGGATGATTTAGAAAATGAAGTACGTTTGTTAAGAGCGGAAAATCAGAAACTGCTTGGACAGCTTAGTCAAACTGAAAACAAAGGGGCCGACTTTATCCGTGGAACCAACGAGGACGAACATTCCAATGCGGGCCACGTGGCTGGGGCCAGCACTGACATGGAAGGCATAAGCAAAGTAGGTCAGGCGGATCCGAACCGTCAGAGTTATTTAGAAGCAGCTAAGACGCCGGAAACAAAGGATGAAGTAAGGAAGAATGAAAATCCCAGAGATAAGGACACAGATAACCGAAAGCAGGGGCCAACAGTTCGGAGAGGGAGATAGAAGGCCCAGGTGCTTATCGCCGGAGATTCTAACATGAAGAGGTGCAAGCGAGATATCTTGGAACGGTAAGGGGCGATAATAGAGGGTTGGTTGGAGCCTTCCCAGGGAGAAAAATGAGGGCAGTGCTAAAAGAGAGTAAAAATAGGCTGTTGAAGAATTCCGCAGAGCGGAGTATGGTAGTAGTAGCCGCGGGGCTAAACGATGTCCTAAATGGTGACGCTGCAGCAGTGATGAAAAGTTTAGCCAGAGTCCTTCGAATGCTTTTTTCTGGTCACGAAACTTCCGCCTCAGTTTCATATAGGGTCAGCACTGGCCGCTAGAGGCGCCGCTGGGCACTGAAGGGCATCGAGCCGCGGCGGAGCCGCCTGCCCGGCCCAGCCTTCTTTAAATAACAGGAGGTATTTGCACCCGATTAGTCGAAAATTTCAGCGACAGTCGGTTTGGCTTTCCTTCCAATCTAGTCTAACAACACTATAACGACCTTCCATCAGAAAGGCGCATGGAAGGAAATGACGACGCAACGACGTACAGATACTTCTCTGAAGCAGACGATTTCTGTACAACTGCGCAGCTTCCTGTTTATTCTGAACTCCCCCTTATACATTTTTGAACGTGATGCGGCTCACTAACGCCTTGTAGACAACGATATAAAGCTGACGATGTTGCGAGAAGGAAGCGATATGCGCTACGAGGACAGTTGCTTGTCTGCTGCTTTCGCATCGTCGTTTTCGATCTCAAAATCTTGAAGCGCGTAACCGTTAGCTTGCAGTTGGCGAAATACGCGCAGAAACATGACCGTAGTCCCCATTGAACACCTCCTAACTGTGGTCTGACAGCTCAAGCGTGAATCCCGCTTTCAAGACGCGTATATGTAGCCGGCAGTGGAAGCGCAGGGTCGGAGAGAGCGTTTGGGCTAGTCGATGCGTGCGGACGGGAGCGTGCATCAGGCAAGCATGTGATCGGCTAGCGATCGCGACACCGATCAGAACCTACTATGTCAACCCTCGTTACACCAAGGCCCCGCGGGGAGCCAACGTCAGGCTCTGGTCCCAACGTCCTCGACACTGAATCAGCCCCGCAACGACCTACCTGCAGTCATTTTTTTTTTTTTTGCTCACAGCGCAACAAGAACGGGACACGAGACGAAAGACTACCACAGACAACCGCTCTGTGTTTCGTCTCGTGTCCCGTTCTTGTTACGCTGTGTGCAAAAATGATGAACACTTAGCAACTCGCCCAAAATTCCGCCTTGCTGAACCTACCTGCAGCCCTGCCCTCCTTCGAATAGGAGATCGCCATCCCAGCAGCTAAGCACTGGCTTCCCCTCTATATTGACCTCTCTTTTGTTTTCCTCCCTACATACCTCTCTTCCAATTGTTTTGCCAGCTAACGCCTTCTAAGTCCTTATTGTTGTCACTAGTTCTGTAGTTATTACCATTGAAGGTCTCTGTTATTACCCTGATGTCTCATACCCCAAACTTCCCTCTTTCATTTTTTTGGAAGGAAAATAAACCTCAATACATTACAATAAACCTCAAAACAACTGGTCTGCATTTGTTCAGTTGTGTATTCATTTGTGCCCCATCTTCTGTAACTTAGGCTTCTTTCTAAGCTGCTGTAACTGCATTGTTATTAGCAGGCATCTGTGTTACTAACTGCCATATACCTCATGCATACGTTCAGCCGCTCATCAGGAGTGGGCCATATCTCTGGTCTGTGTGTCCGAACCTAATTTTTCTTCGATGCTGAGAGGAACTGTCGGTAGTTCTCCCACCGCAAAATTCTATATGATTGCCACAGTAGGCGCATTGGCCTAATTAATTTGCAAAACCCTAGGTGCCAATTTACCACTGACCCAGCCTATTTTTAATGCTCCTTGTAATGCAGTTCACAAACTAAATTTTATTTATAATGCTGACATCATCATAAAGCTATCAAGAATTACAAACATTATCTACATATTTTTGCACAATCGCATCCAATCTGCAAAAATATGTACCTATACACAGTAGGCATAAGAAAACCAAATATGAATAACTTATGAAAAAGCAATAGCAAGTCGGTTTTAACAGAAAGCCGTGTTTAATATGTAAAGACAGGAAAATATGATTACACAGCTGTCATCAGGCATTCTTCAACATTTACAGCAAACAGCGCACAAATACTTCTCAGAAAATTCTTTTTGAACATCAATGACGCATATTGCTGTGCATACAGTAGAACAAAATTTTCGCTAACTACACGATGAAATATTGAAGACATGAGCTTCACAAACAGCGAGATCACACAATAAATCAGTAAGGGGTAGTAACTATTGCAACAGGACGTGGCAATGCAGGGAAGCGATAGTCTTGTAGTAGACATCATAAGTACAAAGCACAATAAAACAATTATCAAAGCTGCCAGGCGACTCGTGTATGCAAGCGGAGTAAAAATATGTCTTGAGTAACAGTGTAAATATAAAAGATAAAATTAAACAAAAAATAGTAGTACAATTAATACAGAGATGAGAGTAATGTTCAATGCACTGGCATAGAAAAAAGATTCACGACGCCAGAGCATTGAAGGACACTGGCAATGCTTTTATTGAGGTAAATATAGTGACAGGATACCTGACCATGACAATAAAACTAGCCAATCAAGAATGAGCTGCAGGATGATTAGCCGGTAGTCTCCATTTGAACTCATTCCCCAAAAGGAAGAGGAAAGTTAGTGCTAGCACCAACTTATGACGCGGAAACTTGGAGGCTAAAAAATGTGAGGATAACATTAAGAACATTTCAATTAGTAGAATAGGAACATTTCAAATAGCGGTAGAAATTAATATGATAGTGGTAATTACAAGACAAAACAAGGAGTTGCATGAAATGAAGAACAAACACAACCTGATGTTTATTTTACAATACTGCTAGCCGCCTTTTAGTGGCAGAAGCAGCAGTAGACAAAATACTTAGCGCTTATGCATACGAGCTACTGGCGACCGCCTGTTGTTTGGGCTTCGGCAAATAGCCTGGAAGGCCTTCAAAAATCCTTGGGAAAGCGTCAGGGCGGAGCGCCGGCCTTCCCCGCTGCAATGATACTGCGTCGCCGTTCACAGCGAATTCCTCGACCCGAATGATGTCCGCAGCGTGAAAGTGCTTTTCGCAAACACGCGCATATTTAGAATCAAAACTGAAGTCACCAGCTTCTTCCCGAGGTATTGCACGCTTCCATTTTTTCGACAGCTCCTTGTGAGCAGGGACGCGAAACAACGAGACCTTTTCTGTCACGCCTTTGTAGCCGGAACGGCATCCTCGTACGCAACAAGTGTTCGGCATGGGGCCACGCACACGAGTTACATGATGTCAATGCACAACACAACAGCAGACGTCGAAATTCGCACTCAAATTACCAGCAGCAACGCTTGCCGACCGGCCGCGACAGTGAGAGCTCGCCGTCTGGCTCGCCGAACGATGCCCTTCAGTGCCCAGTGGCGCCGCGGCGCGGCAGGCGCGGGCGGTATATGAACCTCTCCCATAGCGTGACGGAGGAGTTTCGTGACCAGAAAAAGCATTGAAGGACTCTGGTTTAGCTAAGGGAGTTGACGAGATCAGGGAGATAGCACAGCAGACGCTGATAGTTGTATGCACAGTACCAGAGGTGCCAGAATTGATCGGAAAGATGGAAAAGGACGTAGTGACCGTTAATCAGGACATAAGAAAGTTAAGCCTGGAGAAGCGTTTCGAAGTGGTTGCGGTAAACAGGGAGGTACATAAAGCAGGCTTTGGTAGGGCTTTTCAGCGAGATTGCATTCATTTAACAGAAGGATGGAGCAGAGATCGGCTAGCGTCTGGCAGGCAGGGCTGTAGTTTTTTTAGGGTGTGGGTCCGCGAGGACTCCGTGCACAGAGGTAGTTAGAAGTGAAGCAGAAGAAAGTGTAATAATGGAGGCTGAGCCCCAGAAATGGCAAAGAGTAGGTCGAGAAAGAAAAGTACAAAAAAGAAATATAACACTAGGATCAGCTAGATAAACACGCAAGGAGGTAGAAAAAGCGCGAAATGGCTAGACATAGAACAGCAGTTGAAGGATGACAAAATAGGTGTGTACGCTCTTGCGAGACTCATCTCAGGGATCTAGAAGATCCACCGTTTATAGAAAGCTACGTTCATGAAGGGGGCAACAGAACGAGAACGGAAAAAAAGGTGGAGGGGTAGGTATGTTGATACACAAGGGAAAAAATTGGCAAAGAATTAAATCATCTTGTAAATAACATATCTGGGTTCCAGGAACAATTGCCGGCATAAGGAGATGGCTAGGGGTAGTCTATTTAGGAACAGGACATCAAGGCAGGCAAGAAAACAGGGATCTTGTTGAATGTCTAAGTGACGATATAAGCCAGTTTGTAAACGGGGCCAATATTATTCTACTGGGGGACATCAACGGCCACATCGACGATCTGGATAGATACACGGATTGTAACGGCAAGCTAATGCTAGATTTCTGTGAGCGACACGATCTAGTTATAGTAAATAGAGAAAAGAAATGTGAAGGCAAATCACGTGGGAATTCTTCAACAGGCAGATGATCATTGACTATTGTCTAATGTCGCAGGAAATTTATAGCAAGGTCACAAAAATGGAATAGACGAAGAAGGGGACTGTAGTCTGGAAGTGATCATAAACGTATTAGTCTGCAGATGGGGCCCTTGATGAAAAGAGAAATGGAACTTAGACAAACGTAAACGAAAAATTAAACGACAATCAAATAGCGCAGATAGCAGCAGACATAGAGGAAGCAATAGAGAAAAGCCCTATGGAAGACTGGGATTATGAACAGTAGAACTGCTCATAAGGAGGAAAATTCAGGAGGTTAAAGTAGCAAACCACTGAAATGGAAAGAGGAAGCCACGGAGCTGGTGGAATAATGAAATCAGGGAAGCTATTGAACAACGACGGGCTGCTTCAAGGTAACACCGAATGGCAAAGAAAGCACAAGTATCTCAAGAAGAAATCGACCAAAAATGGGAATCATATCGACAAAAAAAAAACTTCAAGTGCAGGCCCTCGTCCAAAGTAAAATAAGACAGTCCATCGATCGCTGGATGGCTCATATACACGATGCATGTAGAGGCGGAGCAAGAAAATTCTGGAACCATATAAGCAGGCTAGGGAAGAAGAATCAAAGAAGGCAGGATCGGAATCAAGATAACGAGGGAAATTGTTAAAAGGGAGATAGCGCACTGAACTACATTACATCAGTTATAGCCGAGACATTTAAGAACGACGATAGGGTAATCTCCAAAAATCAGGAAGCAACACAAGGAAGCAGGATACAAAGCAGCTTAGAACTGACCGATATAAACTGGAAAAAGGCAGAAAAAAATATTCGTAAAAACACATCTACAGGAATAGATGGAATTCCGATCAAGCTGATTAATGAACTCGGTCCAAAAAGTAAGGAAACGTTGTTAAAAGCTCTGGAAACAGTCATAACGAATAAGCAAATTCCGGACAGCTGGCGGCAGAATAAAATGAATTTGATTTAAAAAAGGGAAAAGAGACAGGATATACATAAAATCCTACAGGCCGATTACCATAACTTTATTTATTTATTTATTTATTTATTTATTTATACAAGTACCTGCAGCGCCCAGGGGCATTATAGCGTTACTGTTTATCGCAACAACTGTTATGTACAGGTTAGCCATGCAGGCGGTGAAATTAAAGGCGGAAGCATGGGTAGAAAGTAACAGGATACTCGGAGAACTTCAGAACGGCTTTAGAAATGGTAGGCGCTTAGATGATAGCCTGTTCTGGCTTACCCAATGCATCAAAATAT
The DNA here is from genome assembly GCF_055883805.1 of Amblyomma maculatum. Classification (NCBI taxonomy): domain Eukaryota; kingdom Metazoa; phylum Arthropoda; class Arachnida; order Ixodida; family Ixodidae; genus Amblyomma; species Amblyomma maculatum. The sequence goes on along the minus strand of NC_139347.1, from coordinate 175,577,958 downwards.
CTAGAGTGGAAAATAGACCTTTGTATTTGGCTTTGTAATGGCATCCATCTGGAAGTTGGTGCAGGCGCAATCACTGTTCCTGAAGCTCTGGGGTTTAGAGATAAAAGTGGCCTGGTGAATAAACCGGCGGTTGGAAACTAGCAAAAAACGACTGGAAGATTGGTGGCTTAAAAGCAGAGAAGTGACATAATGTTAGTAATGTAGGAACAAAATTTAATAAATAGAATGATGGTTTAGCTAACCATTCTAAAGCAATAATTATTATATAGGGAGAAAAATGAGCATGATAGCTACTGCTACCAACCCGTTTCAAAGGGGACGCTCCTATATTCCATCCATTCCATCCATCCATCCACCACTTCTCGTTCGCTTGTTTAGCAGGCGTTCCAAGATGCGTTCACAATACCGTTGTACACCTATATCCACGGCGCCCAAGCTTTGCAAGTTTAGACTTCTACGTCTTTCTTCAAACCGAGGACGTGGACAATGCAGTTGTCTAGTACAAAAAAATACCGACGATTACGTTACTTCCTAATGCGAAATTTGAGCGCAGCAAATAAGCTGTTTCACCTTTTCGATAGAGTGAGGCAAAGAAATCGAGCAACACATGTATGCGCTATCACAGAATTTTTTTTTTATTTTCACACGTATTCTTTTAACAAAGACTCCACTAACAGTTCTTGACAGTCATGAAGGAAGCTTTGTGGTCGGAGATATGTGTTCGACTTGGTACACCAATGCTTGATTGTCAAAGACGAGATCTATACAAGTGCCTCGCGAGGTTGTCACAGCCGTGGTGCGCGTTACGAGCGAGAGGAGCGGGATACGAAGAGGCGTCCGTGTGCTGTGCGACGTCAGCGCACGTTAAAGATCCCCAGTACTACGTAGCCCTCCACTACGACTCCTCTTTCTCGCTTTCTACTTTCACTCTCGCCTTCCTCCCTTCCCTTACGGCTTGGTTGCGGTGTCCACAGAAAACAAGTGAGACACTTACCGCGCCTTTCCCTTCCTATAAAAAATAAACCAGTTTTTCTACGCGGTCATGCCCCGCCGGGGTGGTACAGTGGTAAGACGCCCGACTACTGTCCGGAATACCCGGGTTCGAACTCGACCTCGGCGGCTGCGTTTCGATGGAGGCGAAACGAAGAGGCGTCCGTGTGCTGTGCGATGTCAGCGCACGGTAAACATCCCCAAGTGGTCGAAATTACTCCGTAGCCCTCCACTACGGCTCCTATTTCTCTCTTTACACTTTAACCCCCACCTTCCTCCCTTTCCTTACGGCGCGGTTCAGGTGTCCACAAACTCGTGTGACAGATACTGTGCCTTTCCCTTCCTGTGAACCAATTATTATTATTATCTACGCGGTCACGTTGTCTTGACTCGCTAGCGGCGGCAGCGGCATCAGACAGTCGCTGCTAGCGCTTCCACCGGCGACCCCTCCCCCCCCCCAAACCCCCTTCCTTTCCTTGTGTTCTCCGGCTGCTCCGCGCTTCCTGCGAGGCTTCGGTTGCCAAGCGCCGGCTCGAACTGGGGGGATGAAAGTGGGGAGGCGCTGGTTACGAGGCCGACGCCGACGCCGACGCGAAACCCAGGAACGAGCGCCAAAGAGCTGCGCTCTAAAATAGAAATAGGAGAGGGAAGAAAGTCCTTAAAGCGCTCAGCAAAACGCTAGCAGTGTTCTGCTTTGCGGTCCTAAACCGGAGGGAGAATAGCAAAGCCCAGAAAAGCAACCAGAAAAGGGTCTTTTAAAATAGATGAGCGATGGGAAGGCGACCAATAAGCCATAGTTAAGTGCGTTTACGTGTCATCCAAAAGCAAAAATAGTTGTATTGCAATTTCTGAAAAACATTTATTGGTGTCTGTTAGGAACAAGATATTATCCCCCATTATAAATAATAGAATGAAACTGTCAGCATAACTAAATGTAGGGCTCTGCATCTACATAACAAGATGAATCAGGATGACGAAAAATTGTTTTCAATATATATTTGCATCAATGAAGTAGGTGGGAAAACCAAATGACCAGGTTCAAAAATGTTTTTGCATATGAGGGCTGGGGCTTGAAAAATTATTCTAGTTCATTGAGCAATGAGCATAATACCATGGATTGCAGTTGATTTTGATTGTTCTGGTGGCAAAAAGTTTTTGGTAAATTTACCTTATCAGTGCATTACATTAAAATACTTACACCCTTTTACCTAACATCTGCTCATCCTTTCTAAGACGTCCTGGTGAGCCTCATGCTATCTCGTTTAAAAACCACACACTAACGTTTCAAGATTGCTTTCTCAGTACCAACTGAGAAACGCTGAGTCACCTGCACCGACATCTGGCAGTGTACCATTACACCTTAAAAATGTCACCGACGACTATAGTTACGCGTTTATCAATCAAGTGTTTCACAAACAATAACCGTTTCACCAACATTCACGCAATGCTGGCTGTTTGGCGAATATGTAAAATTATTTTCCGCATGCGGGGTCATGAATTTCAGCCTACAATTAAATTTGGGCATTAAAAATATATATGGCTTCATTTAGTTCCTTTATTGATAAAACTGCGGTATGCACTAGTAACATCAATTGTGATAATCATAGGTTATGACAGCTTATGAGTACTTTGGGAGATCTGAGACTACTTTTGTTATTATTCGAAAATAAAGAGTTATTATCTAGAGATTCGCAAATGTTTTAGTAACTCCTGTGCACTGTTCTGCATGCCCTAGATTTCGGAGAAATTTGATTACTCGTGTGCTTAAGGGTCAGTTTTGTATATTCTGGGCGTCTTGCAGGCTGTATCGCACGAGATTACACAAAAAACGTCTTGTATGAACTGAGCAATTTGGATATCATTACACATCTGAAATTAGACATGCATACTCAGGACTGCAGCCATGAAAGAAGACTGCAGCCATGAAATTAGGAGACGGCTGCTTCTGGGAAAGAGAGCAATGGTTAGCCTTGACCGCCTAGTAAAGAGCAGAGAAATTAGTCTGCCAACCAAGATCCGTATAACTCGTGCTATGGTCTTTCCAGTTGTGATGTATGGATGCGACAGTTGGACTGTGAAAAAGGCTGACCGCCGAAGAATTGACGCGTTTGAATTGTGGTGCTGGCGAAGACTCTTGAGAATTCCTTGGACTGCCAGAAGGTCAAATCAGTCAATATTGTCGACCATAAACCCTGACTGCTCATTGGAGGGTCAAATTCTAAAGTTGAAGCTCAGCTACTTTGGTCATCTGATGAGAAGAGAGGAGTCGCTGGAGAAAGATTTTATGTTGGGAAAGGTTGAGGGTCGCCGGAGAAGGGGTAGGCAGCGAACGCGATGGTTAGATGGCATCCCCGAGGCACTGCAGATGAAGTTATGTGATGTTAGGAAGATAGTGAGAGACCGGAAAGCGTGGCGTGATATGGTCAATAGGGTCACGAAGAGTCGGACACGACTGAACGACTGAACTGAACTGAACTGACTCATAGCTTATGAAATGAAAAATAGGTAGGCAGGATTAGCACGATGTTAACCCTTTGAAGAGAGTCAAACAAACACCGCACAACTCCTAAAAGAGAAAATTATTAAAAAAGCCCAATGCCACCTGCAAAAACACTCTTCTGCGTCAGTTACATGACAAGAGTACTGCGCAGCTTCAGGGACAAAGCGCAGCGCACGTGCGTGCCCAATAAATAGCAGTGCAACGTTCTCTGCCCGAGTTTTGACGCGGTTCAATTTGCGCCAGAATGTTTCAACATAACGGATTTAGGAAGGCATCTAAGTTAAATGTGTGCTTCGTGACGTTAAGGAATGCATGTTCACGTAATATCTTCAAACATTCCTGCGTCAAGCCATTCAGCGAAGTGCCCAAGATCAAAGCTCTTCCAATCGTGGGAAGCTCCTGGATATACCTCCCCGTCATAGGTAAAAAAGCCTGTTTTTATATTTAGTGTGCCAATTTGTTGCCCCAGTTGCGTGCGTCAGAGGTCTTATAAAATTGGTTGCGTTTTTATTTCAGAATGTTGGCAGCTGCAAACGTAGAGAACGTTTTCATCCTTAACTACTGGAATGACATGCACTTCAATTATTCAATCACGGCCATGCCTCTATACGAAATAAAGGAATACCCAAACTAACGTGCTAAGTGGACAGGAATGTGGCTTGTGGAACCGCTATTAAAGTGTATTTATTAGAGACATGGAAAAAGAACCGTTCTGATACAGTTAGAGCATTGAAATGTTTGTGGGTATCTGAGGAAAGAAAATGCAGTAAATCTATGTTGAAATGCAGCCGCATTTCACTTTTCTTGCGTGATCCAAGCGTTACAAAGGGGCAATTTTGCAAAATTGCAGCAAGTACAGTCGGCCTAATAAAACTGCAAATGATCCCGTAAGTTCTTAGTCGATCTGCTCTCTGCTGATGGATCCTCGGCATTAAGAAGACCGCTACTGCCGGCAAAAATTCTGCTTTGTTCATGCAATATGGTGATAGATGGAATCACTTAGGCAAGATTTCGTACGCACCCTATAGTATCACACACTCTGCCAGTGTTCCTGTTCGATCTTCGTTGCAGGCTTCCGCAAAGTGCAGAAGTGTACTTCACTGCCTGAAATTTAGAGCACCGCAGCTACCCTTGAGTGCTCTGCGGGAATGGACAGCACATGCCGATAGTTTCGATGAAGGTTGCTATGAAACCAGCTCAAGCCATTCTGCTCTTTTCTGTCTGCTTCGCCCCCTCCTCGCCAGCGGTGTCCGCTAAAGGGTTTTCTCGGGAAACAGACTGCGCAGAAAAGCGGCTACATGGGCCATCAGTTCTAACGACGGCTGTGAAGAGACCGGGGCGAGTGCAATAGCGTTTGCCAGCAAATCGATCCAAGTTGTTATTTAGGCGCGAGTTTCCTTTTTGGAATGATTTCCCAGATTGAAGCACAACTGTAAGCACACTTCTCGGTTGAGCGGTATTCACTTGCTGCTGCTTCTTGCTCAGTACTTTTGTTCTTTAGTAATAAATACAACAAAATACCTATGGTTGCGCTTGTGGTGAAACCTGGACTTACGCGAGAGCAATCTGCATGGCTACACTTATGCTCGGCTTCAAAGTAAACCCGTAGCGTTTGTGCATAGTAGGTTACTCTATGATTCCAGCTTTATGCCATAGGGGAATCACATCACCTATGAACATGCCTTGCCTTCGTCGTTGACCATTCTCATTGAGTGTAGCAGGCCTCTAGAGGTACGACATCGTCTCTACGTCAAACTCACTGGGCACACCGCCGTCACAACGTTCGAACGAACATTTTGTCCTAGCAACTCGCTGTGGTCGTTCGCCTCTACCAACTACCGAGTAATCTGTCTTCTTCTTCTCCTTGCTCTTCTTCTTCGTTTTCTTCTTTTTGTTTTTCCCACGGACAGTCTTGGACAGGCACGGCGCTACAAAATTTGACGGCTTGTAAAATGTGTCGCGTACCGACACAATCCTAAGTCATGTGCTGGAAGCCAATCATTGTCTCAGCTCGAGCTATAATGGTCTGGAATAACTACTATATCAGCTGCCATGGGCCAAGCTAAGTTTTATGTTTTGTTTTTTAGAACCTGAGGACCTAACAACCGGAAAAAAACGGCCATCCTAGCAACTCGCTGTTGTCGCTCGGCTCTGCCAACTGTATATCTGTCTTCTTCTTCTTTTTTTCTTGTTCTTTTTCTTTCTTTCTTCTTTCTCTTCCTCTTCTCTTTCTTATTTTTCTTCGTCTTTTTCTCTTTCTCACAGAGGCACGGAGAGGTAAAATCCGACAATTATTGTTCGATTTGAACACAGAAACACCATGACCCAAAATTTCAAGTCCCGAAAGCTGCTGAAAATAGAGCTCTGAAAACAACATTGTTACATGGAGCAATAAGGCGAAATCTAGAAGAAAGTAAAATGGAATTTAGCTGAAAACTTTGGGATTCCTGGCTTCCCTCATGAGACACACGAGAGTGTATTAGAAAACACTCATTACTCTAGCAGAAAGACCTGAATTGCCTGAATTTTCGCCATTCAAAAGCGCAGATCGATATTGGCTTGCTGCTGCTTTGCGCTTTACATCAGACACTCAGAACACCAACTATTTCTGAACGCGTTGAAATTTGAGGCCGTTGTCCGAGGATGACGAATTCGCAAATGTTAATTTGCAGTGATAACGTGACTAACGTCACCCATTACTTCTTGAATTTTAAGGGAATATCCTAAACAGGAGCGTCATTGGTGTTGTTGCAAAAAATGGGAGAGGGATGAAAATATTGCCCCAAGCAGATTATGTGACCACTTTTGTACAGGGGTGAAAGCGCGACGGGCAATGTACAGGATCAGAACAGTTTGTTGCCTTCTACGCGCTGGATGATAGACAGCCGATCTAGCTGCGACGCTCCCTACTCCCTACGTACGAGAAATGTCAATGTACTAATTCACTCTACCATGATGTTTTAAAGTTCTAAAGCAGTACAAGTGGACATACAAGCGTTAGGTATGAGCATATACAACCGTTACACGATTTTATTCGGCTCTGAATCTCCAGTTGGGAGTTTTCCAGCTTAAAAAAGAAAAACATATTCATGAAAAAGAATGAGTCACAGTTTAATAGTTGAATACTCGAACGGAAGAAAACTTATAAAAATGTGGTATTTTCTTCATGCGAAATATTAGCTTTTCAATCCATTTAGGGCAACATTTTAATCTGATTAGAAGCTATCATTGGTGTGTGTTTTAACGTTCGAAGTCTGCAGATAATTATTTCACACAGTTCTTTTATTTCTCAATCTACAGCTGAAATTGTCGAGGCTTGTCTAATATTGCACAAAAATGACATTGTAACGACGGAATCGGTTCATGTGTCAATAATTGTAGGACTTACAGTGCAGATACATTTTATGCATGCTAACGATTGAGTAGCTAACGTTTTGTAGGAAGATTTTCGGTGTATATGTTATCAACAGCCTTTGGTTTGCCCTGCGCAGTTTCTTGTAGGACTTAATGCATTGCCACTGTCATGTTCGATGTAAAGTTCTTGTATATGTGGATGACCCATGATAACATTACTATGTGCCCTGCAAAAGCATGTGAGCAGTTACCCTTACTAGCTGCTTGATTATCGTCTCTAATGTAGAAAACAAATTGCTGCTGTAGAGAAATACGTTCATATTATTCTCGTACAGACTCTTAAGATGTTATAGCGGTAAGAACTTGTGAATGTTCCATGTACTCCTGTAGAGTCTCACAAAGCTTGACTGGATATTACGTCTTGGCGTTTTCTGTTGCGCTAACACAGAAGTATAAACGCCTTCTGTTGGAACACAAGCCAGAAACATGAAGGTCTTTGCTGAGTTGTTTATCTCTCAATGATCAATAATTTTGGTTGGTAGTTTGAATAAACATCCATAATCATTGAATAATCGGCAAGCAGCATCAATAAGGGTTCTGTATATTCTGAAGAATTTAACATAATTAGCACTGTGTTCGTATCTGAACCAATTTGAAAGTAAACTTACTGAATGAACAGAGAAATTCTTACCCTAGGTTCCTACAGCTATACCGCAGAAGATTACCGCCAAAGAACTCCAAGACACCAATCAAAGCAAAATAAAAGTTTGTTGCCCAAAATTAAGTTTGAGTTCCTTCGACATGCTGCCAAACACCAGTACGTTTCCGGAATTCTAGTTAATGTTCGAATATCGGGAGCAAACCTTGGCATTTGATGCATCATCTGTGACGTGTGAGTTTCGGGAAACATAAACTCTTTTCTAAGGCCGTAAGCAGTTTTAGTAAACAGATGCTTTGAACAGTCATTTCCATAGAGCGTTACAAGGGGCAGTTTGTCCATAAACAGGACAAATATCATTGATACACTCCAACCCGCGCCAGCTTCTCTTTCGCTGGTTTCATGTGGTAAATGGGAAGGGATTATTTTTACTTTTCGTCAAAAAAAGCCTTTCGGCATGATCGAATATGAGCCCACATCCTTCGGAGGAATAGCGCTCCGTCAGGCGCTATCATGTTTTCGGAGGGTTACGAATTTTTAGAACGCCTATGTGCTGGATTGTTCCCTCGATTCAGCAGTTATGAAAGCAAGATAGAGAAGAAATCAGCTGGCGAATTTCCATCACACCCATACGTAATCTGATTTTAGAATAACATTTTATTATTTCGTTCTTTAACAAATTTTACATCTTGAATCACTACCATTTGGCCCTATAGTTACGAGATGTTAGGCCATTAGAATTCTTGAAGTGTTTTATGATGCAATTCTCACAGAAGTGCATAAAGCTATTTATGAGGCTCTGTTTTTAGATGAAGCGAAAGCATTTCACTCCTAGATTTGCTAATATTGCCAAAAAAAAAGATATTTTGCGGAGAATTCCATGAGCCATTCTACATTTTTCTAGGAAAATGCTTCCAGCCGGTATTTATAGATTTGCGGCCTGCAGTTTATTTTGGGTGTAAGGTGTCTTTAAACTCTGGTGTGCATTGGAGGTCAGTTGTTACCTGCGAAAATATTAGGATTTGGTTCAATTATTGAAAATCTAGGATTTAAAATTTTCTATTTCATAATATGCTGACGACGCTCTGTTAGCTACAAAGCACCTTTCTTAGAAGAAGCCTACTTCTCTACTCTCAATCTAAGCCTAGTCCTGTTCGTTACTAACAAAAGATGGACTGTGTTCCTTGCATACGCGTGGAGGATTCAAGGACAGCTGTGATTGTCTGATAGTTTAGGATAGTTTTGTTCCCCGCTCTCATCAAGTAGGTAAACGTTGCCGTTAAAGCGGTCGGCTGCGTTTTTTTGGAATTGTGGCAGCTGTGCAATACGGGAAGATATTTACGAACAAATTGATTGCAACCGTCTAAGCTTCAGATGCCTCACAGAGAGTAATTAGGACTGCTGTAAAAAATTGATATGCTTCTTAAAATAATTACGTGACAAGCATAGATCATCTTGACATACTTTTATGAGTACACTGAACCAAATAGCGTGTGTTTGTGATGCACAGAAATATTTTATTTCGTATGTTTGGTGTGAGGTCCAAAACACAAACAGTCTGCTTTTGAAAACCAAATCTTAGAACTCATTTAATTTTTTAAACGCAGTTGCTTTTCAAACCAACCGCGAATATGCAATATGTTAACATAAGTGTGTTACTTGTGTTTTTACATTTTATTTTACACTGCTATATTTGTTTCATAAGATATTGCAGCGGTCTTTCAAATTGCTTCTTGTGCGATGACCTTGTCAGGCACGCATGCCTGCAGCGACGACCACCTGAGGACGTTGACTTATTTTAACCTCAAATAGAGTGCCACTGCGGGGAATGACTGGGGCCACCACTAAGCCCGACCGATACTGGTCCACATGAGGCTTGACACGTCAATATGACTGCGCGATAAATTTTAGTTTCTAGAGCAACACAATCTATGAAATCTCGCTGGAAAGCGGTGCGAGAGGTAAAAATGAATTTTACCATAAAGTCAGGCAAACGACACTATATAGTTTACTCTGTCACCCGAGAAAAACGATTCCAGTTGTATATATACACTGTCAGAAAATGACCCCGCATGAGGGCAGACACTTTCCTGCAAAAGTCAGTGCTTTATCGTGGGCGTGAAAACTGTGTTTGTTCGAGGCTCCGGTGCTTTATTGTCCGCGCACTGTGGCACACAAGTGCGCCAACCAGCAATTGGAGATGCCCAAGCCGCTGTGTTACGGAAAATTCCTTGTTTTTTTTTAAAGAAAATGTGCAGTGCTCTTGGCGAAGAAGCGCTCTTTTGAAACGCATTATACAAGCTGCCCTCTGAGGCACTGTGAGCAAACAATTCTGAGATCACTGCAGAATCTACTCTGGAGAAATGCTTAAGCCTGACCTTTGTCCACGAGATATGTTAGCGGTATTCAGCGAGTGACAGACACTGCGCTTTTCCTTACCTATAAACCAATTATAGAAGACGGATAAACATTGATGCGTTGGGTTAGACAAGGGCCGCGCGATGTAATTTCTGCACTGCAGACTCCGCAGTGCTTTTCAGATTTCAGTTCGTTGATTTCCTCTCCTCACACACTTTCTAATTATTCCCATCCATTTGTGCACGCAAATCATGCCTTTTCCAGCTCATTCATGTACAAGCATTCAAATTTCCCGCCACCGGAGGTGAGGAATACGTGACAGGATGTCGACTACCACATAATCCCCTTTGGGTGTTCTCATTACCCGTCCCGGCCATTTCAACGTATGAGTGACGTATTTTGCTCTAATTATTTACTTAATTATCCCACATATGCCATTTTGCCTTTTTGTCACTTGCACACCTTTTCTTAACGCTCTATTCGATGGTTTCATTCATTTTCCGATACACCAATTAGTTTGTCTTTTACAGAGCCGAAAAAGTCATGCCCACGCGAAAGCCGCCTACATAGTCAACAATGCTTACGCATTAACAAGTTGTTCACTGCAAAAACTAATTTGATGTTGTTTTGTCGACCGCTTCCAGCGTGCATTAGAGATAACCACAGAACTGTGTTATTTAAGGAGGTAAAAACAAAGTTCTTTCAGTTCCCAATATATTTCAAGCACAATACAACACATTGCTCCAGCCGCAGCCCGAAGATTGCGTCTGGAATTATATTTCTTTATTTCACGCTTTTAATTTAGGAATTTGGAAGAAAGGGTACTAAAAACCGGCTTGTATTTTATAAACCATGGCCAGATGTGTAGGTGCTGTCTCTGGAGGAGAAGTGTACAGCAAGGCGTAAAATATTTCTGCGGTACTGTGAAAATGAAAAATGGTCAATGCGGTCAAATGAAGCGATGATTTGTATAAGATGTTGTGGAATAGCGCAAAAGAGACAAAGGACCAAGGAAAGAGGAAATAGATAACACGGGCGCTGTCTAACAACTTAAGGCTTATTAGAAAACACAGCAACTATATACGGTGAAAACGAGTGCAATCAAGAACAAAACATCAAGGATTACGCTTAAATGAAAGCACTTATCAATGAAACTTATCTAATTTCCCGGTAACGTGTCAGGGTTCTTAGTGATAGTAAGCTTCAGAAATGTCCCTGCCTATCTGGTTGTGGCTGTTGTAATGGATCGTTGTGTCACACAAGTCAGGCTGGCAGGGGTCATCTTTAAGATCTTTGCAATCACGGCAGTGCTGCATGAGATTAGAAGAAGGTTTTTTCTCCCGTCAAGTAAATTTTTATGCTCCTCCACGGGGGACAATCACCAGTGCTGTGTGTCATACGTAGACAAGCTCCCAGACAAAAAAAGAAAGGCGTCGTGTACAGGGCTTCTTTGGGATGCAAAAATATTTATTATGGTGAAATAGGTAGGTGCATGCACATCAGACGTAAAGAGCACGAAAATTCTCTTGATGAAAAAAAAAATTCCCTTCTAACCTGATAAAGTACTACCATGAATGAAAATATCCTAAAGAGGACCGTTGCCTGCCTGACTTGCATAAAGCTAGGATTCATTACTGCTGAATAACCTGATAGGCAGAGACATTTTTGTAGCCTTCTGCACTGCTAAGAGGCCGGACACGTGTGTGGGGAAACCGCTGTGTTACAGGGAACTGAGATAGCCTCATTGATAAGCGTCTTTATTTGCAGCGTCATCCTTGATATTTTGTTTATGGTTTCACGCGTTTTCACCGTATATTGTTCCTGTGTTTCCAAATAAACCTTCAGATGTAAGACAGCGCCCCTGTCATCTTCTCCTTCCTCGGTCCTTCGTCTCTTTGTGCACAATATCACAATATGAACGACTTTAAACAAGCCCAATACAGCGTACTGCTGAGTTGCACAATTTTTTTGTTTTACCGGCCAACACTACGGGGCACAGTCGAAGGCCCTAATTAATATTGAAAGTTTTTTACGTTGATAATGTCTCTGAACTGATATTGTGACTCAAAAGATTCAACAGGGAAACTCGCCTTCAATGGCACAATATTATTGAGTGGACTGTGCTGCAGTTCAAGTACAGGAATAAAACAGGATGCGCGTTCAATCGTGACGGCAATAGCGTAAATATCTTTCCGGTGATAACACAAGTAAAGATCATAAGAATTTAACCGTCACTACCAGTTTATAAAACTTGAGCGTGCAATGAACAATTTCAACTTTTAAATAAGGCGCCTTAAGGCCTCTGTACTGTACCGTCTTAAGGATGGTGTCACATGAGTGTGTCGGCAGACGCTGTCATCACAGCCGGATTACACGGAGTTCAGAGAAAGGACCCCCGAAGGCTGGAAAACAATGACAGGAAGCTGTTCGTCGCATCGTAAACGAATAATCCCTATGCCAGTCCCATATCTTGCCAAAGTAAAATTTTTTGTACTCGCCCATATATAGAAAACAAATCCAAAATAATTTTAGCCGGTTCCACCAGTTTTTAATTGATTTCCGCTGTTACCAGTTCAAGCTCAAGTTCAAAGTCTATTCAGAAATACATAAATCATTTGATTATACAGAAGGTTACAGAAAGAGATCCCAAAGTTGGAGACTATGTACAAATACTCTATGTACAAATAAAAAAAAAGAACAAATAACAACCTGAAGCAGCATTGCATGATTTAAAACTTGTTACCGAAATTTAAAAAGCAATACAGCATTATAGAGAGCCAGCAGCAAATACACTAAAGCGGGATTAAAGGCAGCAACCCGGGTAAATATGTTGTGAAAAAGAAATGGCATCAGGAATAAACAATAAATGAGCGGAGCTCACGTTTAAATGAAGATACACTTGAGATCGTTTTTATTCAATGAGGTAAAGAATTTCATAGCTTTATTAGCGAAAACACTCTGAGTGTCATAGTTAGTTCGAACTTTTGGACGTGCAAAATTAATTTAGGATGCAAATCTAGTAGTATTTTGATGGATCAGTTCTTTCATATTAATGTTAACATTATTTAACACAAGATAAGCAAATGCTAGAAGGTTAAAGTTTATGAGCCCAGAAATACGAAGGACATTAAGGTGAGAGTATAAAGAAGAAATGGAAGAATCCCTATTTGACCACGTGATTATACGGACTGCTTGGTTTTGTATAATCTTAAATGCAGAAAGATGATAATGATATGTCTGACCCCAAGAAGTGATGCAATAGTTATGATGGCAATGAATGAAAGCATGATAAAGTTGAATTAAATTATGTAAACTAAAGTAATGACGTGCCTTTAGAAGAATTCCGATTCCATATGGGGGGGGGGGGATATTTTGTTTCGAAGTTGTTGAATGTGGGTGGTAAATTTCAAGTTGGGGTCCAGTTCAACACCAAGAAATGTACAATTTTCTGAGGGATATATATGGTAAAAGGTTTTTGAAACAAAAGTTGGACACTAGTAAGCTTTGAGCTGAACACCATCAACTTGGATTTAGTAGGGTTAATCAGAAGACCATTTTTGACGCACCAAGCAGCAATGTTAATCAGATCTGAACTGAGCTTGGATGTCAAGATAGCCAGAGAATTATGTGACGAAATAAGGGTAGTATCATCTGCATAAAGGATACAATCGGTGATAGGATAGAAACAGTTAGGAAGATCATTTACATAGATTAGGAATAGAAGTGGACCAAATATGAAGCCTTGCGGGACATCCATGCTATTAACTTTTTATCAGAAAAGAAACCTGATATGCACAATGCTTGTTCTCGATTAAATAAGAAGCTACGAAATAATTTTAAAGGGATCCCATTAATGCCATAAGATGTTATTTTATGAATACATATATCGGGAATAATTGTGTCAAAAGCCTTAGTAAAATCAAAAAAGACAGAGCCGACGTAGTTACCTTTATCTATTTCAAGTTTGCATTTGTCGATAAAGTAAGTCAAAGCGAGGTTAGTGGAAAAACCATGCTGAACTTCAAATTGTTTCGCATGCAGCATGGTAAATTTTTCTAGATAATTAGAGAGTCTTAAGTGGATCAGCTTCTTAATGATTTTTCTGAAAAATGGAAGGTTAGTGATGAGCCTGTAGTTATTGATGAGGTTTCTGTCCAAATTTTTGAAAATAGGCATGATTTTACCTTCCTTTAGTTATTGAGGAAAAACACCAGATTTATAAAATTAAGTTAATAATATGGACGAGGACACCAGCCATGGTATCTACAATCGCTTTCATATTACTTCCGTGAATATTGTCTAATGACGACGTTTTCATGTTTAAGATTGTACTTTTAACCTCAGGAGGTGACGTAGGGGCCAGAAAGAATGAATGCTCAGAGAAAGCGGGACAGTCAGCGTAGGTAGAAGTAGGAGCGGAAGGTGGGCAGGAAAAGAATTCGCTGAAAAAATTGGCAATGTCTGCAGGGCTATGAACAGGTATTCCGTCATAAATGACTGTTGATGTAGATGAATTAGATTTTTTGTTGAGAAAAGAGTTAATAAGGCACCACTGTTTACTGGAATAAGAGCCCGAGCTAAGAATTTCATTTTCGTAATAACGTTTACTGGCATTCTTCAAAAGTATTGTCAAGGTGCGTCAGTACTTTTTCTAACGTTGATGTATGCGAGTGTTATGTCATTGTCTTTTAGTTTTTCTGTATATATATATTTTTTTTTTCTACGGCTTATAAGAAGGCCTTTGGTAAGCCAAGGGTTGTTAGGAGATGAGCAATGCTTGCGACAAATAACGGTTGATGTAAAGGAAGCCAAACAACCAGTAATTATTGATGAGAAAGTACTATATGCCATTTGAGCGTCAGTCATCGAAGTTATATTCGACCAGTCTATAGAAGAGAATATATGAAGAAAGTGTGGGCGATCAAATACGGTCTTGGAGAAAATGTATAATGTTGTGCGAGGACTATTTTGAAATGTGAGCGCTACAGGATAGTGATCAGTGATATTTACCCTAATAATAAAAGCTGATGGAGGATAAAGGAGATTCTACAGTGCATGATCAATGAGGGAGCCAGACTCGGGTGAAGTGCAAGGAGTTGGATGGTTGAGTAATGATTCAATTCCATACGCCTGAAAGCAGATAACATACTGGTCACTATAAGCATTAAGGGCTAGTAGATGTATGTTTATATCAGCGATAATAACTACACACTTATTATCTTTCGCTAAAGGATCAATTACAGTGTCGAGACCGTCACAAAAGTCCGGAATATCAGAGGTTGCGGACCTGTATGTGTAGCCTATTACAACATTCTTATCATCTATACCGAATACAGAATGATCCAGTTCAATTCCAACAGACTCGCAGTCCGCCAAATTTAAGCACAGATCAATTCGTCGTTTATATTTTATGCCAACAGAAACAAAAATAGCAGAACCGCCATGGCAAGAAACACGGTGACAATATTCAGGGTAGTAATTCGGAAAGCATTACAAGTTATGATCAGCCCTACATAGTCATGCCTCAGACACACAGATAACTTAAAATATGTTGCGACAAGAAGATAAGAAGGCTTGGAATTCATGATGATGTTTAGCAGACTACTCGCATTGCAAGGTATTGCGGAGAGACAGAGATTAGAGCAATGTACAGTCGTGAGCAAAAGTGAAGAGACCATGTGCTTTGAGAAAACTACCCGCCAGCTTTTTCTGACAGCGAAACAGTTATTTCTGAGAAGTGCATTAGGTACCATGCATAATATACTTGCCTCCTTGCCCAAGCAATTTTCTCTGGCACATCTTTTTATACATCAAAAAAGCAATCGCAGCAGTTAGCGTGGTCTCTCCACTTTTGCTCACGAATGTACTACATCGATCTGACCAGCACTTATGTACAGCGTGGTGAAAATTTGTACGAAAAAAAAAAAACGCGTCACCCATTCGAACACCCGCAAGTCAGATTCGTTTTGTACCCGGTAAACTGTGTTCACATGTGTCTGCCCAGCCAGTATGGCGCAGTCCTTAGTCCACAAGAATTCCCAGCCGTTATCTTTTTTGAGCTGTTTAGCCTTTGCAAACAGCAGCTTGTTTTGTTTTGGGCCGTGAGGTGATCATTAATGTAGACCGAGGCGGTTTCAGAAGAACTCAAGCCAAGATCTCTAACGCAGAGGCGGGCTTTGCGGGCTTTGCTGATAAACTCAGCCTTTTTCGACCTGGAGTGGAATCGGGCGATCAAGTTTTTTGTGTCCGATTTCTTTGCAGTTGGGACGCGGGGAACAACTTCTACGTCATCGGCAGTAATAGGGCAGTCTATCTTTGAGCCAATTGTTTTCAGAGTAGTCATACAGCCTTCACCTTGCGAGCAAGGAACGCCCTTGATTTCAAGATTGTTATTCCTTGAGTGTTGCTCCATATCAGCTAATCTGTTTTCGAGGTTTTCGTTCTGCGCTTTCAAAGCGATATCCTTCTCTCTCAGTCTCGTTTTCAGAGCTTTATTTTTTTGCTTCAGTCCCTCGTTTTCTGCCTTCAAGGTTTCAACTGTATCATTTAAAAGGCTAAGGCTTGTTTTCAGCTCTTCGATGACAGCATTGGGAGTAATAATCATTGTCTACTGCACTTTGTTCAGAATGTAAAACATATCGAAAGGCTGCCTTAGGCAAGTTTCAATTCACCTTGCTAGATGAATTCACAAAATATTAGATTAGTCAGATTTTAGGGTAAGACTTTGTGAACAGCTTAAGAAGAAGACTCATACTTGGATCATCTCTGCTCACACGCAGCCAATCATCCTGTGCTATCTAATTAGACATGAAAATAACCAACCGAGGAATGTATTTTTGATGAATTCGCGTTATTATTTTTGAGAGAGGGTGTTATATGTGTCCTGTGATTTCCTGGAATAGCTTAGTCTAGACTTCAGGGCGCCTGTATGCTTTGCAGCAAAGTATATGCCTTGACGATGTTCACAAACCATCTGCAGTACCTGCGAATAAATATAGCCTTTGTGCTCTGTAGGTAATTACAAAAGGCGTCAAGTTTCAAAAGTGTCAACACGGGGCGGAACAGGGCAGTGATGTCGTAGTGGCCCTTTTTATTTTATTTTTTTTGAACGAGTCTTCATCAATGTTAATCCGCTCCTGGCTGTCATCAGTGTGTGTACGCACTAAATGACACTTCAGAAAAATGTACTGCCGCGACTGGGCGTCGAATCCGTACCCGACCGAGTATATAAGCCACCATGGCCATACATGAAAGCCATACATCATGGCAATTTTTTTCTTTCCTGCATTTTATAATATAAAAATGCCGTACAACCATTAAAACTCAGAGGAACATGCAAAGCATAGAGTACAACGATGCGAAAGCATTATATTAACACGGCAGTCGATCACCCCTCGTTTAAGACTGTAACAACTGTCGCGCCGGGCAGTGTGCGTTGCTATCTTCTAGAACTTCAATCGGCACTGCTCCCTCGTTTGTTTCAGGTGATTAAGCTATGAACATAAACCATCTGGACCAGCGCTTCCGAGATCCGTGAGCGCGTTCACGTGTCGTGTCGCAATAGTAACAGCAACGCTCATGCTTTCGCGTTTCCTAGTGCAGGCTCTGAAGTGCTCTCAAGTGTTTTTTATTCGAAATTGGGCTGAGAATAGGGATTTAGACACAGTTTTTGTAAACTGGCCTCACCTATCTGTTGGTAGGCTTCAGCTTGACACTTTATTCATATGCCTTAAAGGAACAGAAAATTGCCCAAAATATGTATTGGGATTATGGTGGTAATGAAAACAATGTTTCTTCGTATGGGTCGAGCTCCGCAATATCCAAGAAACAAGGACTTTTGACCTAATTTGGGAATGTAAGTCTCATGAAAATGACTGGTGTCTGCCTCTTGCGTCGAAAGGCTGTAATTATCACTGTATATCCCACGTGATCACATATTTGGAAAATATCACTAGTTTTCACAAGTGCACAGTGTTCTCTATTGTTTGAAATGGGCTCGCGTTGCCCTATAATATTTGGCACACTCTCCGCTGAGCCCGGCAGCAAACAACAGCCTCCTTTCGCATTGCCTCTAATGTTATTTTACCAGTTTGTCGCTGCGCTAGATGGCGACATATAGTGTTTTAAATGTTTTTGATGAAATGTTGACCATGGCCCACTAAAATTTCGGTCGATGATGGGCAAGTTCGGGTCCATAAGCCCCTTGGATGAAGTGAAAAATAACTCTCTGGCGGATCAAATTAAATTAGTCTTTGGTAAATCACTTTTGCCGACGCGCAATCGTCATCACGGCAGGTAATCATGGTTTTCAGAATCGAACTACGCAAACACGGGCGCAAGCACTGATATAAAAATTTCGGTCACTTTTTCTACTGGGCTTTTGGTAACACCATTTGGGAATCAACCACTCGGGAAATGAAGCTTTACATTCCATCTCAAAAAATTAGACCCTTTGTGGGCAGTGTTGTGTCCCTTTAAAGCTAAAACTAAGAATGGCAAATAAATATAATTAGATACTTAAGCATTATACTCCTGTACTCGTGGCAGCAATGATGTCCAACATATAGCACATTCAACCAGCACAAATTGCAAACAAGCATTTGCCTTGTATAAGAAAGGATCAAATCTGTATTGAATAACTCGAAATATCAGGCATACGCAATGCCGCGGTGCGTCAGTGACTACTGAATGAACATTAACATCCCCCAGTGACCAAAATTATATAGAAGCCTACACTCGCCTTCCCACAAAGCCGAGTTGCTTTGCAATGTAAACGGCAGCAAGCAATGTATATACACACTCCGGGAGTCACAACACAAAACATAAGGACCCGCCGTGGTTGTGCAGTGGTTAGAGCGTTAGACTTCTGTACCTAAGAATGCAGGATCGAATCCCTGCTGCGGAGGCCGCTTTCTTATAGAGGACGAACACATGAAGCTCGTGTGCTATGCGTTGTTAATTAAAGGTAAAGAACCCCAGGTGGTCGTAATTCCCGGAGCTGTCTACTACATCGCATTTCATAGCCTGAGTTGGTTTGGTACGTCAAGCCCACAAAGCCGAAACCAAACGAAATGTAAGGAATTTAACCTACTTGTCGGTCATAGCACGGCCTTGTCTATTTGGTTTGTATTGGCCAAATTGCATTGACGACCTCTCTGCTACGAACAAAAGCACTAAATTACCTTTTCGGTTTTTTATTATGACGCTCTGAACTTACTGTATCGTGAGCTGTCTGTGCGCTCACGTAGCAGCAAACAACTCCTATTTTCCCTGTCCATGCCTCTTGTTCGTTTGAAGAGGGAATTTCGCAGTTTCGAAACCACTGTAAGCTGTAACATTCATTTATGAGAATAATTGGTCTACGGATTTCTAACATACAATGTTTCACCCAATTGTCTTGAGGTCTCTTAATACACGGGGTATATATAGTGCAAAGAAAAGTTTTTGATTTTTGTATAAAGTTAAGTAGAAGCACGAGCAATATTTATTAGTATTTATTATTTTGTACCTTATCTCTCATAAACTCGGTCTTGTTTGCCAATTGTAGTACTAAGAGCTTTCTGCAGCACACCCTGTACTAAAGGCTCAAACCCCTCCTATTGAAAATGGTCCTCCCCCAGTCCGTAATAAGCGCGAGCATAGTTGGAAGGGGAAACGGATTAATCGAGTACAGAATAGGAATTTGTGTGCAAATGAGAGACACTTTTTTTCTCATTTATTCTTGTTGTTAATAGTGAATATGGTTTGGTTTTTATGGGGCTCGACCCAAGTTCCGGTCTGCAGCTGAAAATCTTTGCATCGGGTTTTTTTTTTTGCTTTTATAACGTATCCAGGCCAAAGAAAAGCTAAAGTTAGTAAACTTCCATCTGCAGCAGAAAAATTATGTTATCACGTCTTGATATATCGCCTTTTAGTTCAATCATCTTAATTCCCGGCTGATTCCAACGTCCTTGCTCTTACACTACAATGAGTATATCCGAGTAAAGTGAAATGTTGGGCGAATTGAATCTGATTCCAGATTTAGTTGACGCCAAAAATTAGGACAAGGTGGAAGACGGAGACCACTGCTACTTTATGTTGCTGATAGTTTTTATCACATAGTGTGACTTGATTCACTTCATCTGCTTTAAACACCAGCTGCCTATTGGCTAGAGCATTAGCCCTTCAGATTCCGGTCGTCCCTATCGGCAGCAGGAGAGTGAATTCTTTAACTATTAGCGAAGCAGAGTATGAAGAAGCCCGCTCTCAAGATTCGGAGGAGATAGAAAACAAGGAAAGTATGCGACAAAAGAGACAGGCTCGAGTCCTCAGGTGGGCAAGTGATTTGGGCGTATTCCTCGAAAGCAAATTGGGATTGGTTCAAAATCTATACTGATGTTTAAGCATGAGTAAACACCTCACCTGGATCTGCACCAGGGTTATTAGGATTGTGCAATTGCAAAAGGCTCCGAAGGTGCTTTTGCACACCTCCAAATGCCAACATTGTTTTGAAGATCTCAGACGATAAAGGTTGCTTACCATTTCATGTCCACAAGAGGGATAGAATTCGAATTCATCAGCATACCTATAGAGAGCACAAGCTATTTGCTGCTGGGATCAGGAACCTTCCAGTGGAAGGTCGCTTCTGAGTGATGTCTGACAGTACCTGCCAAGTACTCGTTCACATTCGTCTGTTTGTAATTGAGATAGAAAAACAAAACATGCCGTTAGACAGCTTTGCTGTCAGATAACATCTAACGCTGAAACATTCCCACGCCTTACTTTTAATCGTACAATTAGAACCTTGTTTTTGCTTTTCGGTTGCCTGCTTTGTATTCAACACATTTGGTGTTTTTTTACCAATTTAAATTTGTAAGAATATACTGTTTTCATATCACTTCGCTGAAAATGGGCTGTCAATTTCTTCAAATCGGAGTGCAGTTTAGCGAAAGGCATAGCCTCTGTGGTCACTTTGCGTTTGTATAAAAGGCCGGATGGATGGTGGCAGCGCCTCTATATTTCAGTGCCAACCAGATAATGTCCACTAAATGTCAAAAATTTCCATTGTTCTTGCCTACTCGCCCCATTTCAGCTAGCCTTTGTTCGCACAGCTGTACCTCAGAGGGAGAGAGTACCATCTGAACATTACCACACTGTAAAAAACGAAGGAACTCAAAGAGCGGCCAGCCCCCTTAAGTTTTGATGCAAGCAGCGTACGAGCTCGGAACGAGAGGCCGCTTGTAAAGTATATGGTCCACTCCAGCAGGGCGTAGCGGCAAACAGCTGAATTAAAGCGCGTGCAGTGCTCCTATTACAAAGCGAGTGGTACAGGTGGCATTCAAAATACAGAGGAGGCTGTCGCAACGTTCTCGTGGAGGGAATACGGCAGCGTGTAATCGCTTCTATTGAAACGCAGCTATACAGCCGTGCACACCTCTGTAGCCATTGACTGTGAACACTTTGCTGAGTCCATTTCGATGGTTTACGTAGTAGAACATCGATCAGAATATGGCGCCTGTATTCGCTAGGGCGCATAATGGCTAAATGATGGCATTAGCAGTGTTGCTATGCATTAAAGCTATTGAAGCCGCATAATACACCCGCAAGTGACTGGGGCGGTTCCCAAATGTGCCCATAAAAACCAATCACAATATGTGTGTTTCGAATGGCTTATTGGAAGAGAAAATGGCGTTCCATGGCTTGATAACGGGACCTATGAGACATATCATCTAGCAACACTGAATATCAATTTAAAAAGTTTATTGATAACTTCGGCGTGTCCAATATCAGAAACCTTGAAGCGAATACACCATTTCTTACGGAGAGTTAAGATACAAATTATATAGAGCGCTGCTCAAAGAAGCATGTGTTTACAATCAAGGAAGTTTATTTAAAGCCACCACCTTTTTCAGGCCAGAAGTGAAAAAAGGGAAAATAGCCGTTTCCTTCACAACGAGGTAGGACTGATGTAATAATAAATGTCCCCTGATTTACTCCTTTAGGCACATTTCGTCAGAAATAAACAGTTTGTAATTGTTTATCAATGTCTTTTCCACCGTTGTAGCTAGCCCTGCTTTTTTGACGTCTGTTGAAACCTTCGTTTCGATGAAAGCAATGGGGTAGTTATTATATGCTTGAAGTCACAGTTATGCCTTGTTTTTGTTTATAGGCCGGTATCACCGACTCGACATAAACCATGCCGCTTGGGACATGCACCAGCTGTACGGACCGTTGGTGGCCGAGCAGCTTTCTGGACGCAGCTTTGTGGTCCACCTGTTCAGTGCCAACGACATTCGAAACCTGTACCAGGAAGAAAGGAAAATGCCCTATCGCATGGGGATACATCCGTTCAAGTTGCATCATACAAGGCGGCCGGAGTATTTTGCCAATTGTGGCATCCTAAACGCGTAAGCCTGAAATCTAGCTATTTGGAAGATTAAACCCTTCAGGGCAACGCAGAAAAGGGCAATTTTCGAAGCCTTTGAGATGCGGAAGACAAAATGTGTGAAGATCATCGACGAAGTTCACTGTTCTGTAGAGTGTTGTATTTATGACAATCGGAGAAAGTTTAGACACTGGAGTATATTCCTGAATTGGCGCGCTCAAATGATAGGCTGCTTTTATGCGCAAAAAAGTGGCGCCAGAAGATGTCTTCTAGCGGCAATATTTAATGTAATGCCAACAATTGACTTTTGTCTATGCTTTGGAATAGTACACTTTAGCGCTGCTTACGTCAGCAACTGCTCGTAGCGGGATTCATCCAGCAGTGAAATTTTGACTTAAAATGGTGTATTCAACATGAACGTTTGCCGTTTGGTAAGCTTCGGTGACTTCTTGTTGATAAGTTGTAGTACTCAGCTAAGTGCTAGAGACTGAGTAAAAACCAAACAAAGCAAAGTTTCAGCATCGCCCACAAAGCATCATGGTCGTACGAAAGAAAAGTAAGCGCAAAAAAGACAAGCACAAGAGAAGAGACAAGACAACGCGCTACTGGCAACTGATTTTTATTGAAATCCACACACAATATATAGGGACATCGTCACACCACCTATCGGCTCCGTACACGTCAGAAGGCAATATTATCCAGTAAGACGTGATTATAACAAAACAGAACTGCGCGAAGGAAACGGGACAAGAAGGCACGAATACACTTACACAGGCAATATTATCTTACAATAAATTCCATGTTTACCATAGGATGATCTAAACCCGATAAAAGCACCTTACTTTTTAAAAACAAAATGACACGTGGTACTTAAAGGCCAAAGTAACATTAAAAAAAAACAATAAACAATAAATTGCATGTTTAACATAGGATGGACTAAAACCTATATAAACACCGATGACCTTAAAAATAAAATGACACGTGGTGTAAAGGGCCAGAGTAAGAAGTTGGAATGAATAAGAAGTGAGCGAAACTTAAAGGCACAAAAACCAAACCCGAAACCCCGAAAAATCATGTAACATCCTAAACCTTCTTCAATGTTTTAAGTACTATAAGCACCTTGTGCCCACCACAAAACAGGCAAAGAAAACTTCTATAATGATGGGACGCAGTAATATGTTGAAAAGTGAAGACATAAAAACCACGCGAAAACATAAAAACCAGAACAAGCACATGTACCAGATTAAGCATTCACCAACGATTTCGTCTTCTGAATACACACAGTATATAGCAGCACAACTCGTACTCTTGTTCTTTGTTAGCCAAATTTTTCCAAAAAAACTTTATTCAATCTTATACAGGGAAACCGAGGCATCGCACACAATTTTTGCCCTTCTTTCTGATCCAAAACGCTTCCTTTAGTTCACGGGCAACACGTTCACTGCTTTGATCCAAAACTACCGTTCTTTCTAAAATGGGTTTGCACTGGCGATCACAGTCCTTACAATGCAGCGGCAGATTGGACCCCGTTCCAGTGTTCATTGACCGTTCATGCCCCCTTAACCTTTCATTCAAACAGCGCCCCGTCTGCCCAAGGTACGTCGTACCACATGTGAGAGGAACCTGATATATAACCCCTTCATTGCACTCTACGTACCTATGCCCATGCTTTGTTCGACATGTTCTGTCTTTCTGTTTCTCCGAGTTTATACGAGGACACAACGCATCCAGCTTACAGGGGGCAGAGAAAACTACTGGTATCTTAAACTTGGAGGCAACTTTTTTCAAGTTATAGGTTACCCGATGGCTATAGGGACTAACCACTGGCCTATTTATTTCGTTTTAAGGATTCGACTGTTTGTTTTCTTTCCTTTTACTTTTTGAAGAAGCGACTCCACTACCCCTGTCATGTCTGACTGAGGGAAGCCTGCATTCTCAAGCCTGGCTAGATGGTGCTGGAAACTTGCTTGCATAGTATGGGAACATGACTTTACAATGGCTGCCTCTAGGGCTGATGTTGCAATGGCTCGCTTCACTGTCTTTGAGTGAGCTGATTCATAGGAGAGAAATTCGTTCTGCGCACGTGGGGGGTAGATTCAGCATAATATATCACCTGCTATAGATAGCTGCAGGTCTACTTATCGTCTTCAGGCTGCTCTTGCGTAAATTCTAATCCTTCTTCAAGCTTATGAAATATTTCAACACCTGCATTAACTGTGCTTAGGTAGGAGCGCTTATCCTGCTTAATAAAAATAATTAAAAAATTGTCTACAAACCTGACAACCTTCAAGACGTTTTCTTTATCAAAATGCTCTTCCACCCTGCGATCAATAATTGAAAGAAAAATGTTACTCAGAACAGGCGCAACGCAGGAGCCAATACATTTCCCTTTTCTCTGAATAAAGAACCCGCCTTCAAACTGTACAACTGTAGGGCTTAGGTAAAATTCTAGCATTGACTGAAACTTTCAAGCGAAACACCGGCTGCATTCTGAAAGGGCACGATCTCGTTCTCTTCTATGCATTCGCGAACGGCTAAGAACAATTCTTTATGGGAAATAGAATAAAAAAGTGCCTCGGCATCAACAGAAAAGAAATGCCCAACTTGTTGTTTGATTTGAAAACACGTAACTATTTCCAATGAGTTTCTTGTGGCGAAAGAAAGGCCTTGTGGATTACAAGGAAAGCCCAAAATTGTGTAAACGATGCCTCGGTTTCCCTGTATCAGAGTGAAGAAAGTGCGAGTTGTACTACTATATACCGTGTGCATTCAGAAGACGAAACCGTTGCTGAATGCCTAATCTGGTACATGTGCTTGTTCTGGTTTTTATATTTTCGCGTGGTTTTTATGTTGTCTTCACTTTTCAACATATCACTGGGTCCCTTCACCATAGACGTTTTGTTTGCCTGTTTTGTGGTGGCACAAGGTGCTTATAGTGCTTAAAACATTGAAGAAGGTTCAAGACGTAACATGTTTTTTCGGTGTTTCGGGGTTGGTTTTTATGTCTTTAAGCTTCGCTCACTTCTTATTCATTCCAAAATGTTACTTTGGTCCTTTACACCACTTGTCATTTTGAATTTAAAGTCATTGGTGTTTTTATCGGTTTTAGTCCACCTGTGGTAAACATGAGATTTACTGTTGTATTATTTTTATGTTACTTTGGCCCTTTATGTACCAGGTGTCATTTTGTTTTTAATGAGTGAGGTGTTTTTATCACCTTTGATCATCCTTGGTTAAACACGGCATTTATTGTTATATAATATTGCTTTCTCACGTGTACGGAGCCACTAGGTGGTGTGAGGATGTCCCGATACATTGTATGTGGATTTCAATAAAAGAATCAGTTGGCAGTATCGCGTTGTACTGTCTTCTCTATTGTGTTTGTCTTTTTTTGCGCTTACTTTTCTCCCGTACGATCATGAACAAACCAGCCCAGCAACAAGTAATGAACGAAATAGCAATGGCGTAGATCGGAATTCTCAAACTGTTAATGCCATGCAGGCCGCATTGAGAAAATATTCCTTTGTAGGCCTGGAGCTAGAAAATAATAGCAGTGGAAAGAAATTAGTAAACATAATATTTGAAATATAAATTCAATACGAATCGACCGATACAACTCGTTTCCAGGCCACGCTCCTATTCTAAGTTAAAAAGAAAAGCGGGGTGCTCTCCCTTGTACCTAAACGACGGACAGCAGCAGCTTCAGGATAGCTTCCAAAGCGCCACAGTGATGAAAGGGACGGCGAGTTATCCGGCGCCAGGGTACTGAGGACAGGTGATGTCTGTCCGAAGATAAAGAAAAAAAATTCTGCCAGTACCTCTTTTCATTGCTATCAAGAACCTCCAACGTGCAAGGCTTGATGATGAGGCCTTTATTTAAATTTAGTTGAAAAAACGAGTCTGGTGGTAAAACTGGATGATGAAGTTAGAAAGCGCTTTCGGAACTCGGCCTAAAATGTTTGGCGCCGACGCACCGCAACAAGTAGCTCATAGTTCAGCAGGCGGCATGGGGCTCGTGGCCCCTGCCTAATAAACTGTAAAGAGGATAACTTAAGCAGTAACACACACACCCACACACACACACACACACACACACACACACACACACACACACACACACACACACGCGCACACACACACACACACACACACACACACACACACACACACACACACACACACGCACACACACACACGCACACACACACACACACACACACAGAGAGAAGAGAGAGAGAGATAACTATTCTAATGTTTTCTGGTAGAAAATTGTAGCAAATACATAAGGTTGTCTAGGAGAAAGCTTCATTTCTCGTGCCCCTTTATGCGTGCTGTAAGCTTGTAATCAGAGCACAATTGACATCTTAAAGTTAGTATTGCAAGATCAAATGACTACAACTGCTGAAGTAATGTAGCAGAGAAATGCTTCAGAGAGTTTGCGGTACCTGGAATATGTCGCAATGCTAATAGTAGAGGCTGGCGGGACGCAGAATTGATACCGTCAGATAGCTTATGTGGCATCTTAAACAAATTACTTTCATTGTGATGCAGTAAGAAGGCGGTGACGGTCAAGGAGAGCTTAAGTGTAAGGGGGGGGCGATACATTCTCGCAATCTTGAAAGTATGGGAAGCATAGAAAAATGCTCCACACGGCTTATTCATGAAAAAGGGATCTCAACGGCATGAAACTTCAAGACTGAATAGCTTATTCCGCTATCTTTACAAAGAGTTCGGAAGTTGATTTAAATTTTACACTAGGGGGAACGAATGTTTTGCTCCATGGATGTATCAGTTCAGTTCAGTCGTTCAGTCGTGTCCGACTCTTCGTGACCCAATGGACCATGTCACGCCACGCTTTCCGGTCTCTCACTATCTTCCTAACATCACATAACTTCATCTGCAGTGCCCCAAGGATGCCATCTAACCATCGCGTTCGCTGCCTACCCCTTCTCCGGCGACCCTCAACCTTTCCCAACATCAAATCTTTCTCCAGCGACTCCTCTCTTCTCATCAGATGTCCAAAATAGCTGAGCTTTAACTTTAGAATTTGACCCTCCAATGAGCAGTCAGGGTTTATGGTCGACAATATCGGCTGATTTGATCTTCTGGCAGTCCAAGGAACTCTCAAGAGTCTTCACCAGCACCACAATTCAAACGCGTCAATTCCTCGGCGGTCAGCCTTTTTAACAGTCCAACTCTCGCATCCATACATCACAACTGGAAAGACCATAGCACGAGTTATACGGATCTTGGTTGGCAGACTAATGTCTCTGCTCTTTACTAGGCGGTCAAGGCTAACCATTGCTCTCTTTTCCAGAAGCAGGCGTCTCCTAATTTCATGGCTGCAGTCTCCTTCCGAGGTAATCTTGGAGCCCAAGAAAAGAAAATCTATTCACAGCTTCCACTTCTTGTCCCTTGATGCTCCAGGACTTGATAGGGCAAGACGCCATGATCTTTGCCTTTTTAATGTTCAGTTTAAGCGCAAACTTCTCACTCTCTTCTTGTACGTGTATTAGAAGTCTCTTGAGTTCCACTTCACTTTCTGCCATTAAAGTGGTATCATCCGCATATCTAAGGTTGTTGATACGTTTTCCAGGAATCTTCACTCCAGCTGAAAACCCGTCCAGACCGGCCTTCCTCATAATGCACTCTGCATATAGGTTAAATAGGCAGGGTGACAGTATGCAGCTTTGCCTCACTCCTTTCTCGATCGGAAACCAATCAGTAAAACCGTGCCCAGTTCTGACTGTGGCCTCTTGCCCTTCATACAGGTTCCTCAGGAGACAGATGAGGTGAATTGGAACTCCCATCTCTTGGAGAGCTTGCCACAATCTGCTGTGATCTATGCAGTCAAACGGCTGCGCATAATCAATAAAGCAGAAGTAGATTTATGTATATTCAAATATAATCATCATTATCATTATCATTATTATCATCAGTAAAACTATAGGGCGAAGGTCTGTCTCATATTCTTCCACTTAACCCGTCCCCGTGCTAGGTGCATCCACTTTATCTCTGCGAACTTACTATCTTACATACAACCAACTTTCCGCTGTGAACATTGTGTGAACATTGAGTGCATAGCAAATGTTTACTTCTGAAGTTGGTACCCCGTGCAAAATGACCATTGAGAGAATACAGAGAGAACCAATCGTACGCTTTAAAATTATAGAATACAAGATGACAGCCGAAAAAATAACATCATTATATTTAGATTGCTGTTGTGAAGATGTGAAAAGTTTAAGAAAATTTAATATGAAACCTTATTTCCAGAACATCTGCTAAACGGTTGCGTATTCAATATATATGATTGCCTTTTCATTTTAAGTTTCAGGGTAGATATGCGGTAAAGCTTATTAACGAAAAAATGAAGGGTAGTCTAGCGCTTACAACTGACGTCTATGTCATGATTTCAGGTAATCTATAGTGAGCAGATATACACTTAGTTCAAGTTGGTATTCCCACATCAAAGCCTTAAAGGTGCTGGAAAAAAATTATTTTTTTTAAGTAAAAAGTGTTGACAATTCCCGTTGTGATACTATGCACCGCATTTCTAAATTTTCATTATCACACAAAAACTTAACACGTGATCGAGACCCTTTTTACATTCAATATCTCGTCATGCTAAAGGCATCAAAATGTAACATAATGACATTCTATTTGGTCTATTCATTAAAATAATGTTTGCATTTAAATCAGTCAGCACATATCGATATAGTGTTACTTCGCATGGGTCTTGAGAATGAAAAAGTGATTGAATTTTTTTTAAATTAAACACCGACGACTCACAATTTTATCATACAGAATTTAGAAAACATTCTTGAATAAAACTCAGGTGCCCTCATGGCCTGCAAGCGTCACCTGCCAAGAGACTAGGATATAGCATTAGGAAGTGAAACGGCATCGTAGACTTTTGTTTCAGAGGCGATAAAATCTGAATCATAGGAAGTGTCAAGTAGTTAGTAACATTAACATTTATGATCAATCTTGGTGAAATTCATAAAATTTGGTCTTCAGATGTGTGGCTAAAATAATGAGGTAAACTCTTCTCAACTTCAAGCGTTGCCCATCTTGTAATGCAGAGGGCGAAAACAAAACTATTATAGTGGACATACGGACTCAGAACAGGACGGTAGCTCTAAAGTCTAATATGGTTGAAGCTAAAATTAAGGTATGTTTAACGAAAAGGCCACTTCAGCGCAGGTAAATTTAATATACAAAACTACATAATTAAGGGTAGGCAGTGACCACAATTTGCACCATGGCTGTGATGTACCTCGACACAGTCTAACAACTTTTCAGCCTAGAAAAAATACGTTTACCCCGGCCCGTTACGATGATGCTGAATACATATTTATCTTCCTGCACAAATTAAAAGCCTTGGCATACATTCTGTCCATGGCAGTGAAGTGTCAATAAATGAGTCGTGAGATATTTTGAGATTGTGGGCACATATTAAATTTCTCGACTTCATCGCACAATTGCAATTGCTAAGTTTTAGGCATTATAGTTATAACAGGAACGATTTATGTAAAATATTTAAGCCGACACTGTGGTCTCTGGTACTAATTTTCGAAATGAGCAGGACGCAACTTGATGACAAAATTTATTAACGACCTTTAGCTGGATGTTTTATAGCTATTCTTCGCAGTAGGCGTGGATAAGTTTGCAGAGGAGATAAATGAAGCAATTGAGACTGTGTGACATTGTTGCAAGCTATTTAAGGCAATGATGTTTAAGCTGTTTAAGGTAAGAGGTGAAGTTTAATGAATATGAAAACATGCGGAACAGACGGACTAAGTATAAAAAGCTTCAGGTGCTTAGCGAGAGAAGGTGTAGTTCTGACGAGACTGGGAGGGACTTCAAGAGGTGCTTTCTTCTTTGCGAGTCGGTTGATATTAGCCTTCAGAAAGTATTGACTTTTTCTTACACAATGTATGATGCATCATATACATTATCCATCACTGATGTCGATACCAGGCAGATACCGACAGCGAAATATTTCCGATATTGTGACACCATCCACCGTTCATCCAACCGCGTGACAACCGCGTGACAAGTGTCACGTTTTGGGGGAAGCACGGCGTGTTCACACGGCTGGCCAAGAATAGTGGTAAAATTTTGTTCTTTCCAAAATAAAGACATTACAAGCTTTTACAGCTGATGTATATTCCATGATATGAGATTTACCGCGGCGCACTGAAGACCGTTTGCCATCGAGACGAATTATTGATGTAACGTATTCTGTTGTGGTTTTGCTTTTTCCAACTGTGCTTTGCTGTTAAAGTTTTGTCGCATGTTCATTTAAGGCATATGTTTAACTCTGATAGCCCTCCCCCCCTCCCTCCTGCAATAATGTCCTTGAGGTGCTGCAGCTTATTTTTTAAATGCGGCTGCCAAACTGGTTTACAACAGCCCAGATAGGAGGCGTTTCAGCCTTCTCCTCGCCCGATGCAAAGGTCTATAGCGATGACAAAATGCAAAATTTTCTGAGGCGTGGTTTGGCACTGCAGCATGAAGCTCACATAAGCACATCATATTTAGGTATAATGGAGTGTGCATTAAATATATGTGTTTGTTTTGCGAATAAGTGAGTAAAGACTGAATGCAAAAGTTTGGCAGAGGTGTTGCTAGTCACATATACCCTTTTTATTGTTATATTATTATTATTATTTAGGCATACTAGACTAGCCATTCAAGTGGCTTTAGCAGGGTCGTGTCGCAGTACAGATTGTCATAATCACGTTCAGACGTTCGATGTATTACAAAATTAAATTCCGTACGCAGGATGATATGATCAAAACTCATAAGCACTTGATATATTTCCGAATTACAAAAACAAAACACGCACCTGAGCGAGCGCAGAGAGATGCATTTCGTATACATATAGTAAAGTGGCGAGTGGCAACTAAAAAAATTACCGACGATTACGTTACTTCCTAATGCGAAATTTGAGCGCAGCAAATAAGCTGTTTCACCTTTTCGATAGATTGAGGCAAAGTAATTGAGCAACACATGTATCCGCTATCACAGAATGTTTTTTTTTTATTTTTCACACGTATTCCTTTAACAAAGACTCCACTAACAGCTCTTGACAGTCATGAAGGAAGCTTTGTGGTCGGAGAAATAGACTGATATATCCCAGGTAGCACAAAATGTGGGGCCGCATTAGGTCCGATGAAGGCAAGTGGGGCTGGGCCAACCATCATAAAACCTGCATCGGTCCCCGATGGGCAAAAGTGGGCAAGCCCCATTTGGGCTTGCCCCTGCTCCTCCTTCATGGGTCCCATAGCTGCGTTTCCTGGGCTAATGAAGAGCACATTCCTGCATCCAGACCACAAGTGTCCCTTGCCGGATATTTGAGGGCAATCCAACCTAATTGTGGGCTTTTTATGGAAAAGCCCTCATAGGTCCGAAATGAGGCCACCCCCATTAAATCTTTGTGGGACCAACATCGGCCGTAGTGCGGCAAGAAAACGGACATACCCGCATGCTGCCCCAATCGGCCCCTTGTAGGTTACTTGAGGGCACGTGAAATATGAATAAGAGCTCAATTTGGGCAAGCCCTCGTGAAGCCCAAATGAGGCAGCCTTAGCTAAACCGCTTTAGGTCCCACATAGGCTGTAATGGGGCTGGAAGGCGGGCGTGCCCGCATGGTACCAAAATCGGTGCTTTGTGGGGACTTTGAAGGCCCGTGCAACAGCAGGTGGGCTCTAGGTTAAAAAACAACGTCCAGCCCAATTGGGGCTGCCCACATAAAACTGCTTTATATCCCACATGGGCCGTAATGGGGCTGGAAGGCGGGAAGGCCCGCATGATGACCAAAATTGGTCCCTTGTGGGGAATTTGAAGGCACGTGCAACAGCAAGTGGGCGTTAGGTTCAAAACCAACACCTAGCCCATTTGGGGCTGCCCACACAAAACCGCTGTAGGTCCCACATCGGCCGTAATGGGGCTAGAAGGCGTGCGTGCATTTGCGGAATCATTGTTTCCAACCTTTATTTGCATTAGATGTTGCCATAAATTATTATTATAGATGATTTCCATAACAGCTGTTGCCATGTTTAGTCGATGAGAAATTTACATGGCTTTAGTATTGCTAACTGTTGCCTCTTATGTGGTTGCTTTGGGCAGCCTGCAATTCCCAGCACAATATTGCTGTTCAGAACACACATCTCCATAGCCTGAACAAGATGTACATGAAGTCATTTCGGCTAGATGAATGTTATGAATTATTGTAAAATAAATATTGTGGCTGTTTAGAAAGTGCAGATATGTATAAAATATTAACTTATTATGTGCATAAATATTGATTGGGAAAACGTGGACTGGGGCTTTCCATCAATTTACTGCTTCGGACCCCTATGAGAATAATGTGGGCAAGCCCAAGTGCGGCTAGCGCTATAGAACCCGCATTGGTCCTATGTCATTTTCTTAGGGGCTAACTAAATAAAAAAAATGTTGCTCCAAAGCGGCTGCCGAAATCGGTCCAAAGTAGGACCATCGCGGGGAGATGAAGGGATGTGCCCTTTTAATAATGCCGGAAAAATGTGGGCAGCCCCGTAAGGGCTGCCTGCATCGGCCCCTAGTGGGGCCCATTGGGGCTTTGTCGACAGCCCTCTTCGGGCCTACGTCGGCCCTTCTTGCAGCACCCACATTGAGCCCACCGGGGCTCTCCTGCATTGCCTACATCGGGCCCACCGGGGCCCACCCTTCATAGCCCACTTTGTGCTACCTGGGATGTTCGACTTGGTACACCAATGCTTCTCAAAGACGAGATCTATACAAGTGCCTCGCGAGGTTGTCACAGCCGTGGGACGCGTTACGAGCGAGAGGAACGAGATACGAAGAGGCGTCCGTGTGCTGTGCGATGTCAGCGCACGTTAAAGATCCCCATTCAGGTCTTGCCTGAATGGAATGAAATATTTATTGGCGATATTCGAAAGGCGTTTTCAAAAAAAAAAAGAAAACAAAAGAACAACTTGACGCAAGAATGTCGGTGTTTTGCAGATTGCTAAAGGATATTTTTTTATTAGTTGCTCTCTGGGTGAATCATAACAACAGTTATTATTGTATAATATTACTTTTATTACTTTTCCTTTATTTAATTTTCCATTTCCTATCCTTTATTACTTTTAGCTTCATCTTAATTTTTGTTTACATATGGGAATAATTACACACCCTGATACAGAAAACAACGAGTGTCGTCAATGCTACCAGTCTCGTAGTATTCGTAACAAATCCTAATGGCACGTCAAATGAAGAAGAGCGCCAAGTATACCTTAAATTTAATAAATGTCGCATAAATATCTCAAGTCGCAAGATAATAGTGTGCAAAGATATTGCCACCTGTTGTCCCTGATGTTCTCAGGTGGCACCTGGAAGAAAAAGACGCCGAAGTTGTCTCGCATGCTGTGCGCGGAACTTTGCCTGCTGGTTTAGCTTCGTCCCGTGATCTTAGTCACGTCTAGCCCTGTTGTCCGTGACATATTTTGGTGTCGGAGCTAGGTTTCGATCCCGGTACATGTCTCGTACACCACCGCATACCCAGGACTCAACTCCTGTACCAGTCGACACCCCTGTTCACCGTACTAGCTGAAGGAATCAAGGCCTACTCCCTGAGCACGGGCCGTTGGAGTTCAACACCGCAGGTGCCCCTCGACCGGCTATGCAAGGAGCTCCAACTTACTACACCCTGCAAAATCCACGACTGCCTCAGCCCTTCCACGGCAGTCAGAGCGAAGACGTCGAAGACTGGCTTATCCAATTTGAACGCGTCGCCTCGTTTAATCAGTGGGACGACGCCGCCAAGCTTCGAAATGTCTTCTTCAGCCTGGAAGATGGCGCTCGTACTTGGTACGAGAACCGAGAAGGCGCCCTAACATCATGGCGTGAGTTCTGCCGACGAATTCGTGAGACCTATACCAGCGCGGATCGGCGAGAACGCGCAGAAAGGGCTTTACAGTCTTGTATACAGATGCCCAATGAGACTGTGACCATGTATGTGGAGGACATGACCCGGCTCTTCCGACGTTCTGACCCAGCCATGACCGAAGACAAAAAGGCGCGCCACCTTAGGCACGGTATTAAAGAGCAACTGTTCGCTGGCCTCGTGCGTAATCCACAAAGGACGGTTGCCGAGTTTCTTTCGGAGGCTGTCACAATAGAGAGGATGCTCCAGCAGCGGTCTACCACTTACGACAGGCCGGTGGTCGCCGCTTCGGTTGTGGAGCCGTTTTCGGCCTTCGGGGCTACCCCGGACCTACGCGATATCATCCGCTCAGTTGTACGCGAAGAGCTCCAGAAGCTTTTCGGTGCTCCACAGCCGATGGTTGGCTCTGTAGCTAGCATTGTCCGCGAAGAGCTTCAATCGTTGAAGCCCTCGGTAGCGTCCGCTGATCCACAACCTTTCCCCACGGAGTACTTGCGTCCAACGTATGCAGATATGGCGCAACGCCCTGCCCCTGCTTCGGCGCCATTACCGCCACCCGATCAAAGCTGACTGTATTCCGCACACACTGGGCCGTTCGTCGACAACCGACGACCACCCAGCGGAAGGCGGTTCTGTGGCGCGCCCCAAATCGCCAGCGCCTGTGCTTCCATTGCGGGGAGCCAGGTCATCTCTATCACCAGTGCCCCTATCGATACCTTGGACTTCACGGATTTCCCATCGACATGCGTCGCCCTCCAATAGGCCAAAGGCCCCGAGAGATTGAAGACCACTTAGCGCAGCAGCGCATGGCGCCAACTTCTAAGCGGCAGTCACGATCCACGTCTCCACGCCGACCATCGCCGCAGCTCGGGTCATCCTGGACGGCGCAGGGACGCTCGCCAAGTCCCCATAGGGAAAACTAAATACAGCGACCTCCGGTGGCGAGGCCGCTTGCAATCGACGTGACGAAGACCCCCTGACAAGGAGACCTGTGAGCGATCTGGATTTTACGGCACCGATGACAGTTCCTACGCATGAACATCGACTCTCGCTGGACATATCCGTGCTTCTCGACGGCCATAAGGTTAGCGCATTGGTAGACACTGGCGCGAAATTTTCAATTATAGGCGGGAAGCTAGCATCGCTTCTAAAAAAGTCATGACACCATGGTCGGGCACGCAGATTCGCACCGCTGGCTGACATGTCGTAACTCCTAGTGGCCTGCGCACGGCGCGAGTTCAAATTGGCAGCTCCACGTTTATTGTACGCTGCCTCGTTATACCTGACTGCTCCTGTGACGATATCCTTGGGGTTGATTTTTACTATCGATCTCCGGAAGCGCACAGTGACATTTTCAACCGAGAAAGGTGCTGCTACTGGCGCCAAGAATCGCTAACACCGGGCCGCCCATCAAATTTCCGCCCAGAGCGTTACGATTCCGCCACGCGCCAGTGCTTTTGTGTCTGTTACTTGCGACGAACTGCGTGACGGGCATGCGGTCGCGGAAGGCAACCAGTCACTTTTGCTCAACCACGGCATCTGTACAGCGCGCAGCCTCATCCACCTCCGCGACGCCCGGTCTGATCTCCTGGTGACTAACTTCACCAACGAACCCCGGAATCTTTTTCGTGCTACTGCCATCGCGTTTGCTGACTCATTAGGGAGTTTTAGAATAGGGGGACCCAAGGCTTGGGGCCCCCAAGGAAATAGCGTGCGGCGGCGCAACGTGCTAGCCGAGCGGCGAGTTTTAGAATAGGGGTTTTCCCGACGCAGCGGAGACGGGCTTGCGTTCGTCGATTGCAGCGCCACAACGGTAAACCAAGAAAAAGCATTTAAATATATAAGAACCAACAACGCTATTTTGTTAATCAAAAAGTGCTACTACTGCACAAAAATATATTAAAACTACCAGTTATACAAACTGTTTTTGTCATACAAGACGAAATCGGCCACTTGTCAATCCAGGCCGAGGCCGGGAAAACTCATTTGAACCTTCCGCGCTTTCCGCCGTCTGGTCCCCATGGCAACCGAACGAGGCGAACTCGCTAGGCCTAGCAGCTCGGTAAATCCGGAAGCAATCAGAAAATATAGGGCGTTTTATTGCTAAAATTTGGTGGTGCGGGCATCATCAGACATAGCATAAGCTTCGTTGGCCTTTCGTTTGCCATGAACGCGTGACACCATGGAGCGGTGACGACGAATGTGTGCCGAGGCGAGCGGCCGCCGCTTGGCCGGTCGCCGCCATGTTGCCGTAACCCAAGCGACCCAACGGCGGCTTGGGGCGAACGCTATTTCCGAAAAATAGGGGCCGCCCCTAGCGTTAACCCAAGACCCCAAGCGCGCCTTACGTTCTGCGCATGCGCATTTCGACGCCCCAAGCTCCTTGGGGGCCCCAAAGCTTGGGGCCCCCTATTCTAAAACTCTGTATTAGCGGATGTTTCTGAATGTTTTACGTTTGGGGCTGTTAGCACTGTGCGGCCCCCACTTGACCGTCTTGATAATAGTCCGGATCTCTCGGCCACACAGAATCGTGAGCTACGTGCCCTCCTACTAGAATTCAGCACTTGTTTTGCGTCCTCATCGAAAGTACGGGAAACGCCTCTCTGAAGCACCGCATCATTACTCCTGACGACGCCCGCCCTATCCACCAGCAGCCGTACCGTATCTCAACGACGGAACGTGAAGCGATTCAGACACAAGTTCAGGAGATGCTTTGTGATGGTGTCATACAATCATCCAACAGCCCGTGGTCATCCCCTGTCGTCTGGTAAAGAAACAAAATGGGACTCTTCGCTTCAGTGTCGATTATCGAATGTTGAATGCATCACTAAAAAAGACGTCTACCCGCTCCCCGTATGGACGATTCGCTCGGCATGCTTCGTCGCGCCCAGTACTTCTCCTCCATTGACTTGAAGAGTGGGTACTGGCAGATTAAGGTCGATGAACGGGACCGCGAAAAAACAGCTTTTGTCACCCCAGATGGACTGTACGAGTTCAAAATGCTGCCTTTCGGCCTATGTTCAGCGCCGGCTACTTTTCAGCGCATGATGGACACCGTCCTCGCCGGCCTCAAATGGCAAATCTGCTTAGTCTATCTCGACGACGTTGTAGTATTCTCTGAAACCTTTGAAGAACACCTCGAACGCCTGCGCGCAGTATTAGATGCCCTCCGGTCAGCTTACTTGACGCTCAAGCAAGTGCCACTTTGGCTACAAAGAGTTGAAGTTTCTTGCTACCTTGTGAGTGCCGCAGGCGTTAGGCCAGACCCCGAGAAGACATCTGCTGTCGCCAAATTTCCCGTTCCTGCAAACGAGAGAAGTTTGAAACGCTTCCTGGGTCTCTGCACGTACTACCGCCGCTTCATCGGCGATTTTTTCAAATTTGCCGCTCCCCCGACTCGCCTCACGCGCGATGATACACAGTTCGTGTGGGGCGCCGAGCAACAAGAGGCGTTTGCGGAGCTGCGCAGCCGACTGCAAACAAGCCCTGTTCTTGCGCACGTTCATGAAGACGCTGACACCGAAGTCCACACCGACGCCAGCAATATCGGCCTTGGCGCTGTACTTGTTCAACACCAAGTTTGCGTCGAAAAGGTAATAGCGTATGCCAGCCGCACGCTCTCCCGCGCCGAGACAAACTACTCCACTACGGAAAAGGAATGCCTTACGGTTGTGTGGGCAACCATAAAATTTAGGCCTTACCTCTACGGCCGCTAGTTTAAAGTTGTCACCGATCATCATTCCTTGTGCTGGCTGGCTAACCTCCGCGACCCATCGGGGCGCCTAGCACGATGGAGTCTTCGCCTCCAAGAATTTGAGTACACCATTGTGTATAAATCTGGCCAGAAGCACGAAGATGCTGACGCGCTGTCGCGTGCACCCGTCGGTTTAGTCGATGAGAGCACGGACGATGAGAGCGGTTGTCTTGGACTGGTGAGTGCTTCAGACATAATGACCCTACAGCTAGCTGACCCGGACCTTCGACCTTACATGGACCATCTGCAGGGTCGCGCTGCTGATATCCCTCGGCAGTTTGCTCGGAACCTGTCTGCTTTCTGTGTCCGGAATGGCGTTCTGTACAAACAGAACTCCAGCACTGTTGACCGAGCGTTCCTCCTCGTAGTGCCAGCAGACCTCCGTTGGTTGGTTGGTTGGTTCATAGGAAGGGAAAGGCGCAGTATCTGTCACACTTGCTCTGTGGACACCTGAACCGCGCCGTAAGGGAAGGGATGAAGGTGGGATTGAAAGTGGATAGGGAGAAAGGGGGCCGTAGTGGAGGGCTGCGGAGTAATTTCGACCACCTGGGGATCTTTAACGTGCGCTGACATCGCGCAGCACACGGACGCCACTTCGTTTCGGCCCCATCGAAACGCAGCCGCCGAGGCCGGGATTCGATCCCGGGAACTCCGGCACAGTAATCGGGCGTCTTACCACTGTACCGCCCCGGCGGGGGATTCCCCGACCCCCGTGCCGATATCCTTTTTGCTTGCCATGATGAGCCCACCTCTGGCCACTTGGGCTTTGCACGCACACTCGCCCGAGTTCGTCAAGCCTATTATTGTCCTAAATTCGCTGACGCCGTTCATCGCTACGTCAGAGGCTGTCGTGAGTGCCAGCGTCGAAAGGCGCCACCTCTCAAACCAGCGGGTTTGCTCCAACCTATTGCACCTCCCCGAACACCGTTTGACCAAATCGGCATCGACCTACTGGGCCCATTTCCGCTGACATCGGTCGGTAACAAATAAATTGTAGTCGCGACCGACTATCTCACACGGTATGCTGAAACCAAGGCTGTGAAGCGTGGCAGGTCATCTGAGATCGCCCAGTTTTTTATGCAGCAGATCGTGTTGCGCCATGGCGCACCGTCCCAAGTAATCACCAATCGAGGCACGGCGTTTAAGGCACAACTTATGCACGACGTATTTGAGCTGAGCCACACGAGCCATCGCAAAACCACTGCTTATCACCCACAGATGAATGGCCTCACGGAGAGACTCAATACAACGATCGCCGACATGATTGCAATTTACATAGACTCCCAGCACAAGACCTGGGACGAGATTCTCCCGTACGTCACATATGCCTTAAACACTGCCATCCAAGAGACTACGCGTTTTACGCCATTTCGCCTGCTCTATGGACACGACATTCAGATGGTGTTAGATGCCATGCTTCCGTGCTGCACGGATAATCCTCTCATCCCAGACGCTGAGCAGTTTGCTCAGCGCGCCGAGGAAGCACGTCAACTTGCCCGCATCCACATTCAGCAGCAGCAGGGAAACCGCCCCGCCAGGGTGGCGCAGTGGTAAGACGCCCGACTACTGCGCCGGAGTTCCCGGGTTCGAACCCGACCGCGGCGGCTGCGTTTCGATGGAGGCGAAACGAAGAGGCGTCGTGTGCTGTGCGATGTCAGCGCACGTTAAAGATCCCCAGGTGGTCGAAATTACTCCGTAGCCCTCCACTACGGCTCCTCTTTCTCTCTGTCCACTTTCATTCCCACCTTCCTCCCTTCCCTTACGGCGCGGTTCGGGTGTCCACAGAGCAAGTGTGACAGTTACTGCGCCTTTCCCTTCCTGTGAACCAATTTAAATTTTATTTTATTTAGCAGGGAAAGGATACGCGTCGCTACAACCTCCGTCATCGACACGTCACATACCAACCAGGAGAGCAAGTTTGGGTGTGGACACCGGAGCGCCTGCCCAGCTTGTCTGAAAAACTGATGTCGCGATACTTTGTACCTTACAAGGTTCTGCGCCGTGTCACAGAAGTGACATACGAAGTCCTTCCAGCGGGTACTGTGCAGACCTCGCGTCGGCAACCACGCTCCGAGGTGGTGCACGTTGTCCGCATGAAACTGTATTTCACGCAGTAATATGTGCAGTGTACTATGCACTCGTTTAGTTGTGTAGGGCACCGCCTCCGTTTTATATTCGGTTTCTGTACTGACTTGCATCGCCCATCGCTCGCGCCCAGTCTGTGCTTTCGTTTTTTTTAGGAGGGGGAGCAATGCCACCTGGTGTCCCTGATGTTCTCAGGTGGCACCTGGAAGAAAAGGACGCTGAAGTTGTCTCGCGTGCAGTGCGCGGAACTTTGCCTGCTGGTTGAGCTTCGTCCCGTCGTCTTAGTCACGTCTAGCCCTGTTGTCCGTGACGATATATACGCTAGATACCTAATTTACTTCGACATGTAACATGGGAAGGAAAGACGAGATGGTCATTTTTTCTAGTTGCAGTCATGTAGTTTTCTTTTTTTTTTGGCAGTTAAGTGAAGTTATCTGCGTTAGACGCCATTCTTCGATTTCTGTGAGAGCCTTTTCAAGTCCAACTTGGTCATCTTTGTTATTTGCATTTTAGATGGTCCAGTCGTCTGCGAGCATTCTGATAGCAGCATTATTGTTATTAAACATGTAGATTAAAAAGGAGAAAAAGAGTGGTTGCTAGCAAGGTTCTTCGGCGCACAGCGCACAGACCCTAAACGTATTTGTGAAGGCTGCACTTTTGCAGATGACAACTGGTGTCTATTGAATAAATATTATTTGAGTCTTTAAATGAGAGATCCAGAAACAAGGTATAAAGGAAGCTGCAGTGGACGTTGCTGCGGCACATCATTTTAAATGCTTTTAGGAAATCTAGACAAATTATACCTGCTTGTGCACATTTGATGATGGCTGCTCTAAGGGCATAGATTGTTCGTGTCAACTGAGTTACTGTGCAGAGCCTTTCTTTAACTATGCTGGTTTTTTATGAAGCAGACGGTTATTTAAAAAAATACATGTTTCATAATGATGTCTCGTAGAATTATGCAGACAGTTCAAGTAAAAAATTGTAAAATAATTACCTGGCATTTTAACATCTCCGCATATAAATATAGTTATGACTGTGACAAACACCCACTCCCTAAGCGCATCACCGCTTTTCGTGCATCTGCGTCATATATAATAATAGTATATACTTTCAAAACTGCCCAACTAACCTTATGAAAAAAAAGAACGAGAAAAGGTTGGCATTTTATGTCTTCTAATACTTTTTTTCTATCTTACGTCTGTGCATATAAAGAACAGTGTACCCTGTGCAGGGAAGGCAACATTGTTCCAGAGAAGAAGTGTTGAGGACAACCAGAAAAGGAAGAAGAGGAGTTAGATGTCAAAGGAGACAGTTATGAAATTGTAAACTTGATTGATTGATTGAATGTCCTTTATTGAATGGGAAGGCTCATGGCCATGGATGGGGATAAAGGGGAGTAGACATAATCTTCATTGTTTATTTAGGTCGTCACTCGAATCACATTGCTCTAACCAGGCCA
Source organism: Amblyomma maculatum (assembly GCF_055883805.1). Taxonomy (NCBI): domain Eukaryota; kingdom Metazoa; phylum Arthropoda; class Arachnida; order Ixodida; family Ixodidae; genus Amblyomma; species Amblyomma maculatum. The sequence goes on along the minus strand of NC_139347.1, from coordinate 175,536,501 downwards.
CTAAACGAGCCATACTTGGCAAATATCATCTGTGTGTTTGCATCAGTTTCTAGAAGGGAACGGTAGTTCAGGCGGTAGGGTTCGATCTCGGGGCGTCCAGTAGAAAAAGCAGGGCATTCCCAAAGTAAATGAGATATGCCGCCGCAGGTTAGAGTCGTACAGTGGGGGCACGTAATCATTTTCTCTTTATACTGACGCCAGCGGGCCATAATACGTGGCGTGTAAGCCGCATGGGCGATGAGCTTATTCAAAAAGACTTCTTGACTTCGGGTGAGGTGGGTTCTTCTCGTAAAAGGTGGGTCTGGTGTGGCCACCTGCATGCGATGCTGACTGAGGCTACGAAGACTGGTCCGAGTATAGTGCATAAGGGCAAGAGAAGGGGTGAGTTGCCCGCCTAAGGTCGAATAAGGATGAAGCAAGGGGGGTGGGGAAGTAAATGTGGACATCCCACCTGCCAAGGCAGCCGCGGCGTGTGCCGCCGCATTGCCCCCTGATTCGTCCGAGTGACCTGGGGTCCAGTGAATAGCGACAGTTCTGGTCGAGAGTTGGTGGCGTTTAAGGAGGCGCTGTATAGCCGTAGCTGTTGCATCTTGTGAACCCGGAGTAGCGATTTCCTTGTAAGCTTCAAAGGAATCAGTAAGAATACGTATTGACCCAGGTCCGGTGCAAGGCACTCCTGACAAGGCTCCCCAAATCGCGAGGAGTTCAGCGTGAAGAGGGGTACCCTGAGGTAGATGGCAGGCATAAGCGCCTGAAAGGGAAGGGTTGTCATCGCATACCCAGGCCATAGATGCGAATTCGCTTGTAATGGATGCGTCGGTGTATATGTCAGTCGTATCGGGGATTCGCTCTTGTCGGTGATGGGCAGCTAGGAGCTCCCGGGGAATGACAAAATCGCGGTTTATAGGTCGGCGATGGACGCGTGTGACTACTGGCATCTCCCAAGGGGGAAGTGATGCATATAGGGCTGGTGTTTTGTCGTTACGCTGTTCATCCCAGGCCAGCAGGCGACGCCCCTGGACAGTGTTCTCTAGACGTATTCGATGACGCGTCTGTGACTCGGTAACGATGGTAGTGAGCGGTGGAAGAGCGGCCAAACGCTCAAGTTCGGCTATAGGAGTGTGCTTAGGTAGACCGGTAATAGTGCGCAGTGTAGCGCGATGAAGGCGTTCGACCTTAGCGAAGTCAGTCTTCGACAGTTGGAGGACCGGTGTACCATAGAGGATTTTTCCGACCGCCGCTGCTCTGGCCATCGCACGGCAGGCATGCTGCCGCGCACCGCCGTGCCGGTTGGACAGGCGACGAATAGTATGTAGCAGTGCTGGCCAAAGGCGTTGTAACTGACGAACCCATTTCTGGGGGCTGTTGCAGCTTGATATGGGCAGGCCAAGAATGCGGATTTGCCCATTTGAGGAGGTGATGGTGTTGCCTCCGATGTGAAGATGGATCTGCATACTGGGGTTGGTTTTATGTTTTCCGTCGATACTAATCAATTCTGTTTTATGTGGTGCGAGTTCGAGGCCAATTTTGGTTAGTGTATCTTCAAGACAAAGAAGGGCCGCCTGAAGTTCAGTCTCCATAGAATATTTGTCTACGTAATCCGCTGCCTCAGTCCAGACGGTAATATCATCGGCATATATAGCGAATCTTGCGCTTGTGCTGATTTCCAGATTCTCGGCGACGCGTGTCATGGCCAAGTTGAACAATATGGGTCCGAGAATGGAGCCCTGAGGTACACCCCTATCCAAGTAATAGGTTTTGGGCACCCATCCCGGAGCTTTGCCATGTAGCTGAATGGGTCTAGATGTCAAAAAATTGCGGATCCAGATTTGGGCACGATTACTAGGAAAGCGTTTGGCGAGTTCCTCCAGGATAACCTCATGGCGAACATTGTCAAAAGCTTTGTGTATATCGACAGCCAGGAGATAGTCAGGTAGCGTTTTACGATGAGCTCTATTCAGAACTCTTCGCAAAAGCCAAAGGCAGTCATGCGTTCCAAGGTTAGGGCGGAAGCCGGCTTGAGCTGGATGAAATCCAGGACTGACGTATTCAATGTAGTGACTAATCCGGGTATGCAGCAGGCGCTCGATGAGTTTACAGAGATGTGAAGTCAGTGCAATTGGACGCAAATTACTAGGAAGTCGAGGGTTTTTGCCAGGTTTAGGGATAGGAAGAATAAGAGAAAGCTTGAGGTTATCCGGTACCGTTCCGGTCTCCCAGTAAGAATTAATGATGTCGAGAAGGGCATCCTGGGCTGCCGAGTCGAGATTGCTGCGAAATTTGCTGATTCGCTATTTCCATATATTTACTTTTTTTAGACGCAGCCCGTCTTGCAATTCTAAATTGTCTACATTATCTACAGAAATTAAGTGGTCACTAAAGTGAGAAAGAAATTCTCAGTAAGCTTTAACACAAAAACTGACAATCTACGCATTGCAAGAAATGTAATTCATGTCCTAATGCTGTCGCCAGCGGCCTCATCATGCATTGTTTATTGTACCCTACATATTGGGGAGGGGAGAAGAAGTGGAGGTTTCCGAACGTCTGAAGCTAGCGCTCTTCCGTTTTTCTGGATTTTATATCGCTGTGAGCTATTTGTGATCTCGACATCCTTCGGGATGGCGGGCGCACGACCCCTGCGCCCACCCGCCGCCATCGAACAGGCTACAGCGTACTCGACGGGTCACCTTGACGTCGCGGACGTGGAGCTTCCAGACTCGGCAGATGACTCCACCGTGATTGAGATGGATTCCGACAACAGCTACACGCCTGTACATTCGCGCCGCCTGAAAAGGAAGCTGCGCCGAACATCAGTAATGAGTGAGACACCAAAGAAGAATGCTGAAAAGCAAGGGATCTTTTCCGTGGCCTTCGTACAAACAACGGCAACGGCGAATCTGAATGTGATAAACAGACAGCACCCGACGCAGTTTTTCGACCAGCTGGTTCCCGGTGAAGTTGACAAAGTCAGAATTAATCCCTGGAAGAATGTCCTGACCATGGATGTCAAATCCTAGGCTACAGTGGACAAGCTGCAAGGAATTGGTGCGCTAGGCAACATGCCGGTCCGTTCCTTTCTTGCACATGGGAAAAAAAACTACTGCAGGTGTAATCAGCGACGTTGACCCCGAGATAAGTGAAAGCGATCTCTGCACGCTGATCAAATCTACGGCGCGCATTGTGGATGTTCATCGATTCGGTCGCTCAAAGTGCGTTAAATTAGTCTTTGAAACTGAATCATTCCCATCCCACGTTAAAGTGGGCTATGTGAGACACCCAGATTGGATGTTTAATCCAAGACTTAATCAGTGCCACAAATGCCACAAGATCGGACATGTGAGCGCCGTTTGTCGAAACGAGGTATCCTGCCGTCGATGCGGCGGTGCGCATCCTCATGACGCATGCGAGACGGAGACTGTCAAGTGTGCGAACTGATCGGGTGCCCATGAATCGACGGCTAAGGACTGTCCTAAAATTCGGGATGAAAAACGTATACTAAAAAAGATGGTGAGAGATAACTCGACTCACCAAGAAGCGGCCGCGTCTATTCGTCGTCGCAAGCACCGTTCCCGACGCCTACACAAGGAATCGGAAGGCAAGCCTAGCCTGGATAAGTCAACTTCAGAGTTAACGTTAGCTCAGGTGCAACAACACATTGTGCCTAATCCCGTTAAAAGTACTCTTGCTGTAATGTCGCAGACAAGTGTCACAGGCCAAGGATCAGACAGAGGCTGTTGTATTACCTGCCGCCTCTGATGCTGAGTGGCCAGCTCTACTATCAAAGGCCAACGCCAGGATTAATCCCAGTTTGGTTGCCACACGTACTGAAAATTCCGACAACCCCGACAGCCAGCAGGTAAAAGAAATGCTGAAACAGCTGATTCGTTCAATGCGGGTGCTGCTCTCCAGCATCAACACGCAAACAGCAAAGTTTGCTGTTCAGTTTTTGGACGCATTTGAGCCGCTTTTGGCGGCATTGCAATAATTCACAATGGCGCAACAAACTAACCCCACCTCTGTGACGATGCACTTGCGCCGCAGTGTTGTGATGCAATGGAATGCCCGAGGCCTGCGTGGTCGGCTGAGTGACTTCCGACAGCGGGTACAGAAGTACCGCATTCCTGTGATTGTGATCTGTGAGCCCAACATGCCGGCTGCTTTCCGCCTTTCTGAATATGTTCTGCTATGGTCTAGAGAAGCAAACGAAACAAGCAAAGTGCTGCTATGTGTACGCCAAGACATTGCGCATGTCCGCCATGCTCAGCAGCCCCACAACACGAACCACTACATTTGTTTGACGTTAACCCTGAAAGGACGAGTATGTTCTGTAACTGGCGCTTATATCCCACCGAGGGATGGCTTGGACAAATCATATCTATTTTCAACAATCCAGTGTTGTGCAGCTCCTCGTATTGTTGTGGGGGACTTTAATGCTCACCACCCTCAGTGGGGTAGTGCAATAATGAGCAATAGAGGAAGGGACCTGGCAGACTTTATGCATACGCAAGATCTCGTCAATATAAACGACGGCTCACCGACGTTTCTACGCGGAACAACCTACAGCAGCTACTTGGATGTGGCGTTTGTTTCCAGAAACCTCCATCCCTCCGTTTCTTGGTGTAGTGATGTGGAAACACATGGGAGTGATCACATACCAACGTACATATGCATCAAGTGGTTTGCACCTGTCACTTCACCTCGTGTGCAATACACAGACTGGCCCGCCTTTAGGGCAGCGGTGGAGACTTCCAGCGTGGACCTCAAGTCACCATCTCAAATAGAGGGACTCATTACATCCTCTCTCAGTGAGAACACTCGCTATATTAGTGTGGCGGTGTCAGTGTCCAGCATCGACGTGGAATTCGAGCGGCTTCGCGCGATCCGTCGGCGGGCTGAAAGGAAGTACAGAAGAACGAAATCCGTGCAAGATTCGCACTTTCTCGCCGAGCTAAACGACAAGTTTTGCGTCACCTGGAGGTGTTAGGACGACAACGTTGGAGACAGTTCTGCTCATCACTGGATCCCCGTAAGCCCCTGTCGCGTATCTGGCATGTTGCGAGAAGCTTGCGCACACCTCCGCGAGAAAGGCCCCCTTTTCGTGCCCTGGCCCTTTACCAACGCCGCAATGAAGTTGACGTAGCTGAAGATTTTTGTAAAATGATTGTGGGCACAAACCAGGCACAGTTACCAATTTCAGAGGTTTTTGCACCACCTTCGCCGAATGATCAATATACAATAGCTGAATTAGACGCCGCTCTTGCTTCTTGTCGGCATTCATCTGCACCTGGTCCTGACGGGATTACTTATTCAACCTTATAGAACCTAGGCAAGGATGGTAGAACTGCACTACTTAATTATTTCAATGATATATGGGCTTCTAGTACTGTTCCTCAACACTGGAAAATTAGCCGCCTGGTTGCTCTTTTGAAGCCTGGAAAGCCTCCTCTCGAACTTACCTCATACCGGCCAGTTGCCCTAGCAAGCTGTGTTGGAAAAGTTATGGAGCGCATGGTGCTGGCAAGACTTGAGTGGTATCTAGAGAGTAATGATGTTTATCCGAATATGATGACTGGATTTCGCCGCGGACGCTCTTCCATTGACAGCGTCATGGACCTTGTGGCGACAGTAGAACACGAAAAGCGTCACCGTCGACCAGTAGCTGCTGCATTTTTAGATATAAAGGGAGCTTACGACAGCGTCCTCCATGAAGCCATTCTTGTGGACTTGACGACGTGGGAGTTGGTGGCCGGCTGTACTTGTGGATTGTAAGCTATCTGAGCGGCCGCTCTGTTTACATGACTACGCCTGAAGGAGATACTACCCACTTTCAGGTCGGTCGTGGAGTTCCACAGGGAGGAGTTCTCATCCCAACTTTATTTAACGTTGCGCTAATTGGCCTGGTGAGTGAACTGCCAACTAACGTCCACATAAGTGCATATGCTGACGACATCTGCATCTGGGCCTCTGGTTCGACGCGCCCACAACTACGTGCGAGACTGCAACGAGCTGTGTCATCAACATCGATGTACTTATGGCGTCAAGGTTTATTATTAGCGGCAGAAAAGTGTGCAGTGATCGCGTTTACGGGAAAATGTGTCAGCCGCTACCCGATTACCCTTAATGGAGTCGTAATACCATACGTCTCCAGGCACAGATTCTTGGGAGTAATTATTGACCACCGACTATCCTGGTCCAAACATATTGCTATGGTGAAGAAGAGGCTAATTAATTTTTGCCATGTACTTCGTTATATAGCTGGCATCAAATGGGGTCCAACTGAGCGCTCCTTAATACGGCTTTACGAGGCTCTGTTGGCTACATCCGGTACAGTCTCCCAGTACTCTCTAGTATGAGCATTTCCTGCTTGCGGACTTTAGAGAGCGTGCAAGCGCAGGCACTGAAAATATGCCTTGGACTGCCCAGATGCACCTCTAACAAAGGCACAACTGAAGAGGCACACGCTAGCCCAATGTCCATATACTTGTCACACCAACCACTTCGTGTAAATTTACGAGCACTTACAAGACACAGTTTTCTCCCACTCAGCAAGATTCTGGATGAGAGGCCGGATTGCACTTTTACAACCAACTGCTCTCCGCTGCCATCAGTCGCAAGTACCGACAGGATATGCCCTCCCATATCGTCCCACCCAACCACCATGGACAATGGATAAACCTTTGGTGCACCTTCGTGTTCCCGGAATACTAAAGAAATCAATGGTACCAGTTAGTGGACTCAAACAACTTACTCTGGCACACATCTGGTCAAAATATCCCAGTTATATTCACGTATACACCGATGGATCTGTGTCAGCACAGGCATCCGCTCCAGCTGTGGTCATACCAGCTCAGAAAACGACGCTGCATTTCCTTTTGGGACATACCTCTACATCAACCGCTGCCGAACTTGTAGCCATTCGGGAATCTGTTCGCTATATATGTGGGGAACCACCTCAAAAATGGTGTATATTCTCAGACTCGAAGACTGCATTACAAATTTTGGAAAACTTCTTACGCCACACTGCCTATCAGTCCCTGGCACTAAACATTATGGAGCTCATCACATCTGCCCAGCTGCAAGGCCACATGATAATGTTTCAATGGATTCCTGCCCACTGCGGCCTCCATGGGAATGAGCAGGCCGATGTTGAAGCTAAAAGCGCACTCATCAATGGCTTCCAAACAGCTGTGCCTTTTTCAAGAGCGGATACGACGTGTCTTCTAAAGCGTTATATGAATATTGCTACAGCAGCTTACTGGGCTCATTCAGACGCCTGACACATCCGTCTAAGAAGGCTTGATCGAACATTTAAATTTAATGTTCCGCGTGATATTCCGCGACATCAGACATGCTTGATACATCGACTTCGTTTAAACGTGGCTTTCACGCGCAAGTACTTATATTTAATTGGACAGATGGACTCACCGGAATGTTTAACTTGTGGCATCCCAGAGACTGTGGACCATGTATTATTGGTGTGCCCAGAGTATGCGAAAGAAAGAAATGTGCTAGCTGCTTCCTTGAAGCGTTTAGACAAGAGGCCTCTGTCGGAGGAACTGCTGCTGAGCGCTTGGCAGGACAAGGGGAAGGCCGTCCAGGCAGTGCGCGCTCTTTGCCGTTATTTGAGCGCCAGCGGACTTGATTCACGTTTGTAAAGCAAGCTGCTGTGTCTGTATATATATTTCATATGCCTTCTCCCACATCATCACCCATCATGACCTTCTTTCTTCTCTCCTTCCCCTTCCCCAGTGCAGAGTAGCAGGCCAGATTTGAATTATTCGGGCCAACCTCTCTGCCTTTTCCTTTCAATAAATCCATCTATCTATCTACCCTACATAGCTGCTACAAGGCGAGAATTCACTGAAGCTTACATTTTTCCTCCTGCATTGAAAGTCTTCAGATTTTCTCAATATTTAACGTGCAATATGCAATGTAAATGTAAAGGATGGAAATAATTAAAACGTGAAGTGGATTACTCGAATCCGACTTATTTCAGCTGTAAAATTCAGATAACTTGCTTTACAAAGTGGACGTTTTATACGTGGGGTATATACGAACATGAAAAAGGGATGAAATCAAAAGAGAGAAACATGTGTTAGGTAGAGAGCGGTACCAAAGTAGAGGGGGTCGAAATTATTTATAATCCATCCGAATATCTACATGCCGTGACCACGTGCAGCATGCTGGCGTCATTTTGCTGTTGGATAAGGGCTGCCATTGAGCAGGTTTAATTGAAAACATCCAGAACGCAAGCTAGAAGTAGTCAAAGGCAGACACGCATTTTACTAACCGCCAAATTTATACCCATGTAGAATATCCTGCACAGCACCAAAGTTTGACCGCTTGGCTTTCCCTTCAAGCCATGTGTGGGTTGACAACAAATAAACATGTTACTAAATTTTCAATGAGAATGAACGCAGCTAAGATTCAAGAAATATTAGTTTTGCCAGATAAGTGTAATCATAATATAGCCAGCACGTTAGGCGGAACATTTATGGTTAAAGTTGTATTCCCGTACATCAAAAGACCAACCTGCAGTAATAAATGCCCCAAAGAAGTCCGACTTCACTCTAATAGGAATCTCAGATTTTCTCAGGTTCATAGAGCAGAATACGCAGGTAGGGAAGGAACTGAATATGGCCGGGACAAAATTATCACTGCGTTTTGGACCATGAGAGAAAATGACATAACCAGCAAGCGAACTTGATTGATGCCACCGCATGCAACACACTCAAACATGCTTGATGCATTGCACCACTCTTTCGCGTTGAGGCTGCTTTTGAACGCATCACATTTCATACACATAAATAAACCAAAACCTCAGAAAGACGCAATTAAACAGATTGAAATGTGGATTTAATGGTTGGTTGGAACGTCTAGCGCTGGCAGTACTTTGGGCACAAGGGAAGGGCACAAGGTCATCTTTACAAGATGAAGGCTGCACGACGATAAAATATAGGCCTCCACCAGCCTCTCAAACAAACACTCCGGACATCTACATGTGGTCCGACCAAATTTTCATGGCTTTTCTACCACCCTTGGTAACCGCTTGGCGCTGTTATTAGGCTTACCGCTAATCTTTGCGGACGAAATAGTTCACAGGATGGTCCACCTGGATAGTCCACCGTGTAGCATGTGGAAACTAAGCATGCGCATCGTGTACCGCGATACTAAAGATAGGAAATAATGGGTTGTGTTTGCTTGTAATTGTGTATCCTGTATCTGAAAAGGGATTAATAAATTTTAAAAGAAATATTAGAAATAGACAGAAAATAGCTGTTCAAACTAAATGCAATATCAGGTTATAAATTCGCGAATCTGGTGAAGAATAGCCACCAACAACCTCGGTTCCATTCCGCTAAACGCTGTCGCCATGGCGGAACATTAGTTCGCGTCTTCCGGCCGTAATACTTTGCAGTCTCTTTGGAGCCGTTTCCGTCACTAAAGTCTTCGGCGTGCTCAGTGGTTGCAGATATTTTCACTGCTGCATAAAAACAGAAACGAAAAGGACGAGGGACCACAGAAGAAGAACTAGATTAGGAACTGAAAATGGCGGTGGGTACGAAGTTTCAAGCGATAGCTTATGTAGCTCATCCGCTCAAAAGGCTGTCTGCGTAGTAGTTGCCACCGCATGTCGGAAAATTTGGAGGCTGTTTAAAAAAAATTGCTTTGTGGTAATTTGCTGTGCTAGTGTTTGATTATTGATTGGTTATGTATGTGAAACGCTGTCGCGTCATACCCTTAACGGCAGAGCTTAAGTGTCCTCCTAAAATGTCATACTCTGGCTGCCTGAAAAACATTATCGGTGTGTTTCTGCCATGGGTATGTGAGCTAATTCTGCAATGGGAAATTCCAAAGGTTGCCGCTACACTTCGGCAGCAACAATTTGAAAGCGTGCCTGCGGCATAGGGTGGGACAATCGTGTATTATCTTTGGTAGCGGCGTGTTTTTCGTGCCTCTCTTATAATATTTTCTTATAAATTTTCTTAACAATTTTTCGGTGTCGTCTTACAGCAGCTCAATGTTTTTGCAGCCAAGGTGAAGAGTGGATGAAAATACGCAACATGGGTCAGGCATCCACACTTCGGCCCCGCGCCGTCGAGTCCTTCGTAGAGCATATTGAACAAGTTACCGATGATGTTCTCGGACTGATCACAAGACTCAGGGACCAACAGGGAAATGTTGGTGGCTGCGATCAAGTGTTAAAGAAATGGGCACTAGAGAGTGAGTAAGCAGACCTACTCAGTTTTTTTCTGTTGAGCGGTATAGACTTATCTATGCGACATGCAATAAACCATGCAGGGGTGGCTTCGAAGCTAAATACATGTGTCTGTTAGCCCTTTCAGTCTTCCCACTATTACATGCCTCTAAACCTCTAGAAAAGAAATGGTCCATCCCGGGACGATTCGCAACCAAGTTCTGAAACACTGTCAACTAAATTTTAAAAACCAGCCACTGTAGTCTTCAAACCCTCACTCGTTAGCAAATCAAGTTCAAGAAACGTCTGTGCAGTAATAGTGGCTTTCCACATTGCACTAATATTTATGTGAATCATATCAAGGACCGCTATGCGACGTTTATTAGAGGTATATAACCTGGCCAATTTTGTTCGCTTGCAGCGGTAAATACGTTCCAGATGTGTCATTTCGCCGTATCACGTGCGAGAGATTGTAAACTTTGTGTGGTATCAGGACATATGAGCTGAAACCTTCGGAATATGCTAAAGTGAACTGTACGGTAGGTGGAGGCTGAAACGGAAAATTAAGCTATATGCTTAAAAAGACAGGAAGAAGGAAATAAAAAGAGAGGTAATGAAATCACACGCTTCAATGCAATGCAGCGTAGCTGCCTAGGATAAATGTTCCAGGGTAACTCAAACAGACAGGTCAGTCAGATGCTCGGATAATAGCCCGGCTGCCATATCAATAAAACAGATCAGATTTGCTAGATACGCCTGTTAATGTGGTTCTCTGTGTGTAATTGTAAGCGATTATGAAAGCCTTGAAAATTTTGTAAAAATGTAGGACTGCTAAGTAAAATGTATAGTGCGTTATTTTTAAATGTTTACAGTTTATTATTTCAAACGCTATGAGAGATGTGTCAATGAGGTCTGCACGGGCAGATTATAGAGCAATTTGAACATTACTTGATGAAGCACAATAATATAGCAGTTTGTTAACTAAAATGGAATAATGAATTTTTTCTGTTCAGGGCCACCATTATGACAAGAAAATATAGGCCTTGAGCAGAAAAGTTCTGTCAAGTTTTAAATTTCCGTTATATTTATTGCAGTTGGAAATATCTGGCGTCGAAAGTACTCACATTTATATCGTAAAACTGGCTTCCCTCAAAGCATGTGTTTCAAAATGTGTCGCTGGGCGTGGTACTGTCGCGAAAATAATGCTCACTGCTTCTACAGTATAAATTAGACAAAACGACGCCAATTTAAAAGTCTGCATTTCCGGAAGCGAGGTTTAAAGTTAGAAATCCGCATTTACGTTATATTATAACTGCGTTGCCGATAGTGAAAACTTAAAAACTGGACTCTGCTTTGCAGTTGACTATCTTCATTTCTGTAATTTAAAGTTGGCTCTGAAAATAAAACCATTATAGACTCAATAATATCTTTTGATATTTATTTACCTAATTAGTGACCACTATCACGTGAATAATTTCCGCCTTGCTGTACGATCCATCTGTTCAGACCGCAGTGAGGTATCTCGTACTGAAATCAAATAAGCAACTGCAAAGAGTTTAAAGAAACACCCTGTGTACAACGTAAACAGCTAGTTCTCTTCATTACAGTATTACAATATTTACAATATTTTGTTCCGATAATATTTTAACATGATTTTTTCTTGATTTGCTTCACCAGCAATCGTCTGCGTCACGTTGGGAACAAGGTTGGGGCTACTGGAGTACAAGATAAAGCCGGAAACTGCGCGCATTATGCACGATACAGCCCCTTTCCTCGACTGTATTGACACACTAGTGGCGCAGTTTCCCTACTACCGCTACCTCCCCACACAAACCAGCTGGCGGTTCAGGCGAGCGGGAGACGTCATCACGCCGTAAGGCTCCGTATGCAGTTGCCATGTGCTTTGAACAATACTACTGAAATGTATACTTATTATTTTATCACGGCTCCGCTCATTGTTACGAACTCTAGCAGAATGATTCGTCGTACTTTTAAAGAGGCACCAATAGGTTGTTCATAGGTGTGCTGCCTTAGCAAATGATTCGTACGAAGGCTAGCTATATGTCCTCCATATCAGCGCACGCGCGTCGGTCGTAATTTCGGGCAGAACTAAGGGTCTTCACTACGCTGGCGCTTATTAGCCACCAAGATCGAAGTTGGCTTGGACGCTTACTGCCCAAAAACAGTAGATATTTCACAAAGGACGTAGCGTGACGAATCAAAACCGGCACACAAAGTTAAAAAAGACAGTTTAGATACATCTTTGCATTGCAAAGCGTATTCTTACGCAGTGCTTTTCTCAAATCGTACAATTTTTACGGCCTCCACGTTTACGGACAGGAAGCAGATGTTCCGCACAACCCCCTGGTTCTTACACGCAGGGCTTAATACGATGATTCCTTTCTATACGAGAACACAACTGCCGATAGGATTATGGCAGATAACGTACTCTATTCTTATACAGATCAGATAACTCATGTCAAAATACATATTTTCGCGAAATTTCACAAGGTATACCAGGGCGGCTTACACAAAACAATAAATTCAGTGTTATTTCAAGAATACGTTTTCGTAGTTTAATTATTCCTTTGATTTTTACGAAAGATACAATGAAACTTGATGTCTGCAGAGACAAATTGTGCCATCTCTGCATCTTTCACCCTCAATGCAAAGAAATACAGGGTTTAGACTGCGAAAATTTCTTTTCCGATTGAGAAAAAGTACGCCGCTTTATTCAAGAAACTGATGTTACCCGCGTCACGTTGAGGCTGCAAGGCGGTTTCGAGGCTGCTTAACAGAATCTGCTGACGAATACGTTACTTCCTAATGTGAAATTTGAGCGCGGCTCATCAGCTGTTTCATCTTTTTCGATAGATTGAGGAAACTACAATTGTACAATGTATGTATAATTACAGAGAACTATTTTATTTTTCACACAAATTCATTCAAGAATCACTCCACTAACAGTTCTTCATTGTCATGAAGGAAGCTTTGTGGTCGGTGAAATTAAGAGAGCAATTAAGTTATCGGGAGGTTACGAGAGCCAGCGCTTGGGCTCATAGGAACGTTGTGCGGCAAAGAGACTAAAACCACAAGCTGCAGACGAGAAGAAGGAATCTTCACAAATATAATTCACGTTGTATAAGGTTAACGGCAGGCACCCTTTAACAGTTTTCAGCCGACATGGTTGGTTGGTTGGTTCATAGGAAGGGAAATGCGCAGTATCTATCACACTTGCTCTGTGGACACCTGAACCGCGCCGTAAGGGAAGGGATGAATGTGGGAGTGAAAGTGGATAGAGAGGAAGGGGAGCCGTAGTAGCCGACATGCCTCCGTCGTTTTCGGGATTAGTATGGTGTGACCAGAAGAGATGGCAGCGACTGTCTGATGCCTCTGACGCCGCTAGCGAGTCAAGAGAGGTTCTGCGTTTCGACTTGGAATGTTGTTGTTGTTGTTGTTGTTGTTGTGGCTGTAGGAAGAAGGAAAAGAAAATGCACGGGCCTGCTACTGGCTCTGTAGCTGAGCCACCTCCGCTGCCTCGTGCAGATAAAGAGAATATAGAGAAGAAAGAAAAGGAAGAGGGAAAGAAAGACGCGCGCCGCAACAACAGCCGTCGTCCACCACCAGCGGTGGCGTGTGCAATGACGGCCTGAACAGATAAAAATTCGGTGCCAGGCGAACCCCCGCCGCAAGCGGCGGTGACCCACCTGTAGCAACCAAATCAGGTTACCGCCTTCATATGGCAACGAGCGCACCGTGATTGAGCTCCGGAGCGTGCCTTTCATAATTGGTTCACAGGAATGGACAGGCAAAGTATCTTTCACACTTGATTCTGTGGACACCTAAATCCGCCCAGTGATTGAGCTTTGAAGCCTTTTATAACTGGTTCACAGGAATTGAAATGTGCAGTATCTGTCACTCTTGTTTATGTGGACACCTCAATCACTTCGTAAGGAAAAGAAGTTGGGAGTGGAAGTCCACTTGAACTTTGAAGCGTGCTTTTCATAATTGGTTCACAGGAATGGAAAGGCGCGGTATCTGTCACACTTGTTTCTGTGGACACCTAAATCCGCACCGTGATTTAGCTTTGAAGCCTTTTATAACTGGTTCACAGGAACTGAAATGCGCAGTATTTGTCACTCTTGTTTTTGTAGACACCTGATTTACTTCGTAATGGAAGGAAGGAAGGTGGGAGTGAACGTCCACTTGAGCTCTGAAGCGTGCTTTTCATAATTGGTTCACAGAAATGGAAAGGCGCAGTATCTGTGTAACTTGTTTCTGTAGGCACATAAATCCGCACCGTGATTGAGCTTTGAAGCCTTTTATAACTGGTTCACAGGAATTGAAATGCGCAGTATCTGTCACCCTTGTTTCTGTGGGTGGGCACGTTAATCATGCTGTAAGGGAAGGAAGGAAGGTGGGAGTGAAAGTACACTTGAGCTTCTAAGCGTGCGTTTCATAATTGGTTCACAGGATTGAAAAGGCGCAGTATCTCTCAAATTTGTTTTTGTGGGCACCTTATTCACGTCGGAAAGAAAGGAAGGTGGGATGTATGTGGAGCTGGGTACGAGGAACAACACCGACGCTGACGGCGACGCGAAACCCAGGAACAGGCGCCAATGAGCTGCGCTCTAGAATGTATGATTAATTTCATGTAATTTTCTAATCATTCGTAAATAAATACTGCACTATGGATCGCCACATGGAAGGAAACAATATGTTGCTGGTTTTAACCAGATGGTGTGCGCCATATTTACAGCGAAATTGCGTGCTTTTACCGTCCAGATATTTTCATGTCGATATCTTAAGCAAAAAACGCCAAGACTTGGTGTGGGTACATTGGTTCAAAATTGTAGTCTGGTCACCCGAGGTTCAGACCAGTAATAAACGGTTGTTGGATTGATTGATTTATAGGAAGGGAAAGGCACGGAAATTGTCTCGCTTGCTCTCCGTGGACACCTCAACCGCACGGTAAGGGAAAGCAAGATGGGAGTGAAAGTGGAAAGTGGTCAGACGCTCGACTACTGTGTCCGAGTATCCGGGTTCGAACCCGACCTCGGCGGCTACGTTTTTAAACAGTTGTTTGAGTTTGTTGTGTCCAGTTTCATTATGTGTGAGGGAGTCGTATCAACTACCTCTGGTCACTTAAACCATAACGGGTATGTAACTTTTGGCGGCCGTAGCCATAAATTGTTAAATTGGTTTAGGTGAACAGAAAGACGTATGTGCCTCTCACATTTTACAGTGGACACCTGAACCGCGCAGTAACGAAGAGGGGAGATGATAGTCAAAGAAAGAGGTATGATGGCCAAAGAAAGAGGTGATGTACTGGAAGGCTCCGCCTGGCGCAACTTGTTCGTACAATAGAAGGCATGTCCTTCAAACTCTCAATATTGCTCTGCCCTTTACCCCCCAAAACCGCGAAGATCTGCCTGAGAATATCCGCCAAGCAATTACCGTCAAATCTCTCCCCAAGCACATAATAATATTAATTGGTTCACAGGAAGGGAAAGGTGCAGTATCGGTCACACTTGTATCGGTGAACACCTGACTCGTCGTAAGAGAAGGGATTAAAAAAAACTGATTAATATATAGGAATGGAAAAGCGCGGTAACTAGAGAGTTTTTGCTACTGCGTACGTAAGCATACGCAGAACCCTTGCGTACGTAGACGGCCTGCGTACTGCTTACTGCGCATGCGTCATACGCAGCACGGTTCTTGCGTACTGCGTATATGTTGTTCGCGTACGCAGATAACCTTGCCTCCGCGCGCGTTCGCTAAACCGTCTGCGTGTTGCTCTCGTTGTGTATGAGAAAGCGCTGGTGTACTTCGTCGCCAGGATTGCTAAAACCTGAAGCAGTAGGTACCGAGTTTCCCGTAGTCCTTACATCTATAGTCCAGCGCCGTGTTTACAAAGGTGGCGTTCGTAACGCTGCCACAGACTAGGGGTGAAAAGTGAGCTTTACCATCCATGAGAATACGTGGAAGCGAAAGGTTTCAAAGCCGTTTTAGTCTTCACGCGGCACATATGACTTTTTTTTTGTGCAAAGCAACCACAAACATCCTAGAAGAGACTGAAAATAAATATCGCTAAAATATGTGCTGTGAAGTCGCCCACACCGCCTACAGGCTCCCAATGCACTGAGTGTTTCTCCCTATCTCGCAAGTTTCTCGTATAGCCTGATATGCTGCCGTAAAAAAAATTGTTATAATACCGATCATTCAAAGTCAGCAGCCCATAGACAAAACTAAGTTCAAAAAGCACTTTTTAAACTTGAAAACGACAACGAAAGAGAACGGCCCTTTATAGCAGACTGCAGCGCAGCCAATGCTCTATTCGATCGCAGACGACGCCGGCGACCGCAAACGACACTCGTGTGTGCAGACGGACTGTTGGTCGTCTGCTGCTGTGCGTCGTTTGTTTATCGTGCCGAGTAAAGACTGCCTTCAGCTTAAAAGCTTGTATCATTTGAGTGGCCGTATTTAAGAGGGAACGTAGCCTGTGCGACGACATGCAGGAAAACACGAAAAGTTCTCGCGATTACGAAAAGTACACAAAGGACAGCTAGTTTTCATGGGTATGTAAGTCGTTACGACACAGCTTTATCGACGCACGTTAAAGATTGATTGGCTTTAAAATGATGCAGCATATTTTGTCATAGATTGTTTCTTAACATTCGCCAACTTTTACAAATCTGCCGTGATTACTGGTGCTCTCCTATGTGTTTCCATAGGCCATGCTCCCCACTTGTACCGCCATATGGTTTGCAGTGTTTTAAATATATACTCCGCCTGTCTAATAAGACTGCATAGTCTGACAATGTATTCTCCAAGGTACATTTTGCACCGATTGATGACATCATAGGCGCATTGTGCACTCAGAAAACTGCTTTGACATCATTTCTGTATGCCCAACGGTTTGCTTATCCGCATTTAAATTTTTCGCGGGGTTGTATTATTAATTTTCACTTTCTACTACGTTCGCAAGTAGTAGTATCCCGATTCCGTCAAAGTTATTCATTATATCCTTATCCTCTGCAACAACAACCTACCAAAGCAGCACATCTGCAGCATGTGCTTTATCTCTCGCCTGTCGGAAAAGCAATGAAGCAAGCGTTACTACGCTGAAAAAATCATGTTTGGATGGCCGCGAGGTGGCACTACAAAAGCCACTGCGCTTGACGCCTTAGCTTCCGGACTCATGCGTACGTACGGGCTTCCGCGCTACTAGAAGTCTTTCTGTGGCATATACGCGACAATGCCGTAGCGTTCCGCAAGGTACGTGGACTGTGCGTACGTAGCGCTCACTACGCAGTACTAAAACTCTCTACTGTCTCACTTGTTTTGAGAACAGGTGCGGCGGTAGCTTCGGTAGTCGATGGCCGAGGGGCACCGGTATCCGCGGCAGCCATCAGAGGCCGCAACATAGAGACTGCGGAGGAAGTTGCGATAGCGCTAGCTTGCGTAGGAACAGAAGCCAAGTTCATAATATAATAGAGCTTCGGTCGGGGTTCGTTATGAGCGGACGTGTGATGCATGAGCTCCGCTGAAATAATCTGTTTTGGCGGATTGGAGCTGTGCATCATTAAATGTTCATGATCAGCGGGCTCCCTTCTGCACTCGGCATCGCCAGGAACCTCCAGCGAGCGTGTGAGTGACTTTATTTTCGGCGTTGAACCTGTTGGACTCCTCGTAAAGCGGGACAAGTGCTAACCCTAACAGCCGTGGAGACGCAGGGTAGCGACTGCGGATGCGCGGCGTGGAGTTCGCGCAAAGCTGAGCAGCGTTCGCTCAAAGCCAGCCTGTAGCTCTGCCAATGGAGCCTTCCGGGGCGTCTCGCAGCAGGGCTCGCAAAAGCAAGGCTGAGGTCACCACAGCCAGGAGAGCCCTGAGCGCGTGCCGCCGGCGATTGAAGAGTGCTCCGATCTGCTTCAGCAGTTCCTTGTCGCTGCCCAACGGAAGATGCTGGCGACCCAGTCAGCGGAGGCCGCCAAGAACGCACTCCGCTCTTTGCGCTCGTCCAACATCCCGTCTGCTATCGTCACGCGACACGGGCTAAGTGTATGCGCCCCCGATCAAGCCTCGCGCGGCGCACCAGAAACAGAAAAGGCACAACCAGGCACTGTAGTTCCCACTTCAGTGCGCAACATGGCGTCCCAAGACGAAGACGCAGGTTCCGCAATGGATACTTCCGTGTTGCGCAAGAGGCGGCGTTCGCCCAGCCCCAGACGAAGCGACACTGACAGTCTAGAGGCAGCAGGTGGCAAGAAGGAGGCCCACCGGCCCCCTGATTCTGGCTCCTTCTCCCGCTTTACCCCACCGGAGGGAATTGCAGGCCCAGTAGAAGCCGCTCCAGTCATGGGCATATCCAGCACCCTGCCTGCTGGAGCGATGCCTTTGGTGCAGCAGGAGCGACCGGCAACCTCCAGCACCTGCTCCACGGCGGAGACCAGCACAGAACAGCAGCTGCCTAGCGCGTGTGTCCAGGCAGCAGTGGACCCCACCAACCTGGTGCCTTGGACAATCAAGACAACCAAGGCCCAGCGGCGCCGTCAGGCGGCCCTCCGTAGGGCTGCGTCGGCTGTGGTGGCCCCCACCGCGCTGCCACACAAGACGGTGCTTTTCCGCCCTGCAGTCCGGGGTACTGGGTTCACCAGAGAACAAGGCTGGGACCTGGCGGAGGAGCTTCATCCACGTCCTGGCGTGCTAGCAGTGCGCGTGAACACGCGTCGCAACGTAGTGGCCGTGGACGTGGCCGACGAGGGCAATTTCAATGCCCTCTTGGCCACAACGGTCATCCGTGGCCTGCCCGTGCGGGCCAAGGAACCAGCCCCGCTCAACGAGTGCAGCGGGCTGGTATTTGGTGTCGACACCCGCCGCACGGAAGAACAGCTCCTTGCAGCGGTGGACTCTGCTGTGACAGTGAAAGCGGCCTCATTGGACGGCAGCACCCTGAGGCTCAGGTTCGCCGCTACTGCCCCGCCGCCACATATATCCATCCACGGCCGGGTCTTGCCGGTCCGACCATGTCGTCCTCGCCCACTACAGTGTGCTCGGTGTTTTAGCCTGGCCCACGCAACCGAAGCCTGTCTCGCCATGGAGCGTTGTGCCCGTTGCGGCGGGCCACATCCAAGTGCGGAATGTGCCAGAGCCAAGCCACGGTGCTCAAACTGTGGAGGCCGCCATGCTGCCACGAATCCAGTCTGCCCTGCGTGGCAGAGAGAGAGGCACGTGGCCACTATCCTCGCGACGTCAGAAGTGCCCCTCTCCCGGCGGGCCGTTCGCGCGGTTGTCTGTGAGGGAACTACTCCTTCGGGTGGCCAGCAGCACCAGCGTGCTCCCAGCTATGCGCAAATGGCCTCCCGTGGCGTGCACCAGCGCCCGCCCCAGCAGCCCCGACAGGACCAAAGACCGCGCCAGCAGCAGGGGCGTCAGCAGCGGCCATGCCAGCAGCAACGCCAGCAGCACCCCGGGGGCTCCCAGACCACAGCTCGCACCGCACAACCCATTTTCGGTGCGGGCAACATCCACACCACCTCTCCGGACGAGCGAGATAAAAAGATCGAGCAGCTGATGGCTGCAATTCGCGTCCTCGCCCGGTATATCCCGGAGGACTCTCCCGACAGGCGCGTCTGCTTAGAAGCAGCAGGCGCCTCCTTACAGGATGTCCAACATCATGGCTAGTCGCCGGACACCTCCCCGAATTCCTTCCATCCTGCAGTGGAACGTACGTTCTCTTGCCGCGCGCTATTCAGAGCTGCGCTTACGAGTGTCTAACGAGTCTCCTGAGGTTGTAGCGCTGCAGGAGACGTACGTTCGTGCACAAGAGGGGGACCCTCAAATGCGGCTGCCCGGCTACGTCGGATACCACTCCCCGACAACCTGTGAGAAGGTTACATGTGCTGCAGTGCCGTGCAGTGATCCCCAGCACAAACCAGGGAAATCTCGGTGCGCGGTTTATGTGCGGCACGATGTCCAACATGTCATCGTTGACTCGGCGGCGGTGACGAGTGATGTGCAGGAGTGTGTTGTTGTTACAGTCCGCATACGTGGTGTGGACACGTCTGTGGCTAGTGTTTACGTGCGTCCAGCTGTGCAGTGGAATGCCCAGTGCTTCAGTGCAGTCTCTTCGTGTTGTGCCACCCGACAAATCATCCTCGGAGATTTCAATGCCCATCATTGTGCGTGGGGAAGTGCCCGAAACACCGCGCGAGGAGACGACCTACACGCCATGGTAACACAGCTGGGACTCACACCGCTGAACACCGGCGAGCCCACCTTCCGGCGACGCGGCACACCCGGCTCCTGCATAGACGTCGCGTTCGCGTCCAGCGGCATCGAGGCGACCTGGAATCGCGCACCATCACTTTGGGGCTCTGATCACTTCTCTATCCTCATTGAGCCCACTGCCAAGGAAGCTCGCGCCACGCGCACTTACTCCATTGTCAACTGGAACCGCTTCCGCAGCGAAGTAGAAGCCGCAGCTACGTCCGGCGCGGATTTCTTCTCCAGTCTCGTCCGTAGCACGTTCGCAGCCACTCGCCGCGTAGAGGTTCGGGCAGGGCAACCAACGCCCGACAACAAGCTGCTCGACCTGAGACAAAAACGCGACAAAGCTGAGCGACGAGCACGGCGGACGGACCGACCAACCGACTGGACAGCATACAATCGGCTGGACGCAGCAGCGAGGCGGCATTCCAACGAACTTTACCGCCGGCAGTGGGCATCGCTCTGCAGGAAGATGGAGGAGGACTGTAGCTCGCGGCGGCTCTTTACCACCCTGCGACGCATCACAACGCCACAAGCGAACCCGCAGCCGCTGGCCGCTCTCGCCATCTCTAGCGGCCTTAGCTACGAGGAGCTAGCTGAGCGGTTTGCGGCCCGCTTTGCGCCGCAAAGCCCCGTGAACGCAGGCAGCCAAACTTCACCTCTGAGTTCCGGAGACAGAGCCAGCGCTCCTACCCCTGGTGACCCTTGTGATGCCCTCTTCACAGTGACAGAGCTCAACAATGCGCTACAGCGCTGCCACCGTCGCTCGGCGCCAGGGCCGGATGGGGTGACCTACCAGATGCTGCGCAACCTGGACGCAGATCAACGGCTGGTTCTCCTGCAGCAGATCAACCTAGTGTGGGAACACGGGACCCTCCCGGAGGACTGGCGCACGGCAGTCGTCTGCCCCATCCTCAAGCCAGGACGCCCACCAACCCAGCTCGCGGGATACCGTCCAGTGGCGCTAACATCTGCGGCTGGTAAGCTCATGGAACACATGGCTTTACATCGCCTTAACGAGCAGGCTGCGGCGGCGGATTTGTTTGATGAGCGGCAGACGGGCTTTCGCGGAATGCGGTGCACTGCGGATTCCATCTCCGATGTTGTCAGCGCGCTCGAGCACGCGAAGGCAGTGAGGCAGGTTGCGTTGCTTCTACTGCTGGACGTGTCGGGAGCGTTTGATAACGTCTGCCGCGCTCCCATTCTCGCGACGCTTGAGAGGGCTGGCGTGGGCGGACGCTTGCTACAATACATTCGGAGCTTTTTCCAGGCGCGCTCCATGCGCGTTCGCGTGGGGGGTGCTCTCTCGGCGCCTCGCCCGGTCGGGCTAGGCGTGCCGCAGGGCTCTGTCCTGTCACCTTTTCTGTTCAATGTGGCGATGTCGGTGGTGCCGGGCTGCCTGCCTGCAGGCTGCCGGCATCATGTGTACATCTCCATATACGCAGATGACATTGCTCTGTGGTGCCTGGGACCACCGGGCGAGGCAGCACGGGTGCGCGCGTGCCTGCAGGCAGCTCTGACGGCGGTGAGCGACTGTTTGCGCGGCCTAGGTCTCTCGCTCAGCGCGGACAAATCCGTCGCAATGGCCTGTGTTCCGAGCTCGCGCAAACGACCACCGCCGCTCACACTGGACGGGACTCTCTTGCCGTGGCGACGTTCGGTGCGGTACCTGGGGTTGGACATAGACCAGCGCCTTTCCTTCCGACCCGCGGCGATCAAGGCCTGCCTGCAGATGAAGAGAACCACCGCCGCCGTACACAGGCTCACTGCTCGAGGCCAGGGCATCTCCCAGCAAGCTGCGTTACGGCTGTACAACTCCGCGGCTCTGGGGGCAATACTCTACGCGCTACCGCTCGTCACACTGCGCAAACCATGCTGGAAGAAGCTAGAGGTCGAGCATCGCAAGGCGCTCCGCATTTGCCTCGGCCTTCCTCAGAACTCTCAATGCGCAGCTACTTTGGCCGAGGCAGGTGCGTGGCCTTTACAACTTCAGGCCACGCGGCGGGCGCTCCGACACATCGATCGCCTACAGCGCGCAAAGGACGGCAGCCCGCTATTACATCGGTTGCGACATCATCGCCACTCACGCATGGGAGCGGCGCTGCTCGAGTACGAGCAGCTCACCAATGCAACGCCCCCTACGACCTCTTCTCGCCCTGGCCCGCTGCTACGGAGGTTCAGCGATTGTCGGAATCGCGGGGAAACGCACCACACCGCCCTGTGCAGTGCAGCAGCTGACCAGAGCCGTCATCTAAGAGGAACTCCAACACCACCTCCTCGTTTACACCGACGGCTCCGTGGCCAGAGACAGTTGCTCGCTAGCAGCGGCGGCTACCATCCCCGCCCTGCAACTGCACAGACAGCTGCACCTGTCATACCTGGGTTCTTCCACCACGGCGGAGCTGCTGGGCCTACGCCTAGGCCTGGATCTACTGCTTGAACTGACTCCGCCGCCACCCAGGTGTGCCGTGCTATGTGACTCCCGCGCTGCCCTCAGCCGCCTTCGAACCACCGGCCGGGGAACTCCGCTGCTGTGCCAGATTCGCGCACGTCTCAAGCACTTGGCGGAGCGTGGCTGCGCTATACGGGCACAGTGGATTCCCGGGCACTGCGGCATAGAGGGCAACGAACGTGCCGACGAGCTCGCGACCGCAGCACATGAACTCCCTCCTAGCGACGAGCAACTCGCTTTGGAGGATGTGCGTGCGGTAATCGACGATCACCTCCGGACGCAGCACCCCGACCCACGCATCGCAAGAGGTGAGCGCATTCGCAGTGTCAGCGGCCGCTCGCTGACTCGGCTGCAACGCGCAATGATCCTCCGTGCACGCATTGGATGTGTGTGGCCTGGGGAACGACGGATGCGCCACGGACTTGCCAATAGTGACGTGTGTGACGGCTGTGGCGAGGTAGAAACTCTCGAACATCTTCTACTGCGCTGCACCGCGCTAGCCGAACCACGACGTGAGTTGCTGGCGGCTTACAGAGCGCAGGGGGTAATCCCGGACAGCGTAGCTGTGCTCCTGTGACCGCCGGGCTGTGCGCGCGCCCGCGAGCGAGCTCACGTGAGCTTGTGTGAGTACATCGAACAGGCGGGCTTGATGACCCGCCTATTTCACCTCGCCAGATAGTGCGCGCTGGGACTGAACGCTCCACGTGTGCTATTTCCCACAATAACGGCTGATCGCCCACGACAGCCGTCAGTGTTTTGTACAGTGTGCAAGTGCGTGCGTAGTGAACAGTTGCCTGGACGTGGAGCTATTGCGGAGGCCCGCCCGACGTGCCGAGTACTCAGTGACCTAAGACGTTTGCGGGTGGGCCTCATGAAAACTACTGTATACTGTACCATAGTGTATATATTTCTTTTATTTTTACCTACTCTTTTCTTTCTCTCTATCACTCACCTCTTTGATTTCCTTTACCTTCTCCTCGCTATCCCTTTATTTCCGCCGCCCCAGTTCAGGTGCGTCAGATATAAGATAGCAGATACCGGGGCTGGCAAACATCTTTTCTTTCCTTTTGTACATACAATAAATAACCACTACAACAACACTTGTTTTCCGTGGCACCTTAACCGCGCCGTAAGGGAAGGGAGGAAGGTGGGAGTGAAAGTGGAAAGAGAGAAAGAGGAGCTGTAGTGGAGGCCTGCGGAGTAATTTCGACCACCTGGGGATCTTTAACGTGTGCTGACATCGTACAGCACACGAGGCCTCTTCGTTTCGCCTCCATCGAAACGTAGCCGCCGAGGTCAGGTTCGAACCCGGGTACTCCGGCACAGTAGTCGGGCGTTTTACCACTGCACCACCCCGGCGGGGCTAAGAGGAAGGTGCGAGATTGATGTGGAAAGAGAGAAAGAGGAGCCGTAGTGGAGGGTTTCGGAGCAATTTCGACCACCTGGGGATCTTTAACGTGCGCTGACATCGCACAGCACACGGAAGCCTCTTCCTTTCGCCTCCATCGAAAGGAGTTCACCTCGAGCGCGCACCAAGGGCTGACGTGTTTTCCGTCGGCTCCGGTGCCTCTCGCCGCGAACTGCGACCCGCCGACCCAAGCGGGGCTGAAATTCGCCGAAAAGCGTCTGGCCCAGGCCGCGCTGCCGCGACTGCCTCCTCCGCCCGGCGGCTGACGCCGTCTCCGAGCCGAGGAGCCCTTCCGGAGAATATGGCCGCTCTGCAAGCTCAGCGAGGCTACGATCCCGAGACTATGGCCTGGTCCACGGTCCCGGTTGCCCCAACCGAAGAGCTTCCGCCGGGATCAGCTCTCCGGCATGAGAATCTGTTCAAGCTCGTGGAACGCCGCTCCCAGCGACGAGCCAAGATAGCGTCCTCCGCCGCGTCAGCGAAGTCAGCGCTCTCAAATCAGCAAAATGGCATCCAGCGCGAGGATGCGTCCCAAGGTGGTTCAGCTCATAAGCCGACACCGAAGTGGAAGCCCAGACCACTTCAAAGATTCCATCCGGATGACTATCAAGTCGTCCTCAAACCCAGCACACCGGTGGCCCTCCGGGATTTGTATCAATGCGGTCAGTTGGGAGAATCTTTCAAGGCCCTACTGGGTGAGTCGGCAGCAGCTACTCTCACTCTGCTTCCTTCATGGGAGCAAAATCTCGTTGTCACGGGCACCCCGGTTGCCGTCGTGGCAGATCGCCTCATTGGCGAATTTCAACTTGCCTCTCCGAAAGGCTCCATTGCCATGCGGGGCCATCTTAAGCAAACCGACAATGTTTCTAAAGGTGTCATCACCGTAGCGAGCTGCGAGACCACTGCGTCCCTGCAACAAAAAATTCAATGGCGAGCCGGAGAGATCGTCGACATCCGAAAATACGGCACCTCCAACGCGGCCCAGCTCACCTTCGCCGGGAAGACTGTGCCTCGGTATGTGCATTACAATTCAGAAATTGCCCTGGTCCGGGCATACAAAAGAACAATTCCGGCATGTGTGAAGTGCGGCAAAGTTGGACACCGGGCGGACACATGTCCCAACCCGAATGGTGAAAACTGCGGCCTGTGTAGCCAAATAGTGCCGGCAGTGGAGGGGGTGCGGGCTCCTCACGACTGTCAGCCGAAATGTGCGACGTGTGGGTTCGGGCACCCAACAAACTCTCCTGAGTGCTCGAGGAAATTCCGCTCGCCCTCTACGGCCAAGCGCTCGGGGCCTGCAGCAACACGGCACTCTGACGGGAAGCCAAAACACTCCGGCGCCACAACCAAAGACATCGCAAAACGTCAGACCAACATCACAGCGAAAAAGCAGCAAGAGTCCCCTGACGGAGGTGGCGCCAAGGGACAGACGTCTCCGCCACCACCGAATGGGGGAAAAGGCCACAAAGCCCATACTAACAAGACGGATGGCACAGCTGACGCTTGGGCCCGTGCCGTGAAAAATGACAAACAGGTGAGTGGCATGGGTGGGGTTGCCTCCTCTCCTCCCCCTCCCTCCCATTCTCACGTTGATATCGAGCTCCAAAAACAGATGGCAGCAATCCGGGCCCAAAATGAGATGCTGCTTACCAAAATTCAAGCTTTAGAAAGCAGATTGGCTTCTAAACCTCCCTGCCCTCCTAGCCCGGAGAACATGGAGAGCGAGCCGGTGGCATCATCACCAGCCTTCCCGGCGGTCCTTGCTGAGATGGAGGCCCGCCTGACTATGAATCTTACCTCAATGATCAGTGCAGCAATGGAGCAGGTCCTGACCAAGGTCATGGAGACTGTTCCGGCTATGATTTCAAAACATGTCAGTGAAAATGCTCGCCTTCTCCGACGATCGGGACCCCTTCGGGTTGTGTCCTCTCGACTTCCCAAAACAAGCCGTCGAGTCATAGACTCGGACTCCGAGGAAGCTGCCCCTCACCCAGGGACTGAGCTCCATGCCCAGCCTTTGGGTGCTGGCTCTGAGGTAGTCGCTCCCTCCAAATTTATATTTAATCCTAATGATGGCGGGGCCCCCTAAATGTAGGCGCTTTCCACCTTCAAACTTGGCTTCCCCATTTACAATAACACAGTGGAACTGCAGAGGTTTCCGTGCTCGCTGTAAGCGGGCCAACTTTCGTCTTTACCTCGCAACTTTTGAATGCTTACCAGCCGTGGTAGCCCTCCAAGAGCCAGGGATGGGCGCCGCACTCACAAGCTATACGACATTCCAACAAGACCCCTCGACTTGTCTTTGTATCCACAAAAATTACACAGCTAATCTTGTCGACCTCGACCTCCAAATTGTATATTCCTATGTGATGGTGACTCTCCTCCCTCTCCGCAAGCAGGACCCACCACTTCACATTCTCAATGTATACTGTCCTCCTAAACTGCAACACATTTCTTTTTCAGACCTCTTCAGCCGAGTGCTGAGAGTCGCGGGTCGAGACCCCCTCCTGATTGTAGGCGACTTTAACGCCCCCAGTCGGCTTTGGGGTTACCACCGTGAAGAAAAGCGAGGGCGCAGGTTGGCGGAGCTTGCGTCCACGCTGGGCCTCACTCTTCACACTGACCCCGTCCACCCAACCCGACTTGGTAACTCCGTGACAAGGGACACCTGTCCGGACCTCACCTTTACTTATAACATCCAACATGCAGACTGGGTCAACACCGAGGAAACCCTGGGCAGCGACCACTGCATTATCAATACCACAATCAGAACTCGTCCACTCTCTAAACCCACAACACAAGCCCGTCTCCCAGATTGGACGAAATTCAGACAAAATTTCGACAACACAACATCCATTACAGAGCAAGGGTACACCTCATGGTCCCAGCATTTGGTTTCACACCTTCGCTCCACCGAAACTCAGATTCAGCTTTCAGAGGTGGTATCGGATGTGGACAACCACCTACTCCACCTCTGGGAAGCTCGGCACTCCCTCGTCCGCCGATGGCGCCGGCAGAAACATAACAGAAACCTTAAAGCTCGAATTGCCGAGCTCACCCAGCGAGCGGCTGAGTATGCGGTCCAGCTCGCCGACTCTAACTGGGTGGATAGGTGCAACACGGCAGCGCGTCAAATGTCCAGCCGAAACACATGGCGCCTCTTTCGCGCCCTCATTGATCCAACTCAGACCCGTAGAGAAACACAAAAACATCTTCAGCGTGTAATCCACACCTTCTCTGGTAATATTACACAACTCGCGCACAAACTCAGGGACCGATATTTGTGCAACATAAAGGACACCCGTGGGCAGGCGTACTCTTATGCAGGCTCTGAGAACGCTGAGCTTGATCAGCCGTTTAAGCTCCACGACTTACGGGCAGCCCTGGGCAAAATGAAACGTGGTACTGCACCTGGCCGGGACAAAATCACTGTTAAATTACTAGCTAACCTTCCTGACTCAGCTTATACCACTTTATTGGACTACATCAATGCAATATGGCGAGGAGATACGCCACTCCCCATTGATTGGAAAACCGCTGTGGTCACATTCATACCAAAGGCCGGCAAAGCAATAAACACGGACAACCTTCGCCCCATCTCTCTTACCTCTTGTGTGGGCAAACTTATGGAGACGATGGTGCGGGACCGGTTGTCTGAGTACCTTGAGACACAACATATCTTCGCGGACACCATGTACGGATTTCGCCCACACAGATCCGCACAGGATGTCTTGCTTCAACTACATCGTGAAGTTCCTGACCCCCTCGAGTGCCCTCATAACGACAGGGTCGTACTCGCCCTGGACCTTAAGGGGGCTTTCGACAATGTAACGCATGATATTATTCTCACTCATTTAAGTCAAACCAACTGTGGCCACCGTGCCTTCCAATATATCCGCCAATTCCTCACAGACCGCCAATCTTACATCCGCATTCAGGATAACGAACACGGCCCCTTCACCCTAGGTACCAGGGGAACGCCGCAAGGCGCAGTGCTTTCACCCCTGCTATTCAATTTGGCCATGATGCGCCTGCCGGCCCAGCTCGGTGCTGTCGAGGGCGTGCAGCATGCTCTGTACGCCGACGACATCACCCTGTGGGCTACACAGGGCTCACTTGGAGACATTGAGGCCAGCCTGCAGCAGGCGGCGACTATAGTAGAGCGCTATGCTAGCCGCTGCGGCCTTCAATGCTCCCCACAGAAATCGGAATTTGTGCACATCCGCCCCTCTCCAAAATGCACTACTAAAATTCAACTTACTCTTCAATCAGGTCCAATTCCAGAAACACAAGAAGTCCGAGTACTAGGACTCTTCATTCACCAACACCGCAAGCCAGACACCACATTGGCTAAACTCCGCAAGGTGGGGGACCAGGTGGGCCGCATGGTCCGCCGGGTTTCCAATAAACGCGGGGGGTTACGAAGCAAGGATGCCTTGCGGCTGGCAAACGCCTTCGTAACCAGTTGAATCCTTTATTCGACTCCATATCTCCACCTGCGGAAGCAAGATGAGGATGCCCTCGAGGTCATTCTCCGCAAAATCTATAAGCGGGCCCTCGATATTCCGGTGACTACCTCAAACCAGCGCCTCATGGCACTGGGAATGGTGAACACCTTCAGGGAATTGAGGGAAGCGCACCTCACAAATCAATATACGCGTTTGTCGCAGACGCAGTCGGGCCGCCGCCTTCTTGCCCGGCTCCACATCAACATACGACACTTATGGAAGAACGGGCACGCATTCCAGCGCCGTGGAGATGCGCCCTCCGCGTACGCCCTCTTCCCGCTAAAATGGCACGCGAAGACCATGATGGCAGACGCCTGGCGCGGGCGGAAGCCCTGGCACGCCATTATGGTTCTAAACCCGGCGTTTTTTATGTGGACACCTCTGGCCCGCACCATGGGGGGTGGTACACGGCCGCAGTCGTCCACGAGGCGAAAACAGTCAACGGTCTTAGCTTCAGGGCCCGCAACATAACTCATGCGGAGGAGGTCGCCATAGCATTGGCTGCTTCCCACTCTGACTCGAAATATATAATTTCCGACTCGCGAGGGGCCTGTCGGAATGTCGAACAGGGCTGGACCCCTTATCTAGCCTACCGAATACTTCAAAATAGCTCCTACATTGGGGACCCCGCTACCCGATATATTATTTGGGCTCCTGCTCATCAGGGGCTGGCTGGAAACGAGGCTGCCGACGCCGCCGCCCGCGCGCTCTCTCTCCGGGAAGTTTCCTCCTCCTCCCCCTCCGACCAGGACGCTGATCCTAATCCGGCTTATACATTCAAAGATATCGTAAATTACTAGCAATCTAGCCACAGCCTTTACCCCCGCCCATGTAAAGGCCTTTCAAAGGCGGATGAGCGGCTCTTACTCCGCCTCTATACAAACACACTGCTGTGCCCGGCAGCTCTAAAACACTTCGACCCTGCTTTCTCTGGCAGCTGCCCGCACTGTGGGGTGGTGTCTTCGGACATCTACCACATGGTGTGGGCCTGCCCCTCAAATCCGGCTATCCCCCCTCACCCCAACCCAACCCGGGAGGACTGGGAGGCGACCCTGCTCGGCTGCTCCGACCTGAAGGCCCAACGGGCCTTAGTCGGGCGAGCCCGAGCGGCGGCAGACGCCACTGGGGTCCCGAACTAGGGACCTCCACCTAGTGTTTGTGAGGGTTGGCCCCTTCAGGGTCAGCTCACGCATAACCTCCTGTATTTGTCCTATATAAATGTTTTCTACCACCACCACCATCGAAACGCAGCTGCCGAGGTCAGGTTCGAACTCGGGTATTCCGGACAGTAGTCGGGCGTCTTACCATCGTACCACCCCGGCGGGGATCCCCAAGCACATGCATGCAGAATATCACCAAGACCGCCGACAGGCAAGAGCCACTCAACTCTCGAATATGGAACGGCGAGCCGAATACTCTGTATGTAGACGCTGCTGGCCCTGTTAGCAGACGCATGGGCAATACCGTGACATCTCCAGCGGGCACTCACCTCAACTACGTCTCTCTTCGCACCACCGAACCGAGTATTGCCGAAGAAGCAGCCATCGCTCCGGCCGCTGCCACTAATGCACAAGCTACGATCATGTCAGATTCCCTGGCGGCCTGCCCTATCTTCGCGGACGCATCGGTGTCGTCAGCCGCCGAATCCTCATCGCTAACCCCCCCGAAAGGATTAGTGTGTGATTGTGACGGTGTGAAGTCTCTGATCAGAAGTCACCGCGGGATACAGGAGTAACAGAAGTCACAGTGCGGCAGGAAACTTGCAGGCCCGCTTCGACAGAAGAACTTCAGTTTCTTCGCCTCGAGGAGACGAACGTCGGTTTCTTCGCCTCGAGGAGGCACACGCTCGCGATCAGCACAGAGGGAAAATAAAGAATGCAGCGTGTCATTGCCCCCCCCCCCCGGGTCCAAGAAGCATCGTCCCGATGCTGGGAGTGTGGGTAGAGATAAAAAAAAACATTGCACGAAGGGCAGTTGCTCACGCACAGAAAGAGTCAACACTATCGGTCGTAATACGGTTTCAGGTGGACCACGTGGACCACGTCCGGGAGCGTGGAGCGTCGGGACTTTTTAAATCCATCAAGAACAACCTCATAGTTTAGGTCCCCAACTTGGCTTACCACTTTGTACGGGCCAAAATAACGACACAGCAGTTTCTCGCTGAGGCCTCGTCGACGTACAGGAAACCAAACCCAGACACGGTCTCCAGCTGTGTACCGGGCGTCACGGTGTCGGAGGTTGTATCGTTGGGCATCGCGGCGTTGCTGATTCTGAATTCGCAGCCTGGCCAGCTGACGGGCCTCTTCGGCGAGGTGCAGAAAGGTGTGAAAATCTGGTTGTTGGTTGCCGTCGTCTAGATGTGGTAAAATGGCATCAAGCATTGTGGTCACTTCGCGGCCATGGACCAGACGGAAAGGTGTCATGTTCGTTGTTTCATGGACCGCTGTATTGTATGCAAAAGTAACGTACGGGAGCACTTCATCCCACGTTTTGTGCTCTACGTCGACGTACATTTAGAGCATGTCAACAAGTGTTTTGTTCAAGCGTTCGGTCAAGCCGTTCGTTTGAGGATGGTAAGGTGTTGCCTTCCTGTGCTCAGTATGACTGTGAATTAAAATCTGCTGCAGCAATTCGGCTGTAAATGCGGCTCCTCTATCAGTAATCAAAATCTCCGGTGCGCCATGGCGCAGGACAACGCAATTGATGAAAAACTTTGCAACCTCTAAGGCAGTACCGTGGGTAGAGCGGAGATTTCCGCGTATCGTGCAAGGTAATCCGTGGCAATAATGACCCACCGGTTCCTGGAGCGTGAAAGGGGAAATGGTCCCAGCATGTCCATGCCAATCTGCTGGAAAGGCCACGATGGTGGGTCTATTGGCTTCAAGAGTCCGGTGGGCTTAGTCGGCGGCACCTTACGACGCTGACAGTTGCGACACGTTTTCACATAGTGTGAAACGTCTGAGTGAAGTCGAGGCCAGTAGTACTTTTCCTTGAGCCTTGCAAGCGTGCGCGTGACTCCCTAATGTCCAGAGGTCGGTTCATCGTGGCAACCTTGTAAGATTTCATCACGTAGACACATAGGTACAACAATCAGGTACGGCGTTTGGCTGGCGGAAAAGTTTTTCTTCATGAGGACACCATTGCGCACACATAACGATGACAGAGCACGCTTGAAAGCTCTCGGAGCAGTTGTACATGCACCGTTTAGATAGTCCATGATGTGACGAAGTTCGGGATCTGCAGATTGTCTTTCAGCGAGGCACTCTGTGCTGATGGCATTTAGCAGTATGGCCTCATCAGGAATTTCATCTGCGGGGGGATCTACAGGGGCCCGTGAGAGGCAGTCTGCGTCCGAATGCTGACGGCCAGATTTGTACGTCACAGTTATGTCGAATTCCTGTAATCGTAGACTCTATCTTACAAGATGGGTTGAAGGGTCCTTTAGGGTTGCAAGCCAGCATAGGGCATGGTGGTCAGTTACTAACTTGAATGGTTTCCCGTAAAGGTATGGCCGAAACTTCGACGTCGCCCACACAATGGCTAGACATTCTTTCTCTGTTGCGGAATAGTTCGATTCCGCTTTAGATAGACAGCGACTGGCGTAAGCGATTACACGTTCTTGGCAGCCCTGGATTTGAACTAGAACGGCGCCCAGGCCTATGTTGCTTGCATTGGTGTGAAGCTCCGTGTCGGCGTTTTCGTCGAAGTGAGCCAATATGGGAGGTGTTTGTAGGCGGCGTTGAAGCTCTTTGAATGCTTGTTCCTGTGGTGCGTCCCAAGTGAAAGGCGTGTCTGTCTTTGTCAGACGTGTTAGGGGCTCGGCGAGTCGAGCGAAATCTTTGACGTAGCGCTGGTAGTAGGCACATAAGCCAAGAAATCGTCGAACAGCTTTCTGGTCTTTGGGCGGAGGGAAGTTGGCAATTGCTGTCGTTTTCTCTGGATCCGGCAGGACACCAGCGTGGCTTACGACGTGCCCTAAGAACTTGAGCTCCGTATAAGCAAAATGACATTTCTCGTTCTTTAACTTAAGGCCAGAGGATGTTATGGCTTGCAAAACACTTTCAAGGCGCCGAAGATGCTCCTCGAACGTTGGAGCGAAGACCACAACATCGTCAAGGTAAACGAGACATGTCTGCCACTTGAGATCTGCAAGTACGGTGTCCATAAGCCGTTGGAAAGTAGCCGGAGCAGAGCAGAGACCAAAGGGCATAGCCTTAAACTCGTAGAGCCCATCCGGAGTAATAAACGCCGTTTTCTCGCGGTCCCTCTCATCTACTTCTATTTGCCAGTATCCGGATTTCAAGTCCATTGAAGAGAAATATTTCGCGGAGCAGAGACGATCCAAAGCATCGTCGATGCGTGGCAGGGGATAGACGTCTTTCTTTGTAACTTTGTTTAGCCGGCGGTAATCCACACAAAACCTCAGCGTACCATCCTTTTTCTTCACAAGAACGACAGGTGCAGCCCATGGACTCCGCGAGGGCTGGATGACATCGTCGCGAAGCATCTCTTTCACTTGGCGGGTGATAGCGGCGCGTTCAGTCGGAGACACTCGGTAAGGTGACTGTCTGAGAGTTGGCACGGTATCATCCGTAATAATGCGATGCTTGGCGAGATAGGTTCTGCCAACACGTGAAGAGTTGGAGAAGGTCGCCCGATAGCGCAGGAGGAGCTGGTTCACTTGGCGATGCTGCAGTTGAGAAAGCGCAGGGTTAATGTCGAAGTCTAAATCGGTGGTAGGCCTCTCCATTTCGGTCAATGACAGCGTCGCAAGTCCAGAGGCTTTTCGAACATGCGTGATACCGCAAATATGGGCCACTACAGTCCCAGTGCTTAAATGCTGGTGCTCACCGCCTAAATTTGTGAGTAGGACGTCTGCTTTGCCGTCTTCGAGGCGAACGACTCCTCTGGCTACAGCAAGACTGCGTTCGAAAAGTGAGATCTGTTTACTCTCCACGAGACCTTCAAAGTTTCGCAGTGTATTCGCAGCCACAGACGTCATCACGCTGGAATGGGGCGGGATAGTGACGTGATCATCAAGGATGTGCAGTGCTGTCCGTCGCTCTGAAGCACTGTGTATTGCGTTCTCAGTCGATAAGGTCACTGACTTAGTCTGCAGGTCGATAACGGCTCCATTCTCTGCTAAGAAATCCGTGCCAAGGATGACGTCGCGGGAACACTGGACAAGTACGACGAAGGTTGCTAAGTACGTTTCTTCTTGCACAGTTACCCTAGAAGTGCAGGTACCGGTCGGCGTTATCAAGTGGCCTCCGGCGGTACGAATTTGTGGGCCTGTCCAGGGTGTAGTCACCTTTTTCAGAGTGGCGGCGAAAGGCCCACTCATCACAGAATAATCGGCGCCGGTATCCATAAGCGCTGTCACGTCGGTTCCGTCCACTGAAATGCTCAGATCGGCGGTTACGGCTGTTGTGTTGCCGGAACATCGCGGGGTCCGGTCACGGCTGCGGTGTGGTACTAGCTGATTTCGTGTCATCGGAGAACTGGAGCGCCGAGGCAGCGGATCATTGTGGGGCGCGTCGTGTCGTCGTGAAACTGAGTGGCCATCCGGTTGCAGCGGTGGAGGAGCTTGAGAATTTCGTCGATGAGCAACCTTCCCTCCAAAGGTTGCCGCGTCTAGTTTTCCCGATGGGGGCTAGGGGAGCGGACCCGCGTCAGGCCGGTATTACCACGTGTCTGCGAGGAGTATTGGCGCGGTGAAAGCGACCGCGAGTAGTCAGAGGGCGTTCTGGATGATTCAGCCAAGTACGCGTCAATGGCAGGGGGTCGTTCACCACGCTGCGGCTTTCGAGCGTCGGCGCTAAATCCCGGCAGACCCATTCGTCGGTAATAGCAATCGCGGAACAGGTGACCAGCTTCGCCACAGTGGAAGCACAGCGGGCGATTATCGCGATTGCGCCAGACGTCGCTTTTGCGTGGACGCACCTGAGAAATTCGAGCGGGAGGTGCTTGACGAGTGTATGCAGGGGCTGCTTGGTGCTGACTGGGAGGTGGACAGGCACGACGAGCGACTGCGGCGTAGGTCATGGCCTGCTGTGGTGGCATTGTCGGGAGTGGCTCGGGTGGGTTGAGTGCCTGGTTGACCTCTTCCCGAACCATTTGAGAAAGGCTGGATACTTGAGGGGGTGCTGCCGTCGAAAATAGTTTTTGCAGCTCCTCGCGTACGATGGCCCGTATGGTCTCACGGAGCACGTCAGTGCTACCAGTGTTCGCGATGGCGGCAGCAATAGGGATGGACGGCCGCTCGTAGTGCTTAGATCGCATCTCTAG
Source organism: Amblyomma maculatum (assembly GCF_055883805.1). Taxonomy (NCBI): domain Eukaryota; kingdom Metazoa; phylum Arthropoda; class Arachnida; order Ixodida; family Ixodidae; genus Amblyomma; species Amblyomma maculatum. The sequence goes on along the minus strand of NC_139347.1, from coordinate 175,501,378 downwards.
AGCCCTCTCAATGGTAGTGGCCTCGGATACAAATTCCCCGATGGTCTCGGGGGACATCGCACTAATCCAACGAAAATCTGTTCCTTAATTCCCTTCATGAGATAGCGAAGTTTTTTTTCTTCGGACATGTTTGGATCAGCGCGACGGAATAGCCTCGTCATGTCCTCGAAGTAAACGAGGACGCTCTCGTTAGGGAGCTAAAACTCTCGTCTGTAGGAGCAGCTCGGCGCGTTCTTTCCGAAAAACGGTGGTGAAAGCTTGCAGGAACTGGTCCTTGAAGGAACTCCATGTTGTGATAGTAGTCTCATGATTTTCAAACCATGTACGAGCTGAACCGTCGAGCGAAAAAAATACATGCTGCAGTTTCTGGTCGTCGCCCCAGCGATTGTACTGGGCTACTCGCTCAAATTTATCTAGCCAGTCTTCCGGGTCGTCGCCGGGAAAGGCTTGGAAGATGGGTATCTCCCGCGGCTGCTGCAACACGAAGGAGGGGGCAGTAGTGTCTACCTGCGTCATTACGGGTGGTTGTGTTGTCTCCGAAAGTGTTGCTGGAGAAGATGGTGGCGGCCTCGCAGTACGAGAAAATTGTAGAGGCGCGAATTCAGGATCAAGCCTTCGAAGCCGTCGGCTACTCTGATGGGTAGGCGTAATCTCGATGGTAGGAGATCCTTGAGGGCTGGAGTCTCAGCTGGTTGGAGGTGTTCGGAGCATGGGTTGTGTTACCCAGCAGCTCCACCAGATGTCACGGTGTGAAGTCTCTGATCAGAAGTCACCGCGGGACACAGGAGTAACAGAAGTCACAGTGCGGCAGGAAACTAGCAGGCCCGCTTCTACAGAAGAACTTCAGTTTCTTCGCCTCGAGGAGACGAACGTCGGTTTCTTCGCCTCGAGGAGGCACACGCTCGCGATCAGCACAGAGGGAAAATAAAGAATGCAGCGTGTCAATATGGATTCTAGGGTACCAGACAATTCCCGGCAATGAAGCTGCCCATCAACACGCTTGCGCGCTACTTTCTGAGCTTCCCCTTTCCCGGGTCACATGTATGCCTTGCCGATCCTTACATACACAGAACGTCCCACTGGGGTGGTGCAGTGGTAAGATGACAGACTACTGTGCCGGAGTACCCGGAGTACCCGACCTCGGCGGCTGCATTTCGGTGGAGGCGAAACGAACAGGCGTTTGTGTGCTGTGTGATGTCGGCGCACGTTAAAGATCCCCAGGTGGTCGAAATTCACTCCGTAGCCCTCCAACACTGCTTCTCTTTCTCTCTTCCCACTTTCACTCCCATCTTCCTCACTTCTCTTACGGCGCGGTTGAGGTGTCCACAGAAAAACTAGTGAGACAGTTACCGCGCTTTTCCCTTCCTATAAATCAATCAATCAATAAAACATACACAGAACTGCTTGAACACAACATAGCTGTCTCGAAGTACATTACCACGCCCTTCTCCCACCCTGTCTACTCAAGAAGCAGACTTACCGCTGCCTGCAGACTAATACCTTTGTTATACAATTTGCATTAGTCAAAACCCTCTTCACAAAACGAAATTTTGTCTTGTACAGACGGTGGACCAAACATCTATGAACGTTTGGTGTTGCGTGGCTGTGCCCGGTATCAGAGCAGAGCTTGTAGCTATCGACCTCCGCTCTCGAAATGACGTTGGTTGTTACTAAAGATTACAAACGTGTATTTACAGAGTCTTCTTCCAGCTCACGAAGGAAGCAGCTGACGCAGCTCGCGTCAGCAAAGACCACTGCAAGAAGAGCACCATAATAGAGCACCTATGGAGCAAGGAGCTACCGTTCAAAGAAATGTTCACGTTTCTGCAGGACTTCATGTTTGCCGGTATAAACACGGTGAGAGTCTTTATACATTTGTAGTGTACACGCACATCTGCATGTGTCGGACAGACTGCAGACACAGTTAAATCGTCAAGAACGAAGGTTGTGCAATTTCCCTCCAAGCTGTCCATTTTTGAACAGTGACTACCTCAACGCTCGTTGTAAGTAGCAACAATTCTCTCCAAAACAATGTTGGCATTGTGCCCAATACAAGTGCCCATCGAGTCTAGATTGTGTAGTGCACAGAACAGTGCAGGGGGTATACACTTCCAATCAAGAATGAACTAAGAATGGTGGCGTGCATTTCTACAGATGTGAACACATAAGAGTATGGCGACAGTACTCTGCGGAGTACGTCAGCGCTGTCTGTCGTTAGGTTCTAAATTTGAGCTATGTGTCACGTGGGCATGCGCGGTGAAATCAAAGGGATGCCTGCTCATCGCTTCCTTGAGAAGCCCCCGCCTGATAAGTTAATTAGTGTCTTGCCTCCAGAGCTATTATGCCTGCAATTGTGCCGTTGTGGCCAAAGCGTCGCAATGTCGACGTATTTCACGGGTGTAACGAGACGGCCAGGCAAATAAGAACGACTGATAGTAGATGATAGGGCGTTTCTGTGTCTTTCTGAGTTTATCTGCGCTAAGTATTGACCTACGAGGGACGGGGAATTTCGCATCTATTCAGAACGGCCAGCTTGTTCCTTGTTCCTCCCAATACACTGCAATGATAAGCTATGAACCAATACGCCTGCATCACATTGTGCGTGATATGAACGAGCTCTAACCTTATACGGACAAAACGAAAACAAACGCCAAACAACCAACTAGGACCGATTCCAGCACTTTAAGCCTGGCGCAGGTTTGAATCTCGCCATCAGCCACCATCACTTAATGTTAAATGAATCAAATCAAATTTTATTAATTATTTATTATCACTCTTGATACCTAATACTGATACTGAATATTGACACAAGAAGTGCAGTGGCCCCGATAGCACTCATAATAAATTGCTGGTTTGATTTTCGTAATGAACATGTCGATATCTTCGCATTATATTCAACACATCTCTTTTCGTATTGCGTCCAAATCGCGGAAACTTGCTAAAGTTATTCTTTTATTCAAGCCTGGTAATAGGTAACACCTCAACCAATGCAGACCGATTTACCTGACATCGCCATCCCGTAAAATACTGGAGCATATTATTCATGCGCATATTATCAAGTTACGTGAGCAAAATATATGTCCTTACTACTCTTCAGCATGGTTTTAGGCGGCAGTTGAACACACCAAATTATTCGTCCTAATTTGTCCATAATATTGCCTGTAATCTGGACTGGGTTTATGAAATTGACGCACTTTTTATTGATCTTTAGGAAGATTTCACTCCGTAGTTCATTCTATATTATAGATCAAAAAATCCCATTTAAAAGAATCCGACTCTAGTGGCTGGAATTTCTAATTTTCTAAATGATCGTTCACAGTTGGTTAGTTGCAGTTCTGCTTGCTCATCTGCTGCCCCGGCGTCTTCTGGAGTACCACAAGGCTCGGTTTTAGGACCTTGTGCGTTGTGTTGTCCTCTTTTACTGTGTTCCCGTCATGCTGTCTAACCTTTTTTGTTACCAGGGAGCTAGCCAGTGAACTAGAATATTTAACGATGTGTGAAGTAGATGAAAACGATGAGGTAGCACCAGAAGCGTTTCTCGCAGATTATGTCGCGAGAACATATCAAAAAAAGGTACGATGGTTTTGCTTATATAAGCATACAATTGGTTCTAAATACTACCGCTAGTCTGAGTGGCCTTACAAGCAAAGAATCCTGTGCATACAACATTTGTTTATACTGTTGAGACTGTTTGAGCCGATGCGATAAACTGAAAAGCCCCGTTCCACAGAAAATCCGGCGCCCGCTCTGTCGGCGGAAAGTGGGAACTTCTCTGGCAAGAGGCACTTTTGTTAGCGATATAGCCAGATACGTTTGGCGCAATTCGAACACATGACATGTTCAGTGTGCCAAACCAGAGAGAGTCAATAAGTCGTAAGGGTGAAATGGGAATTGAAAGTGGGACCCTTGGATCCCATGTTAGGCACACTATACTTCTATAGTGCAGGCTCGTACGGCTTCGCTAAAAAGCGGCTTGATATACTTATGTGTAGGGTGCTGTTTCATATAATGCGGTTGCTTAAGGCTGTATTATAATGATATGCGACACAGGCAGTAATTAAGGAATACGGTAAATAAGCAGGTAGCAAAGTGCGGGTACGCTAACAAGGCTCCGCAAGGAGACTTAAGAACCCCAATTTTTATTTATCACTACCAAATTGTTGCTTAATTTAAGCGATATTTAGTCATGGTTTTGAGGTGGCATGGCAGTCGTGTAAGATACTGTTGCAGTAAATATGCGTCAACTGGACCAGTTGCAGGTTAAAAAAAAAAACAAGAACAATGGAGGCTTGAAGTAACCCGCAAAAGAAGAAATCAAGCTTTGTCAGCTTACGAGCACCTTCATTAACAGTAGAATGAAATCTGAAGAAATCCGGTGAAGTAGCAAGCTATGTAAACGTTTGATTACAGCATTGTTTTCTCACTGTACACAGAGCCTGCAGCTAATCTATGAAAACAATGATCGTGCCCATGCTGAGGAGCTATGCAAGATGTCGTTAAGTTGCTGCACCCACTGATAGCGAGCTGGACTGGAAATGTCAACTCAAACGTAGAGCGACGTTTATGGCTGTGGCATAAACCTCTCTTTAGAAATGTTTTACGCCTGCGAATGGTAATTTTCTTCCTTTTTTTTTAGTGGCCATGTACTCGGCTGCTCGCTCAATCTCGGCTGCATTTGCGGTCTGATGTGTGAACATTGTTGCGATCGCAAGTACGAATTAGTTTCACAACATGAACACTCGATGCGCGTTCTTCCATTGAAAATTAGAAACTAGCAAAATTATATGAGTAAAAATAGTAATAAAAACGTTCGGCGCATATACGGAGCACCCTGAGGCAGACCGGCACTCTCAAGTGCGCTTACTTTGACCGGTCATGCAAAATGCGGGAAGCCAAGGCGGATAGCGTTCTGGCGTACAAGGTTTAAGGTCTCCAACTAAGTCGAAGATACCAAGTTATCATCTAGATTTTACCTAATAAACACCTTCATATTTCCACCGCAACACATTTGTCAGAATGAGATAGAAAGGTTGGTTACCTGTCGCATTTTCACAGAGGTTGCTCACAGTAGTATTTTTTTTTTTGGATAGCGCTAACAGTTTTCAACAGGTTGACATCAATTTGTGTATAAAAGCTGTAGGCAGGAATGAGTAAACGGTATGAAAATGATATACGGAACTCGCGACATGGTGATTTAAGTGGTTATGCATTAGGCTACCATGGCAGCTGAACAGCTTCGAATTGTTCCCAGCCGGTTGACATTTTCATTTGACAAACAACATGATCCGAATGCAGTATCACGGTAATGCGAGCACTCCAATCGAGTGGCCTTGAACCACTTATTCTTAAAGGCATGCGACGAAAAATGAATAATTAGTGCGGAGGATCCTAGGGCACTTCAATCGAAGGCTGTCGCCAATGAGACAAAGCGCCAAAGGTCATTTAGACCTTACGTAAGTAGGCACATGTTTTCAGTCGTGATTACCTTGTGTGGCAGCGCTCGACCTTCATACCCCACGAGAAATATTTTTTTTTGTTACGGCACCTGCACATGCGTCTGTTCTGCGTATAGGAGTTTCAGCGGGAGTCATTTTTCAGCGTGAGCAGTATGTGACGAACAATAGCTGTCCGCGTCGCCTAGCGAACTCTCACGGGCTTCACTCAAGCTGTTTGAGCACAACAGAACGCGGTCTCGAGTGTTGTTTTCATTCGCATGGAGCCATGTTCTGAACGTATACCTTAGTTCTCGGTTACATTCACATTGACATTTTGTGCTCTATATTTTTACACTCCCTGCTCTGGTAATATTATCCATCCCAAAAAATTACTATAGCCACTACTGCGCATGGTGAATTGATTGTGGAAACTCTGTGGATGACTGACTATATCGCCTATGGTGTTGTGCTTTTAGATCTTTTACAGGGGTCTCGGACTGTAGGCTCTCCTCCAATGCACCCCCCCCCATATCGGCCTGCAAGCTTGGCTTATCCCTATTTACCCAGCATTAAACCCGCGTCATCATGAAAGGGGCAAACCGATACAACAAAAGAAAAAGAACATTCCCTTTCAGCTACTGCCCTGACTTAATCAAAACAACCCCATCGGTGAAAATTGGCATGTTACCCATATTGACCAAGAAACAAGAATGCCGGGACGTCGCGTGACTGTTTTCTTGTATCCGTCCTAAATGAGGCCCTCTGGGATTATTGTGGGCGGCCCACCACGGACCTACTGCCGGAGCTCGTACAAGCTAAGCAGATTTTATCTAATTGGGCCGCCACTTCATATATGACTTTGTTCTTCATAGGAAGTGTTCTGAATAAAACAATCATATGCATGTAAATATAAAGCGCAGCGAGAGAAATGAAACGTCCAGATGGTAAATAAACGCTGCCTTATAACAACCTATTATTTTGCGAGTACGGGTTATGCTTGTGTTGCGGCTACAGTTAAATCCTTTGCCAGAAATATTAACAAAAATTATTTGAACCAAGTCCTCCCCGGTAAGAATTATGCGATAAGCTTGACAATACCGCGAACACAACGCCTGACGTTCTCTCTCACTTTCCAATGAGCTGATACTGAATCCAAAGCAGTTCTAGGTTGGGCGGCTGGTAGCTGAAAAAGAGTGCAGTGATATATCTCAGCACTGCCATTTCTTTGACGTACAAAAACGAATACGGATCTAATACAGAGCTTTCATTTCGCCCTGAATCTACGAGGGGAATATTCAAACATCCTCTCTACGCACCACCAGCAGCACGCAGTTCGAGTCTTCCTTGGAAGAATGTCGATGTAGGAATCGCGGGGCTACCGCAGTGTGCTGTTGAAGGCAAGAACATGGCCAATATTTTCGCCTAAATCCAGTGGTAGGAGCATTAACCTTCCCCGATAAAGCGTTCTCAAAAATCTAAACCGATTCTTTGCGCCCGATGTGGTTGATGTAAATTTCTTGAATTTGAAAATACTATGTTCCAACCGAATGCAAGACTCATCAATGCCAAATAGTCCCAACAGGCTGCCGTTGTATTGCATTGAAATACAGAGGCCCATGCACCTAACTTCAAATAGCGCAAAGCTCGTCAAAAAAGGTATCTCTCGTGCTCCACTCCTTTGAAGGAAGGAGGCCGAATTTGCTGCGTAAAACATAAAGCATTACAGTTGGCATTCCGAGTCTTGAAATTATACATAACGCAATCCATTGCTTTCAATTCGCCGCCATATATTCTAGGCGAGTCCATATAGCAGCGCTTCATTCACAAACAATCATCATCACCCAGTCGGAAAAAACTACAGAACATTTTCTGATGTTACGACAGAATTTCTGTGCGCTTTTTGACGGGAAACCTGTTGTGACGACAGAAAATTCTGTAGTGACAACAGATATTTCTGTAGTTACAACACAAAAGTGCAACAGAACTACAGACAACAGAAATATACTACAGAAAGACTACAGAACTACAGAAAAGTACTACAGAACTACAGAAAAATATGATGGTTACGACAGAACTACAGGATATTTTGTCGTATTTTTGACACAGTTGGGTAGTGTTTTTCGACTGGGCATCATCATCATCAGCCTGACTATACCCACTGCAGGGCGAGGGCCTCTCCCATATTTCTCCAATTAACCTGGTTCTGTGCTGGCTGCATCCACTTGACCCCTGCGAACTTCTTAGCCTCATCCACCCACCTAACTTTCTGCCGCCCCCTGCTACGCTTTCCTTCCCTTGGAATCCAGTTTGTTACCCTAAGCGACCATCGGTTGTCCTCTCTTCGCACAAGTCCTGCCCCTGCTCATTGCTTCTTGATTTCCACCAGAACGTCGATAACATGAGTTCTTTCTCTGACCCACTCTGCACGCTTCTTATCTCTTAATGTAATCCTTACCATTTTTCGTTCCATAGCCCTCTGGGTTGTCCTCAAGTAGAACCCTCTTGGTTAGCCTCAACGTTTCAGCCCCATAGGTAAGTACAAGTAAGATGCAACTGTTGTGTACTTTCCTCTTGAGCGATACCGGTAAGCTGCTAGTCATCATCTGCGAGTGCTTGCCAAATGCGCTTCATCACAATCTTATTCTTGTTATATCCTTGTCAGGGTCCTGATCTGCGATTACTACCTGTCCTAACTAGACATATTCACCTACACAAACAATACTTCCTGATATTCCCGCTGTGCGGAGAACTGACTCCATGCGTGTCTCCAGCACATGCAACGTATCACAGCAGTATCAATGTTAAGGTGTACCACAGGGGTGCCTTTTTAAGGTATTCACTGGGGACCTTTCTATAGGCCACGTTCTATAGAAAGGTGGCCTTCAAGCTAGCAAGCATTATTCCGCAACTGGTCTTAATGGTAACTCATGCCCCGCCGGAGTGGCGCAGCGCCTACGGCACTCGACTACTCTTCCCAAGGGCGCGGGATCGAATCCCGGCCACAGCGGCCGCTTTTCGATGAAGGCAAAAAGCAGGGCGCCAGTTATGTTTCGCAGCCGCTCTCCACGCTGTCACCCGCCATGCTCGTCCAGAGGGCGACGGTCTGTTCAGCTACTGGCATTCGAAAGGGTTCTCCTCTCACCCGCCGTGCTCGGTTGCGCTGACCGGCTGTCTGTTGAGTTGTACCTGCTGGGCACCTAGGAGTACTACCCCGGAGTCAAACCAGGTTTACAACATCTTTATTGTAACTGGTCTCATCCTCTCTTGAAATTACCCCTGACAGCTTGTTAAATAGACTCCCTAACAAAGCCCCTATCATTGCGCCAATAGGGACGCAGTAAACTCTCTGGGCGGGGCCAATAGGCTCCAGCACAGTTCCTCCTCACTCCCGTCATCCTGTACGCACATCACGCGTGCACATTCCAGAGTTCAAATCCGCCGCCGTGGTCACGTACGTCCTTGCCGGGCACCCGAGTCCCGTGGGAATGAGCTTCCTGGCCTCCGCGGCTCCTTTACACAAGAGCCCAGCGCTCGCACACACCAAACACACACCTTCACACACCGTGGATGATCTGTGGTTCGGAATAGTGTTGCTCGCCTTGCCGACGCGGGACATCCGGAGTCGTCTTGCGGGCGGGGTTGCGTCGGCGACTTGAAATCCGCGCCAGCCAGGCGATCCGCGATCCAGGGTCACGGGAAACGAACGAAAAGTCACGCACCGCGCTCCGGCTCTCAAGTGCACGCCCCGCAGCTGCGCTCTCGACGAGCAGGCGCCAGTCCAGAAGCCGACGGTGTGGTATGTCGCGTTGATGAGCACAACACCTCCCCACCAAGTGTGCTGCATAAGTCTTCATACTGCAGCCACACACAACACACAAGCGAACAACGCGAGGCGGCTGGCGTCAGGTTCAATACCCCCCGTCATCCGCGCCCACACGCAATGACAAAGCCCAAAACATTCCTAGGCCATTTACCTTCCCTCGATGCGCTAGGCTCCATTTAGTTGGCCGCCACCAGCCTTGACATAGCATCGGCGTTGGCATTTTGAGTGCCCCTTTAATGTTCGATTGTAAGATTGAACCTTTAGAGAGCGAGAGCCCAGCTTGGCACTATGCGGGCTGGTAAGCGTAAGGTACTGAAGGGGGTTGTGGTCCGTTACCACACGCACCTGTGCACCAAATAGCCAAGCCTCGAGCTTACTCAGTGCCCATATGATCGCGTAGGCTTCCTTCTCGATTGTGGCCCACCGAGTTTGGGTCGGACTGAGCTTCTTGCTTAGAAATGCGATCTGGCGTTCGTTCCCCTCCTCGTCGCACTGTGCGAGACATGCTCCTACTGCGTAGTCGGAGGCATCGGTGGATAGTATAAACTCCTTACTAGGATCTGGTGCATACAGCGATGTCGCGCGTACTAAACACTCTTTAATGTTCTCGAACGCATTCTGTGCCTCGCTGTCCCAAGGTAGCCGATGAGGGGTCCTCCTTTTCGTCAGGTTAGTCAACGGGAGAACAATACGCGAGTAGTCAGGGACATACTGTCTGTAGTAGTTTGCCAACCCGAGAAAACTCCTCAGCTGCCGCTTCGTCTGTGGCGGGGGAATCTCCTGGATAGCACTGACCTTTGCAGGATTCACGCTTTGCTTACCCGATCCTACTATGTGACCAAGAAACTCTACCTCCCCTCTTGCGAATCGGCATTTAGCTGCATTCGCAGTGAATCCCGCAGCAGCTGCGGAACTTAGAACATTGTCGATGTGCCTCAGATGATCCTCCCACGTCTCGGAGAATGTGGCGAGATCATCAATGTAAGCGCAGGAATACTCTCTGTGTGGTGCTAATACCTCGTTAATGATTCGCTGGAACGTGGAGCTAGCGTTCCGAAGCCCGAAAGGCATCACTTTCCAAGCGTATTGCCCGACCGGCGTTACAAACGCAGTCAATGCTTGAGACTGCTCATCTAAAAGTATTTGCCAATATCCCCTCAGCATGTCAATGAGGGTGATGTAACGTGCCTTTGCCACCAGAAACAAAAGCTCCGAAAGTATGCTCATGGGGAATGTGTCCGGTTCCGTAATGCTGTTGAGCCTACGATAGTCGCAGCAGAGCCTTATGCTGCCGTCCTTCTCAGATACACAGACTAAGGGATGGGCATGGGCGCTCTCTACCGGAAAAATCAGACCCCGCTCACAGAGTTCGTTAATCTGCCTTTCCACTTCCTTCCGAAACACCATTGGTACCTTGTACGCATGTCCGGCTACCACTTCAGATCCTGCCTTCAGCCTTATTCTGTGCATGCCAGTGGTGCACTTGCCCGGTTTGCTACCAAACACTTGTCCGTACTTAGCGAGCACCGCGGTCAGCTCCTCCCGTTGCGATGGGGTAAGGTGGCTCAAAGCTTCGCCCGACACGCTACTTCCTTCGTCAGACGGTGTTGGGAATGTGGGCACGTCGCCTAAGTCACTGTCCCCTTCGAAAACTGTGCCTGCAACATTGAAGCGTGCGTGGTAAGCTCGGAGTTTGTTGGCGTGCACAGCCCGACGTGTGCCGCCTTCCAACTCGATTAGGTAACTGTAGGGCCGCAACCTTTGTACAAGTTTGACCGGTCCTATCCACCTTCCCATCAATTTGCCTTGGCCATCCTTCTCCAGCCACAACACTTCGTCCCCTTCCGCGAACTGTTTATCCGTCGCTCGGAGATTGTAGCGACTCGCGTACTTTCTCTGAGCATCTGTGCAATTACCTTCAGCTATTGCATGCGCCTCAGCTAACCGTTTGCGCAGCTCCGAAAGATATTCTCAGCTGGGAATGTTAGAGAGTCCGGGACGGACCAGTCCCCTCTCCACGCCTTCTGCAAGATGGAAAGAGGCCCCACTGGCACCCTCCCGTACATCAGCTCAAACGGAGAGCGGCCCGTCGTTTCGTTAGGTACCTCTCTGTATGCCCACAGCAAAAATGGAACAAATTTGTCCCAATCCCTGCCGTGCTCCTCCACAATACGGAATAACATGGATTTGAAGGTACCGTTCCAGCGCTCAACCAGCCCTTTGCTTTGCGGGTGGTCGGGCGTGGAGAACCTTGGGCATGTTCCAATCCTGGACAGTATCTCTCTAGTTAACTGAGCCGTGAAATTTGTGCCTTGATCACAGCACATCGTTTCCGGTATACCCATGCGTGCAAAGATCTGTAGCAACGCCTCGCACGTTGCCTTCGCTGTCAGCGCGCGCAAGCATACGACCTCTGGCCACCGAGTGTTAACATCAACAACGCACAAAGCGTAACGGTGCCCTCGCGCAGACGGTGGTTCAATTGGCCCTATGCAATTGACATTGATGACTTGTAACGGGCTGTCTGGTCTAGAGAGGGGTGTGATCGGCACACGCTCGAGAGTGCGTGCAGGGGCCTTTACCTGGCATGAATGACACGTACGACAGTATTGCTTGACATCTCTGGCTAAGCCTGGCCAGTAAAACGACCTCTTTATTCTCTTAAGCGTTTTACGTTCGCCCAGGTGCCCTGCCCACGCTAAATCATGCGCCAGCCTTAAAACCTCCGAGCGCCGTTCCGAAGGTAGTACCAATTGACAACACTCGTGTCCAGCAACTGGCTCTCGATGGAAGAGCAGCTCGTCTCGTATAAGCATGCCATGCGAGCCCTCTTTAGCCTGTGCCCATGCTTCTTTTAGCGATTCATCGGCAAGCTGAGCGTTCCGGAACAGCTGCCTTGCCGTCTGGTTCGTTTCGGTTTGGCTGGCAGCAGGCTCCGCCTCGACGACGCACGCCACAGCACCAGCGTGTCCCGTATCTGTCCCGTCTGGTTCATCTGCATCTGATTCCAGAGCTACTAACTCATCTGCTGGTGTTAGTGCTCTCTCCCCGAGAACCTCATTGTAGTCATCTGGCGTAATCAGTGCATCTACGCCTGCGACTAGCTCATCGGTAAGCGCACACAGCACTCCTCGTTCGGACGGGTTGAATGACACTAGGGGAGCACCCTCCGTTGCCTTTAATGGCACGTAAGCCAGCTCGGCGATTACCTCATTCCCAAACGCTCCTCTCAGCTTCAGTGTTGACCCCGCGCCTTATACTCGCGGCAAAGTGACTTACGAAGGACAGTTACATCGGCACCCGAATCAACCAAAGCTCTGAGCTGCTGACCCGTGCTCTCTATTGTGACAATGCGTTTGTCGCCTGCCTCGTTCTGTCGCCTGACACTCCCTGTCACCATCTCCTCGCTAACTGGAATTTCCACTCGAGCAACAACCTGCCTTTCGCCTCTGCGACTGCTACTTCCATCTTTTGTTAAGGCCGTTTCTTTTCTAGGGCATTCTCTTGCAAAGTGGTCTCTCTCGTGACATTTATAGCACTGTCGCCCGGGACGCCTCTCAACAGTGCTGCCTCCCAATTGAGATGACGTCGCGGTTCGCTTCTCGGCATGGTGGTTTGCCGTTGCGGACGCAGCTAGTCCTACCGCTGACCTACACCTCCGACTCTCTTCGTAGTTCTCTGCGAGCTCTACGAGGTCACTAGGTTTGAGAAGCCTTCCTTCTCACTCAAGGCAACGTGTGCTCTTGCATCGGCGCTTAAGCATTCTTTGATTCGGTCTGTCACCGCCAGCTGTTTGAACTCCTCAATGGTGCGCACTTTACAGCTGTCTAGGTAGTAGTCGAGATAATTCTCTAGTCGTACGGAGAACCGTTAGTTAAGTTTCGAAGCCGCTCTCCACGCTGTCACCCGCCGTGCTCGTCCAGAGGGCGACGGTCTGTTCAGCTGCTGGCATTCGAAAGGGCTCTCCTCTCAACCGCCGTGCTCGGTTGCGCTGACCGGCGGTCTGTTGAGTTGTACCTGCTGGGCACCTTGGAGTACTACCCGGAGTCGAACCAGGTTTACAACATCTTTATTGTACTGGTCTCTCCTGTCTCTTTGCTGCTTGACGAGAATAATGTCTTGTATTTTGCAGCTGACAGTCGCAGTCCGCGAAGAATTTTGTCTTTCAAAGAAGCGAAGTTTTTCCTCTCGTCTGCTGACAACCGTACGAGGAGCCCTCGCGCCCTTTCGCTCAGCCTCGGTAAAACCAGTCCGGCCCACCACTCGGTCGGGACGTCGTACGAGCATAAAGTCGCCTCCACCTCCTCAAACCATCCAGGCACTAATTGCTCTTGATTCGGCATTGGTGCCAGGACGCCTTTCAATAGGCTCGCGTATTTTAGCCTTCTATCTTCATCTGTTCCAGCATTCGCCGCGACGGTGCTGCCGCTATCGCTAAGCTCCACGCTCTGTCCATAGCGCAATCGCTCTGTTTCTAGAATCAATTTTTGATTCTCTTTCTGGGCCTCTACAATTTTTAGTTGCAATTGCAGTAGTGCCAACTGCTCTGACGTAGCCACCACTGCGGAGTCTACCTCATCTTCGCCTGCCTTGCCGGCGGCTGCCAACTCTTCACTCTGATCCCCCTCTGCCATTTTTCCTCCTTCCTTAGCGCAATCGCTCCTCAAAACCCAGGGCTTTGACATCGCATGCGCCCGCAGATGCCAAAGGGGTACTCGCCTGACTGCCGCTGGTGTCCCTTGGGGTGGGTCCCCTTGCGCCGGATTCGAAAAGCTGGGAGCGTCTTCACGAATTGGCTTTCCAAGCGGTTGTCACGGTCAGGCGTCGTCGTTGACGAGGCTCGTAGTGTCGCCGTCGTCTTTCCCGAAGACTCCAGTTCAGCCACAGCAGATCCTGTTGACTGCGCCAGTTATGTTTCGAAGCCGCTCTCCACGCTGTCACCCGCCGTGCTCGTCCAGAGGGCGACGGTCTGTTCAGCTGCTGGCATTCGAAAGGGTTCTCCTCTCACCCGCCGTGCTCGGTAGCGCTGACCGGCGGTCTGTTGAGTTGTCCCTGCTGGGCACCTTGGAGTACTACCCCGGAGTCAAACCAGGTTTACAAGATCTTTATTGTAACTGGTCTCTCCTCTCTTGAAACTACCCCTGACAGCTTGTTAAATAGACTCCCTAAACAAAGCCCCTATCATTGCGCCAATAGGGACGCAGTAAACTCTCTGGGCGGGGCATATAGGCTCCAGCACAGTTCCTCCTCACTCCCGTCATCCTGTACGCACAATATCACGCGTGCACAGTCCAGAGTTCAAATCCGCCGCCGTGGTCACGTACGTCCTTGCCGGACAGCCCGAGTCCCGTGGGAATGAGCTCCCTGGCCTCCGCGGTTCCTTTACACAAGAGCCCAGCGCTCGCACACACCAAACACACACCTTCACACACCGTGGATGATCTGTGGTTCGGAATAGTGTTGCTCGCCTTGCCGACGCGGGACATCCGGAGTCGTCTTGCGGGTGGGGTTGCGTCGGCGACTTGAAATCCGCGCCAGCCAGGCGATCCGCGATCCAGGGTCACGGGAAATGAACGAAAAGTCACGCACCGCGCTCCGGCTCTGAAGTGCACGCCCCGCAGCTGCGCTCTCGACGAGCAGGCGCCAGTCCAGAAGCCGACGGTGTGGTATGTCGCGTTGATGAGCACGACAGCGCCCATGTGTTGTGCGATTGCAGTGTACGTCAAAGAACCCACAGGTAGTCGAAATTTCCGGAGTCCTCCACTACGGCGTCTCTTATAGCCCGAGTCGCTTTGGGGCGTTAAACCCCACAGTCGGAACCAATTCTAACTTATTTT
This sequence comes from Amblyomma maculatum, assembly GCF_055883805.1. Classification (NCBI taxonomy): domain Eukaryota; kingdom Metazoa; phylum Arthropoda; class Arachnida; order Ixodida; family Ixodidae; genus Amblyomma; species Amblyomma maculatum. Next base: position 175,486,283 of record NC_139347.1, on the reverse strand, counting down.
GCGGTCGAATAAAAAAATAGGGCGACCAATTCTCCAACACTCAAGCGCGAGGTTAAAGGATGCCTGCTTCAAGTAGCAATCCTCTGTAAGACGTCCTTGCGCAACGCTTAATGCTCGGATGTAAAAAATATATAACAACGTTGTTACACGTGAAAGCTACAAACCGTTGTTAATGACAGACTTTCTTAGAACAATACCTCTCAGTGCTCATACACAATAGGTCCATTTTATGAAAAACAGCGAATGGGAAGTGTTTACTGCACTATGAAGTATAGCATAATGTAATGTGTTGCATTTCGATTTGGGCACTAAGAAAAAAAATATTAGTTATTTAACAGCGTTTTAGCTAATGAGACAAACGGAAGCTCTAGTGAAGCAAGGTTACCCCTTGATTTGCCTGATTTCTGAGCCAAACTGTTCTCTCACTAGGCTCGGCCTCCATGGTTGCTTGGAGAATGTGCGAAAGGTAGCGTAGCTGTCGAGATTTTATATTGTACAGGTGGCGACACAACGACGGAGAAGCGGCAGCTACTGCAGTTTACGAAGCGGCCGGCTGTCACGGAGGTGTTGGCAAATGCATCTGCGGCGAGGCACGTATGATAGGCGGCCGCTGCTTTGGTTTAGACTTTAAACGGCATCTCGCGATCTTAAACTGCCGGCTCAAACACTGCCGGCTTCGCTCTTCAAACAAATTTAATAAATGCTTAGGAAATGCAACGTAATTAACGTCATTTGCACTGCGTAAGGATTCCTTGCGTTTTTACCTCATTCAGGATATACTTTATTAATGAGTGAGAGCTACGTGCCTGTGTTGATAGTTTCCGGTCCCCAAACTTTTCCTCACGATTACGTTCGAACGACACGGGTTATGTGAAAAAAGGTTGCTTGCCATAGATAGTGGATGAAAAAATTTCTCTAGGGAAAATTTGATGAATGTGGGTTATTAGGTAAATATAAACGCACATTTTATGCGGTCAGTAGTGGTAACGACTCCACCGGTAGATCTTGTAGAATAATGAGGAAACTATCCCAGTTGACCACTGCGAACTCGGCGGGCTCTTGATTGGTGAACACCGATGATGATTGGGGGGTGGTCACTCCCCCAGCAATCAGGTTCAGTGCGCCACGAGGGAGTGCCAGGGCCAGACCACCACTTCAGATCAGCCGAATATGTGGCAGTGCGGCTGTTGCAAACAGCCCGCGTTCCTGAGCCGGGATTGTTCAGAAGAGTAAATAACGCGTCCGCGAAAGTTTCCCGCGCACTCCTATCCCGAGGGTTTGAAGTAGGATGCTCGCAATATTGGTGTAGAGCCTTAAAATCACCTCCAATAGGGCAACTGGGGTATTTCCTACCCACAGTCAACAGACAGCTGAATCTATTACGTGAGGGAGAAAAAAATGCTGGCCTGGCGTAAGAAGACGCTACCACAACAGTTGCCTTTGGAAATTAAGTAGCAACTGCAACAACCTTTTGGTATGAGTTGCACCAGTTATCCAGAGAGAGTCACATGTGAGGGAAATGTGTCTCAACATATAGCGCCGCCTTTCCTGGAGAGAAAGCAGTGTGCACACGACGTTCAATCGTAGATGGGGCGCGTTAACCACAAAAGCCTGGAATTGTTGGCAAGGCGTTGGTCTCCTGAGGTAATAGGGCGCACACCTGAAACTTGTGCAACCGAAGGCGGGTTTTGAGCTCCCCAACTTTAGTAGAGATGCCTCTGCAGATCTATTGAATAACACTGAAAAATTCGTAGAAGCCATCCTTCATTAGGAGTCCAGGCGTTGCAAATGAACAGATGTAGGAGTCCAGGCGTTGCAAAAGAACAGGTGTAAGGTTGGACAGCTGTGTCACAATGAAACGGAGGAAGGATGATGTAGAATTATCTGGGATTGCAGAAGACACTTGGGAGTAGCACTGAGTGAATCAGCTGGGCGGGACATATTCGGTGGGGATTCAGCCTTTCCAGTTGCTATGCTATAGATCCCTCAGCAAGCCTTCAGCGTGCTAGTAGTTGAAGATGCTGATGAAGCTTAGAAACATCTGCAAGAGGCATGCAATCTGGTTGTCCACGTCTGTCATGTAGCGGTTGGAAGGTTCTGACATACTACGACGTTTTCAGGCTGCTGGCCTCGGCGGTCCTTAAGCACTTTGTAACTATATTTCTGCTACTCAGCGATTTTATTCAGCTGTTTAATTTCCGGCCACTCTTCATCATCCCATTGGAAAACATCGCATCTGTTGTAAGTATGCACAGATGCTGTATTCTGTATTTTAATTCTGGGACCATTGCTTAGAATTTGCACGAGGAATCTTTTTTGTTGCCTTCTGCTCTGTGGGGCAAGATGGAGATGTTATATCATCATGGTCGCAAGCAATGCAGACGCCACATTGGTAAAGTGGTGGACCCCCAGACGCTGGTTCTTGTTGAGATGGGAAAAGTGGCAGAGCGGAGGCAACTGTAGTAGTAGACCGCACTGGGCTGGTATGGGTGAGGCCGTCAAAAACAAACGTAATAGTATAAACTAGCTAGTAGCGTTGTTGGGCCTTGCAAGGTGACTATGCAAGTGCACCCCTTTCCCATGTAACGTGCTTGAAGCACTCGGTGTGTGGGACAGTATAATTCACGCTGAATAGCGTTCTGGTTGAATCAGGACGCTATTCAACGTGGTGGGCAACCTCATGTGGTTTCGACCTCATGAGGTCGACCTCAACCTCAAAATGACCTCAACCTCGCGAAATGAGGTGAGGTTGAGGTGAGGTCGACGACAGCTCAAAATTTTTTGAGTGAGGTCACGAAATTGCACCTCAACCTCATGCGTGAGTTTGAGGTTGAGTGAGATCGTCATTGTGTGAGGTCGAAGTTGTGAGGTCCAGGCTTATTGCTGTCGCCGCGGCTTTCTTCGAAAAGCGCCCCTTTTGACGCGGAGCTCGAGCCTACTGCCGCGGTGTGCCCGCCGACTCTCGGTGTTTGATTACCCCCCGTTCGGACGACCGGATGCCGCAGCCCCTGCCCAGCTATCGGCATTCCACCGTAATGTCTGCAGCCCGAGGACGCTTCCCTCTGGTCTTCTTGGAAGAAGATATTTTTTTTTTTACTTCACGAACTCCTCATGCCCCCCCCCCCCCCCGCCCGCCACCCGTTTCCTCTGACTTGTTTGTGCCGATGCTTGCCGCAGGGTCAAAAACCCAGGAGCGTGCAAAGCACATAACTCACGTTGACCCGCGGTGCTTTTGTTAGATGCCGCAAAGAAATAAGCAAACTAATAAGCAAAGCAAATTGTCTTTGCGCAGACGGCGCGGAGCAGAACTGTTTGTCGTGTGCATGCCCGTTTTCAGGCGCTAACGTCACGGCTGCTGCCTTACATTCGATAAAGGACCCCGCTGTACATTACAAGGAAACTTAACAGAAAATGGTGCAGCGAAATTGTTAGAGGACGTGATACTGACAGATAAAAAAAAGGAACACATGAACAAACGAGGAGAACCGGCACAATACCATCTGAGCATTTTATCGAAGTCCTCCCTTTCGAATTATACGTCATCGTTGTATAGTCCATTCCTATAAATTTATATTCTTGTATTCTCCAGAGAAACCTCTCTTTGGTCTTGTGCTGCTTGTTTCTTCTAACAGATTCACAGGTGGCCCCGAACAACTTCAATGGGATTAAGGTGCTAGTGCAGCGGTAAAACATGCAACAGGATGAAACGGACGGCACAGCTTATATGACGCATCTGATATGCAGGAAAGAAGCCTGCGCATGTTAACTATTTGCCGAGATAGAAGAGACATAAAAATATATGGGGCTTGCATACAGTAAAGCCCAATGAAAAACAAAAAGTTGTTGCGCCGCTAAGGGCCTTTGATTCTCTCTCAAATTCTAGTGAAATCAAGCAATGCAGGAGGAAGGAGGAGAGTAAAGGATTCTTAAATTCATAATATCAGGTTTCTCTTGAAATCTCTTATTCAGGCGCAGAAAAAAATAAAACTAGAAAAGTGTTCTCCTAGATGTTTTTATGAACTATAAAGTATTGAGATGTCTTCCGGCTCGACATTTTGGTGTCTAGACGGACGAATTGGTGTGGCGAACTGAGCGTGTCTCTTTTGTGCTCCCGTCGGCTCGAGACGGACAAATCAATCGGATGAAAATTTTTGTGGCCAGATGTCGGAATAATGTTTTCAGACATTTGATTTTTTTCTTTGAAAATCAATTTAGATATACGTGAATTAAATTAATTGCATGCTAGAACTCAGGAATGCAGTACTAAGTCGAAGTCTCAAACCTTCTATATGCTCTGGGAAGCGCAGTTCTCTTCTGTTTTAGTGTGCGACATTTGTTATTACTTTCGTGAACATGGTATTTCTTTATATATATTTTCTCGTATGTCAAATAAGTTCGTACACTGCCGAAAAAAGAACAGGCTGCTTTTGACATTAGGTTCTTTCTTTCCCACCTTTTCAGAGGCCCATAGCACAACCCTCCTCTCCAATTACCGACGCGGTCATTTAGTTCTTTTCTTTTTCTTTTGCAAATATTCGAAAGCGCGATCTAGTCTCTGAAAGCAGAGCTGGCACATATACGCCACTGCCTTTTGGAGTGTATTGGTGACAATTCGGCATTCACTGTATGAGCAAAACCAGATGCAATGGAGACGGACGGCGAAGGGAGGAGCGCGTGCGCAGCAGGGAGCGCTGTCCCTTCGGGCTGCTTGCTCGCCTCCTTTCTGTTGTTCTTGTCTTCTGTTGTTCTTATGTGCTGTAACTATACGACACTAACAGGGAAACGGTTTCTCTAGATTCACGTCCGGTGCATGCGGCGAAGCAGCTTCGGAGACGCCACCGTGCAGTTTATTAGTTCAGTCTTCAAAGGTAAACAAGTGAATACCACAAAGAAGCTCGTCTCAGAATTGTTGGCGAAATGGCATCCAGTATTCAGTTCGGAAGTACAAGTATTTATATCGTGTATGTTTTTTTTTTTAGGCATGTGCGAGCTGGACATTTTGCTCCGGCGAAATTTGACGGGCGAGCCGATGTTCGCGACAGCAAAGGGGTTCACGTTTAACCCTCTTTCCTAGCAGTTCCGACTCTTGTAATTTTTTAATGTAAGCGTGGTGTTCGAAAAAGCAATTTCGCCAATTCTTGCAATACGCCACGGCATCACAAAATTATAAACAAACGCCCAGGAGTGGCCTGTTGGGACCTCATAAGCTAAACAGCATTCCTCTTCGAAATTTTCTGAAGGATTATTCGGCGTTGGACGAGTTTTATAATTAATTGCTGTTTTGCCTCTTTTGTTTGTTTTGTTGGGGATTTAGTCTTCACAAGTCGTTTCATGAGTGGCTATTATGGAAAATTTGTGTCCCGTTAATATGACATCCCTTGATATGGAGGACCCGAATTATGGGCAGTTTTTCTGGGGGCGAATATTTTTCAATGTATTTATGCCTCGTTAATATATAAACTCACTCTCTGAACAATGGACAGGGGATGAATGCACACAGCCCATTCGGGCCGTGTATTTTTGGCTCGTTAATATTGACATCGTTCGAAAAAAACAGGGGAATCAGAACGCAAGCTAAAGAAGGGTGCGTAGGCCGGGAACCTATGCGACAGCCGATACGGTCGGATGCCTGAACGAGTCCTGTGGAGTTGGAAAGAACCAAAGCGGGCGTGTCGTCGTTTTAAGAGGAAAGAGGGGGGGGGGGCGCAGGAGCGGAAAGGAAGGGAGGAGGAGGAGAAAAGGAGGGTGGATGGCAGGGATCGTACACAGCAAACCGAGGGTCAGCTAAGAAAGACCCCAAAAGAAGGGAACCTGGAGATTTCTTGGTGCAGTGGCAGCGCCGCAACGAGAGGCCGCAGTCGGGAAAACAGCGACAGGTGGTGGCAATACATTCTGCTGAACATGAACAGAAGAGAGGCCGGTAAAAGCGTAAGAAATAAATGATAGGAAGAAAGACAAGCGCCAAAATTGGGGGTGGGAACTGAGGTTTTTCTATCCCAGAACATCAAGTGTGTTCCGTGAAGCCGTTAGCGCTTTTCGGTCAGGGTTAAGACACACTCACGAAGTAGAGCGACGAAAGAAAGGCGACGAGAGCGCAACCAGGACCGGACGGACGCCCTTCCTTCTCATGCTCCTGGTTTCTTCACTGTTGCGCTGCCGAACTACATTTTGCACCACAGCGATCCGCAAGTCGGCTTCGCCTAGAGTCAACGATGAGGCCTTGACAAGGTCTCAGCTCTTCGTAGTCGGCTAGCCGTCGTTCTAAACTGTACTTCAGCTTGCAGTGTTTGTTTCATAGGAACACATACAAACGGCACAGGAAAAGGCTGTCTGATAGCCCTCTGTATAGTAGCCTGCCAACTTGACTCCCTCGCTTCCTTACAGAAACAGTACAAGGCAAGAAAGAGAATCATAAGAACGGAAAGTCAGGGAGGTTAACTAGGGAAAAAGAGTGCAAAGAAGCAGGAGCCTGTAACCCTCAACTTTAGTCTGGCTTTTGGCATGGCGGGAGTTAAACGCAAAAGAATGGAGCTGAACTTAGGCGCGAAGCGCAAAATCTGTGAATACAAGCGGCAAAAGCCATCCCAGTCAATCCAAGCCGTGAAAGACTGGACCCAAGATCAACTAGGCCTCAGCCTCGACAGGTTGACGGTAGCATCGATACTACCGGACTCCGATAAATGGTTCAACGTCGGCATGGCAGCAAAAGCAAAAGTCCGACAGCGCCCAGCACAGTTCGAAGAAATGGAGTCAGCCTTGTTAATGTGGTTCGGGAATGTGCGCGCGAATGGTGCTGTCGTGAGCGACGAAATGCTTCAAGAGAAGGCTCGCTGCCTCGGCAACATTATGGGTATGTACCGCGCCTTCTCCTCCGTCTTGATAGGTTTTACTTGCGATGACTAATGGAAGTTTTGTTCAGTAATGCAGGGGGATGTTTACTGAGAAATATTATTCTACACTATGTCTAGACGTTACTGTCTTCAGCTACTCAAGAGGTTGGCTGACAACGTTTACGAACAGACATGATGTTTCGGGTCGACGAATTTATGGAGAAGACGGTCGCATCGACATCTCGACTGTGTTTAAATGTCAAAAATAATTAAAACAGCAGCCATTATATAAATTTTTTCTTAATTATATATTTTTCGCTTTTATTCATGACTCGTTATTATGAATTACTTGCTTTATGGACAGTTTTGGTCGGAAACCAAAGCATCCATACTAACGAGACACGACTGTATTCCTATTTTTTTCCTAATTTATGTATTCTGTCGCAAGACAATTTACAGTGTATTAAAAAAAAGCTCGGCAATCACCAATTTTTTTTCGAATTAACCAAAAGAGCAAGGATGGAAGCTTGGGCGAGTTGGCGTCGGTTTTCTTGCCACATAGCGCTAAAGAGAAAAGGACGCATTGAGACATACGGGACGGGCGCTAAAAAAAGCACCCGCCCCGTGTGTCTCGCTGTGTCCCTGTCTGTTTAGCGCTATGTGGCAAGAAAATAAAAAGAACATATCGTCACTGTTGTCGTCGTCACTAGGGTCAACAGCATTTGCCTTTTCAGTTTAGAGTAAGAACTGGCTTGTTTTATTTCTAATACGAATTTTATTCACGCGGGTCAGATGGGAAAAACTCTCTGTATTGCATTATGGGCTTATGCGTAGTAACGTGGTACCCATGTAGGCCTTAGATTGAAGCCGACCAAAGAAGGGTCGGCGAGGAGGGGGGAGGATTGCCAGATTAGTGCAGAGTTGGACATGTAGTGTCCGGAGGTTTTCTGCTTTTATCCGGGATATTAATTGTTGTATAAATTTAGCAGTTAAATACAGCCTTCATACGACAAAATTCTCGCTAGCCTATATACCCCAGGATTACCGAGATATGTATATTTGCTTTAAATTACGGTTTAATTTAATGATTCGTTTTTTTGTGAGGTCAAGCGCCCGACCTTAACCTCACATTTTGAGGTTAAGATGAGGTTGAGTGAGGTCGCCTTTGGTCACCTGAAAAGTGAGGTGAGGTCGCCTGGGGGACCTCAACCTCAGTTGATTATGTTGAGGTGGAGTGAGGTCGCCAAATATTATTTCAGTTTGAGGTGAGGTCGAGGCTTTTGAGGTTAAATGCCCACCTGTGCCTGGTTGTCATCAATGTCAAAATTGTAGACAATGCAATGTTGTATGTATGATTCCTCAAACAAGTACACCTGTACTGGCACCGATTATTCACTCGTAACTGTAACACACTGTAGCGTTTGCAGAGGTTCTACGGCAGCGACAAAGCAATTGTGTTGGAGTTCTTTCTGGCCGTAAAGCCGAGAAAAATTTCGTTCGGATACATGCATCCAGATTCGCCTGTATAATTCTGTTTGGTATATCTGTGAGGCTCTTCGTTGCCAGACATTTTATTGTTGCTCTATAGTATCTATAGCTCACTGATTTTAAGGTAGACAGAACAGCGCGGTCGATCGTTAAGCAGAAACGCTTGCCTTGAGAGCCGACGCTGGTAGAGCAGGAACCAGGTGCAGCCTCAGCCAAAGGACTTCTTATGAATCACGAATACCCGACGACACGAATAGCGGAGTAGATGAGAGGTCCATGGGAATGCCTGGCTCTTCGTGCAGGGCGGCTGGAGGTTGATTCAGGATTATAGGCTTAGCAGCCATAGCCGCGTTCCACCCAGAGGGAAAATCGCTCACTGTCTGGAGTACATGAGTGGAAGGCGGGGCTGGCTCTTTAGGTAGTGAATCGGTAGCACGAATCTGGACGTGTGGACCAAGCGCAGGAACTGAGATATTGCCGTTGAGATCTGCGCCATCGACGAAACTAGCTCCAACAGCGTACCACCACGGCCGCTAAGCCTAGCCGCGGTGCACGGTTCAGAGGATCATATATATATATTGTCAGGCATGCGAACAGAAGAGGACAAAGTGCAAAAAGAGGCTCTCCGGGATAGAAGAAAAAGAAGACGAAGCTCACCATCTGTTGGTTAGCACATCAGGCTAAGGTGCAGAACAATTCTGTAAATAAACCTTAACAGTGTGGTGGAGGTGCTGAAAGATCACCACGGATACCTCTCTACCTCGTTCGAGCCGACGACTCGCTGGGCTCCCCCCTTTGACACCCACAATGATTCAAGACGGCGATGCACGGCAGCCAGGTCCAGCGGCACCCGCATGGCAGCATTACCGTGAGCCGCGGACCTTTTTTGGCAAGGCTGGCGAAGACGTGGATGACTGGCTCACCAATTACCAGCGGGTGAGCAAGTACAATCGCTGGGATGCCACTGTAATGCTGGCAAATGTTTTTTTCTTGGACTCCACAGCCCTGACATGGTTTGAGAACCATGAAGCGTCCTTAACGAGCTGGGAGCGTTTCGAAGAAGAGATTCGAAATTGTTTCGGGGATACCGCGGCAAAACGGAAATGCGCTGAGCAGACTTTATTCCAGCGAGCCCAAGGGCCTGGTGAAACATGCACAATGTACATAGAAGAGGTCCTAAAACTCTGCAAAGCGGTGAATCCGAGCATGTCCGACGAAGACAGAGTTGGCCACCCCTAAAGGGCATCGCGGTGGACGTATACAACTTTTTAATTACAAAAGAAAACTTGGATTCTCCCACGGCCGTGATCAAGCACTGTCGTAGGTTCGAAACTTTAAAGCTGCGTCGCATAACCCCGAAATTCGGCCGTCTGCCTAACGTGACCACAGTTGCAAGCGTGGATTCTCACGAGCATTCACATGACCCTCCGCATTTGGCCGACATCTACCGCTCTACCGCTCCTCCTCCCGACCGTAACGACCGAAACGACTCATATGGCCCCACTCCCCCAGCTCGTACCCACTACAGGGCGCCACCTCCTCCGCAACAACCCCAGCAGCTGGACTTTGTTGATCGCGTCGATCCTGTTACCGAGGACTATTATTTGGACCGTGCTCGTGAACCACCCGTCTGTTACCGCTGTGGTATGCTTGGCCACATATCCAGATTCTGCCGCCGCCGGAACCCGCCACCACGCTACCAGCGCCAATGGTGGAATGGCCGTTCTACCGTGGGTCCAGAAGTCTATGACACGACCTATCCCCCTCCTTCGGGCTCCTACCGCTACGTACCACCACGCAACGACTCACCAGTTTCTGATCGCAGCCTGACTCCTCCTGCCCGCCGCTCCCGACAATCGCCTTCTCCCCGCCGTTCTTCTCCGCCACCGGGAAACTAGCGTGTGCGGCCGATGGAGGTGCGGTCGCCAGGTCATCGATATTACCAATGCCTCTACCGGTCGTTATGCTGAAGAACCGCTTGGAAGTGTTAGTGGATGGCGTTTTTGTTATGGCCTTAGTGGATACGGGTGCTGCAGTTTCCGTGATGAGCTTAGATTTTAAGAACCGTCTCGGCCGCAAAATTATGTTTGGTTGGGATAGAACTCTCATATTTCGAGGTGTAGGGGGAGAATCGTTGGTTCCACTTGGTATTTGTTATGTAAATGTCGCGATGGCTGGACTCGAGTTCAGAACTGAATTTACGGTGCTCTCTCGCTCTACGCACGACGTTATTCTAGGAGTTGACTTTTTACAGCAGTGTGGCGCAACTCTCGACTTCAACAGTGGCGAGATATCAATAAGCCCCAGCCTTCGATCGGCCCTCATAGAAGACTCGATGCGGGCTGTCCAAGTGTTTTCTGTCTTCGAGAATACCGTCGTTCCGGCGATGCCCGCCATCTTCGTCCTAGTTGTATCTTCGGGCGCGGTTCCCAATTCCTTCGACGCTCTGGTGGAACCCGCTTCCCTTTCCGGTGCTAAAAAGAGTGTGTTGGTGCCCCGCAGCGTTGTTCGAGTGAACGAGGGCCGTGCCACGCTTTGGACTGTCAACCATTCCAATGAACCTGCCGTATTGCCGCGTGGTTTGAAACTCGCCGACTTTGAAGAACGCCTTTCTATGCACATCGCCGCGTTCAGTGATGGCGTTGCTCGTTCAACTAGACGTCCAGATCATGCTGATTCCCAGTTTCAGTCCATGATAAATCAATCGCTACCCACCAACGATCGCCGAATATTGATGGAGGTTCTTATGAAACATGCGGACGTGTTCGACTTTGCTCGAGATCAGCCACCACCGATTCCGCCTTCCCGCACCCATCACATGATCGACACTGGATCTGCACACCCGATTAGACAGACACCATACCGTGTTTCACCTTCAGAACGTAAGATAATCGACGAACAGGTCCGTGATATGATGCAAAGAGGAATCATTCAGGAATCATCTAGCCCATGGGCCGCCCCTGTGATTCTCGTGAAAAAGAAAGATGGCACCTGGCGATTTTGTGTCGACTATCGCCGCCTCAATACTGTCAACAAGAAGGATGTTTACCCGCTCCAGCGTGTTGATGATGCCATTGACTGCCTCCATTCAGCTTCCTACTTTTCATCTGTTCATTTACGGTCCGGATATTGGCAGATACCGATGCATCCGAAAGACAAGGAGAAGACGGCATTCGTGACTCCCGATGGGTTGTATGAATTTAACGTGATGCTTTCGGCCTATGCAACGCTCCGGCTACCTTTGAAAGATTTATGGACACTCTTTTGCGTGGACCGAAGTGGCAAATTTGCATGTGTTACCTAGATGACGTAGTGATCTTCGGGAGGACCTTCGCCTAGCATAACAGCCGTTTAGCTGTGGTCCTTAACTGCATGGAGGAAGCGGGTCTTGTGCTGAACTCTAAGAAGTGCCGCTTCGGTGAACGACAGATCGTTGTGCTTGGGCATTTGGTTGACAAAGACGGTGTTAGGCCTGACCCACAGAAGATTGAAGCTGTCAGTTGCGTCAAAGAGCCCAAGTCTGTGAAAGAACTCAGGAACTTCCTGGGACTTTGCTCTTACTTTCGACGCTTCATCCCTAAGTTTGCTGAAGTAGCCTACCCCCTCACAGGCCTCTTGCAGAAGGATATTCCTTTCAAATGGACTCCTGAATGTGATTCTGCGTTTCGCCAGCTCAAGTTTCTTCTTACCTCGCGGCCCATACTGCGTCATTTCAGCCCGACAGCTCCCACTGAACTCCACACTGACGCAAGTGGCATCGGCGTGGGTGCTGTGCTCATACAACGGCATGACGGAAACCAACACGTTGTCGCTTACGCAAGTCGCACCTTTAGCAAGTCTGAACGCAACTATACCGTGACGGAGCAAGAGTGCCTTGCCGTCGTTTTTGGCGTACAGCGGTTTCGCTCGTACCTTTATGGACGTTCCTTTACAGTCATCACCGACCATCATTCGCTTTGCTGGCTGTGAATCTACGCGACTGCTGCGGTCGGCTCGCCCGCTGGGCATTACGCCTTCAGGAGTTCAACTTTACAGTGTCTTACAAAAGTGGCCGCCAACACGCTGACGCTGACTGCCTCTCGCGGCTGCCTCTCGCAACTACCCTCTGCGATGACAACTTTGACGACTATCTTGCCGCCGTTTCCGTACAATTTCCGGATCTTGCCACTTTCCAGCGAGAACAACGAAAAGATCAAGACTTGGTATCACTTTTTGAAAAAGCTCATGATCCGGCGTCTGCGAACCCTTTCTGCATTCGCGATGGTTTGCTGTATCGAAAAAATTACTCGTCTGGCGGTGCACGCTTTCTGCTAGTCGTTCCGGCTAGCCTCTATTCCTCTGTTCTACACTCTATGCACGATGACGTTACAGCTGGGCACTTGGGGTTTGCCAGGACTCTTACGCGCATTAAGGAACGTTTCTACTGGCCAAATATGCGTCGAATGACTCAGCGTTACGTGAACTCTTGCGTGCAGTGCCAGCGGTTCAAGCTCCCCACCACTTCTCCGCCGGGCCACTTACATCCGGTGACACCACCGACCACACCATATGAGCAAGTGGGTGTTGACCTCATAGGCCCGTTTCCCCGCTCGTCCAAAGGTAATCGCTGGGTCATAGTGTGCGTTGATCATCTCACGCGTTACTGTGAAACTGCCGCCGTCCCTTCCGCCACCGCAGCTGACGTCTCGTTCTTTCTTCTTCACGCTGTCGTCCTCCGTCATGGGCCTCCTCGTGTAATTATCAGTGACCGAGGCCGCCAGTTTACGGCAGATGTTGTGGAACAGCTTCTGCGCTATTGTACTTGCCAGTTGCGTCACTCTACGCCGTACCATCCCCAGACAAATGGCCTCGTCGAACGTACAAAGCGGACACTGACGAACATGCTTGCGATGTATGTTGACTCGCGGCTCAAGAACTGGGATGACGTGCTTCCTTTCATTACTTCCGCCTATAACACCTCGAAGCATGAGACAACTTACTATAGTCCATTTTTCCTCCTCTACGCCCGTCCGCCTCGACGTTCTCTTGACACCATTTTGTCGTTCTCTCCGACACCGAGCCGTCTGTTTCGAGCACCCTCTGCCGCGCTGAAGAGGCTCGTCGGGTCGCCCGATTACGCACTCTGGCCTCGCAGGACCGCTCTAAGCAGCCCTACGATCGTCGGCATCAGGATGTCTCCTATCTTCCCGGCGACTTAGTGTGGCTCTGGACACCTCTCCGCAAGCGTGGTTTGTCCCAGAAGCTGTTGTCGCACTACACAGGCCCATTTATTGTGCTCAAACGCATCAATGAGTTGGACTACGTCGTGTCTCGCCAATGTTCCCAAGGTCGCCCCTCTCGGAAAACACAGGTAGTTCATGTCGCAAGAATGAAGCGCTGCCACTCTCGCTCGGGACTCTGACTGACAGCCCAGGGGCTTCGTCTGCGAAGGGGGAAATGTCAGGCATGCGAACAGAAGAGGACAAAGTGCAAAAAGAGGCTCTCCGGGATAGAAGAAAAAGAAGAGGAAGCTCACCATCTGTTGGTTAGCACATCAGGCTAAGATGCAGAACATTTCTGTAAATAAACCTTAACAATATATATGCAAGATGGAGTCCAAATTCAGACTCCGCCCGCACTACTAATGTATCGCGCCACCTTGAAGCTATCAATCACTAGACAACGTCGGTTTAGATCAAGTTGCTACAAGGAAGCCAGCAGCTCACGCTCGGTGATCGCGCGCTGCCCCTTGTGCACATCGTTGTCTTTGCAAGGGCACCGTTCGGTAGACAAAGGCGCCATTCTGACGACTCAAGGTATGTTACAAATAAATGGGTCGTGATACGGCTTGAGTCTCCTGACATGTACTGTTTCACGGCCATGGCAAGACGGCTGTGATCAGACGAGGGTGTAAACGGTTCAACAATTCAGCGCAGACGCTTGGGAAAAGACACGATAAGTGCCGTAGTATTTGCCGGGGAACTTCAAAGAATGCCAAGGAGTTCATCAGGTGATCCACAGCCAAGCAAGTGGTCCGGACGCTTGGTGAATCAGGACCACGACGGGCTATCTGTCGAAGCTGACCAGCATTGGTGAGGTAACGGGTGAGTTGGCGGCTTTCTTCGGCACACTTCACACTTTCAGAGACAAGAGTGCAATCATATGTATCGGGATGGAAAGAATCGTGTCAATGATGCTTGAAGTTTCACGTCCGGAAAGCAAGAAAAAACGAGAAAATACCGTGAGTGACTGCGCGGGAATATTAAATATTCGTCTTACGAATGGCCTGACTGATATACATTGTACACATGCCGCCGAGCTTCCGGTTGAGTCGCTCAATAACCAGTTTGAGGACAATAAGCTACCATTGTCCGGTGAAGTATATGGTATTCATTGAGGAGCTACTTGACAACGGTGTATAAAAACACGTGACCGTGGTCGCTCAGAAGTTCGCGAGGGGTGTCGTGGCGAAAAACGATCTCTCGGAGAATGGAATAGACTGTAAACGCAGCAAGACGCGCCATTTGGGCATATTATTTAAGGTGTTCGACGACGGCGACGATGACCCACCACTGACCTGGAGTAGAATATGGCAATTACCCATAAGAGTCGATTCTCTTGCAGTGAAATGTATGGACACAGCACTTCAAAAGCAGCAGTGGGCAAGAAAAAAGCTTGGAACAATCATATAATGCAGAAAAGAATCACCCGGAATTTATAAACATTAGGGTGGATATATACCAAATGCTTCGAGCGGTAACTAACTTTTGTGTATTTACACACAAACACACACGAACAAACATTTTCATCTATCTATCTATCTATCTATCTATCTATCTATCTATCTATCTATCTATCTATCTATCTATCTATCTATCTATCTATCTATCTATCTATCTATCTATCTATCTATCTATCTATCTATCTATCTATCTATCTATCTATCTATCTATCTATCTATCTATCTATCTATCTATCTATCTATCTATCTATCTATCTATCTATCTATCTATCTATCTATCTATCTATCTATCTATCTATCTATCTATCTATCTATCTATCTATCTATCTATCTATCTATCTATCTATCTATCTATCTATCTATCTATCTATCTATCTATCTATATATATATATATATATATATATATATATATATATATATATATATATAATGCCGCATATAAAAGACGACGCAAAAGATGACATCGGAGACGACAAGCGCGAGCCTGGAAAAAGAAAGAAGCTTGAACGCAAGACTCGTTCTGGTCGGCCATTCAAACGATCTATCCCTAGGCCCTCCTTGACGCTCTACCGGGACATGACACTGGTGGAGGGGCTGGATATGCATAAGAGTCCTTCCGGCAGTCCACAGCGGATCCCAAACATCGACACGCCTGTCCATTGTGCTAGCCGTCGCCTTCTAGGCCTAGCGCCGGAGTACAGCCATCTGCCGAACGACTCCTCAAACGCCCAAGTTCCTCAGACCTTCCAAGCCATGGCACATAACAACCCTACGCCGGTGACTCTACAGAACACCAAGGTTCCAGAGTGCTTTCGCGGGGAAGCGTTTGAAGATGTGGAGGACTGGCTTGACCAGTTTGAGCGAGTGGCAAAAATCAACCAGTGGAGCGCAGACCAGAATCTTTGTAATGTTTATTTTGCCCTACAGGATAATGCTTGAACAAGGTTTGAAAACCACGAGGCCAGCTGCTTATCCACATGGGATGACTTCCGCTGCCAGCTGGTCGACACTTTCGCGAGAACTGACCGACGAGACAATGCGCTGCGCCTGCTTGAAGCGCGCCTCCAGAAGCCGAATGAGAGCGTGTCTATGTTTGCGGAAGACATGGCTCCCCTTTTTCGCTGTGCCGACCCTGATATGAGTGAGCCAAGGAAGCTACGGCAACTCATGCATGGTGTCAAAGAACAGGTGTTTGCCGGCTTGGTACGCAACCCACCTAAAACTTTGAGAGAGTTCGTTAAGGACACTACGGCTATAGAGCGAGCCCTCCAAGACCGGTGCCGCCGGTACAACCGACCCGTTAACTGGGCTTCGACGTCTGCGGCGGCGTTGAATGCAACCGATAGGACCACTTTTCGAGACCTTATTAGAGAAATTGTTCTTGAGGAGCTCCAGCGAATTACGGCTACGAAGACTCAGTCATCACAGGCCCTCGTGGAAGCCGTCAGGAATGAAATGCGGTATGCTTTATCACCGTCTGCACCGTCTGCACCATGTAACCAGTGTTACCCTGTCGACAACGCGGCAGCTATTTCGGAGCCATACCACGCTCCACAACCGGTCAGCTTCACGGCCGACGTTCCTGCACCTTACCACGAGCCGCAACACGAGAGCTATGCCGCAGTCCTTCGCCGCCCGCCTCTAGACTACGCGCCACCGAACTCATCGAGCCATCAGGAGACGCGATTCTTCCATGCACCTCAGTGGGCGCCTTCTAGGCGCTTTCAACCACGCCGAACTGACAGGTGGCGCAGTTATGATAGCTCACCACTCTGTTTCTACTGCGGACAACCTGGCCACGCGTATCGGTACTGCTGCTACGACGAAGAGGCGCCAGCCTTTCCGCCTGCTTCTGCTCGCCAACACTTCAACGCCCATGGTACTTGTTAAAAAGAAGAACGGCAGCTCACGATTTTGCATAGACTACCGCAAGCTCAACCAAGTGACTAAAAAAGACGTGTACCCACTTCCTCGCATCGACGATTCCCTTGATCGCCTACGAAATGCACGTTACTTCTCATCAATGGACTTGAAAAGTGGATATTGGCAGATAGAAGTAGATGAGAGGGATCGGGAGAAGACAGCATTAGTCACTCCCGACGGATTGTATGAGTTTAAGGTGCTTCCGTTCGGTTTATGCTCGGCACCAACACCATTTCAGAGGCTGATGGACACTGTGCTCTCGGGACTTAAGTGGCAAACATTCCTGGTGTATCTTGACGACGTGATTGTGTTTTCGGCCATATTTGAAGAGCATCTACGCCGTTTGCTAGCTGTGTTTCAGGCCATACGATCTGCGGGACGCAGCCTAAAACCCGAGAAGTGCCACTTCGGTTAAGAGGAGCTGCAGTTCTTAGGCCACGTCGCTAGCAAAGAAGGTGTCCGGCCTGATCATGAAAAGCTTTTCGCATTCGCCAAGTTCCCACCACCTACGGATAAAAAGACATTGCGGCACTTCCTTGGTCTTTGCGCCTATTACCATCAGTTTATTACTGCCTTCGCACGAATTGCCTGGCCATTAATTTCATTGACGCGTGACAACGCTGTCTTCAGCTGGGGTGAGGAACAGCAACAAGCCTTTATTGAGCTGCGGAGGCGTTTACAGACACCACCTGTCCTGGCACGCTTTGATGACGACGCCCCTACACTGTTTCCTACGGATGCCAGCAACGTGGGCTTAGGTGCTGTGCTGGTGCAGCGCTAGGATGGTGTGAAAAAAGTAATTGCACACGCCAGCAGGACCCAATCTAAAGCAGAAACTTCTCGGCAACCGAAAAAGAATGCCTTGCTGTAGTATGGGCGGTTATGAAGTTCCGCCCTTATTTGTACGCTCGCCCCTTTGAAGTCGTTAGCGACCATCACTTTCTGTGTTGGCTGACAAACCTAAAGGACCCTTTTGGTAGACTAGCGCGTTGGAGCCTTCGATAACAAGGATTTGACATGGCCATTATTTACAAATCTGGAAGGAAGCACACGGATGCTGATTTCCTTTCCCGAGCGCCGGTCGAACTTTCCACTATAATGGATGAAGGCACTGCGTTTTTAGGTGTCGCAGATGACGCAACACTTTCCGAAAAGCAGCGAGAGGACCAGCAGTTGGTCCCTCTTATTGATTTCTTGAAAAAGCGAACTACGGTTGTGCCTAAGATGTTCGCCCGAGTAATGCTTTGCTCTTTATTCGCAACAACGTACTTTACGAGAACTTCTGATTTGGGGGAAACAGTCATTTGCTCGTCGTCTCGTCAACTCTCCGCAATGAAGTTTTGCAAGGGTGTCACGACGAGCCGACCACCGGTCACCTAGGCTACACCCGCACTTTGGCTAGAGTACAGCATGGATATTACTGGCCAAAACTGCCGGCTACAGTGAAACACTATGTACGTACGTGCATAGACTGCTAGCGCCGTAAATCACCCCCTGTAAAACCAGCTGGCCTACTCCACCCTCTTCAATTGCCAACGACACGTTTTAAGCAAATCGGGATGGACCTCCTGCGACCATTTCCAACGTCCACAGCCGGGATAATTGTCGCCACCGATTATCTAACCCGCTACGCGGAGGCCAAGGCTCTGCCAAGGGGTACCGCCGCTGAAGCAGCTCGGTTCTTTGTTGAGAACACTGTCCTGAGGCATGACCCTCCGGCACTCATTATAACAGATCGAAGAACTGCATTTACGGCCGAACTTTTGGAGACCGTTCTCCGCCTCAGTGGCACCAGTCATCGTAAAACTACAGCCTATCACCCCCAAACCAATAGGTTGACGGAACGCCTTAATAAGACCATCGCAGACATGCTTTGTATGTGCGTTGACGTGAACCACAAGAATTGGGACAAACATCTTCCCTACGTCACATTCGTCTACAATACGGCACGCCAAGACACCACTCGTATGGCACCATTCAATTCAGCCTCCTTCACGGGCGACCAGTAACACCTATGCTGGATGCAATGTTGCTTCCGAATGCCGACACCGACGATATCGATCAGGACGCCGAGGAATTCGCTCAGCGTGCAGAGGAAGCTCGACAACTAGCGCGTGTGCCGATCAAAAATCAGCAAGAGCATGATGCACGACGCTACAATCATAGACACCGACATGTCATGTACGAACCTGGCGACAAAGTGTGGGTCTGGACGCCGATTCGCCGCCGTGGACTCTCTGAGAAACTATTGCGGCGATACTTCGGGTCCTATGTTGTTCAGCGACGTTTAACCGACGTCATATTAGCACAAGTAGGATCGAGACTCAACATGGGGGTAGCGAGGTACAATTACATCTAAGACTTCTTGACCAACCGCACGGTGGAACTGTACGTCGGAGACCTTAAGTTCCCCGAACACAAACTCAGAAGCACGGGTACCCCGCAAAGTTCAATCATCTCGCCGTTGCTCTTCAACCTTGTCATGATCGGGGTAGCGAGGGCAGTAGAGGGGACCGGCGTCCGGCGTCCGGCATACGATCTACGCCGACGACATTACCCTGTGGGCGGCAGGCGGCACCAAAGCCAGCATTGAGCAGCAGCTCCAAGAGGCTGTTACTGCAATCGTGCAACACCTTAACGGCAGAGGCCTAGTGTGCTCGCCCGCCAAATCCGAGCTGTTCGTCCTCACACCATTACAATGGGGCCGGAAACGCGCTCCCTCTCGGGAGTGCGATTACATAAAGATCGTGGCTGCGTCTGGGCAGCGCATCCCCGAAGTTTCCAAGATCAGGGTCCTGGGCCTGCTACTAAACAAGAACGGCCGCAACGACGAGACCATCAACAAGATTACCACCAAGGCAATAGAGGCTATCCGGCTCATACACCGAGTGTCGACACGATGGGCAGGCATGCGTGAAGACAGTCTTCTGCGCCTCGTCCAGTCGTTCGTGATCAGTCATGTCGCCTACGTTGCGGCCTACATGAACTGGCAGGCCACTGACCAGACAAAGATAAACACGCTGATCAGACGGGTTTACAAGACGGCGCCGGGATTAATGGGGACCACGAGTACGGCTCGGCTCCTGCAGCTCGGCGTCCATAACGCCTTAGAAGAAACAGCCGAGGCGCAGCTCACGGCGAAAATGGAGCGCCTCTCTACCACCAAGACAGGCTGCAGTATACTGACGTCCCTGGGTTACAATCCTCGAGCTCCCAGTCGGCAATCGTGCGAGATTAGCGATGAGGCGTGAGCCGACATCCACGTGGATCCCATCCCGAAAAACATGCACCCCGAGTACAACCAAGAACGGCGGCAGGCGTGGGCCAAAGCCCTCGTCGAGCAACACGCCCAGGCCCCGCACGCCCGGTTCGTGGACGCTGCGGAATAGAAGCGAGAAGGATTCGTGGCAGTGGTCGTTGCGGCGGCTACCGGCATCCAAACAACGGCAGCTAGCGTGCGTTGCACGGACGCCACAGACGCTGAGGAGGTTGCCATCGCTCTGGCAATCTCGGAGGCCGAGTGTCGCACCGTGCTCAACGACTCGAGGAACGCTGTGCGCAACTTTGCCAAGGGGCGAGTGTGCACGCCGGCGGCCGCCATCATCAGTAAGCTGCAGCTTCAAGACCGGGGCAACACTATCCGCATCAAGTGGTTCCCGGCGCACGCGGGAGATTGTGCATCCTCACCGAATCACAACGAGACGGCCCATTCGGCGGCGCGAGCGCTTACCTTCCGCGCCCTCGAGAAGGACCATTCCGAATGGTGGTTTGAAACAAAAGACTGAATGACCAGTTACGAGAAAGTGACAAAATTTTACCGCCTAGCTCGACGGACAATGCCGCCGCCTCACCCGGCACTTAGTCGGGAGGAGGCGGTCATCCTAAGGCAAATGCAAACCGGGTCACTCCTAGCCCCGGCAGTGCTACATGTCCTCTACCCAGACATCTACACGAGTGATATGTGCAGTGTATGTCAAGTGGGTCCGGCGGACCAATGGCACATCATGTGGGACTGTGCCAGGTTCCCGACCGAAGCTGCATCCAGGACATACCCGCCGGAACTTCAAAGTGCTGTGCAGAATACAGACAAGGACATCCAACTATGGGCCGTCCAGCAGGCCCGGGGTGCGCTCGAAAAGCGCAAGCCTCACAACCCACCACAAACGGGGCAAATGAGGTAGTGCAGAGTAGGGCTTAACCCCGGGTCGACGCTTGGCCAGCGTCACGACGCTTTAACCCGTCGTTTGCCGGCTCCCTAATAAAGTTATACATACATACAACACATAACCGCTGTCACTTCTGAGGTGGTGCCAGACGAGGTGTCGACATCAAAGCGACGCCAGCAACAAGCAGACGTCGTCCACGTTGTGCGTATGAAGCCGTACAACTCGGACTGACCTCATCGAGACGATGCTTCCTGAGGAGGGGGAGCAAATGACGCATATAGAAGACGACGCAAAAGATGACATCGGAGACGACAAGCGCGAGCCTGGAAAAAAAAGAAGCTTGAACGCAAGACTCGTTCTGGTTGACCATTCAAACGATCTATCGCTAGGCTCTCCTTGGCGTTCTACCGAGACGTGACAATATATGTATGTATATATATATATATATATATATATATATATATATATATATATATATATATATATATATACATATATATATATATATATGAAGAACCAACCTCCTTTTCTTTTCCAAATTCGCAGCAATAGCTTGTATCAGTGCACTAGAAATATTACAGTGAGAGTAGGGCAAGAGCATGGCTAAGAATTCGAAGAAAAGAAGATTTCACTTTCAACGGAGTGTTTCGTTTGATCACCTCCTTGTATTGCAGAACTCGAGCCGGTTGCAAAGTAAACGGAAACAGAGGGAAATTTTGTCAGTGCGTCTTGCAAAGTTGCACAAGCGCTAGGTTTCACGCTTGAACTTCCGGTCAACAACTTTCTACACTTTCAGTATATATGCCTATTCCGTAATGAGCCGTGCTGGTATATCGACCTCGTTCTAAATTTATTTTCTTCTATATTTCGACCCGTTCAAAGTTATTCACATAACGCTTTGTGCTGAACTTAAGCGTGTTGCTCTAATAAATTCTTAGTCACCTGATTCTGGACAATCGCATTAACAGGTGGCAAGGCTGAAAAAGTAGGCCTTGCGATGTCGGTCACAGCGTTCATAGCCGAGGGCCTCGCTAAATGGTAAAAAGCAAACTCAAGATCCATATTCCGCGCAACAATGCAAATATTTCGCACTCGTAGGAAACGTGAGGACAACGGAGGGCAGAGAAATTCGTTTTGTCCCGACAATAAACAGTCTGAAAACAAATCTATTAAGAGGAATAACTCTGACTGGTCGTTTCATGTTGAATAGTTAACAATGAAATAGCGCTTGCCGACGGGACGGCAATGAAGAGACAAATGAATGCGCTGAATAAAGACCAAGTGCCTTATTGCGAAAAAATGGGTGCGATATAAAGAAGGCGGAAAACATCTCAGCAAAAAAAAATCATTTGGCGGCGCTAACGTGAGCGAGACGTGGACTCTCAAAAAGCTCTGAGTGCAGAAAGGCCGGCACTTTTTGAAATAGGGCCACCCGCGTTTGATAGTCATGTGTCATCGAAATTGGAAATGTGAAAAACCTATGATATCAGTCATGAGGTCTGATGTTGATATTTAGCGAACATTCAAAAATGCCTCATAGTTTTTGCAATGGATGGTATTGTGACCATCCAATTTCGGCATAATTCATTTTCGGTCCTCGTATTCATCATCAGCCTGACTATACCCACTGCAGGGCGTATTCACGGAGTTCGCTAATTGACGGAGTGTATATGTTCTCCGCGATGTAACATGGAGACGAACGCTTCATCAAGCACTTTCTCGCGTTTGCTATTCTGTCGCGTTTGAGTGGGCGTGCGAACACAACTGCAATGCGGCTATACGATCCGCTCTGCTTCTTCACTCAAGTTATGGCATGGATACACTTCAGCGCTGTACCACGATCTACACTCGCAAGTGGCACCAGCAATTTGCCCTGTCACTACAACGACGCAAGGGGATCAGCTTGGCCGCAGGGCAACTGAATCTTTACGCTTATCCCTCCACAATACCTGGGACACGGATCGAGGTCAACATCATTATCTGCTCTGCATATAAGAGCTGGCTGAACCTCGGAGCCATTAGTGGGTGTGGGAACAGTACTGCGATGCGGCTAAACAATCCGCCATGCTTATTCACTAAGCTTAGTTCTGTTGCTTATCTGTACCCTAAAAAGTCGATTAACGTTTGTCTGTTTATTTTTCCATGGGGTTTCTTTACATGCTCCAAGAATACGTTAATGTTTGAAACCAACTACTTATACTGTCTGGGGATATTGAGCTCAACCCTGAGCCCAGGCGCAGAATCCTTTGTCTGACTCCCCGCCTAAGCAGTTGATGATAAGCTTACAATATTACACACTGTAAACCCGTGAACTGAAAAAATGTATAAAGGCCAGGTGGAGTTAATCAAATCTGTGGACTACCTTAGAAAAACAAACGCAAATTTTCACTAGAATCTCACGCAGTTCGACAAAATATTGACAGAGGCTGAGCATAAAACGGTCGCTCTTGAGGCAGTCAAGGAAAGAGGTACAGTGTCTTCACCAGTCGACCAATTTAAGGGAGAAAGCGGGGAGCTGCGCTCCAATTAAGTTGAGGTTGAAGACAGGCCGCGGCGAGATAACCTTTTATTTTATGGCTTATCTGACACCCAGTCCGAGTCCTGCGCTCAATCTGAAGGAAAACTACTCGATGTGCTAACGTCATGCTTGGAAATGTCATCCTCCGAAATTACCATCGACAGAGCACCCAGGCTAGGCATGTGTACGTCGAATACGTTCAGGCCAATGATTGCAAAATTCTCATTCTTCAAGGTCAAACAGCATATTCTCTTAAATAGTTTTAAGTTGAAGAAGAAAATATAAATGTTAGCAATAACTATTCCCCCGGTTTTCGTCTTGCTAGGAAGAAACTGGTAGAATTGGGCAAAAACCAACCCTTTAACTTAAAGCTTTGTTTTAACAAGCTGTACATAAACAAAAAATGCTACACCTGCAATCCCTCTGATGACTGCGTGCATAAAATTTCTAGCCCCCTTTCGCCGCCGTTGAATCTGATTGCGTGGATTGACTGCCCAATGGCTCCGCGCCATCACCCACTGAATAGCATTGCATGAGGGGCAGGGTCGAAGTTACGAGTTTTAAACAAACTTTCCCTTTTATTCACAAATATTAGAAGCTTACTCCAAAAGATGACGAGCTTTGCTTTGCTATCGATGCTTGCGACTCATACATAATATGCCTTACTGAAAGTCTGGGAAGGTTGATAGCAGCAAATTTTTGTATTGTAAAAAAACACCAGAACATTTATCGTTGCGACAGGGGTACTCGGTGTGGTGGAGACCTACTTATAGATGTTTTTGATAATGTTTTCTCGTTTCCTATCAATATTAACAACGCTTTAGAAATTCTTTTTGCGGAAGTGCGAACGCGCACGAAGAAATTGATATTAGGCGTTTGCTATCGTCCGTCGGTTTCGTCTACCACGTGGGCCTACGACCTTTATGTTGTAAATCACATGATCACAGTAAGGTATACGAACAGACCCTTCCTTTTATTAGGCGACTTTATTTTCCCTAATATTGTATTTTTTAATGCGCATTTCTACCGTCATCCTTTTTCCAGTGAAGGAGATAGTTTTCTGAATTTGTGCAATGAATTAAGCTTGTCTCAGCTCGACGTTCAGGCCGCTTGAATTTGTCTACTACTTCTGACATCCTGGATTTAGCATTCACCACTGCACCAGCTCTTTTTATTCCCATATCGTGTTTACCGGGGCTAAGTGACCACCTACTGCTTCATTTTTCCTTGGCCTGCTTTGTGCCTCACCATAGTAACCATAAAAATATATTCCTGATTATAAACATGCTGATTTTGATGGCATTAACGATGAGGTCGCTGCCTTTTTAGATAATTACACAATTTTCATGATCGCTCTGTGTACACAAACTCGAATCTATTTAAAGAAATCGTTTCATTGCACACTGATAAATAAATACCACGCATAGTAATTGTGTCCAACTAGCAATCGCCATGACTCAATCAAGCTTTAAAAAGATTATGTAACAAGAAAAAGCGCACTTTTTGGTCTGCCAAATTTATCAGGTATTGAAGAACGTTGGGCTGCCTATCAGGTCGTTGCTACCGAATGCAAAAAAGCACTGAAGCATGCGAAGGATTCATTCCGCATTACTACGTTACTAGTTGTTTTTAATTACCAACCCTAGGCAATTTCGGAGTGTAGTAAAAAAAAATTGACAATTCCGCTATTACCCTGGAAGACTCGAGCGACCAGCTAATTCATCCCGATGAGTGCGCAAATGTTCTAAATTGTGTATTTGGTTATGGTTTTTCTAAAATGGTGTGCCTTGTAACCCCATCCTATCCTAGTACTGACTTCTAACAAATAGACCCCGTTGTCTTTCATACTACTGGCGTAGAAAAAAATAATAGAAAAACTGAACGTTTCTTTGTCATGTGGAGTCGATAATATAAATTTCAAAGTCTTGCTCAGGACTAAATTATACAGTGTTATAATAGTTTCTAACCTATTCCTGCAATCTATTCAGAGAGAGCCTGCATTCCGGAGGACTGGAAGGTTGATAAGGTGATGCCATTGCACAAATGTCACGACAGACATTTACCTCATAATTATGAACCTATTTCACTCATGAAACATCATGGAACATGTCATTTTCTCTCACCTTGCATCTTTCCATAGGGTAAATGACTTTTTTACTGATCATCAGCATGAATTTCGCAAGTCATTTTCCTGTGAAACACAACTTTTATCGTTTACACATAATCTAAATTCAAACCTTGACAGGGGTTCTATTGTTGGCTGTATATTCCTAGACTTGGCAAAAGCATTTCGCAAGGTCTCTCATGAACTGCTTTTTCTGAAACTAAGTAAACTTAACCTTGATGCTAAAGTTCTTGCATGGCTGCATTCCTGCCTCACTGATTGGTCGCAAATTGTCACAGCTAATATACGTCCTCCTTTACTTCTCCAGTTTACTCGGACCTGCCACAAGGCTCCATGTTGGAACCCTTGCTTTCACATAAACATAAACGACTCATTAAGCAACTTATGCTCCCCAATTAACCTTTTGCGGATGATTGCCGCCATGTACCGCGAAATTGCCAAGGTCTCTCACGTAAGTATTGTTCAATCCGATATCGACCATGTTCTTGATTGGGCTGGCACATGGAACATGAAACTAAACACTAATAAATGCAATAACATGCTTGTTTCCAGCCCTAATACTACATTGCCGTCATCTTCACGCTAGTAACCTGGAATGTGTGCTAATTGCAAATATCTAGGTGCATTTATTTCTTCGAACCTTTCCTTGAAGATGCACGT
This sequence comes from Amblyomma maculatum, assembly GCF_055883805.1. Taxonomy (NCBI): domain Eukaryota; kingdom Metazoa; phylum Arthropoda; class Arachnida; order Ixodida; family Ixodidae; genus Amblyomma; species Amblyomma maculatum. Next base: position 175,459,851 of record NC_139347.1, on the reverse strand, counting down.
AGACCATGTAACCGATAACGCTGATCGCATGCTAGGATACATACGCTGCAATTTTCAGCTTACTTCTAGTCGTATATAATTACTGCTATACAAACCTTTAGTTCGTGATAAACTTGAATATTCTGCATTCATTTGGGACCCCAGTCAAGAGACCCTCATCAATCAACTAGAATCTGTACAGAACTGGGCCAGCTCGCTTCATTCTCTCTATCATCGTAACTCGAGCGTAACTTCAATGAAAGCAAGCCTATAATTAACAAAGCGATCAAAGCATTAAAATATATTCCGCCTTTTTTAGTTTCACAGGCTATATCATGACAACCCCATTCTTAATAATAAATTGATAACTCCATCTTGTTACATTTCAGCTCGCATCGACCATCGTCATAAGATTGGTGTTCTTTCATGCACACTATAATTTCTACAATTTATTCATCCCTAGCATATCAGTAAGTTGGAATCACCTTCCCCGATCTATTGTCGAAATATCCGATAATATTAAGTTTCAAGCTGGTATAAGTATCTGCTAGCGCCATAAACGCAAGATAGTGCTGCAATGTCATCGTTTTTTTAACCCATTTTCTTAATACTCCAGTATTTCACAAGGGGTGTGCTTATTCGTTTTGCAGGTAGGCGCATAATACGGCGTCGTGTATTTTTTCTACTCGTTTGTTTCTTTGCAGCAGTTCTGATGAGATAGATAGATGGATTTATTGAAAGGAAAAGGCAGAGAGGTTGGCCCGAATAATTCAAATCTGGCCTGCTACTCTGCACTGGGGAAGGGGAAGGAAAGAAGAAAAAGGTCATGATGGGTGACGATGTGGGAGAAGGCATATGAAATATATATACAGACACAGCAGCTTGCTTTACATGCGCGAATCAAGTCCGCTGGCGCTCAAATAACGGCAAAGAGCACGCACTGCCTGGACTCCCTTCCCCTTGTCCTGCCAAGCGCCCAGCAGCAGTTCCTCCAACAGAGGCCTCTTGTCCGAACGCTTCAAGGAAGCAGCTAGCACATTTCTTTCGTTCGCATACTCTGGGCACACCAATAATACATGGTTCACAATCTCTGGGATGCCACAAGTTGAACATTTCGGTGAGTCCATCTATCCAATTAAATGTAAGTACTTGCGTGTGAAAGCCACGTTTAAACAAAGTCGATGTATCAAGCATGTCTGATAACGCGGAATATCACGCGAAAAATTAAATTTAAATGTTCGATCGAGCCTTCTTAGACGGATGTGTCGGGCGTCTGGTTGAGCCCAGTAAGCTGCTGTAGCAATATTCATATAACTTTTTAGAAGACGTGTCGTATCCGCTCTTGAAAAAGGCACAGCTGTTTGGAAGCCATTGATGAGTGCGCTTTTCGCTTCAACATCGGCCTGCTCATTCCCATGGAGGCCGCAGTGGGCAGGGATTCATTGAAACATTATCATGTGGCCTTGCAGCTGGGCAGATGTGATGAGCTCCATAATGTTTAGTGCCAGGGACTGATAGGCAGTGTGGCGTAAGAAGTTTTTCAAACTTTGTAATGCAGCCTTCGAGACCGTGAATATACACCATTTTTGAGGTGGTTCCCCACATATATAGCGAATAGATTCCCGAATGGCTACAAGTTCGGCAGCGGTTGATGTAGAGGTATGTCCCAAAAGGAAATGCAGAGTCGTTTTGTGAGCTGGTATGACCACAGCTGCAGCGGATTCCTGTGCTGACACAGATCCATCAGTGTATACGTGAATATAACTGGGATATTCTGACCAGATGTGTGCCAGAGTAAGTTGTTTGAGTCCACTAATTGGTACCATTGATGTCTTTAGTATTCCGGAAGCACGAAGGTGCACCAGAGGTTTATTCATCGTCCATGGTGGTTGGGTGGGATGATATGGGAGGGCATATCCTGTCGGTACTTGCGACTGATGGCAGCGGAGTGCACTTGTAAAACTGCAGTCCGGCCTCTCATCCAGAATCTTGCTGAGTGGGAGGAAACTGTGTCTTGTAAGTGCTCGTAAATATACACGAAGTGGTTGGTGTGACAAGTATATGGACATTGGGCTAGCGTGTGCCTCTTCAGTTGTGCCTTTGTTAGAGGTGCATCTGGGCAGTCCAAGGCATATTTTCAGTGCCTGCGCTTGCACGCTCTCTAAAGCCTGCAAGCAGGAAATGCTCACACTAGAGAGCACTGGGAGACTGTATCGGATGTAGCCAACAAACCGAGCCTCGTAAAGCCGTATTAAGGAGCGCTCAGTTGGACCCCATTTGATTCCAGCTATGTAACGAAATACATGACAAAAATTAATTAGCCTCTTCTTCACCATAGCAATATGTTTCGACCAAGATAGTCGGTGGTCAATAATTACTCCCAAGAATCTCTGTCTGGAGACGTATGGTATTACGACTCCATGAAGGGCAATCGGGTAGCGGCTGACACATTTTCCTGTAAACGCGATCACTGCACACTTTTCTGCCGCTAAAAATAAACCTTGACGCCGTAAGTACGTCGATGTTGATGACACAGCTCGTTGCAGTCTCGCACGTAGTTGTGGGCGCGTCGAACCAGAGGCCCAGATGCAGATGTCGTCAGCATATGCACTTTTGTGGATGTTAGTTAGCAGTTCACTCACCAGGCCAATTAGCGCAACGTTAAATAAAGTTGGGCTGAGGACTACTCCCTGTGGAACTCCACGACCGACCTGAAAGTGGGTAGTATCTCCTTCAGGCGTAGTCATGTAAACAGAGCGGCCGCTCAGATAGCTTACAATCCACAAGTACAGCCGGCCACCAACTCCCACGTCGTCAAGTCCATCAAGAATAGCTTCATGGAGGACGTTGTCGTAAGCTCCCTTTATATCTAAAAATGAGCAGCTACTAGTCGACGGTGACGCTTTTCGTGTTCTACTGTCGCCACAAGGTCGATGACGCTGTCAATGAAAGAGCGTCCGCGGCGAAATCCAGTCATCATATTCGGATAAAGATCATTACTCTCTAGATACCACTCAAGTCTTGCCAGCACCATGCGCTCCATAACTTTTCCAACACAGCTTGCTAGGGCAACTGGCCGGTATGAGGTAAGTTCAAGAGGAGACTTTCCAGGCTTCAAAAGAGCAACCAGGCGGATAATTTTCCAGTGTTCAGGAACAGTACTAGAAGCCCTTATATCATTGAAATAATTAAGTACTGCAGTTTTACCATCCTTGCCTAGGTTCGATAAGGCTTATAAGTAATCCCGTCAGGACCAGGTGCAGATGAATGCCGACAAGAAGCAAGAGCGGCATCTAATTCAGCTATTGTAAAGGGCACGTCGTATTGATCATTTGGCAGAGGTGGTGCAAAAGCCTCTGAAATTGGTAACTGTGCCTGGTTTGTGCCCACAACCATTTTACAAAACTCTTCAGCTACGTCAACTTCATTGCGACGTTGGTAAAGGGCCAGGGCACGAAAAGGGTGCCTTTCTCGCGGAGATGTGCGCAAGCTTCTCGCAACATGCCAGATACGCGACAGGGGCTTACGGGGATCCAGTGATGAGCAGAACTGTCTGCAACGTTGTCGTCTTAACCTCTCCAGGTGACGCAAAACTTGTCGTTTAGCTCGGCGAGAAAGTGCGAGATCTTGCGCGGATTTCGTTCTTCTGTACTTCCTTTCAGCCCGCCGACGGATCGCGCGAAGCCGCTCGAATTCCACGTTGATGCTGGACACTGACACCGACACAGTAACATAGCGAGTGTTCTCACTGAGAGAGGAAGTAATGAGTCCCTCTATTTGAAATGGTGACTGGAGGTCCACGCTGGAAGTCTCCACCGCTGCCCTAAAGGCGGGCCAGTCTGTGTATTGCACACGAGGTGAAGTGGCAGGTGCTAACCACTTGATGCATATGTACGTTGGTATGTGATCACCCCCATGTGTTTCCACATCACTACACCAAGAAACGGAGGGATGGAGGCTTCTGGAAACAAACGCCACATCCAAGCAGCTGCTGTAGGTTGTTCCGCGTAGAAACGTCGGTGAGCCGTCGTTTATATTGACGAGATCTTGCGTATGCATAACGTCTGCCAGGTCTCTTCCTCTATTGCTCATTATTGCACTACCCCACTGAGGGTTGTGAGCATTAAAGTCCCCCACAGTCATACGAGGAGCTGCACAACACTGGATTGTTGAAAATAGATATGATTTGTCCAAGCCATCCCTCGGTGGAATATAAGCGCCAATTACAGAACATACTCGTCCTTTCAGGGTTAACGTCAAACAAATGTAGTGGTTCGTGTTGTGGGGCTGCAGAGCATGGCGGACGTGCGCAATGTCTTGGCGTACACATAGCAGCACTTTGCTTGTTTCGTTTGCTTCTCTAGACCATAGCAGAACATATCCAGAAAGGCGGAAAGCAGCCGGCATGTTGGGCTCACAGATCACAATCACAGGAAAGCGGTACTTCTGTACCCGCTGTCGGAAGTCACTCAGCCGACCACGCAGGCCTCGGGCATTCCATTGCATCACTACACTGCGGCGCAAGTGCATCGTCACAGAGGTGGGGTTAGTATGTTGAGCCATTGTCAATCATTGCAATGCCGTCAAGAGCGGCTCAAATGCATTAAAAAACTGAACAGCAAACTTTGCTGTTTGCGTGTTGATGCTGGAGAGCAGCACCCGCATTGAACGAACCAGCTGTTCCAGCGTTTATTTTACCTGCTGGCTGTCGGGGTTGTCGGAATTTTCAGTACTTGTGGCAACCAAACTGGGATTAGGCCTGGCGTTGGCCTTTGATGGTAGAGCTGGCCACTCAGCATCAGAGGTGGTAGGTAATACAACAGCCTCTGTCTGAACCTTGGCCTGTGACACTGTCTGCGACATTACAGCAAGAGTACTCTTAACGGGATTAGACTCAATCTGTTGTGGCACCTGAGCCGACGTTAACTCTGAAGTTGCCTTATCCAGGCTAGGCTTGCCTTCCGATTCCTTGTGTCGGCGTCGGGAACGGTGCTTGCGACGACAAATAGACGCGGCCGCTTCTTGATGAGTCGAGTTATCTCTCACCATCTTTTTTAGTATACGTTTTTCATCCCGAATTTTAGGAAAGTCCTTAGCCGTCGCTTCATGGGCACCCGAGCAGTTCGCACACTTGACAGTCTCCGTCTGGCATGCGTCATGAAGATGCGTACCGCCGCATCGACGGCAGGATACCTCGTTTCGACAAACGGCGCTCACATGTCCGATCTTGTGGCATTTGTGGCACTGAACAGGTCTTGGAACATACATCCGAAATGGGTGTTTCACATAGCCCACTTTAACGTGTGATGGGAGGGATTCAGTTTCAAAGATAAATTTAACGCACTTTGAGCGGCCGAATCGATGAACATCCACAATGCGTGCCGTAGATTTGATCAGCGTGCAGAGATCTGTTTCACTTATCTCGGGGTCAACGTCGGTGATTACATCTGCAGTAGTCTTTATCCCATGTGCAAGAAAGGAACGGACCGGCATGTTGCCTAGCGCACCAATTCCTTTCAGCTTGTCCACTGTAGCCTGGGATTTGACATCCACGGTCAGGACATTCTTCCAGGGATTAATTCTGACTTCGTCAACTTCACCGGGAACCAGCTGGTCGAAAAACTGGGTCACGTGCTGTCTGTTTATCACATTCAGATTCGCCGTTGCCGTTGTTGGTACGAAGGCCACGAAAAAGATCCCTTGCTTTTCAGCATTCTTCTTTGGTGTCTCACTCAGTACTGATGTTCGGCGCAGCTTCCTTTTCAGGCGGCGCGACTGTACAGGCGTGTAGCTGTTGTCGGAATCTATCTCAGTCACTGTGGAGTCATGTGCCGAGTCTGGAAGCTTCACGTCCGCGACGTCACGGTGACCCGACGAGTACGCTGTAGCCTGTTCGATGGTGGCGGATGGGCGCAGGGGTCGTGCGCCCGCCATCCCGAAGGATGTCGAGATCACAAATATCTCAAAGCGATATAAAATCCAGAAAAGTGGAAGAGCGCTAGCTTCAGACTTTCGGAAACCTCCACTTCTTCTTCTATGGTCCAACAACAAATGTACAGTATACAACTCTATTATTTTATTTTATTTCACTCGAGTCCATTATATGAGAATGTTCCTTTATATTATTGATGTAACATTTTTGCTTTTTTCTCCGTGAACCGCATTTATATTTTGTTATATATGTTTATTTTACTGCTGTTTTTGTTTTTACCTTCATATCTGTGCCCCACTCGCCTCTGCAGTGCCCGGGGCCCTGAGGGTACGGAAATGAATAAGTAAAAAATTAAAAAAAAAAACAATAATTTTAAGCAGTACGCACGCTTTAATAGGCTACGTACTTGCGCTACTTTTGTTTCCAACTGCAAAGCCATTGTATCCCCTTAGCCTGTCATGATGTTGGTAGGTTTATACAACCTCTTTTAGGGGTTATTCATTTCGTCTGCTTTTTGGACGCATCTGTGCATTTCTGTTAGTGTTTTATCGTATTCTTTTTCAGACCTTTAATCATATGGGATGGCTTCCATTGTTCCATGGCTTTTAGTGCCTTCCAGTGGTCCAATGGCTCCTATTTCTCCATAGGTTATGGGGGGTTCTGATTGGTTTTATATATGTTTTTAATTTCATAGAGAGTTATCGGGTATTTTGGAGCTGATTTAACCTTACTTCCGCTCTGCGCAAATCAGTTTTAGCAATTGCATTTTGGTGCAGCACCTTTATAATAGGTCTTGAAAATTTTATGTGCGATAAATTACAAGGTAGAGTTTGCCTACATGTTTCTTAGAGAAATAACTTCAAATAGCTCCGAGCCCATATCAACAAACGCTCATTGCGCGCACTTGAAGAAACTCGCGAATTCAATGCGTCACATTCACAATCGTGAATTCATGAATACTGATTCCTTCGTTCAATATTGTGCATTTTGACTTCCTCTTATTTACTTTGTATTTGAAATGTTCACATATTGCCGTTCTGTTGACATTTGCAGAAAGTACCCTAAGCAAGAGTCTTCGAGGGGCACTTTATTTTGACTTGCACCGGCAAGACCGCGCTGGGTAGATTGCTAAAAGTACATTTCAATAATCTAGCTTTCGGTACCGACCGCAATATTTTAGTATTCAATCATCATTTAAAACTGAGTACTTTGTGGTTCTCAAGAGAATACTATGTTCCGCAATCGATTGTCATTTGCAAATTGAATATGCTACGCAACACTTAAAAAGCGATGCGTAGGAGTCTGACCTTGGTCTGCTAAATATTCTCTTAAACCTGCTAAGCCTTAATTCTGCTAAACCTTAAAAATCAGCATGAAAGCACTGTAAATGTTTAAAACATGTTTATAGGGTTGCAAGTTGTGATGCTAGTCATGATCGCCTTATATTTCATATACCCTGATTTCAACTGACTTTGACGGCATGTTATCTATAAAGGTAGCACTTTCATACCACATGCCGTGACTTATCCGTCACATCTCTGCCAAGAAACTAAGTTTTAGAGATATCGCTTCGTTTCAAAACATGTAACTTTTTCACACTGATAGAATATAGACACCAAACTAGGAACGCATCTAAAGTAGTATATTTATTTGATATATCTCCCGAACCTCACGCTCACGCTTCCACAACTTCTTTCAAGGAGCGTAAATGCTGTCTGTTTTGAAAGCACTCTAGCAATACCTGATTGCAGCATCAGAGCACTGTCTTCAATGCGTCATGCATGCAATGCAGAGCTTGTGATGCAACGGAGGAAATAAAATTCAGTCTGCGCCAACAGACAGTCCCGTAAAGAACAAGCAATTTGGTACGCAAAATGTTGGGTTAGGCTATATGGTATTGGTTCATGATAAATTTGTGCAAACGTCAACGGACCAGAGATAGAAAACGAAAGACAAGCGCCAACTCGCTACTATATGTTTTATTCTTTAAACCTTTATATGTAAAGTAACATACACAGGCATGAAGACAAAAAGCAAGGTAAAAAAACACAGCATTAAACGTCAAGCAAAACAGCGCACACCTAACTCAAGCATTATTCAGGAAAATAAGTTCCTTATTACAAAACAAAATAGCTGGTTGGCATAAGCAGTTTATTGTTATTTTGCGACATGGCCAGCATCTACCACTTCGAGTGTTGTGTGATCGTTGTGGCTGTATAATACATGTATATTTTTACGGGTGGAAATCACGCACCAGTGGACAACACCACTCTGGAATCGAGGGGCACCGCTTAACCGCACAACTCAACACGTAACGTCGTCTTCGACCACACACCCAGACACTTCGTTCTTCACTTTCTGAATGTCAGCATGATACACCAGATAACATAACCCGGCCGCCGAAGCACAGTCCCGGTGATTTCTAAGTAAACGAATTAGGGCGTGAATAATATGGCTTGAGCCGTGCCACATGCACAATGTCGGAAGCTCGTGGTGCAGAAGACTTTGGATTCAGGGGTTCAATTTCGTATGTCACTTTGGTGACTCGGCGCAAGATACGGTGGGGGCCTGCGTAGCGTGGTAGAAGTTTTTCGCACAAGCCCACCCCGCGGGATGGGAGCCAGAGCAGAACGAGAGAGCCTGGGGCGTAGTGCACATCGCTGTTGCGACTGTTATAACGGAATGGCTGAAGCCTTGGGAGGCAAGGAGCCTGTCGCAAGCATTGTGGCAAGTGTCATTAGCGCGGGAGATGGCATCACAAGCGTAAGTACTAGTTGTGGCGTCAGAAGTGGGTAGCGATGTCTCAAAGGGGAGTAAAGAGTGTCGGCCAAAGAGCAGATAAAAGGGAGAGTAGCCAGCAGCATCATGATGAGAATAGGTATAGGCGAATGTTGAAGGGATAGAATAATCTCCCAATTCTACTGTTTCCCGGCCGCAGACATATATAGATAGCATATCTGTGAGCGTACAGTTGAGGCGTTCCGTGAAGCCGTTGGTCTGAGGATGATAGGCGGTGGTAAACTTGTGGTCGATGGTGCACACACGAAGTAGCTCGTGAACCACTCTGGGGAGGAAGCGGCGACTACGATCCGCGAGTACTACATGAGGCGCACCGTGTTGTAGTATCATGTCGTGGAGGAGGAAATCAGCGACGGCTCTAGCGCAGCTAATCGTGATCTCGCGGGTAATGGCGTAAGTCGTAGCTAAGTCGGTCGCTACGGTGATCAATTTGTTGACCGAGGAAGAGACCGGGAAGGGTCCAAGAATATCAACACCGACACGGAAAAACGGGTCAGTCGGGATAGAGATTGGTTGCAGGTGTTCAGATTGCAATACGAGTGCTTTTTACCGACCCTGGCACAGCTCACATGCGGCTACGTATTGCTGATCTGAGCGATAGAGACAAAGCCAGTAAAAACGTCGGCGCACGCTGTCATACGTGCGGGACACGCCAAGATGTCCAGCGATGGGAGCCTCATGAAATGGTTCCAGAAATGTTTCGGAACGACGAGCAAGAGCTCAGCACCATCAGGTCACATATTGTGGCTGTATAGTGTATCCCCTTGGAGTACGAACATGGCAAGGTCAGGATAAGAATGGACGGTAGTCAGACGGTCGATGATAGACCGGAGCGTGGAGTCGAAGCGCTGTTCATCGGCTATGTGGGGAAAGGCCGATAAAGACAGGACGCATGCGTCAATGTCACAGGCTGTGGAGCTGGAAGGATTGACAGTGTGGCGGGACAAGCAGTCTGCATCTTGGTGAAGCCGACAAGACTTATAAACCACGGAAAAAGTGTATTCTGCCCACCTTAACGCACAGCGTCTCAAGCGTCCAGTAGGGTCTTTGAGTGAAGAAACCTAGCACAAGGCATGGTGGTCCGTGATAACCGCAAAGTGTCGCCCAAACAAATAAGGGCGGAATTTCGCAATAGCCCGAACAAGAGCTAGGCACTCCCTCTCTGTGATAGAGTAATTTTGGTTTACCCTAGATAGTAGGCGCGGCTGGCATACGGGATCACTCTGGTGGTGCTGTGGTGTCGCTGAGCGAGGATAGCTCCAATGCCGTGACCACTTGCGTCAGTGCGGAGTGCGGTAGCAACAGAAGGGTTGAAATAGGCCAAGACGGGTGAATTGGTGACAGCTGCGGTAAGTTGGGAGAAATCTGCAGCTTGGTTAAGGCCCCAGGTGAAAGGTGCATCTTTTTTCAGTAGGGCAGTGAGAGGGCCAGCAAGGGCTGCGAAGTTCTGGACAAAACGACAGAAATACGAATACAAGCCGCGAAACCTTCGAACATCACTAGATAAACGTGGCATGGGAAATGTAGGAAAGGCGCGAGTCTTATCGGGGTCAGGCTGAACACCAGCAGCATTCACTAAGTGGCCAAGAACTTTGATTCCCCGGTGGCCGAAACTACATTTCTTGAAGTTGAGTTGAAGGCCGGCGAGGCGGAATAGCTAGAAATGGTAGAAAGGCGAGAGGCGTGGCTGTCAAAAGCGGACAAGAAAACAATAACGTCGTCTAAATAACATAGCCAAGTCACTTGAAGCCGTGCAGCAACGAGTCCATCATCTGTTCGAAAGTTGCAGGGGCGTAACATAGGCCAAAAGGCATCACTTTAAATTGATAGAAGCCGTCAGGAGTGATAAATGCTATTTTTTGAGGTGTTGGCCATCGACGGAGATTGGCCAGTAGCCAGAGCGACGTTCGATGGAGGAAACGTAGCTGGCTACATGTAGGCAATTAAGTGCATAGTCGATGCGCGGAAAAGGGTAGTGTTCTTTTCTGGTCAACTAGTGGCGATAGTCGACGCAGAAGCTTCAGCTTCAATCTTTCTTCTATACCAGCACAACAGGTGACGCCCAGAGACTTTTTGAAGGCTCAATGATGTCGTCGGTTAGCATCTTGTCGACTTAACGTTGAAACACCTGGCTCTCGGAGACACTGTACGGTCGCTTGTGAGCAGGAGCAGCATCGCCGGTATTGATGCGGTGGGCTGCAACAGACGTTTGGCCCAGAAGTTGGGTCCCAAGATGAAAAATGTCGCTACATGAAACCAACAGCTTGTAGAACGGGTCCACAATGTCTTGAAATAATGCGTTTTATTTTTTAATTACTTCCAAACATACACAAATATTCTTATGAATTAGGGAAACAACAGCCTGTGAGTTTAAAAATTAAGCCATTATCCTACCTCGGAATTCTTATCATCTTACGTGGAATACTTTCTTTTCGTTCGTAATTTGTTTCGTCTTGCCAAACACCTCGGTTTTGCTGGAAGTGAAGTGTGATGTATTCTAATGTTCCTTTAGTTTAGGCAGGCTATTTGAGAGCCCGTCACTATTGTGAGCGGTTACCGTTCTGAAGACTTCTCTTCTAGGTAGGGTGAGTGGTGTTTCCTGACCTTCTACGGTTGTGTAACCGAGGTGTCGACGTTGACACTGGTGCATTGGTTTCCAACGTTTATTATTTCTTCCTCGCTTTCCTTTTAATTTATGTAGGTTGAAGTCCGTGCTTCTAGGTAGGAATGCCACAGTGAACTTGCTGTGGTTTTCACCGGCGAGAATTATGTACATTTATAAAAGGATGAAATTTTACTAATACGTTTAGATTTTCTACACCTTTGCACTCGGTTTGAACCAGTTGTGGTTTGAGGTACTGATGGGTGTCATCTCAAATTCACTATGATTATCATTTTAATACGGCAGAAAACAATTCTTCGCACTTTTAGGTAGCTAGGCGTTTCACAGTACACAGGTTCAGGGTTCCAGTACCGCCCAGTAAATAATATTGAATATGGTTCTCAACTTAAAAATATCTTTTCAATGAAAATTCTTATGTATGAGCAGTTTATTGTCATATCTATGGTGTGCAACAGACAAGAGCAAATTCACAGTAAGTATGCTTATAAAAAAATACACTGATAGTAACACAATAGTCTAATCTAACTATACACAAAAATATAAAATATGAACAAACGAACTAAGCAACCATTTATTAAAAAACAAACAACATTTTCGACAATGAACATACAACAGGAAAATGAGATGCGCTGTGAAAGATATCTGTAAAAGCATGAACAGTAGCAACGCGACGGAAGTAATACACTATTGGCTAAAAATTATACAGTAGGAAAACGGATCATCATTTTTCTTAAAGGCAGAAACACTAGTACATACTAAATCAATATCAATAAGAGATTCATGACTATTGCACTGGGTTGCAATTTGATTACTAGTGGTTTGTTTTCCATAATTTGTTCTAGGTCTTTCAGAGAACAAGGCTGCCTTACGTAAACCTTATGTGATATTGCAAGAAAGATAGGTATTGCAGAAAGATATGAAATCCTCCTTGACTTTAAAGAAAGTACAAATCACCAAACTCAAATTGTAGAAATAAAAAAAAAAATCGAACATAAAAGGATTTGAAAAGATTTGCTTGGATATTCCAGTAGGCAATTCAATGCCGTTTGCACAGCCATTATACAACATTCTTTCATTTATTTTGATCATGAGAGGGCTAGTCTCTAAAAAGTTAATATTGAAATCACCTAAAAAAACATTACGGCACTTATTCAGGTTTGCGAACTTCAGATCAGAGTCAGTCCACCGAAGAAAGTTATGATTCACCTTGAAGGAGGCGATAAACCACCATTATGATGATTTTATATGAAACAATGCACAGTTTGAAAATCGTCACGTACAAGAGAATATTGCGACAGTACATCAACTGGCAAACGTTTTTTGACATAAAATATCACGCCACAACCACTCTTTCCATCTCGGAATACTGAAATAGGGGTTTGTAACCAGCAAAATGTATTACATCCGAATCTGAGCACAACCATGTTTCTGTGAAAGCGATAAGGTGAAAATACGCCACTTCTTCTGGTTTGGGAACTTCAGAAAGGAGTCAATACACCGAATGAAGTTATCTGAATCATTTTGAGGCAGGCGATAAACAACCATTATTATGATTCTGAGAAACAATGCACACTGTTTCAATATCGTCATTTACATGAGAATGGCGACAATACATCAAATGACAAACATTTTTGGACATATAAAAACACGCCATCACCACTATTTCTATCTCGGAATACTGAAATAGGGTAGGGGTTAGTAACAAGCAATATGTATTACACCTGAATCTGAGCTAAACCATGTTTCTGTGAAAGCGATAAGGTGAAAATACGCCCCTTATTCAGGTTTGCGAACTTCAGAAAAGAGTTATTACACCGAATGAAGTTATCTGAATCATCTTGAGGGAGGCAATAAACAGCCATTATGATGATTCTGTGAAACAATGCACACAGTTTCAAAATCGTCATATACAAGAGCATATTGCGACATACATCAAATGACAAACGTTTTGTGACACAGAAAAACACGCCAGCATCACTCTTTCCATCTCGGAAAATTGAAATAGGGGTTTGTAACCAGCGAAATGTGTTACATCTAAATCTGAGCTAAACTATGTTTCTGTGAAAGCGATAAGATCAAATTTTAAATGAAGTTCATGTAATTCGGGTTCTACTTCTAACGACTAGTTTTTTATGCTCTTACAGTTCAAGTGATAGAGACAACGTGGAGCCTGAATTGATAAAGCCAGTTTTCAATATATTAGTGAATGACTCGAAGTGGAGTGTGCCATGGTTAGCTAGGTATGCTGCTCATCCTTGTAGCTACATGCACTTAAGCAATTTTAATAATGTCCTCCTCGACAGCGATTCTTATGGCTCGTGCACTTGCTTGCTTCCGAGAATAAAGTTTTCCTTCATTCTACCAGACGTATGCGTAGTTCATTTTTTTAGCCTTTGTTTTAGCCAGCCAGAGTAACTTCTCGTTCAAAGCAGTCAAGTTGTCAAACAATTAAATGTGGTCTCCGCATTCTTTCCGCTTGGAAAACCGGTTTGTTTTTGCAGAACGGTTGGCATAACGGATCAAGACCACATGCCCTGCGTCCGGTTCCGAAGGAAGGTGATGCAACTCTTCAGTGAATTTTCTTTGTTTTTCTCTCAATAAGGTTCTTTTCGGTGACTTGAAGAAGTGGCAAATTGCACCACATGTGCGCCCCGTCCAATACGGTGATCACAGACGACGAAATATGGATAATGACACTTGAGAGTTAGAACGTTTATATACAAAACTTGGCAATATTTACAACAAGGTTAGGTAAAATATACATGGATCTGGCTAGCTCGGCCTAGCCGAAGATGTACACATCAAGCCATAGCTCAGAACATCAGACTGGCCCCTCGGGATTTTTTTTAAGCCCTCCGTATCCAGCCCACATTTTAGTTACGTCCAATCGCCACGAACTTCAATCATGATTGGTTCGTGGCCACGTGCAATTTCAGCAGTGTGAGTGAAACCCTTTCCACACAACGAAAGAAAAAAACACAAAATGTCACATGCTGCCCACATTCTACTGTACACCTTGCCGCGTTCTCGCACTAAGATCATCAAAGCAGATGAGCAGCTTCGTTAGCAGACCGCCGCCGTGTCGCGCCCACGCTCTTCCTAGAACTTGCAAAGTCCGTGACCTGTGGCTTAGCGGCGGTGCGACGAAATGACGCTCGGTCAATCTGTCCTCCCGCAGACGCCTTCCAATTTGTTTACGTTCCCCATCACTCTTCTACCGGCACTGAATGTCTCCTTTCTGTCTAGACGCGGCGTGTCTGTGAACGGAAGTTTCAACCGTGACGGCGGTGTATTGTCGGCTCATATGAAAAGCATACTGCAGGTCCGCACAAAGCAGCTTAACCTCCCCCTTTAGAGACTCGATTGCCGCTCAGCCGCCCGATGACACTTGTCACTCTAATGGCTTTCCCTGCTTCATCCGGTGATTCGCGGCATCTACTTGTCTCCACGCAGCTAGCATCAATTCGTGCTACCAGCAAAACTACCTCGCGGCACTGAGTACGTAGCAGCTAATCCGGGAGCTCCTAGCGATACCTTACACACCCTTCCAAAATTTTACAAGGGGCCCAAATGACACCTTTAAAATTACAACCAACAAAAGGTATCAGCGTACGTCACGAAACTCCCCTGAGGGTGGTGAACGCAGCTCTAGAATGTAACCACTGTTAGAGCTTCACGCATGCACTCCAACAAAACCTTGCTAGGTGAGAAACAACGAGCATGCACACACACAAATACATAACCCTTGTTCGAATTCCAAGTTCGTTCGCGGCGTTCAGCTCACACTTTCACGCACTTCCCCGTTCTGCTCGCGAACAGTACACACAACCCAAGTGCATGCAATAAAGGGAAACACTGGAAAAATTCGGTTGCACGCATGTCGATATCAAACACTGGCATCGTAAGGCATGCAGCACGTCCGTCACTTGTCCCACACAGTTTCTCAGTGTCCCCCACGTCCCACCTCACTGAGTGTTGTCAGCATTAGACGTTTCCTCCCTCCCTGCATCCCGTCGCAATCACCAATGTCTGTCTCCCAGTTTTCGTTTGGTAACCTGGACAGTGCGCCGGCGTTGCGGTGAGCGCTTCCCTTCCGGGGTTCCACCACCACATTATATATTTGCAGGGCAAGTGCCTAGCATGTCAACTTTGCGCCCTGAGGGGTGGTCCGGGTGAGAAAAGAGAGGGGTTTTGATCAGACACCGCCGTCATCTGGGCACCGAACAGCCAGAGGTCGAACTTTCCCAGCCACCAAATCACTGCTAATTTCTCTGTCTATATAAAGTTGACCATCACCTGTGGGTCTCTGTGAATCGACGGCTCGCAAAAGCGATCGGTCGCTTCAAGCAATGTTCCGCGTTTAGCGAGACAGGCTTCTGCAACCACCGCTGAGGCATCTCTGAACGGTCAAAATTGCTTGCACGGTTCTGGCATCCCACGGGTAACGGCTTCGCAGAGCACCGTCTTGAGTTTTTGGAACGCGCTTTCGGCTCTCGCAGACCATAATATTGTGTTCGGTATTTTTGTCCCGTCAGTTCCGTGAACGGCGTTCCGACCTCTGCACAACTAGGCACGTAGCCCCTGTCGTAGCCGCAGAACCCGAGCCCACTACGAAGCCCCTTTTTCGTTTTCGGCGCCTTCCGTCCCTTAATAGCTGAAAACTTGCCAGGAGTGGGTGCATGGGTTCCCGACTCAACCACTTGGCCTAAACAGTAATCCTCTCGCTACCTGGCACTTTTCCAGTTTAACCTTAGTTTGCTTTCTGCTAGCGCTCGGACCTCGTTTGGCATCCGTGGCAGCTGTTACAGTACTAGCGCACGTCCTTTTCTACACCCGGCCAATAAAATTTCTACTTTAAGCTTTTGTTTTTCGGATTCCTAGATGTCCACCTTGGCTAGCTTCATGAGCTAATTTTAGGACTTCTGGACGTCGGGATTTCGGGAGCACCAGATGCATTACTTGTTGTCCAAGCACTTTTTTTTTTCTTATGATAGAGCAAGCCATCTATCTCTGCCATGCCTCCTCTCCCTTCTATACCTTGTTTCCAAGCTTCTGTCTACGTGGAGGCACCCTTTTGCTCCTGGAAAACTGCATATGCGGTGCTTTCGCCGGTTGTACAAGGAGCCGTGTCTTCAGTATCTCGAGCACCGCCTTTTGTTTACTGACCAGATACCGCCTTTACTTCCTGTGCGATAATGACCCCATAGGCTGCTTCTCCCTGCGCGCCTGGCACCAGTTCTGTCAGGTCAACTTTCATCGGGTCTGTGGCTTCCACCTTACTCGCTGCTACAAAGCCTTTCTTATCATCTTCATCTCTAAGGCACTCGCATGCTTCTTTAGAGAGTAAGCAATCTGTCCTCGGCTCAAGCTTGTCTGTCAGGGCGCACACAACCGGTACTGCCTCTTTAATGTCGGCGAAAATGCCCGAGTCACGGTTTATCCTGAAGGGAACAATAGCAAGTTTGGCCTGCACCTTCTCCCCGAAAGCCGATATCAAATGGATAGTTCCACATGGCTTAACCAGCTCTGACAGTACTATGCTCTCGCGCGCTACTGTGATTTCGGCACCAGTGTCGAGAATTGCGTTATTTCGTCGGTTCTGGTATGCTGAAGAAGTGGGTTTCAATTCGCTCGTTGCGACCACTCCGTCCTGCATCGCTACGCGTGCCGAGAGTTTTACCCCTTTTGTGTGGAGAGCCTTCTTAACAGCTGGTCCCCCACCGTGTGGGCAGTCCGCCCTTCTATGCCCTATTGAGCCGCACGAGAAGCACCCTTTGTAGCTCTGCTTTACGTTTGGCCGCTGCTCGGTTCCTGTCTCTCGCTTAGGGGGGCCCGCGTCTCGCCTTCCTTCTCGCCCGCCAAAGCCTCCCGCGCCTCCCGGTTCACGCTTTTTGACCGCGCCATTCTTTCCTTGGGCCTCTTCAAAATTTTGAAACAAAGTGGCAAGCTCTGGTGCTTTCTTCCACCTGTCACATTCTTGCAAGGTTACATAGCGAAGGGCGTCTTCCGACAGCGGCCTTTTTAACTGGTCGGTCACTAGCAATTCGGCCAGCTCCTCAAATGCTTTAGCTCCCCTTGCAACTGCATAGAAGTTAAAATAACTCTGCAGGCGGGTTGCGAACGCTTTCCAGCCTTCATTGGGTAATTTTTGGACCCCATGAATTTCCTGCGGCACTCTCCTGCAGAATGTTTAAGCTCTTCAAAAACCACTTTCTTCAGAACCTCATACTCGCGATGCTGTGCCGGTGTCAAGTGCGTTGGTAGCAACTGAAGTTTTTCCGCAACCAGCGGGAATATAATGTGGCCCGACAAGTCCCTTGGTACTGCGTAAGAATCTAGCGTATGTTCGACCGACTGGAACCAGACCGAAATTTCTGCCTCTGCCGGGAACTTTGGTATCGCACCGGATAGCCATTTTGAGTAGCGACAGAACTCAGCGCGAGCGTCGTTTTTCTCCACAAAAGCGGCGTTCTTCACCGGGCTTTCTTCCTTACTTGCTAAAAGTTTTGCTAGCCCAAGCTCAAGTTCGAGAGCTCGAACCCTCAGTTCCTCCCTTTTCACCTCCATAGCCGTCTGGCTATCGGGAATCTCAGTAACGGATAAACTGTCCTCAGTTACCCTCGTCTCATCCGTAGCGCTCATTTTGCCTGCCTTTCGCCTGTCCGGGTTTAAATGTGCGAACCGGGTGTTCATGCACCCCTCGGAATCCTACACAGACAGTAATACTCGCGCCAAAATGAAGGGCAAAGAGGACTCACTCGCTTGTCGTAGATAGAGTTGGCTTCTGGCCTTCGTCGCCTCTCCTTTGTCCTTCCTACTGGCGTTGTCTCCAGCCTCCTTGTAGCTGATGATCAGGATCACGATGCCTACAGCCGGTCCTTATGACGCACCGCTGCAGCTCCCCTTCGGGATCTTTGTTTCAGCAGCCGGTCCCTTTGACGCGCCGCGACTTGCTCCAGATCAAGCCATAGGTGCCTGCAACAGGTCTTCTGTACGCTTCACCTCGGGATCTTGGTTTCAGCAGCCGGTCCTTTCGACGCGCCACTGCTTGCTCCAAATCAAACCCTTGGTGCCTCCGGCCGGTCCTTTGGAGCGCCGCTGCACTCTTCACATCAGGATCTTGGTTTCAGCAGCCGGTTCTTTTGACGCGCCGCTTCTCGCCTCAGCGGTAGCCTCCATGCTGCTGCCGCTGTCCTTGCTGCTGCTTCTCTTATCTGCTCTCCAGGAATGCCGCTTCCCTCCTGCGTCTGCGTTGCAGGAACGTCCTCGTCCTTCCCCTGTGCTCCTCCCATAGGGTCCTCGTCGACTGCGCCAGTGAATTTTCGTTGTTCTCGAAATAAGGTTCTTCTCGGTGACTTGAAGGCTTGGCAAATTGCACCACATGTGATGGTAATCAGAGACGACGAAATATGGATAACGACACTGGAGAGTTACAAAGAGTTTAACTGAAGTTTATATACAAAACTTGGCAATATTTACAGCGAGGTTAGGCAAAATATACATGGATTTGGCTAGTTCGGCCTAGTCGAAGATGTACACATCAAGCCATAGCTCAGAACATCAGACTGGTCTCTCGGGCTTGGCTTTAAGCCCTCCGTATCCAGCCCATATTTCAGTTACGTCCAATCGCCACGAACTTCAACATGATTGGTTCGTGGCCCCGTGCAACTTCAGCAGTGTGAGTGAAACCTTTTCCACACAACGAAAGAAAAATTCACAAAATGTCACATGCTGCCCACATTTTACTGTACACCTTGCGGCGTTCATCCAAGCCGATGAGCAGCATCGTTAGCGGACCGCCGCCGTCTCGCGCCCCCGCTCTTCCTAGAACTTGCAAAGTCCGTGACCTCTGGCTTAGCGGCGGCGCGACGAAAAGACGCTCGGTCAATCGGTTCTCCCGCGGACGTCTTCCCCTTCTTCAACATTCCCCATCACTCTTCCACCGGCGCCCAATGTTACCCCTCTGTCCGGACGCGGCGTGTCTGTGAACGGACGTTTCAACCGCGACGGCGGTGTCGTGTCGGCTCGTCTGAAAAGCATACTGCAGGTAAACACAAACATCTTAACCTCCCCCTTTTGAGACTGGATTGCCTGTCAGCCACTCGGTGACACTCGTCTCTCTAATGGCTTTCCCTGCTTCATTCGGAGATTCGCTGCGCCTACTTGTCTCCACGCAGCTTGCATCAATTCATGCTACCAGCAAAACTACCCCACGGCACTGAGTACGTAGCCGCTAATCCGGGGGCGCCTAGCGATATCTTACACCTTCCATATCGCATGCTCCAAGTGAAAGTAAAAGCGCAGATTTTGGGGCCCCAGTAGGTCCGATCTAGGCAAATAGGACTGGAGCTATACATCCTTGATAGGACCCAAAGGGGCAAAAGTGGGCAAGCTACATTTGGGCTTGTCCCTGCGCCTGCTACATCGGTCCTATAGCTGCTTTGCTCGGGATTATGCAGAATAGATTCCTCGCGGGCTTTTTGTGGGAAATCCCACATAGATCGGAAGTAGGGCCGCCCACAACAAATTCATGCGGGACCTACATCGGCCGTAATGGGGAAAAAAACGGGTATGCTTGCATGCTGCCTCTCTCTGTTCCTTGTAGACTACTTGAGGGCATGCGAAATATGAATGAGAACTCTGTTTGGGTAAGCCCTCATTCAGCCAAACTCAGGCCGCTTTATCTAAACCGCTTTAGGTCCCACGTCGGCCATATTGGGGCTGGAAGGCGGGCGTAGCCCAATGATACCAGACTCGGTGCTCGTGGGGACTTTGAGGCACGGAGACAAAACGTTGGCTCTAGGCTAAAAAACAACAAAAAGTCCAATTGGGGCTGCCCACACGAAACCGCTGTATATCCCACATCGGGGCTAATGGGGCTGGAAGGCGGCCGTGCTCGCATGATAAAACAATCGGTCCGTTGTGGGTAAGTTGAAAGTACATGCAACAGCAAGTGAGCCCTAAGTCCTAAAACAACATCCAGCCCAATTAGGGCTGCCCACACAAAACCTCTGAAAATCCCACATTTGCCTTGTCGGGGACAGAAACTAGAGCTTCCGCATGTTCGTAAAATATGCTTAGAAGGATTGCTGACAACATAAATGCAGGCTTTTGTCGCGAAAAATAGCGCTAGATCAAATGGGGCTGCGGAATCAGTGCCGCTGTAAGTCCTATATTGGCATACCAGGGTTGAGCATAACGGGGATTCCTCATACTATTATTCACGCATTCTTTCAATTCTTTATTTTGTATTAGATGTTGCCCTAAAATACTAATATCCTGGATTTGTATAACAGTTGTCAGCATATTTAGTGGGTGAGAAATATAACATGGCCTTAGTTCTCGCGCTCATGCAAATTGCGCAATGTGTATTGTTTTACAAATGCAATGTGTATGTTTTATGTACACATTGCTAGCTGTTGCTCCTTGTGTGGTTGCCGTGGACAGCCTGTAAATCTCAGTGGAATATTACTGTTCGGGACACACATCTCCACCGCCTGAATAAGGCTGAAGATGAAGTTGTTTAGGCCAGAATAATGATTTGAACTGTTTTAAAATTTACTGCAGTAGCTGTTTGCAAAGGGCACACTTGCATAAAATAACTGTCTAATTCTCTTCGTCAGTATTCAGCGGGTGAACTAGGGCTAGGGTGCTAGAGCTTCCCATATCAATTATAAGCGTCCGACCACTATGAGATGTGGGCAAGCCAAAGTGCGGCTTGCCACTGTAGCAACCGGATCATTTTTATGTTGTTATCTATGGAGCTGACCGAAGTAAAAAAAATAAACGTTAATCCAGAGCGGCTTCCCGAATCTGTCCAAAATAGGACCATCGGGGGGAGTTGACGGGATGTGCACACTTGTAAATGCGGGAAAAATGTTGGCAGACCCACAAGGGCCGCCTGAATCGGTCATAAGTGGGCCACTGGGCTTTTGTCGGCAGGCCACTTCAAGCCTATGTGGCCCCTTTTGCAGCACCCATATCGAGCCCAACACTGCTGTCCCGCATAAAGTGCCTCAGACCCACCAGCACCGTCCCTTTATAGTCCACTTTGTGCTGTTTGGCAAGCTTCATCACAAGGTTTTTAACTTTGCTAATGCGTTATATTTGATGCATATTATCGCCATTACTCTGCCGAGTACTAATTTGCATGTCATGACCTTAAAGTATATTGCACATCTATAGAATGCATATCTACGCTTTAAGGTCTTAAGAAATAAAATTGCGAATGTGTCTAATGATGGTTCATGTATGGGCGTCGATTTGTTCTCAACGTTCCTAGGAAACAAATTTCTGCTCTGTCGTCAATGCATCTTGAAAGCACATGTAAGATGCCTATAAAATCATAGAGTTTCTTACACTAACTAGAGGGAAAGCTGAGGGCGCTGCACTTCAGCCACCATGGGCGCGCTAAGAATCATGGGCCGGTGTGCTACTTGTTGCGGGACAGTCGGTTTTTCTCGGGTACGTGGAGTGGCGTTCCTGCGATGTTTCTTTTTCGTTGCCATCATCATCTGAAGGTGCGTACATAGACCGCGAAAGCCATAGTAGCGAAGGCGGAAAAGCAGACGTCGCCAATAAATGGTTTTGTATTTCCCGAAATTCCACTAAAAACTTCCCTAAGTGATTGCACAACGATAAATATTTTCATAACATTTCTTTATTTCAAAGTGTGCCTATTAAGTGCGAAATATTGGTATTTGTGCTGCGCAAAACTAAGCCAATAGGAGAAAGAGCCATCGCTTATATTGGATAAATCTCACACTGGCATTCTGTTTCTCTCTCTTTTTGTAATTTACAGTCACAATATTCAATGTTAGGACATTATTTACGGTATAACAACGTTTATCTTTGCATTAGTTTTGGCCAAAAGTTGTAGTTCTGCACTCGGTAGCTCTCCGGCCCATGATGCTTTGAGCGCCCATGGTGGCTGAACTGGCCGTCTGGAAACTCCATGTAAACGCCCATAGGCGGCAGCACAGCTTTCCCTCTAGGTAAGAGTAAGAAACTCTATGTATAAAATAGATTTCAATTCTGCCTCCGACTAAGGGCCGCCAAGACACTTGATTTGTGTAGAGATGGAACGTGTCGCAATTTCTGCAGTAGGACTTTCGCTCTTCTTGCTCTTACTGTGAGTATCAAGCTTTTCACAAGTCCAAGGCGCATTCTGCTTTAATTTGTACACTCGCACGTACTCCGCCATTTACCTAAAACAGCTAACTAAGAAGGCGCTTCTGAAGTGGCGCTGATTTGTTTGTCAAATGACAGCTGGATTTCATTTAGTGACCCATGCACTATCCACTGTAAAAAAAAAAAAAAAAAAAAAAAAAAAAAAAAAAAAAAACAATCCACCACGGGATTGTACGGAAACGGAAACAAGCGGGCATCATCATCATCATCATCATCATCAGCCTGATTATACCCACTGCAGGGCGAAGGCCTCTCCCATATTTCTCCACTTAACCCGGTTCTGTGCTAGCTGCATCCACTTGACCCCTGCGAACTTCTTAATCTCATCCGCCCACCTAACTTTCTGCCTCCCCCTGCTACGCTTTCCTTCCCTTGGAATCCAGTTTGTTACCCTCAGCGACCATCGGTTATCCTCTCTTCGCACTACATGTCCTGCCCATGTCCATTTCTTCTTCTTAATTTCCACTAGAATGTCATTAACTTGAGTTATTTCTCTGACCCACTCTGCACGCTTTCTATCTCTTAATGTTACCCCTACCATTTTTCGTTCCATAGCCCTCTGGGTTGTCCTCAACTTAAGTAGAACTCTCTTGGTTAGCCTCCACGTTTCAGCCCCATAGGTGAGTACAGGCAAGATGCAACTGTTGTACACTTTCCTCTTGAGCGATACCGGTAAGCTGCTAGTCATAATCTGCGAGTGCTTGCCAAATGCGCTCCATCCCAATCTTATTCTTCTTGATATTTCCTTTTCATGGTCTGGATCTGCAGTTACTACCTGTCCTAAGTAGACATATTCGCCTACTATTTCCAGTATTTCGCTACCTAATGTAAACTGCTGTTCCTTCCCGAGGCTGTTGAACATTACCTTAGTCTTCTGCATATTGATTTTCAAGCCTACCATTCTACTTTTTCTGTCTAGGTCATCAATCATTATTTGCAGTTCATCCCCCGAGTTGCTTAGCAAGGCAATGTCATCAGCAAATCGCAGATTACTGAGGTATTCTCCATCTACCCTTATCCCTAACTGCTCCCATTCCAAGTCTCTAAATACTTCCTCTAAACAAGCTGTGAATAGTACTGGGGAGATTGTGTCTCCTTGCCTAACACCTTTCTTTATGGGAATTTTATTGCTTTCTTTATGTAGAACTATGGTTGCTGTGCAGCCACTATATATATCTTCCAGCACTTTCACGTACGGCTCGTCTACCCCTGATTTCGCAATGCCTGCATCACCGCCGAGGTTTCAACTGAGTCAAATGCTTTTTCGTAATCAATGAATGCTATGTATAAGGGCTGGTTATATTCCGAGCATTTTTCTATCACCTGATTGATGGTATGGATATGATCGATAGTAGAGTACCGTTTCCGAAACCCTGCTTGATCCTTTGCTTGATTGCAGTCTAAGGTTGTCCTGATTCTATTGGCGATTACCTTAGTAAATACCTTATACGTAACAGACAGTAAGCTGATTGGTCTGTAATTTTTAAGGTCCTTAGAGTCCCCTTTCTTGTGAATGAGGATAATGTTTGCATTCTTCCATGCTTCCGGTACCGTCGATGACCCCAGGCACTGCGTATACAGGGTGGCCAGTTTTTCTAGCACGATATCCCCCCCGTCCTTCAGCAAATCTGTAGTTATCTGATCCTCTCCAGCTGATTTCCCCCTTTTCATAATGCGGCACACACACACAAGCGGGCATAATGCGCCTAAACTGAGGCTCCACTGTGAATTGGTAGTTCTCTGAAATCATTAAAGCAGCATAACTTGTAATTCAGTGCTTATTTATTTACTCCCAATACCGAGCGTAATTAACTGTGAATAACGACGGCAAGGTATTAAACTAGATTAGAAAGGCCTTCGACTCAGCAGCTCTAGTGTTTTGCGTATTAGATGCTGGTTGAACGTGAATGTCATACATAATGTTTTAATGAATGTGGCACTGAAAAATGCGCTGTGTCTCTCAGGAACTTAAAATGAATATGCAGGTAATTGCAAGATTCGATAAGAATTTCTAATAAGGAAGTAATTACTCATAGCATCCAACCAAGCGCCGCCATAGGGCTACAAAGGAAAGCTGTATAGCTTGCTCAGACACTTCGTAGGGAAAGAAGAATTCGTCCTGATCCGGGAATTCGTTCGCTAATACGTTTTTCTTTACAGAAATTATACCTCAGTTCAGTTCAGTTCAGGCGTTCAGTCGTGTCCGACTCTTCGTGACCCTATGGACCATGTCACGCCACGCTTTCCGGTCTCTCACTATCTATACCTATCAAGGCAAGAATGAAATATCTTCCTAATAGGCAAGCTGTGTTATTGAAAAGCAACCATGGGAATGAATACAGCTCAGCATGACGGGCTTATTGAATGAATCAGTAAGAGCTGAGCTTCGATAACTGATTGGGGCATGTAGAAGTGTGCACAATGCAGTTAGAAAATTCAGCTTAAGGAAAATGAAGCTATAGTACAAAGCTCGCAGATAAACGAGTGCGTGGCATGCTGATGCAGGATAGCGAAAGCAAGCAAATATTTCCAGTGTTTCTTATCGCAGGCGCGTTTTGCCGTCTATGTATACAGATGTGCCAGTTGTGAGGGGGTAATCATAGCAAACAGCGCGAAGGACGGACTAGAAAGACAACAATGTAACTGCTGACCAGCACCTTCGTGCACAAAGTTGAGTTGTGAAGAGCATGAGACACGTGATAATATAAAGGGCGCGATGCAGAGAAACAAAAAAAAATCGTAGGAGGTCGGGCTGGTTAGTGTAGGATCCCCTTAATAAACAGCGCTCATGAAATATAGAAGCTAAGGTTACCCTACACCAGCAGGCCGAATTGTCTACTCCTATGCAATATATTTCTTCTACGCCGAGCCCTTCCACTTATGTGGCTACTCATGCACTTCACAAACTATGACGTTTCGTCGATGGGTCACTCACTGATTCCTTCCGCCATTCCACAACCGCATGTCCGCCACATGCGAGAGAGGCCCATATGTGGCCAATCAGCGCTACAGTTAGGTTTATGACCCCTTTTCCAATCGGTTAACCCGAGAAGAGCGGAGTACAAGGCCGGGGTAAAGCTTCCTCCAATTGAAATGCGCTGGGTACCTTGCGGCGTCATTTAAATAAACCTTCAGCTTGCGCACAACGCTGATTGTTTCCGCTTGTCCTCTTGCATTTTACTTAGTCCTGCGCGCTAGCAATGCTGACCTGAGCCTATTTTGACCTATTGCGTCACACTGTCTCTGCCGTTTTAGAATTGAAGTAAACTGAATGCCAGAAACTATCTGATAGTTTGTTTTTGATACTGCAGGACAACGTTGTGGTGCCCTCATCATGCAAATGGAGAAGATTACGCGGATCTGGTAAACATAAAATATTTTTATACCTAACCTTTCTGGCTTCAAATTTTGAGCATTACAACAGTTGGTGATTAGCTGTCACTAGGGAACTAACCACACAAGCAGTAATCTGTCACACCAATACCTGTAGAGTAAACATGCGGTCAGTGATGTCGCCACGTCTGATCGGAGCAGTGGCGGCTAAGTAGGTTGTCTCCGGCGCTCGTGAACGCCAAACATTTAAGTAGTGGCATACGCGGACCATACAAAAATGATGCTCAGGTGACCATAAAGTCTATCATCACTTAACGAAAACTAGCAACTAACCTTAAAGATGGGTTACGTTTTCAAGATAAGCTGAAGATGATTGCAATCATTATAACATACACGCACACAAGGGTTTTCTGAAAAAAGGTAGGCACCTCTATGCCAGCCGCATTGACTAGATTCAATAAAAATAAGCAATGTCGTGATGTTTAGAAGGCACGTGCCCGGTCACATTAAGATGTCGATACACAGTCTGTTAAAAACAACCTGCCATATGACACATAGAAACGTTTTATTTGCGTCATCATAATTCAATCTACCGAACAAGACACAAAACATGAACTGAACACAGGTCTTTCTAAAGAAATTACCTGTGAGGAGTAAATAATTTCTTTTATAAAGCAGAACAAAGCAATGAGGAATATTGCGAGGTCTGACAAACATATTTGAGCAAGTAACATCGCTTCTTGGCCCAGTTAGTGCACACTTCAATTAGCGATAAACATTGCGCCGAAACAGGCACACCATAAGAAAGAAGACAAGACACATTCTAAAAAGTCACTGTAATCACACTGTAAGGTATTTGATTACATAAAAATTTCTTCCTGCCTTCAAGGGCTGCTTCACAGCCGATAACTTGATCATTTACGTAATGCCCCAAAATGTAATTTATTTAAAATTACAATGAGTGATTTGCAAGACATTTGAAGGCTCTTCATCCTTCTGGTGTTCCGAGCCAAATGATGGAAATAAAAAGCGCAAAAACGTGGAACCTGGCTCTTTTGACCAAGCCAGGTTCTGAACATGACTCTTTAACGGAGAATATATGCGTCCGTTAGAGTGAACTTGTGCGGCGAACGGTGTAAGTGTTTCGGTTGTTCTTGGATTAAAATATAGTGTATAAGAATTTAAAAGGGCGCTCACGCTTTGACCTAAAGGTAAGCACGATTGCAGCTTTAACGTCGTCTTACATTAGCAGTGGTTTTGTCTACTTTTGTTGCTGAAATATACAATTCCCAGAAATATTATTGCTGTTATTTTCGTAGACATCCCAAACACGCCTTGGTGAGTCACACGCAACACATTTTCACCAGGTTTCTCTCAAACACGATTTGTAACAACCCTTTAAGACCAATGCGTAGTGTTCGCGGCCGATACGCACAACTCCTGGGATCCAGCCCTAATGGCAGGAAGTTTATTTTATTGAATTGCGTTTTTTTCCGAGGTGTTTTTGGGTTAATCTCGCAATTGCGATTTACGACGAAGGAGACAGCCGAGTGTGCTGCCATTCTTTACTGGCATCAGGCTATATATTACGACGACGTATTGCTTAAACAACAAAAATAATATTCGCCGTACGGCATGTTTAAGGGACTAAACGATATTTCAAATATTGCTTTTCTTGAACATCGTGGAGGGATTCACATTTCAGTTCTGTAGTTTGGAGAAGCTGACAAATTTTTGCACAAGTTGATTGCCTAATTTCATGCATGATACGATACATTCATAGCCAAATGATCAGCAGAACTTCTTAAATTCTTAGAGAAAATAAGCCGATCTATTTCACAATTATTATGCGTTCGGCCAGGCTGTAGGTGTCTACTGAGGGCCCCCTTCGCCACGTTCGGGAAAGATAACGTCGCCTTATTTACTCCTGCCTCTTATTAAAGAGAAACAGCTAAATGTGCATAAAGGTTCATTTGAATAAACGCGCTTCCAGGTAAACTATTTGCCAAGTTTCGTTTTGTTTGTTTTTACGCAAAGCACGCACTAAGCAGAAAAATAATTTTCATGTATCAAAAAAGCAAATTTGCTCACTATATTCCTTGAAGTACATTTTCCGAAATATTAAGCGGTGGTTGAGGCACTGGTAGCAGGTAGGATCGGAGCGTTAGAGGTTTAGCTTTCAGACAGCTAGTCCGGAAAAGCAATTCCTCTTTCTCTCTCTCAGCAATCTGTCAAAATAAACGTAACCTCTTTACATTCTGGCCCCGGCAGAAAAGCGGAATCACCCTGGCTTCTGAAGAAGACAAAATAATAGCGGGATCGTACTAGGGTTCAAACGGTCGACGTGAACGATCTCACGCCCATGGCGGCGAAGGTCGGTGGAAGCGTCTAGCTGTTCAACTAGATAATCTGCAGGAGAATTTTGTTGTAGCACAAGATAGGGTGCGTGGTCCTTGGCGATAAACTTGCTTGACAGGCCAGGCGGTGGCGATGGTTCCAGAAGATATACGTGAGCACCGAGAAAGAACTTGTTGGTAGAATGACTGCTGTCGCTGTGGGCTTACTTCTGGGCTTGTTCTTTCGATGTCAGTGAACTAACCAGCTGGCGGAATTGTTCAGCGTGCCTGGTAGCTGCTGAAATCGAGGTATACTCTAAGATGTCAGGACTGTAGGGGAGGATAGTGTCGAGTGGGTACGAAGGTTCACTGACATACAACAAAAAAACAAAAGGGTGAAAATGCGGTAGCTGCATGAGCAGCAGTGTTGTAGGCATAAGTTAAAAATGGGAGATTCTTGTCCAAATCGCAGTGATCGGAGTGATCAAAGATGATGTACTGAGACATGTCAACCAGTGTTTGTTTAGAGCACTCTGTTGGGCCGTTGGTTTGGGGGTGGTGAGCAATGGGGTCGGATTGATGGACTGAAATTCGTATAGGAGCGCTTCAACAGCTTAAGATTAAAAAGTTTTACCTCGATAACTTACACTTCACGGTGTCTCTGCGCCGCAGAATGAAAAGGTGAGTAAAAGACGCGCTATTGGTTGCGGTGGCATCCTGAAGTGCTGCTTTTTCTGCGTAGCAAGTAAAGCGGTCGACGGCAACGATGATCCAATGGCAGATGTGGACACACATCGATGCCGACACGATCAAATGATCGGTCTGTGTACGGCAGATGCTGTAGTGGAGCCAGAAGATGGGGAAAAGAGGCTTGCGACGCTGGTAATCCATGCACGAGTGCGTATCCCTACCGCAATGATACACACGGCGCCAATAAAAGTGGTGTCGGAAATATTGTTGAATAT
Source organism: Amblyomma maculatum (assembly GCF_055883805.1). Classification (NCBI taxonomy): domain Eukaryota; kingdom Metazoa; phylum Arthropoda; class Arachnida; order Ixodida; family Ixodidae; genus Amblyomma; species Amblyomma maculatum. The sequence goes on along the minus strand of NC_139347.1, from coordinate 175,430,694 downwards.
TCCGGGTGCCGCCTCCGCTACTGTAGTCTTCACGGCACGACATTTGGGCCATCCCACTTACAACGGGGCAGGGACATACACGGACTGGAATCATCCATTCTTTACCGAGGGGTACAACTGTGTGCGCGTGTGTTGTGTGGTGTGGTCGGTGGGTGGCGCGATAGAGGGACGCTCGTGCGCGTGCTCCGTTCAAGTGTAAGAGACAGCGTTTACGGAGCAGTGCGGTGCATAGTTCAAAAAGACGCTCTCCGAACAGTGTCCATAGAGAGTGCAGTTTAAAGAATTCAGGTTGTTGTTGTTTCAAAAGTTCTCCCCAACGTCATGGAATAAAGAACATATTTTTTGGTGCCGAAACCCGGGAATAAGCGAAAACGAACGGCAACTTGAAACCAGCTTTCCAACAGCAACGGACGACAGCGATGGAGCGTCTCCAAACAAAGAGAGAAGTTACGCGCGCCGAACTGAACCGACTGAACGAGGAGCTTGAGCGACTAACGACGGCAGTTGACTTCGGCCCTCAGCAACGAGACCTCCTCGCGGAAATATCAGATGAGTTGGGCATTGTTTCGAGAGATTTGAAACAGTTAGATGCCTTGATTGAGCCGCATGTGTGTGACGAAGGCCTCGCGGAAGACTACAAAGGCGTTCGTCAGTGCCAAGCTCTAATGACACGAATACGGACAAAGCTTCGGCGTTTCAGTGAAACAAATTCTAACGGTGCAACAAGCACATTGAATGCGGAAGAAACCGCGGCCAGATTACATGCTGCCCATTCGGGACAACTGAGGTTGCCTAAGCTGGAGCTTTAGAAGTTCAGCGGCAACAAGATCGACTGGAAACCATTCTGGCAACATTTCCGGCAAGCAGTCCACGAGAATACCGGCTTGACCAGCATAGAAAAGTTCTTGTACCTGCGGACAGCGTTGACAGGAAAGGCGGCGGCCGCTTTGACCGGCATCCAAGCGACGGAGAAGAATTACGACTACGCTGTAAAGACATTCCAAGAGCGTTTCAGGCGTCAGGACGTGCTCGTGCAAGAACACTTTACGCAGCTGTTAAACCGTCCTCAGGTTACAGCTCTCAGTGACATCAACGCGCTACGACGCCTCCACGATCATGTTCAGCGAAACATCGTAGGACTTGAAACTTTAGGTGTCAAATCGGACAGCTATGGTGCGATGCTGTGCGCGGCTTTGTTTCGGGTATTGCCGGCCGACTTGGCTGTTGAGTACCATAAGGCCCACAGTGCAGACAAGGACGTGCTCGACAGCTCGAGTCTCCAAGCCATTTTGCAATCAGTTTGCCCGGAAGTGGAGAGCAGGGAAAATGTACACGGAGGAAGCACGAACGCTCCTGAGCAAACGCGGCATGACCGCGCCAGTGAACGGCGTCCCAACAGCGTCTACGGCAAGGGCTCAGCGGCCAGCCTCCAGGTGGGTGCCAAATTTAGCAAGGAAAGATGCCGTTTCTGCGCCTCAGAGAGGCATGAGGTGGCATATTGCAATGCTCCGATATCAACTGACGAGAAGAAAAGAAAACTGCGAAAGGAAGGAAGGTGCTACCGATGCGCGAAGAAGGGGCACATGACGAAAGGGTGCAAGAATTGGACACTACGTTGCGCGAAGTGTGGCCGACGACACATCACCTCGCTTTGTGATCCAATGGCACCGAACGCTGAGGGCGAGACCGCTACTGGGTTGCACTCAACAGCGCCACTTAGCAACAGCAATAAAAACGCCGTGCTGCTGCAGACGGCGCAGGTGTGGGTCAACGGACCGAAAAGACAACGCCTCGCTCGCTCTCTGTTTGACGGAGGCAGTCAACGATCGTTTATAACAGAGAAGCTCTCGCGAATACTAGATCTTGAGGTGACCGGTGAAGAGGAAGTGACCATTTACCCTTTCGGCAGCTCGACTAACGTTATGAAGAAAAAACGACGCCGAGTGAAGCTCCGGCGACGAAGCCAGTACGACCGCAAAGAGCACAGCATCGAAGCCCTCGAAATTGAAGAAATCTGCTCCGACCAACTGCTGCTTCCAGAAATTGCTGTTGAGATTAGCCAGGTGGCTGATTTGAAATTAGCGGATATTACTATCTCACCAACGCGCCTATTCGCACAAGGCATTGAAATTCTAACAGGCTCTTATTATTATTGGACTGTTGTGCACGCAAAAGTAAAGAAAGTGGAAGGGGCCTTGGCTGCGATCAAGACTGACTTCGGCTGAACCTTGCAACGGCCGATACCACTGTCTGCTTCAGGTGTGGCGTGTTCCACCATTGCCGTTCTGCACACCAGCGTCTGTGACATGGACGCCAATCTGTCAGACGAACGTCGAGTATTCTGGGAGCTGGAAAGCCTCGGTATCTCCTCAAGCAGGTGCCTACTTGGAAGCGAGGAGCAGAAGGTGAGAGAAGACTTCACTCGTTCTCTTACTTTGACCGATGCGCGATACGAGGCGAGCCTCCCGTGGAAGGCACTTGACCAAAGGCTAGCCAGCAACGAAGTTGAAGCAAGAGAACGCCTGGCCAGGTTGATACGGCGTCTGAGACCCAACAAGAGCAGGCTAATGGTCTATGATGCAGCCATCCGTGACTACCTAGATAAAGGTTTTGATGAAATGGTTCAAGCCGACGAAATCGACCGCACCTCGTCTCGAGTGTATTATATGCCTCATCGTTCTGTTTTCCGTTCAGAGAGCTCTACCACCAAAGTTCGCATAGTGTTCGATGCATCTTCGAAAGCACAAGGCTGCTTGTCACTTAACGATGCCCTCACCACCAGCCCGAACCTAAACCCCGACCTGCTGCGGCTTACGCTGAATTTCCGATGCCACAAAATTGCATTGACTGCCGACATCGAAAAGGCCTTCCTTCAGATTGGCGTCAAAAGTGAGGACAGCGACGTACTTCGATTACTCTGTGATTCATCTGCGTCATGTGAGGGCTCGTCAAAGGGTAATATAGAAGTCTGGCGCATGACAAGAGTGCCTTTTAGCGCCACAAGTATCCCTTTATGTTGGCTGCCACCATACGACATCATCTGGCTAACATATCTGAGGACCTCTTTCACTCAGCACATATCTTAGGCAGCTGCCTATACGTCGACGATTTGATAACCGGAGTCAGCTACACGGGAGGAGACGAAATTTAATGAGGAGGCACAGCAAATACTGAGCCAAGCAGGAATGAAACTGCGAAAGTGGATTTCCAGCAATGAACTCCTACGACAGTTCGATCCTGACGGCGTTGGAAATGCCTGCGCTGACACTGCGAATATGACTTGGGGCTCGAGTGGGACAGAGGAAACGACGAGCTGAAGTATTCCCTGAAAACGGCGCTGGAGCTTCTTACTATCAACAGGAATACTAAACGCTTCGTGATCCAGACCACAGCGAGAATCTTCGATCCCCTCGGTCTGCTGAGCCCAGTAACAATCAGAGCACAAGCACCTCTTCCGGTGATAAAATTTAAGCGCTTCAGCAAACTGAATCGCCTACAGGGAGTCACAGCCTGGATCCGACGCTTTGTTCGCAACTGTGATCGAAAAAAGGGTCGACTTGAGGGCCTGCTCTGCGCATTCGAAATCCAACAGGCGCAGAAATGTTCGCATCACGGAGGCGTTTACTGGGCGAGATGGAAGAACGCGATCCTGTATGATTGGTTTACTAGGTTGTACTTTTGTACCCGTTGGAAGACAGAAATTAATGAGCTAGCGCTCATTCGGCGGGGAGGATGTTGAATATTCCGGGTGCCGCCTCCGCTACTGTAGTCTTCACGGCACGACATTTGGGCCATCCCACTTACAACGGGGGAGGGACATACACGGACTGGAATCATCCATTCTTTACCGAGGGGTACAACTGCGTGCGCGTGTGTTGTGTGGTGTGGTCGGTGGGTGGCGCGATAGAGGGACGCTCGTGCGCATGCTCCCCTCAAGAGTAAGAGACAGCGTTTAAGGCGCAGTGCGGTGCATAGTTCATGGAGACGCTCTCCGAACAGTGTCCATAGTGAGTGCAGTTTGGAGAATTAAAATTCATGTTGTTGTTGTTTCAAAAGTTCTCCCCAACGTCATGGAATAACGAACAAACATTCATAAGTCGTGAATACACCTACATGGCTACATTGAGGATAGTCATGCTAAAGTGGGCAGCTATCACTACGTAGGTGGGGAGGAACGACGAGCAGTACTTACGAACATAGTTGCGTCAATAGAGGAGGCTGTCACGAAGGGAAAAATGCTGCGCTTGACAACAAAGTGCGCTTGGGGCCGACGAAAGGGACAAGTTCGTGAGAGGATCAATGACCTTATTGCAAAACAAAAACCAGTGCCACTGTAAGCCAGTGCCCCAGCGCCATACCTGATTATGGTCCCAGTATGAAGAAGCTGGAAACTGGGCGCACTGGGACGCGGCATACTGGGACGCTCCGCACTGGCGGCGCTGTTCGCCCGGAGTGAGTGAGTGAGTGAAAACATTATTGGATATTTCAAGGGTTTCGCGGGTGTGGTGTGGTGGTGGATATCTAATTCTAGCTCCCTTAGTGCAAGATCTCTGCGTATCCCCCCTCGCAAGCCTGTAGGCGGAGCTCCGGAGCATTTGACTGCCCTGCTCGGAATGCGTTACCTCAAGCTAGGCTGTCTCCCCTCTCGTTCCCCCCTATGCCCGTGTGGCCCGGGATCCAGATTAGGTTATGCTTGGGTTTCTCCTCGGCGGCGGTTGCCCCGCTGAGTATTTTAAGGGCTGTTCTGCTGATCCTGCCCCTCGTGTAGTTCCTGAACGTCTCCTTCGAGTCCGTCAGTATGTTGAGAAATCGGCCCGTTCGGTAGCCTTCTGCTGCCGCCAGCGCAAGGGCAATTTCTTCGGCCTCCGCTGTGCCGGCGACCTTTGCCGTGGCACACGTGATCATATTTCCTTCCTTGTTTACCACTACCGTCGCGACTACGCGTTCTCTCTCGCGCGGATATACGGCAGCATCCGTGTATACGGGGTTGTCTAACTGGGCTAGCGTTCTCCCAACGTACTCGGCCCTCGCTTTTCGTCTGTTTTCGTGAAGATTGGGGTACATGTTTTTCGGCAATGGTCACACGTTAATGGTTTTCTTAAGGTGGTCCGGTACGTCCGCGCATCTGTCTACCAGTCCGCTCGTGTCCCGACCCAACCTTCTTAGGACCGCTCGTCCCGTGGGGGTGCCTTTGAGTTTCGTGATTTGCGTTCCCAGCAGAGCTTCGGAGAGCTCGCTGAAGGTGTTAGCTGGAGGAACTTTTCGTTCGACGTGTGCTTGGGTAGGTGCAGAGCAGTCCTGTACGCCTTCCTGAGAATGATGTCGGCTTGCTCTCTTTCCGCCTTGGTCGTCGCGTGGTACGGCAGGGAGTACGTGACTCGGCTGACAATTAGGCTGGGTACTAGCTTGAGAGTGTCTTCTTTTCTCATTCCATATCTCTTTTGGGAGACTGTTGATCATACGGCCCACCTGCTCTGCCGCCTTACTCAGCAGGCTGATGGTGTGGCTGCATTTCCGGCTTCCTTGCAACCACATGCCCAGAATCCTTATCATGTTCTTTTCCGGGATGTTCTGTCCCTCGAGAACGACCTCCAGTGTCGTTTGGGTGGGATGCTTGCCGACCCTGAGGAGTTCCGACTTCTCCGGCCTCTCTCTCTGGTGTAAGTTTCTACGCAATTTGCCGCTTCCTGTAGTTTTTCTTGCTTCTCCCCGAGTGATCCTTGGGTGACCCATATCGTGATGTCATCGGCGTACATCGCGTGTTGGATGCCCTGGATCTCCTTGAGCCGTCTTGCAAGTGCAATCATTGCCCCGTTGAAGAGGACGGGCGATAATACAGATCCTTGGGGTGTGCTTTTGAATGGCATAGGGAAGACGTCGCTTCTCAGCTCGCCCAGCCCCACGGTCGCCGTTCTGTCGCTCAGAAAAGCTCTGACGTATTCGTGCGTTCTCCTCCCGCAGTTGGTGTTTTTGATGCCTTCTATGATGGCCGCGTGGCTTACGTTGTCGAAAACCCCCTTTATGTCGAGGGCCATGACGACGTTTTCGCCCGCCTTCGGCATCGCCTCGAGCACTTCCTCCTTGAGTTGGAGCAGCACGTATTGCGTAGAGAGGTTGGCTCTGAACCCGTACATGCTGTCCGGGTACCATTGTTCGTTTTCCAGGTGCGACTGGATTCTTTTCGTGTTCACTTTCTCGTACAGCTTGCCCAGGCACGACGTTAGAGATATCGGCCTGAGGTTCTCGATCTGCAGCTCTTTGCCTGGCTTCGGAATCATCACGACGACGGCGTGTTTCCACTCCGCCGGCACTCTTCCTTCTTGCCAGAGCTTGTTGAGGTAGGTCGTAAGCTGATCTATCGCCTCGTCACTGAGGTTACTTATTAGCGAGTTCCGGATCTTGTCCGCCCCCGCCGCCGTGTTCTTCGTGGCCGATCTTATCGCCTCGACGACCTCCTCTCTCGTGATGGGTCGGTCCATGGCCGGGGTCTCCTCGCCACGGTATTCTTCTCGGCAGCTCTCGACCTGACCTTTGCCATAGCAATTGATCCGGACCTCTTCGAGTAGTTGTTCGTCCGTGCCTTCGTATTGGTGCACCAGCCTCTGTACCGACTTGCTGCCTTCGGATTTGTTTTTGCTCGGGTCCATGAGGGCCTTGAGGATCTGCCACGTTCTGGCTGTGCTGAGGGTGCCGTTCAGCGAGTTGCTGAATTGCTGACACCCCTGCCTGGCCAGCTGCGTCGCGTACTGCTCCGTTTGCTTGGTTGTATCGGCGATTTTCCTCTTTAGCTTCCTGTTGAGTTTTTATCTCTTCCACCGCTTGGTGAGCCCGCGTCTCGCCTCCCATAGCTTGAGGAGCCACTTGTCCACCTCCAGCGTTTGTTCCGTTATGTCTACTTCTTTCGTGTATAGGTCTTGGATTCGTCTGAGTTGTTGGCTCCACTCTTCCGCAGAACCGATGTCGCCATCGAGCTGCTTGCAGTGCGCTCTGAAGGCGTTCCAGTCCGTCAGCCGAGCCGTGCCAATCTTCCTTCTGACGTTGTCCGCCACTGTGCAGATCCTTATTATGTGGTGGTCGCTTCCAAGGTTCTCTAGTAGGCTTTCCCGGTTCGAGTAGGCTTTCAAGGTTCTCGAGTAGGCTTTGTTTGGCGCCCCTTATGAAGGTTAGGTCGGGACTCGTGTCTGGACTGACGCTGTTCGCCTGCCTAGTCGGTTGATTCTCGTCGGTTAGCAGCTCGCATTCTACGTTCTCTGCCGCCGTGCAGATGCCGCGCCTCTTTTTGTCCTCTCTGCTATAGCCCCATCTCGGACTCTTGGCGTTAAAATCGCCCGCTATGATTAAGGTGTTTTGTCCCGCCAACTTTTTCGCCTCCGCAAAGAGCCTAATAAAGGTCCCATTTGTTTGCTTGGGTGGGCTGTATAGATTTACGATATAGGTGCTTTTGGAATTTGTTTTCTTTTTGGGAATTATCTCTGTAATTACGTATTCTACCTGGGTGTCCTCTATTTCTTTGTGTGCTATGGCTACTACTTGTTTGCTTATGAGGGTCGCAGTGCGTCCGCTTTCCTGACACGTGTAGCCCCTGAGTGTTGGGTTGTTGTTTGTTTCTTGCAACATAATTACATCCGGTGGGGTTTCTCTGGTGTATATGAATTGCTGCAGGAGGCTTTGCTTACACTTGTACCCCCTGCAATTCCATTGCCAAAGTTCTAGTTGTCGGTGGCGTTCTGGCATGTTTTGTTATTGTTGTTTTGTGTTGGGGGTCTCTGCGCCGAACCTGCGTTCGTTGTATAGTCTGTCTCTGGCGTCGTTGGTGGTCCTTTGCGTGGTGTTGTTTTTAACATAGGTTCTAAAGTTCTGTTCTTGCAGGGCAAACTTTTGTTGTGTCTGTTGCAGTTCACTTTGCATTTGCTGCATCTGTCCCTGTAGAACCATTATGAGGTTTTTTATATCATCAATTGGGTTTCCCCCTTCGTGGTTTTGTTGCTCCATGTCCATCGCCTGAGGTGGTGGAGTCGGCGTTCTAGCCGGCGAATAACCCGCCCTCATTTCTTGTTTCTATCTGATAATGTCGTTTAGTTGTTTCTTTAGTTGCCTCGCTTCCTCGCGACTTTGCTCTAGTTCGCGCCTGAGGCTCGTAATCTCTTGTAATAGTTGTTTGTCTTGTGTGGTTTGTATGTTCTTAGTGTTACAGTGCGGAGCAAAAAGTGATTTGGGAGAAAAAAGGCGTGGGATAAAAATTAAAAAGTAACGAAACAAGATAGGTACATACAAAAACCTAAAAAAAGTAAAAAGAAAAAAAAAACCTAGTGCACCAAGCGCGCCTCGAACTAAGTCCCTAGGCACATATCAATCACTAGCTCAGCACGCTAACCACTCGGCCACGCTGATTTTTTTTTCTTTATTTCCTGACCGAGGACGTACAGAAAAGACACATGTGACATCACTAACATGACAAAATAAAAGATCAAGCATTGACTTAAAGCTTCAGCCATCCTTAGCTAAAGTTGTCGGATTAAAAATCCCTCATATGTGACAACCCTTCAAAACTAGCTAGCCATTCTGGCTCTAGTTTTAAATATTTCTGTTCGTCCACCTATGCCCGTATGCTCTCCCTAAAGAGCTCTTTCGCTGAACGTGCATCGACGTCACCGTGCTCTACAGCCATTCTGCTTTTCCATATGCTGTGGAGAGCCAGTAGCATCAAAAGATCCAACGGTGTATCATTGTTCGCTTCTACTGGCAAGAATCGGATACCATGTGGGCTTATGGGTAGTTCTTTTTTAACCGTCCTCTGGAGCACGTCCCATAAAAATACAGCAATCCAGCATTCGAGAAACACGTGTTTAATCGTCTCCTCTTTCCTGCATATTATGCAGTGGACACCCCAGGGTACAAAAAGCCCTTTCTGTTCCTTCTATTTCTTTCATCACCATTATCATCATCATCACCAGCCTGATTATACCCATTGCAGGGCGAAGGCCTCTCCCATATTTCTCCACTTAACCCGTTTCTGTGCTAGCTGCATCCACTTGACCCCTGCGAACTTCTTAATCTCATCCGCCCACCTAACTTTCTGCCGCCCCCTGCTACGCTTTCCTTCCCTTGGAATCCAGTTGTTACCCTCAGCGACCATCGGTTATCCTCTCTTCGCACTACATGTCCTGCCCATGTCCATTTCTTCTTAATTTCTACTAGAATGTCGGTAACTTGAGTTATTTCTCTGACCCACTCTGCACGCTTTCTATCTCTTAATGTTACCCCGACCATTTTTCGTTCCATAGCCCTCTGGGTTGTCCTCAACTTAAGTAGAACTCTCTTGGTTAGCCTCCACGTTTCAGCCCCATAGGTGAGTACAGGCAAGATGCAACTGTTGTATACTTTCCTCTTGAGCGATACCGGTAAGCTGCTAGTCATAATCTGCGAGTGCTTGCAAAATGCGCTCCATCCCAATTGTATTCTTCTTGTTATTTCCTTTTCGTGGTCCGGATCTGCGGTTACTGCCTGTCCTAAGTAGACATATTCGCCTACTACTTCCAGTATTTCGCTACCTAATGTAAACTGCTGTTCCTTCCCGAGGCTGTTGAACATTACCTTAGTCTTCTGCATATTAATTTTCAAGCCTACCTTTCTACTTTTCCTGTCTAGGTCATCAATCATTATTTGCAGTTCATCCCCCGAGTTGCTTAGCAAGGCAATGTCATCAGCAAATCGCAGATTACTGAGGTGTTCTCCATCTACCCTTATCCCTAACTGCTCCCATTCCAAGTCTCTGAATACTTCCTCTAAATAAGCTGTGAATAGTACTGGAGAGATTGTGTCTCCTTGCCTAACACCTTTCTTTATGAGAATTTTGTTACTTTCTTTATGCAGAACTATGGTTGCTGTGCAGCCACTATATATATCTTTCAGCACTTTCACGTACGGCTCGTCTACCTCCTGATTTCGCAATGCCTGCATCACCGCCGAGGTTTCAACTGAGTCGAATGCTTTTTCGTAATCAATGAATGCTATGTATAAGGGCTGGTTATATTCCGAGCATTTTTCTATCACCTGATTGATGGTATGGATATGATCGATAGTAGAGTACCGTTTCCGAAACCCTGCTTGATCCTTTGCTTCATTGCAGTCTAAGGATGTCCTGATTCTATTAGCGATTACCTTAGTAAATACCTTATACGTAACAGACAGTAAGCTGATTAGTCTGTAATATTTAAGGTCCTTAGAGTCCCCTTTCTTGTGAATGAGGATAATGTTTGCATTCTTCCATTGTTCCGGTACCGTCGATGACACCAGGCACTGCGTACACAGGGTGGCCAGTTTTTCTAGCACTATATCCCCCCGTCCTTCAGCAAATCTATAGTTATCTGATCCTCTCCAGCTGATTTCCCCCTTTTCATAGTTTCTAGTGCTTTCTTGACCTCGTCCTTCGTCACTGGTGGAACGTCTGACTGTTTTTCCCTACCGGCAATCTCATTACGGTCCTGACTACTTTGACTAATGTAGAGATCTGTATAGAACTCCTCGGCTACTTTGACTATCTTTTCCATATTAGTGATGACGTTGCCCGCCTTGTCCCTTATCGCATACATCTGGTTTTTGCCTATGTCCAATTTCTTCTTTACCGCTTTAAGGCTTCCCCCGTTCTTTAAAGCATGCTCAATTTTCTCTATGTTATACTTCCTTATATCGGCCACCTTGCGCTTATTGATTAGGTTTGATATGTCGGCCAATTCGATCTGGTCTGTTGGATTGGAAGCTTTCATATTCTTGCGTTTCTTAATGAAATTTTCATCGCTTTAGACAGCTTGCCGGTATCCTCTCTAACTATCCTACCGCCTACTTCTACCGCGCACTCAGTAATGATATCTCTGAAATTATTGTTCCTTGCCTCTAGGGTAATGTCACCATCCTCAGTTAGAGCTGAAAACCTATTCTGTAGCGAGATCCTGAACTCTTCTGCCCTCCCCCTCACCGCTAATTCGTTGATGGGTTTCTTTCTTACTAATCTGTTGCGTTCCTTCTTCAGATTTAGGCTAATTCGGGACCTCACCATTCTGTGGTCACTGCATCGCACTTTCCCGATTACCTCTACATCTTGCATAATGGCGGGGGTTGAACACATTATGAAGTCGATTTCATTTTTAGTCTCTCCGTTAGGACTTTTCCATGTCCATTTCCGGTTCTTCCGTTTGCTGAAGAAGGTATTCATGATTCGTAAGTTATTGCGCTCTGCAAACCCAACTAGTAACTCCCCCCTGCTATTCCTAGAACCATTGCCATAGTCACCGACTGCCTGGTCTCCTGCCTGTTTTTTCCCTACCTTGGCATTGAAATCGCCCATTAGTACAGTATACTGCGTCTTTATTTTTCGCATTGCCGATTCTACATCTTCATAGAAGCTTTCAACTGCCTGGTCCTCATAACTACATGTAGGTGCATAGGCCTGTACAACCTTCAGTTTATACCGCTTATTCCTAATTACGATGCCTGCAACCCTCTCATTAATACTATAGAATTCGTCTATATTACCCGCTATATACTTATTGACAAGGAAACCTACTCCTAGTTGTCGCCTCTCTGGTAAGCCTCGATAACACAGTACATGCCCATCCTTCAGTACAGTATATGCCTCATTCTGCCTCGTAACCTCACTAAGCCCTATGACATCCCATTTCATGCCCTCTAGTTCCTCTAACAGCACTGCTAAGCTAGCTTCACTAGCTAGGGTTCTAGCATTAAACGTTGCCAGGGTCAGTTTCCAATGGCGGCCTGCCCAGCGGAGCCAGGCTTTCTTAGCACCCCCTGCTGCGTCACAGGTCTGACCGCCGCCGTGGTCAGTTGTTCCGCAGCCGCTGGTGACTGAGGGCCGGGGTTTTATGGAGCTTATCATAGGAGGTTGCGGCCAATTACTGCACCAGGGTGGCCAACTCCTGTTCTGGTGAAGGAGTGCGTTGCCGGAGGTGTTCACCGGCATCAGGTCGCACCCCAAACCTGTTTATGCAATTCCATCGACACGCGGATTTTTTTTTACATCCGGTGGAGAACTGCGCGGCACCGGGATTTGAGCCCCGGTCCTCTTGCATGCGAGGCGGATGTTCTGTCACTACGCCACCGCTGCACCGCTGCTCTATTTCTTTACCTCCAATGTTCCAGTGTGCAGCTTAAAAAAGAACGCTTTCACCCCTGCCGGCACCATCATCCTCTTCACTCTTTTAAGAACATTTTTTCCCCCTGTGGACGAGTATACAGCTCTGTACAACGGTTCTGGAAGCACCACATCGCACAATTCTTTATATAGTTTTTTCCGGTTTACACTCCACAAATAGTCTAAAGTAAACCGCACCATCAAGAACCTGTACGCCAAGACCACTTCCCTTAGATACCCGTGGACACCTCCTGACATGCGGTCAGAAGAAACTACAATTCCCGGGAGAGCTTGACCCAGGCGTAACTGACAGACCGTACGAAGAAATGGATTCTTCACATTCCTCAAAAACATGCACCGATTGACTAACTGGCGCAGAAACAGATGTGCCAAACCAAGCCCGCCGTCCTTCACCCGGCGGAACAGATTTGTCCGACTTGTCCGTTCCCACGAAGACCCCCACACAAAGACGGCAAAGATACGATGCATCTATTGGACATTAGCTCTTGAACAATATAACACTTGAAGCACATACCAAACTTTTGTCACTAAAAACAAATTACAAATCGTGGCCTTAGCAAACACCGACCACTGCCATCCATTCCATTTGTACACTCTATCTTTCAATTTACCGACTTGGTTTTTCCAGTATGGGTCACTGTCCCGATACGATTCAAGAGGGGCACCAAGGTAGCTGACAGGGTTGGTAACAAATTTCATGTTAGCAAAAATGTCTGGGGTCGCTGACCAGTTACCGTGCCACTTGCCCCAGTTAACAGCACTGCCGCTTACAGCGCAAAAATCTTTTACAGTTTTCACAACTTCTGTGATGCTTTCGCAGTCTACACAAAAAATCGCGACATCATCGGCATAAGCCAAAAACTTCACTTCTGCTTGATGCAGCTTGAAGCCCCGCATTTTCTCATGCTTGATAATGCTTAAACATAAAGGTTCAAGATAGATACAAAATAGAAGAGGTGAAAAGGGGCAACCTTGACGAACTGAGCGTTGGACAGCAATACTGTCACCGACAGATTTGTTCACAATTAGCCTAGTTGTACAAGCACTGTAAGCCATAGCCACTCCTTCTCTGATGACGCATCCGACCTTGACATAGTCTAATATATACAAAAGCAAGTCGTGGGGCACTCTATCAAAAGCCTTTTCAAGATCTATTTGGAGCATTGCTACTCCAAGTCCACCAGCATCGCAACATTCAAGAATGGCCCTCGCGATGTGAATGTTCGTAAAAATGGACCTGTCTTTAATACCGCATGTTTGATGGTCTCCAACAATATCTTTAATAACTGTTTGCAGTCTTTTAGCTAGTATTTTCATAAAAATTTTATAGTCGACATTGGTTAAACTAATCGGCCGGTAAGAGGTAACACTGCGTAATTGACCTCGGTCCTCCGTTTTGGGAATTAGCACAGTATGAGAAGATGCAAAGGACGGCGGCAGCACATTAAGCTCATATGCTTCATTATACACTTTTTCCAGTACCGGCGAGAGAAAATCCTGGAAAGCTTTATAAAATGCGGCGCTAAGTCCATCAGGCCCAGGCGATTTGCCGGGGTTCAAATTCCCAATAGCGCATTTCACTTCGTCCTCCGTGATGGGGGTCTCTAGCACACGTGTCGTCTTTTCGCCGAGTTGTGGCATTAAAGGTAAATAAACTCTCTTGAAACTCTCGATATCAACTGCACACCGTGCGAACTGCTGACGATAATGCTCGAAGAAAGCTTGCTGGATTTCTTTCTTTTCGTTGGTAATGGTCCCTTGGTATTCAATTTCATCTGATTTCTTCGAGCGTGCAACTTTTCTGTGCCTAACGCCTTTTTTGTCGGACCTTCCCCTGTTATCAGCCGTTCGGCTCTAGCTCTGACAAGGGCACCGCGATATCGGTCAGCGTCGAGTAGTTCAAGCTTGCCCTTAAGGGTTCGTATGTCATCAACATCATCATCATCATCAGCCTGATTATACCCACTGCAGGGCGAAGGCCTCTCCCATATTTCTCCGCTTAACCCGGTTCTGTGCTAGTTGCATCCACTTGTCCCCTGCGAACTTCTTAATCTCATCCGCCCACCTAACTTTCTGCCGCCCCCTGCTCGTATGTCGTCTATGAACAAACCGGGGTTATTGCTTTCCACATCGATTAGACGCTGTAGATTCACGTGCAGGGACCTTCCTTCGGCCCTTTCTTGTCTGGCTATAGCGCTCGATCTTTACAATGCTGTCATTTTGACATCCTGTTTAAAAACCTCCCATTTAGCCCATAACTTTGTTACGCCTTTGTCATTCATATTTGCTATATGCCTTTCAACGTCGCCTTGGAAACTGTCATCAGATAATAATTTTGAGTTTACCTTCCACATTTGCCAGTCAAATCCTTGTCTTTTAGTTTTGTTCCCAGCGATAGTGACGGTGACCAAGCAGTGATCGCTGAACGATACTGGCTTAACGTGGTATTCGTGGCATACAGGCACCAGATCAGGAAATATGTACATCCTATCGAGTCGAGCGTGGCTAGAAGCCTGGAAATGAGTGAACTGAGCAGCTCGTCCACCCTCCAGACGTCCAGCCACATCAACAAGGTTAAACTCATTTACCAATTCTGCGAGAACACAGGTGCTGTCATCACTATGCGGCCTTCTACTCGTTTTACCTGATGCGGAGAGTACACAATTGAAGTCTCTCATTATCACAGTTAGCCTTTCAGAGTTGCAATACTGACGCATACCTTCAAAGAAATCGCGCCTTTTGCCAACGCTGTTCGGTGCATAAACACAAATGATGCGCCATTTGTATGAATACAGCACGAGATCGCAAACAACGAAGCGGCCATACGCACAAGCCGTGACAGCTTGAATTGTGACACCAAGGCACTGACGCACAAACAGCACACAACCAGCCGCTGCTCCAACTGCATGACTTACAACGGCATTGTATCTTGAACTAAAAAGGCTAACCATTCTCCCGGTTTCTTCTTCACCATCAACTTTAGTTTCCTGAATCGCGACGACGTCTAGTTCCACGCCGAGAACTGGATTTTCTTGAAACATTTTTGCATTTTATGTCATGAGCCGCATTTATAAGGTTGGGACTTCATGTTTCGCAGTCTACAGGCCATTGTTACCGCTCTAACAATTGCAACTTCTTGATCATTTTAGCTTGCTGTCTGCTCTCACGACTTGCAACTTATGTTCTGGGTGCCTATGCGCGCTATTTTGTGCACCGGAATCATTTTAACCTGTGGAGTTTGACATCGCTGGCAAATTTACCAACGCCGGCTCGTGGGTAGTGCTCTGCTACCGTGGGCGTAATTTTCGCTGAACATGGAGCTTTAGTAGAAGCCTTCAAGGAAAAAAGTGCGACCAAGCTTCAATACCGGCAAGCGCCGCAGCGATGACCCTAATTGCTTGTAACTAAACCTTATTTGTATGTAAACATTGCGGGAAGCGTTTCGATGACCGAGGGCTCGGCTGCTTGATACGCAGAGTAAGAAGGAGCGCAAAAGCTTGAGAAACACGCCAAATATTATGTAATACAAGCGCTGTATGTTGTTGCTCTTTCTCTCATGGGCCCATCGTTCGGTAAACTACTCTCTTCCTGGTTTTAGTTTTTCTTTCTGCTGTTTATACTGGGCCGTGGTGCAGGCTAAGCGCGCCTGCGATTGAGCCCGCATTGAACATTTTGGCAGTAATCATTGTGTTAGAGTGCCCATAAGATCAGCTGTGAAGTTGGTTATGTACGGTAGCCCACATTATTCAATTCCAGCTTTAGTTGTGCGTTAATCGTCAGTGTGTCATGAGATCGAGGCGCGGCGGTCGTCTCTCTCGAAACGCTCGAAACTACCTATCGAAACATGGAAACTCTAGAAAAAAGATACTGCCTTTGTTTTCTTACAAATGCGCAACGACTTCGCAGCAAAAAGTGCTTGCTTGAACCATATTTTTCATATGCCCCCCGATGGTCGATTGAAAGTACGCTGTTGCCCTGTTGACCCCTGAGGGGTGCTACTCCGGCTGACGCCGCAGGCCGCACCGGCTATACCGGGGCACTGGAACCAGTGCGGCCCATCGCACATACAGTGCTTCTGCCAGTGCATCGCGGATGCCAGCGACACACCCAGCGTCAAAAATCTAATCCCAGCGTTTTTCTCCCATCGCACCAGTGCAGCCAGTGTCTTCCCGTTACTGCTCCAGTGAATATCGCAGACCTCCTGCGTGCCAAGCAGATCCAGTGCAAAACCAGCGCGAAAATCTTACTGGTTTCGCACTGGAGACGCTGGTTTTTTGCAATAGGGGAGTGATGCAGCCACGAGTCCTTGCGCTGTTCCACTGGCATATATTTGGTGGGCAAGGAAGACAAGGCGGAAGTTGAGGCAGGGGCAGTGGAACGTCAGTAGGCACCGGCGAGAGAGATAAAGCATCTTTGTCTTATGTTTGCGCTCTTTGCGACCGATGACTCTGATATCATGCTTTTGTATATGTCCAAGCGACCAGCGGACGAGGCGGCCGGTGGGGTCTTTCAGTGAAGACAACCAGCACAAAGCGTGATTGTCTCTAATAACGTCGATTGGGCGCCCATACAAGTACGGCTGAAATTTCCGAACCTTCCAAACAATGGCCAAGCATTCAAATAGTCTCGACCTTGGCCAACGTTCGACTTGCATAGGCCACAGCGTATTCATCAACGCCGGGTTTTAGTTGGCCAAAGACAGCTCCGAGGCTGGCGTCGCAGACTTCGGCAGGAGCAGCCGGGTCAAAATCGCGCAATGCGATTGGTGAGGTAAGTATTGCGCACAATGTTTTATAGGCAGTATTGCAAGCCGGCAACTAGGCAGACAGATGGTTGTGAGCGTCGAGAAGTCGCGACAGAGGGACAATGATCGTATTAAAGTTCCGAACGAAACAGCCTAAATACGAACACAAGATAATAAAACTCCTTAGGTACTGGGTAGACGTACGATTTGGGAAGGCAGCGACAGCTCTGAGTTTCGATGGATCATGAATGATGGCATCCTTCGGCACTGAATTTGCAAAAATAGTGAGTTGGCAAGCAGGGACAGCTTACTGTCTGTTACGTATAAGGTATTTACTAAGGTAATCGCTAATAGAATCAGGACAACCTTAGACTTCAATCAAGCAAAAGATCAAGCAGGGTTTCGGAAACGGTACTCTACTATCGATCATATCCATACCATCAATCAGGTGATAGAAAAATGCTCGGAATATATCCAGCCCTTATACATAGCATTCATTGATTACGAAAAAGCATTTGACTCAATAGAAACCCGGGCGGTAATGCAGACATTGCCAAATCACAGTGTAGACGAGCCGTACGTGAATGTTTATGAAGATATATATAGTGGTTGGACAGCAGCCATAGTTCTGCACAAAGAAAGTAACAAAATTTCTATTAAAGAAAGATGTTAGGCAACGAGACACAATCTCCCCAGTACTATTCACAGCTTGCTTAGAGGAAGTATTCAGAGACTTAGAATGGGAGCAGTTACGGATAAGGGCAGATGGAGAATACCTCAGTAATCTGCGATTTGCTGATGACATTGCCTTGCTAAGCAACTCGGAAGATGCACTACAAATAATGATTGATGACATAAACAGGAAAAGTAGAAAGGTAGGCTTGAAAATCAATATCCAGAAGACTAAGTTAATGTTCAACAGCCTCGGAAAGGAACAGCAGTTTACATTAGGTAGCGAAGTACTGGAAGTAGTAGGCGAATATGTGTACTTAGGACAGGTAGTAACCGCAGATCGGGACCATGAAAAGGAAATAAGAAGAAGAATAGGATTGAGATGGAGCGCATTTGGCAAGCACTCGCAGATTATGTCTAGCAGCTTACCGGTATCGCTAAAGAGGAAAGTATATAACAGTTGCATCTTACCTGTACTCACCTATGGCGCTGAAACGTGGAGGCTAACCAAGAGAGTTCTACTTAAGTTGAGGACAACCCAGAGGGCTATGGAACAAAAAATGGTAGGGGTAACATTAAGAGATAGGAAGCGTGCAGAGTGGGTCAGAGAAATAACTCAAGTTACCGCCATTCTAGTGGAAATTAAGAAGAAGAAATGGACATGGGCAGGACATGTAGTGCGAAGAGAGGATAACCGATGGTCGCCTAGGGTAACAAACTGGATTCCAAGGGAAGGAAAGCGTAGCAGTGGGCGGCAGAAAGTTAGGTGGGCGGATGAGATTAAGAATTTCGCAGGGGTCAAGTGGATGCAGCTAGCACAGAACCGGGTTAAGTGGAGAAATATGGGAGAGGCCTTCGCCCTGCAGTGGGTATAGTCAGGATGATGATGATGAAGCAGGAAATGGCTGTTTTTTAGATTGAGCTGCAGACCAGCGTCGCTGAGACATTTCATGGCAGCTTTAAGGCGAGCAAAGTGGGTAGCAAAGTGGGATGAAAACGCGACGATATCATTCAAGTAGCAAAGACATGTGTGCCACTTCAAACCGCGGAGGAAATTGTCCAACATGCATTCAAAGGTAGCGGATGCTTTACACAGGACTTGGGCCGATCGGCCTCAGCCATCGGAGCCTGCCAGTGGCCAGCGACGGAGGAAAAACATTCCGCTCCATGCACAGTCCAGCGCTTTGTCTATGAGAGGTAGATAATAGACGTCCTTTCGTGTGATCGCAATCGGACGGTGGGAGCCCAGACAGAATCAAATAGACCCGTCTTTCTTCTTGTCAAAAACAACCGGTGACGCCCAGCGGCTACTGGAGGGCTGAATGATCCCACTACAGCACATTTCGTCGGCATGCTCCTCAATAATGCGGCGCTCCGAGGCTGAAACACGACAAAGATGTTGACCTAATGGGGCGTACGTATCACAGTATACTTGGTGGGCCACACTTGATGTCCGAACCAAAGGTAGCTGCTGGATGTCAAAAGAAAAGCTGAATCAGTTCAGCAAGTCGAGGATTTTAGTGCATTAAGCAGGAGATAAAGCGTTGTCGACGGCTTAGTCGAAAGCAGCAAGAATCGATGATGGGGATGAGGACCGAGGTGGGCTGTGGGCACTGAGGCTGTCGGAGATTTTATAGACAAAGGCGGAGAGAGGCGGAGGGATTGAAATAAAATTTTGGGAACGAAGAGGTTTGACATGCTCAACGCACTCACCACGTTGTGAAGTGAGTGGGTAGAAATAATCGATACTGATTGCTGGCTTGGGGCTGCCGCTTTGTACACTAAGAATTGCGCAGGGCACCAGAAGACATTTTCGCGAGATGAAAGAGGAAGATGGGGTGAAGAGCACTGTAGAGTATGAAGAACGAAGCAGTTTAGAGGCGCAATCGCTGCAGATGAAGGCGATAGATCGGTAGAATCCGCAATGTGATATTTCGCTTCCTAAAAAAAATGTTAGCGTTGGTCTCTGCGCTGCATAGAAGAAAACGTTATACTTCAGCACAAGCGCAATGAATATATGGCGCTCTGGCGATACAAGAAGTCCCATCATAAAATATTTTATGAGGGTAGTCATGCAGAATAAATCGTAGACAACGTCCTGAATTTTTATTGGAGCCGTACAGCTACCTAGCGGCTTGATGTGCTGTGCAGTGGCGGTGCGCAGTAAAACTCTAGAATGCGGCAGGACAACACTCCGTAGCAAGCGGTAGAGAATAGCATCCATAACGGACAAAGCAGCACAAGTATCTGAAAGCGCAAGGCTACAAACATTTTCAACGGTTAGTTCGATTAAATTATTCGGCTTCGAAAGTATGACTTTCAGTGGTTGACGAAAGCTAAGTCCTTGTCAACGGCACTCATTATAGCGGTTTTTCGGCGATGGCGAGGTAGGAGGATGATGCATCGGTAGCGGCAAACAACGACGTGGGGAGGTTTAGCGGTGCGCAGGTGAGAACTCGTTGTCAAAGTGGGGCGAGAGCTGAGGTGGCGCATGGGCAGGGGACCGCGGCCCAGCGTAGGTGACCGGGCTATGACCGAAGACGTAGGGGGCAGTGCGACGGCGGCACAGGCGTGCGACATGGCCATGGAATCCACATGCGAAGCATATCGGCCGGCTGTCGGAGGTGTTCAAGGGTGTAAAAAAGGTGCCGCCCGGCGGTGAAGAAAAGTAATGCCCAGCGAACCGTACGACAGAAAGGATATAGGAGGGGTGATAGTAGGGCAACTTGAGCGTAGAATAGTCAACTGAGTCCTGGTGTATGGGCAGCGTCTGCATGAGTGAGCGGAGCTTTGAGCGGAACGTAATAAAGAGTTGGTTGCCAAGCGGCTGAATGTGATTCGGTAACTTGCTCCTGAATAACTTAACGTATTGTTGGAGCGAGGTATGATGTGGTCTACGGAATGTTTGAAAGTAGGGACAATTACCAATCATTTGCTTTCCGCACTACGTCTGATTTCTAGAATAGGGGTGGAGCTGACGGTGGCATCAGACAAAGTCGCGATCGTAGCTTCAGGTTATCGAGGGATGACACGTTGATGACAAAGGTCTTCGTAACTTTTACACATCTGACAACATTTTTTACAGGGCGGTAATCCTTGTCCAGAAGCATTTGGAATGCACATTTGCGGAGGCTCTTCCTGAAGTAACGAATCTTGTCGGTTTCAAGCATCGATGTATTTGCATGATGACATAAATCTAAAGCGTCTTCGATGTAGCTGGTGAACGTATCTCCTGTCTGCTGCACCCGCTTGCGCAAATGGTACTCGGCGCGATGCTTGCGTAGCGCAGGGCCACCGACGGATTCCAAGCAGAGAGATCTTAAGGAGGCACTGGTTGGGATGTCAGATTCGTAATTTCCGTGTCACAACTTGGATACTTGCGGAAGGTGAAAGATTACATGATTGAGCTTCAAAACATCATCCACTCTTTGTGAGTGCTTACGCGTTCGTACCACAAAAGCCAATCCTAATCATCAGTGCCACTCAAGGCCGGCCGGCAAGTCCCGCTGGCGAAGCACAAAAGAACGTGGAACCCAAGGCGCCGAGAACACTGGGTCAGATGTGTTGGTGCTATAGTTAGTCATCGTGGTTGTAATATCGCGGCTGCAGAGCTACAGGGTGATGAAAGGGTATATAAACCCTTGACCTCGCTACGTTTTAACGGCGATTTTGGCACTGGTAGCGGGTAGGACTGGAGCGGCGTTGTTCTGTTGCGAAAGCAACACTGTGCCAGCCAGCTTGGCTCGTCGCGTATGCTCTTATTCCGTAGCCGCGAATGGCAAGAGCTGCAAACTTGGGTCTCTCGTTTCACGTGGGACAGTTATGACATAACTAGCCTGCCAGAACTTTGGTAATCATGTTACCCTTATAGGTGAATAAGCAGGTTCATACGGCTTGATTAAAGCGGGGCTTTATATGTCGGCTGGTAGCCTACACTATCGCGTAATACACCTAAAGGCGGAGCTTAACTGCGCCCTATATTTAGATGCAATGAACACCTTTACCGTCACCACCTAAAAGTCCGGTGAAATTTGATGCGTTATACGCAACGCTGGTAGTGCCCGATGCAACACAATTTCCCTCGCAGCCAAAGCTTTCGCTCTACACCGGCATGCCGTAACCACAAATTGCAGGCGCAACGAAACCCTCAGGAGACGGCGTGCAGAAGAAACGGATGAATAGTGGGCTGCACGTCTCGAGAAGAGAAGGAAGAGGGCTTTAGGCGGTTTAATCGTTGCACCTGGAGACGTCTGATGTTGTCGGCGCGTAGATTTTGCACAAAGAGTGGGCGAGCACGAGTCGACCACGCGAGTTGCACCGCTGCTTCACGATCAACTCCTTTGGAAGTGTGTGTTCTGTGAGCGACTGGCTGTGGCATAAAGATTATCTAACACCGGTGAGTGAACTTATATGTATATCCTACTCTTCACCTGGCCACAAGCATAGCCATGCAACAGTTGCTTTCGGAATTCAGCTGAGGTTAACCAGAGCTAAACCACAGCTAACGTTTTAGCTTGTAGAAATCTAGTACGCAAACGCACTTCTCTTTCTCTCTCTCCGCAATCCGTCCGCATAAGCGTAATTTTCTTACACACTCATTGGTTCATAAACTCTCCTATTCCGGAAATAGACAAAATGCTAATTCAAAGACCAAAGGCATAATCCAGAAATTAGAAAGTGATTTCTTTTATTATTGCAACGAACCGCGATTTAGAGGAGAATTTAAAATGACTTGCTGAAATCAAAGACAAATATTCTTTGTTTAGAGGAACTGCAACAATCATTACTAATATTTTCACTGATGCTGGAACGTGCGTCTGCTGTTCAAGATTTAAATTAACTATAGTAAAATTACTTTTACATTTCCTCATTATTCTGCCATCTATCTAGTATAATGTTTTCCGGGCTTCCTAGAGATTGACACTTTGATTGTAGAAAAAAAAAACTTGGTTAGACTAGTTTGATTGGTTGATTGGTCCCTTCCTGTGAACCAACCAATCAACCAATCAAACTAGTCTAACCAAGTTTTTTTTCTACAATCAAAGTGTCGATCTCTAGGAAGCCCGGAAAACATTGGGTGTTCAGAAAGTCAGAATGGGGTGATTGAAGTTAAAACTAAAGTCAACGATGGAATGCCTTGTTTAATGGCTTTTGTAAATAATTCAGAAAGTCTGGGGAAACACCAACTATTCATTCAATTTCCTTTCCTGGCTAGATTCAGCATGCAACCTATTCTTCTTATGTCGTTTCAATTGATTTTGCTTTAACAACATCTTCAAGCTCTTGCGTAGTGGGAACGGGAATGATAGTAGCTTCAATCACTCCACACTGATTAAACAGTAGCATTCGTTTATTTGTTTTCGGCGCTCTGAAGGCTTTCCCATGTTGAATATTACAATCATTTCAGAAATGTGAAATTTAAGTGTACGCCAAAAAAGTAACTTCTCAGCTTTTCATGTACATACCAGATGAAAAAACGAGCGTCAGGCTTTGTTGTACCAGAAGCATTTCTTCCATAAGGGGGTCCTTTCTTTTTGTTTGTGGCAGCGGCAGGAGCACGTTGGCAGCTGCGCTAAGTCGACAATTTTTCACCTTCGCAGTGTTCATCGAGTGTTTGAGCAGCGCAGACCAGCGGACGGCGTTCCGCATCCTACCACAGAGCCATATCAGCCGACTACCGGGGACAAAGCCAGGAGCAAAGCGGATGGCCTTATCAACGTGGTGAAGCCAACCTGAGGCCTTCCTGAAGTCACGCCCACCTGCATCACGGACTGTAAAGCGGACCCGACACGAAACCGCGAGCTTTTCGTTTCTGGCAGCGGCAGGAGCACGTTGGCAGCTGCGCTAAGTCGACAATTTTTCACCTTCGCAGTGTTCATCGAGTGTTTGAGCAGCGCAGACCAGCGGACGGCGTTCCGCATCCTACCACAGAGCCATATCAGCCGACTATTGGGGACAAAGCCAGGAGCAAAGCGGATGGCCTTATCAACGTGGTGAAGCCAACCTGAGGCCTTCCTGAAGTCACGCCCACCTGCATCACGGACTGTAAAGCGGACCCGACACGCAACCGCGAGCTTTTCGTTTCTGGCAGCGGCAGGAGCACGTTGGCAGCTGCGCTAAGTCGACAATTTTTCACCTTCGCAGTGTTCATCGGGTGTTTGAGCAGCGCAGACCAGCGGACGGCGTTCCGCATCCTACCACAGAGCCATATCAGCCGACTACCGGGGACAAAGCCAGGAGCAAAGCGGATGGCCTTATCAACGTGGTGAAGCCAACCTGAGGCCTTCCTGATGTCACGCCCACCTGCATCACGGACTATAAAGCGGACCCGACACGCAACCGCGAGCTTTTCGTTTCTGGCAGCGGCAGGAGCACGTTGGCAGCTGCGCTAAGTCGACAATTTTTCACCTTCGCAAGTCAGTCTTGTTTCACTTGCGCCGTTTAGGCTTGTTTTTATTTTTTTATTTATTATGTGTGTCCTGCTGCTGCCAGAAAATAGGGTTGTGAACATGACTGATGAACTGAGGTGCTTGTTATGTACGACAGAAATGGACAAAGAAGATCCCTACTTGACATGCAGTGACTGCAATTATATATATCACTTAGGGAAATGCTCTGAATTCAACGAATCCCAGTTCAATTCCATGAGGGAAACGACGAGAAAGGCATGGCGCTGCCAGACATGCCGAGTAGGGCGAACACGAGGCGGACCAAAAAAAACAGCGTTTCAGAGGCAGCTACGCTAGAGAAATCAGCAGATGAAGTCCCTCAGATTAGTCTCGTCCTTGCAGATATACAGGAGAAACTTGGAGTGCTTCTGCGCCTGAAGGATACCGTTCTAAACATTGAGCAAGCTGTAGAGCTCATGTCTGATAAATACGACAAAATTCTTGCTGACACTGCACGTCATGACACAGAGATCAAGGAAATTAAAGCTAAGGTACAAAAGCTTGAACAGAATCACGCAGTGGAAGTGCAAACTCTGAGGGATCAATTAAATGATCTTGAATGGAGGAACCGTAAATACAATTTAGAGTTTCATGGAATCCCGCATACTGAAAACGAAAATCTGCTTGATGAGGTCAATGCTCTCGCTGAAACGATGGATATTCCAGAGTTAACCAAACATGACGTTGTCACTATTCACCCCCTTCCCTCCAAGCCCGGCAAGATTCCTGGCATTATACTTCGTTTTGCCAGACAGGAGACACGAGAAGAATGGTTGGAAAAGAGGCAGGCTCTAAGTAATTATTCATCCCAAGTGTTCATTCAGGAGAATTTAACAAATCACTCACGAGAACTCCTTTTTGCAGCAAAGAAATGGTCCAAAGCTCATGACTTTCAGTATGTCGGGCACAGGAATGCTAAGATTTTCCTTCGGCGAAGGAACGGCGAACGTGCATGGCGCATTCAAGCCTTAAATGAACTGGAAAATGTCGCAAGCAGCAACCCTCATTAGTTCTTTTTGGTGTTCTTTCATATATTTTTCTTTCTCAAATCTTGTCATGGACACACAATATGTACCTTTAAATGATTTTGATAATTTTGTTGGCAGCGCCTTTCAGTCGTCATTTAAAGTATTTCACGCGAACATGCAAGCTGCTCGAAATAAAACCACTCTACTGGAAGTTCTGTTAAATCAAATCAAGACCCAGTTCAGCGTACTTATGTTGACCGAAACATGGTATCGTGACGATGGTGATGCAATCTTTTTTCCGGAATACCAGACATGCAATCTTAATCGTAGCTATGGCAGAGGAGGCGGCGTTGCCATGCTGATAAAGAAGGGTGAAAAATATGATATACTCCCACCTTTCACTAAATCAACAAGAGATTTTGAGTCCTTATCTTTGCGTAGCGGCAAGTTGGTTCTTGTTACGGTATACAGACCCCCCGACGGGAATTTCACAGTTTTCTTTAATTTTCTTGAATCTCTTTTCTCTTACGTTAATGACTCTAATTTAAACCTTGTTTGTGGCGGCGACTTCAACTTAAACATGCTTCAAACAATATCTGGTCGTGTCAAAGAATTTAAGCTGTTGCTTGAATCACAAAACATAGCTAACACCATATTCCTTCCAACTCGTATTACATCTTGTTCGTCAACATTAATTGACCTATTCTTAACCAATTTCGCAGATCATCAATTCAAATCGGGTGTTCTTGCTTGTGACCTCAGTGACCACCTGCCTATTTTTGTTTGTGTGAAACTTTTAGAAAAGGAGAAGAGAATAAATCGCAAAGTTACCTATCAGCAGATTTTACCATCGCTGTTAGACCGATTCCGTAATGAAATATCAAGAGTGGACTGGTCAAATGTTCAAGAATCAACAGATCCTAATGTCTCATACTGCTTATTCACTGAGAAGTTCGTCGAGCTTTACAGACAACATTTTCCTTTCCGCACCATCAGTGTGTCTATAAAAATAAGGAAACCTTGGATAAATGATTACCTAGTGGCTAAAATTAGAGTTAAGAATGACATGTTCCATAGGTTCATTCAGTCCCGAGACATTACTCATTTGAAAGAATTTAAGAAGTGTAGAAATAGCCTCAATCAGGAAATCAGAAAGGCTAAAAGTGATTACCTTGCAAATTCCTTTAGTTCAGTAAAGCATGATTCCAAGTCTACCTGGCGAAAGCTCAATCAGGTTCTTGGCCGTTCACAAGTTTCATGTCCGATTAGTGAACTTAAGATCAATAACAAGTTGCTTTCTGGTCCTGCCTTGGCGGATGCGTTTAACGAGCACTTCGTAAACTTACCTCTACCTGTATTGCCTAATCATGTAGAGCACCTCGTTAAGGAAAACCCCAGAAGTATATTCTTCAGTCCTGTGACGAACAATGAAGTGTATTTAACGTTCACACAACTAAAAAACTCAGCCAGCTGTGATGTCCACAATGTGCAAATTAAGCCTGTAAAATATGTTCTTGATATTATATCACCTGTCCTAACACACATATTTAACTTGTGTATAAGCTCTGAAGTATTTCCCAATGACATGCAGATAGCAAAGGTTAAAGCTATATATAAAAAAGGTGTTCATAACATTTTTAATAATTACCGCCCAATTTCTATCCTTCCTGTATTTTATAAAGGGTTAGAAAAAGTTGTGCGCCTTGAATCCTTTTTTGAAAAAACAAACAGCCTAATTGAAGCGCAGTATGGGTTTCGAAAATTTCGATCCACACAACTTGCGTTGCTAGATCAAAAAGAATACATTCTAACAAACATAGACAACAAACAGTATGTACTAGGGATATACCTAGATTTCACCAAGGCATTTGACTATCTGAATCGCAACTTGCTTCTTGAAAAACTAAGGAAGTACGGTGTTCGTGGGTTATCGTTAGAGCTAATCAAATCATACCTTTCACATCGCGTGCAATATGTTGAGCTCGATGGCCATTCCTCAAGTCTACTTTGTATACAGTCGGGGGTCCCACAGGGAAGTATTTTAGGACCATTTCTATTTAATGTATACTTAAACGACATCGTCAGTGTGGAAGCGCTGGCTAAGTTCGTCATCTATGCTGACGACACTAGCATTTTTTGTGTCTCAGAAAACTGCACAGAACTGTTTAACATTGCAAACTCGGCATTACTTAAAGTAGGTGATTGGGCAAAGCTGAACGGTTTAATAATCAACAACAATAAGACAAAAGCGATCGTTTTTCGTGCGAAAACAAGACTGGTACCGTCGGAGTTAAAACTTGAGGTAAATAACTCGGAAATAAAAATCGTGCATGAATTTAGAACATTAGGAGTCATTTTTACAGATACTATGTCTTGGGACCGACACATAGATTACATATGTAATAGGCTTCCGTCAGTAATTGCTATTCTGTATAGAAACAGCTTTTTCTTACCTAAGAATGTTATGATGTTTTTATATAACTCTCTCTTTTTGTCTTACAATAATTATTGCAATCTCGTGTGGGGTACTACTACAGTGACTAATATGCAGAAACTCAGTAGGCTTCAGAGAAAGGTAGTTAGAATCATTACACACTCTATGTACGACGCTAATGCGCAACCATTGTTTCCAAAGCTGGGACTTTTGCAAGTGAAAGACATGTACAAATACAATCTATGTCTCGCATTAATCAAAGGAAGAGAGCAGAATAGTAATATCCTAACAAATTTAGGAAACTTAACTCCCAAAATTTCGTCTGGACATTTTACGCGGAAACCCGAAATCTGGAAAGTTGATTTCAGTAGAACGAATTACGGTGCGCAAACACTAAAATATTGTATCCCATCGCTTTTAAATTCCTATTTGTCTAATAATACCGATATTTTACAGCTGAATGTTAAGCAGCTTAAGAACATTTTCTTTCGGTGTTAGTATTGTATAACTTTTGGAAATGATATGACTTTCTTGTGGTGTTATCTTGTGGTGATATCCTTTCTGATGCATTAGTATACTCTTTTTTTTCCCCTTTGTTTTGGAATGCTGTGTGTGCCTGTGGCTAAACTGATTTCAAATGCAAGAGAGTTGCATATATTATCTCCTTTTTCAAGGTTACCTAATTTTTCGATTTCTTAGACTCCACTATGGGTCTAGAATTTTTGTTTACCACTGCACATTGCTGTCGTCCTTGTCAGTGTCCACGCGTATATCTTTTGTGTAACCAGTATTTTCCATTGGTATTGTATGCCTTGCTGTCAAGTGCCACCTGTCGCTCTGTCGCTCTTATTGTAGGGAGGGGCGAGGACCAGTCAAGCTGCGGCCGCAGCTTTTAGCCTCGTCTCCCTCCATCTTTGATGGAAAATAAAGCTTATCGTATCGTATCCTGCTTTGTAGTTACTGAAAATAAATTTTTTGTCTACAATACATAAACCTGAATATTTTGTCATAATCATGGAAGGGAACTGGTCTGATATATAGGAAATTCCCCATTAAAGATGATGTGTATACTGCATTTTGCACTAATGTCCTCCCAAAAGCCAACATATTGTTACGTCAATTACGCTGCGTCTTGCAGTGTTGCGCATGTGAAAGAAGGACAAAGTGGATGCGCGAGGACTGGCTTTGGGACAAGCCTTACTGCGACTGTGCCTAGCTTTCATGCATCCCCCGCATATTTAGTAAATAATAAGCTAATTCCATCGCAACATTTTTGGTGAAGCGTGCGGGATAGTTCAAGACCATACCGCCTGACCTAACAGCCATAGCAAACCACGACCACGACTGAGGAGGTCGCTTTTCGCGCTCAACTGGAGCTGCTTTTTATTTAGGCCGTGAGCATCAAGTACCGTTCAGCTCCTGGCCGCATCAGCGGGAGCCCAGAACATTCTCGGTTCTGCCGATGAGGATTTCAAGGACTGGCTTACTCACTACAAACGTGTCAGCACATACAATCGCTGGGACTCAGGCATGCAACTCGAGAATATGGTCTTCTTTCTGGCCAGCACAGCACTGCTTTGTTTTAAGAACCATGAACACAACCTTTCTAGATGGGAAAAGTTTTTGGAAGAGACAACAAATTGGTTTGGAGACTCCACATCAAAAAGATGCAAGGAGGAACAAACCCTTTCTCTAGGAGCACAGTTGAATGTAGAGACCTGCACGACATATATATGGAGGATGTCCTGAAGCTCTGCCGCATTGTTAATAGACGCATGCCCGAAAAAGACAAGGTTGGTCATTTCTTAAAGGGATTCGCATAAGATAATTATCATTTCCTTATCACAAACGAAACCCTAGCAAGTACTTCGAACGTTATCCTATACTGCCGTAGATTTGAAGCTTTAAAAATACGGCGTATTTTACCCACATTTGGACACCTCTCCAACTCCCAACTATTGCCAGCGTTGACTACACTGTCCACAACGATCTCGCCTCTTTGGTCTGCAGAGTTCTGAGTGAAGAGCTGGCCACGCACCTGCAAGGCGCCGACGCGCGGCTTGTGTACTCGAAATGCGCAGTTATGCTACAGCAGGCTGAACATCCAGCCTTGTGGGCGTGGCAACCGGAACTTCCGCGCTACTACTACGGCAATGAGCGTACCTCTGCACCTCTGACGAGCCGCTTTTCTCCACATACAAACTTTCGTGATGCGGTTGCCATCGTCTTTTGACTAGCGTCAAATTCCTCCGGCTCCGGCACCTACACTTGTCGTGAGTGGGCCGTTTGTTACAACTGCGGCCGTCGCGGGGACATTGCGCGGTTTTGACAGCGCCGGCGAACGCAGGCCTCATGTTCTTGGACCAGTCCTTGGGCCGGTTTCTGTGACAATTACAACAGGCGTCTTTCGCAGTGAGTCTCCCGCCTCTGACCCCAGTTTTACACCTTCACCGCTGCGCCGACAATGGTCTCTGTTCCCATGTCGACCGTTGCCTACGCCACCGTCGGGAAACTAGCAAGAGTGGCCGATGGTGGTAAGGGTGCGGAATGGTGTTCTTCGGCAATTCTTCTGCCTACTGTGATGTTGAAGAACAGAGTGCATGCTAGTAAATTGCGTAAATACGTTAGCTTTAGTGGATACTGGTACCACGATTTCCGTAATGAGGCTCAGTTTTCAAACTCGCCTCGGACCGACAGTAGTGCTCACTTGGGAATGAAGTTCGAGCTTTCACGGGTCTCTGCTGCGTATCAGTGGTGATTGCTAGAGACACGTTTCGAGTTAAATTTGCTGTTTTTGCACAAGCCACAATGATGTTATCTTCGGCACTGATTTTCTGCGCGATTGTACAGCAACGGTTGATTGCGCAGCCGGCGAAAGTTCTCTGCGCCACAATATTCTGTCTGCTTTTTTAAAGGACACACCTAGCGCTAGTGACGGCGCATTTTGTCTCCAACGGTGTAATGTTACCTTATATGGTTGCAATGTTGTTGCCGGGTCACAGCTGTGCCGAGCAAGCAGGCACCCACTCTGTGCTAAAGCTGACATGAACAATGTCTAGTGCCCCGTGCCGTCTTCGAGGTCGTAGATGGTCGTGCCCTCTCGTCGGCTGTAAACGTTTTGTTAGACCCTTTTGTTTACCATCCGGCCTCACGTTGGCTACATTTTAAAGCTATGGAATCTTTAGTACTCGGTCTGAGTCTCCTCATCCGCACCACTTTGTGGATCCTGATTACAGCGTGAATATAACCCGTATGATAAACAAATCGCCTTCGTCATCCGACTTGCAAGAGTTATACAGGGTCTTGAATATTTGGGGGCTGGGATTTAAAACCTTCCTATGCAAAATCTAATACCCCATTCGAGCTGAAATAACGTTCACAAAGTAGCAAAATATGGTCTACGTTATCTCATAAGTGATTCAACATCGGTACTTGCCTAGATTTTCCGAAATCGAGAAAAAAACTGCTCTCGGTAGCGTGCACAATTTTCGCAGAAGAGAGTCGAAAAGCTATTTTAAGATGATGCATCATCTGTCCAGCAGTGAGAAAAGCTCCATCCCGGCCGTTGGCGCGCTTGCCTCGCTGCCGGACAGATGACGCACCATGTCAAAATAGCTTTTCGACTCTCCTCTGCAAAAATTGTGCACGCCACCGAGAGCAGTTTTTTCTCGATTTCGGAAAATCTAGGCAAGTACTGGTGTTGAACCACTTATGAGATAACGTAGACCATATTTTGCTACCTTGTGAAGGTTATTTCAGCTCGAATGGGGTAGTAGATTTTGCATAGGAATGTTCGAAAACCCAGCCCCCAAATATTCAAGACCCTGTATATTTCTGGCACCTTACACCTCTGTGTTTGATTTTGCTTAAGAAGCCGATTTTTCTGTTCTGCAAAGAAGAAAATGAGTGCCTCGCTACGTAACTCCACCGTGTCAGACGCCGGGGAGGCTGCTATTGTTTTAGAGGTTGCTGAGAGTAATAAGTCCGGGCGTTCGCTGGTAGTAATGACCGATTCGCAAGCCGCTTGCCTATGATTTACTAAAGGCAGGATTGGCAAAAAGCGGCCGCCATCTTGAAGGCCGGCGGTATGAGCTACAGAAAGAAACTCGTACTTTGGGCTCCGGAGCATGCCGGCATTGCGGGGAACATCCAGGCCGATCTCATAGCTCGAGGATATGCAAACGAGGAAAGTCAGAGGCGGAAGGGACCGAGGCAGTGACGCGTACGTAGGCAGACATATTGGTGCACTACCGGGGGACGAGAAGACGGCATCCTCCGCCCCACAAGTTGTTAAACAAGGAGTAGTCGGTGTGTTGGCGGCAGCTACAAACAAATTCTTATCCATGCCTGTCTTTATACAGCAAGATACATCCGACCGTATACAGAGATACATGTCCCTGGGTGGACAGAAACAAAAAAATTTATCATGTCACATGGGCTTGCCAGAAAATTGATACATGCTTATAATTCACAATGCCACGCCGGAGCAGTGGGAGGCTGCGCTGACCATTTCGGAGTCAAAAGACCAGCTTTGGCTGATTGAACGGACCAGCCGGGCAGCAGCAGTTCTGGACTGAGGACCCAACCACGGGAACTCTACATAATTATTTTTCGTTTTTGCATTATATAAAGTTCTTTCTCTCTCTCTTTGTTTCACCACATTCACGTTGTCACATGTGATCAACACTGGTGATGCCATGCTGATCAGACAGAAGCCCTATTGAATGTTACCAGTTTAGCGCAGATAAATTAACGAACAAGTCCAGGGCATGTTGAAGAAAAGTGTTTTACGGGAGATTGTCTTTGGGCAGCCCCCATCGTCTTGGCGAAGAAGGACAGCTCGTGGAGAATTTGTGTTGATTATCGTCGGTTAAACGCTGTTTCAAAAAAGGACGTTTATCAACTTCCACTTATCGACGATGCCTTCCCAAGCAGCACGCCGTCAATGGACCGCCACTGGTCCAGTGTTGGTATATATTGGCCCCAATATTGGTCAATATTAGCATCTGATTGGGGCGCACAAAGATCCAAGATATATGCCAACGAATTTGATTGGCTGTCCTATCAAAACCTGTATTAGCATAGTACCTTGTTTACTGGCATTCAATGGCACTCAATGGCTGCTCAATATCTTCTACCCAAGTTCACTCACTGGTTGTTATATCACGGCTATCCTGCCAAGCTTACTGGTCATCCAGTAACTTGTACCCATGCTTATTCACTAGATATTCACAACTGGCATCCAGCCAGATTCATCGGCTACCCAATATTTCCAATCCAATCTTGCCCAGTGGGTTTGCATTATTGGCATCAAGCCAGAGCAATTGGCAATCCGGCACATTATAGTGCTGAATGTTTCAATAATCACTACTACGGCTAGTTGCTATTTCGTGCTATGGTTAATAGGCAACTACAAAGCCAATCCATACATATGCAGTGCTGATATTTTCATGCACCTTTTTATTTAAATAAAGCATGCATGCTGAGAATATCCATGCACAGAAAATATTACAGCTGGAAGGTTCATTTGCATGGTGATTTATTAGGTGTGCATGGGTTACAGGGCACGGAAATTTAGGCAGAACTCTTAGACTTCACTGCTCCTACTATTTTGCGTCCCTTGGCAAGGTGTTCTCAGGTCCCAGGTTGGAGAAAGGCGCTGAGTTCATCGCAGCTTCTTTTGTGATCGGTTGTAGGGGCAGCAGCTCCCAGCTGCCTTTAAAGATATGGACTTGAGCAACGTGCATAGCAATGTAGTTGCTTTCGCAGATGGCACCTGGAAATAAAAACAACATTCATAAATTCCTATAAGAGAGAAATCTTTTGGAAAGTAAAAGTACAGCTGGACCCTGGAGTAAAAATTCAAAATAATGCACCACCTGTTGGCCTTCAGGCAACTTTCTTGTCTGGTTTACGCATGTTGAAATAAGCTGCATGCTCGGTGAGGCCGGCCATTAACTTGGTTACATTCGTTGCGACATCTGGCAGTGCACGGCTTTCCATGTGGATGTGTTGTTAACGCTGGAAACATAAAACAAAATATTTGCCGTTATATATTTGTTAAACGGTAGTCAGTGCTTGCCCTCTTCTACTTGTAGTGCCTTTGTGATCGAACACTTGTTGAAGAAAGACGTCGTCATAACTGCATGCTTAAAATCAATAGCTTTCCTTTGAATAGTTTTCGTTAGGGTAGATTTCCGCAAGAACTAAAAGAAACTACAAAGAAAAAAGAGGCGCAAAAAATGGCAGTCGCATTCCGACCGCGGCTGCTAAAATTAGTGTAGATTGCATCATTACCGCAAACAGAACATTTTAAAAATTGTCAGAGCTGCAGCCAAAACAACATACGACACAGATTCTTTGGGGTTTGTACGATATAATCAAATTTAAAAAATAAAGAAATCCGTAGCTTAACATCAAGTTTGTTGCGGGAATAAGTTTTCTTTTCAGAATTTTTTTCATAGAGTTCTTCGCGAGGACAGTAAGAGCTCTTGTACGTAGGAGATAAAGTGTCACGTTTCAGGCAAGCGCCTTTTTTCTGCGCGATACAACATTCTATAATTGTGGATAAGTGCATTTTTAAACGAAAAAGTTTTTCATTATTTCCGCAAATAATCAATTTTAGCAGCAAGAATAAGCACGTCGGCAGATCTTTCCGGACTCTTTCAGTTTTCTAAAATTTATAGTAATACTGCCCCTGCTGGCTATTTTATGACACTTCTACTACTCGGGATTTGCGCAGGAGAAAGATCAAGCACGTGAATAAGCTACACGTCGTTTAGACCATTCCAAACGCACATTCATAACGGCAAATTACAATAATAAATTTTCGCTCGCAACTAAAAATCATGTTCCAGAACGCTCAACTTAACCATGAGTTTTGAATATAGTATGTAAAAGAAATTGATCACGCTAGACACACAACACGCGCGATGAAGTTGCAACCTGAAAACACGCATCATGTTTTACAGGGCCACATTTTTCTTTTGCAATACAAATTGGCTACCTCTGCGTCGTAAATTTTGTCTTTGTGACCAGAGTTTATGCATACAAAATAGTGCGCTGAAAATGCAGTTCGGAATTGACTGGCGTGGGGCGGTCGAAATAAATGGCTTTCCGTTCTCCCAAGCATATCGGTTATTTACATGATGATCAAGGCTGACAACATACCAAAAAGAAGGTATCTTACCATACGGCTAGGGCAGATTCGCAGACCTCAGTTGCAACAATCAAAAAGGAATGTTGCCACGCAAAGTACATCCAGTGATCTGATGCTTTATTACACCTGGTAAGAAACAGTAGCGATCATACAACGATACAAAGCAAGAAATAATCTAAGAAAGCTCAGTTATGAACAAACAACTTAAAATGCTGGCGGCACTAACAGATGTCCTCTTTCAGGCATGGTCAATAAAACGAATTGGAAATTTCACAAGGCTTGGTTTTTCGGTTCTGCTTTCCAAAGCTGCGGGAGCTCGAGCAGGTCGAGTATGTGGAGATTGTGTTTCCGGCCGGACGCCTCTGAATCTGCCGCTTGTGTCGAGTTTTGAGGCGCGGCTGGAAGGGGGAAGAAGGGTCGTTGTGTTTTCTCTCTCTGTCTTTTTTTTTTTTGCTAGGCATCGGTCGAAAGAAGAGGCATAAAGCTCAAAACGCGGTGAGAGAAATGAAAGAGGTCCCGTAGGACCGCGCGAGCCCAGAAGGCTGCAGGCCAGGAAAGTTGGCTCCCCCCTCACCCCTCGCCACACATCCCATCTCCCCTTCCCCGGACGCCAAGAGTGCCGCCGCGACATTAGGCCAGCAGAACCCTCGTCCGGCATCCCCACCCCCCCTCCACTAAGTATATCCCACAGATCCTAGAAGAAGAAAAAATTGACGGGAAGGAAGGCAAGAGTGCAGTGGAGTAGAGTGGGGGGGCATTATGAGCAGCGCATGCCTAGCCGGGAAGGGCAGTGAAGGTCGCTGCCCTTCCCGATGACTGCGTCACGGGGAGAAAAGGCTACAAGATGTGAAGTTGAAAGCAGTTTGGAAAATTGCTTTAGTCAAGGCCCTCGGGCGGAGAGGCGACGAAAGGACGAGAGAATGGAAACCATATGCTCTTTGCGCCAAGCTTGTGAGGAGGAATGCGCAGTTTCGCCCTCGGCTTCGCTAAAACAGAAGTGTGTTCGGAGCTCTTTGGTCGCCTCGACTGTTGGCTCGGTAACGTATTCAGTGAAATGGTAATTACGCTACATATTTTTTTTGTTAATGCAAAATGCGTTTTACCTATGTGCTTCAGTAATAATCACATACGAAGCATGTCGTCCACATTATCAGCAATGACTTGGCGCTCAGAGGCTGGCACGCGATAAGGACGCTGTCGTAAAAGTGCATTTGTACCAGTGTCGATTGTGTGCGTAACGACAGACGTGCGACCCAGAGCAGAGTGAAGAAGGTCGAAGGTAGAAGTGAATTTCTGTAGAAGAGCAGCGAGCTGATCGCGTTGTGCGGGTGGAAGATCATCGTCAATAGCTTGTTGAAGAACATCGGGTGGTGTCGATGTGGTCGCTATATCACAAGAGCTGAGAACATTAATGTCTAATGAAGTAGGCATGGCAGGAAGAGTATTTACAAGCGCGGGATCAAGTTCTTCATTACGACCGAGACACTCGCCACGTAGCAGGACGGACGGGCACGAAAATGGATTTGAGACGTACATTACACTAAGGCCATCTTCGAACTTGAGGACAGCAAATGGAAGCAGGAACAAATAACCCTTCGTTAAGGGCATAATGATTTAATTGCTGCTATAGTTATTTACTACAGCATTTCTTGAGATGTTGGTGCTGTTGGAAAAGATGTTATGTGAAAGAAATTCTGCACTTCACACAAATTGAGAAGAGCACTTTCTATTCATTTCTTTAGAGTTCAAGATACTTAAATCCATGGTAGGTCAGAGACGGAAATGTCTTTCTGATCATCTATACGGCACATGCCGGTATAACCTTCCGGTTGCCTTGGCCAAGCCGGCCCCAGATCCACCTTGTGAACTGTCGATATGCTGTGTATCGACATTTTCTGTAATGAATAAAGTTACATATGTATGCTTTTTTTCTGCTTCTCTGCAACATAAAAGCCTATAGACATTAGAAACGCAACAGTCATCATTGTGCAGCATTATCACTTAATTTCACAGTTTGAAAATGACTGTCATGCAACTGCACTATCTTATAGGTACAGCTCAAGAGCTTATGTGGAATATGTGATTTTTCAGCATTGTCAGCACACACACTTCTATTGTGAACAAAAGTACAAATATCCCTGCTTTGTAAATGAACTATTACTTGTGTGCATTAAAGGATGAAATGTTCTTTCTGGGATGATGTCCATTGTTTTCTTAAAATTGCCTTGCCAAGTGAGAGCCTTGAATTATATCCACAGGATAGGCTGAATGACATACAGTACTGGGTGGTTTTTTGAACCATTTACAAACCAAGATACAAATCTTTGCGGCTTGTGCAGGTGAGTTTTTCAGCAAAGCAAACAACATTTGTTCATTCCAGACCTTGGGATTAGACAATTAACTGAAGTGAACTAAGCAACCTATTTTTAATTTTGAGGGGCAATATTGCAAAATAAATGTCCAATGCAACAATGCTAAGCCCCATTTTTTATTTTACATCTGCAGTGTGGTTAGAAATAGCAAGTGTAGAAGGTGTGCATTTGATGGCCCACTGAGTTGGCTTCCCTGCATTATTTGTGATGCTAAAAGTACATGTATTGGTTAAGTGGCAATTGTAATATATTGTGAATCTGATATGGTGGAAAGCCAACTGTGCAACCTTTATTTTATATATCCGAGCATTTATTAAAATATTGCTTTTTCAGTCGAAAGTTCATATAGTTCATTTTAATTACTAACAAAGCTCTGCAACTTATATCGACGCGTATCACTGGTACTTCTAAAATAGTTTGTAAATGGTTTAAAACATATACAGCTGCGCGTAGGCATGACAGTTTATTTTTAGCCTATAATATGCACGTGTGAAATTGCCGGCCTGGCTGACTCGCTAATGAATTGGCTGTTCCCGCATTCCTCGGCGCTTGACGACCGTGAGTAAGCGTACGTTGCAGCTAGGGAGCGACACATACATGCAGTAGGTCATCGTTGAACAGAACAGCGACGTGCGCTGAAAGCATTTTAACTGCTCGCGAATAGCATGTCATGTGTGTGTTTGCGCAGCACAACGAAATGGTTCACTTACTTGTGAATGTCCACTTCTGGCTCTTCACCCCTCTCGACGAGTTCGCAATATGCGACTCGTAATACTTCTGTGTCCAGGCACAGCGTAAAAAAATAATCGTCCTCGCATATGCACTGTGCGCTGCGCGCTGTGCACTGCGACATGTGCCGGCAGCCCACTCGTTCTGTCGCCGTCGGCATCGCGCGGCACCGGCCACATCGACACCTGCAGGAAAATCGCATGGGTGTTTACAGTCATTGAAGAGCAAACAAATATGGGGAGAATGAGGAGCTCGTTATAAGATAAATACGAGGGGACCAACAGGCAACACGTGTTTTCAATTTTCTTTTTCATAAAGGAATACTGAATTCGTGCAGATTATAGCAATAATAGTTGGCTGCCTGTTATATACAAACTCGCGCCCTTCGATATAAAGTCGTTATAATATTTATGAGCTGCTATTTAATATATTTACCAATCTGTGTCATCGCCGCACGCGGGGTCTTCAGGCGGCGGTGTTGGGCCTGCCTCTTCATCGACTTCACCAGCGCAGCTCGCTGGACTGGGCGACCTCGCTTCCGTTGGGGTGTCCGCGTGTGGCAGGATACTCAACTCGTGGCTGCGTCGCAGGAGCTCACGCTCCATATCTGTCATCTCGGGAAAGCTCATTTTCTCGCGGAGACGACAGAGTGAAGAGAGCAAAAGCGTCTGCTGCAAATCCACGTGGCTGTTATTGCCATGGAAATGACGCCGTCAAAAAGCGCGGATACTTGTCGACTTGAACAAGTCACCATTGCGCGCAAGCTTCCGCTACGTCAGGATCAGGTCGTGTTTCAATTGGAGGCGCCCTGGTCAGCTTTTGGGAGAGTGAAATGAGCGAGGGTATCCCTCTCAAGGGTGGTGTTTTCGTTTGCTTGTATTTTTAATTTTGTAAAATCAATAAATCTCGTTTTCATGAACCGATTTCGATGATCTCTCTTTGGTTGATATTGGGACTGCACAAGGAACCTCCTGGAGGCAAACATTAGCCGCTTGTATAACGTCGCGGTTGAAATATCTCCTTGCAACATCGGACTTTCCGGTCGCACCGGAAAGTCCGATGTTGCAAGGAGATATTTAAGGACGCTCAGTTGTGGATGTGTCGGGAAGCGACCGGAAAGTCCGATGTTGCAAGGAGATATTTCACATAAAAGTTAAAACTCAGCTACTTTGGTCATCTGATGAGAAGAGAGGAGTCGCTGGAGAAAGATTTGATGTTGGGAAAGGAAGATATAGTGAGAGACCGGAAAGCGTGGCGTGAAATGGTCCATAGGGTCACGAAGAGTCGGACACGACTGAACGACTGAACTGAACTGATAACGTCGCGGTGCCCCTTTAATCCAGGAGGGCGCTGGGTTATGGCTACATGCTCCTCTTTCCGTCTACTAACTCGCATTTTCATTTAAAATGCGGCGGCAGTCCTGTGCACAAGCGCATGGTCGGTTAAGTTGAGCGATTCAAAATATCATGAAAATGATGGCAGTTCAGTATACGGCCCCCTCCGAGCTGACTAGACGGTGACTCACCCTCAGAGACAGCTGGCGGTTGCTACGTGGAGGGCCGCACTGGCTAGACAGTGACTCCTCCTCTCCCGCGTTCCCATCTTCCCTCTCAAACAGCGGCGGCCTCTGCGTCGCGGGCTCGCATTTCATCTCTCCTCCTCGCTGCCACGCTCTATACCGCGTAGGCCGCGAGCTCTCCGTTTTGTGTGTGCTTGCTTCTTTTCCCTCCCCCTTTCAACTCCGTGCGCCTAAGCACTTGTCTCGTTCCTTTCGCGGTGCAAACATCGGAGTTCGGTGCGGCTGGCGGGCGTGCTGCATGTTGTGTATGCTGGTGTGTGTGTGTGCCAGCGCCTGTTCGCTATTAGCTGTGTGCATGTAACAGAAATGCGACAGCAAACTTACAAGAGCTTCAGTCTGACTGTCGGCAAAGAGGAAATTACTGTGTCCCACTGCGGGTGAAGCTGCCTCCCCAGCCTTGGCAGCGAACCTGATGGTCGATTGAGCTTTTCAAGGCTTCTGCCCTGGGTGGCCCGGCCAAGTCTTCATCATTGCGTCGGATCGCACGCTCATCGTGCGGCCTCATCTTCACGTGCGATCACCAAAACCGTGAGCGTGAGACTTCTTGTCGGGAACTAGCACTTGCCGGCCTCAGGATATTGTTCACTTTATTATTTCGATGGAAACATTTTCCAATCAGTAAATTGGATGGTAATTGCCAGTATGTGATATTTTTCCGTACATTTCGTTGCTAATTTGTCTTTCGCTCCAGCAATTTTAACAAATGTCAGTGGGAGGATAGGGTCCTTCGTTGTTTATTATTATTATTATTTGCACTACCTAAGTAGCTTCGTGCTTGATTTGGTTAAGGGCAGAGCTGTCGCTGTCATGAGAAATGCCATCGGACATGCTTTTTTCTTTCTTTTCTCTCTTAATTTCAAAAGCAACCACGAGTTAGGCGCGTTCGCTCATTTTGCACTGCAGTCTCTGCTTAAGGTAACACCAGTACTTCCTGAGAGCCTATATGTACTTTGCTAAGGTTTAGGTATTATCAGCAGTCCCAGCAGTGTGTTTTATCGCCCTGCGGTTTAGCGGTACCTTTTCC
The DNA here is from genome assembly GCF_055883805.1 of Amblyomma maculatum. Lineage (NCBI taxonomy): Eukaryota > Metazoa > Arthropoda > Arachnida > Ixodida > Ixodidae > Amblyomma > Amblyomma maculatum. The sequence goes on along the minus strand of NC_139347.1, from coordinate 175,390,395 downwards.
GGGTATCGACAAACCTTCAAATTACCCTTTCAATAGTCTAGTTCAATTATTAGCCGTTTATTTTATTTAGCTTAGCAAGTAAACCAGCTCAAACTAAAAGCATTTACTGGTATAAGCTCTGTGTGTAAAAGAGTAGAATAAAAATGCATTATCTAATTTAATAGGTTAATGTCTTTCACTTTAGCTTCTCGTGTAGACATTATTCTGTTCAGATATCCCATTAGTTATTTATAGTATCGCGCCTAAATGAGTAGAATCTCAATATTTACTAACGGATGAGAATGTCTTTGACCCTCGGTATACACACGTGATTCAGGCCCGTCTTTGAGCGATTCCATATAGGCAGGGAAAAAAGAAAACCTGTGGTTTCAAAGCAATTTTCCTGTAAGGTTTGAAATAAAAGGGGAAATTCAGGTTTCCCTTGGCAAACTTGATTGAGCGTGCATTTAGCTGGAATACTGAAATTGTCTTGTGTGCGTTGTAATAATGTTGATATGCAGATATATAGACCTATAGTTAAAAACCTACATGCCATGCGGGCTAGATCTTTAAATCAGGAATTGGGTTGATAAGGCATATCTGACCAGATATGCCTTATCTGGTACTTGAAATCAGGAATTGGGCAGATAGGCCTTATCTGGCCTAGATCTGTCCTAATATACCATATCTGCCCAATTCCTGATATACCTAATCTGGATTTCTTTTTATAAGTCCAGATATGGCATTCCCGTAAGGGGTGCATCGTTTCGGTCTTGCGTTACTCGCATCAGGTATCTGACCGCGGCATTTCGTTTATCCACGCAGATTTGATTAAAACTCACGTCCTGATATACACCATGTGCTAAGTACAAAATCTACAGCGGTGCTCTTTTGTTGCTCACATTTAGCATCGCCATTGCTGTTGTGAATAAATTTTCATTTCATTGCATGCGCCACTTCCAAATTCCGTCGAGAGTAAAGTAGAAACAAGTTTATAATTAAACAAGAAGCTCTTCGTCAGACACAGCGGCCCTCAAGTCAATCTGTTAAGGATCATAAAAGCATGTAGCTAAGCGCAAAAGTAGTTCAGAGAAGTTTATGGAAATAAATACAAAAGAAAAATGTGTAACATGGAACTGTTATTTTCAGAAATGACCACGTTCAAAACCTAAGTACAATGATAAAGTTGGCAGATGGTATTCCCTTTAAACAAAATATAGTGTGAAAGCACAGGCTTTTTTTGCAATGGGCCAGACCAAATGTTGGAAACGGCCATTGCAAAATTAGAATGACACGACGGTGTCGGGCACAATCGATAATGGTTGGGCATGCATTTTGGATCAAATTTGCGAGGACAAATTTGAATGGTGGCTCAGTAAAAATTTTGGAAATGGCCAATAAACATTTCGGTGTAACCATCGTGTCGAGCACGGCCAGCTATATACTCACATATATTTTGACGTATATTCAGGTCATTTAGATTAGAAAAATTCAGATAATTCCCCTTGTATAACGTCAATAGCTAGCATTTTCAACACGACAACAATTGCGTGATTGTTGTTTTTTAACAAACGCGACACGCTTGACGCAGCAGACAGCTTTAGGTAGTTGGGTGGACGAGTTATAGAACACAAAATTCAATTCATCATAAGAAAAACCTTTTTACACGAAGGTATTTCTGAATGACAGAACCTTGTGCGGCTTCAAGACAGTAGAGTCATAGGTATATATACACTTTACCCGCTAAATAAAAGCTTTCCTGATATCTAAACCACGCTTCGTAGGGAAAAGATTGGTCTGTGATATTAAAACGAAATGCTTTAGAGAACGCATTAGATGGCGTTGATCATTTTACGCTACCGGTAACAAACTGAACATGGTGGCACAAACCATGTATAACAGTGTTTATTTCATAATGACTTCACAACGTTTCCATGACCGAGTTGCTACAACATCGTTCGTGGTATACGTGTTTCGCAGGACGACAATGTCTTGTTGACTGCAACCGCATATCATATTTTATTCCAGCCAGACTGAGTTTATGACAGGTAAGATTTACAACAACTCTCGCACTCAGTCTTAGTCTCATAAAATTTTCCTTTGCAGGTTCCTGACGGCGACGTATAAGCCGTACATTGTTTACCGTCTGTATGTGGAAAATAGCGCTGTGAAGGGCCGCCCTCTGGTCGATTAAAGCAAGATGGCTTCGTGCATGATCCACAACAGGCGTTGCAGGCTCCTAGAGGGCTTGTCAGTGCTGAAAAACGTAAAACGTACACTGTCATCGGATCAAGTTTTGGAACTGCAATCAGCATATGCCGTGACACTGCCTCTACACTGATGTAGACAATATTTTCAATGCAATTTTAAATATCGTTTTGCATGTGGCACCTCCACCAGATGTGATCACAGACAGACTCCAGAAAACATGGAAACGAGATGTAGGTGCGCGTTCACAACGCGCTTAGGCTATACGCCCAGCCCAATTATATTTTTTATTTCATATAGGGAAGGATAAATACACAGCTGTATGAGTCAAAGAAAAAAGCAAATTTTAGGGATGGAAAAGAGGAGAGATTAGACGCTACTCCGCTGGCTACGTATTCTTGGCTCTGTAGACCTGCCTACATTGTGAGGCTGGAAGTTGATGTTCAAATTACCAAAAATGCCTGACGCTTGTTGTTCCTCAGCCTTTTGTATGGCCTGTTTTCTTGGTTACTGCTGCGTTGCGAACACAGTTTTTTCGTATCTGCGTCATGCTGCTTTCTGTCGGCCTAAAACCCCTCGCAGAAGATATTTAATCATGCCCTTACTACTGCATATATAGGAGTTATGATGATAATGTACTTTGGGTGGCAGTGTCTGGCACGTTGCGAGCGCTATGCGACATACTTGCCGCTCCACGGCAATAATCGTCCGCCACGAACAAAAAGTGACAAATGTGGCAGTGTCTCGTAATGCCCCTCGTCAGTATTTGATTGGTGCGCGGCTTTCTGCTTTTAGCTATCACTGTTTACTAACTACTGCTGCTAGCCATGCTTCCATCCATAGCTTTAATGCTGTACTTTACACAGAAGTAGCGTAACACAATAAAGTAGCATAAAGATCAATGCCCGAAAAAATATTGAGAATATTTGTGTCGGCTCTCTATACTTGAGGACACCTTGACCATGTGTGGCTGCGAGGCAAAGTAAAGTACGCTCGCACGAGAATGCGGGCTTGTCTAAGCGATTGCTGAGTACTTTGGTTTGTTGGGGTCGCTGTAGAAAAAATAACTGTAGCAGCTCAGTCATTATTGAATGCAATTTCACAAACGTTAGCCATCAGCGGCTGCCGCAGTCACATCAGCGGCTTTGATCTTGGTTTGCTTCCGCGCTTGGTTAGATTCTTGGCAACACGGTAGTTTGGCTTATCGTTTCTTGGATGATCTCGGCAGCCTATCTGCTACAGCTGGGGGTCTCTAGGCAGAAGGCCTATACGTATAAAGTGGTTACCTCATTTTTTAAATTGATATTTATTGCCTCATGACATCAGTAGGGTGTGAGATGAAGAATGAAAAAAAAATGATTAAACGAATGAAAAAAGGTTGGCTAGTTTTATGAAGTCCAGGAGTGAGCGATGATGAGGTCCCTGCGTCCAAGCGACTTATGAGGCAGGATTGGTTGCTGAAAGGCCAGCTATCTTCACGTTCCGGATTCGTATTGGTTTGAGTGCTGGGCAGTTCCACAGCAAGTGGAGAATGTCGGCCTCAACATCTTTGTTTTTACAGACCGGGCACCCTCGGGCGGGGATGTAAGTGTTGGAATTATGATCACGTCCTAGTGACAGCTGGTGTGAATGCCGCACCGACCCGGATCCTCCGAAGCTTATCCTCCTCTGCACGGGTGAAACCGCTGGGAAGGGATACCGCGCACGTTGGATAAGTGCACGTGTGCGGCGCCGGAGGTGTTCTTTTCTTGATAAAGGGAGGGTAGCTTCGTCTACTTCAAGGAGTCGTGGAATAGATGCGTTTTGGATCACGAGGCGGGTCGCTAAATCAGTTTGACTTTGGGAAGGCAGCAGGACCCGTGGGACCCACTCAATGCGTACTGACTGTGGGATGCGGGCCGATAAAAATTTATGAAGACGACGATGCTCAATGCATATCCCGGGGGCGTTTAGCACTTCGAACTTGACGAAAGCTGGGATCTTTGCTGCACTAGGCGAGAGTGTGTTGCTGGTTTACACGACGCGCGGTCGGCTGCGGCGATAGCATATTACTCTAGCATGATAATGAAGACAGGAAAGGTTGCTGCGCCACGCGATATGAAACATGCGCCTCACGAGTACGCCGCGCCATCTGTTGAATGGGTGATGTAATAGATCAAGTAATGAAGCTACCCCCTCTCCCCAAACAAAAACGCATTTTTTTTATTTAATATGCGTAGTTATACGTTTTTGCGTCTTTTATATTGCTATGCATCCTCATATTATATTTTACCACTGATTTGAACAGACAGGAATATGGAAAACAAAAATTTGTTTCTGAGAAGTTAGCCGTAGCGGTTAGTGAAACAGGCACATTCAGCGTGCAGAAATCAGAACCGTTATCATGAAAATACCAAAGAGATTTACTCAATATTTTCCTATTTTTTCGCATATTTTTATACTTAAAACAGGTGATGTATCCGCATTGATCTCTTCTGTTTTGTAAAGAAAAGGTAACATAGCGCCCAAGCATATGGACTGCACACAAGGCTACCGGCTTTCTAAATGGTCTCAATGGCCCGAAGAGTTTTGCAGAGTGTGAATAAAGACACAAAAAAGATCTGCAACGTCAAGCACCGAACTATGTACACTAGATCTACCACCGATGTTGTGTACTCTCGAACCCTGTCATGTGGTAAGTCATATATCGTCCAAACTCTCCAGTGCTAAAATGATCGCTTAAGGCAGCACGGCACCTCAATGAAGCCGGGTAACGCAGTCAATCTAACGAAACATTGCACCAGTTGTGACAAAGCAAAGCACGAGAATTGTAGATTTTTAGGGAAAATTATTATTAAGTTCATCAGGGTTGCTAGCAAGAAGTCTCTTCAATGACCGGCGTCAAATTACCGATATGACAGGCTGCTTGAAATAGCCATTGTGGTGCCAGCCGTTGTCTACAATACGCACATGCGTAGAGCATCTGTTACTTCCAGTGGTGGCGGATTATGGAGACCGCCTTGAGGTTAGGAGGAACAGGATTCGACAAGGCGCCATCACAAAAGCAGAAACAGAACATAGCACATTCAGTCACCGGACGCATGACAGCGCTTTCGGTTTCATGGAAGGCGCTGAAAATGCTTAATATTTTAAAGCTCAGCGCTTTTGCAGTCGTTTACCAAATAATATATGGCACATACCCGCATACTCCCATTAGGCAGCGAGCCGAATCATTGTTGTCGCTGTAAGCAAGCGACAGGGAGTCACAAGCCACAAATCACTGGATGCACGAACTTATGCAGAATTTTCAGAAGAGAAAGAAATTGAAGCAGCATACGGAGCTTGCATTTTTCGTTCCATTCTTTTGAGAAGTTGTCCTTGACTCGTGATAATAACCGGCTCACCCGGGGAGACACCCCTTTTGTTTGGAGTCACGAGCAAGAAGCTGCTTTTACCGAGTTGCGTCTCCGTCTCCAATGGCCGCCTATTCTAGCCCATTTCGATGAGCACGGCGAGACAGAAATCCACACAGACGCCAGTAACATTGGCCTTGGGGCGGTTCCCGTGCAACGTCAAGAGAGTGTGGAACGAGTCGTCGCCTATGCCAGCCATGCTTTATCCCGCGCCGAGATGAACTATTCAACTACTGAGAAGGAATGCCTCGCCATTATTTGGCCTGCTGCAAAATTTCGCCCCTACCTTTATGATAGCCCATTTAAAGTGGCCGCTGACCAACATTCCTTGTGTTGGCTGGCCAACCTGCGTGACCCATGCGGCCGCCTGGCGCGATGGAGCCTTCGCCTACAGTAGTTTGACCTTACTATAGTCTATAAATCCGGACATAAGCATGAAGATGCTGACGCGCTCTCTCGTGTGCCCGTCAAGCTCGCTTCACCACACACGGGTGGCTCTGGCAGTTTTCTCGGAGCTGTTGATGCTTCAGATATGTATCATCAGCAGCGTGCTGATCCAGAGTTACGAGCCCTGATGGATTATTTAGAAGGTCAGCCAGCCACAGTACCTAAGTGCTTTTCTCGGAGCCTCTCAACTTCCTGTCTGAGAAGTGGTGTACTCTATAAGCACAGCTCTAGATCCGATTCGAGAACCTTCCTCCTCGTGGTACCCGCAGCTCTGCGAGAAGAAATCCTTTCAGCGTGCCACGATGAACCAACTTCTGGCCACTTGGGCTATCCTCGCACACTTGCTAGAATACGAAAGACATTCTACTGGCCCAACCCTGCCACTGTCGTTAAGCGCTATGTTAAGAGCTGTCGGCAATTTCAGCGTCAGAAGGTTCCGCAATCAAAGCCTGCAGGCCTTCTCGTGCCCATAATACCACCACGCGCACCGTTTGATCAAGTCGGCATGGACCTTCTCGGTCCTTTCCCTCGATTCTCCGGTGGCAACCGCTGGATAATCAGCGCCACAGACTACCTGACTCGATATGCCGAGATCAAAGCGTTACCTAGTGGTACAGCATCGGAGGTCGCCCATTTCTTTGCACACCAGATCATGCTGCGGCACGGTGCTCCGACCTGTATTATTACTGACAGAGGGACTGCCTTTACTTCACAAATGATGGCCGAAGTTTTTCATCTCAGCGGGACGGCGCATCGAAAAGCTACTGCTTACCATCCGCAGACCAACGGGCTGACGGAAAGGCTTAATAAGACCATTTCGGACATGCTGGCGATGTATGTCGACGCCCAGCACAAGACTTGGGATGCTATCCTACCATATGTGACATTCGCGTACAATACGGCAGTCCAAGAGACGACACGCTTCACGCCGTTTCGCCTAGTTTTACGGCAGGGACGTTCGGACGAGGCTGGACGCAATGCTCCCTTGCGAAGCAGATAACGAGCTTTCTACCGAATACTTTGCCCAAGATTCTGAGCAAGCACGCCAACTAGCACGCGTCCACATCGCCCAGCTACAGGACAAGGATTCACGCCGGTACAACCTCCGCCACAAACAAGCTTCCTACAACACCAGGGACCAGGTGTGGGTGTGGACTCCTGTTCGACGCCGTGGCCTATCAGAAAAGTTGATTTGCCGTTACTTCGGACCATATAAGTCTTGCGGCGCCTCAGCGACGTTAACTATGAGGTCCTCCCAGATGGCCCAGAGCAGAGAGGCCGTCGGCTACCTCGTCCAGAGACTGTTCATGTCCTACGCATGAAGCCGTATTTTACGCGGTAACTGAAAAACGGCATCTGCAAACTTTTTTTTTTTCGTTTGCTTTTGTCCACCTGTGTGCACGTGTGCCGTGTGCGTCACGCTTAAGGAGGGAGGAATGCCACGGAACGCTCGGAGCGAAAGACGTTCAAGTGGCGCTCGGAGAAAAAGAACGAAGTGAATCGGCTCCGGACTAGAAGGACGTGCCTAAAGCTTGGGCCTTGTAATTCCACCTGCACCGGCTCTGATAACCTAGCCCTAGTCGCCAATATCGTGACAATATGAAGGTTGGTTTGTAACGTCACATAGATACATCTATAAAATTATCTGACTGAATATTCGGAATACACTAACTTTTTCGCTGAAATTATCGCATTAAAGAGCGTTGTAGTCGAGCTGAGAATGTTTTGCAGATGAAAACGAATTGCTACAGTGATTTCTTCCTGCGGATCCAACAAGACTTAAAACATTTTCTTTAATGCTTTGCCCTGAACGATGGCTCAAAAGAATTTGCCGGTCTTCGGCGATGATGATGATGAGAACACTCTTTAATGAAATAACACTTGGTGGTCGGCCACGCTATTTCGGGAGTTTGATAGATTTTGAAGCCGCTCCTGCCCTTAAAATTAGGTGGTAGTGAACGCTCAGGTTTCAGCTGCACAGCATTTCCTGCCATCGCTCAATCGCCGGTCTTTTATCTTTTATACTCTCGTGTTATATTAACAGGACCAAATCATGCGATATAGGTCCGCCTCCATGCCACATTGTATCCAGTGGGGAGCATAGTCGCGTGAGTATATTGTGTGAAATTGTTTGGGAGTAGAGTACGTGTTTGTTTGAATTCTTCTCAGTATTAGTTCTTGCTCTTTTTCTAGCAATTTATCAGATGGCATGTATTTCCTTCTGTCTATCTATAGTGTTGTAGGATTTCCAAGCAGATGATCAGCCTGTTTGAGTAGTTGTGCTCATCTGTATGTGAAGTGCCTGGGGTTGAATTGCTCGGGCTGCGGAGTGTACAAAATAGTTCCCTCTACAACCTGGTGCGCTGGCATCATTTATAAGTCTCGCTTTACTATTAATCTTCCTTGGCGTTTTAAGCAGCCTCCGTCCCCATTATATAAAATGAGGTGAGCAAGGGCCCAGTGAGCGTGGCAGCAAGACGACAACCCAGTGGAAACTTTGTGATAGCAATGTGTTCGAATATTGCGAAATATGAAGCAGCTCTTCATCTGTATTCAAAATTTTTAAATTGTTTATAAAAACACGAAGCAAAATGTTAAAGTTGGATATCCTGAAGTAAGTTTATGACATAGTCGACTTAGTGCGAACCATGCACTCGGGAATACAATGTTCAAACTGAAAGCAATTCTGTGGCTGCGGCAGTATGCGTTGCTTGTTGTCTTGGCTCCAGTTTGTGTGTATACATCACCTTGTCTCTTCATGTTGTGCGAGAACTAACATATGGATTTTTTCCTCCTATGTGAAATTAGAATCAGAGGAGGGGTACGAAACTTCGTTTCTACCATAAGATTTTTCAGAGCTCTGTGATCATAACTTAAAAAATTCACCGACTGTTTGAATTAATGCAAACGGCCATAATTTTGAACTGCAAAAATGCATTGACTGATTTTGAGAAAATGACCAAACAGCAGATTGTCTATGCGATTGAAAACGAGGGCTTTGAAGGTAAGCGTACTGGATAGCATTGGAAAAATATCAAGGGGTAAACAACCACCAAGAGGAATGGGTATTTAAAGCACATGATGACCAGAAAAAGAAAAAGAACTTAAGGAAGGGAAAAAATAGACTAAGCGGACCTTGAAAAATGGCAGATAAATTTGATGCGAACGCTGGCTCAGCCGCTATGAGCAGTAAGTTAACAAACGTGCCAAAAAATTTAAAACCGTCTGTCACAATTTTTATTTGGGGAAATATTCAGGCTCTTTTATGTCAACTGTCAGCTGATACAAGAAAAATAAAAATATTTATGACGTCTGACTTGCCGCCTTTTTGGCAGTTTTCACCTTTGAGGCTGCCCACGTGCTTGCTTTGAGGTTGACGATTAAAGAAAATGGCAACACTGATAAAGAAACAAATAATCAAGGCCACTGTTTTCAGTGTGTGACTCAGTAAAACAGGGAAGTGCCCTTCGATGTTCTTTCCACTTTTAGCTCATAATCATGAGGCGAAAAGGCTGGAAGACGCAAGCAACCGAAGGTCATAATAAGGAAACAAAAGTGCAGAGTAAATATTGCCACAACAATATTGCACAGGTATCAATCAGAAACATCGGCTCCGGGTGCCAGCTTTGCAATTAAATAGCAGCCATGAGCAAGCCACCAGCTCGCAGCTCTACTCACTCAGGCGTAATGCAGAAAGAGAAAGCATGAGGGCATGCAAACATGATTCCAAGTATTTGGTCAGGCGCCATCACGGTGAGAAAATTGAGCAGCTCTTGGAGGGTAGAAAACGCACTGAAAGGCATTGCGGAAACGGCGCCAACGAAAGGAAAGGCGTTGAAAATAAAAAAAAGGTGTTGAACTAAAATCTTGGTGATGAGGCTAAATGAGTGCGGTTGCATCGCCAGCGGCTGTCGAAGGGCGCAAATGGCTTCCTCGCTCACCGCTTTCAATGAGAGAAATTTGAGGCTTCATAATCTTTAGACGCGCAAAATTACCAAAAAATAAAAAAAACATTGTTCATGTTGAGTGCCACTCCGTCGCCACAGATCAAAAGAAATACACTAGGTCATATCCCCGCAGGTTTCCACCGGCCGAGTTGGTGTGCATGCACAAGGCAGGAGGCTCAATAGAAGCTCTACATTTTCAGAAAATAGTCCTTTGCTAGAAAACGTTCGTTTTAGCAAACTATAGAGGGAAGAAACCATATACACGTCAAGTAGGCCATAATCTTTTGCTTGGAGGAAAGCTTTGCATTGCTAACCTTAGAGGCCCACGAAGTTTCAAATGATACTAGCTTGACTCTTTGTATCTGGTATAACGTCCCAGAGTGACAATTTTCTTGAGGTGTATTTTACTGCCTTATTATTGAAATCCGCATCAATTTCAATCACTTAGGCTTCTTTTTGTCGAAACGTTTGCCACAAGACATAAGTTGAGAAAGGGGGAATGGGATGCAGGAGATAGAAAGTTAAAAGAAGGAGTGAAGTCCAGTTGCGCCTATGTTCTCGAGAAGGTTGGCAGTGTAGCGATTGTCCATTGTCCATTTCTCATAATCACAATCGCGATTCCACCGCCGGCCCACCTTCATGATTATCCGTTGCCTAATGTGAGTCGTTGATGGACACGTCCACAACAAGTGACGCACATCGCAGACGTCAGGTGGAGTGTCACAGTGAGGGCACCTGTCAGTCACTGGTAGGTCTTTTTCCCGCCATCGATGTCGAACAGATGGGCTCAGAGCCGCCCCTGTCCGGATCCGGCGCACTTTTACCGCCTCCTGCCGAATAAGACTATGGAGCAGCGGGAGCGAACACGGAGGAATGAGAGCGCGTGTTCGCTTGCGCAGAACTTGCGAATCGTTAACGTGGGACAGGAACGGATCTGAGGAAAGAGGAGAAGGTGGTGGATCGCCTGATGTGTTTATGTGCGTCATAGCATCCGCTTGAATATGTGGATCGCGTGCATGGCCGCGAATCCAGTGTATGCGCACAGGACATGGGTACTTTGAACAGAGCATATGTATGGACTGTGTTATTTGGAATGCGTGTCGAACGGCCTTAAGCTGTTTAAGGACAGTGAGAGAGTCTGTGTAAAGATGAACTGCATTCAACGTAGAAATCGGCGGAAGGGAATGTATGGCATTGTAAATGGCTTGACGTTCCAGTGCCAGAGGGGTGCACCTATCCGAGGTATATGTCACGTGACTGTTGAGATGCGGATGAGAGGGACTATACACAGAAGTAACTCCTCGCTCTGCAGTATGTGATGCATCGGTATATAATATGCACCCTTCAGGCAATTGTGCGGATGATACCGACGGGGAAGCAGTGGGGCGATTGTCCGTGAGCTGGCAGTAAGACCATGAAGGTAGTGTCTTTAAATAATGTAGTTGTAAAGACTGTTTGCGAGCTCTGTTTGCCATCAGCTGATCAACGAGTTCAGTGAGCGTATTTAGCTGGGCGTACTCCTGAAGTACTGGTATGGGTGTTAGGCAGGGAAGCCTCACGATTGATGGCCTCAAGGGAGTCCCACTGTCTGCGGGTGAGACGTTGAAACTGTGCCTGGTAAATTATACGCGGCTGGAGGACAGAGCGAACAAGCTGGCTGGCTGTGTCAGCATGCGCGCCGCCGGAGCGCATAGCTATGTAACGAATTAGACCTAGAGTAGTGCGAGCGGTCTTACGGATGGCTGTCAGCCACGAGGTGCCAGTCCCAGAGGAATGAAGAAGACCAAGAATGCGAACGTTTTGTGCCTGAGGAATCGGGGTATTATCTATCATAAAATTTATAGTGGGAGCTTTCCGTAAGCCAGCTTTATTTCCAATGCGAATTAAACAGGATTTTGTATGCGAAAGAGTTAGACCCAAATGAGGGAGGTGAAATGTGAATACAACCAGCGTATGCTGGAGGGCCACCAGATGGACAGACGTATATGGGTGACAGCACCATAAGGTTATATCATCGGCATACGCAAGCACACGTATAGGAGGGATGGCCTTTAGGGCTCGAACAAGTGGAATGAAGGCCACATTAAAGAATGTAGGCGCGAGAACGGAGCCCTGGGGCACTCCTCTGTTTGAGGGGCAGTGACCAAAGGGCTTTCCATGGACACGCACTCTGAATTTTCTATTTGTTAGAAAGGCATGAACGCCGAGGAGAAACCTGTGAGGGAGACCAAGAGTTCGTAGGGAGGCAAGAATGGCTGAGTGAAGGATGTTATGTAATGCATTTGTTATATTTGTAACGATCACAGTTCTAACAAGATGACTGTGCGGAGAGTGGAGAAGCACCTCAGCAGCCAAAATAGCAAGACCGTCCTCCGTTCCTATTTGTGGGCGGAAGCCAATTTGGGATTATGGATAACAATCATGGGATTCCAACCACCACGATAAGCGAGTGGCGAGAATATTTTTGTAAAGCTTGCAGATTGTTGGCGTCAGGAAAATTGGACGAAGGGCCGAGAGAGATTCTGGAGGATGACCTGACTTCGGTATTGGAACAACAATAGAGTGCTTCCACTCGTCCGGCATGACACCAGAATGCCATACGTCATTGAATGCATCAAGCAGGGCCTGCAAAGCAGTCCCTTCCAAGTTGCGGTATAAGGAGTTAGGTATGCCGTCGTGCCCGGGAGCAGAGTTAGATTTGAGGCGTTCAATGGAGGCCAGAAGCTCTGCCATGGTTAGGTCAGAAGGAATCGCATCGGGGGGTTCAGTAACCGGTAAGGAAGGTGGAGAAGTCGAGGTTTAGGTTTTTTGACGGTTACTTTGTGTGTGCTCGATGGGAATGTAGCCACCGGGTTAAGACCGAAACCGCATCCTCTGGCTCAGCTGCAGGGCACCGTAATTACTGAGGCAGTATTGCAGAGCCTATATATGTTTGGATCGTATGTTTCATTTAGAAAGTTCCAATTTTCCATATTTTACTTTCTCTGCCAAAGTTTCGTGTTGCGCAACGAATACTGAATATCAAGAGAAATAAACAGCGATATGTTTGGGGTTGTCCTCCGTCCTCGTTATCGGCTTTAGCACGTTTTGATATTTGCTTTGCAGCGCTAAGCACTGCGCATACCTAACGGTAGCATCCATTTCCATTTTTTAAAATAGAAATATAGAAACAATAATACGTAGTATGGTAATTGTAGATCGCTCTATATAAAATTCAAGTTCACTGCAAAAATAGGTGAAACTCTTCACGTCTAGTTGCCAACACTCACCATCGAACTGGTGTTTACTGGATGTTTCGTTGCCCAATTTACAGATATCTGCACTGCTCGTCGGGCTGTACGTCAATAGGCTTGTAATATAGGAAGCAGTGTTACAATGAGACAGCAAAAGCTGATAATAAAGGAAACGCGGATACACAGAAGCTCGAATGGAAGGTCTGTATTCAGCTCTGACTGAAATCAAACGTGATATATAGCTAGTGGAAGTGCTCGTGGAATAAAAGTGCAAAAAAATCTGTGCATTCAGCAGTGTGGCGAGCCTTTCCTCAATGAACAGTTAGCTGCAGAATAAAGTCAAGAATAAAGTCTATTTTCGTTTTGTCTGCGTTTTATTTCGCGTGTAAGGTGTTTATTGGAGCACAAAGACCGTATACAACGTCCGCAAACCAAAGCGACGGGGGTAGCGTTCGAACCAACAGCTTGCCAACAGTGCAGTGCCAACAAGGCTCCGGCTCCACTTCGTCTACCTCTTCGGGTTGGCGCGCGAGCTGATGGCGATCGGGATTACTACAATACCCCCCGGGGAAAAGGAGCCATCCTGGCGACTCATGGTGAGGAAAGGGTAGGGGGATCATAATACGGCTTGAGGCGGTCGACATGTACAGTTTCTCGACCGCGGCGGCGATGATCTGGAGATGGGTTCAAGGGCTCTACTACGTAATTGACAAGAGAAGATTGTTCGAGAATGCGGTAAGGTCCATGATAGCGCGATAGGAGTTTGGATGAGAGGCCGGGTGCTGAGGAAGGCACCCAGAGCCAAACGAGGGCACCTGAGGGATATGAAGGCGCTGGATTTGTAGTGTCCCGGTTATGCTTTTGTTGAGCCTGGTTCTCCGTTTTGAAGGAGCGCGCCAATTGCCGGCATTCTTCGGCAAATGTGCGCGCTTCAGACAGTAGAGTGGTCTCTGAAGCGTCGGGGTGGTAGGGCAGGATAGTATCCATGGTGGACGTGGGTTCACGACCATATAAAAGGGGAGACCCCAGTCGTAGTCTGCGTAGCCGTATTGTAGGCGTACGTTACGAAAGGCAGCACTTGGTCCCAGTTAGAGTGAGCGCTATCAACGTACATGGCTGGCACATCACTAAGAGTGCGATTAAATCGCTCAGTCATGCCGTTCGTTTGGGGGTGATACGCTGTGGTGCTCCGGTGAATGATCTGGCACTGTATGAGGAGGGCTTCGAAAGTGTCGAAAAGAAACGCACGTCCGCGGTCACTGATCAATTTTTTGGTGCGCCGTGACGAAGAACGAGACGATGCAGAATTAACGAAGCAACATACTGTGCGGTGGCAGACTGCAAGGCCGATGTTTCCACGTAACGGGTTAGATGGTCAACGGCTACGATGACCCAGCGGTTGTTAGCCGAAGTGGTCGCAAGCGGGCCATACAGATCGATACCGACACGGTCAAAAGGGCAGCTGGAGCAAGGCAATGGCTGCAACGGAGCGGCTGGCTGAGGGAGCGGATTCTTGCTACGTTGGCAGGCGGTACAGGATCGGATGTATTGACTAATGAAGCGGTACATACCGCGCCAGTAATATCTCATACGCAGTCGAGAATAGGTTTTCATGAAACCTGCATGGCCGCATCGAGGATCGGCGTGGAAAGAGGCGCAGATTTCAGCACGGAGACGTGGCGGAATCACGAGAAGCCACTTTCGCCCAGGATGGTAATTGCGGCGGTATAAAAGTCCATCACGAGTGGCGAAGTGGTGGGCCTGACGACGAAGTGCACGTGACGGAGACAGCTCTGCGGGCGTAGACAGGAATGTTAAGAGGGAGGATATCCATGGATCCTTCTGCTGCTCAGATTTCATGTTGGTAATGTTGAGCGGCGACATATCGTAGGCACAAACGAAGCCAGCCGTCGAGTCGTTAGGAAGCGGTGAACGGGAAAGGGCATCAGCGTCGGTGTGCTTGCGTCCAGGTCGATAGATGACGTGGATATCGTACTCCTGAAGACGTAACGCCCGGCGGGCGAGGCGCCCGGAGGGGTCTTTGAGGGAGGATAGCCAACAGAGCGCGTGGTGGGCGGTAACAACGTAGAATGGGCGACCGTAAGTATATGGACGAAACTTGGTAATGGCCCATATGATGGCCAGACACTCCTTTTCGGTCACAGAATAGTTCGATTCCGCTTTCGTGAGGGTGCGACTTGCGTACGCGATGACATACTCGGAATATCCTGGTTACCGTTGCGCAAGAACAGCGCCCAAACCTACGCCGCTTGCATCAGTTTGTATTTCGGTCGGGCAGGCAGGGTCAAAATGGCAGAGTATAGGGGGAGAGACCAGTAGACGGCGTAGTGTACTGAACGCAGCATCACAGGCTGGTGACTAAGAGGAGAGGTTCGGGCCTCCGGCGAGAAGTTGCGTTAAAGGGTCGATGATACTGGAGAAGTTGCGGATAAAACGGCGGAAATACGAACATAGACCGACAAACTGCGAAGTTCTTTCAAGGTTGCTGGGGATGTCTGCGACGGCACGAAGTTTGGTAGGATCCGGTAGAACGCCATCCTTGGATATGACATGACCAAGTATTGTGAGCTTGGTAGCGGCAAAGTGACATTTCTTCAAGTTGAGCTGTAGGCAGGCTTCAGTAAGGCACGTAAGGACACGCTGAAGGCGCAGGAGGTGGGAAGGGAAATCTTTCGAGAAACCGACAATGTCATCTAGATAACAAAGGCACGTTTCCCATTTGAGCCCATTGAGAATGTTGTCCATCATTCTCTCGAAGGTGGCGGGGGCGTTGCACAGTTCGAATGGCATCACATTGAATTCATACAAGCCATCGGGAGTGATGAAGGCTGTTTTCAGGCGGTCAGCGGAAGCCATCGGTACTTGCCAATAGTCAGAGCGCAAATATAGCGACGAAAAGAACTCCGCTTTTTGCAAACAATCTAGCTCGTCGTCAATTCGTGGTAGTGGGGAAACATCTTTGCGGGTTATCTTACTCAGACGCCGGTAGTCCACACAGTAGCGGATCGTGCCATCTTTCTTCGTCAGCAACACTATGGGGAAGGCCCAAGGGCTATGAGATGGTCGTATGATGCCCCGTTGAAGCATATCGGCGACATTGTCACGAATAACGCGGCGCTCAGTGGGCGACACGCGATATGGTCGCTGCAGCAGGGGAACATGAGGACCAGTGTCGACTGGATGAGAAAAGGTCAAGGCCCGGCCCAAGGAAGGTTGGGACACGTCAAAAGATGCACTGAAGCGCTGAAGGAGGGCGACTATTTGGTCCCATTGAGCGGAGGGAAGGTCGGTCGCGATAGCTCGATGAAGGGCGTCGACAGGACGCTCATCACTCGTAGCAGCACAAGACGTCAGGGCAGCGACGTGAGGAAAAACTTCAGGTTCGGAGAACATGTAAGTGCGATCAGGGTCCAGCTCTTCAATGTAGCCGAGGCACTCCCCGCGAAGCACAATCGTCGGGAAGGAAAAAGGGTTGGAAGAATAGATGACACAGCTGCCATCAGAAATCGTTAGAACGGCGAAAGGAAGAAGGAGGCGCTTATGATGGGCGGAGGCGAGTTTGGGCCTAAAGAGAACAGGACTAGGGAGGGCAGATGTCGAATAAGGGGAACGAGAACAGAGGAAAAGGGAGGAACGTCGGTGTCTGAAGCTACAAGGAGTTTAGCAGGGCGCACAGGCGGGTCACACAGGGAAACATTACACATAGGGGAAAGCTCAACTTCAGCACGGGCACCATCAATCACAGCACTGTGAGTCGACAGAAAGTCGTAGCCGAGGAAGATGTCGTGGGAGCAGGCGTAAAGCACCACCATCTCGACGAGATACGTAATGTCTGATGCGAACTCGTACCGTGCGCGCTGCCACAGGGGCGATGCGCTCTGAACTGGCCGTACGAAGCCAAAAGGCAGAAAGCGGCATCGTGCTTTGCGAATTTTGCGGCGAAGGGCATCACTAATTACGGAAACGGCAGCACCTGTATCCACCAGCACAAGAACGGGAAAACCTTCTACGAACACTTCAATGACGATGGCGGGAGAAGGCGGAGGACTTAACGAGTTCATCAAACGCGCAATTCTTGCCTGCGGAACTGCGGCATTTAGTTTTCCCCTTGCGTAGGGCCCTGTCGCCGGAGCATTGGCGAAATGGAACGTCGGCGAGGCGAACGGCGTGTTGAGTACTGAGCCCGAGGTGGAGATGATCCAGAAGAGACGTTGCTCAAGGGCGGCTCGGGATCGTAGTGGTACTGACGGACTGTGTTCTCAGGATGAAGCGGGCGCTGACGACAAAGGCGAGCGACGTGACCCGGGAGCCCGCAAGCATAGCAAATTGGGCGATTGTCGGCGGTTCGCCATGGGTTCGTAATGCGGCGTCGCTGTCGAGGGATTGGAGACTGAGGGGCCATGCAACGAGGTGGAACATAAAATGTAGGGCCGTTCTGGTAAGACGATGTAGGAAGCGGACCGCGTGTTCCAGCGGTTACTTGAGTGTAAGTGAGTGGGGCTTGCCCAGGAGCGATGGGAACACTAGAAGGCAGCGCTTCGGCGACTTTCTCCTCTATAACTTGGCGGATAGCCGGCGATATGGGTGGCGCGTTGGCCGGCGCTAATTGCGAAGTGCAGACGGTCGGCTGAACTGGATGGAGGAGGGACAGCTGGCGTGAAACCTCTTCGCGAATGAAGTCTTGTATATTCTGCATAAATTGAGACTGTTCCGCCGACGACGTAGCCAGTGCCAAGCCAGCAATGCCGGCAGGTGCGGCAGCCCGCCGCGTAGAAGCGCGTTGCTTTCGTAGCTCGTCAAACCTCTGGCACAGCGTTATATAGTCGGATATGGAAGTAGGGTGCTGGGAGAAGGCCTCTGCACCCTACTTCCAGTGCAGGGCGAAGGCCTCTCCCATATTTCTCCGCTAAACCCGGTTCTGTGCTAGCTGCATCCACTTGACTCCTGCGAACTTCTTAATCTCATCCGTCCACCTAACATTCTGCCGCCCCCTGCTACGCTTTCCTTCCCTTGGAATCCAGTTTGTTACCCTCAGCCACCATCGGTTATCCTCTCTTCGCACTACATGTCCTGCCCAAGTCCATTTCTTCTTCTTAATTTCCACTAGAATGTCGGTAACTTGAGTTATTTCTCTGACCCAATCTGCACGCTTTCTATCTCTTAATGTTACCACTACCATTTTTCGTTCCATAGCCCTCTGGGTTGTCCTCAACTTAAGTAGAACTCTCTTGGTTAGCCTCCACGTTTCCGCCCCATAGGTGAGTACAGGCAAGATGCAACTGTTGTATACTTTCCTCTTGAGCGATACCGGTAAGCTGCTGGTCATAATCTGCGAGTGCTTGCCAAATGCTCTCCATCCCAATCTTATTCTTCTTGTTATTTCCTTTTCATGATCCGGATCTGCGGTTACTACCTGTCCTAAGTAGACATATTCGCCTACTACTTTCAGTATTTCGCTACCTAATGTAAACTGCTGTTCCTTCCCGAGGCTGTTGAACATTACCTTAGTCTTCTGCATATTGATTTTCAAGCCTACCTTTCTACTTTTTCTGTCTAGGTCATCAATCATTATTTGCAGTTTATCCCCCGAGTTGCTTAGCAAGGCAATGTCATCAGCAAATCGCAGATTACTGAGGTATTCTCCATCTACCCTTATCCCTAACTGCTCCCATTTCAAGTCTCTGAATACTTCCTCTAAACAGGCTGTGAATAGTACCGGGGAGATTGTGTCTCCTTGCCTAACACCTTTCTTTATGAAAATTTTGTTACTTTCTTTATGCAGAACTATGGTTGCTGTGCAGCCACTATATATATCTTCCAGCACTTTCACGTACGGCTCGTCTACCCCCTGATTTCGCAATGCCTGCATCACCGGCGAGGTTTCAACTGAGTAAAATGCTTTTTCGTAATCAATGAATGGTATGTATAAGGGCTGGTTATATTCCGAGCATTTTTCTATCACCTGATTTATGGTATGGATATGATCGATAGTAGAGTACCGTTTCCGAAACCCTGCTTGATCCTTTGCTTTATTGCAGTCTAAGGTTGTATGATTCTATTAGTGATTACCTTAGTAAATACCTTATACGTAACAGACAGTAAGCTGATTGGTCTGTAATTATTAAGGTCCTTAAAGTCCCCGTTCTTGTGAATGAGGATAATGTTTGCGTTCTTTCATGGTTCCGGTACCGTCGATGACACCAGGCACTGCGTATACAGGGTGGCCAGTTTTTCTAGCACGATATCGCCCCCGTCCTTCAGCAAACCTGTAGTTATCTGATCCTCTCCAGCTGATTTCTCCCTTTTCATAGTTTCTAGTGCTTTCTTGACCTCGTCCTTCGTCACTGGTGGTACGTCTGACTGTTTTTTCCTACCGCCGATCTCATTACGGTCCTGACTACGTTGGCTACCGTAGAGATCTGTATAGAACTCCTCGGCTACTTTGACTATCTTGTCCATATTAGTGATGCCGTTGCCCGCCTTGTCCCTTATCGCATACATCTGGTTTTTGCCTATGCCCAATTTCTTCTTTGCCGCTTTAAGGCTTCCCCCGTTTTTTACAGCATGCTCAATTACTACACACGTTCCGATATAGGATGAATGCTTCTATACGAATGTGTCAGTATTGATGCGGGTCTTCATTAGAAGCTTCGGGCAAGTTCCTTCACTGCGCCTCGTGCTAAGCGATTTGCGGTAACATGCTAATGGAGTGCTCTGTCCTCCAGCCGCGTATAATCTACCAGGAACCGTCTCAACGTCTCACCCGCAGACTGTGGGACTCCCTTGAGGTCATCAATCGTGAGGCTATGCGTGCAATAACATGTCTCCCCCGTCTAACACCGATACCAGTACTTCAGGAGTACGCCCAGCTAAATACGCTCAGTGAATTCATTGTTAAGCGGATGGCAAACAGAGCTCGAAAACAGTCTTTACAACTCCATCGTTTAAAGACACTACCTCCATGGTCGTACTGCCAGCTCACAGAGAATCGCTCCACTGCTTGCCCGTCAGTATCATCCGCACATTTGCCTGTAGGGTGAATGTTATATATACCGATGCATCACATACTGTAGTGCGAGGAGTTACTTCTGTGTATAGTCCCTCTCATCCGCATCTCAACACCCTACTGAAAAATCTGTGAGGGGCAATAACCTCACATTTTTTCACACAATCTCACTCAATTCACATAAGAAATCACGTACAAGTCGCATATAATTGCATAAGTTCTCATAGTTTCTTGTACATTATCACAAATTATGTACGATATATTATGATAATGATGTGCACCATATGAGACTCTATGCGATTAAATGAGATTTTGTGAGGTTATTGCCCCGTAGAACTTTTGGCTTTTCAGTAGGGCACTCACGTGACATATACCGCGGATACGTACACCCCTCTGGCACTGGAACTTCAAACCATTTACAATGTCATTTATTCCCTTCCGCCCGTTTCTACATTCAATGCAGTTCATCTTTACACAGACTCTCTCACTGCCCTTAAACAGCTTAAGGCACGTCGACGCACATTCCAAACAACACAGTCCATTCACTTGCTCTATTCAAAGTCCTGTGCGCGTTACTAGATTCGCGGCCATGCTCGCGATCCACATAATATTCAAGCGGAAGCTATGACGCACATAAACACATAAGGAGATCAACCACCTTCCCCTCTTCCCCCAGATCCGTTCCTGTCCCACGTTTCCGATTCTCAAGTTCTGCGCGAGCGAACACACGCTCTCATTCCTCCTTGTTAGCAACCTCTCCCTCGTAACCTTACTCGGCAGGAGGAGATGAAATAAAGAAGCCAACAGTCGGCGAGCCCAAGGAAAGCATTGGGGATTGTACTTTGTCTTTTTCTTTTTTATTTTTTACTTCGGTAATCACATAAATCAGTACATGTAATCTGTTTAGGGGAAAGATAATTAAACACAAAGTAGAAGGAAAAACAACGTGCCGATGATGGGAACCGAATGCACGACCTCCGAATATTGCGTCCGGTGCTCTTCCAACTGAGCTACATCGGCACGGTCTCACCTGCTACTTTCTTGGGTATTAATGTTGTATTTGTAGAAACCTTTAGAGTGTTCACCAGGCCGCCATCAACCATAGCGGTGGACGTGGAACGTTCTGTGTTACCGCCTGCGTCACGTAGGACGTGATCAAAAGCGAGGGTGAAACCTGTGCAACAACCCTCTTACGTTACCTATGGCTTCAAGACTACCAGAACCGGGACCCCTGTAAGCTACAGGGAGATAAATGAAGGGAAAATGAGGGCGAAGTAAAATTAAAAAAAGACAAAGTACAATCTCCAATGCTTTCCTTGGCCTCGCCGACTGTTGGCTTCTTTATTTAATGTATTATAAAGGGCCCCCTCATTTTCCCTTCATATATCTGTCGACTGGAGGAGGTATCAGTGCGCCGGATTCGGGCAGGGCGGCTCTGACCCCATCTGTACGACATCGTTGGCGTGATAGAGATCTGCCAGTGACTGACAGGTGCCCTAACTGTGACACTGCACCTGAGACCTGTGATGTGCGTCACATGTTGTGGACGTGTCTTGCAACGGCTCCAGTTAGACAACGGCTACTCATGAAGGTGGGCCTGCGGTGGAACCGCGATTGTGATTACGAGAAGTGGACAACGGACAATCACTACACCGCTAGCCCCTGCGAATAGCTAAGGGCAACTGGACTTCACTCCTTTTAACTTTCTATCTTTTGCATCCAATTCCCCCTTTCTCAACTTATGCCTTGTTGCAAACGTTTCGAAACACAAAAATTGGATTGTACTGCACGCTCAGAAAGAAAATAAAAACAAGATGTTTTTGTGGTTTGACAATGGGCATGGCACGTGCCACATTGCGATAATTCCCCAAATCGCCTATCTAAATTGTTCGTCGAAGTTTCGAGCTTTTATTTTACCTATGGCGGAATATGCAGAAGTCAACAAAGGGTCGTACAGATGAAAGGCGCTCAATTGTGCAGGCGGTATTTCCCAACTGGTATGTAACAGCCAAATGCGATAGACGTAGAGGTTTCCAGTAACGCTGAGTATTAAATACAGCCGATATCATCCACAGGATAGCAGCATGCGGATATTATAACTCAGAACAACAAGCCATTCAGTAATAATATTCTGTCGCGGTTACTGCACTGGCTAATACGTTTCGATATAATGCTGTGGAATGCTCCACTAGAGAGTTTTACGCTGGAATTGAGGCTGTTAGCTTTTTATAGGAGTTACAGTGCGTGGAAAAATTAAGCCATATTAATACCAGGGTTGTAGTAACATTTATTCAAGATTTATATACCACTCCTCAACGCGCAATACACTTATTCTGGGAGTAAAGAACTGATTAAGAGGTGAGCAGTTAGTTCTGGCTTCTATCCTTATCTCTGAATAAACAGGTCTAATTGAGTGAATTGGTAAACATGGTTTTAAGCACTGACCGTGTGTGTGCGTGTGAACCAAAACAATAAATAAAATGCGTCTGTGCAGGAAGGAACGAAATATTTAAAAACAAAGAGCACTGCATGTATATAAAGCAGAAGATGACAGCGGGCTTACAGCTCGGGTACTTTTGGCCTGCGTGTGTTGAATATCTACATGCCTAGATACCTAGCCGATAAACTGTTTCTATTAGTCCTACCGTTAACGCACCCCTGAAAACCTGAAGATACAAAAAAATGAGAGCAAGCTTATCTTACGCAGATGTTTGGCATACGGACGCCTTACGAACAACGCCCCTTATGTAAAACCTGAGTGCATGATAGTTGATTATATTGTTACGGGGATGTACTTAATGTGGCGGCACTGCGATGGGCTGAAGTCGACGCTAAGACTTCGGTAGCCGTGCAGAATCCACTCTCTCAGCGTCGTCCTCTTTCTCAACGCTTCGTCGTACCCGCGTTCCTCGATCGTCGTCTTTGTCAGTGAGCACATCACTTTGGTCCCGCGTTTCCGGGTAACACTACCCCCCTCGGCAAAAGGCAACGTCCCGGTGCGTATTAGGCGTGGGGTGTGGAAGGGGAGTAATATGGCTTGAGGCGGGCGACATGTACGATTTCGGAAGTGGGTGTAGCAGTCGGTGACATTGGGTGGAGCGGTGCCATCTCATAGGTCACGTCGGTCATTGGGCGGAGTACACGGTAAGGACCCGTGTAGTGGGACAGAAGTTTTTGACACAACCCCACACGACGGCACGGAAGCCAGAGCAACACCAAAAATCCGGGAGTATAGTGCACATCGCAGTGGTGAGCGTCGCAGCGGCGTTTTTGAGCTTCTTGAGAGACAGTGAGATTGTGACGAGCAATCTGGCGAGCAGCGTCGGCTCGGGCGATGGTATCGCGGGCATAGGTTGTGACGGGGCCAGCGGTGGGAAGCAAAGTGGCGAAGGGCAGTAAGGGGTCTCTTCCCAAAGAGAAGATAGAATGGAGAGTACCCAGCACCTCCACCAAGATGTTACGGGGATTTACTTAATGTGACGGCACTGCGATGGACTGAACTCGACGCTAAGACTTCGGTAGCCGTGCAGAATCCACACTCTCAGCGTCGTCCTCTTTCTCAACGCTTCGTCGTACCTGCGTTCCTTGATCGTCGTCTTTGTCAGTGAGCACATCTCTTTGGTCCCGCGTTTCCCGGTAACAATATGTTCATCTAAATTGCAAACGTTGCAGTGTTCGTCTTAAGTACAATCTTACTATGTTTTTGTAGTCACTTAAGTTGTTCTGTTTTCTTCTCTATAATAGATATAAACTGCCTACTGTTAGCATGTGAATCCACGGTGTGGTACTTTGGTTGCTATCTATTGTGTATATTGTAGCGTAAACAAGCCAACTTGCAGTTGCGTTGCCTGCGAGGCAGGGCTCAGTATTCAGGTGCAGGGTTCGAGCTCAGTCTTAGATCTCGAGCGCTTATTGTTCTTATAGTTTACCAAATAGCATATGACGCATACTCACACAGATGGATAGGCCAAGATTTGGGCAGCAGGCGCGCTGCTTTCTTCCTCACCGCTGGAAGTCTTCGTCTTCGGCGCATGCTACACATCAGTCCCCCCTCCCCCGTTCCGGAACAATAGGCATGATGCCAAATTAAATTAAGGGGGGGGGGGGGGCAGAATGGTATTCCCTATTGTCTAGTATGAAAAGGCTTCAGGCGTACCATGGGACCTCTTTAAACGTTCGGGATGTCGGGGTTGTTCTTCTTCGCGAGGAACTACTTCATAGCCCAGGTCACCAACGCGTCGAAGCACGCAGTAAGGACCGATATAACGACGCAAGAGTTTATCAATGTGTCCGCATTGAACACAGTAGCGTGCTGGTACGGCCGGGCTGACATCTCAAGTACCTTTACGCTGGTGATCGCTTCAATAAATAATTAACCTACTGTGAATGATGGGCTCCGTACTAGAGCAGCAAAAAACTGATCTTTAACATCCTTCATCAAAACGCACAGTTTTTTATCTTTCAGCATAGTCCGGTTTCTGCGCGACAAGAGTCGCTTCATCTCTTTGGCGTGCACCGTCACACTTTCATTTGCATGCTGTATTCGGCCATTTAAAAGCAGTTCTGCTCTTTCCTTGCGAAATGGGCTGTTGAACGTACGCAGTAATTCCGCCTTGAATGTGTCCCGCTTTAGGAGCCCAGTTTTGTGATTCTCATACCATGTCCTCGCAGAATTTACTATTGCGAAATTAATATGGAGCAGCTTGGATTCTGTCATCATCATCAGCCTGACTATACCCACTGCAGGGCGAAGGCCTCTCCCATATTTCTCCACTTAACCCGGTTCTGTGCTAGCTGTATCCACTTGACCCCTGCGAACTTCTTAACCTCCTCCGCCCACCTAACTTTCTGCCACCCCCTGCTGCGCTTTCCTTCCCTTTGAATCCAGTTTGTTACCCTAAGCGACCATCGGTTATCTTCTCTTCGCACTACATGTCCTGCCCATGCCCATTCCTTTTCTCAATTTCCAATAGAGGGTCAATAACTTGAGTTATTTCTCTGACCCACTCTGCATGCTTCCTATCTCTTAGTGGTACCTTACCATTTTACTTTCCATAGCCCTCTGAATAGTCCTTAACTTAAGTAGCACCCTCTTGGGTAGCCTCCACGTTTCAGCCCCATAGATAGAGTACAGGTAAAATGAATTCCGTATACTAAATGTGGGCTAGCATCAACAGAAACGGTAGGTAAAATTTGCTCTCTCCAAGAGGGATCGTAAGAATCTAAAATACCATATTATAGTGATTTTCAGAGTTTACGGGAAAATTTTATAACTAAGCGCGCTACCCGGCTTCCACTTCCCTGTGTGATCAATTCAGAGTGCAGCAAGGAGCGAAAATATATCATACGTAAGCGTTTTCCTTTCTTTACTGTAAATAAATGTTCCCAAGTAGCATACATTACGTGGCCCACCTGTGGCCCGTATGTGGCAAGTTGAGCTTGGGTGACCACAATAACACCCATGATGGCCCCTTTTAGGGATTAAGCGGGCAAGCACAAATTGGGCTTGCCCCTGCTTTTTCTATCTGGGCATCATATAGGCGCGGAAAGGGCTAACTGATTACATATTCCCACATCTGGCCCTCAAGGGTCCCGCTTGGGAAATTTTAGGGCCGATGCAAATAAAATTTGGGCTCTGTGTAGGAAAAGCCTGGGTAATCTAATTGGGGCTGCCCACTCAAAACACGAATAGGTCCCGCATGGGCCGTGGCGGGGCTAAATACGGGTATGCCCGCACATTGCCTACATGGGACCCTTGAGGGGTACTTTAGGGAAGGTGACACGAAAATGTGGAATTCATGCGGAAAATTCCTGGGCTGCCCCAAATAGGGCTGCCCACCAAAAGCTTAGATAATTTCCGCATGGCCGTTAGCGGGGCAGGCAAGTACTCCTTCCCGCTTCTGCCCGCATCGGTCTCTTGGGGGGCAATTTAGGGAAGATGCGATGCAAATGTGGGCCTAAAGCAAAAAGATGACGGGCTAGACCAATTGGGGCTGCCCACGCAAAAACCGAATAGGTCCCACATGGTTTGCGGCCGGGCTGAAAAGCGAGCACACCACCTAGCTGCCCACACGGGTATTTATTGGGGTACTTGCGGGAAAATGCAACATATATTCGTAGTCCGTAGGGTAAAATTAAGGTCAGCCCAATTGGGGCGGCCCAGGAAAGGCCGCAGTGGGCCCCAAATTGGCCGTAGGCAGGCATACCGCTCTGAAACGTCTCCACCCTATCCTTAAGGCACCATTTTATTTATGTAAATCATGTTATACCGGCCACTAATTGCCTCTTCTGGAGCTTTCACATAACTGTCCTAAGCATATCTATGCAATGATAAAGACTATCTATGTTTACTCTACAAACTACGTTAATTATGCAGTATCGACAGAAAATATGCAACAGTAACTGTTCCGCTTTACAAGTATGTACTGAACGACCTCCAAATGTTTCCTACGGCATTACCATTTTGCACGCAGCACCGAAATAAATATTCAGACCAACATAATGGGGTGATGTGGGCCAGCCCACATTACTGTAGTGTTGGGAATAAATTTCTTTCATGTTATTGAGGTTAGCATAAAAGTAAAAAAATAGTGCTTAATGTTTTACATTTCATTATTGGAACTTGGGCAGCCCTGAAAATGACCGATTCAACCCATGAGGGCAACATGTGGGTCAGCCCGAAAAGGACTGGCTTTCGCAAATCCCGCGCCTGTACAATTCCAGTCATGGAGCGATTAATCGACTTAAAAATTAAAACCTTGATCAATGGGATGTCACTGCCTGCACAAATGTGGGACAAATTAGTGGTTCTGGTGTGCTGCCCACATTCGTCTACCTGGGCTGAATGCGGGCAGCCCCATTTGGGCTGCCCACACGGATACAGTTTGGGACCGATCGCGGCGACATTGGGCAGCCCACGCGGGGCCCCTCTGGGTACGTGTTGCAAATCCCGCATGGGGCCCGTATGGGCTGCCCGCACGGGCCCAACGCGGGCCCCCACGTCATAGCCCACTTTGTGCTACTTGGGGTATAACAAAAATAATTACTTCCTGTAAATGAACCACGCACCGCACTTCGCCACTTCCTAAAAAGAAATTGAGCATCAGAACACTTAACGAAACATTTGTCAGATCAATCAAAAGTAGCTGTACTGGAACAGTCGCTCAGCGTCCATGACCATCAGAAACGTAGAATAAACCAGTGCCAAATCCAAAGCGAGAACGCTAACCAAGAAAAGATTTCTGTACAGCCCTGTTAAGCATACATGGCCGGCTCACGTCTAAGCCCTTACACACCTGCGAACACGTTGTTCATGATGCTTAGTGATGCACAAGCTTTTGCTTTGAAATGTAAACATAAGCTATATTTTTCTATTACTTGCTGACTGCCTTTCTTAATAATTGCTTTTTTAGCCTTGGCGATGGTAAGGATTTCTACCGGATTCTAATAGATTATTCATTTTGAAGTGGTCCTCGCTGTTTATAATAATTACTTCTGCATCATCTCATATGCTAAGAATATAATGTTTACGTATTTGCATAGATAATAGTTACTGAAGATCGCAGAGGCGCGGAGAAGCGGGTTCCTTCTAAGCTGGCATTGCCCCGATTCTTTGAAAAACTTCGGGGTCCACGTAACTAGGTGCTCTATTTCACGTTAAGTGGATCCTCGCCTTCCTAGGAAGCTCCAAACTTTCTCTTGCCGTCAGGGTGTGAGGCCTCCAGCGAATGGCACTTAAGTATATTTGCAGCTGAGCTAGGCACTGAGGCTAGGCCTAATGCTTCCGCTGACACGCTGGCGGAAGTAGCTTCGCCGGCATCGCTCTCTGCAACATATGCCCCGCAATCGACACCTCTGCCTTAACTTCGACCTCAGGTCGAGCTAGGTGCTCCCGGTGCATCAGCAACAGCGCCCATCCCGCCGTTTCAAAATGGCCAACATGCCGTAAGTGATCTGTCTTTTTCGGTTGGAGCATGGCAATGGCCACCCAGGCAACACGCTCAGATGGACATCCAACTGGGCTACTGGCGGAGACGTGCTCTCTAGTATAGTTAGCGGCACCACCATCCGTGTCAACGATAGCCCTCGTGCCTTTCACAAACGTCCTTTCGAAAGCAATCAACCGTATTCATCTTCGGGGAGCGGAGGCTGTTATTGAGAGCGCTCCTCTATAACGATCGAGAGCAGGTTTAGTCTACACCCGGATCGACATCTTCTAAAGTCGCGCTTAAAATATTAGTCATGAAAATCCTGGCGAATGTGCCGAGCAGGACGCATAGGAAACGTGGACTCATACCTTAAAAACAAAGATTTCAGGAGGTTTTATTACCAGGCAGACGTCAAACGCTATAGCTCTGTGGCTTGCGGCACTCACTACGGTAGAACATATGGCAAACACTTGAGTGCTTTCAATCTCAAGTGAGATCTCATTACCTGCCCAGGTGTATCTAGTTCAAGGCTCCGACTTGTAGCGTTGCGTTGTTTACAACATTTACATAAACGAGAATATAACCACACTTCAACGTGATCTGAACTGTCCCACGCCCCGGGTCATCCAGGCACGACACATGGGAAATGTGCGTTCTCGCACGGTCACCTTGCAAGGCCCTCCAACACCTCCAGCCTGTCTGTAGTACTGCGGCTGCAACCAAAGGTCTCGGTCATATAAACCGAGTGTGTTTTATTGCTATAACTGTTTCCGGGCTGGGCACATGCGCCCATCTTGCCCTTTTGTCAATGCCGATGAAGGTGCATCTGAAGGATCACGAGATAACATCTCTAAATTGTTCCATAAGGCAAAAGGCAACACAGAAGGCTCGTCTTCAGAACACTTAGCATTGGAAATAGAAGACATGACACTAGTGCAGACATCCAATCGCTTCGCAGCTTTCCAGTTCTTTGACGACGAGGGACCAGAGCTCCCTAAGCCCGCTCCGTATGCCCCTCCAAATAAGACGAAGTCTAGCGATACGATGCTCAAGGATCGCCGTCGACAACAGCGAATACAGCAGCGCATGGAACTTCCGAAGGACAATATGGCTGTAGTGAATGAGCAAATCATTTGTTTCTTAGCAGAGGTCTCCAAGCTCCGAGAACACGGCTAACTGCTTGGTCGACGTCGAATAGCTGCGTAATTAACCGCCAAATCTAGCAATGGCGTAGCGCCATCTTTTTTCCCCGCAAAAGTTTCATTTCCTGCCTCTTCCCAGTGTATCACAACGCCCACAAATAACTCGACAACATTGCTGCTCCGCTATATGGTGAACCACTTGTCCCGCCTGACGTCCGTGCTACTGCAACGCATGTACAAGTGCCCGAAAACGGCGAATACCGCTTGGTGTGGTGTGCTAATATGGGACTGTACAGGCATCACAGAATAACAACTTGAGGGGCGAGTTGATGCAACGTAGCACCCAGAAATGCGAAGCAACCTACACGAACAAGTCAATAGAAACCCAACACAGGCGCACACTATGTGTGAGCCTGTGTTGTTATTATTCACGTGTTTTTGTACATTGCCCCGCATTTCTGTGAACTGTAGAGGAATTTTCACGAAGGTGGCCATGTGCAAGGGTCGACTGCGAATTTTCAAACTCCGGATGTAGGATATGGTACTACAGGAATGAAACGCCTTGCCATCAATTTAGGGCTCCAGCGGCTACGTGTCTCCTTCAGTGACCGACCGTCGCGTGTAGAATTCTGCTCCCCCGTGAAACGTAACGGTATGTATTATTACGTGGTATCCTTATGTACGCCTTTCGTTCAAAACTGGTGCACATCATAGCAAAAGGTAGCAGCAGTAACTCTGAAATTTCTGCAAAGAACCGCTGGGATTGCAGCCATTTCAGATAACAAAACCTTTCAGGACGCAATGGCTAAGAATGTTTATTCTGAAGGAATTTGATCATATGTTATATCTGTTTCCACTGTGTTGTGTACATTGATTTTATGTTATTTACGCTTTCTGAATGTTGTTTGTTTTATTCTGGAAGAATTTCATTTTGTGCTACTTGTTTTCACTGTATTATATTCATTGTTCTGTATCCTAATTAACCCACTCCCCTCTGTAATACCTTTGGCCCTGAGGGTACAATAAATATATAAATAAATAATACACCAGTCCAGCCGGAGGCGGCCCTTTTTGTACTAATCTTGGATGTTTATTAAGCTGCCTTTGGCGATACCCCGAGTTCCCGATTTTAGTTGGTGGCGACTTCAACGCCTCTCACACGGAAGGTGGTTACCCCACTTCAAGTCCTCGCGGTAGGCGTGTGCGGGATGCTTTCACTGATGCCCTGCATGTTGTGCTCAATGATCCTTTGACAGCGACATGGCCTGTGGGTCTTATACGTAATGTTTCCTATGCTCCGGACTTGACGTGGTGTAAGGCGCGGGACCTCGATTCATGGCACTTGGAACCAGACCACTGAGCAAGTGAACACAACCCTATCACCATATGTTGCCATTCCTCATGTATCCGCTCCTACGCCTCAAGTGTTGTAATCAACTGGGACAGATTTCGCTCATGTTTAGAAAGAATGTCTTCCGATTCTTCGTCACTCCCTATTGAGCTCATTCAAAGAACACTAAACAGCGCTACGACTACTACCTGGATTGATGTTGGCCAACGGCACGATATCTCTGCTGCTTAACTTGTGGGCTGCCTGCCGTCAAGCCGAGCTGGCTATTACGCGAGACCCTAATTTGGTGCAGGCACGTACACAGCTGCATTGTGCTACTGCTAACGCTCAGAGATTTGCGGTTTTCGCTATACCAGTTGCATACATGCTGTGAACATTTTCTGCTAAATTCTCGAATGTCTCACTCTGGTGGTCTTTCTGTGCAATGGAAAATATTTGCCGTTCTACTGACGCCGCAGAAACGTCATGGTCTGCAGCTATTTTATCCCCGGGTGTTTCGCGAAAGAAGAGGAGTGAAAATGTTTCCCCAAGTGCGATGCACTGTCTGCTTTAGCTGCTAATATTATTTTGGCAGAAAGCCCTGCGGATAGTTATAGCTATCATCTGCTGAGGGCGCAGATGGAATTGCGAGTCCCGTTTCTGTGCCTGAGCTGCTGCCGGCAAGTGATGTTGCGCAACGAGAAGCAGCGTGTGGTTTCAGGTTTGCAAAAACCTGAATGCCGTTGCACTCCCTCAACTACTAGACGCCATACACAGTGTATGGCTGCATGGTGTCGTACCTGAAAGCTCTATATCCGCTATCATGATCACTATTCCTAACACAGGAAAAATCTGGAACAGAGCTAGCCAATTTACGACCAATCTCCTTAACGTTTACACTATGCAAGCTTGCAGAGAAAATGCTAGCTGCGCGACTTCTTGGTGGCTTGAACAGCACGGTTTTCGTCACTCCGCTCAAATGGGATTTTGTCCATAGATGGACACGCACGACGTGTTGGCGGTCTTTCTACAACCACTTCTGTCATATATCCGCAGCCGGAACGTACGAACCATATTAGCAATGGACGTTTTAAAAGCATACAACAACATCAGTCATGCTGCAAACCTCAACATAATTGACATGCTCCATGCCCCTCCGCCAGTACGAAGTTTTATCGCATCATTCTTGGACGGAAGAAACTTTGCAATACGCATCAGTGGTGGGGCAGTTGGTTCATTCGTTTCGCTACGCGGCGTGCCATAGAGATCAGTATTGTCATTTACGTTGTTTATTACTGGCTTCATCCCACTGACCTGGCGCTTACACGACATCCTTGCAATCAAGCTTTTGCAGTACGCTGATAACATCACTGTATGAAGAGCTAGCCAACATCTGCTCACTGAATGCTGCTCAGACGGCCACAGTCATGACCCCTTTCCTTCTCTCTATTATAAACCGTGGCGAAACCTTTCCCCACTGCCACTTGTGTCCTAGCACCAGAGCCGACTTTACTCACGTCTTCCTGAACTGCCCGAACAAACCCAAGCCCCCGTGGCAAGGTCCAAGACATCAGGAGCGATGGGAGACTGCTCTGCGCAGCTCGCTGCCGGAGGTACAGCTTCTGACAGTGAGCTGGGCCCGAGGGGTCGCCGAAGCTCAAAAGCACCCGGCCATCTAGAGTGGCCTGAGGGCCCATCGTCGTCCTGCTCCCTCACTTCCCTTTACCCCCTCACCTGGTTCTTTTTTGAATCATTAAAGTTGCTACGTACCTACCTACCTTCCATCAGATTCAGATTGTACCTATGATTACAATTCCTCCATTGGCGTTCAGCTTTCCGAATGTAAAACTACCTACACGATGCCGCCATCCGCAGTGGACGCCGTAAACTTTCTGCAAGTCGAATTAGGCTCTATCAGGCACTCCACTACAAGAAAGTCCGAGCATAAAACTTTTGGACTAACATTTCACCAATCATTATAAGCGAATGCTTGGTTTCGCGGGCTAAAAGTAAGCTATTAAGGCTCTGGGTTGGACTTGAAGAATCGGTCCTAAAACGGGGGGCGCTGGCTCACCTCTTTCACTCCGGTTGGTGAGGGTGGTTCTGCAGCCATATACTGTTTATTGAACCTAGTCTCAGCATCTCACAGGAACTCTATGGGATAGCCTGGAAGCTATCAGAACCGTGACATGTCTTCCACGACTCCCTCCAGTCGCAACATTACAAGAGTATGCGCAGCTCAACACCGTCCATGAGCTGGTGCAGCATAGCCGTAATGCTCGAAGACTTAAGGCCACTCTGTCATAATCCACGCAAGCACTGAACCCATATGCAGCTTCACATATTATTCTTCAGCCACCTGTGCCAGTTCTCCCTCCCTGGAAGTTTGTACAGCTTGGCGGCAACAAGCAACTGATAACCGCAGACCAAAGTCTGGTATCTCAGCATCGTCGCTTCGCCAGAGATTTGAATAGCAAGGTGCTTACCTGCCTCAAGAGCCCATTATAATGCCGCGAAACCTTCAAAACAGTATTTGTTGTTTTATTAACAGCCGCCGGCATACAGGCTTATCACTCTGATTCTGGACCGCGTATCAGTTACGTAATCTTTGTTTGTTAATGCTCGATGCCGCGAGTCACACCTTTATCAGTTTTGTTGTAGCACAAGATGCACCGAGATCGGTCTCGAAGATTCGGGCCACTCGGGTGTCTTTCCACAATGTTCTAGCCCGTGCTGGTAGCTGCTTGCGACGTTATCTAGATTGTTCTGTGCAGCCTTTAAGTTGAGCGTTGCCGAGTGTGACGGGCATCCTTTGTTCGACGATCGACGAGCACGTTTGCTGCTATCGCCGCCGCCGAGTTGCTTAGTTCTTTTGCGGGCGCAAGTCAGCCCAAATAAAGTTTCTTCAGTGCAATCATCGACCCCTTCATTTGTGTCGTCGACCTCGTCACCACTACGTGACATCTGGTGGAGGTGCTGCCTTTGATCCTTCAAGTGAAGACCCAAGCCGTGTTCCTGTCGCCCTGGAAGACCAGCCTACAGGTCACCGAGCCAGCCGCCGACTTCAAGGCCTACAACCCGAACACGGTGTGCTGCTTGACCCCATTCGATCTCGGAAGGCATCGACGCTGACAATGGCCCAGCCTACAGCACCGGTTATTTTCTTTCAACCCCTGGAGCCCCCCTGCTTCCATGGACTACCGGATGAAGATGCGGGAGATTGGATGGACCTTTTCGACCGTGTGGCAGATTTCAACGGCTGGAATGACACCGCGAAACTTAGGCAAGTCTACTTTGTTCTTCAAGGACATGCCCGAGTTTGGTTCGAAAATTATGAGGTAACTATGAAGGATTGGGAGACTTTCAAGGAAGCGTTTCTGACTGCATTTTCAAGCATCGTCCGAAAGGAAAGAGCCCAGGCCCTCCTTCAGTCAAGACTGCAACTTCTTAAGGAGTCTGTCCTGGCGTACGTTGAGGAGATGAAGTTCCTCTTTCGCCGCGCCGACCCTAACATGACTGAAGGTGAGAGAGTCAAACTTTTAATGCGAGGCGTCAAAGAATCGCTTTTTGGAAATCTTGTCCGAAATCCGCCAAAAACAGTGGCGGAATTTGAAACGGAAGCGTCTGCCATAGAGAAGACGTTGTACACCCGGATGCGCCACTACGAGCGGCCACTTCAGCCAGACTACTCAAGTCACTACCCCAGCGCATCTGCAAGTGGAGAGAACCTTCGTGACCTCATCCGGGAGACAGTGCGAGAAGAGCTCCGCCGAATGCAGCCATCATCGCAACAACCCCAGGTGGCGACGCTCGCGGACGTCATCCGTGAAAAAGTCCAGCAGGCGCTGGGCGTTCCTGAAACGACGGTTGCGACTGTTCCAGCACAAGAGGCAACAGCGATGAACTACGCTGGTGCATTACGTCGCCCTCCGCCCCGACGTGATGACCGCCCCTTGGCTCCCGCTCGCCAAGCCTACCAACGACCAACAAGCCCCAGGAAGTGCAACGCATGGAGGACAGCGAACAACCGGCCATTATGCTTCCACTGCGATGAGGCCGGCCACGTTCTGCGGCACTGCCCGTACCGACGAATCGGTCTCCGCGGATTTGCAGTCGACGCTCCATGACCATGCCCAGGTGAACGACCGCAAGAAATCGACAACTATCTGCGTAGCGGTGAGTCTGCGCCACCAAGCCGTCGATTCAGGTCTCCATCGCCGTACAGGGCCCGCTTTGCGTCGCTAGGACGTAACTATGATGATAGTGTGCGCGGAAGGTCCCCAAGCCCCCGTAGGGGAAACTAAAGGCAGCAACCTTTGGAGGTGAGGTTGCTCAAAGGCGAAAAGACGAAGATCCTCCGCCGCCGACGACCACTAACGACGACGCAGCCGTTTCACCGCCGCTCCACACGACCAAAGGGCAAGCAGACACCGCCGCCCAGCGAAGTAACAACGGTATGCCCCGGCCATGACCTGAAGAAACGACGGAGCCGAGATCGGACACTAAGGCCCACGTGCAATGCGAGGACGCGAACAAGTGACCTTGAAGTTGATGTCGACGGTCGCAGAGTGACTGCCCTAGTAGACACCGGAGCTGACTATTCAGTCATTAGTGGACCGTTAGCCTCTCAGCTAAGAAAAGTTACCACCGCTTGGGATGGCCCGCTGATTCGCACAGCAGGTGGCAACCTGATTACTCCATCGGGACGATGCACTGCAAGAATAACCGTAAATGGGCGTACTTACCCCACCAGCTTTGTGGTCTTGCAGCAGTGCTCCCGCGACGTGATTTTAGGCATGGACTTCCTAAATGAACATAGGGCTATCATCGACCTGCTATCCAAGCTCATCAAGCTCTCGGCAGACAAAGCCATTCCTGCTACGACGACGTTGATGCAACACATCCCTCCAAACGTCCTCGACGAAGAATTGAACGTCCCGCCCTGATCAAGTATCGCAGTCTGCGTAGGTAGCGCCAACATCGAAACCGCTGAAGGCATCGTCGAAGGAAATATCCCATTGCTCTTAGAACAAGGTGTCGGCATCGCAAGAGGCGTCACGAAATCATGGAGAGGTCTAGCTCAGGTCCTGGTAACAAACTTCACCGAGGAATACCGGCACCTCAACAAGGGCACGACGATCGCCTTTCTCGACGAATTAGCGGACCTCAAAGATGTATTCACCCTCCACGACCAAACTCTGGAAGACGCACCGGACCTATTCCGTCAGCCCACATTTGACATCAACCCGGCATTGTCCCACAACCGGAAAGAACAGATTCTCAGTCTGTTTCGAAGCTACGGGGAGTGCTTCTCATCGTCATCGAAGGTACGACAAACACCACTGGTCAAGCATCGCATAATAACGGACGAACACGCCCGACCTCTGCGCCAAAGCCCTTATCGTGTATCGCCGCGAGAACGCCAGGCCATTCGCGATCAAGTTGAGGAAATGCTGCGTGATGACGTAATCCAGCCATCGAACAGCCCCTGGGCGGCACCAGTCGTTTTGGTCAAGAAGAAAGACAGCACACTTTGCTTCTGCGTTGATTACCGCCGCTTGAATAGCATAACGAAGAAGGATGTCTACCCGCTTCCCCGCATCGACGACACTCTCGACCGGCTCTGCAATGCAAGGTACTTCTCATCGATAGACCTGAAGAGCGGATATTGGCAAATTGAGGTCGACGAAAGAGATCGCGAGAAGACCGCATTCATCACACCGGACGGCCTTTATGAATTTAAGGTGATGCCATTTGGCCTCTGCTCCGCACCAGCCACGTTCAACGAGTAATGGACACAGTCCTGGCAGGCTTGAAGTGGCAAATTTGTTTGGTATATTTGGACGACGTTGTTGTCTTCTCGTCAAACTTTCAAGACCGCCTAAAACGACTACAGACAGTGCTGGAAGCCATCAAGTCATCGGGGCTAACGCTAAAAGCAGAGAAGTGTCACTTCGCCTACGAAGAACTCCGATTCCTAGGTCACATCGTTAGCAAGGACGGTATTCGCCCAGACCAGGAGAAAACAGCTGCAATCGCACAATTCCCATCGCCTGCCGACAAGAAAGCTGTGCGCCGATTCCTTGGGCTGTGCGCTTATTATCGACGATTTGTCAGAAACTTTTCGCGAATCGCCGAACCGTTGACGCAGCTTACAAAGGCTGACGTACCTTTTAAATGGAAAGCGTCGCAAGGAGAAGCCGTTGACGAACTTAAGCGCCGCCTGCAATGCCCTCCTGTACTTGGCGACTTTGATGAAAACGCCGAGACCGAAATTCACACCGACGCGAGCAGTGTAGGCCTAGGAGCCATTCTCGTCCGGAAGACAGCCAGACAGGAAAAAGTAATCGCCTACGCTAGCAGGTCTCTCACAAAAGCCAAAGTCAATTACTCGACGACCGAGGAGTGCCTTGCGATCATCTGGGCTACTTCTAAGTTTCGTCCATACCTATACGGCCGACCATTCAAGGTGGTAAGCGACCATGACGCGCTCTGCTGGCTGGCTAATTTGAAAG
This sequence comes from Amblyomma maculatum, assembly GCF_055883805.1. Classification (NCBI taxonomy): domain Eukaryota; kingdom Metazoa; phylum Arthropoda; class Arachnida; order Ixodida; family Ixodidae; genus Amblyomma; species Amblyomma maculatum. Next base: position 175,353,247 of record NC_139347.1, on the reverse strand, counting down.
ATCCTTCCGGCCGCCTTGCCAGATGGAGCCTACGACTTCAAGAATTGGACATGACTCTTAGTCTATAAGTCGGGCCGGAAGCATTCCGACGCAGACCGCTTATCCCGCGCTCCCGTCGATTCTCCCCGATGGATGATGACGATGACGCCTTTTTGGGACCGGTAAGCGCCAGCAGTTTCGCAGAACAACAGCAATCAGACCCTGTGCTGAAAGCGCTTGCCGATTACTTGGAAGGAAACACCGCTTCCCCTCCTGGTGTGTTCAGCGACATTTATCATCCTTCACGTTAAACAATGGCCTCCTCGTGAAGAAGAACTTTGCACCCAACAAGACCGCGAAGCTTCTCGTAGTGCCTAAAACCCATCGGCAAGAAATTCTGCAGGCGTTGCAAGATGAGCCCACAGCAGGCCACCTCGGAGTTCCCGCACGTTGCGTCGAATCCAGAAGAAGTATTACTGGCCGCGACTGCCTGCCGAAGTTGCCCACTACGTGAAGACGTGTCGTGAGTGCCAATGACGCAAGACGCCGCCGATCAAAGCAGCAGGACTACTAAACCCGATTCCGCCCCCAATCCTGCCCTTTTAGCAAATTGGGATGGATCTACTCGGCCCCTTTCCATCTTCGTCTATGGGTAACAAGTGGATCATTGTGGCCACTGACTACCTTACCCGTTACGCCGAAGCAAGAGCACTACCAAATGGCACCGCGGCAGAAGTCGCCAAATTTTTTGTAGAACAAATTCTCTTGCGACACGGCGCGCCAAAAGTGCTCATCACGGACAAGGGAACGGCGTTTACGGCAGAGTTGACGCAAGCCATCCTGGAATACAGTCACACAAGCCATCGACGAACAACTGCGTACCATCCCCAGACCAATGGCCTTACGGAGCGCCTGAACAAAACGATCACTGACATGATCGCTATGTACGTCGACGCTGAACACAAGACCTGGGACGCCATCTTGCCGTACGTGATCTTCGCGTATAACACGGCAGTCCAGGAGACGACCAGAGCGACTCCGTTCAAGCTTGTGTACGGTAGGGAGCCCACGACGACGCTCGACGCAATGCTACCGCACGTAACCAGCGAGGACAACCTTGACATCGCCGCCTACCTGCAGCGTGCAGAGGAAGCCCGACGACTCGCACGGCTGCGTATTAAAGACCAACAGCGCATCGACAGCCGACGATACAACTTACGACGACACCACGCAGAGTACAATCCAGGTGACCAAGTGTGGGTTTGGACACCTGTTCGCCGTCGCGGATTAAGTGAAAAGTTGTTGCGTCGATACTTTGGGCCGTACAAAATCATTCGCCGCGTCGGCCCACTGGACTATGAAGTCATTCCCGACGGAATGTCAGCATCACAACGGCAACGCGCACGCCCAGAAATTGTACATGTTGTACGACTGAAGCCATATTACGCGCGTTAAAGAATGTGTGGTGTTTAAAATTTGCAGTGCTTATGTTTAGTTGCTTTGTTTTGGAATATCGAGGCGATGTTTTTTTTAAGGGGGGAGTAATGCCGCGAAACCTTCAAAACAGTGTTTGTTGTTTTTTTAACAGCCGCCGGCATACAGGCTTATCACTCTGATTCTGGACCGCGTATCAGTTCCGTAATCTTTGTGTGTTAATGCTCGATGTCGCGAGTCACACCTTTATCAGTTTTGTTGTAGCACAAGATGCACCGAGATCGGTCTCGAAGGTTCCGGCCACTCGGGTGTCTTTCCACAATGTTCCAGCCCGTGCTGGTAGCTGCTTGCTACGTTATCTAGATTGTTCTGTGCCGCCTTTAAGTTGAGCGTTGCCGAGTGTGACGGGCATCCTTTGTTCGACGATCGACGAGCACGTTTGCTGCTATCGCCGCCGCCGAGTTGCTTAGTTCTTTTGCGGGCACAAGTCAGCCCAAATAAAGAGTTTCTTCAGTGCAATCATCGACCCCTTCATTTGTGTCGTCGACCTCGTCACCACTACGTGACAATAATGTATGTTGATGGAAGCATACTGTGCTGTGAAGCAAAACAGCTATGAACTGTCCGTTGAGACCTAGCCTGAATCATTCCGCTGCTATTTAACCTTTGGAAATACATACATCTTTCTGTGCTGAGCTCATGGCAGTTAAAGAGGCACTGCGCTCCTTAGCCATCACTACCATGTGCCCTATGGTTCACGTTGTCATCCGCACTGGCATGCTTCAAGCAGTACGCTTGCTTCGATGTGTCAGCCGTCGCCCAAAAATATATCAAGACGTCCGTCCACCAGCTTGCGGCGCGTATCCTAATGTCAGTACCTATTAACTGGGTCCCACGTGGCCTTCTGCTTCACCAAAGTCACGCAGGTTTAGCGACCAAGACTCATCATTACCATTGCTCCTTGATGTGGACGGCGCTACAGTCCTTTTATCAAGGTGCACCTCCGACGCCGCACACGGGCTCACCCGTGCAGACGAGGTTGCGCTTAGGTGGTTCCGGGTCTGTATTGCCCTCACACCTGCTGTCACTCGGAATCGGTCTCACTCCCACACTAATATCTCCGCGCAGGGTGCCCGATTTGTTAAGCCGAAAGTGTTGAAGCCGACACTCCCCCCTAGCAGAGGGACTGCCTAGCTCTGAAACCGAGACGAATCCTGTACTGGACAATAGCTGGCCATTCTTTAACCAATCCTGCCGCGTATATCACTTGGACACCAGCTGCACATTATTGCTCACTCCTGGATTTCATAAAATCAGCGAACCTTTCTTTTCGTATAATTATTTTTCATGCTTCATCTCATAACCTATTTGTGCCCTGAGGCAATATATATTGTTACAAGAAAACTGTACTTTATTGTCCTGAACCTGATTGTATAGTACAAGACAACTAAAAACCAACACTTCAAACGTAGCACGATCATCACCCCTTTGTCTTCCCTTTCTCAAACCCTCATCTTATTATGGGAGCTCAGAAGAGACATTTCATTTTCGCCGAGTCACACAGTGGCATTACTAACACATATATTTGCGCATTTTTAAATCGCCGGGGCTCTACTATCACCCTTGTTGTTATTCTGCGTAACTTGCGAAAGTTAACTGTCATTTTCAAGGGCAGAGGGGCAGCCTCTCACTCTCCACCATGTAAGGCAAGTTCCTGTGAGTTTGGGTCTGTCAGATTTCTTTTGTGTTCTTGAAATCTTGCTCAGAAACCTCAGAGGTTGCTTCACCCAAATGGTGCCAGACGGCAGGAAAAATAAGCACGCCCCTTCTTTCTCGCAATATACGGGACACAGGACACTCGTGCTCATGTTTGGTGTCGAAAGTTTCGGTGTTGGGAGGTTCTTTTGGGCCGAGGAGAACAGTTATTATCTCTCGTTCTATTTGTTGTCTTTTTCAATTTGTTTGATACAGGATGGAAGTATGGTATCACAGTCAAATATCTGCGTCAATCATTTGTAGTTGTTTAATTTAAAGGCACAGAACATTGGAATTTATATCTCAATTTTTTGCTGCAATGGAATGTTTGATGTATAAAATGTACAACTCCATAGCGGTGTTTGTAGAAACGCTGTAGAAACATTTTACTAACAATTTTTCAATCAGTGCATGCGCCCGTTTTAAGTTTGTCCGATGCTGGAAACCAAATATGATCAACGATCCCGATGACGACTGGTGATCAACAAGTAAGACCTATCGTAAAGAAATATACATTGCACTCGCCAAACTGTAATTAGTCATTTTTTTGCTTAGAGTAACGTCTTTTTCAGTTTGTCACTTAAGGCTGTTACGGAACATTAACGTATGCCTCGTTGACGAAAGGTTTAGTGGGTACTATCATTTCTTAGATCACAGAATTCCAAACACTGGGACGTCATCTAGTGATAAAACCTGAAAGCATGCCTCTTGCGGTGCGAAAGGAGGGATGGTTTTTACTTAAAGATGCAGTGGGAAGAGCGCAAAATATAATAAATTATTACAACCACTCATAATTGTAAAACAGCGCGAACAACGGTACACAAGAACGAGAAAGACAACGGACGAGTGCTGACTCTCAACTAGGTTTTTAATGCCAACACTTGGTGCTTTTAAAGGAAAGGCAGTATATTCTACGTCAGACCAAAGTCGATAAAACCAAAAGCCTCATCCCGTGTTTTTCCCGTTCTTGTGTACAGTTATTTGCGCTGTTTTACAGCTATGAACAACTTGCCAAAATGAACATTCACAACAACTCGTGGAAGAAAACAAAAAATACTGTGTACTTACAGAAATTAGCCATATTTTGATGACATGTTGTCACGTGAGGTACTACAGGTAACATATAGGGTTTCACCGATAGATAGCACTTCAATTGTTTTTATGCTATTTTAAATGGCTCAATAAAATGGTAGTCTCCTTTCTTTGTTATTGTAGTGCTTGATCTATGCTATATGAGTAAAGCCTTTTCATGTCCACCTTTATCTCATGACATATTTCGGGCAGTGTTCTGTCCCATTAAGTATGTTCCAGCAACAGGCCTTAGGAGATGCGCTAGATTTCCGGCTTGTTTCAGACGACGACTTGACTCTGAAAGGCTTCTTTACACTGCCGACATGACTTACTTTTCAAGAGTGCTTAGGAAGCACGACATTACATTGGCTGTGCCCCATAGAATATGTGAGGACTGCCTTCTTTCGACTCGTCTTATAGGCTCCGCTTGTTCACAGTCGAAGAAGATTCCGAAATCAAAGAACCTAATGTGCTCGTTGGCAGGGTGCTCCTTCGTCAGCGGCAACGACGGAAGAAAGTCGGAAACCGTGCAAACAATTCGGACCCTCATGTGTGCACACGACTATTGTCGTCGTTAAAGATCACAATAAAAACGTTTAAAACATAAGGCTTTTTCTATTTCAAGCTTATCGCAGAAGGCATATATCGCTCAGGTTGAGTACGACACAAGAACAAATAAATCCCGCTTCGTTGGGAAACAATATGGACCCCAAACTGTGGAAGCTTGGAGTTCAGTTAAATGCCATGTAGCTTCAAGAAGGCGCTAACCAAGATATTCTGTGGATTAGGAAACGAAACGGCATAACACGGCTAAATAAAACCTGACATATCGGTGAATAGGTCGTTATGCGGGATAAAAATACAAGTCTCATATCCAAATGTATGGCAGTGAAACTGCCTCCATGCCTTCCTTTTCGATTTTCAATTACTTGCTCAGAGCCGTTGAATTTAAATCGGTTTTCAGTATCGAGTAAATGTAGAACAGCCAGAAGTAACTATGCTAGATGCTTCTGCAATCGCCGTTCTCCAAAACAATAACCTTTTGACGGGCAGTCGGGCTTTGGATTATTTATGCTTAAAATATCTATGCAAAACAACAAAGAGGTGCCTGAGCACAACATTGCAAGAATGTAAAAGAAACTTATGGGGCCGACAACCAGTTGAACATGTTTTATGTTGTAGCCAGTCCGAGGGCTTAATGCATGCCCTTGAAAAAACAGCTATTCTTAGCAAGTGCCTTGACACCATCGCAATGCTGCGATTAGAGGCTCAGGTGACTTAAAAATGCGCAGTAACAAACGCATTGAAGAACCTCATGCATCTACCATCATTGATCATGCAAAAACTATATAGCCCGTCACTGCTTCAAACATGAACAGCATTAAAATGTTTGACTAAACCCTCTAAAGTTTACTTTTTCTCCATCACTGCATCAGCACTGAAATAGCAGCTATCGGGATGTCAAGCCCGCGCATGCAAGGCATGTTCGACTGTAATAATAGACTATGTGCGTTGATCCCATGGCCGGGAAGCATTTGCTTGATATTATTGGCAGTTATATGCAACCAATTCTTTTTTTTTTAACATACCAAACTTATCAGCGCGAACTAGTGGTTCGGAGTTATGGACACATTTGTGTCTTTAAAAACAAGCTTACCGAACAGAATGCATCCGCTCAGTGTAATGGCGATGAGATTCATGGATCTTTTTAATGAAGATTCTTGACTCCTTCTGAACGAATTTGGTAGCTGATTTCTAATGCGACACGCACGCAGTCAAAAGCTGCTAGCGCAACTACTCTTTTGAACTCTGTGTATTTACAAATTGGAACGGTCTCTCACATTGTTTATACTTTAGTTTTTTTTTACCTGAAATTTTGTACGAAGGAAATCCTTTTGTGATTGTCACGTGAACATGAAAAAAAAATTTAGGGGCATCTGAAGAAGAATAACCTTATTGTCGTACCTCTTAAGGGATGTAGAAGTTAAATGCAGCAGCATACATCAACATCTGGAAAACGGCAGTTATGCGTAGGCCTGATCTACAACATTGTACAATACGAATTCTAGAATATTAATGCCGACATCTTGGAAGACGCATTGACTGGCTCTGGGTATTTTTGAAAATAACGTGAAATGACTGTGAAATTTTTGCTTTAGGATACATTTTAAGACAAGGCATAATTTGAAGGCTTTCAATGCAGTCCAGGGCATCTCTAAATTCTTCTGCCTCAGTTCAATAAACGCCGTTTTTCTATAGTAACCAAGTTACTAGCTCCTCAATATAATTAAAATAAAATCGACGGCACTCTCATTCGGAACTCTCAATAATGCCTGCGCTAGCTCAGTGATGCATGTGTAACATGTTACTGTAATGCATGAAAGTCGGCTACGTCAAAACGAGGAATGAGGAAAATCGCAGAAAATGAGTTCCCTCAAGATAGAAATATGCATGTGGCTAAACTTAATTCCGTACGCCGACCTCGTCATTAAAGAGAGAGGCTTGGAAGTGGATGCAGCCAAGCGACTTAAGCTCTGTTGCTGAATTATTAAGCGTATCTTGTGTTCGCGCTCACTGCATCTGTCGAGTAGCCTGAAGCCTGAGCATGCAGGCGCACAGTAGCCGCCAGGGTAACCACAAAGAGCCACGTGGCTATATTAGCAGCACTCTTCCTTCTCTCTCGTATATACAGTGTATAGTATATATTGCAGCAATCCTGAAGAAGAGGAAGCACATACAGGAAGACAGGGAAAACGACGTTGAGAATATGAATCAGAGTTTCACCGCTCTATGTCTATTTTTTGCTGTCAACCGACCTCCTTTTTCGGTGTCCATTGGTCTAAATTTCACACCCCGCAGGTTGTTATGGTCAAAAATTTGCTGGACCCTTTAAATGTTTCCCTTCCTAGTATTCTACCCATACAAACCATCGGTTCATCTATTAAAATTGTCTTTGACGACATATTCCCCAATAATGCTAAAAACTTATCATCCGTTATTCTAAACGGATTATTAGAAGACCATTTAAGAAGTCTTTCTGCTAGTTTAGTTGTAGCTACTGACCCATCTCAATGTAATGAAAAGGCGGGTGTGGGTATATATTGTCCACATTTAGGCTGGTCTTTTTCTGTCCGGCTTCCGGACTTCACCCCAATTTTTGAGGCAGAGTTTCTGGCGGTGGTACTCGCTTTACGAAAATTAGACTCCTCTTTTTCTAAAGTGGCAGTAATTTCAGACTCTCTATCCTTGTGTTCATCTCTCTCTTCGTCGGTGGATTCTGCAATAGTAAAAACCTTTGTCTCCCTGATCCCTAGACATTTGAAAATTGTACATATGGTATGGGTTCCAGGCCACAGAAACGTGACTTTAAATGAATATGCTGACAATTTGGCAAAAGAGTCCCTTAATGGCCCCGTATTATCTATCCTTCCGGCGACCGCGTACATCACCGCAGCGAGGTTTCGAAGAAACGTCCTATTAAATATGAAAAATGGACATCTTTTAAGATCTGATGACTACCTGCATCTAAATTATTCTTGGAATAGAAAATTATGTCATTCACGGCAACTTGAGATTTCACTAACAAGGCTCCGATGCCGTATCCCACCTTTAAATTTCTATCTTTACAGGTCTGGTTTGGCACTGTCTCCCGTCTGCGCATTTTGCGGTGAACAAGAAACATTAGATCACTTTTTATTGTTTTGCCGCCGCTTTACTACGCTGAGAAGGCAGTTGATGGAAAGGCCATTGCAACAGCTTGGCCTTAGTTTAAGCAGCCCGACATTGTTATCATTTGGCGCCACAATCCTTGGGCACAGTCACAGGTCTGTGTTTACCGCCATGCAAAATTTTTTACTGGACTCAAATCGTTTGCCTTGCTAAATATTTAAACATCACTTGTTCTAAAATTGTAGTGTCAATCTCCCGTGAGTGTTACCACTTTTCATTTTATATTTCACTTATTTCCCGTTTTGTTTCCTTTGCTCTACCCCTCAAATCATTTTTTTTATGCAAGTATATTAAAAAAAAGAAAGAAAAAAATCTTTGCTACCCAATTCTTGGCCGATCATCCTCTGTGGGTATGTGCCATAAGTTATTTGGAACACAACGACGTTGAGAAAGACGTGGAGACTGTCGTGCCCGTGCCGGACTCGCAGCCGTTGACCAGCATAGTTCTCTGCCTCCTCGACCTGTGCAGCGCTCCGATGTCAAACCCCCGTCATAACAACTTAGTGGCAGGCGCTGGGTATGAATACCCTCACGACGCATCCTAAACCTCTGGAGCCTCGCCGAAGCCGTTGCCTAGCTGGTCTTCCTCCCATTCTTTTGAGAATGCAGCAGACCACTGAGCAGTCCCAAACATCAACGCGAAGCATTCTGTCTTCGTCGGGTGATGTACCACCCACTGCCTCAAACGCTACGCTACCGTTTCGACAGCCTCGTTCTTTTTGCGGTCAAGCAGGTTAGATGTAGATGAGTGGCTCACTCATTTTGAACGTGTGATCCGCTTCAACCTCTGGGATTCGGTGGCAAAACTCGCGAATGTGGTATTCTTCTTAACCCAGACCGCCTTGATTTTGTACGAGAACCACGAAGACTCCCTGACCACTTGGGAGGGCTTTGTAGAAGCTACCAAAGATCGTTTTGGCGATCTAACTGCAAAGAGGAGGCAGGCCGAGCAGACACTTGCTCAGAGAGCTGAGACAGTTGGCGACACTTGCATCCCATACATGGAGGCAATACTGAAATTATGCAAGACTGTGGATAGTCGGATGACCGAGGAAGACAAGGTAGGTCATCTGCTGAAGGGTATTGCAGAAGACGTCTACCACTTGCTCAATGCCAAAAACAACTTGAGTTTGGTCACCGACGTCATTCGACACTGCCGGATATTCGAGGCCCTCAAGACACACCGCATTACACCGCAGTTTGAGAGGCTGGAAAATGTCACTACCGTGGCTAGCATCGAGGAATCTCTATCCCAAAGTCTCTAGTGTTCCATTCGTGAAATTATTTGGGATGAAATTTCACGACGTGAGCTGCTTGCTCGGCCCTCTGGCTTCGCGGATGAAGCATAAGCTTTTCCAGCCCATGCACGTACGTGCCCATCAACGTCCAGCTATAGACGATTTTACGGAAGGGGGAAGGGCGCTACCTTATTGGGCGCTGGGCTGCTTCCGTAGCAAATGAAACAGTCGACGACACCCCCCTTCCCCCTTAACAGCCCAGTCAAACCGGTTTCTCCGAGGATCGTAAATTGGTCTGTACACCAGCCAATGACACCGACTTCGCCTTCCGCGAAGACCTGGACACCCCAAGACCAAGTCCCAACCAAATTTACCGGCAAATCTCTTATTAGCGCAGAGATTTCGGTCCTATACAAACGTATACTGCGCCTACCGCGGGAAAGCTACGTCGACCCGTAACCTACATTTGATAATTCGTCGCATCCTTCCTTGCAAGCGCAGCTGTTTGATCGGCCTATTCCCGTGTGCTACATTGTGGTGTCGCGGGTCACACTTCCCGCTACTGCAATTGGCGCGTATCCTTGAGGAATCCTCCGACAGCATCAAGCCACCGACGCGCAGCCCGGCCCTGCATCAGTGCCTATCGGCCAGAAGCAGTTTGCAAAAAGAAAGGGCTCCGCAGCCATTCTCCAGAGTCCGACAGTGGTGTGGCACAGCTTCTGTCATTTCGTGTGCGCCGTTCCCCGTCACCACGGCGTCGATCTCCGCCACCTTTGCAGGAAAACTAGACAGCACGGTCGATGGTGGTGAGGTTGCTGGACAATGTTCGCTGCTACCTATTATTCCTCCGTCTGTGCACATGTTAAAGAACAAGGTTAATATACTTATTGAAGGTATGCCTGCGATGTCGTTGGTAGACACTAGTGCTACTATTTCGTAATGAGTTTAGATTTTAGAACCTTTTAAAGAACAAAGTTATATTTGCTTGGCACAAAACTGCTAATCTTTACGGAGTGAGTGTAGAGTAATTGTATCTGGTTGGGGTAGGCAGCGTTAGAGTTTATTTGGGAGGCACAGTACTTCCGGCCAAGTTTGCAGTGTTGCCCTGATTTACTCATTATGTAATCTTGGGAATTGACTTCCTGCGTATGTGCGGCGCTACAGTTGGTTGTCGAACAGGAGCGCTAAGTGTTAGTGGTTCTCTTCCTCGTAAACGTTTGGAAGAGACGTCAAATATATGAAGACGTTTTGTGTGTGTCTGATGAAGTCGTCGTACCGCTACATTCTGTAGTGGGTGTTGAGGTGTCCAGCTCCCGTACTATTATTGACTGTTTTGAGTTTACTGTGACGCCTCTTAATTTACATTGCGCAAAGAAAAATGTGTTAGTGCTCAGGCGCGTAGCCAGGGGGGCTTACCCCCCCCCCCCCCTGAATTGTTTTCGTGCTGTCATGCGCGGCCGACCAAAACAACCACCGGCACTCGAAAGCATTCTAGGTTTTGTCTAGAATATCTTTGTCCGGTTCGCTCGAAAATACATTTCGGCACGAACATTACGAACTTGGGGGCTACATTTCGTAGCAACGCCCATGCAGACGGAGTCACCTAAAGCCAGGAACCATTTCCGAGCACTAAGTTTCAAGGGCGTTTAGATAACGAGCGGGCTCGTCGCGTCAACTCGCGCCGGCCGCGGAGGTGGGGGTGGACGGCGAAACAAGACAGGTTTCCATTCCCGCCCAGTCGGAAAAAACTACAGAAAATTTTCTGATGTTACGACAGAATTTCTGTGCGGTTTTTGACGAGAAACCTGTTGTGACAACAGAACATTCTGTCGTAACGTAAGATATTTCTGTAGTTACAACAGAAAAGTGCTACAGAACTACAGACAACAGAAATACACTACAGAAAAACTACAGAACTACAGAAAAGTACTACAGAATTACAGAAAAATCTGATGGTTACGACAGAACTACAGGATATTTTGTCGTATTTTTGACACCGTAGTTTTTCAAAGGCGGTATTTCCCTCGCCTTCGACTCCCCGCTTCCTCAAAATCCCTGTGTCTCTCTTTTGGGGCTTTCTTTTTTCTCGTGCCTTCTGCGAATTCTCACCGTGCTGTAGCAGCTTTTAGCGGTACTCCCTCGCCCTTCTCCCCGTACATTATGCTCTCTCCGTGTTTGCGCTTTTTGTTTGTGGTTGTCTTTTTTTTTCGTTTTCACGCTCCTTCCTACTCGCCGAAGAGAAGGAGCTGAACATTGGCTCAGGAGCGTTTTGGTTTTTTTATTGCACCTCGCTTTTTTTCCTACATTGCTCTAGGCCGCCCCACGCATCTTGCGGACGTCGGTGAGCGACCGCGACCAAAAGGCATCGAAGCGGCGCCGATGGCGGCGGAGTGATCATTTGTCTCCTGATGAGGCGCCCAAGCCCCCTCCCCGCAACCCCCTTTTTCGGGATGGAGACGGAGACGAGCTGCCCTTTCAGACCTTAATCCTCCTTAAAACAGAAACTGACCTTGCGGGCGCCGGTGAGCGACCGTGACCAAAGGCACCGAAGCGGCGCCGACGGCGGTGGAGTGGTCCTTTCTCTCTGCTGCGGCGCCCAAGCCCCCCTCTCCTTTCGCGATGGAGACGGAGAGGAGCTGCTCTTTCAGACCTTAATCCTATTGGCACCCGCGGCGACGACCACGGGAACTTTATCTTTTGTTTAAAGGTTCAGAGGCGCGTCGCCGATCAGCATTGACCATGCTCGCCGACTTCTCGAAGCAGGCGGGTGAACTGCTGAGAAGTAACGCCAGGGTAATGACCTCATTTTAAAGTGTTCATTTCTTGGTCTTTACGTTTTCATATCAGCGGTATGCACTGCTTTGCTGGTTTCGAACTGATATAGTTCTAGATTTCGTTTAATATTTTTTGTACCTATTCAATAGACAGAATCAGGGAATCATTGATGTCAGTTATTTCTGCCACAATGTTTATGTTTGTCACGTACATATATGTTCTTTTACAATAAAGTTAATATTTTACATTTGTCGTGGCAGTGCGTACTGCGTGGCATTCAAGAATTCATTTGCAGCACCTAATACACAATGGCTATTGGCTATTGGCTGGAAATAATCATATTTGATCTATCGACAAATTCTATATGGAGGAGGACGTGCTGCAAAGTGAGACACCCCCCCCCCCCCCCCCCTTTTCTAAGAAAATTTCTGGCTACGCCACTGTTAGTGCTGCACTGTTTGGTTTGCGTGAAAGAGGGCCGTACCAGACTGTGGACTATACATTGCTCACCGGAACCAGTTGTTTTTCCAGCGGGCTGTAAACTAGCTTCATGTAGCGCCGCTCTCCTGAATTATGTGACTTTCGCTAGTCCTTCCTTTGATAACACCACTACTACCTCATCTGCTGACTAGAAGCTTCTTCCGGTGATAGCGCATTGTTGAACTCCTCACAACGACAGATGTTGAAGAGCCTCTCGTCCCAGCACGTGTCCATTTTTTATTTCGGGCAATCCGACTGCTCTCAGCGTTTTCCGCTGTCACGCGCAAGCGACATGATTGACACGCGGTCTGCTCATCCGATTCGCCAAAAGCCGTACCGCGTGTCGCCGTCAGAGCGCAAGGTGATCACCGAGCAAGTTAAAGACCTGTTGAGCAGGGGCGTAATTCAGGAGTTCTCCAGTCCTTGGGCTGCTCCCGTGATATTGGTAAAAAAAAAACGCCGGAACAGAGAGGCTCTGTATCGACTGCCGTCGCCTGAACTCCATCAATAAAAAAGATGTGTATCCTCTCCTATCCTCTCCCGCGCAGTGGCGATGCCTTAGATTGCCTTTTGTCTGTATCGTATTTCTGTTCGTTTGATTTGCGATCGCGGTAATGCCAGATTCCGATGGGCGCCACTGACAAAGGAAAACCTGCATTTGTTACGCCAGACGGCCAATTTAATTTCAATGTGATGCCCTTCGGCCTCTGTAATGCGTCGGCCACATTTGAAAGATTTATGGACACACTACTGTGTGGTCTCGAATGGGAAATCTGCAGGCGCTATTCAGAGCGCTTTGTTATTTTTGGCAGGACTTTTACTGAACATAACACGCGATTCGCTATTTTAAATTGCCCGCAGAAGGCCGCCTTTGTCCTGAATTCTGAAAAGTACCGTTTTGGCGAGGGTCAAGCGCTAGTACTAGGACATCTTGTCGACTGCGATGAAGTTAGGCCAGATCCACAGAAGACTGCCGCAGTTGCAACATTTCTACGACCGCAGAATCAAAAGAAGCTCCGCAGTTTTCTGGGGCTGTGCTTTAACTTCCGACAATTTATCCCAAGATTTGCGGATGTCTTTTACCTTCTGACATCCCTCCTATAAAAGGACGTCCGTTTCGATGGACCTCAGATTGTACAGCTTCTTTCCACCAGCTAAAGTTTCTGTCTACGTCACATTCCATACTACTGGACCTCAACCACTCCGTTCCGACTGAAGTCCCCACTGATGCAAGTGGGATTAGTGTTGGTGTTATGCTTGTGCAACGTTCGGCAACTGGCGAGCATGTAATTGCGTATTAAAGTTGTCCCCAAACATTAGCGTAACTACACTGCTACGAAGCAAGAGTGCCTCGCTGTAGTTTTCGCTGTTCAACGGTCTCGGTGCTACTTATATGGGCAACATTTCAAGGTTGCGACGAACCATGATGCCCTGTGTTCGCTCGTCACCCTTTGTGATCCATATGGTCGTCTGGCACGCTGGGCCCTTCGCCTGCAGGAGTACGACTTCACTGTTTCGTACAAAAGTGGCCGCAAACACGCTGATGCAGACTGTTTTTCATGTCGCCCCCTTCATAAGACCGAATGTAACTCTGCTGATCTCGACCACTACATCTCCTCCGTCGTTATCGAATTTCCCGACGCCTCGGCTCTGCAGACTGCGCAAGGGACCGACATAAGCCTCGAGCGACTGCTTGCGGCGGTGCGGAATTCCACAGCTCCCAGCGCATTCTGCCTCTGTGATGGCCTTCTGTACAAAAAAAGCTTACTCCAGCTCCGGCACAAATTTTCTACTTGTGGCTCCCGAGGTTTACCGCTCGTGCATTCGGCGTGCCATGTATAGAAGAAGCAGGGCGAATACCAAAGCCGCCTGTTACGTTTAGTATCAGGCTGCCCACACGGCTATCAATGTGGCAACATGGCCCTCAGTCTCTCTCCCGCGCTGTCGCTTCCAAACTTCCTTCTTCCTTCTGCTTGCTGATTCCATCGCGAATCTGCAACACGCTCCGCGTTTTGTGGTGAGAGGTAGCTCGAAGACCACTAACGCTGTAGAGCAAGATGGACCCGTAAGGGCGTGCAGGTGCAGACTCCAATCAGATATCGTAGGCTACGTTCTGTCGAAGGTCTTTTGAGCTAAACGCCCTACAACAGACTGCACTGATTCTTCGGCTGAGTGCATGACCACAGTACACAACTCAACATCAATCTCTTGGTTCGTGTAGGAGTAAGTATGCACTTTGCCATCCCCCTGCTGGTGTCAGCTATAACCCCAGTTACTCTGCGTCCAGCTGACGTCCTACTTTGTGAGAAATGACAACTCAGCCCTCAGTTGGTGAAAGTTAATAGCTCAGCACGAAGTTTCATATGCACATTCTGACATTAGCGCTGGCATAACTCTCACAAAAACACACACACTAGCACACCACAGCTCAACACTTACAGAAATCTTGGTTTACACAGTGTTCTTTTCGTGCGCAGTGGCCTTTATTTCTGTGTTTGTGCAACAAGGGCCACCAAGCTTCCAGGCTGTTCGATGATTTGTCGTCTTTGTTAAGCCTTTCCTAATGGACAAAAGCTTGCAGCATTGCACGACTTAGTTCTCGCGTTTGTGCGATACCATCCTAGACGACGTCATCGGTGCTCGCCTCTAAAACTTTCTTTGAGTCTACAAGGGCTGGAACGTCACCAGAAATTACTCTTGTGGCGTCTTCCTCTCGCTTATTCTTTCCAGAAGCTGCGCTATAAAGCTCTTCGCGGGAGACTGAGTATCTACGCTGGTCACTGTCTTTCTTGTTTTGCCTTTAATGCCATTGAATGCCCTTTCGTCTTCCTCTGTTGACGGTTTCTGGGGGCCATGATTGAAGCCATCCTCGTTACATCCTATACGTTCTTCCTTGAAATTATTGTACCTCTCCAAGTCGATAGAGTCAATTCCATTGAATGGTCGCTCCACAGGTATATCTTCAGGCGCTTGTTCGCAGTATTCTTTCTTTGGTGGCTCAAAAACAATCTTGCTTGTATACTGACTACAATCCTCCGTCTGCCCTTGGATGCGTGTAATTGATTCGATGTTTTCCTTACTCTTGGAGAACTGTGCGTGGATCTGCTCTTTATTGCAATGCGCTTCTACCAAAGATGTGTTCCACAGTACTGCAGCTGCTCTTAGGTAACTCAGGGCATCACTCTGGGCACACTTAAAGCTATTAGTCTTATTCATGACTCTGTGCGATGTCTCGGTGTTATCAGATTCATCCAATAATGCCTCTGGAAGTGATTCGCGGAAATGGAAGTCAGGCATCGATGTAATCACGGCGGATCGTTGGACTTGTTTTTCTTTAAGCTCAGTGACAGAATATAGTTATTTCTTAAGGTGATTCAGCAAAATTCTCTGGTAAAACTGCTGTCTTTATACAACAATTGCTGTCGGCAGCATGAGCAGGTGCCTGAAGGATGTTGATGTGGTGACAGAGAAGCGTCATAGTTTGCGCGGCAGTTTCCTGCACAAGCGTCGCCTCCAAAACCGTGCAGCTTCTCGTTCAGTATGCGCAAGCCGTCGTTGCATGCTTCTAGGCTCGCTTGAATACGTTTTAGCGCAATAACATTTACTGCTTTTGAATTCAAAAGTTCTCTTGCCTGATTCAACAGCAGGGTCAGAAAAGCTCGCTGAATATCAAGCTTCTTCATGATGTGGTCCATGGCGTATCGCTGAAGCCTTCTTCTCTCTGTCAGGTACGGTTCGACGGCGTAGCTCCTGGTATCTTACTGAATAATTGTTGGCGTTCCTTTCACAAGCTCCAGGAAGGATTTTTGGAGGAGCTCACATTACCCTCTCGGATTTCGGCACCATAAATTATAGAAGACGCAGGGCGAATGCCAACGCCGCCTTACGTTACGTTTAGTATCGGGCTGTCCACACTGCTGTCAATCCTCGTCTTCCTTCCGCTTGCTGATTCCCGCAGAAATCAGCAACACCATGCACGACTATCCCACTTCCGGTCACCTGGGCTCTGCACGAACCCTCCACTGTGCCCGTGACCGGTTTTATTGGCCGAAGATGCGCCAGAAGACTGAGCGGTATGTGGCGAGCTGCACTGAGTACCAACGACCCAAATAACCTACGTCAAAGCCACAAGGCCTGTTGTATCCTGTGAGTCACCTCTTGGTGCATTTGAGAAACTTGCAATCGACCTCATGGGTCCCTTCTCGAAATCTTCCAATGGAAATCGTTGGATTGTGGTTTGTGCCGACCACCTCACCCGCTACTGCGGAACGGCTACTCTTCTTTCAGCCCCCGCTCACCACGCGTCCATGTGCTTGCTATGTTCCGTCGTCCTGCGCATGGACCTCCGTGAATTATCATCACTGACAGATGTCGCCAGTTTATGGTAGATATGGAAGAGCTTCTCCGTTTGTGCTCGTCATATTTTGCACTAAGCCCGACTAACGTAGGCAGTCACACGTCTTTGGCTGTTCTGTATCTGTACTAGAACAGCGTTCAAACTAACACTGCTATCACCGGTGTGTAGCTCGGTATCTGCGAATTCATTGATGAGCGCCAAAACTGTTGGTGAGTGTAGGCGACGGTAAAGCTCTTGAAATGCTTGCATTTGCGGTGCACCCCACGTGAAAGGTATATCCGCCTAAGCAGAAGTGTAAGAGTGGCAGCTATTTCAACAAGTTTTTCATAACACGCCTGGAATACGAACATAATCCAAGAATACTGCAAACTTTTTCCTGATCCCGCTGTGTCGGAATAAAAGCTATGACTAATGTTTCTTTTTCGGGATCTGGCAGAGCTCCCACCTGGTTCACAAGATCGCATAAAAGCGTCAGGTGTTGTAAGAGAAATGGCATTTCTTGTCTCGCAGAGTGAAGCCCGACGATTGGATGGCGTCTAGTGCCATATCTAGGTGACGAAGCTTCTCCTCGAAATTCGAGGCAAATTCAATCACATCGTTCTCGTATGCAAGACAAACCGTCCACATAATATCTGCAAGAACACTGTCCATGAGTCTTGAAATGGTTGCTGCGCTGAGAAAAGGTAGAAAAGCATAACTTGGAACTCGCATAGCCGGTCGAGCGTAAAGAAAAGCGTCTTTTCGCGGTCCCTCTTTTCTGCATCGGTCTGCCAGCATCCAGACTTGAGATCTATGGAGGAGTACCTTTGTTTGCACAGGTGATCTAAGGCGTCGCCTGTTCTGGGCAAGGGGTATCCATCTTTATTGTAACGTCCCTCAGCCGGCGATAGTCAACGCAAAAGCGGAGTGTATCATATTTTTTCTTCGCGCATAACAGAGATGCAGCTCAGGGGCTTCGGCAAGGTCGAGCAACATTATTATCAAGCATTTCTTTGAATTGTGCTCTCATGGCAGTACGTTCTTATGCGTAAATGAGATAACGAGTCCGAAAGAGTGGTCGAATAGGTTAGTCTGTAAAGACGCGGGCTTTTCAAGGTGTGCGTTCAACCGACGCAGGACGAGCTTGCAAATGTAATAAAGTGGCGACTGAGCCTACTCTGAACTTTTTCTTTATACTTTGGAGATAATGCTGGGGACACTTCGCACAGCGGGTCATTGTTGTAGTAGCGCTAGTTAAATTGCGTCTCTTTCTTGTCTCTCTGTTTAGATGCTGAGGTTCGTTGGTGAAATTCGTGATAAGATCATCAACTTTGTCATTTTTGAAGAAAACTTCTCTGGCAACAGTTATGCCTCTTTCAATAAGCAGTTTGTTTGGCCTTGACGCCACATTCAGTGCCTTGCACTGGGAGGGAACCCACGGTCACTGCAATGCTCAAACGTGGGGGCACACTCACATAGTCACCTATTATGTGAAGCAAAGCGGGGACCATGCTATTGGTTTCGATGGTGGTCTCAATTCAAAATCTTACCGATTGATTTTGCAAATCAATAATTGCGCCGTTTTCCATTAGAAATACACTATCAGGAGTGACGTCTCAGTAACACTGGTCTAACAAAATGAACGCGGCTAAAAAGTATTGCCCTTTTACTGTAATCCCTGACATGCACGCTCCCGTGGGTATAAACAAATACCCTCCAGCGGTGCGTATTTTCGGACCAACCCATGCTGTAGTGCCCTTTTTGAGAACTGCTGCGAAGGGTCCACTCAGAACTGAAGAATCGGCACCAGTGCCGACTAGAGCAGTGACGTCTGTGCCGCCTGCAGACATCTCTAGGCCGGCAGCCTCGGGTTGCAGCAGTTGCGAGGCGTCTCGGCTTCGGTGCTTTGGAGGAGCTGTGCATCGATGGTCGGCGTCGTTCTTGCATTTAAGATCGGCGGTTTGTCGTGTCGGCGTCGGTACGGCTGGCGTCCGTGTGTTATGAACTGTGGTTTTGGCGTGGAACTGTCGTGTGGTTTTGGGGGATCTTCTAATTTTCTTACTTAACAAGCCGCACCTCTGGAGGCTGCTGCATTTAGTTTCTTGTACTGGGAACTTGGGGTTGCTCCTGTCGCCAAGGAGAACTTTACCTGCGAGGTGATGGCGATCGGAAGCGGCTTGGGATAGGGTCGGCATGCGAAATGTATTGTGCAATTTGGCGTGACCGCTGTTGAGGCAACAGAAGATGGGCATTAAAAGTAAATTCAATGAGGCCGAGTCCCCTGTAAGGCCAGTGGGGGGGGGGAAGGGGGGGGGGCAAATCCTATCTGGCGACCTGCACGAGGTCCCTCCCGTCAGCTGGATGGGCCGGAGCGGTTAACGCTGCTAGGCTTTGTCCAGTTTCGACGGCCAGCGGTCAGTATGGGTGCAGCCGGAACCCATACTGAGGGTTTGCGAATCCCCGGGGAGGTTGTCAGCTGTCACTCCCTGCGGCATTGTGAGCGTGCCGCGCCCACGTAGCCCGATGCCTATCACGGGGACATGTCTGAAGGGGTTCGGACTGGGCACGTGGAATCCGGTTAAAAGCAGAACAAAATTCCCAATGTACGGGGCGGTCGGTAGGCCGAGGGAGAGCCCTGCCCGCCGCCTAGGGAACGGTGGCGTAGCTGCAGAGTGCTAAAGGAAATGCAGTTAGCTGACTCCGTATGTTAGATCAAAATTACCCCTCGGTGCGAGAGAGCGCATCTCCCAGCCGCAGACGCGTTGGTTTCCGCTGCCAGGGGGAGAGGGTCCTCGCGGCGCCGCGGCTGGGGCGAACCAAGTCCAGGTTCTGGGGAACTTGCCTTTAGGCTCGAAAAGGCGAAAAAGACGGTGTCAAAGTAGCCTACATGATTTCTAGTAAGCCAGAAACTTGGGAAAAGAGGGTGGTCGCACAATGTGCTAAAGCACATGTGTCCCTCACTGTCAGTATCTTCAACGAACACGCAGAACTACTCAGAGGAGTCAGACCCCGCAATGATATGAGTCAGTTGGCTGGCCGAGGGAAAGCCCAGCCGGCTGTTAAGGGGACAATGGCTCAGCCACGCAGTACGTGAGGAACCGCGGCTGGCTGGTTCATATGCTTGCATTAAGGGGAAGTAAAGACCCCTTGTGAGGAACCGAGTCGGTACAACTGACCGAGGGAAAGCTCAGCCGGCCATTAAAGGAACAATGGCACTGCTCGCGTAGTACGAGAGGAACCGCGGCTCGCTGACTTTCACCTCCTCCAGGGGGCAACCCTCGCAGAACCGAGGTTGATAGGCGGGCCATGGGAAAGCCCAGCTGACCACCTAAAGGTGGCTTTGCCCGCGCAGTACGCAAGGAACCGCGGCTTCCTAGCCGCGGCTTAGGCGGGGGGTTGGAGACCTCTTGGTCCTGGGCGGTAGTGCTGGCCGAGGGAAAGCCCAGACGGCTGCCAAGGCCCCGGGGGCGCTGCTCGCGAAGTACTAAGGTAACCGCGGCTCGCTGACTCAGGGCCAAAAAAAAGGAGGAGTGGAGACCCCTCAGTGCCGTACCTCTGTAGGTGCGTGCACGAGTATCTTTGCGGACATAATCAGACGGTGAACCTGGAGTGCTGAACCAGATATTAGCAGTCAAACATACTATGTTGGAGAGAAAACGGTGAATGGAGGGTTGTCTACAACAGGTGACTCTTGGCACCTCTCTTAGCACCTTGGAGTAGGGCTGAAAGAATCATAGTACGGCGAAATGCGCCCCTCCAGTAGCCCTAGTACAGTCGGGGCGAGGGAGCCTGACTTGGGGGACGGGGAACCCCAATGTGGCCCACCAGCCTGTCTCATGTGGCGGACACCCGGCGAACGTGATATGGATGTGAATGCGCTTGAAGGCCAAGAGCCGTGCATTGGCTAAAGCGAGTGCTCGCCCTTAACTGAGGCCAAGGAATTGGAGCTCGAACCGAATCAGGATCATTTGAGAAAATCCCTAAGCTGCCCCGATCCCTCCTACAATCCCATAACCCTTTCTCTATATCCAATTTCCCTTTCCCTTGTCCCACCCCTTCCCCCTACTTCCCAGGGGAGATCACGGGGGATCTCCCCGAGCCCGCTCTCTGGCTGTGAGTCGCTTCGTAGAGATTGCCGCATTTTTTAGGAACCTTCGGGTTCTTTCGGCTACGGGTGCACAGACCAAGCTTGTCCTTCGGGACCAATTCGGGACTGGATATAGCCTGTTATACCTAGAGTGACACGGGCAGAGGCATATTACTTTATTCTCTTTTTGGTTGCCTCACCATATTATATGTAAGGGCAGCGGGGACAAATGTGTCCAGGTTCCCCGCAATGATAACACAACGGTTGGTGATCGGGTGTTCGCAAGACATCGGTCCTACAAATGTCGCGGCGGAGTACGTTTGGCACGGAGGACACACGGGTGACAGCTGCTCAGTGCTTGGTACTGGGCTAGTTGGAACATCTCATATCTGCTGCGCTGCTTAGTTGTGCACGGACAAAGGAACTGGACAAACGCTGAGCTTAAGCGCAATCTACCAACGCGTGGCTAGTAGGTTGTTGTCGAAGGCGGCACGTAGCTGCTATTGAAAGCGGCGTAAATAGATGTCTGAGGCGGCAGTGCAAGCTGCGACGTGTGCGCGCACCCACAGAGTATGTTTTACTCCTTTGCTGATATCAGAGACTAGACTGCGGCGACCAGTGGCAGTGGCGCAAACGATAACTATTTGTCACCTCTCCCCGGACAATCGCACGCACCATATCACGCAACAATTCCGTTGAAAATGGTATGGCTTCACCTTCACTGGCGGCGGGCTGGTACTGCTGGGCTAGCATGTCAAGTGCCTTTATGATGGTGGTCGCTTCACTGATGAATTCGCCTACTGTCACTAGTGCACTCCACAGTAAGCCACGAAACAACTGCCCCTCAATACACTTCATCAAATGGCACACTTATCTTCCGACATGGTCGGATCCGCGCTCTAAAAGCGTCGCTTCATCTCTTTGGCGTATACTGTCACTGTTTCGTTCGGATTCTGTATTCGGCTGTTTGTAAGCAGTTCCGCTTTTTCTCGTTAAGTGTGTTGGTGAACTTACGCAAAATATCCACCTTTAATGTTTCCCATGTTCGGAGTATGCCCTCGTGATTCTCATGCCATTTCCTCGCAGAATTGCTCAGTGCAAAACAAAATCTCCTCGCAGAATTGTTCAGTGCAAAATAAACATAGCGCGGCTTGGAGTCAGCGTTCCAGGCGCTTAAAACACCCACCCGGTCGAACTTCTCCAAGCAGTGTTCGGCATCCTCACGGAGGAGCTTGTTAAAACGTGGGGGAGCAGGACCGGTAGTTGTCAAAACAACGGGCTCATTGCGTCCGAGGGAGGACTCAACACGCTTTACCAGGATTCCAGCTCGCTTTCGGGCCTAGCGCTCTTCTTTCTTCCCCACCTCTGGAAGTTTTCGTCTTCAGCGCATGCCACAAAATGACTACCCATGCAGCGTCCGCCCTTCGGAAAAACACTTATATTTGGGCTAACATACATACAGGTAATGGAAATACTTTGCTCTGAAAACTGTATAACACCGTATTATGGTCACGTTGAGATTTTACGGGAAACTTTTATGACTAGATGCGCTTCCCGACTTCAACTTTCCTCGGTGCTTAATTCAGAGTGCAGCAAAAAGCGAAAATATATCATACGCAAGCTCTTTTTTTTTTTGTTTCTTAGCTGTAAATACGTGTTATAACGTAAAAATAGTGACTTCGTGAAATTCAATCAGACATCTTCCTTTTGCAACTTCCTAAAACGGAAATGAGCATCAGAATGTTTTACTATAAAATTCCAGACGCATCAACAGCAGCTATACCAAAAAAGTAGCTTAGCGTCAATTCCGTGACCACCCGAATTGCAAAATAAGTCATGCACTGTGAAATCCAAAGCGACCACGAAAACCAATAAATCATTTCCATGCCGCCCTTCATACAATACATGACCTGCTGACGTCTTAGGTCTTAAACCACTGCAAGCACGTTATCCGTAATCCTTAGTGATGCGCGCTTTGTCTGTGAATATAATTATAAACAATATCTTATATTACTGGCTGATTGCTTTTCCTAAAGATTGCTTTTAGAGGCATGACGATGGTTACGGTTCCTACATATTAAAAACTGATTGTTCATTTTGAAGGAGTGACTATTGTTTACATAAATTACTTCAGAGTAATTTTATATGCTACTATATTGCAAGAACCACCACCGCTGGATCTCAGCGCCCCAGCGCCATATTTAATTATGGGCCCAGTATAAAGCTGGAGACTGGAAGCACATGTATATGGCATAACGGAACGCTCCGCCCTGGTGGCACTGGTTTCCCGGCAAAAAAAGGCCTCGGATAAAAAGTGAAAACTAAGACATAACGAAGCAACTCAAGTACACCATGGAAAGCTAGAAAAGGTGATTAATATAGGGGGAAAACGGCAGCGCTGGAAGGATTCTAACCTAATAACTCGTCTTCGGTAGCTTTTTACGCTAACTACTTGGCCACGCCGAGAACTAAGCATCTTGTAAATACCTTTGCATGCTACGTCACGGCCTCAATTATAATGTTGGGTCTTGATGTATTGAAGTGTACAGGCCGTTTCTGCCTCTAAAACAATTACAACTTCGTGTCCATTAGAGCTTTCAGTTTGCTCTCACGACTTGCAGCTACTATTCTGGATGCCTATACGCCCTATATTGTGCACTGCAAATCATTTTAACATGTGAAGAGTCAGAGCGCTGCCCAATTTAGCAGCACCGGCTCTTCGGTCATGCTCTGATACAGTGGACATAATTTTCGGTGAACACGGAGCTGTAGGACAAACCTTCGAAGAAAAAATTGCGAAGAAGTTTCAAAACCGTCAACCGCAGCAGCCACGACACTATTGTGCTGGTAAGTAAATCTTATTTGTATGTAAACATTTCGGGAAGCGGTGCGATGACCGAGAGATGTGTTGTTTATACGCAGAGCTAGAAAGAGCGCAAAAGCTGGTAAGAGACGCAAAGTATTATGCTCTACAAGCGCTGTATACTGTTGTTTTCTCTCATGGGCCCCTCGCTCGCTAGAATGCTCTCTTCCTCGTTTTATTTATTTTGTCTCCTTTTAATGCTGAGCCACGGTTCGGACTACACTCATGACCATAGGCCCTGTTTGGAGCCTGTGAGAGGGACCGTAGTGAGCATTTTGGCAGTAATCAGCGCGTTAGAGTGCCCTCAGGAACAGCTGTGAAGTTTGTTATGCTTGATAGCCCATATTATGCAGTTCAAGATTTAGTTGTACGTTAATCGGCAGTGTGTAATTACATTATGAGAGCCTCGCGCCAATTATGATCTCTCTCGAAAAGCTCTAAACGACCTAACGAAACGTAGAAACACTCGAAAAGAGATACCGCTTTTGCTTTCTATACAGGAGCGCGACCACTTCGATGAAAAAGAGCTTACTTGAACTATAATTTTAATATTAACCCTTTCTCGCCTTCAAATTTTCGGACTTCCAACTATTTACAAAAAGATACTTGGACTATGTGCGGCCCCAGCGCATACAGAGCGCTTTTCTGAGTGCATTGTGGATGCCAGCGACCCACCCAGCGTAATTAAGTTAATCCCAGCGTTTTTCTCCGGTCGTACCAGCGCAACAAATGTCTTCCCGTTACTGCTCCAGTGAATCTCGCAGACTTCCAGCTTCCACAGCAAGTCTAGAGCAAACCGAACGCAAAAAACGTACTGGTTTCTCACTGGATTCGCTTGGTGACGCTGGGTATTGCAGTAGGGTAAGAACTACTTTTTTGCAAATAGAATGGGTACTGGAGATTGCAGCGGAGTAGTAAGACAAAAGAGAGGACAAGAATGCAGATGCAAGTTCCAACTACTGTATCTATTGGCTTAGTATAATCGTATAGGCACTAGGTACAAAAAAAAAATTATGGCCGATTTTAATAGTTAACCAAACGCGAAGTAGGGGCGTAGCACTGTTACTCGTGGTACTTCAGCACGCCAAGCACGGCGAACTTGCGCTGCAGTGCCTGACTGCCCGGCTTGTTCCATTGCAACACGGAGCAAACGCGTAGCGCAGCCGCGTCTTCAGCTTTCCTTACACCATCTTCAGAAATAAACCAAAACAGGCACAATGCAATGCTCTGCTGCCGAAAGGTCTTGGGTGGGAAATTAGGAGGAGAGAAAGAGAGAATATAGAGGGAAACGCGCTTGAATGCGAGTGCCAGTTAAGGCGTGGAGGTAAGTGTAAGCTGCTTCACGACGCGGCGAGAAGCTCGGAGCCGAGGTCTAGGGATCGCGTGCACGCCTGCTATCCGTGAAGGCTAAGGAGTGATTGATGCGAGTGGAGAAATGCCGAACAAATGCCGGAGAGACGGATAAACAGAGAGAGAGACGCCTCCTCAATGCTGAGCCACCCAACGCGCGCGTCGCCACCTTCTCTTTCTCCACTTCAAGTTCACGACGAGAGATTGAGCGGCTACAGGCAGACATCGGCGAAATCCATGATTGCGGCTAGTAGTGCTACGCATTAAAAAGAACCAATACTTCATGCAATCGTGGCACGATTATTTCGTCTCTGTCTTTTGTTCATGCAATCCTTCTTCTTATTATTCGAGCGCAGAAATGACATTTCCTTTTCGCCAAGGCGCACGGGGATTACTTGCACATTTATTTGCGCGTTTTGAAATCGCCAGCGGCCCTACTATCACCCCTACGCTGATGTCCTGACACTTTGGAATAATAGCTATTTTTCAAGTTTTGGGGCGCACCCTCTTATAGTTCAGGTTTGGGTCTGGGTCTGTTAGATTTCTTTTGTGTTCTTGAAATCTTGCTCAGACTGCTCTGTGTTTGGGTCGTGCATGAGATTCAGAATGACAGAAATATTGAATGTACTTATTATTTTGAGCAATATACAAGAAACGGAATTCACAATTTTGCACAATTGATGCAGTTTCTTGGGCCTAAAAGAAAAAGATGTACCCTCTTTCTACTACTTGTTTTTTTTTTTTTTTTTTCAATTTGTGTGATACGCTAAGTATGGGATCAGAGTCATATTTCTGCGACATTCATTTGTGGTGGGCCCCTTTCGTGATAGTTTAGGTATGCTCCCTGAAGCAAACATTAAGGGATGTGCTAGATTTACGGCTTGTTACAGACGACGACTTGACTCAGGAAGGCTTCGTTAGAGGGCCGACATGACACGTTTCAAGAGCTCTCACAAGGCACGACATCACGAAGGCGCTCTTTACTAGCTTTGGGTGAGCCACAGAATATGTGAGAACTGGCTTCTTTCCACTCGTCTCACAGGCTCAGCTTCTTTGTTCACAGCCAAGCAGATTCCGGACTCTATGAACCTAATGTGACCGTTGGCAGGGTGCTCGTCGGTAAACGTCAATGATAAAAGACAGTCGGCCAACTATGCTAAAACTTCAGACACTCGCATGTTCCTACAACCATTTTTGTAGTTCGCGATCACGACAATATCGTTTACAAACCTAATACAAGCTTTTTCTATTCCAAGCTTAGCGCATGGGTCCCGTATCTTGCGGCGTACGACATGAAGACATGTATCGCTAAGTTTTGGCGGGACAGAGAAACAAATAAATTTTGTTTCATTGAGAAACAACATGGTCCACGAAGTGTGCAAAGTTAGAGTTAAAATTGAGTGCCAAACAGCTCCAAGAAGCTGCTAATCGAAACACCTGATGCATTGAGAAATCAAACGGCACCATAGCGCTCGAGAAAACGTGGGAAATCTTGGGGCTAGAACACTTCATGTCTCACATTCACAGATATGGCAGTGAACCTGCCTTCATGCCTGCTTTTTAAGTTGTCAATTACTTGGTACGTACGTTTTATCAGAAAAGAGATGTCAGTATCGAGCAGATTTAGAAAAGCCTGCAGAAACTATGCTAGAGCCTTCTCCTATCGCCGTTCTCCGAAATATTACCATATAATGGGCAGTCAGGATTCCGATTCTTTGTGATAAGATATCCAAACATAAGTTGTCGCCAATTTCATAGGCCAACAGAGAGGTGCATAAGCAGAATATTGAAAGAACATAAAAACAAATATCAATAAGGCCAAAATTCAGAAAACTTGCCTCTACACAGTTAGAGGCCTGCACTCATGCAGTTGAAAAAAATAGCTGTTCTTCGCAAGTGTCGCACAACCACTACAGTGCTAGTAATAGTGGCTTTGGTGATTTAAAAATGCGCACATATATGTGTCAGTAACCAACCTCCGTGTCATATCAAAAAATGAACTGCTGCTTCTGAACACCATTGATAAAATGAAACGTTGGATAAACTGGAAACAAGGTTGAGATAATCGTGCCACGGATGCGTTTAGGGTTGGTTTTTCGATTTGTTGTTTTGGACCTAGTGCCTATATATTGTAGTTCAAGGCTGCACAAATGTACAGTTAGTCGCTGGTTGAGTTTGCATTCTTCGCGTCTCTACCATGTTACTACAGCGCTGCAGTCTCGATCATACAAAATCTAAATAGCCAGTCACTATGTTTTAAAATGGACAGAAATAAAATGTGTGACTACAAACTCTCTAAGCTTATTTTTTCTGTGTCACTGCATCGGAACTGATATAGCTGGTATCGGAATGTTAAGTTCGTGTGCTTTAATCCCATGGGTGCAAAACGTTTGTTTGGTATTGCCGGCAGTTAGATACAACTTTGGCGGTTTCGTTTTAAAACGTATGAAAATTACCAACGCAGACATCTGCTTCTTTCTTATGTAAACATTCATGTATTTAAAAACCAGCTTATCGAACAAAATGGATCCTCTCAATGTAATGGCGATGAGATTCATCGAATTTTCTAGTGAAGCTTGGCGACTTCTGAATAAATTTTTAGCTGATTTACAATGCAGCACGCACTCTGTCAAAAGCAGCCTGCGTAGTATCCTTTAGAACAGTCTGCATTTCCAGATTGGAACTGTCATCCACATCTTTTATCGTTTAGATTTTTGACCTGGGAATCTTCACGAAGGAATTTCTTTTGTGATTTTCCCGTGAACATAATGCTAATTGCTGGACAGATGTGAAGAATAATAGCAGATTGTCATACCATACAAGGTGGGTAGAAGTTCAGTGCAGCACAGTTCGCCATCTGGAAAACGGCCGTTCTTCTGATCAATAACCCTGCAAAATACTCACGCTAGGATGTTAGTGCCAACTTCTTGGCAGATGCATGGACTAGCGTTGTATGTCTTCAACAATGAAGTGAATTGAACGTGAGGTTTTTAGTTTAGGGTACATTTTCAGAGATCTGCCATAATTTGAAGAATTTTAGGGCATATAAGTACATATCTAAGCGTTTTTGCATCAAATAGAATTTGTTGAACACCATGTCTTCATAACCATCATGTTAACAACTCCTCGATATATTTGAATAAAATTGACGTTACTCTCATCCAGTGCTCTCAATGAAGCGTGCGCGAGTTCAGTGATGCATGCGTAAAATGTTATCATGCATGAGTATCTGCTGTGTGAAACTACCAAAATAAACGCGAAGTAAAAAGGAAAATATAAAGATTCACCTCAAAGCGGTAATTTTATGGCTGAAACTTCTTTTCTTTCTTTTCTTTTTTTTTCACATAACATATACAAAACGTTTGCAAAAACTGCTGGGCCAATAGCCGAAGCTAGTATAGGCCCAATGTACACATTTGTTATAACAGCAACAGAAGACACCAACATAAGACTCGGTTATAAATGATCAGTGAACAAAGTAATAGCGAGCAACACTCAACAGCAGATATAAAAAGATCAACAAACATAATTCTCAATCATCGAGAAGTAGAAGCGCTTAACTGAAAACAGGAAATTGTTAGCCATTTTAATTTCGAGTGGTACACTATTCCATATTTTCGCCCCGCAGTATTGAATTAGGCGCTGACCATAGGCATTGCGGGTTACCGGGTAATTAAAGTTAATATTGCTAGCATTTCTAGTGCTCCTGATAGGCAACACAAAAATATTAATTGAAAGCGGGTAGTTATTTTGTATAATGTTATTTACTAACATTGCGATTCTCATTTCATATAACAATGGAAACTGCAAAACCTGTAACCTATTGAACAAAGGAGCACTGGACTGATACCTATTAGAGTATGTTAATATTCTTAGTGCTCTTTTCTGCAAAGAGATAACTTGATGAATGTAAGATCTGTATGTGCTAGCCCATGACTCGCAGCAATACGTCAAATGGCAGTGAAAAAGAGAAAAATAGATTATCTTCAGCACAGATATGTCTAGCAGCCCCCGTGTTCTATATAGAATGTAACAAGCTGAAGCAAGCTTGGAACACTGGCTATCAATATGTTCATGCCAATTAAGGTTCTTATCTAGGGTTACGCCGAGGTATTTAATGGTGTCAACTTGCTCGATTAAAACATTGTCGAGGTAAATATGTAATCGCGTATCTGTGATATGTTTGTGCCTTGACCTAAACAGGATGTACTTTGTTTTCACAGCATTTAATGTCATTTTATTTGCCTTAAACCATGCAGAGATGTTTCTTAAATCGCGTGTCTTAGCCTCAATTTCAGTTAGAGTTTTGCCTGTAAAAACCATTGCAGTGTCATCAGCGTACATCACCGTTTTTGAATTCTGCAAACAGAGAGGAAAGTCGTTGACATAAATAGAAAACAGCACAGGGCCTAAAACTGACCCCTGGGGCACTCCAGCACAGACAGCTTGTCGAGATGATTTGAAGTGTTTTAGATGAACAAATTGTTTTCTGTTGGTAAGGTAGCTAGTAAAGAAATCAAGAGTGGAATCCCTAAAACCATAGTGCTCTAGCTTCTGAATTAAAATGTTATGTTTAACAGTATCAAATGCTTTCTTTACGTCTAGGAACAAGGCTATGAACATTTCATTATTATGCAAAGATGAACATAGCTCCTGAGACAATGCCATTACTGCTGTAGATGTAGACCTGTTACTCCTGAAGCCATGTTGACAGTGAGATATGATTCTAGTTTTCTCCAAGTAGTCATTTAGTTGCTTTGCAATAAGTTTTTCGAACACAGTGTTAATGATACTCAAAACCGAGATTGGACGGTAACTGCCTGGATCATTACAATCCCCTTTTTTGTAAACTGGTGTAACTCTAGCGATCTTCAAAATATTCGGATAAATACCTTCGTAAATTGCGTGATTCATTAGTGTTGCCAGGAATGGTGCAAGATGGTGAATGTTGTCTTTTAACGCTCTCACTGTAATCCCGTCATGTCCTGTTGCCTTGTTTGCGGCGAGAGTTTTCACGATTGCTGTGATTTCACAATCGTCAATGGCTTGCAGTAAGAAAGTGTCATGAACACGCGGGTCATTAACAGCCCTATTGCAAAAACCAGTGCCACTGGGAGCCAGCGCCCCAGCGCCATACCTGATTATGGTCCCAGTATGACGCTGGACACTGGGCGCACTGGGACGCGGCATACTGGGACGCTCCGCGCTGGCGGCACTGGTCGTCCGAAAAAAAAGGCGTGGAATAAAAATTAAAAAGTAAAAAGTAACGAAACAAGTTAGGTACATAAAAAAACCTAAAAAAAGTAAAAAAAAAGAAAAAAAAATTAGCGCACCAAGCGTGCCTCGAACTAAGTTCTCTAGGTACATACCACTCACTAACTCAGCACGCTAACCACTCAGCCACGCCGAGAACTGGATTTTCTATAAACATTTTTGCATTTTATGTCATGACCCGCATTTATAAGGTTGGGACTTCATGTTTCGCAGTCTACAGGCCATTGCTACCGCTCTAACAATTGCAACTTCTTGATCATTTCAGCTTGCTGTCTGCTCTCACGACTTGCAACTAATGTTCTGGGTGCCTATGCGCGCTATTTTGTGCACCGGAATCACTTTAACATGTGGAGTTTGACATCGCTGTCAAATTTACCAACGCCGGCTCTTGGGTGGTGCTCTGCTACCGTGGGCGTAATTTTCGCTGAGCACGGAGCTTTAGTAGAAGCCTTCAAGGAAAAACGTGCGACCAAGCTTCAATACCGCCAAGCGCCGCAGCGATGACCCTAATTGCATGTAACTAAACCTTATTTGTATGTAAACATTGCGGGAAGCGTTGCGATGACCGAGGGCTCCGCTGCTTGATACGCAGAGTAAGAAGGAGCGCAAAAGCTTGAGAAACACGCCAAATATTATGTATTACAAGCGCTGTATGTTGTTGCTTTTTCTCTCATGGACCCATCGCTCGGTAAACTACTCTCTTCCTCGTTTTAGTTTTTCTTTCTGCTGTTGATACTGGGCCGTGGTGCAGGCTACGCTCGCCTGCGATTGAGCCCGCATTGAACAATTTGGCAGTAATCATTGTGTTAGAGTGCCCTTAAGATCAGCTGTGAAGTTGGTTATGCTTGGTAGCCCACATTATTCAATTCCAGCTTTAGTAGTGCGTTAATCGTCAGTCTGTCATGAGATCGAGGCGCGGCGATCGTTGTCGCTCTCGAAACGCTCGAAACGACCTATCGAAACATGGAAACTCTAGAAAAAAGATACTGCCTTTGTTTTCTTACAAATGCGCAACGTCTTCGCAGCAAAAAGCGCTTGCTTGAACCATATTTTTCATATGCCCCCCGATGGTCGATTGAAAGTACGCTGTTGCCCTGTTGGCCCCTGAGGGATGCTACTCCGGCTGACGCCGCAGGCCGCACCGGCTATACTGGGGCACTGGGACCAGTGCGGCCCATCGCACATACAGCGCTTCTCGCAGTGCATCGCGGATGCCAGCGACACACCCAGCGTCAAAAGTCTAATCCCAGCGTTTTTCTCCCATCGCACCAGTGCAGCCAGTGTCTTCCCGTTACTGCTCCAGTGAATATCGCAGACCTCCTGCGTGCCCAGCAGATCCAGTGCAAAACCAGCGCGAAAATCTTACTGGTTTCGCACTGGAGACGCTGGTTTTTGCAATAGGGAGAGCACGATAGATTAGGGATATTAGCTGCAAGCTCTGGGCCGATGTTTGTGAAGTAATTATTAAACCTATCAACTGTGTTTTCATCAATGTGTTCAGGAACTACGTGCTGTTTTAATTGTCTACCGATCACATTGTTGACTACGTCCCACATTTTCCGGCTGTTTCCTTGTGCTCTCTTTATTAGCATAGAGTTGTATTCTTTCTTTCTAATCCGTATTAATGCCACTACATGGTTTCTGGAGGATTTGAACTTTTTTGAATAGTAAACATTTTCTTTCTGACGCTTCCACTTATGATACCATTTATCCTTCTCTTTTATAGCCTCAAGTATGTTCTCATTCATCCACGGGCACAAAGGTTGTTCGTACCTGCTGGTAGTGCATGATGTGCATTGCGATATGGCAGACTCAAGAGCCTCAACAAAATTTTCAAATTCAGTGTGTACATTTGTATGATACACGTTGTTGAAATCTAAATTGTATATTTTCTCCTGCAATAGTTGATAATCAATTCGCGCAATTGGTGCAGACCTGTTTCGAATGGGAGTGTTCATATTCATGGGCAGCAGGCAGAAGATTGGCTAGTGATCTGTTATAGTGGTATTGTACACCCCTGCTAAGACATTGTCCGTACCACGCGGAACCTGGTCATTATAGAGAGTCTTGGAGATAGATGGAGATAGAAGCAGCCATGGGGCTAAAGCTCTGTTTCTTAATTATTAACCCCATCTTCAGATCGATCTCAGCGCATCTGTATATTCGCCGCCATGGGTACCACAAAGACAGCCATCTGGCTATGTTAGCAGCACCTCTGCTTCTTTCTGAAATGTTTGGCATTATTCTGAAAAAATATTTTAAAGTGTAAGCAGACTAGGGCTCTTTGTGCTAGTGCTTTGTTCTTCATTCTTGCTCGAGGTTTTAGGAAAAAGCAACCTGATGAAGATTTATTATATTTACTTAGCTGCCTTTGTACAAGACAGCAATGAAGGATTAATTGGATGAAGCAGAGTCCGTGCACAATTTAGAATTTTTGTTTGACTTGTCCTGATGTACTGCTGCGCTATTCCTCCACGCACATAATGCGACATCCTGAGAGTAACGAATGTAAGAACAGACGATAACGAGAAACGAACAATCGATCGCCTTGTGTGAGTGCACACAATCTGTTATTTGGTGAAACAATAAAGGGCTAGAGTGTGGTGGGTATCCAGCAAATCGACTCACTTGTCTTTCGACGCGCTTCGTACCGGCAAGAAACCTTGCTCGTAACGTGTTGACGACACTGCTGGCTACAAGCCACTAACGACATACTCCGAAGAGACTAAATTAGCTTAAACCGCTCCAAATTTGCGTATCGCTGACCTGTCGTCATATGTGGCTGAGACGTCTCTTGACGAGATGTTTCTATGTCCGTACTTAGTACCTTATGACAGCATAACTGGAAGCTCATCAGGCTCATCGAGTTAAGATATAGACGAGTGGCTTACCCAATACCAGCGGGAGAGCGGCAATAGGGCGGACTTTTCCTCCCTACCGCGCAACAGAATCTTCGCGCTTACAGGCATGGCCTGAACGTAGTATAACACAATCACACATTGACGGCTTGTGACTGATTCGTAGAAGTGATTCAGGAAAATCCTCAGCCACTCTGATGCACGAAGAAGGCCACTGAAAAAAAAGAAGACAACAAAAGCAAGGCTTCCCTGCGAGACATCGACAAAGCAGCTGGAGGAAGTCTTCAGTCTGTGGAAGCTTATCGCTCCTGAAATAACCAGAGGTGACAAAGTTGGTCATCTGTTCAGGGGGCTCGAAGAAGACATTCACAATTTTCTCATCGGCACATCAAACCTCGACTCATAAGCTGGAATAACTAGTTTGTTCGAGCCGCTAGAGATGTGTCGCATCATACCAGAGTCGCATCGTATTAGAGAGAGAGGATGAGCAACTAAGGCCATCATGCGCGAAACACAAGGTTGCTGACTATCTTTTATGAGTGAAAGTCAAGGGCGTTTTCAAAAAAAAAAAAGACTTGAAACTTATTTAAGGTCTCTGATTTGCTAAGAAAACTAAAACCAGATGAAATTTCAACTAGTCGGTTGCTTCCTAACGGGAAGCAGGGGTGGAATGGAATGTGTTCATTATAGAATGGAGTAAATATTTTCTTCACCCTTCAAGATCTGTGCATGAGATAATAATGAAGTTCATGGTGAGTTCACCTCCAAATTTTTCGTTATAGGTTTTTATTTCCTTCCTCAATAAACATTGTGCGTCAAGTGTTCAATTTGAAGACGGCACAAAATCACCTTACTGAGACGCTCATGTGTACGTAACTGCCATTCTCCTATTATTTGTTTTATTGTGTGCGGCTTATTTTGCTCTGCATTATTCCATTTATTCTGACATTTAGCTCTCAATTTTTTGTACTAATCTGATGCAATCTTTGTAGGTGATGTCTATTCTGTTCATTTACTTGTTTAGAGCTTGTGGCGGCACATACGTCCGCTCTGTCGTTAATATGTAGTCCGAAATGACTTGGAACGCAAGCAGATGTTAAGGTTTGGCCTTGTGTTGTGATTTTTCCGTGCTGTGAATGACGTTTCCTGTAACAGGCTAAAATGCATTTTTAGAGTGCCGCAAGAAGGTTTAAAGATCGTTATATATTATGCTCTTTTCGCAGTTTTGTTTCAGAATGTTGTCTACAGCTACGTACAAAGCATAAAATTCTGCAGTAAATATTCTTGTACTGTTAGAGCACGGAAAACGGGTAGAGGTAGCAATCCTCAGGTTTCCCTCTTCTAGTCCTGTTCAGTGCTTTTTCATACCGTGTGACCATATTCGTCCTCTTGTTCCACCTCTATTCCTGCAGTGTTAGGCATTCTCGCAATATGTGTTCATGTGGTGCTTGCTCTTTTCTGAAGACTGTCAATGTGAGATCACATGTAGATGTAAGTTTGTGCAATGGTGGCAATGGACATTGTCTCTGAGCAACTTTTGAAAGTGCATCCAGAATTCCTAAATCTTGACATGTTTCTTCAAAGCGCATTAGTAGGGCCTGATTGAATGAGGTTCTTTTATAAAGAGTGTTCTGAAGAGCCCTTTCTAACTAAGCGGTAAAAGAGATGTTTTGGTCTAGATCTGACAAGGAAAAAGCAAGAGAGTTCCAGAAACCCATTTACTTCCGCTTTATTGATTATGCGAAAGCGTTTGAATGCGTAGATCACAGCAGATTGTGGCAAGCTCTCCAAGAGATGGGAGTTCCAATTCACCTCATCTGTCTCCTCAGGAACCATTATGAAGGACAAGAGGCCACAGTCAGAACTGGGCATGGTCTTACTGATTGGTTTCCGGTTGAGAAAGGGGTGAGGCAAGGCTGCATACTGTCGCCCTGCCTATTTAACCTATATGCAGAGTGCATCATGAGGAAGGCCGGTCTGGACGAGTCTTCAGCTGGAGTGAAGATCGCTGGAAAACGCATCAACAACCTTAGCTATGCGGATGATACCACTTTAATGGCAGAAAGTGAATTGGATCTCAAGAGACTTCTGATGCGCGTACAAGAAGAGAGTGAGAAGTTTGGGCTTAAACTGAACATTAAAAAGACGAAGATCATGGCGTCTTGCCCTATCAAGTCCTGGAGCATCAATGAACAAGTGGAAGCTGTGACAGATTTTCTGTTCTTGGGCGCCAAGATTACCTCGGAAGGAGACTGCAGCCATTAAATTAGGAGACGCCTGCTTCTGGGAAAGAGAGCAATGGTTAGCCTTGACCGCCTAGTAAAGAGCAGAGACATTAATCTGCCAACCAAGATCCGTATAACTCGTGCTATGGTCTTTCCAGTTGTGATGTATGGATGCTTAGTTGGACTGTGAAAAAGGCTGACCGCCGAAGAATTGACGCGTTTGAATTGTGGTGCTGGCGAAGACTCTTAAGAGTTTCTTGGACTGCCAGAAGATCAAATCAGTCGATATTGTCGACCATAAACCCTGACTGCTCATTGGAGGGTCAAATTCTAAAGTTAAAGCTCAGCTACTTTGGTCATCTGATGAGAAGAGAGGAGTCGCTGGAGAAAGATTTGATGTTGGGAAAGGTTGAGGGTCGCCGGAGAAGGGGTAGGCAGCGAACGCGATGGTTAGATGGCATTCTCGAGGCATTGCAGATGAAGCTATGTGATGTTAAGAAGATAGTGAGAGACCGGAAAGCGTGGCGTGACATGGTCCATAGGGTCACGAAGAGTCGGACACGACTGAACGCCTGAACTGAACTGATGCATATGTAAGCATCATCCTGCTGTCTGCAAAAGGAGGGGGGGAATTTGTTCCTGCGCAGATGCATTTAATGGGAGATGTTCTGATACACCATTAGAAGCAGGTAAACTAAGGTTGTGTATTGAGTCTAATCGTTTTAGGTATTGTGGGTCCCCACAGCCCCTTTAAGGTTTCAAACCGCGCGCGCTTTTTTCTGTTTGTGTTAGTGCCCGCCCGGACAGCGCGAGTGCGCATGAGCAATCTTCCCGGAGCGGGGGCGGCATGTTATCGGCACGAGACAGAGGGTAGATAAGCACGTCGGGAGCATGGCATAGAGAAACATACTTATGTAAAGAGCGGACACTTCCATAGGGCCCTCCGGCCGAGCAGCGCCAGCGCCCCGAGCGGCTGGTCAGACCGCTAGTTTCGTCCTCCGAGATTTTCGGCATGTGATTTGCTCTGTTTTGGTTTCTGTTTCGATAGAAATGCTTTCAATTCTGACTTACCTTTAGCTGTTAAAAAATTCAACTAGATAGTCCAGAGTTGCACTCAAGTGCTTTAAAGATGCCACGCATACGGACGTAATAAAGTCGCGGATCGCAACCTCTTTACTGGAAATACCGGCAAGGTTCTCGCAAAACATAAGCGTGGCTGACAGTTCATGCAGGTTAGAATAATGCGATCAGAGCTGTTCTTATAGTAATGTTTTGCCGTTATTGAGCCGCTTTTCTCAATGACACACAAGGAGGCAATGGTTCCAAACCAAAATGTTTATTTTCTTGTTTACATATTGAATGCCACAGAAAAAATACTGGATCACACACTTTATAAAATACATCATATTACAAAAAGAGCAACACGATTGATGGTATGGTGAAGCACGCACAGTGTCACGATGAAAAAATTTCGCACACCGGCTCTGTTTTTACTCTAAAACATCATTCGTGAGAACAACAGAAAATGAATTGTGAGCTGGTAGACACATGTAAGGAGAAAAAATTGCAGGCGCAGCCCGCGCGGAATTTCAATAAAATTGGCCTTGATCAATAGTCTGTTCAGAAATTTAAGCACATCACAATGAATACATAACAGTAACCCAATGCTATGCATATACTCATGATCGCCGACAATATTGCCCTCTGCTCGTATGGCAAAGGTATTACAGAGAGTCCACTGTTAGCGACTAATAGCAGTATATATCGCCAAAATGCAAGCCACGAACAGGCAGCAGCGCTCTCTAGACATCAACGAGTATGCTTTAGCCATGACGAGGCATTCGGCTTGTTAAAATAGTGCTTACGAAGCGGCAAAAGCCCATGCATTGTGCGAATACAGCGAAGTAAACACCATTCACAAAACGATCCCAAATGCGCAACACACAGTTCTTGTACTGCCGAATAAAAGTTTGTGTTAAGATACACCTGTTCCACCGAAAAATTCTGTCGCAAAGCTGTTTTAGAGAATTCCAAAATCGAAGGACTGCACAAGTTCTTGAGAAAAACACGACCCAAAAACATACCTTAACCGCACACTAAAAGTGCGTCACGACTCCTATTCTATGTTACACGTGCAAAATACGTTCACGTTGCGCAACAAAGGACTTGCTAAAAGCGTTATTAGATCGGAAAACAACAAAATTATTTCTGCAAACAAAAGGAAACACTTTACCGGCGAAACGAGGTGACCCATTGAAAAGCACGGTGAGGTGGGCGTACCCGGCGGCACATGACCGGCGTAGCATCAACGTTTATATGGAAAGAGCAAGGAAAGCATACGCTTTGATGGAAGTCAGTGTACGTATGATAAGCTATCTACCTTTGACGTGGAGTGGAAACGAACTAGCTACGCCGCCTCGCGGGTGGTCAGACCCTTACTTGCTCGGCCGCGAAAAGGCTGAAGTGTCCGCTCTTTACGTACGTGTCTTTGTCTATGAGCACGGCTCGGGGCTTTTTCGCCGGGCGGCCGGCAAGAGAAGGGCGGCGTGGCAGCGTCCCAAGCCGGCGGGATGTACACGGACGACGGAGCGGCGCCTGCGAGGCGAAGACGGAAGCGGCGCCTACAAGAAAGCCTTAGGAGTGTTAGCGTGAGTACTTCCACGCGAGTAGGAATGCTTTTGTACCGTCATTAATGCTTTGGCCCTATTACTCGCCCTATCCGCGCCGCAGTGTGTTTTGTGTTGTCGCGGTGAAGCTCTCCCATGTTCCGTTTTATTCTGCATAGTCCACTGTCGCGCACTTCGACGGCATGTTTCCAGCGCAGTTTTTACCAATGCTGTTTCTTTTCTATTTTATACTTTTCTGTTGATCCGGAATAAACCGGTGTTTTTAGGAAGACTTTGTTTTTCACTCAGTGTGCTCGGAGATGCCAAATTTACCTACGCTATGGCCTTCATGGATGACGTAGTGTTCTCAGAAAGCTTAGAAGAGCACCTCCTTCATCTAACGAATGTCCTTTAACGAATGCAGAATTGCAGAATGCGGGCATCACCATCAACCCCGGCAAGGTTCAGTTGGTGACAATCACTGCCAACCTTCTTGGTTTCATTGTGGAACAGGGAACAGTTCGCCCGGAAGAAGAGAAGCTTCAGGCCATTCTGCAGCTCATACCACCAATCAACATAAAGAGCCTCCAGCGTTTCTTGGGCATGGTGGGATTCTACCGCCACTTCGTCCCGAACTGCGCTGACCTGGCGCGGCCCCTCCATCAGCTGCTCCGGAAGGGTGCCCGCTGGTCATGGACAGAAGCCGAGCAGGGATCATTCCGTTCACTGTCTGCAGCCATCGCGGATACTGCACGACTGCATCTTCCAGACCTTAACCGGCCATTCACAGTACAAACGGATGCAAGTGAGTACGGAATTGGTGCTGTATTGCTTCAAGAACATCAAGGAAAGCTTTGCCCCTTAGCGTTTGCTAGTCATACACTGACGGCACCGGAAAGGAGCTATACTGTGACAGAGAAAGAGTGCCTCGCGATTGTATTTGCCCTCAAGAAATTTGACATGTAATTGGATGGCACAGAATTCATTATTCAGGCCGACCACCAGGCCCTATCATGGCTTTCAAGGTTGCAAAACCCAGCTGGCCGTCTAGCCCGCTGGTCACTCGCTCTCCAAAAGTATAATTACAGGGTAGAATACAGAAGAGGCACTTTCAACAAAGTGGCCGATGCCCTGTCACGAGCTCCACTTCCTAATGAGGAAGATCGAGCACCCGCGGTACATGCTTTGACAGCTCCTGCCGACACCTGGGGCACACTGGTGTCCCATCAACGGCTTTGACGCTCTGCTCTCAGACGACCAGTGCAACCAGATACGCCAATGCCTGAACAGCGCCAACCTTGCAGGGAGCCGGGCGCTTAACGGAAGCTACGACAGCTACATGGAAGCAGAAGATGGCTTGATCCTGCGGTTTATACCTGCTGCGGACACCGAGAGTGGTGAGTCCGCATTTCGTGTGGTCGTTTCTAAGGGCCTACGTAAGCATTTTCTAGAGTACTTTCACGATACACGCCTCGCAGGTCACAGCGATGGCAAGAAAACATATGACAAACTGTGTCGCGTTGCAACATGGCCCCGCATGAGAAGGAATGTCCTGACATTCGTCCGCACTTGTCATACCTGCCAGACCGCGAAGCCGAGGGGAGGAAACCACCGGGCCTCATGCAAACTGTACAGAGCCGATACCCATGGGAAATTGTAGCTTGCGATAGAATGGGTCCCTATCCCAGATCAGTGAAAGGGAATCGCTACTTGTTAGCATTCACTGATAATTTCTCGAAATGGGTAGAATTGTATCCCCTGAGTAGGCTAGACTCGAAAATAATTTGTGATAAGCTACTAGAAACATTCACTCGCTTTGGTTAGCCAGCTCAGCTTATCACTGATAATGCCACGTATTTCACCGGTAGGATATTCACTACCACTTGCAAAGTGCTTGGCGTGCAGCACAAAAAGACTACGCCCTACCACCCTCAGGCAAACATTACAGAGCGAGTGAATCGAAATCTCAAGACTATGATGGTGGCATTCACGGAGCGGCACAAGGACTGGGACGCTCGTATCCAGGAGATGGCCTTCGCCACAAGAACCATGGTAAACCGGTCAACATTTTTTACGCCAGCGGCCATTCTCCTTGGTCGTGAGCTCAGGGTCCCTATTGAGCATGCTCTGAATGGCTCTGATTTATCGGGTCTTAGCCATTCTAATTTTGCGCATGATCTTTCCAGCCGCTTAGCCGAGACTCTGAAGGAGGCAAGGGAAAACTTGGACCTTACCCGCCTGGAACACTGTAAGCAGTACAACACGGGAAGGCGACCTTTAGAGTTCACAGTCGGCGACAAAGTCCTTCGCCGCACGCACCCACTAAGTGATGCAGCAAAAGGGTTTGCTGCTTTTCTCGCTCCACGATGGACTGGCCATTACACGATAACAAAGCGCGAGTCTCGACTTTCTTACTTTATTCGCCATGTGCAGGGTTGTCGAGAAGCCGGACCAGTCAAAGTGGCCGATCTCCGAGCTTACCATGGCCGTCCACTAGCAACATAGAACCACTTGACCTGCCAGGCACTATGGGTACCCACGCTCGGTGGATACCTCCAAGCATGCGCCCCACCAGCAGCAGTACCTGTTCCGTCCTTATCCCGCGTTATTTTTGTTTTACACCTCGGGAGGTGTCCCGTCTTGAGAGGGGGGAGTGTGGGGCCCCACAGCCACTTTTAGTGTTTCAAACCGCGCGCGCTTTTTTCTTTTTGTGTTGGTGTCCGCCTGGGCAGCGCGAGTACGCATGAGCGAGCTGCCCAAAGCGGGAGCGGCATGTTATCGGCGCGAGACAGAGGATAGATGAGCGTGTCGGAAGGATGGCTCGGGGCTTTTTCGCCGGGCGGCCGGCCAGAGAAGGCGTCCCAAGCCGGCGGGATGTACACGGACGACGGAGCGGAGTCCTGCGAGGCGCAGACGGAAGCGGCGCCTACAAGAAAGCCTTAGGAGTGTCAGCGTAGTGTTGCCACGCGAATAGCAATGCTTTTACCGTCATCAACGCTTTGGCCCTATTACTTGCCCTACCCGCGCCGCAGTGTGTTTTGTGTTGTCGTGGGGAAGCCCTCACCCATGTTCCGTTTTATTTTGCATAGTTCATTGTCGCACACTTCGACGGCATGTTTCCAGCGCAGTTTTGACCAATGCTGTTTCATTTCTATTTTATACTTTTCTCTTGATCCGGAATAAACCGGTGTTTTTAAGACTTGGTTTTTCACTCGTCGGGCGAGTCCATCCCTCGCGGACCCGTATTCTAAAAGGCGGAGCCTTCAATTGGCGCTCAACGTGATTTCTGCTCGAGCTGTGGCTTGCCCCGCGAGTGTAGCAATTTGATAATCATGCAGTTTCGTGCGTAGCGATGTCGGACCTACCGGGTGCAAGCGCTCAGTTAACAGAGACAGTTCGGCCTTCCACACAGGCGGGTTCCGGACATGAGCAATCAGAAGACAGGAAAAGCGAACCGTCGGACATTTGTAGCGGAATTCTTGGCCTCCTATTCGAGCTACTTGAATCAAAGGCAGATTTCAGAGAAATGGTAGGAAGCGAGGCAGTTTCGTTAACGCCCACTCCCATGTATCGCGATAATCAGCTGCGGCTAAATTTGGCCGTGCCAAGGTGTGAAGGATACGCAGACAAGAAATCTGTTTGCAATTTTCTTTATGAAGTCGACGATTATCAGATGGCAATGACAATTTCGGACAGCGCTCTGTTCACGCTTGTGCTTCCCGTAGCTTTGGTAGGTTCCGCAGCAACCTGGAGGCGTAGACAGCAGTCGTTCACAAGAAAGCAGGATTTTATAGACCGTTTTCGAGAAGAGTTTTCGCCGCCTGACTATGACATCCATATGAAAGACGAGCTTTGCACCAGGACGCAAAGCGAAAACGAGGGTTAGCTAGAGTTTTTGCGCAGTTTTCAAGAGCGGCATGAGCGGGCAGATCCTGCAGTTCCGGAACCAGAGAAGGTGGCTCATGCTATACATCGGCGGCATCCAAGGTACCAGCCATACTCCGGCGTCGCCAGTTCGCGGTCTTCGATGACATGGCTAGAGAAGCATCCCGCATCGAGGTATCTTTCCTGGCGGAGCTCCAGTACAAACCATCTCCCCCTGCAAAGACTTGCCTTGAGACGTCCTGTGCGTGGCCTGGATCATCGGCAGCACGCAGCCTGGAGACGCCAGGCTGCCGTACGGAGGCTGGCAACTTGCACGGAGTCACAAGCCCTGATGCGTCTACTCAGGTGAAGAGCCGATTTCATGGATTGACAGGTCAGACGGGGCCCCGTGTCTTCTTGCCATACGCAGGCGCTGGGACCCCTTGTGTGGCAGCAGTTGGGACACACTGCGTCGGAGCGCGCAAATCCCGGACATCACCTGCAGCGGCTGCTGGCTACCATTCACCTACGGGTGCAGCGTGGGTGTCACCACCGCGTGCAACATGGAAATCACCAACCACCGCGTGCAACGGTGTCGCCATCAGGTGAGAAGTGGGTGTCGCCCCCGGGCACAACTTGTCCTACGACTCGCAAATTCAGGGCAACGCAGGGGAGGATGTTTTGGTCATCACATCATCCAGCGGCCAGGCCGCACAGACGTGGCTAACCATCGGCAGAGATGATCGAGTCGCTATCTTTCCGGCCTGAACGAACCCAGGGGCCTTCGACCCAGGTGTCATTGATGCAGGTGCCATCATCACCACCTGCTATGCAAGAGGCAGACTCCGAGAAACCCTAGAAACACTCGGTGAGTGTAGTCCCGTCAACTTCTTTTGAGGAAAGCCAACCAGACAAGACCCCGCTGGCCTTGGTCAAAATGGCCGGACTGGAACTTACAGCACTTTTAGACACAGGTTCTATGGTGTCAGTCTTCGGCGATCAGGTGAAGATTCCTCTGAGACAAAACGTGTCCGGTTGCGGAGTGTAAACACTAATCTTCGTATGGCGTCGA
Organism: Amblyomma maculatum; assembly: GCF_055883805.1. Classification (NCBI taxonomy): domain Eukaryota; kingdom Metazoa; phylum Arthropoda; class Arachnida; order Ixodida; family Ixodidae; genus Amblyomma; species Amblyomma maculatum. Next base: position 175,310,251 of record NC_139347.1, on the reverse strand, counting down.
CTCACATAGTAGCCGCAACATCAGCAGCCCGCCTAACAGTTACTATAAATGGTCGAAAGATTAGACAGCGTTTCTTACGCCTCCCCGGACTATCTTGGTCAGTCATACTAGGCCGTAACTTCATAGTGAAGGCAGGAATCGTGATGGACCTCAGTAAGGGAACCTACCGGTGCGGCACCGGTACAGACGCATTTCAGTTCAAGACCAAGGCCGCTGAGCCACAGTCATAGTTGCTTGTCACAAACGGCCATTCGGCCAATATCACAGGAAGTGGTATTCTAACCATTTTGAATGTTTTCACGGGGTCACCAGCGGAAAAAAGCAGAATCGAGACAATGCTCAGGCCCTTTGCAGCAATGTTCACGGAGGCTCCGGGGAAGGCCAACGTACTAACCCACAGGATCAACACCGGCGATGCTCGTCTTATCCGATTCAATCCAGGCCCTTGAGTGTCGAAAAGCGAGCGCTGCTGGATGGGGCCCTCGACGAAATGGTGGCTACCGGTGCGGTGAGACCATCAAAAATCACCTGGGCATTTCCTGTTGTTCTCGCGCCTAAGAAGGATGGATAAGCACGGTTGTGTATCGATTATCGACGTCTGAATGCTGTGACAGTGCGAGACTCTTACCCTTTCCCGTCTGTTGATTTTGTTGTTAACTGCATTCTCGAAGAGACAAAGGCGGCGCCGTCGTCTGACACCATACCGAAAGTGTTCTGTTCATTTTCTCTCCATTCCAACCCCCCCCCCCCTCTTGCTTTTCTTCTCCCCCTGCCATCTCCTTTGTTTTGCTAATCTGCTTGCCCCCTCTTTCCGAGCCTTCAGAATCTTCCCGTTCCCCGCATCTTCTTGGTTTTGCCGCCCGCCCGTACTCATGTTTTGTCCTCACTTTCCTAGCATTCAACAGAATCCCCATTGCCCTCTTTCTTCTCTTATTTTTTGGTGGTCCTTCTTTCCTGCGCCTGTACAATTTTCACAACCTTTAAAACTGAAACACTAGCAATGTAACCACAGTCTTCAAAAAGACCTGTCGCCGGTCGAAACTTCGACGAAGAATAAATGAATAAACGAAGTGTTAATGATCTTCGCTATTTATTTCTTCTGCAGCCAAGAACGTCTTTTTCGCAAGCATATTGTGAGCCTTCCGTGGATGTTCTTTAATTTGTACATGCCATGATCTTCCTCTTTCATTTGTACATACCATCATCATCGTCCCGCGGCGTCGGCTCCGGCACGCGCCTGGGTTTTGTCGCCGGATTAAAACGCTAGTCAAGGCATCGCTGGCCTTGCCGTCGCGACCTTGCTGTCTCAACCTAGCCTTCTTTCAAAAGTGGTCGAGGTCGAATTCGATCCCCTTGCTGCCTCTCGCTGGAGCTACGTTTCGGTCGCCGTTTGACAACTACCACCATAATCATATCCACCAAGAGCAATCCCGACCCGGCCAGACCCTCTACCTCAGCTGCACCGATGCCTCCGACTCTGCCCACACGTCAACGCGACCCACCGCTGTTCGCTGATAATCGTGACGAAGACGTGGATGACTGGCTCGACACATATGAACGCTGCAGTGCCTATAACCGGTGGGACGATGCTTTAAAATTCCTCAAAGTTTCGTTCTATCTAATTGAGGTCGCCAGAACCTGGTTCATTAATCGCGAACCCCACACTACTAACTGGACCACTTTCAAACAGCAATTCCGACAATACTTCGCTGAACCGGCAGTTCGGACTGAGATCGCGAGAAGCAAGCTCGCTTCCCGCATTCAAGGTCCAGATGAACCATATGCGTCTTGCATAGAGGCTGTTCTTGCACTTTCTCGGCGCATTAGTCCCACCATGACGGAACCTGAACGTGTGCACCACATCTTAAAAGGGATCAATGCTATGGCATACCACACCTTAGTTGCCCAGAATCCTTCAAGTGTTGATTCAAATATTACGACCTGTCAACGCCTCGACCAGCTGCAGTCCTCTCGATTACAGCCCGGCTTCGCAACGGGTCCGACCTCTGCTGACCTTGATCTGCGGGCAGTGATTCGAGCAATCATCCGCGAGGAGCTTCAAGCCCTCAATCCTTTCTGTCGACATGGGTGCTATCATTCTTCCGCACCTCCTAATGACGCCGTTCTCCGCAACATGAATAAAGAAGAGTTAGCTACCATCAGCCACCCTATCACATCCGAACCTTCTGCAATCCGCCCAGCGCTGACCTACGCGCACGTCACTGCATCTCCCCCTTCTTATTTCCCCCGCCCCGACCGGCACCAACAAAATCACGTCAATGCAATGGCGATGGCTCAACCTACACAACCCAATTACACACATTGGCGTCCCCCCCGACCAGTCTGCTATTACTGTGGTATTAGAGGACATATATCCCGCTTCTGTCGTCGCAGCCTTCAGAACGAGCGCCGTGGTTATACCTTCCAATGCGACATGCTTTCAACCTCATGTTATCAACGCCAGTTTATTCCAAGCCCACCACGACGATCCTCCCCCCCTCCAGTATCTTCCTCTGAGCCTCGTGGGAACCATGTATCCCGACACCGGTTCACATCCCCACACCGCCGCTCAGTTTCCTCTCTCCGCCCCGCAACCGCTCTCCCTGTCCGCCATCCGGAAAACTAAGTGTTGCAGTTCCCGGAGGTCAAACTGCACTCTGCGAACTTACTAAAAGTCCTCCTGATCGCCCCTATAACGTGATTTCTGTTATCGCTGAAGGTTTACCGGTTGAAGCTTTGATTGATACAGGGGCTGCAATTTCTGTCATTCACGCTGATTTGTGCTACCGTTTGCGAAAAGTGACAACCCCATATGATGGGCCTGAACTCCGTGGAGCCAATGACGTCCCTTTGCGCCCTTCAACGAAGTGCACCATACGAGTTGTTATCGACGGTATCCGCCATCATGTGCAGTTTTCTGTGCTCTCACCTTGTGCGCATGTCATGATTTTCGGATGGGATTTTTTGTCAGCCACTTCAGCGTTAATTTCTTGTGGTGACCGTGTTATCCATATGACAGACAGCGATTTTTCATTTGACTTTTCTGAACGACATCATCCCCTCGTTGCCGCCACCGATACTGTTTTGCCTCCTCGGTGCGAAAAACTGCTTACTGTTGTTTCTGACCACATCACTCACGGGGACGTACTCATAGCACCATCATATAGTCATCTTGCACGCGGCATCGCCTTCCCGTCAAGTCTTGTCCGGTTCCACAACGGCTCAGCGACAATAGTGGCCACTAACACTTCACGTGAATCCCTCGTGCTCCCAAAAGGAACTTCTCAGAATTGTATGGTGGATGTTCAACCTTTTTCCCTGATGGTGCTCACCGCCCCTCCGCCTCAGCAACGTGTTTCGTCAGACGTCTCTCTTTCTGTTCTCGCAAAGACTATTAATCCTAAACTCACGCCGAACCAACGCCATGAACTGCTGACATTGCTTCGACACCACCAAGCCATTTTTGATGCCACTTCTACACCACTGGGACGGACTAGTGTTGCGCACCATAGCATCATTACTGAAGGTAACTCTATCGTTCGCCGACGGCCTTATCGGGTTTCCCTCTCTGAACGAAAAGTAATTGAAGAAAACGTAAATGACATGCTCCATCGCAATATAATTCGTCCTTAAACAAGCCCACGATCCTCCCCAGTAGTGCTAGTTAAAAAAAGGAAGGCTCGGTACGCTTTTGCGTTGATTACCGCGCACTCAACAAAATTACCTGCAAAGATGTATATCCGATGCCACGAATTGGTGACTCCCTTGACTCCCTCCAAGGCTCCGAATATTTCTCGACCTTGGACCTTCGCTCAGGTTATTGGCAAATACCTATGCGCGATGACGACAAAGAAAAGACCGCTTTCTCAACACCCGATGGCCTTTACGAATTTAATGTTATGCCGTTCGGACTTTGTAACGCACCAGCGACATTTTAAAGAATGATCGACACTGTACTTCGTGGCCTAAAATGGAGAACCTGTTTGTGTTACTTGGACGACATTGTGATCTTTTCGGCAACCTTTAATGACCATCTCACGCGCCTGAATGAAGTCCTCATCTGTCTCGCTTCGGCAGGCCTTCAGCTCAACATCAAGAAGTGCCACTTTGCACAGAAAGAAATTAGAATATTGGGACATCTGGTCAGCCATGACGGCATTCGCCCATATCCTGAAAAAATAATCGCGGTCTTGAACTTTTCTCGTCCACAACGGGCTACAGGTTTGCGCAGTTTCCTCGGCCTCGCATCTTACTTCCGGCGTTTTATAAGGCATTTTGCAACTATTGCTCCCCCACTTCATGAGCTACTAAAAGCACGCAGCCCTTTCCTCTGGAGTGAGCAGTGCGAAACCGCTTTTAATGACCTCAAGCACGCCCTCACATTAGATCCTATTCTTGGCCACTTCAGTGACAGCGCTCCAACTATCCTGCGCACCGATGCCAGTGGTCACGGTCTTGGCGCTGTACTTTTGCAGCGTGATGCAACATCGCGTGAGAAAGTGATGGCATTTGCCAGTCGGACTCTCACTTCAGCTGAGAAAAACTACACCATTACCGAGCAGGAGTGTTGCTGTCGTCTCGGCTGTCCAAAAATTTCGCCCTTGCCTATACGGTCCGCACTTCACAGTTGTGACCGACCACCATGCTCTTTGCTGGTTTTCTTCACTCAAAAATTTGACAGGCCCCTCGGCGGAGGCAACACACCACTTTGGCCCACGCTTCCCATAGACGGCACCTCCGGGCTGACCCACCCGGGGGAAATCGGCAGTCGCATTTTCCTGTTCTCCCCTCCAACTTTCACTTTCCTATTTTCTTTCTTAGAACTGTCCTGTCCACTCTTACCTTCTTCATTTCTTCCTACTTCCAGGCGGCGAGGGTTAACCTTGTGTGGCTAGCTACGCTGAGTTACGCCATATTGGGTTATAGTTACGGTGTACAGCTGGCGTGGGCAGGAATTGACAATTTCTGTCCCGTCCCCTCGTTGGGCTCCATGGTGGGTGGCTGGCACTGCAGCCGAACAATACAATATTTTATGGCTTCTAAACTCCTTAACCCCGATCGTCCTCCTTCTAAAAGGGGGCGCACCGAGACCACCATGTTCTTCTCAAAGAACATAAACAACTTTCCTCGTTTCCACGTGGTCCACAGTGACCACGAGGAAATCACTGCACGACTTGTGTCCCCATTTGTTGTTTCCCGAACGTTGACTGAGGCCATTGGCCAGGGCTATAAGATTAAGAAACTTGGAAACGGTGACCTGTTACTAGAATTAATGTAAAATCATCAGTATCAGAAGCTAAGTGCAGTCGAATCATTTGGAGAAATACCGGTACAGATTAGCCCACACCGATCACTAAACACTGCCCGAGGAGTCATCTCTGATGATGACTTTAGGTACGTGAGCGAACAAGAACTTCTTGAAGGCCTGAAGGAACAAAATGTCACAGATGTTTACCGGATAAAAATCAGACGAGATAACAAAGAGATAGAAACAAAGCACATTGTACTCACCTTTGCTGCAAGCACTCTCCCAGAATCTGTCGAAGTAGGCTACACAAAGATAAAACTGAGGCCCTACATCCCTAACCCACGCCGTTGCTTCAAATGTCAGAAATATGACCATGGCTTTCAGAGTTGCCGTGGCCAACTCACATGTGCAAAGTGTGCCTCGCACGAACACCCTACAGACAACTGCGAAGAACAGCTGCTTCTCTGCTCAAACTGTGAAGGTAACCATCCAGCTTATTCACGCTCATGCCCCTACTAGAAAAAAGAAAAAGAAATAATTAGACTGAAAGTCACCGAAAACATATCTTACGGAGAGGCACGAAAGCGGCTTTCTCTTCCTCAAAAGCCACACTACTCCGTTGTGACGCAGCAGGGCGCGGCATCACAGCGGTCGTCGGCACCTGCCCAGGAAGCACACAGTTCTTCCAGGGCAGCGCCACCTGCGCCCTCGGTGGAGTCAGCTAGCGCCACTCCACCACCACCCGCAAAGCTGGCTGCGCGGACCCCCAGGTCAGCCGACCCAAAGGCCTCGACCCATGAGTCGAGGCCTAAAACTGACAATCCTGTGCTTTCTGCACAGTCGTCCACCGCATCTGAAGATGCGATGGACACAACTTCTTCACCCCAGCTGCCTAGGCGGCAAAGCTCACTGGAGCGAAAAAGAAAGGGAAAAGTCCCAATAACAGGTCCCAAGGACCTACAAACCTAAATTTAAACTTGTCCCTTAAATAACTTTTAATTATGGCGCTCTTCATTTATTGGAACTGCCGAGGACTCTTTAAAAATTTAGATGATATATATGAAATTCTTGCGGACTATCAACCAAACATACTTTGTCTGCAAGAAACCCATTTAAAACCAGCAGACTCAAATTTCCTTAAGCAATATAATGTATTCAGGAACGACAGGCAAGGCAGCTCTCACTCCTCTGGTGGCGTTGCCATTGTAACACAAAAATCAATCTCGTCTCGACACATCTCACTCAACACAGACTTAGAGGCAGTGGCAATCAGAAGCTTAGTTTATGGCAAAATAACAACCGTATGTTCCCTGTATATTGCTCCAACTTATAAGCTAAGTAGCGAAAGTTTTGAAAAATTGATTGATCAACTTCCGGAACCTTGGTTGCTGGTCGGAGACTTTAATGCTCACCACCCATTATGGGCATGTACAAGAACGGACTCCCGAGGCGTTCTAATCGAAAAAATCTTATTGTCCTCGGGATCATGCTTACTAAACACGAAACAGCCAACTTACTACAATATAGCTTACAACTCTTACACATCCATAGATCTAGCCATTGGCTCCCCGATGTTCCTGGCAGCTACAGAGTGGACTGTCATTACCAATCTATACGGAAGTGACCATTTTCCGATCTTAATAAAATATACTGGGAACGAAAATGAAAATGTGTCGAATCCCAGAAAATTCAAAGAAAATGCAGCCAACTGGAAGATGTTCAGGGAACAGTCATCATTGGCCAGTTCATCAGTTACTGACTTAGGCGTTGATGAAACTCAACGCTTAATCACGCTGCACATCATAGAGGCAGCAGAAAAATACATTTCACAGACGTCAAGTAAGCCACGAAATAAACGAAGACCGTGGTGGAATGCAGAATGTAAGACTGCTCGTGAAACTCAAAACAGGGCATGGTCGAAACTACGCCGATACCCCACAGCCGAAAACCTAATAGCCTTTAAGCGTGCAAAGGCAAATGGCAGGCGTATTCGACGCATCTCCAAGCGCGAAAGCTGGTCATCATTCCTTTCTTCAGTGAACTCCTATTCTGACGCACACAAAGTTCACAACAGGATAAGAGCACTTAAAGGATATAGCACAGTCTCAACGCCCCTTGTCAGCACCAGTGGTGACTCTCTTGAACATCAAGCAGACACACTAGGGCAACACTTTGAATACATATTCAGCTCAGCACACTATACAGATTCCTTTTTGCGGCACAAGGCAAGAGAGGAGAGGAAGCACATACATGATAAAAGGCCATCCTCAGGAGGATACAATAGCCCATTCACCATGCAGGAGCTGAAGATTGCACTAGACACATGTGGTAACACAGCATCAGGTCCTGACAGGATCACATACGGAATGCTCAGGCATCTGCATGTGAACACTGTTGAAACCCCACTCTACCTGTATAATAAAGTATGTGCCACAGGACGCTTTCCTAAAGCATGGAAGGAAGCGATCATCATCCCAATATTAAAACCCGGAAAAGAACCCACACTTGCTGCTAGTTATCGGCCTATCGCACTAACCAGCTGTCTATGCAAGCTTTTTGAGAAAATGGTAAATCGTCGCCTTCTCCATTTCCTTGAATACAATGGTCTTCTTTATCAAAACCAAGCTGGTTTTAGAGCTGGGCGATCAACAGCTGATCAGCTCATTGCCTTTGAGTCTTATGCAAGGGATGCTTTTGTACATAAACAACATTGTTTATCTGTCTTTTTCGATCTTGAAAAAGCATATGATACCACTTGGCGCTATGGTATCATCCGCGACCTCTTCTCTCTTGGCATCACAGGAAACATGTTGAGCACAATTCCAAGTTACTTGTCTGAACGGACCTTCAAAGTTCGTATTGGCAATGCATATTCAAAGCAGTACATTCAAGAAAATGGTGTCCCTCAAGGTGGTGTTCTCAGTTGCACACTTTTTGTAGTCAAAATGAACTCTTTAAAAAGCGTGCTGCCAAAAACTATTTTTTGTTCTGTATATGTTGATGACGTCCAGATAAGCTTCAAATCTTGCAACTTGGCCATCTGTGAACGACAAATTCAGCTAGCTGTAAACAAATTGTCCCGGTGGGCTGATGACAATGGGTTTAAATTTAACTCTGAAAAGAGTGCTTGTGTACTTTTCTCTAAGCATCGTGGCATCAGGCCTAACCCCAACATTACACTGAATGGCCAGAGCCTTGCCTTTAAAAAAGAACATAAATTTCTTGGCGTAGTTGTTGACGAAAAACTTTCCTTCATTCCCCACACAAAAACAGTTGCGACTGAAGTGTCTCAAAGCGATGAATTTGCTAAAAATTCTCTCTCACCGGTCATGGGGCACAGACCGCGACTGCCTTCTGAACCTTCTGAATAGTGTAGTTCTATCACGCATTGACTATTGCTCGATGGTTTATGGGTCAGCATCATCCTCTGCGCTATAATTGCTCGATCCCGTGCACCACCTCGGCCTTCGCCTCGCTACGGGCGCTTTCCGAACTAGCCCAATTGCTAGCCTCTATGTCGAGGCGAACCGATGGTCACTGCAACGAAGGAGACAATTAACTTCTCTAACTTATGCTGTGAAGGTACTATGCCAACTGGACCATCCATGTCGTCGGCTCCTGCTTGACAAAACTGGCACAGCACTTTTCTCAAAAAAACCATCTCTAACACCACCATATCCAATCAGAGTTGCCACGCACATTGAATATCTGAATGTTTCGGTTACCAGTCTCCATACAACTTCCATAAAAGACCTAATTGCTCCTTGGGAAATGCACGGTGTTAATTGCGACCTGTCGTTTCTTGAAGTGGGCAAACATGCATCCCCTATTGCCATACAGCAGCACTTCATGTCACTTCAGGAGAAGTACACTTGTGATGAATATTACACTGATGCTTCGAAGTCTGCTCAAATCTCCTGTGCAGCACATGGACCACAGTTTTCACAGTCAAAAACCCTGAACAGACATACTAGTATATTTACCGCTGAATGCCATGGTATCCTTTTAGCTGTTAGACACATTATAGAAAATAAAATACAGACGTCGATCATCTACACAGACTCCCTCAGTGTTTTAAAGTCCCTATCCTTTTGGAAATGGCAAAATAAGAACCCAGTACTGAACTCTCTTTATAACACCCTTATGTTTGCCCATGAACAAGAAATTAAAATTACACTGTGTTGGGTGCCAGGCCACCGCTGTATACCTGGTAATGAGGCAGCTGATAGGCTAGCTGCTTCAGCTGCCCTTCGAAATGACACAGACATTGATAAGATAACTTATCATGACCTCAAACCACACATAAAAAACATGATTCGACAACAATGGCAAGAGGAATGGGACGCAGCATCAGAAAATAAACTACACACAATAAAGGCAAAAATAGGCAGGTACACCACAGAAAAACAAGACAGATTTAAAGAAGTAGCCCTGTGCAGGCTGAGAATTGGCCACACATACATAACCCATACATATCTTTTAACCAACTCTCCTGCACCACGCTGCTCGAAATGTGGTGATCGACTCAATGTCATTCATGTTTTAATCATATGTGCACAACTGGAACCAGAAAGAAGACGTCATTTTCCCTCCTTGTTCACTCATCAAATACCTGCACGCCCATCCATTTTTATTGGCGACAACCCAATGTTTCCTTTAAAACAGGTGCTTAAATTTTTATCAGAAGTAGGCTTTTTATATGAAATTTCTTATCGACGTGGGTCTCAGCCCGCTCCTCCTTGAGAGGACGGATGAGATCTTTTAATACATCTACTTATACATTGCGCATCCATTATATATCACAAATGAATTTTAGGCCCTATACACCAGTTTTTTATCCCTTCATGAAAAATCAACTATTCCATCATATAAACTTGAGTGCACCATTAACCTTGAGTTTGGCGCTCTTTGGCCTGTGTCGCCCTTGCGCCATTAAAATCCATCATCATCATCAAAAATTTGACAGGCCGACTTGGCCGCTGGATTCTACGCCTGGAAGAATACCATTTCGACGTCACTTATAAATCTGGTCGCCAACACCAAGACGCTGACGCTCTCTCTCGCTGTCCCCTTTCGGAATCCACTTGCTGCTTTTCTTCCCAATTCATTTCCACCTCTTACCAGAGCCGACCATCTCTTTGCCCGACGTATATCACAACCGTTTGTTTTGACGACTCTGCGAACAAGCACGCTCTCCGCTCACAGCAATTAGCCGATGTCTACTGCCGTCCTATCATCGACCGCCTTATCGGCGCTTCGGATCCGCCCATTGCTAATCTTCACCGACAGCTTCGCAATTTCAAGCTCGAAGATGGCATCTTAGTCCGCTACGTGTATTGCACTGATGGAACTCGCTGGATCCCAGTCGCGCCGCGTGTGCTTCACCCACGTATACTGGCGGCTCTCCACGATGACGTTACTGCAGGTCACCTGGGTTTTGACAAAACCTACGACCGCGTGAGAAAACGATTCTTTTGGCCTGGCTTATCTTCCACCGTTGCCAAATACGTCGCATCCTGCCCTCTGCGCCAACGTCGCAAACGGCTGACTTCTTCGCCCGCTGGCCTTCTACAACCTCTTACTTGTCCCACCACGCCATTCGACGTAGTAGGCATCCACTTATATGGTCCCCTACCTCTCTCCTATGGGGGTAACCATTGGATTATAACAGCTGTCGACCACCTCATACGCTACGCTGAGACAGCACCTTTACCGACTGGTTCCGCTGAAGAAGTAGCAAATTTCTTTTTGCGATCAATTGTATTGTGTCATGGCGCTTCTCGGGTGCTCCTAAGTTACCGCGGTACAGCTTTCGTATCGAAAGTCGTTGCCGAAGTTCTTCACGCCTCAAACGCCCTTCATAAGACAACCTCAAGCTACCACCCCCGACTAGTGAGCGAGTGAGCGATTTCATCGCACCTTGTCGGACATGATATCAATGTACATCACACCAGATCATCGAAATTGGGACACTATTCTACCATTCGTCACATTCGCCTACAATACAGCAGTACAGCGAACTACTGGTTACTCTGCATTTTTCCTTGTTTATGGCCGTCCTCCCACTACAATCCTCGACGTTTTCTTCTTCTCTACGCCCGACTACTCCACATCAGTACCTACCCATTTTTTATCTCGTGTGGCCAGATGCCGTCATCTTGCCCGCCTCAACACTCAAGCGTGCCAGGAAGTCCGCAAGATTCGCTATGATTATACACATCGAGTGGTCTCTTTTCGTCCTGGTGACGAAGTACTGCTTTACACACCATTGCGCACCCCTGGCCTTAGTGACAAATTCCACCACCGCTACGTAGGTCCCTATGAGGTCATAAGCCAAACTTCTCCAGTGAACTACATATTTACGCCTGTTGATCCCCCAGCTGATCGACGCCACCGTGGAACTGAAATTGTTCATGTGTCTCGCCTGAAACTGTTTGTGCGCCGCGATGCATCGGTTAGGTAGGAGCGGCCAGGCTGGCCGCTTCCGACCCCCCGGGCAGATTGTGTGAGCCTTCCGTGGATGTTCTTTAATTTGTACATGCCATGATCTTCCTCTTTCGTTTGTACATACCATCATCATCGTCCCGCGGCGCCGGCGCCGGCACGCGCCTGGGTTTTGTCACCGGATTGAAACGCTAGACAAGGCATCGCTGGCCTTGCCGTCATGACCTTGCCGTATCAACCTAGCCTTCTTTCACAATATATATATATATATATATATATATATATATATATATATATATATATATATATATATAAAGGTGCGAACAGTCTACAAGTGCAAGGCAGATGTTTTTTTTTACACTGTTGACATTTGTTTTTTTTTTGCTGACGTTTTTTTTTACACTGTTGTCTCGTCGTGATTATTAGAATAAAGAGTATTCAATGCAAAGTGGAAGGAACGTCAGCGCGCTGATGGTGGGAATCGAACCCACGACCTCCGAATGTCGCGTCCAGTGCTCTTCCAACTGAGCTACATCGACGGCTGTTCCCCCTTCCGCTTGCTTGGGTATATACATTCACTAACCGGTTTTTAAACATGGATGGATGGATGGAATATAGGAGCCTCCCTTTGAAACGGGGTGGTAGCAGTAGCTATCATGTTCATTTTTCTTCCTATTTCTTAATTACTGCCTTATATTGGTTAACTATAGCATCATTCCATTTAATAAATTTTAGTTTCTACGTTACTAACATTATGTCACTTCTCTGATTTTAAGCCACCAATCTTCAAATCGTTTTTTGCTAGCTTCCACCACCGGTTTATTCACCCGGCCACTGGAATCTCTAAACCCCAGAGCTTCAGGAACAGTGACTGCGCCTGAATCAACTTCCGGATGGATACCATTCCATTCGAGTATAATATGGTCAATTGTTTCACTGGAGTGGCCACATACAGCACATGCGTCATGTTCATTGTTAAATTTCTTTTTGTGGCTGCTTCTAAGACACCCTGATCTAGCTTCAAAAAGTAGGGCACTGCCTCTTCAGCTATCAAAGAAAGCTTCCTTCGTGATCTGCCTTTTCCACTTTCGGTATAATTCCACACTGTTTCTTTTCCATCGAATTTATCCAATTTTTACCTTCTGTGATTTTCACCTGTTGCTAAACGCTTTTTATTTCTCCGTCCATGTGACTAGCATAGTTACTAGTTAGTTTCCTAGTTTTTTTCCTCCATTTTGAGTCGACGCTGTTTAAGTATAGTTATTTAAATATTTTTAAATTAATTTTTTTTTTTTGCTGAGCCTAGTAGAGTTTTGTCAAGAAAACAACCTGACCATAGCGAATACTCATTTTCAACAGCACAAGAGGCGCCTGTATACATGGACTTCACCGGACGGTCTGTGCAGGAATCAGATCGATTATATTCTTTGCCAGCAGAGATGGAGAAGCGCTATACAAGCAGTGAAAACAAGGCCTGGGGCCGATTGTGGCACCGATCATCAGCTTCTTGTTGCCAAAATTAAGCTTTGATTGAGGAAAACGCAGAAAACTAAAGGCCTTTCAGGTATGATCTGGATCAAATTCCATTAGAATATGCTGTGGAAGTGAGGAATCGATTTCAAGAATTAGATCTAGAAGACAGAGAGCCCGAAGAGATGTGGACCGATGTTCGTGATATAACACAAGAAGTTGCTTCTAAGGTAGTACCAAAGCAAAAGAAATTCAAGAAAGCAAACTGGTTATCTGAAGAGGCTTTGCAAATAGCTGAGGAAAGGAGGATGGCAAAAGGTATGGGGGAAAGAGAAAGATACAAGGTTCTCAATGCGGATTTTCAGAAAATAGCAAGGAGAGATAAGAATGCCTTCCTGAGCATACAGTGCCAAGCAGTTGAGGACAACAGCCAATTAAGGAACACAAGAGCTCTGTATAAGACAAAGACATCAAAGGAAGCTTCTGTGCTAAGCTGGGCGTGGTAAAGGACAAACGAGGCCAGGATCTCACTGAAGCCTCAGAGATAAAGAAGAGGTGGAAGGAATACACAGAAGAACTGTACAAGAAGGACCCGAATGTGCAAACCCAACATAAGACAGTTGGGATTACTTATTTCGAGCCGGGCATCCTGAAGAGTGAAGTTGAATGGGCCTTAGCCAGCCTTGCTAAGAACAAAGCTAGCGGAATCGATGGCATTCCAGCTGAGTTGCTTCAAAACCTCAACCATGACGCTGTTAACATTCTGCATACATTATGTCAGAAGATTTGGACAACCCTGCAGTGGCCACAGGATTGGAGGAGGTCAGTTTACATCCCCATCCCAAGGAAAGGCAGTGCCAAAGATTGTTCCAACTACCGCACGATCGCGCTTATTTCGCATGCTAGCAAGGTGATGTCGAAAATCCTCCAAGGTAGGCTGCAGCAGTATGTGGATCGGCAGCTTCCGGACGTGCAAGCTGGGTTTCGCAAGGGCAGAGGAACTAGAGACCAAATTGCCAACCTTCGCTGGATCATGGAAAAAGCAAGAGAGTTCCAGAAACCCATTTACTTCTGCTTTATTGATTACGCGAAAGCGTAATCAATAAAGCAGAAGTAGTCCGTAGTCCGTAGTCCGTAGTATGTAGTCCGAAATGACTTGGAACGCAACCAGATGTTAACGTTTGGCCTTGTGTTGTGATTTTTCCGTGCTGTTAATGACGTTTCCTGTAACAGGCTAAAATGCATTTTTAGAAAGCCGCAAGAAGGTTTAAAGATCGGTATATATTATGCTCTTTTCGCAGTTTTGTTTCAGAATGTTGTCTACAGCTACGTACAAAGCATAAAAGTCTGCAGTAAATATTCTTGTACTGTTAGAGCACGGAAAACGGGTAGAGGTAGCAATCCTCAGGTTTCCCTCTTCTAGTCCTGTTCAGTGCTTTTTCATACCGTGTGACCATATTCGTCCTCTTGTTCCACCTCTATTCCTGCAGTGTTAGGCATTCTCGCAATATGTGTTCTTGTGGTGCTTGCTCTTTTCTGAAGACTGTCAATGTGAGATCACATGTAGATGTAAGTTTGTGCAATGGTGGCAATGGACATTGTCTCTGAGCAACTTTTGAAAGTGCATCCAGAATTCCTAAATCTTGACATGTTTCTTCAAAGCGCAGTAGTAGGGCCTGATTGAATGAGGTTCGTTTATGAAGAGTGTTCTGAAGAGCCCTTTCTAACTAAGCGGTAAAAGAGATTTTTTGGTCTAGATCTAACATGGAAAAAGCAAGAGAGTTCCAGAAACCCATTTACTTCTGCTTTATTGATTATGCGAAAGCGTTTGACTGCGTAGATCACAGCAGATTGTGGCAAGCTCTCCAAGAGATGGGAGTTCCAATTCACCTCATCTGTCTCCTCAGGAACCTTTATGAAGGGCAAGAGGCCACAGTCAGAACTGGGCATGGTCTTACTGATTGGTTTCCGGTTGAGAAAGGGGTGAGGCAAGGCTGCATACTGTCGCCCTGCCTATTTAACCTATATGCAGAGTGCATCATGAGGAAGGCCGGTCTGGACGAGTCTTCAGCTGGAGTGAAGATCGCTGGAAAACGCATCAACAACCTTAGATATGCGGATGATACCACTGTAATGGCAGAAAGTGAAGTGGAACTCAAGATACTCCTGATGCGCGTACAAGAAGAGAGTGAGAAGTTTGGGCTTAAACTGAACATTAAAAAGACAAAGATCATGGCGTCTTGCCCTATCAAGTCCTGGAGCATCAATGGACAAGAAGTGGAAGCTGTGACAGATTTTCTCTTCTTGGGCTCCATGTTTGCCTCGGAAGGAGACTGCAGCCATGAAATTAAGAGACGCCTGCTTCTGGGAAAGAGAGCAATGGTTAGCCTTGACCGCCTAGTAAAGAGCAGAGACATTAGTATGCCAACCAAGATCCGTATAACTCGTGCTATGGTCTTTCCAGTTGTGATGTATGGATGCTTAGTTGGACTGTGAAAAAGGCTGACCGCCGAAGAATTGACGCATTTGAATTGTGGTGCTGGCGAAGATTCTTGAGAGTTCCTTGGACTGCCAGAAGATCAAATCAGTCGATATTGTCGGCCATAAACCCTCACTGCTCATTGGAAGGTCAAATTCTAAAGTTAAAGCTCAGCTACTTTGATCATTTTATGAGAAGAGAGGAGTCGCTGGAGAAAGATTTGATGTTGGGAAAGGTTGAGGGTCGCCGGGGAAAGGGTAGGCAGCGAACGCGATGGTTAGATGGCATCCTCGAGGCACTGCAGATGAAGTTGTGATGTTAGGAAGATGGTTTGAGACCGGAAAGAGTGGCGTGACATGGTCCATAGGGTCACGAAGAGTCGGACACGACTGGACGACTGAACTGAGCTGATTTAAATATTTTAGCTGCCCATCTGTTACTGTCCAATTTCCTCAGGCGTTCCTCACATAATATTTTACTCTGAGCTTCCCGTACTTCGAAAGGTGACCAGCCCATATCTCCCTGTACCGCCTCATTTGTGGTTTTGCCGTGGGCCCCTAGTGCTAATCGACCAAACGGCTCTCTTATTTAATTTTATGTCGACTGTATTTCTAAGGTCGCCTATAGGCACAAAACCGCTTTTCCAGAAGTAAGTTCGGGCACAATAATTCCTTTCCAAATACTCCTCAAAACCTCATACTTGTTGTAACCCCACAATGCCCTACGCTTCATTATCCCGGCATTTCTTTGCCCTTTGGCCTTAAGTGATTGCTCATGCTTTCCATTGTATGACAATCCTTCGTTTACCAATACCCCCAGATATTTATATGCTGCTACTCTGGGTATTTCATGGCCTTGTATTTTAAGTCCTTGATCAGTTGAGCCGTTGAAAATCATCAGACCCGACTTAACTGCCCTAAAAGTGAAGCCTATAGCGTCCCCTTCGTCTCCGCAATACTTAACTAGAGTTTGCAATTCTTCCAGACTCTCAGCTAGCAGCACAATATTATCTGCATACATCCAACCGGTGAGGCGCTACCCTACCTGCTTTTTACCTAATCTATATGACAGGTTAAAATCTTGGTTACTTTCTTGTATCCTCCATTCCAGGTTTATCATATAAGGCATGAACAGTAGCGGTGATAGAGGACAGCCTTGTTTTAATCCTTCGCATACTTTGACATATTCCGTACTTCTTATCCCTTCCCATGTAATTTCACTTTGTTACCCCGGTATATTTCCTGTAGGAACTCTATTATCTCATAACCAATACCTTCTTCATTTAAAATATTCCACAGGAGTTCCCTGTTTACGTTTTTGTAAGCCCCGTTTATGTCCAGGAAGGCCAAATACAAAGGTCTATTTTCCACTCTCGATATTTCGATGCATTTGATAAAAGCACGGACAGGCTATTATCTAAGCGGCTACCATTTCTCAAGCCGTTCTGAAGTTCTCCGAGTATCTTGTTACTTTCTACCCTTGCTTGCACCTTTAATTTCACCGCCTGCATGGCCAACTTGTACATAACAGATGTTATGGTAACGGGCCTGAAGGATTTTGATGTGCATCCTTTCTCCTTTCCCTTTAAAAATCAACTTCATTTTGTTCTGCCGCCAGCTGTCCGGAATTTGCTTATTCGTTATGACTGTTTCCACAGCTTTTAACAACGTTTTCTTACTTTTTGTACTAAGTTCATTATTCCGCTTGGTCGGAATGCCATCTATTCCTGTAGATGGAATTCTAGGAATATTTATTTCTGCCTTTCTCCAGTTTAGATTGGTCAGTTTTAAGCTGCTTTGTACTCTGCTACCTTGTGTTGCTTCCTGGCTTGCGGAGATTACCCTATTGTCGCTCTTAAATAACTCGGCTATAACTGATGTAATGTAGTTCACTGCGTTGTCTCCCTTTAAACAATTTATCTCGTTATCTTGAACCCGATCCTGCTTTGTTTGATTCTTTTTCCCTAGCCAGCTTATATGGTTCCAGGATTTTCTTGCTCCGCCTCTAGAGGCATCGTGTACGTCAGCCGTCCAGCGATCGGTGTACTGCTTTATTTCACTTTCGACGAAGGCCTGTACCTCAAGTTTCTTTTGTCGATATGATTCCCATTTTGGTCGATTTCCCCCTGAGATACCTGTGCTTTCTTTGCCACTCGGTGTTCCCTTCAAGCACCCCGTCGTTGTTCAATAGCTTCCCCGATTTCCTTATTCCACCAGCTCCGTGGCTTCCTGTTTCCATTCCGGCGGTTTGCTACTTTAACCTCCTTAATTTTCCTCCTTATGAGTAGTTCTACATGTTCATAATCCCAGTATTCCATGGGGCTTTTCTGTATTTCTTCCAATGTGTCTGCTGCTATCTGCGTTATTTGATCGTCGTTTAATTTTGCGTTTACTTTTTGACTATGTTTCATTTCTCTCTTCATCAAGGGCCCCATCTGCAGACTAATACGTTTATGATCACTTCCCAGACTACACTCCCCTTCTTCGTCTATTTCCATTTTTGTGACCTTGCTATAAATTCCTTGCGACACTAGACAGTAGTCAATGGTCGTCTGCCTGTTGCGGAATTTCCACGTGATTTGGTCCTCGCATTTTATTCTCGATTTACTATAACTAGATCGTGTCGCTCACAGAAATCTAGCGATAGCTTCCCGTTACAATCCGTGTATCCATCTAAATCGTCGATGTGGCCCCCAGCAGAATAATATTGGCTCCGTCCCCAAACTGGCTTGTATTGTCACTCAAATATTCAACAAAATCCTTATTTTCTTGCCTGCATTAGTGGTGTCCTGTTCCTAAATATACTACCCCTAGCTATGTCCTTATGCCGGCAATTGTTCCTCATACCCAGATATGTCCTTTAAAAGATGATTATAGATTTTATTCTCTGCCATTTTGTTCCCTGGTTTATCAATACACTTAACCCTCCAACCTTTGTTTCCGTTCTCGTTCTGTTGCACCCTTCCCAGACGTAGCCTTCTATCAACGGCGGACTTTCTAGATCCCTGAGATGAGTCTCGCGTAGAGTGTACACGCCTATTTTGTCATCCTTGGACTGCTGTTCTATCTCTAGCCATTTCGCTCTTTTTCTACCTCCTTGCATGTTTATGTAGCTGACCCTAGTGTTCAATTTCTATTTTGTAGTTTTCTTTCTCGACCTGCTCCTTGCGAGTTTTTGGGGCGAAGCCTCCGTTATTACACTCTCTTCTGTTTCACTTTAACTCCCTCTGTGCGCGGAGTCCTCGCGGATCCCCTCACAAAGCTACAGCCCTGCTTTCCAGGCACCAGCCGGCCTCTGCTCCCACCCTTTTGTTAAAATAAATGCCACCTCACTGAAAACCTTCACCAAAACCTGCTTCATGCACTTCCCTGTTTACCTCAACCACTTCGAAACGCTTGTCCAGGATTAAATTTCTTATGTCCTGAATAACTGTCACCATGTCCTTTTCCGGCTTTCCGTTCGATCCTAGCACCTCCGGTACTGTGCATACAACTATATTCGCTTGCTGTGTTATCTCCCTGATATTGTCCACTCCCTTAGCTAAACTTTCCACCACTCCTGCAGCGTCACCATTTATGACATCGTTTTGCACCGCGGCTACTATCACCATACTGCGCTCTGCGGAATTTTTCAACAGCCTATCTTTAATCTCTTTCAGCACAACCCTCATTATCCTCCCTAGGGAGGATGCAAGCAACACTCGCTGACACGTTCCAAGATATCTTGCTTGCATCTGATCATGTTAGTCTCCGGCGATAATTACCGCGCATTCTCTCTTCCTCTCGCAACTGTTCGCTCCTGCTTTCGGCTATCTGTGCCTTCTCTCTGGGATTTTCATTCTTCCTTTCGTATTCATTTTTCCCCACTTCTTCCTAGCTGCTTCTACATAACTCTGTCGGTTTGAATCCGTCTCATCTACTTTGCTTGTGCCTTCCATTCCAATGCTGGTCCCAGGCACGTGGCCCGCACTGGGATGTTCGTCTTCGTGGGTTCTAAGGACTAGTGAGCGTGCACCAGTGCCATCCTCATTCCTTGCGGCAGATGTCAAACATCCTGCTACACCGCGAGCGTCACGTAGCACGTGATTAATAGGTAGGGCAGCAGCTGGGCTTGCAACTCTCTTACGCTATCTTTGCGACCTCCAGACTGCCAGAAACCTTCGCAGAAACTCGAGGCCCTCGCAAGCTATTAAGCAAACAATTCAAAGGAAAATGAGGGGCTCGCTATTAAACCATTTAGAGGAGCGAACAGTCTACAAGTGCAAGGCAAATGTTTTTTTATTCTTTTGACATTTACAGGAGTTTGTCTCATGGTGATTATTAGAATAAGGAGCATTAAATGCAAAGCGCAACAAAAAACAACGCGCCGATGCTGGGAGTCGAACCCACGACCTCCGAATGTCGCGTCCACTGCTCTTCCAACTGAGCTACATCGACGGCTGTTCCCTCTTCCGCTTGCTTGGGTATATACGTTCACTGACCGGTTTTTAAACTTGTGAGCGTGCACCAGCGCCATCCTCATTCCTAGCGGCGGATGTGAAACATCCTGTTACACCGCGAGCGTCACGTAGCACGTGATCATCAGGTAGGGTGACAGCTGGGCTTACAGCCCTCTTTCGCTACCTTTGCGACCTCCAGAATGCCAGAATTGCTGCTGCATATGGGGGATATAGCACTTCGCAGGACTTATCTCCGCGCACCGAACGTCGTAATTTTTTAAATACTGTAAAGTGTCTTGTGAATTAAGGAATCAACGACTTTCTAAATCTCTGCCAAAATTAGGAGACCCTTAGGCACGTTTGTTAAGGGTATGAGAGGGAACATTTCACACCAACAGACGATGTTTTTCACGTTTTTCAATTTGTAATTTTTATTGTACTTATTTTATTTTGAAGTTTCTCAATTTATTATTCAAATATTTAACATAAAAAACGATTGGCATTTTAATTCCTAGAATTTTGACACCTTTGAAGATCCTTTTCCTAATTTTTATTTTCAATTATCTCTATTAATGATATAATGCTATCCGGTTTTTAAATTATCATGAATAATTCGCTTTTCATTCAATGTATAGTGACATTGAACTACCATTTATGCAATTCTACACTTCTCGTATAATTTAATACGTAAATCATTAATTACACACTATGAATTTTACTTATAGCATAATCAAGCATTGGCTTTTAATCCTGACCATATTAGAACCTGCCAACTCCTTTTCAATGTTGCATTTTTTTCCATTTTTTAGTCAGATACCTGATCAGTCACACCATCTACCTCTTTTCAATTAGCACATCAAGCGGTGCCCCTTAATTTTGAGCACTGTGACACATTTAGCGGATTTTTTTGTTTCCTTTTAACACTTTGATATTTTAATTGATAAATTACACTCACGATTTGTAAATAGAATGCCTTTTTATTCTAATGATTTTGACATCTGTGCAACATCTTTCAAATTATTTTATTTTTAATTAACTGATTGAGTGCATTATAATTTTACTTGACATTATCAAGCACTGAATTTTCATTCTGAGCATTTTGACACCTTTAAGAACATTTTTGCATTTTTCATTGGTCACTTGTGTAGTTCTTAAATTATTCCCTTATTATACCACTTTTTATAATTCGTAATCGCCTATCGGTGCTATTATTCAACAAACACTAGGTCATGGAGTAGGCAAGATACCATTTCTTATTCAAGCCAACAGCTCAGCCGACTCGCCGAGCCGGCTACTACTACTACTGCTACAATACCGACGACTTTTCGACAGAACAAGCTCTAATAGCAATCTCCTTATTGCCGATAATAAATATTTACTTTCATATATATATTTTTTTAATTATAAGGAAGCAAGTTTAGTCGACATTCTGTTTCGAGAGCCAAACAGGCATGGAGATATTAGGCTGTTTTTCCAAAAGCAATTCATGCTCTTAAAAATATTCGCTTCTAATCTTTCGGAAAATGCAGGAAGGACTGAAGTAGGCGGCAGTTTGAAAAAATTGTTTTTGTCACCAGATTTGTGTATCAACGACACCTTTGCGCGCTTCATATCTGCTGCAAATGTGGCGGAAGTTATAGAAGATAAAAAAATTAAGGATCGACATACGCCTTTCAAGGTCGAATTTGACTGAATGAATTGTGGCGAAAAGGCTGAGGTCACAGGAAAAAGAGAACTGAGAGATCATGTTTGACGACAGTGGGAAGACGTTGTTGGGCGTAGCGTGAGCGCTCCCGCCCGCGCCACTGCCCGCTTCTTCCTCCTTCCTCGTCCATAACAGTATTTTGATGGGCGCGAAGTCTCTAGCTTTACTATTTTTCAGTTCGAGAAGCACTGAGTGAACCTCACAGTTTTCATTGCAGGAAAGAGTAGACTACACTTATTGCAAGCACTTGGATAATTTATATAGGAGGAGAAGTGATTGCTGTTCGCATGATTAATGAGAAGAATATGAAGCATGTAAGAATATGAAGGCTTGCCGGCAAGAATTCTGCCAACACAGAGTGCTTATAGATGTGATTTGAAGGAATTTTTTTTAGTGTTATAACTAGGGTCAGTGGCAAACAGTGGCTCGATTAAAAACCCTGACCGCCCCTCCCCCCCCCCCCCCCTCGACCGCTTAGTGTATAAATAACTCCTTTTCAAATATGAAACATACCGCCAGCCAGTTTACTTGTATTTATTTTCATTTTGTATGAAATGCTTTCTGCATAAAGGCCCGCCTCAGCTATTTTGGTTTATGCACTCCTGCGCAGTCATTGGCGCAAAATGCGACTTTGTCATTTTCCTTTACGCGCAAGATAAGCCTGTATGTATCTCGGATCATCCCAGGCACTCCCATCTCTTTCCGTAGTATACAAATTGATTCTGTTTACCTTTGCTGCTTTATCTACATGTTTCTTCGCTGATATAAACTGAGTGCTGAGTAGCGCAGCTAGCATTCCTAAGCATTTTTCACAATGCCAAAAACGAACACCGGGGAAGAAACACACAAACAAAGCAGCTAAAGAAGGTTACTTTCTTTTTTTTCCGCAAGTCAGTTTCAACCTGAAGGCTTATGAAGGCGCGGTAAAGAACTTCAGCGAAGTAAAGATGAACAAAGCAGCAGCAAAAAAATTATTGCGCTTTAGTTTGTGGTTAAACCTGGAATTACGCCCGAGCAATCAGCATAGATACGGTGAGGTTCGGCATGAAACTAAAGACTTGACGTTTGCACATAGTAGTTTATGCTATGATTTCAGCTGTATTTATTCCATAGGGGAATCACTTCACGTATGGGAACCCTTTGCTTTTCATGGTTGACCATTCTCATTCGTATGTCGAAGACTTATAGTAGTATGACATCGTTTCCACGTCGAACTCAAGGGCACACCGTCGTTATCGCGGTCCTAGCAATTCTCTGTTGTCGTTCTCCTCTATTAGCTACCGAGTTATCTGTGTTCTCCTTCTTCTTTTTCTTCTGGTTCTTTTTCTCGTTTCTTCGCACTTTGGACGGGCACGGACAGGCACGGCGAAATGGGCATACCGTGGTCAATGCTGCTCTCGCTATAAAAGGAAAAGCATTTGCTCTACTGAGTGAATTCGATTTGAAGGTTTTACATGCGAGAGTCAAGGCGACAGCCGGGTGCCTGCTGGACCTAGTCTCCATGGTCAAGTCACACAAGCCAGGCATTCCGTTTCATGCGATCGTGTCCGAGCTGTGCATGTGGCAGTATGAGGTGTATGGTTTTTGCAGAAGCGAATGAAGTGACTTATAATTGTGGATCCGTTCCTGATCCCAGTTTCCAGAACCATTGTTGAGTTTCTTTCGCAACACAACCCGGGAACCTGCTCTGCGTTTAGTATTGACGTAGAAGGCATGTTGTACCCGCAGCCGCATGACAAGAAAATTACTATGTCGCCTTTATCAATGACAGGGGTGTTACTGCTGGCCGTTTTCTTGAACTGCTTTCTTTCTACCTGGCTTCAACCTCGTGAAATGGGGCGACCGGTCCTACGTGCAAAGGTCAGGAGTGTATATAGGTTCAAGGGCGGCCCAAATCCTGAACGGCATATTACTTAGGGCCGTGAACAAGGCTATGTAGACGACTGCCTGGGGTTCACTACAACAGAAGCGACATGAGAACATCGGTAAATTTTTGACAGTTTTCAAGGAAAACAGAAAGAGCCTAAGGTTTACTTTCGAATTCCCCGATAATGGCAGATCAATTTTCTGGACATTCCCTTGTTCTGAATACAAGAGCGTGTGTGTTGGAAACATGCACCACGATCGCAGAAGCCCTTTTTGAATCCCAATTTTGGTCACTCGAGACTTGTAAAAGATGGCATAGACATATTATGTCTTGGGTCGTCACTGAACAAATCGTGCCCATGCGTGATAGAAGACAGCTTCTGCGCACAGGGTGAAAGGCTAAAAAAGGCTGGTTTTCTCGAACAGGGCAAGCTCGCCTGTAGGAGAAGCTCGTGGTGAAAATGCAGGGCCTTGGCCGGAAAGCCAGAAAACATGTAGATGGAATAAATTAAAGGAATGCAGCTATCCCTTATTTACACCTTATCTGTCCCTTACCACTCACACCCTCTAAGAATATATGTTCTGGCAGGCGCGGCATACAGAAAGCCTTCACCTCCGAGAGCAAGGTCAGCAGCATTTGTGGCGCGCTCAAGAAGAATTTGGACCAGTCGGGGTCCACTCCAGGCCGGTGCGCTGTCAGACACGCCAAAAGATACGTGCCGTTCAACACGAGGTTCGTCTGTAAAGTACCCGTCTCGTATGGGAAAGTTTATTATGGAGAAACTGGAAGGTTCCTCATTGTCCTTTTGAGGCAACACGAAATGTCGTTGGAGACCTCGGCTGCCTATTTAGATCTCGTGGTTTATTGGCACGGCTGCAGCAAAATAAAATAATACTTTATGCGCACCGCATTCGGGGAGTGCCGATGTCATCTTTCCACATGTCCATCAAGTGGGGCGGGAAATAGTGGGGCATATCTGATGGTCACATCGATCACCTCGCCTGTTGCTAAACGTTTGGTGGCTTTACTCCAGATAGAAGTGGATGAACTTATTGGAAATTGACTAGTGCAAATGAGTCTATGCGCACATGCGTTTTGGCTTGTCCGTAATTGTTTTGCATGCCTTGCGTTTGTGTGTAGGATTGGGTAACTCCGGAGCGAACCGTATTCTCGGAACCGCTCCTTGCAAAGAGCAGGTAAGCCATTTGGCTCCGTAAAGTCGGAGCCGTACCCGCCGAAGCCGTCGGATCCGGAGCAATCAGAGCCGGAGTGGCCAGAGCCATCGGAGGGGTCGGATCTTTCGGAGAGCTAGCATGGTTCTCTCGTTCAGCGAACCTTTCCGTCACAGACGAGTGCGACTTCCACGCCATCTATTACCGATGCGAGAAAGCACCATCCCACCGTTCCTCGAAAGATTCGCAATAATGTCCTCGTCCTGGGCTGTCTTTAGAGTGGAGTGCGCCG
This sequence comes from Amblyomma maculatum, assembly GCF_055883805.1. Lineage (NCBI taxonomy): Eukaryota > Metazoa > Arthropoda > Arachnida > Ixodida > Ixodidae > Amblyomma > Amblyomma maculatum. The sequence goes on along the minus strand of NC_139347.1, from coordinate 175,285,136 downwards.
TTCTTCTGGAGATGCGAGGGGGGTGGTTCTTTTGTTTTTGTTCTATGGATGGAGATCTGCTAGGAACGGCGGATCTTTTGAAAAGCCGGTGCTTTCTCGTTCAGTGAGCCTTGTCTGTCAGAGCCGGGTGAGATTTTTCAAAACGCAAAGCTAAAAAGCAGCTATACTGCCCTTCCTTGTCAGTGTCACAACCAACCCATTGCCTTCGGATCGTTCCGCGGGTATCGTGTGCGCACTGCTGCTAGTACCCGCACTTTCTTTGTGTGTGTGTGTGTTCGTTCCATGCCGACGAGTGGAGACCGGTTCTCGTACCCGTCCGCTGTGTAAAGTGGTCCGTGGCAATCCCTTTGGCTCTGTATGCGTAATATAGTGTAACACCCAATTCCACTGAAGGGGAGAGTAAAGAAACCTTAATTGGCAAAGAATGGCGCCATTGATTGCTATGCTGCTGTTCGAACAATGTCTCACGACACTCATCGGTCGTGCATTGTTCGCTGGGGCAACAACGCCACTTGAAGACGAAGTCTTTCGAGCCTCAAAAGACAATCGAACGTGCAATTTACTCTTTTGATGAAATAGCGTGTAGGAAGAGGACGAAGATAGAAGAGGACACAGAGAGCACTGACTACAACTTATATGCATCTGATCGGAAGAGAAGTGAAAGAAGTCAGTGGGAGGTAAGAAGAGGCAAACAATGACCATATGCCCGCTGCGCTCGTCGCACAACTACCATTCGCGCCAAACACGACACTTGCCGTTCTGCCATCCAATGCCTCCTCACTGACGACGCGCGAACAATCTTATATATATATATATATATATATATATATATATATATATATATATATATATATATATATATATATATATATATATATTGTCATGTAGTGGTGGCAAGGCCGTACACGTCAAAAGAAGACAGAGGCGTGATGGTACGGAAATTAACTCTTTATTGGGGCTGACTTGCGCCCGCAAAAGAACTAAGCAACTCGGCGGCGGCGATAGCAACAAACGTGCTCGTCGGTCGTCGGATAAAGAATGCTCGTCACACTCGGCAACGCTCAATTTAAAGGCTGCACAGAACAATCTGGATAACGTCGCAAACAGCTACCAGCACGGGCTGGAACATTGTGGAAAGACACCCAAGTGGCCGGAACCTTCGAGACAGATCTCGGTGCATCTTGCGCTACAACAAAACTGATAAAGGTGTGACTCGCGACATCGAGCATTAACAAACAAAGATTACGAAACTGATACGCGGTCCAGAATCAGAGTGATAAGCCTGTATGCCGGCGTCTGTTAAAAAAACAACAAATACTGTTTTGAAGGTTTCGCGGCATTACTCCCCCCTTAAAAAAGCATCGCCTCGATGTTCCAGAACAGAGAAACTTAAACATAAACACTGCAAAGTTTAAACACCACAGATTCTTTAACGCGCGTAATATGGCTTCAGTCACACAACATGTACAATTTCTGGGCGTGCGCGTCGCCGTTGTGATGCTGACGTTCCGTCGGGAATGACTTCATAGTCCAGTGGTCCGACGCGGCGAAGGATTTTGTATGGTCCAAAGTATCGACGCAACGTCTTTTCACTTAATCCGCGACGGCGAATTGGTGTTCAAACCCACACTTGGTCTCCTGTATTGTACTCTGCTTGGCGTTGTCGTAAATTGTATCGTCGGCTGTCGGTGCGCTGTTGGTCTTTAATACGCAGCCGTGCGAGTCGTCGAGCTTCCTCTGCACGCTGCAGGTAGGCGGCGGCGTCAAGGTTGTCCTCGTTGGTTACGTGCGGCAGCATTGCGTCGAGCGTCGTCGTGGGCTCCCTGCCGTACACAAGCTTAAACGGGGTAGCTCTAGTCGTCTCCTGGACTGCCGTGTTATACGCGAAGATCACGTACGGCAAGATGGCGTCCCAGGTCTTGTGTTCAGCGTCGACGTACATAGCGATCATGTCCGCGATCGTTTTGTTCAGGCGCTCCGTAAGGCCATTGGTCTGGGGGTGGTACGCAGTTGTTCGTCGATGGCTTGTGTGACTGTATTACAGGATGGCTTGCGTCAACTCTGCCGCAAACGCCGTTCCCCTGTCCGTGATGAGCACTTCTGGGGCGCCATGTCGCAAGAGAATTTGTTCGACAAAAATTTGGCGACTTCTGCGCGGTACCTTTTGGTACTGCTCTTGCTTCGGCGTAACGGGTAAGGTAGTCAGTGGCCACGATGATCCACTTGTTACCCATAGACGAAGATGGAAAGGGGCCGAGGAGATCCATCCCAATTTGTTGAAAGGGTAGGATTGAGGGCAGAATCGGGTTTAGTAGTCCCGCTGGTCTGATCGGCGGCGTTTTGCGTCGTTGGCACTCACGACACGTCTTCACGTAGTGGGAAACTTCGGCAGGCAGTCGCGGGCAGTAATACTTCTCCTGGATTCGACGCAACGTGCGCGCAAATCCGAGGTGGCCTGCTGTGGGCTCATCGTGCAACGCCTGCAGAATTTCTTGCCGAAGGGTTTTAGGCACTACGAGAAGCTGCGCGGTCTTGTTGGGTGCAAAGTTCTTCTTCACGAGGAGGCCATTGCTTAACGTGAAGGATGATAAATGTCGCCTGAACACACCAGGAGGGGAAGCGGTCTTTCCTTCCAAGTAATCGGCTAGCGCTTTCAGCTCAGGGTCTGATCGCTGTTGTTCTGCGAAACTGCTGGCGCTTACCGGTCCCAAAAAGGCGTCATCGTCATCGTCCTTCGGGGGAGAATCGACGGGAGCGCGGGATAAGCAGTCTGCGTCGGAATGCTTCCTGCCCGACTTATAGACTACAGTCATGTCAAATTCTTGAAGTCGTAGGCTCCATCTGGCAAGGCGGCCGGAAGGATCTTTCAAATTAGCCAGCCAGCAGAGCGCGTGATGGTCGCTTACCACTTTGAATGGTCGGCCGTATAGGTATGGACGAAACTTACAAGTAGCCCAGATGATCGCAAGGCACTCCTTCTCAGTCGTCGAGTAATTGACTTCGGATTTTGTGAGAGACCTCCTAGCGTAGGCGATTACTTTTTCCTGTCCGGCAGTCTTCTGGACGAGAATGGCTCCTAGGCCTACACTGCTCGCGTCGGTGTGAATTTCGGTCTCGGCGTTTTCATCAAAGTGGCCAAGTACAGGAGGGCATTGCAGGTGGCGCTTAAGTTCGTCGAAGGCTTCTCCTTGCGGCGCTTCCCACTTAAAAGGTACGTCAGCCTTTGTAAGCTGCATCAACGGTTCGGCGATCCGCGAAAAGTTTCTGACAAATCGTCGATAATAAGCGAACAGCCCAAGGAATCGGCGCACAGCTTTCTTGTCGGCAGGCGGTGGGAATTGTTCGATTGCAGCTGTTTTCTCCGGGTCTGGGCGAATACCGTTCTTGCTAACGATGTGACCTAGGAATCGGAGTTCTTCGTAGGCGAAGTGACACTTTTCTTTGCTTTTAGCGTTAGCCCCGACGACTTGATGGCTTCCAGCACTGTCTGTAGTCGTTTTAGGTGGCCTTCAAAGTTTGACGAGAAGACAACAACGTCGTCCAAATATACCAAACAAATTTTCCAATTCAAGCCTGCCAGGACTGTGTCCATTACTCGTTGAAACGTGGCTGGTGCGGAGCAGAGGCCAAATGGCATCACCTTCAATTCATATATATATATATATATATATATATATATATATATATATATATATAAGATTAGGCCCCTCTTGAGCGACCCACCCACCTCTAGAGGTGTAAGTGAGCCAGCCGGCTCAATTAGTCAGCGGAGCAGCTCCGAACCGCTCACTACAGTGAGCCGTCGTGCCCATCTCTAATTGTGCGAGGCAACACATCAACACCTTCTAAGCACGAGTTTGCAATGCTGTAGAAAAAATACTGTAGGCTGCCTGTTCGAATAACGTCCCGGTCGCTACAGTTGAGAATTTACGGGGTTGGACCAGAGCATCAAAACAATAAGACCAGCGTGGCAGGCTTCTCGAATCGAACAGCTCGTGCCATGCTTGCTCACCGAGCACGCACTGTTCAACGTCATTTTCTTCTTTCACTAGAAATGCCGATATTAGCGCCTCCGCTTACAGAGTCGTTGTGCGCTACAATACAAAATTCTGTTGGTAGTCAGCGCTTGGCTTGCCAGTGTGTGTTTCGTCCACGCTCTTCGTTTTTCGCGCTGTATAAAATTCTTCACTCGCACTAACTCGCCCAGTATTCAGTTTTGCTGGCAATCGTAGTTGGATGACTGACGAGCATGACTGCTGCTGCTGACGCTTACATCTTTCTTTGTTGTTTGGTGACGCAGGTCAACCCAGTAAAGAGTTTCTGTGCAATGCGCCACTTCCTTTATCGCCCATTGCATTGACGCTACGACGTCAGACTTTCTGAGGATGCTAACGCCGTCAACGTACACATGCACCTGAGGATGAAGCCATATGACCAAACACTGCCTCTCGTTTTCCCTGAGCCCCCCCCCCCCCCCCCCCTCCCTTCCACTAATAGCCTGATGAGCGTACGAAAGACTAGCTCGACCATGTCGGGATTGTGTCACCGTTCAATACCCATAATTATAAAGAGTAGCAAATGCTAGCCCACATTGGCGGCAGCAGTGGTCACGACGATATACTTCTGATACATTTTCTGTACTGTCGCAGATTTCCGCTGATACACGCGATAACTTCAACAGCAAAAGAAAACGAAGAAAAAGAGCCTGTCCTCGTGCCACGCCCAAACTTCTCGTCATCGGAACCAGGGATCGGGGATCCGTTTGGCGGCGGTACCATCGACTGACCGAGGATAAAAAGCGGCCACCGTGGCATCTAGGATCACATTGGCGGCAGCAGTGGTCACGACGACATACTTCTGATACATTTTCTGTACTGTCGCAGGTTGGTGCTCCCCCTTTTTTATGCGTACATTTAGTCAATTCTTTGCCCACTGCTGCTGCCAAGCGTGTTTCAATGCCTGATGATGTTGAATGTCCGGAATGCCAGTCAGTGGTGGAATATCGAAATGGCGTTTCCTGCAGCATATGCCTCACTGTGTTCCACGTAGGAAAGTGTGCAGACGTTTCTGAAGCAACACTGAAGTCAAAAAAAGACTGTCTAAAAACTTGGAGATGTCCTAAATGCAGAGGGCCGAAAGTCAATATGCAACTGTTTGAGAGCGCAGATGCAGAACCAAACCTACAGAGCATGTGGAATCTGCTGCTAGCCATAAACAAAAAACTGGAAGTGTTAATGCCACTGAAAGAAACTGTTGATGATGTGGAGAAAGCTGTGCAGTTCATGTCTGATCAGTTGACTGGTTTGTTTGAACGAGTAGAATAAAATGAGCAAGAAATAACAGAAATCAGGAAAAGAATTAGAAGGCTAGAGGAAAGTGAATGCACTGAATCACTCCTAACTCAGCTTAATGACTTGGAATGGCGGAATAGGCGCGCCAACCTGCAATTTCATGGGATTCCCCAAACTGAAAAAGAGGACCTTCTAGGAAAAATTTATGCCATTGCTGCTAAGACTCAGCTCCCGCCACTCTCCTGTGACGATGTGGATGCCATACATCGTATGCCTTCAAAAGCAGATACGATCCCTGCTATTATCTGCCGATTCGCAAAGCACAAAACCCGGGATTTGTGGTGGGCAAACAGGAAAAAAATAGAAGATGGTACAGTGCACGTCCTTGAAAACCTGACAAAAAGGAACCGCGAACTGCTAAAACACGCAAAGGAATGGGCAAAGCAACATGACTTCAAATATGTCTGGCACCGAAATGGCAAAATATTGGTGAGGAAATCTGACGGCTTGTCTGCGATAGTCATCTCAAAGGAAAGTAAACTTGATGAACTACTTAGGGGCCAGGGCCAGGGGGAGTAATGCACTTTTCGCACCCTAAATGAACCCGCCTCCTTCCTTTTTCAGCCAAACAAAGCCTCAGTTCTTCATGCCATCTATTCTAAACCCTCCGTGTACTCAGAAAAAGAAAAGCATGTCCTTCTTTCACGTTAATGCACAATCATTGCGTAACAAAGGTGACGAGTTTGAATCATTCCTTTCTGCACTTAATTTTCGTTTCAACATAGTGATGGTGACTGAAACATGGTATCAAAGCAATGATGAAGCCTTAGAATTGCCAAACTACAACACGTATGTGCAAAATCGCGTTGATAGACGAGGTGGGGGCGTTATGATAGCGATAGACAGAAATATAAATTGCAGCGTTCTTACCGATTTCACTGCAACTAACGATGACTATGAAATACTCTCTTTACAAAGTGGTAAAAACATCTTTTCTGTATTGTACCGCCCTCCAAAAAGCAACTTCGTGAATTTTGCCTGCTTCCTTGATGAATACCTCCAATGGATCACAGAGAACAATCTTAACGCTTTCTTGGGGAGCGATATAAACATAGATTTTCTTTCACATTCAACTAATAAAGTACAGTTAGAGTCAATACTGCAGTGCAACGGCTTTAATAACGTCATAAATGTCCCTACGCGATTACAAGCAGCGACAGCAATCGATGTGTTTTTTACTAACTCCTCAGCTGATGGTCTGACTTCTGGAGTAATAAATGGCCACATAAGTGACCATCTTCCAATATACATGCTTATTGAGAGTGTCTCCTGTCCTAAAAATCGTAAGTTCCATTTACTACCTTTCGACGAATTAATCATGACACAATGGATCATTTTAGGGCAGTATTATTAAATGTCAACTGGAATATTGTGCGAAACAGAGAGGACTCAGAAGAGGCTTACAATACTTTTATTGCCATATTTAAATCTATTTACGAACAATGTTTTCCTCTTGCAACATCCAAAAAACCGCGCAGAGCTCGCAAACCATTAATAACCGCTGAATGCCTCAAGATGATAAAAACAAAAACAGACCTGTACAATCGCTTTATCCTAACCAGGTCATCAGATGATCTTGTACAATTCAAAGCATACCGGAACAGAGTTACGTCTTTTCTTCGTCAGGCGAAAAAAGAATACATGGAAAGACTATTCAACCAAGATTTATTAAAAAGGAGCGATCTCGTGTGGCAAAATATAAATCGAGTTTTAAATCGAGTTACAACTGCTACTAGTGCACTTGAAATGTTGGTGAACAATGAAAGAGTGAGTGGAAAACGACTAGCCGATGAGTTCAATAATTACTTGTGTCTCAGGCAGTTTCCGGGAATAACAGTTCTAGTAACGTGAAGTGTATTGACTCGCGGGTTGTTTTCAGTGCATTCTTGTCTCCAACCAGCGCTAACGAAATCGAAAATTGTATCCTGGCTTTACGAAACAGCAAGTCTCCTGATATCGACGACCTCAAAACTTGCCCTGTCAAACATGTAGCTGATGTGTTGGAATATATTTTTAACTGCTGTATTGAACATGCAGTATTCCCTAAGAGAATGCAGTTTGCCAGAGTCACAGTCATTCACAAAGGTGGAGACCGGAATAATCTTTCAAATTATCGTCCCATATCTATTTTACCTGTTTTCTCAAAGTGCTTTGAAAAAATCTTGTTCACACAAATATTACGTTTTTGTCACAAATACAGCATAATAACGCCGAGTCAGCATGGTTTCAGAAAAAAATTTTCAACAGAAACTGCATTGCTAACACAAAAAGAGCTAATTTTAGAGTCTTTTGAGCACAAACTTCTACCTCTTGGCATATTCGTTGATTTTTCAAAAGCATTCGATCGCATCAATCACAAAATAATGTTGGCTAAACTCGAACACTACGGTTTCCGCGGACAGTTTCTTCATATATTACAGTCCTATTTAAGTTCTCGATCATAACAAGTAAAAATAAAAAATCACTTATCAGCTGTCAAGCACGTGGTTTCTGGTGTTCCGCAAGGTAGTATCTTGGGATCGTTGCTGTTTCTTCTTTACGTCAATGACGTTGTCCGTATCAGTTCTACCAACTTTTGTGATTTATGCTGACGACACAAGTTTATTTTTCAAAGCTGCCCAATTGGTAGACCTTGAGAAACAAGCCTCAGAATGCCTACAGTCGCTTCTAGAATGGTCTCAAAATAATGTTTTAAACACAAACACTGAAAAAAACCAAAGCTGTGCTGTTCAGGCCTCGAAACAATTTGACAAATATGCCACCACTCTGTTTAAAGATCGGTGCGTCATGCATCCAAACGGTCTCGACGGTAAAAAGCTTGGGCGTTATTTTCAACGAGAATTTGAGTTGGAATGATCATGTTGATATGGTGATGAACAAACTGTCAAAAGTTGTCGGTATCTTGTGTCGATTGAAATATTTTATGCCAAAGCGTATCAAGGAAATATTGTATAATGCTTTCTTTTCTTCTGTTGTTAAGTATTGCTTTTTGGTGTGGGGTACCACGACGTTTACTAATATTAACCGCTTATACCTCCTTCAAAAGAAAGCCGTTCGAAATGTTATGAATGTTCCCCGACTTGGACACACTGAACCAATTTTCAATGAACTTCAAATTATCCGCTTGCCACAATTATACGAAACATTACTCTTGTGGCGGTATGAAATCGGTGTACACAATAACAACTGCCTGGTAATAAAAGTGTCAGGATTGCAACGCAAAGAGTCAATATACACTACACGAACGACACACAAATGGCTTGTACCTAAGATCCGAACGAATTATGGTTACCAAATGCTGAGCTACACTCTCCCGCATGAATTAAATAAACAGTATGAACGAATGTGTAAATAATGAAAAATCGATTGTTTTATGTTTGATCTTGTTTCTAAAAATGATATTATGCTATGTACCACTGCAATGCCTCTGTAGGGTGCGTCGGGCTCGTCGAGCCTTTCTACTGGCTTTTTTCCGGCGCACCCAACATCCTCAAGATGTTAAACATTATTCTTATTCTTATTCTTATTTTGCCCTTATGGAATCAGCCCGTATCTATCTTGAGAAGGGACTGTTTTGAAGGATTGTGCTAGCTTCCTTCTGAAACTCCTCTCATACCCTCGAGCCAATTACTCGATCACTGAGGAGTGTTTCACGACCGTTTTGACTACGTCGAAGTTTTGCTGCCACATATACGGATGAACGTTTAGGGTAGTGAGCGATCGTAACTCTCTGGGCTGGGTTGTCAATTATAAAGATGCCTCTGGTCGCCTTTCTCATTGGAGCCTGCGTATTCAGCAATCGACATCTTAGTGCTTTACAAGTGTGATTGTATGCGTTCCGGCTATTACTGCGATATCACAAACCGCCGTAGATGCTTCACCGAGACAAGGCGGCGCCTCCTTGGGACCGGTCAGTGCAAGCCGGTATTGCGAAAGCAATACTACTCCCATTTTCAGCCCTTCGCGTAGCCACGGTCGGTAGGCACGTTCGACCTTTAATGACCCCAGATGGTTGTGACGTCATACCAGCTGCGAGGGATGCGCTACCAAGTCGAGTCGTCGGGTGGCGGCGGTCGGTGGGCACGGCACGCTGCAGCTGGAGCTGCGCTGCTACCGAGTGGAGGCGCTGCTTTCACCTCTTCTCTGGCAATTGAGAGCAGGGGGAGGAAAATGATGGGTATATAAATGCTCGCGCTTGCTCAGCTGAGGCACTCGCTATGCATTCTGATAAGCAGAAAGAAAAGTCATGCCGTCAAGGTGAAGCCAGGTAAGATAGCGGGCTACAGAGACAGATGAAGAACGGGAACAGCGTTTCGCTGGACGGCGCGCCGATGCAGCTTGACTAGCGCTTCGCGCTTCTGTTATATCGCCCTCATCCGGTGACGACTCCGAATAGAATGCATTGGACGCTTTGAACAGTTTGTCGACGTGGTATTCTCGATGCTATTATTCTTTCGCAAACTACCGGGCTTAAATAAAGCTAAGCCTCAGCAAATTTTTTTTCATAGCAGCAACGCTTAAAACATGAGGTATAAAACTAGTAGATTACATAAAAGGAGAGACCGCATCAGTTCTAGTTCTTCGCCTTAATATGGCATCGTCGTGAAAAAAAATAAAACTCAACAGCGTGGCTATGCAGCTTCATATTTGTAAAAAAACGAGAACAGCACCGGACACGAACAAGAACGTCACGAGACGTGCGCTGACTCTCAAGTAAGGTTTTAATACCAGCACCTGGTGCTTATATAGAAAAAACTCAGAGTACATCCTATGTCACACTAGAATCGATAAAACGAGAGTTAGAGAAGCGCGCGGCACTCGAAGGTCACCAAGAAAAGATATCTTTATTGATAGTGAAAGACGGTTTGCTGAAGCACTTTGGCCTTGATGGATATGGAAGGCTTGCAGTAATTTTCGCAGGGACTGATCACAGTGCTATCAAAGCACCTCTGGGCTACGCCACATGTCTCTGCTTAATTTCTTTTCTTTTTTCATGACTTCACACATTTTACAGTGGCTTACCAAGTATGATAGTTCATTGTTGTAGACGAGATTGCTTTTGCGCTTGCAATCTTTTCCGCTTCACACGCGCTGTTTTACAAATATGGATGTGTACCGACTAGACCAACTGAATGCTCTGCCTAAAGATATTCATTGTGCAACGGGCTCTGTTTTTGCCGTAATGTATGCCATTCTACAACTCGACAGATCGTACCTACCAAGCCAAGAAAGCATCTTTGTATAGCAAGCTAGGAGGGGCGGGACCGCAGGCCTTTACGCCTGCGGTTTTTGCTACCGGCCACCAGGCATACCAGATTGTAGTGCCGTATCTTGTCTTCTGAGGTCTGGCGACAAGCTCGGCATTACAAGGATTGCTTGTGGGGAACCTGCTGGCTTAGGACGGGCTATGAAACGGGAGATCATTCCGGATATGGTGTGACGCGTCGGACCAGCTCACAGAATTATTCTGGAACACAGTAGCTCCCCGACTACCGCGTAAGAAAAAGAGCTAATGCCAAGAAGGCAATGGTTTCAACTTTTCCGATGAACAGGCACCTCCGGACATAATCGACGTTCTCAAGCTCGGTCTCAGGCATCCCTTCGAACCTAAACTAGTCTAGGCAGATAAACTTGCAATATCAATATTAGCTGCAAAAAAGGTTGAAAATATTGAAAGGCAATGATACATTACAGACTGTGTGCTAATTCTTGACCGCCAGAAAGAAAAAAAGAAAAAGCCTAGTCCGGTACATGTCATTACAACGTGGATCTGTTCGCATGGCTTGAGGGTGATTCGATCAGATAAAGAAAGCAGGCTTGCTATCTTTTCTGAAGACCAATTCCATGAAAAACTGGCAGCAGCGATATTGAAGAGCTTCGAGTTTTTGACTTTGAAAGAAGTTGAGAGCCAGAATCAAGCGGTTGCGCTTTTCAATAACCGTGGCCTTCAACAGCTCTGCACGCCTGTTGGCAAGTGTAAAATAACTTCGTTTTTTCAGCGCACAAAGAAACAAGGATCATCTGTCGTTTCAAGCAGTCGTTTCAGAGGGGAGCAGGTGGTAACAGCATGTCTCACTCCTCTTGCAATACCTCTCAACCCTTCAATTTAATGACCCATTAAGGATTCCAGATTCCACGGCGTTTGTTTCTTTCCTGGCGGGTCGCAACCCAGCAACCCGTGTATCCTTCAGTATAGACGACAAGGACTTATTTTACAGCCTACCGATTGATACTGGATGTGTGACCGATCGACATTGGATGTGACCGATTGAATGTGTAAAAAGTTTTATTACAGAATATAAGGATCAACTAGACCTCGTCATGAAGTGTTGTGTCACAGTTGGAAGTTTCTTAGAACTACTCCGGTTTTACATGAGTTGAACTGTCACGAGTTGTCACGGCAAATTATATACATAGAAGGCAAGAGTGTTTATCAGATATAGTGCTGCCCAGTCCTTAATGAAATTTAGTTTTCCCGCGTATCTGAATAGGCACCTAGAGAGGGAGCTATCAGAACTGCACCATAAGACCACGAGGTTTTTGGATGACTACCTCATGTTTACAGATCCTGTCGGTTGGAAGCTCACGTGGATGACATTTGAAAGTGTTCATAATTTGTGGTTCAGGGCTTGAATTCTCCTTCGAGGCACTATCCGGCGATGACTTGCGGATTTACTCCTACGCTTCTATCCCGGCCATATTTCCTAGATATATAACCTTAGATCAAGAAATGCTATCCTTATTTTGCACACAGATATTCCAAAATAGTTAAAAATGGCATTGTCGGTTCCTGCCTTCGGAATTCTTTAACAAAACTTTTTGTGTTTGTGTGCTGTGTGTATTTTCTTTTGGCTGGTTTAAAATGAATGCTTACAAACTTGTCCAGTCGTCAACATAGTTCAGTTTCAGTACCTCGTTAACTATTCGGTCGGGACACAATCGGTACGACCGAAAACGAACCCCGACCTCAAGATGAGAAGTATGGGTGGTCCGCCTCTTGCGACATGCTTTATCTATCTTTCTCCGACACCCGTCTAATGTGGTACTCTTTTTCAGCTCTAGACGTAACACAGAAAGTGACACAGTGGGCGCATTGTAGGCGAGACTTTTGCGGCCTTCCGAGACGATCACCATTGGAGTATGGAAAGAATATTGACTTATCCTACCGTTCCAGGGGACATCGCCTACTCCGTAGAATCTGGTGAATCAAGTACAAATGGAATTTTTGCACCCGGAACAGTACCAAGGCATAACTCTGTGCGAAGATTTAACCTGTATTGCGCATATCACCAACAATCTATCGTCAGCTAACAGATCGCTTGGTTTCTTCAGACGGCACTTGCGCCACGCACCACAAGACGTAAAACTTTTCGCATGCAAGTCACTAATACGAACAAAACTAGAATATGCACCCCTTGTGGAGTCCAAACCAAATCTATCTGATAACTTCACTTGAATTCCTACAGAATAGAGCCGCTAGTTTCATTCATTCCTGCTATTCAGACAATGCCAGTATTTCATCATTAAAAGCTAAGCCCGGTCTACCAAATCTTGCATGTCGTCGTCGAATCGCCAGCATGTGCTTGGTTCATAAGTTTCTTTCCAGCTCACATCAAATTCCGCCCTACATCAATCCTCAGGCACGCATTTCACCCCGCATTGGTCATCCCCTTTAAGTTGCACGTCCAAAATCCCATACTACATCGTTTGTTGCATCATTCTTTCCTCGCCCAACCGTAGCCTGGAATGGCCTTCCACAAGATATTGCTGGAGTCACCTGCCCATCCACGTTTTGTAATTGTATAACTGCCATATTTACCCATAATGTTGTTATGGGAAGATCCACTGTCCAATAGCTTTGCACACAACTAACGTTGAACACAGCACCGTTCTTCCTACCCTCAGCGTCATCTTCTTCTGGGCGTCTGTAGCACTTCATCATCCTCAGCACGATCAGTGAATACGGCACGGAAGCCACAGCAACACCAGAGATCCAAGAGTGTGCTTAACAGCACGGTGGCGCCTGTCGTACCGGGACCTTTGGGAGTCTTGGGATGCAGAAAGCCTGGCATAAGCTATCCGGCGGGCGTCATGAGCGCGGAATACGGCATCACTGGCATTAGTACTGGTGGCGTCAGCCGCGGGTAGTGAGGTGTCGAAGGGCAGTAAAGAGAGTCGACGGAATAAAAAAATAAAATGGAGAGTATCCAGTGGTAGAATGGACAGATGAATTGCAGGCGAATGTCATAAAGGGTACATTAACGTCCCAATCTCGATGGTCGTCAGACACATACATGGCCAGCATGTCTGTGAGGGTACGGTTTAGACGTTCTGTGAGGCCGTTCGCCTGGGGGTGTTCGGCGGTTGGGAATTTGTGGCGGACGGAGCCCGAACAGAAAATGTCGTCAACCAATCGCAACAGAAAGCAGCGGCCACGGTCAGTTAGTAGTTCACGAGAGGCACCATGATGAAGAACCGTTTTCCCTACTCCCCCCCTCCCCCCCCAAAAAAAATAAAAATGAACAACTGGCCCGTGATGAATGACAAATCAGGAATTGATTACAAATCTGACCTAGAAAAACTAGAGAAACGGTTGGAAGCAAAATTTGATAGCAAATTTCAAGAGTTGGTGCAACTACTCAAACTAGAAATGAAAATTTGGGCAACAAAGATCACTACCCACGTGCTTCAGAAGGTTCAAGAGCAGCACGGCCCCCTGCCATCAAGAAATTAACGTATGGCAGTGGAAGTGCAGAAGCTTAAGTCCAAAAATGACCTAGTCCAGATTCTAGCAGAAATTCATAAACCTGACATTACTGCTCTCCAGGTGAATAAAGGACCAACCAGTCTGGCCGGAGGTAAAACTTTCATTCAGGAAAACGCGGGTAGCAACAAGAAACAGCTCATAGCCACTCTACTACAGGGACACATTACAGCCATACAGCACAACTTCGATAGTGTCCAGGCAAATTATACGTTGTTAGAAATAGTACCCAAGAACCGTGGTAGTAAAAACCTGTTCGTACTAAATATCTATAGCCCGCCACAGGACAAAGGCACCAGCCTATCTGATCTTAAACAAAAGCAATTACGCTAGCCAAAGGGGCGCAACTCCTCGTGGTAGGGGACTTCAACGCCCCTCACGCGCAATGGGGATACATAAAATCTAACAGGAAAGGAATTAAGCTATGAGAAGCCACGAGAGTTTTGGGACTCTCTTCTCAACGACCCTCAAGCTTATACGCGCATAGGAAACAGCATAAGCAGAGATACCATGCCGAACCTAGCCTTCACTAAAAACAATAGCAGCGAAATGGCTGAACAGAGGAAACCCAGCAGGCAGCGATCATTACATGATGCGAATCACCTTCCACACTTCATCATATAAATCAACAGCAGCAAAATCCAGAATTACCGACAGGGACAGCTTTAGAAAATTAAGAGAGGACACATCCTCTAATATAGAAGATCTGAAACAACTCAAAGAAGACACCACTATTGCCACCCAGGATATAAAAGCACCAGAGAAACAGTCCATTGCTTATCCGAAACTCTTGCACCTCTGGGAGGTACGCAGGTGCATCCTAAACAGATGGAGGAAACAGAGGTGTAACAAGAAATGCAGGTCCAAGCTAGCATCAATTGAACGACAAATCTAATTCCATGCACAGGAACTAGGCTAAAAACAATGGGGACGGATCTACGATGGGCTGAACGGCCAACGTGGGAACAAAAGAGCCTGGCTTCTGCTAAGACACCTCTCAGATCCCATGCTCACTAAAACAGCTAGTAGATCTTACATGAATCAAATCATACACGAATACCCAGGTACAGATGCAGATCTGCTAAGCGAACTCCGAAGCAGATATCTGTATATCGGTAGCAACCCCAATGCCACCTACTACTACAAAGGGGTTCCTAATGAAGGCTTATCGCGGAAGCGAAAATTTGGGCCGCGATCGGCCATTAACGTACTACCTCAGCGCCAAGGCCAGATGGCGTAACCAATAAAATTCTAAGAAACTTGGACCCAAAGTCAATCTTAGCAATTTGGGACTTAATGAATGAATAATGGAACAAAGTTGAACTTCCGCACATGTGGAAACACGCGAAGGTTGTCTTTATTCCTAAACCCAAAAAGGAGCTAAGGATAGAAAACGTAAGGCCCATCTCTCCTACGTCGTGCTTTGGTAAACGTATGAAACATGTTATTCTAAATAGCCTTCAGAACTACGCAGAAGAAAATGACCTTCTGCCCACTTCAATGATTGGTTTCAGAAGTCAACTGTGTACTCAGGACGTAATGCTTCAGTTGCATGCAGAAGTTATGGATCCCCCTAACAAAACCGGAAGCAAAGCAATTCTTACCTTGGATCTGGAAAGACTTCGACATTGACTCTCACGAAGCCATTCTCCAAATCCTCTCCAACATAAACACGGGGAACAAAACCTCTAAATACATTCGTTCCTTTCTCTCGGGAAGGACTGCGGAGCTACGTATCGCAGGACTTAGATCGGGCAAAATAGGAATAGGGGACAGAGGAACCCCGCAAGGATCAATCCTTTCCCCCTCCTTATTCAATCTAGCACTGATAGGTCTGCCTCAGAAACGTGAAGAAATCCAAGATCTTCAACACTTCTGATATGCTGACGACGTCGCATTGTGGGTAACAAAAGGTTCGGACGCTCACATAGAGAAAACGCCTCAAGAAACAGTGAATGTAGTCCAGTCATACGCTAACCAGATTGGGCTGAAATGCTCACAACCTAAATCTGAACTCCTAGCAGTCAGATGGAAAACACAAGACAAAGTAGAGATAAAACTGTGCCTGCACGGACTGCCCATACCTACAGTCGATACTATTAGAGTTCTCGGGCTCTACATCCAGACCAATAGGAAGAGCAATGCTACTATCAACAGGCTGGAAAAGACTGTGCAACAAATCCACAGACTGATACACAGAGTAACGGCAAGAAAGAGAGGAATGAAAGAGGTTGACATTTGTCGTCTTATCCATGCCTTTGTAATAAGTAGATTCCCATACTCAGTCCCTTATAACGGTTTAAGGGGCTAGTTGGTGCAGCATAATACCGAGAAATGTGGCGCAACAAACACAAGCGAAGAGACACAGCACACGCGCACACTACCAACTCTAATATGGATCTGAACACACTTCCTCTTCCCCCTCCTCTTCTTCTACACTCAAGTACATCTTCTCATCATCCTCTTCTTTGCCAAGGGGATAGTGGCACTTTCTTCCCCGCTGAACATAAACGTTGTCCAAGCATGGCAGTCACCAATTCTACAATCACTTGCTTCTCCACACCTCTGCTTTGCCCACTGGACAGTCACAAAGTCCACCATATAGTCATATAGTCACACACTAATAACCTCCACCACACATGTGAAGTAGGACATGTCCATCTACCACACATAAATTCTGAAGTCCCTATGCATTGAAAAACTATAACCTGCCAACATGTCCACCCAAAACACATCACTTGTGATTTCCTCATGTATTAAAAAAACTACAACCTGCCAACATGTCTACAAAGCAACGAAATCCGTGTACTTGAGGGAAAAAGAATCTTTAAACTACCACGACCACAGTACGTGAGTTATCTAAGAATAACAGCTTTAGGCCCAATAATAAACTTCATTCTTTGCATTACTCGAGAAGATTCCTCAATAAAAGTAAATTCTTTTCTACGTAACGCAGCGTGAGCCATTGTTTAACATGTTTAATATTTTAAGGAAGCGTCGGGATAAGATGGTGCGCGAAATTTTAGTGGCGTTCTGGATACAGAAGAAAGAAGACAGATGTATTAGTGAAGCGGGTCACTGTGTTTACGTAGAAAAGAATTTACTTTTATTGAGGAATCTTCTTGAGTAATGCAAAAAATCGAGTTTATTATCAGACCTAAAGCTGTTATTCTTAGAAAAATCTCACGTATTGTGGCCATGGTAGTTTAAAGATTCTTTTTCCCTCAAGTACATGAACTTCGTTGCTTCGGGAACATGTTGGCAGGTTGCAGTTTTTTCAATACATGGGGACTTCCCAAGTGATGTGTTGTGGATGGACATGTCCATCCACATGCACATGGGTGGTAGTGGTTATAAGTGTATGTCTATGTGGTGGACTTTGTGACTGTTCAGCATGGTATTAACTTCTGCGCAAAGCAGATGTGTGGAGAAGCAAGTGAGTGTAGATTTGATGACTGCCATGCTTGGACGATGTTTATGTTCTGCGGGGAAGAAAGTGCCACTATCCGCTTGGCAAAGAAAAGGGTGATGAGAAGATATACTTGAGTGTAGAAAAAGAGGAGTGGTGAAGAGGAAGTGTGTTCAGATCTATATTACAGTTGGTAGTGTGCGCGTGTGTTGTGTCTCTTCGCTTGTGTTTGTTGCGCCACATTTCTGGTTTTAAATCCCTTATCTCCGCCTCATTCAATCTGACAAGGCGAAATTAGACACTCATTAGAAGCACCTACAAGGCTGGGCTAGGTCTACCCAGAAACACTTCAACCGAAACACTTCTCTCACTTGGGATACACAACACTGTAGAAGAGCTGATCACCGCACATAAGACAGCACAGTTACAAAGAATAACGAACTCTAAAGCAGGCAGACAAATTCTGCACCGCATGGGAATTATTGCTGAACCACTAGCTAGCCATCCAGGACCGCTACCAAGAGGAGTGTGCGACAAAATTATCTCCAAACCTTTGCCCAAAAGAATGCATCCCTCCTTTAGAAGGCAAGAGGAAAGCTAGAGCTAGGGCCCTAAACAGAAAGTACCGAAATAAGGATGGGGTGGTGTATACCGACGCCTTGGACTACAATGTGGCTGAAGGTGCCTTTACCATCTATGTAATGCAGCACAGTAACGTCAGTAAATGCGTATCCGCCGCTTCGATCAAAGTGCGCTACTAGCACCAGGCGGAAGAAGCCGCAATCGCTTTAGCCATCGCTACAACAGATGCGGACATAATCGTCACTGATTCAAAAACTGTCATACGTACCTTCTCGTGCGGCAGAATATTAAATACTGACAGAAACATCATCGCGGATCTCAGACTCGACAGAGGGATAAACTCGTATGGACACTTGCCTAGTCAGGGAACCGAAGCAATGAGGGTGCTCTCCAACACGCTCGAGGATTTGTCGGCCGAGCGGTGAGACCTAATGCCGAGGAACTTGAAATGGAAGGACTGCTCACATACAGCGACCTCACAGAACACTTCAAACTCTCTAGGAGAGTATACCCACCACCACACAAATCGCTAAGACAAGAAATTGTTTGGAGGAAACTATAAACGAACTCTTTCCAAAACCCAATCCTGTGCCCCGCCGGGGTGGCGCAGTGATAAGCCGCTCGTCCACTGTGCCGGAGTTCCCGGGTTCGAACTCGACCTCGGCGGCTGCGTTTCGATGGAGGCGAAACGAAGTGGCGTCCGTGTGCTGTGCGATGTCAGCGTACGTTAAGAATCCCTGGGTGGTCGAAATTACTCTGTAGCCCTCCGCTACGGCTCCCCTTTCTCTCCACTTTCACTCCCACCTTCCTCTCTTCCCTTACGGCGCGGTTCAGGCGTCCACAGAGCAAGTGTGACAGATACTGCGCCTTTCCCTTCCTTTGAACCAACCAACCAACCCCAACCCTGTGGTTTACTCACACATATTTCCGGACCGCATAAGCTCATCATGCACTAAGTGCGGAGAGAAAGCCGAATTTAATCATATCCTGTGGGATTGCTCAGCTGACCTGCCTCCCAAGGCTCCCATAGAAGCTCCCTCACTTGAGTCCTGGGAGGAAGTGCTGCGTAACGCGAGCCCCGATATACAATTGGGCGCCGTAAACCGCGCTGAAGAAGTCGCCGCAAGTCACCAGCCAACGGCTACTTGGCTCTTCCACTAAGACTACTTCCGACAATAAAGTTTTCTCTCTCTCTCTCTCTAAAAGAAAATCCGCGACGTCTGTGGCGCAGCTAGTTGATATGACCGCGTAGCGTAATCGGTGGCGACGGCGATGCATTTGTTTCCCGAGGCGGAAACTGGGTAGGGGCCAAGAAAGTCAACGCCTACACAGGAAAACGGGTCAGTCGGTATCGGGATCGGCTGAAAATGACCTGAAGACAATATTGGGGGCTTCCTCCGGCACTGGCACAGTTCACATGCGGCATTGTACTGCTGGACGGAGTGGTAGATCTCCTACCAGTAGAAACGTCGGAGCAGGCTGCTGTATGTGCGAAATAGGTGGCCACCATGGGAGCATCAAGAAACTTCACAAGGATGGTGGAATGCAGGTGTTGGGAAACGACGAGCAAAAGCTCTATGCATCTGATCGAATATTACGCCGGTATACGTTGTTCTCGTGGAGTACAAATAAGGCGAGAGATGGGTGAGGGCAGTTGGAGGTGAAACGAAGGATAATGGAATGCAGCGAAGGATCTAAGTGCTGTTCGTCGGCAATGTTAGAAAATGCCGAGACAGACATGACACCTTCGTTATCGTCAGAGTCGGTAAGACTAGGGGAGTCGACGGGATGACGGGACAAGCAGTCTGCATCTTGGTGAAGCCCGCCGGACTTGTAGATGACGGAAAAGGTATTTCTTACTGTATCAAGATTCTAAAAGCCACAGGCCCTGATGGCAGCAAGATGCTACGCCGACCAACGAATGACCGCTCGGCGGTTTATTTCAGGCCTTTATCAGGACCACGGAACGAGAGGAGGGAAAGGGACTGGGAGAAGGGAAGTGACATTATGCGTTGCTTTCGAGCTGATAAGCTGCAGTCTGATACCATCTTCTGTTCCCAATAAAACAACTATGACACTTGGTGAAAGTGGCTGTCATAATGTAGCCTTCGAGGTTCCGCACGTTGCCTGGTTGATCTTCGTAGGCTTGGTGAGTTGACTGAATGATCTGTACTAGGCGTCGGAGTAGTGCGATTCACCGTGCTTGGTCTAGGCTTTTGCGATTGATGAGGGCTTGCGGTATCCCGGCTTGATCCGTTAATTACGGGCGTTGGATCCACCATATATTTTTGGTCCGTGTCCGCGTGTCCCCCACGGCCGTCGATAATCTGGTCTTCACTCTCTTGAGTCTGTTTTGCAGGGCTGCCGACGTTTTAGGGAATGGGTAGTAGGTGTCGCCTGTTCCGTCTCAGCAGCCGCTGGTCTTCCGTTTCCACAACGTACGACCTCGGTGCTGCTTTCTCGACTACTGTCACCGTGCGGGCCCAGTTGTCGCCTTGGACGCGAACTGATGTTCCTCCTTGAGTGGTGACACTACCTTGCCTACCGAAGACTGCCGATGTTTCAGCACTGCGACGCTTGGCTGCTCGTTGTACAGAGTCAGGGAACAACGGAGGTGCCGGCCTTGTAGCAGTTCGCCAGGAGAACGGCCATCTTCCAAGGGAGAAGAGCGATACGCTACCAGACCCAAACAAAAGTCGCTGCGTGACTCATTGGTCTTCTTAAGGATGCGCTTGACTAGCTGAACCCCCTTTTTCGCTACCTCATTAGATATCGGGAATTCAGGACTCGACGTGATGTGGTGAAAGTCGTACTTTTGAGCAAAGAGACGAGACTCTCTCGATACGAACTGGGGCCCATTGTCAGTATAAACTTCTACCGGGATGCCGTGGCGCGAGAAAATAGCACATATTTTCCCTATAACCTCTTTTGCCGTTGTGCCTCTTAGCTGCTCCACTTCAGGGCGATTCGAGTGGGCATCATATACTACCACATAAGAGGCGCCCCCGAACTGAAAGAGGTCAATTTCTACGCGATGACACGGCCTATCGAAGGTAGGCTGCATGAGCAGTGGTTCGCTCTGCTGCTTGTATGCATGCTTTTGGCGAGTACCACACCCCCGAATGAGCGCCTTAATAGCACTGTTCAAGCCAGGCCAGAATGCCAACCTCCGTGCTCTGGCCTTGCATTTGTTCAATCCGAAGTGCCCCTCGTGAACTCGTTGAAGGATTTCTTCTCTCATAGCTTTAGGTATGACGACTTTACAGCCCTTCAGCAGTATTCCTTCCACCACAGACAGCTCTCCTGCAAATGGCTCGAGCTCACCGTCGCTGGCCGAACCTTGTGAAATTCGCTTTCTCACCTCGCTTAAGTACGGATCTTCGCTGCATTCCTTTTCCAACAGCTCTTTCATCGGCTTGCTTACGATGCTGGAAATGACCTGCATTGCATGCACGTCACTGTCTGTTTTCCATGATGCAGTCGACAACTGGGTTTCCACCGGTGCACGCGACTGCATGTCCGCCAGCAACAATTCCTTGCCAGGCACGAACTGCAAATTATAATCATACTGTAAAGCCTGATAAAAAAAACGCTGCAATCGTGGTGGCATGTCTCCAATGCTCTTTTGTGAAATGGCAAGAAGGAGTCTATGGTCAGTTTCGATCAGGATTTTTCGGCCATAAACAAAATGGTGGAACTTTTCGCATGCGAATGCTATCCCAAGCGTTTCCGTTTCAATTTGCGAGTAGCGTGTTTCGCAATCTGTTAGGGTCTTAGATGCTACGTCACTGGGTGCCAGTCACTGCCATGTCGTTGAAGTAGCGCAGCGCCTAAACCAGTCCCCGAAGCGTCCGCTGTAATCTTTGTTTCTTTCACTTCGTCAAAAAGAGCGAGTAACGGAGGGCTTGTTAAGGCGTTGCAGATCTCTGCCCACTCACGCTCATGTGCGGCTGTACATTCAAACATGACGTTTTCTTTCACGAGGCTTCGCAGCAAGACTGTCTTATGACTAAGTGACGGGACGTACTTTCTGGAGTAGTTAACAACGCCCATCATTCTGCGCACCGCATGCTTATCTTTCGGGGCCGACAGCGACATGACACTGTCACCTAAGCTGCGACTGGGTCGTATGCCATGCTCACCTATTACATCGCCCAAAAATTCAATTTCTTTCGATTCAGAAACACACTTCTGCAGGTTAACTGTCAAGCCCGCTTGTTCTGCCCGCTCCAGTATGGCGTGCAAGCGTTCGTTATGCTGCTGCTCACTGTCACCCCACACTAGAATGTCGTCAATGTATATGCGGACGCCTACCAATCCCTCGAAAATTTCTGTTAACGTTTTCTGAAAAACTTTGCTTGCTGATGAAATTCTAAAGGAAAGACGAAGAAAGCGGTAGCTTGCGAACTGGGTCGCAAACAAGCACACTCGCGATGTACTTTCGTCCAATGGGATTTGATGGAGGCCCGCATTCGCATCCAGGCGGGGAAAAATACCTCGCACCCGACAGCTCTGCCTCAATCTCTTCCCTTGTTGGCATCGGGTAGTGCTCGCGCTTTATATTTTTGTTGATCTCTCTCGGATCTATGCACACACGAAGCGCTCGATTCTTTTTATGCGCTATAACCAAAGGACTTACCCATTCTGTGGGTTCATCCACCTTCTTGATGATGGAAGACTTTTCCATGCGCTCCAGCTCTTGTCTAAGAGGCTCCTTGAGAGCCAGAGGTACTCTCCGTGCTGGATGCACGAATAGAACAGCATCCGCTCGTAGAACCATCTTGTACCGCCTTCGACACAACCCGTGCCTAGAAAGAAGTCTGGAATAACCTTTTCCGGTGCTTGCTCAGTCCACTTCACCGAATCCACAGCTTTTGGAATTAACCCAAACTGCTGACATGCCTGCAGTCCTAATATGGCCTGACGGCCTTTCTTCACCACGAAGAACGTCACCGCCTGCGCCACACCATTCAGAAAAAAGAACTGTGTCGAGTCCGACATGCTTGATGGCACTGGCGTTGTAAGCTTTCAGCACAGGAGTACTTTGTTGGAGGCTCGGAGTTTGTTTTTAGACGGCGGTAACCAGTCGCCGGAATTATGTTCGCTTGCGAGGCTTTGTCCACCCTGAACCTGATATCATGGCCACGTATGCTTCCGCTAACCGTCCATTCTGCACCCGCCCCTTTATCGATGCCACAAACACCGATATTTAAAATGTCGAACCAATCCTCTGCCTTATCTTCTTGAACTTAATCTATCTGTCGGCTCGGGCGATGCTTGTAGCATACGGCAAAGTGGTTTGGCTTCTTGCAGGCATAGCATCTCTTTCCATGCACCGGGCAATCCCTCTCTGCATGCATTTTGTTGCATTGCCGATAACGAAAAGCTTTTCGCTTCTGCTCAGATTTGCGAGTATAGTCTACCTGCAGGGTATCTTTTGACCAAACGGCATTCTGCCGCGCTGACACCTCGACCGCTTTACATACTTGCTCTGCCTTCTGTAACGATAGGTCTTTTTCTCGCAGCATTTTTTCCTTCATCTTCGTATTGTTGGTACCGAAAACAATCTGATCTCGTATCATGGATTCTTCCAGCACGCCAAAATTACACAGCTTCGCCTGCTTCTTTAAATGCCTCAGAAACTGCTCAAATGGCTCTCCCTCATCCTGCATGCGAAGGCGAAAGACGTGTCTTTCATAAACCTCGTTCCCCTCATCAGTACAGTATTCGTCAAACTTTCGCAGTACGGTCTGGTAGTCTTCACTACTCTCACCTTCTGCAAAGGAGAAGTTGTTATAGACGTCGAGAACATCTTCCCCAGCGACACTGAGAAGGATTGCGGTCTTGGCGGCTTCCGTCTTGGGTGGCGTGGTAGGCGTTGCCGTGAAGAAAAGCTCCAGTTTTTGCTTGAACATTTGCCAACTTCTTCGTAAGTTTCCTGCCGGGTGCAGCGGTTTTGGAGGCTTGATAACATCCATTCTGGCGCGGCTTCGGTCCTTCTGACACCAGGTATCAAGCTTCTAAAAGACACAGGCTCTGATGGCGGCAAGGTGCTACGCCGACCAACGAATGACCGCTCGGCGGCCTAGAGAAAGAGATTGGTAAAGAGCGATCACTCGGAGAAAACTGGCCCCAGGAAATGCCGCGCGACTTTTTGCGCCTCCGCCGATTGATGGATGGCGGCACCAACGTGCGCATGCGCAGACGCGCACGCGATGGCACACTCTGCAGCGGTAGCCCGCCGGAGCACTAGCAGACGACAAGAAGTCGTTGAATGGAGCGGTTATGTGCTCGTGCCTCGCCGCGGTTGTGCGGCACAGACCTCTTGTGGGATGCTGCGCGGAACGACGGCAAGGTGAACAACGTTTTTTCTTAGCTACGCTGCATTTCAAGCAGTTTACGCTGACCATGCCGGCCGGTGCCAAAAAGTATCACAGCTCGTCAACAGGCGCGCCGGATGTTCAGGCTCAGTTCGTTACGCCGTATAACTCTGGCGTTTCCCAACCGCGGCAAGGTGTAAAATGTTGTGTTCCCGAGAAACAGCTTCATTTCGAACAGTTTAGCTCGTCACGCTTGACAGAGTGGCATGTGAAGGCACCAAGGCAGGCCGTTGGGCCAAAATGGCGTGTTCGCCGGCCGTTGCGGCCATGCTGACGCAGTTTGCCGAACGGCTAGTTTTGCTAAGTGTCGCGTTTGGCAGAGCGACGGTAAAGTGAGAAACGTTTCATGCTCAGTACGGCGGCGAGTGCGCTTCACAAAGTCGCACGTGTAGAATAAGCTAACAGGCATGACAAGGCGTGCTGACCGCCGCGGTGAAGTGACATGGCGATTTTGCGAACAGCTAGTTTTGCGTGGTGTCGCGTTTAACAGGGCAACCGCAAGGTGTGGAATGTTTCATTCTTGTCAAACTGCGAGGCATTTCGGGCAGTTTAGCTCAGCACGGTGGTCCGCGCTTCACAACGTCACGTATGAAGGGCAAGCCAACATGACGTGCCCGCCGGCCGCGGTTTTGCGTGGTGTCGCATTTCATGTAACGGGACAACGTTAAAGTGAGAAATGTTTTATTATGCAGCAGGCTTCATTGCTTCAGCTGTACAGTGCTTTTGAGGAGTATTGTTAGTTTAATGGCTGTTATTTCACTCACTGTAGAAATGCATTTTCAGATAGGTTCGCTTAGCCTGCATTTCCTGACCTCTACGTTGCAACAGTAGCTTTTGTATCAATTTTGCTAATCACAGCTTTTCTGTTCTGGACCATAACTGCTGCTCACCAAGTCCTCAGTACGCACCCAAATCAACAGTTGTGTGCGCGGTGCAGTGGCCTTACATTTCTTTGCAACCTTCTGCATCGTGTTCATTCCTTTTCCAACAGCACTGAATGGACCCACGGACTGCAGCTGAAGCGCGGCAGATGCCACAGGTGAACGGTGTGGCCTTCCCCCAAGCGTCAGTACTTCTCTCTGCCCTGAACAATACAAGTTACCCTTGCTAAGGTAGCCGCGACTGAGACAGCGTAGTTTATGTATAATGCCTGCTTTGTTACATATCATTTGCCATAATTTGGAAATTAATGTTATGCTATTTTTTTTATCTCTACCTAAGTGCTGTTTCACGCCTTGTGTATTTTGTTTTTCTGTATTTTGCACATCGCCTAATGTGGGCCAAGTTTTGTCAATGCATCCGTCTAGATCTGTTGCGTCTCTTGTGTGTTTTATGTGCAGAAAAATAAATGTTCATTTCACAAAGCACTTCGCGTCTTTTCTGCAATACTGTTTTGCAAAGGCTGTGGCGCAGCTGCGTTGATGGCCAGTTTAGAGAACTGGGAATCTATTTTTCATGTTATGCATGCTGAACATAAATAGAAACACAAGCAGACCGTGTAAAACCAAAATAATGCGCCAAAAGGGCAGGGAAGGGCGCAGCTCCCGCTAGCATTCAAATAACGCCTTTCAGCAAGACCGGAAGTAGTTGCCGCCAGCTGCTTGGTGCACTACAGTCAAATAGTCCGCTGGGCCCTATGGGAAGGTCCGCTCTTTACTAATCTCTTTCTCTATGTCGGCGGTTTATTTCGGGCCTTTATCAAGACCACGGAACGAAAGGAGGGAAAGGGCTCGGGAGGAGGGAAGTGACAAGTTGCTTTGCTTCCGAGCTGATAACTGCAGTCTGATACAGTTACAATTGTAGCGCCCAGCGCCCGAAACGGTTCGTAGGATCTTTGAGAGAGGAAAGCCAACACAAGGCATGATAGTCCATTTTAACAGTGAAAGGGCGGCCAAACAAATAAGTGCGGAATTTTGAAAGCCCGAACAAGAGCCAGGGACTCTCGCTCTGTGATAGAAGAATTTTGTTCCAACGTAGATGGGATTGGTTGGTTGCACAACTTTTATTTCCGTCGCAAATGGCCGTCCTCTTCTCCGCCCCCGGCACGCGTGCCGGGGAAGACGGGGAGTCGTGCGCCCCCGGATTAGAGGCTGGCAGGTAGCCCTTGCCTTGTTGCGGCCTCTCCCGCGAGATGGACGGTGCAGTGCTGGATCGCAGGGTACGCGCTTCGCAGCAGGGTATCAGAGGCAACTCTACTTGTAATATTTTGTCGTATCCCTGGTAATTGTGGGCACTCCCAAATTAGGTGGTCGAAGGTCCCTCTCGTCCCTGAGTGTTTTCATAGATGATTGTACCTAAGGTCTGGTAGCGCGTGATACGCCCAGACTGGGTCCATGAACATATTAGTTTGTAGCCGCCTCCACGCGACAGCTTCTCTATTATTTAGGCTAACATATGGCGGGGGTGCTAGTGTACGTCTGAATTTATAATGGTCGATGATTTCCCCGTAATCTTGCAGACGTTCGTCGTGTGCCCAGTGTTCAGGAGGGTCGACGGCTACCCGGAACTAGAGAGCTCGGGCTAGTTCGTGAGCCGCCTCGTTACCAGAGACGGCAGCGTGAGCGGGTGTACAAATTAACTGAATTTTCCTATTCCGCGTTCTTTGGGTGAGAATTTTGGCCGCCTCCAGCGGTATCCTCTCCTTTCCTAAATTTTGAATCGTAGTTTTGCTGTCGCTATATGAACTTGGCTTCCGTTCCTACGCAAGCTAGCGCTATCGCAACTTCCTCCGCAGTCTCTTTGTTGTGGCCTCTGATGGCTGCTGCGGATACCGGCGCCACTCGGCCATCGACTACCGAAGCTACCGCGACACCTGTTCTGCCGTTTGCCGCATCAACATAGACTACATCCTTTGATCCAAAGTTCTTGAACCGTCGCTCTAGAGCTTCGACTCGTTTGGCCCTTCTTTCGACATTACATTCTGGATGCATATTTCTTGGGAAGGGGGGGACAACCAAGGCGTTCCTGCTTTCCCTATTAATTGCGACTTTTTTGAACTCCTCTGTCTGGCTTAGGCCTACGTTTGCAAGGATTACCCTGCCTGTATCGGTCGTAATTAGTCCCTCTATTTGGGAGACTCGCACTGCTTACGCCAATTCTGCCCACGTGTAATGCACCCGAGTTCGAGCAGTCATTCACTCGAGGCACCCATGGGCAGTCCTAGCGCATTCTTAATGCATCTTCGAATCAGGCAGTCTGACTTTTTTTTTTCGCCGGCCTTGATGTCTACGTAGGGCGTGGCGTAACGGATTTTTCTTATTACCTATGCCTTGATTAGTTTTAGTATTTAGTAAATTTCTCTCCTTGAGGCCTCTTCCGTCAGCGGCGACCCTCCTCAAGAGCCCAAGAGTTTGCCTCGCGTAACTTTCTAATTTTTTCAGCACCTCTTCAATGGCCGTGAGATTGGATGACCATCCCCAGAATCCTGATCTGATCTACTTTTGGCACCGGTTCGCCCTCCACCTGAATATGAAACTGCCCGCTATTCTTGCAGCGGATGTACTTGAGGTTATAAACGAACAGCCCAGATTTATGCGTGTAGCACGAAAGTCCCCTTTTAGCCGCGTAATCGCCAATGATATCGGTCGCTGCCTGCAGGCGTTCCTTCGTACTCGTATCGCTCCCATGGTTAAGCCAGAGGTTGATATCGTCCGCATGCATGCTAATATTTAGCCCCTTGTTAAATTTACCCGGGAGGCCTCTTATTGCCGCGTTGAATAGGAAAGGCGATAGCCCTGAGCCCTGCGGCGTGCCTTAACTTCCTAACTCTATCGTAGGAGATTCTAAATTTTCAAATATAATGCAGGCTTCTCTGCCCGATAAGAGGTCTTTTACATAGTTGTACGTTCTCTCCCCTACTCCGAGAACTTCGAGCCCTTCGATGATAGCCTCGTTCCTGATATTATCGAAGGCCTTGTTGATGTCTAAGCCCAGGATCACTTTGGCGTCTCTCGATCACGCGTCTATGATATCATGCTTTAGTCGGAGCATTACATCCTGCGTGCACAAGAGTGGTCGGAGAGCGACCACTTTGTGCGGCCACAGGTAGTTTTGCTCCATTAAGCACGTTAATCTTGTCTGTATTACGTGCTCCAGCTACTTCCCTACGCATGTGAATAAGGAAATTGGTCTCAAATTTTCCATAGCGGGGGTTTTCCCGGTTGGGGTATTAGTATTATATTTGCCGTCTTTCATTGATCTGGCAACTGGCTCGTTTCCCAAACTTTTCCAATGAATTCGTTAGAAAACTAACAGAGTCGTCGTCTAAATTTCTTAGGATTTTATTGGTGATCGCATCGGGGATCGGTTTTGATTTAGTTTTTAGTCTTAAACTTTCCGCCCTTACCTCTGCCTCCGAGATGGGGGCGTCAAGCGCCTCGTTGGGCGTGCCACCGTAGCTCGGGAGGGGGGAACGCTGGTTGTCTGCAACGTACGTTTTTACTAACTTAATAATAAACGCCGCATGGGCTTGACGAAAAATTGAATTCATTCATGAGCCAAATGACCCAATTCATGGAACAAATTCAGAGCCAGGAACATGCACTTGCAGGGGAAGTGCAAAGAGTTCGAACCGAGCACATAGCCGTCAACGCGGGGTAGCAGAATGTCGAGCAAAACCCTAGCCCAGCTGAAAAATGGCCAGGCGCATAAATGAAAACCAAATTTGGCAGTGGAACTGTAGCGGCTTCCAGTGCAAGAGAGCGCTGCTGCAGCAATACCTTCCACTCATAACTGAGACCCCCCTCGCAATCGTCCTTCAGGAAACAGGGAAGGGAGCCAAAATTATGGGATGCCAGGTGTTCAACAGCGATAGAGGCGAGAAATTGATGGTGGCGACCTTTGTCAAGCACAACGTAGCGGTGATAGAACAGGATTTGAATTCCAGAGATATCGAGAACGTATTTCTCGAGATATTAACGGGACGAAAGATGGATCCCAGTCTATTCCTTCAACATTTATAGCTCACCCAAGCAAAAGAAAATTAGATTTTTGGCCCTTATGCGCAAAGCCATCAATGCGGCTGGGAATAATTCTTTGCTGATCGTTGGTCACTTTACCGCAAGACATCAAAGATGGGTCTATGCTATACAGGACACCAAAGGTAGGCAGCTACGGGAGGACACGTACAAGCAGCTGCTCAGAAATGCTTTCTGTGTACCTGAATTCAACATTTGCTGAATGAAATGGTGCACACATTATTCAAAGGCAAACCATCTGGATTGGATCATGTACTGTCCCCCTGCTCAGTGATCTGTTCTTAGCTATGCATGACAGAAGCCTCAAGAGCCGCTTCGAACACTCTCGAGTTAAAAAACAATTCTGTTTTGTGGATGCTTTCTCAGTTCTTTTCGACTGTGAGAAGGAAGCCTTTTTTCATGAAGAGCCTGAAGTTTCTAGTGTAATCAAAAGTAGCCTGGCTCCCATTGAAATAACGCATGAAATGCCAGACAACGATTCCATGTGCCTCCTTCAACAAAGAATCTTCTTTACACCCAGGTGCTGGGAATCTGAACCAAGGGGCACCAATCCCGTCCTGAAATACGACTTGGCTCGTTCTGAGCTTGAAAAAGAAATATCATTCAGTCTGCTCTTGTTAACGCCTTGAACACGTCATGCGAGCACAAATTGCAAGAAAACTTCTTGAAAAAGATATGCAGGCTCACTCAATCGTGGTACACGGTGAAAATCCTCTCTACTGTCGCAAAAAATTGCTAAAAATCACCAAGTGCAAAGAAAGTGAACCACTGGCGGAAGGAAATAGGCAACGCAAAAAGGTTGCAGTGATTCCTTACATGCACCAAATTTCCCCCAACTCTAGGAATTGTGGAAAGGAAGCAGGAGTTGACGTTCTTTTCTGCCCTCGAGCGGCTATTGCAGCTTTTTCGGATCGTCGATAAAAAAGAACAAAAAAAAAGAAGCCGCGCCAAGAGGCACAGCAAACCCTTAGCAGCATGTGCAGAAGGCATCAACTCCAACCCCTTGACTTGCCCTAAGGTATACACAGGTCAAACAGGCCGATGCATCAATCAAAGGCTAATGGAGCACAAAAATGACTTAAAGGGATATCAGTCAGGACTCTTCCAGCCCACTGCAGGACCTGCGGCTCAAAGAAGCCATGCCACCCAATGTTTGAAAAAATCAACAATTTTAAACCACTCGGAATAAGCTGAGATGTGAAATAATTAAAGCCGCCAAGTTTTTGAGGCTCAAGAATTATTCTGTAAGAACGCCCTTCATTTCACTCTCGAGAAAGAGAGACTGCCTTCCTTTCTAGATTTGTGTGATTCAGTTCGGTTTTAGCATTCATTCATTTGTTCAATTCATTTGCTGATATCTTATCTTTCTCGTTCAGTTTTATGCACCTCATTTTCATCATTTAGCTATGTTAATTGTTGTTGATTTCACCCTTGTGTCTCATGAGCGTTTCGTTCGTTTACTTTGGTTTAGCTATGTAGTATGCTGGTCTTCTGCATTTAGCAATGTCAATTGTTGGCTTCATTTTTGTTGTTCATGCCCCCTTTTTTCAGGTTTAGTGCACTTCATCTCATGTGTTTTGCTGTGCTAATTCTTAGCTTTACCTCTGCTACCCATTTTCTGCTCCCTTTGCACATTAGTATATTTTTTGTTTTAATTTGTCTGCTGTTCCATGTGACGGCGGCTTAAAAAACAATTTGCCTATTTTGTTTTCTCCTCGTTCGGGTTTGCCCTTCCGGTGCTTCTTTTGGTTTTTATTTTTCATGTTACGTTTTGTTGCTACAAGTGTCAAAAATTCGCCACTGGTTTTTGCCATTTTGGGTGCATAAGCAGGTGGTTACAGAATAAGTTGAAGTTCAGCGCCTGTTTTTGTCGTTTACGTGTTCTTTACTCTGTCCGTGTGGTTGAGCGCTGTCACCATGGCTTACAAGAATGGGCATTTTCTGCTGCAGCAATATCTTTCGCCTATCCTCACAGCGCACACTGAAAGTGCAACTTGAAAAGCTTTGCAGCCCATTCACTACACTAGCTTGGCTTCCTAAGCTCGCTGATATGAAGGCCACTGAAAACATCTGAAGCATTCAAACCCAATTTGTAAAAAATGGTCCTGTGCACTGCAAATTTCCATGAGTTATGGAAGGCCATCAAAAGTGCGTGGGAAGAGGTGAAGCCGATTCAACACTGTCGTACCAGTGCTTTACAGATTCTTGCCATGATACGTCTGCTGTTTTTGAGCTCTGTGATGACTTCCTCAGCTACTTAACTTCCTGTGTGCACTGCACATTGGTCCATACTCTCATTTTTGTGTGTATGTGTGTGTGTGTGTTTCAGCAAGTACGCAGCACGTCACTGAAAAGTTTCACGATTTTTTTAAAAAGAGATGCAGGATATTTAGCATTATTTTGCACAGCAACAAAGAATATTTTTTATGACCCTGAAATTGTTCAAGAGCTATTTTTAGCAGCTTCTCTTTCCTATGAGTAAGACCTAAATAGCAGCTTTACTTTTTCGAGGTTTCAAAGCGGCTTTATGACAGCACGTCTATGCTGGAACTATAAAGCATGCGTACTGTTTTTAAGTGAATTTTCTGCAGAAAAAAAAAATCATACAAGAAAGTAAAAACGAACAATTCATTTTCTTCGGAATAACTCATGATTACTTTCTTGTTTGGCTGCTACACACGGCACTAATATTCAGAACATTCGCATACCGGAGCTGCTTGCCCATCTGAACTGCCCTAATATGCAATGACCTCCTTAGAGGGAACAGCCTAGGATACTGTAGCAACAGCTGACCGCACTTTGTGGGCATGTGATTAGCCTAAGGCCGTTTACAGGCTTAATGCAGTTCCCGGGACACCTTTAGCGAATGTACACCGGGATGGCGCAGTGGTTACGGCGCTAACTACTGTTCCCAAGGACGCGGGATCGAATCCCGGCAACGGCGGCCACTTTTCGTTGGGGACGAAAAGCAAGGCGCCCGTGTGCTGTGCGATGTCAGTGCACGTTAAAGAACCCCAGGTGGTCAAAATTTCCGAAGTCCTCCACTACGGCGTCTCTAATAGCCTGAGTCGCTTTGGGACGTTAAACCCCACAAACCAAACATTTAGCAACCAAGCATACATTCACCCTGAACAAGCAGCTGTCTTCACCGACCGCATTTTCAAAGAACGTCAAAGACAGTGCCAAAAGGATTGCTGTACACCTGGAAGTGCAAGAAACGAAACTATAAGGCCTCATTCAACCGGACATAAAAGTGACTGCCGATGCATATTTGTGATGGTAGAAAAATTTCAGTTATTAAAACACGTATGCACAAGAACAAATACTTGTGTGTCTACAAAAAAAAATTTGTGGTTAGAGACTTGCCAAAATAAATAGCACCTGCGCGCTTCCCATGTTCGAACTAGCGACAATGCCACTGATCCTAGTACAAGTAAGTAGCGCTTGGTAAAACTGGGGCTGCAAAATATGGGCTAATGAACATAAGTTCACACGTTTTTTCGCGTAGTTTAAACTTCCAGTTGAGGAAAAAAAAATAACCTTACCTGAATGACTCTATTATCGTCCGGAGACCGTTAATGCCTTTTGCGAGCGACGATGTAAAGCAACTTGACGGTCATATCCTGTGTGTGCGCTCCACGTAGTGAACACTGCGAATGCTCGAGACTTGCGATGCATTTATAAGGATATAACAGGGTAGTTTAAGACGTCAAGCCGCCGGTAATAAAGGATTGCTATGCTAAATACGATTCAACCTACAGACCGCAAGAGCAAGGAACGCACAGCTGACGCAGCGTTTCAACTGAATAAGGAGAGCAACAGTTGCACAACGCAAAAAAAGGGGAGTGGGGTGAGTTTTATAGCTATCAAGAGTTTGTAATTGCTTAAATTGGTCTTCAAATATTAAATATATTTTGTGAAGTTAGATGGTTAGCGGTTATTCATTTTTTCATGTAACTCGATCTGGTTTCAGTGGATTATAGTTTCGTAGGTGATAATAAGAGCAGACGACAAGCCTGGAAGCCTTTACCTTTGATCATTGATTACAACTATTTTATGCGGTATATCATGCAGACAGGAGGGAGAAAAGAAAGAGTGAACAGGCTGTCAACCGCAACTAGACGCAGCGTCTATCTGCTATAGAATGAAATCGAATAATTAAAAACAGAGGAAGGGAGAATTCGATTGCACCTGTGGCCATTTTAACTTCATTCAAGCGAGAGATAAATAAAACTTCGCATTGCGTTTACGATATTGTCTCCACCACAACTACCCTCTAAAAGCCACACTTGTGTGTTTTTCGACGCCAAGTGCATCACCATGCTGGCGCATTTTCATGGGGTCGAGAGCCGAATTGTATCGTGAAAGTAAACAGGAGCTGCCGTAATTGTCTCATTTGTTATTTCGCTCCCGTATGTACTCGATCGGAAATAGAACATGTTTTTACATGCATGAAAAAAGGCATACTAATCTGCTAGAAGCCTACGCGTGTACAGCGGTGACTGGCGGTGATAGCCTGACAGGCCGACAATCGAGAATGTCGAGGAAAAGACGCATGCACGCGAGTGCACATAATTACCGAAAAATTGGAACGGGAATGATCAATACGCTTCTGTACGTACGGTATACGAACGGCGATTGACGTCCTTCATCTATGTGTAAGGGAGAATAAAGACCAGTACTCAACATGCAGCTTTGTCACCTCTGTAAGTTTAAGCCTTCCTCCCTTGGCCGTATATGTTCGAGGTTGAGCTAATCAAGCATACCCCCGCGCTTACACGAGCGGAAGATTTGCCGCGTCAAGAAAATAATGTGTCAGCATAAAAACAGCCAGGATTACATTTACAGTTACACGCTGCAGCTAAGGGACCTGTATATTAAAATAAGATGTGCTGTTAACGCAGATCAATGCTAGTACCCACTCTTCGCATAATTTCCCCATTTCTGGCAATGTGCATACGCGAAAAGCAGTGGCGGAAGATAGCAACCATGCGACGAACTTGTGCAATTGTGTCTGGAATTTCCGCACACCGCATCGTACCCGTGGTACGTACGAATTCCTATGCTAAAGCCTCGCGTGAAATATATCGAATATGTTAAACTAATTCTATCCCGACGTACGACGTATAAGCGTCATCAAAGCACAGCGTCGGTGCCATCCGACGTGTCACAAAAATAAATCGAAACCCCGACGTATAAGTGCATATACTTGTATGCACCTTATTGTTTTTTAATCAAGAACCATGGAGATAGAACCTAATTCTTTCTGTGCGTGTGACGAGCTTATAATTGCTCCTGAGGTGCAATTGAGGTGCAAATTTGGGGCCGAAGGGAACATCTAAAATAGCACTGCGACCATTGGATGCTCGAGCTGCATTCGCCCAAACAGTCGAATACGTTTTACGCTTGTTTCCAAGTGTGATGAAGCTTATATACTGCCTGCGGAGGCAGAAAAAATGTGCATGGCTGCCTGCTTCAGTGTCCAATACGGACGCTTGTGCTGCCTGAGCAACGATCGAAACGTGTAGTACGGAAAGTTAATTTTTTTTATCGCAGGAGTAAAACAACCTTTAACTTGTCGAAGTCTGCAGGAGCAGAATGGTCACTTTACTGATTTTTTCTTGGGGGAATTGTCATTTCACTCTTCCTCGAAGGAGTAGAGGTGAGATCTGCAGGATTAGGACTTTGATACCCGTAGTTTTAGTGAGCTGTCAGGAGCCGTTCCGCCAGAGTTGGGCCTTCCGAGAGCAGCGCTTTCAGCGCCATCTATTAGCAGCGCGAAAACGTGTGCACGCAGGGGCAGCTCGAGGGGGCAGAATCACGGGCGCGTCGACTGACAGTTCGGCGAGATGATTGAACTGCCTGTTCCATCCGCAGACTCACCTGATATTACAGCCCCCTTTAACACACTTGAATTCGAATATGCTCTTTGAAAAATTAAAAGAACAGCGCTCCTGGGCAAGATGGCATCACTTGGAGCATGCTCCTGAACTCCAGCACAACTACTAAGGAAAAATTGCTTCACATCGTCAACCAGCACTGGGTAGTCGTCCCCAGTGATGGGTCCAAGCCTGGAAAAGACCCCACAAAACTTGCAAACTTGCGACCCGATCTCTCTAACCTCAACCGCCTGTGATCTAATGGAACGCATGGTCACCAGTCGACTTACACATTACCTAGAGGCCTCAAATTATTTTCACCTGTTCCAGACTGGCTTCCGCCCTCAGCTAGTAACACAGGACGGCCTTTACCTTCTCCACACCAACCTGAACAGAGCACGCCGATGGTGCAAAGGGCGTCCTGACATACTCGTAACTGTCGATCTACACAAGGCGTTCGAAACCATCAGGCATCAAGCCATTATCGACGCGCTAATCCACACTGGAGTTGGAGCCCGCGTCATCAACTTTGTGAAATTCTTCCTGAGTAAATGAACCTATAAAATTCAAATCAATACTATCCACACGGCACAACTATTTACAAACCGCAGGAGTCTGCCTCAAGGCTCAGTCATTTCCGCCACCTTATTTCACATCGTCATGGCGAAAATCGCATGGCAACTAGACGAAATCGATGACCTATGGTTCACAATATACGCGGACGAGATCACGCTCTGGACTAAGTACCGTAATACGGCTAGAGAACAAACGGATACGCTGTAACTAGCACTAGATACAATCCAAATTGAACTTTTTCTACAGGCATGCATCCATCCCCGAAAAAAACTAAATTTCTGGTCATACATTACTGCCAGGTGGCGTGAATATCAACCTTCACTTCGGAGGTCAAAGCATCTCACAACCCCCGGAAGGTTATCTCCGGATAGTTGGCGTTCCCATCAATCAACATGGTACTGCTAAGGATTGCATCCAACAGCTAAAATATCAATGGAAGCCAACGCTCACTAAATCAAACGGCTCAGTAGCAAGAGTGGGAGCGCAGGGCGGAGGTAGCGCGTCGCCTCACCGTCGCTATTCTTCTCGCTAAGCTCCACTACGTTGCCCCTTACTTTCACATGACCGCAGCCAATTACAAAACACCTGGCATACTTTATAACTCTGCCTTGAGGGTTATGACTGGTCTACCCGTACACACGCGCATCACGGAGCTTCACAGATTCGCTCAACTCCCACCAGTGATGCACTTATTGCTGCGCATCGAACCAATCATGAAACTCGCCTGCATCATACACCCAACGGGCATCGCATCCTCAGTCGAATCTTTGACTAAGCAAACCTACCCTTGCCCATATTGGACCACCTTACAGCACCATGGAAGGAAACATTGGTAACGGATCCAAGATCCCTTTCAATAAACACCAAGGGCCAGGAAGAGATTACCGACGACGCCACATAAGAAATACATAAGACCAGCACATCGGTCTCCGCATTTATACCGACGCCGCCCTATATCATGACGATGACACCGGCATCACGTTTGCAACAACCGCTTACTACCAGGAGGGTTCACAATTGCACGCCACTAGCCACAGTGGTCGGAGGTGCTGGTCCGCAACTGAACTCGAGTTACCGGCCATCGACAAGGCCCTTCAACACTGCACCAAAGGAACGGATGATTTCATCCACATCTACACCGACAGTCAACAGTCTATAAAAACCCTGCAAGCCCGTTCTTACAAGACCTCAGTACAACACCGCATCAAACAGCGCTGCCTCTACTTGCGCTAGACCTCTAAAGACTCGGTACGAATTCATTCGACGCCTGGCCATCACGCACAAGGAACTGGGAACAGAACGGCCCACGAGGCCGCTGGCGCTCAGCTAGAGGAAGACCGCCAGCATAGCCTTGATGTGGGCCCGTCCAACTCGGACCATCCTTACTGTTCTCCCATCTCCTTCATCATACCGGACTCTTATCACGCGGCTTAAACTTTAGCGGAGTGGTTTGTTGCGGGACCTTGTCCCCGCTATTACTGTTCCGATCCCTTCCGGCCTCTCGATGTCAGTGCATGTTAAAGAACCACAGATCGTAGAAATTTCCGGAGTCCTCCACTACGGCGTCTCTGATAGTCTGAGTCGCTTTGGGATATTAAAACCTCACAAATCAAACCAAACGTTTCGGCCTCTCTCGTCCTGCCCAAGTTCTAAATCACAAGGCGTGAGCCGGTGCAGCGTACACACCGGACACCTGAGTCAATGGCGCTGAACCAAGAATAGCTTCCCCAACTGCTCTGCTGACTCCGTTGACCTGCAGCACTTGACCTAGACCTGTTCTGGCACGGCAGGCCTCCGCGCATGCTACACATCTGCTCTCCACATTCAGAGTTACGAAGACTGAACGGCCCCCGAAACACAAGGTTGCTGACTATCTTTTATGAGTGAAAGTCAAGAGCGTTTGCAAAAAAAACTTGAAACTTATTCAAGCTCTCTGGTTTGCTAGGAAACCTAAAACCAGATGAAATTTCAACTAGTCGGTTGATTCCTAACAGTAAGCAGGGGTGGAATGGAATGTGTTCTTTATAGAATGGACTAAATATTTTCTTCACCGTTGAAGATCTGTGCATGAGAAAATAATGAAGTTCGTGGTGAGTTCATCTCCAAATTTTTCGTTATAGGTTTTTATTTCCTTTCGCAGTAAACATTGCACATCAATTGTCCAACTTGAAGACGGCACAAAATGACCTTACTGAGACGCTCATGTGTACGTAACTTCCATTCTCCTATTATTTGTTTTATTGTGTGCGGCTTATTTTGCTCTGCATTATTCCATTTATTCTGACATTTATCTCTGAAGCTTTTTGTATTAATCTGATGCAATCTTTGTAGGTGATCTCTATTCTGTTCATTTACTTGTTTAGAGCTTGTAGCAGCACATAAGTCCGCTCTTTCGTTAGTATGTATTCAGACATAACTTGGAACGGAACCAGATGTTATGGTTTGGCCTTGTGTTGTGATTTTTCCGTGCTGTGAATGACGTTTCCGGTAATAGGGTAAAATGCATTTTAAAATGCCGCAAGAAGGTTTAAAGATCGGTATATATTATGCTCTTCTCGCAGTTCTGTTTCAGAATGTTGTCTACAGCTACGTACAAAGCATAACATTCTGCAGTAAATATTCATGCACTGTTAGAGCACGGAAAATGGGTAGAGGTAGCAAGCCTCAGGTTTCCCTCCTCTAGTCCTGTGCAGTGCTTTTTCATACCGTGTGACCATATTGGTCCTCTTGTTCTACCTCTATTCCTGCAGTGTTAGGCATCTCGCAATATGTGTTCATGTGGTGTTTGCTCTTTTCGGAAGACTGTCAGTGTGAGATCACATGTAGATGTAAGGTTGTGCCATGGTGGCAATGGGCATTGTCTCTGAGCAACTTTTGGAAATGCATCCAGTATTCCTAAATCTTGACTTGTTTCTTCAAAGCGCAGTAGTAGGGCCTGATTGAATGAGGTTCGTTTATAAAGAGTGTTCTGAAGAGCCCTTTCTAACTAAGCGCTAAAAGAGATGTTTTGGTCGAGATCTTATTTTCAGAATGTATGCCCATGTAAGCATCATCCTGCTGTCTGCAAGAGGAGGGAGGGGGGGAATTTGTTCCTACGCAGATGCATTTAATGGGAGATGTTCTTTTACAACATTAGAAGCAGGTAAACTAAGGTTGTGTATTGAGTCTAATCACTTTAGGTATAGTGGGGCCCCACAGCCCCTTTTAGCGTTTCAAACCACGCGCGCTTTTTTCTGTTTGTGTTAGTGTCCGCCCGGGCAGCACGAGTGCGCATGAGCGAGCTGCCCGGAGCGGGAGCGGCATGTTGTCGGCGCGAGGCAGAGGATAGATAAGCGCATCGGAAGCATGGCTCGGTGCTTTCTTGCCGGGCGGCCGGTCAGAGAAGGGCGGCGTGGCAGCGGCCCAAACCGGCGGGATGTACACGGACGACGGAGCGGAGTCCTGCTAGGCGAAGACAAGCGGCGCCTACAAGAAAGCCTTAGGAGTGTTAGCGTGAGTGCTGCCACGCAAGTAGCAATGCTTTTGTACCGTAATCAACGCTTTGGCCCTTTTACTCGCCCTATCCGCGCCGCAGTGTTTTTGTGTTGTCGCGGTGAAGCCCTCTCATGTTCCGTTTTATTGTGCATAGTCCACTGTCGCGCACTTCGACGGCATGTTTCCAGCGCAGTTTGGACCAATGCTGTTTCTTTTCTATTTTTTTACTCTTTTGTTGATCCGGAATAAACCGGTGTTTTTAAGAAAGACTGTTTTTCACTCAGTGTGCTCGGAGATGCTAAATTTAACTACGCTATGGCCTACATGGATGACGTAGTAATGTTCGCAGAAAGCTTAGAAGAGTACCTCCTTCATCTAACGAATGTCCTTCAACGAATGCAGAATTGCAGAATGCGGGCATCCCCATTAACCTCGGCAAGTTTCAGTTGGTGACAAGCACTATCAACCTTCTTGGTTTCATTGTGGAACAGGGAACAGTTCGCCCGGATGAAGGGAAGCTTCAGGCCATTCTGCAGCTCCCACCAGCAACCAACATAAAGAGCCTCCAGCGTTTCTTGGGCATAGTGGGATTCTACCGCCACTTCATCCCGAACTGCGCTGACCTGGCGCGACCCCTCAATCAGCTCCTCCGGAAGGGTGCCCGCTGGTCATGGACAAAAGCCGAGCAGGGATCATTCCGTTTACTCTCTGCGGCCATCGCGGATACTGCACGCCTGCATCTTCAAGACCTTAACCGGCCATTCACAGTACAAACGGATGCAAGTGAGTACGGAATTGCTGCGGTATTGCTTCAAGAACATCAAAGAAAGCTTTGCTCATTGGCGTTTGCTAGTCATACACTGACGGCACCGGAAAGGAACTATACTGTGACAAAGAAAGAGTGTCTTGCGATTGTGTTTGCCCTCAAGAAATTTGACACGTATTTGGATGGCGCAGAATTCACTATTCAGACCGACCACCAGGCCCTATCGTGGTTTTCAAGGTTGCAAAATCCAGCTGGCCGTCTAGCCCGCTGGTCACTCGCTCTCCAAAAATATAATTACAGGGTAGAATACAGAAGAGGCAATTTCAACAAAGTGGCCGATGCCCTCTCACGAGCTCCGCTTCCTGGTCAGGGAGAGCGAGCACCCGCGGTCCATGCTGTGACAGCTCCTGCCGACACCTTGGGCACACTGGTGTCCCGTCAACAGCTTTGACGCTCAGCTCTCAGACGACCAGTCCAACCAGATACGCCAATGCCTGAACAGCGCCAACCCTGCAGGAAGCCGGGCGCTAACGGAAGCTACGACAGCTATGTGGAAGCAGAAGATGGCTTGGTCCTGCGGTATATACCTGCTGCGGACACCGAGAGTGGTGAGTCCGCATTTCGTGTGGTCGTTTCTAAGGGCCTACGTAAGCATTTTCTAGAGTACTTCCACGACACACGCCTCGCAGGTCACAGCGATGACAAGAAAACATATGACAAATTGTGTCGCGTTGAAACATGGCCCCGCATGAAAAGGGATGTCCTGACATTCGTCCGCACTTGTCATACCTGCCAGACCGAGAAGCCGAGAGGAGGGAAACCACCGGGCCTCATGCAACCTGTAGAGAGCCGAAACACATGGGATATTGTAGCTTTTGGCATAATGGGTCCCTATCTCAGATCAGTGAAAGGGAATCGCCACTTGTTAGTAAGCAATGATAATTTCTCAAAATGGGTACAATTGTATCCGCTGAGTAGGCGAGACTCGAAAATAATTTGTTATAAGCTACTAGAAACATTCACTCGCTTTGGTTTTCCAGCTCAGCTTATCACTGATAAATATCACGTATTTCACCGGGTGGATATTCACTGCCACTTGCAAAGTTCTTGGCGTGCAGCACAAAAAGACAATGCCCTACCACCCTCAGGCAAACATTGCAGAGCGAGTGATTCGAAATCTCAAGACTATGATGGTGGCATTCACGGAGCGGCACAAGGACTGGGACGCTCGTATTCACGAGATGGCCTTCGCCACAAGAACCACGGTAAACCGGTCAACAGGTTTTGCGCAAGCGGCCATTCTCCTTGGTTGTGAGCTCAGGTTCTCTATTGAGCATGCTCTGAATGGCTCTGATTTACCGGATCTTAGCCATCTTAAATTTGCGCATGATCTTTCCAGCCACTTGGCCGAGACTCTGAAGGAGGCAAATGAAAACTTGGATCTTGCCCGCCTGGAACACTGTAAGCAGTACAACACGGGAAGGCGACCTTTAGAGTTCACAGTCGGCGACAAAGCCCTTCGCCGCACGCACCCACTAAGTGATGCAGCAAAAGGGTTTGCTGCTTCTCTCGCTCCACGATGGACTGGCCCTTACACGATAGCAAAGCGCGCGTCTCGGCTTTCTTAGTTTATTCGCCATGTGCAGGGTAGTCGAGAAGCCGGACCAGTCAAAGTGGCCGATCTCCGAGCTTACCACGGCCGTCCACTAGCCAAATAGAACCACTTGACCTACCAGGCACTACGGGTACCCACGCTCGGCGGATACCTCCAAGCATGCGCCCCGCCAGCAACAGTACCAGTTTCGTCCTTATGCCTCGTTATTTTTGTTTTACACCTCGGGAGGTGTCCCGTCTTGAGAGGGGGGAGTGTGGCGCCACACAGCCCCTTTTAGCGTTTCGAACCACGCGCGCTTTTTTCTGTTTGTGTTTGTGTCCGCCCGGGCAGCGCGAGTACGCATGAGCGAGCTGCCAGAGCGGGGGCGGCATGTTTTCGGCGCGAGACAGAGATAGATAAGCGCGTCGGAAGCATGGCTCGGGGCTTTTTCGCCGGGCGGCCGGCCAGAGAAGGGCGCCTTGGCAGCATCCCAAGCCGGCGGGATGTACACGGACGACGGAG
This sequence comes from Amblyomma maculatum, assembly GCF_055883805.1. Classification (NCBI taxonomy): domain Eukaryota; kingdom Metazoa; phylum Arthropoda; class Arachnida; order Ixodida; family Ixodidae; genus Amblyomma; species Amblyomma maculatum. The sequence continues at coordinate 175,242,863 of NC_139347.1, read as the reverse complement.
CGGAGTCCTGCGAGGCGAAGACGGAAGCGGCGCCTGCAAGAAAGCCTTAGGAGTATTAGCGTGAGTGTTGCCACGCGAGTATTAATGCTTTTACCGTCATCAACGCTTTGCCCTATTAGTCGCCCTATCAGCGCCGCAGTGTGTTTTGTGTTGTCGCGGTGAAGCCCTGACCCATGTTCCGTTTTATTCTGCATAGTCCATTGTCACGCACTTCGGCGGCATGTTTCCAGCGCAGTTTTGACCAGTGGTGTTTTTTTTTCTATTTTATACTTTTCTCTTGATCCGGAATGAACGGCTGTTTTTAAGAAAGAATTGGTTTTTATCTCGTCGGGCGAGACCATCGCTCGCGGACCAGTATTCTAGAAGGCGGAGCCTTCATTTGGCGCTCAACGTGATTTCTGCTCGAGCTTTGTCTTGCCCCGCGAGTGTACCAATTTGAGGTTCATGCAGTTTCGTGCGTAGCGATGTCGCACTTACCGGGTGCAAGCGCCCAGTTAACAGAGACAGTTCGGCCTCCCACACAGGCGGGTTCCGGGCTTGAGCAATCAGAAGACAGGAAAAGCGAACCGTCCGACATTTGTAGCGGAATTCTTGGCCTCCTGTTCGAGCTACTTGAATCAAAGGCACATTTCAGAGAAATGGTAGGAAGCGAGGCAGTTTCGTTAACGCCCACTCCCTTGTATCGCGATAATCAGCTGCGGCTGAATTTGGCCGTGCCAAGGTTTGAAGGATACGCCGACAAGAAATCTGTTTGCGATTTTCTTTATAAAGTCGACGATTATCAGATGGCAATGGCAATTTCGGACAGCGCTCTGGTCACGCTTGTGCTTCCCGTAGCTTTGGTAGGTTCCGCAGCAAACTGGAGGCGTAGTAGCGGCCCTTCACAACAAAGCAGGATTTTAAAGACCGTTTTCGAGAAGAGTTTTTGCCGCCTGACTATGACATCCGTATCAAAGACGAGCTTTGTTCTAGGACGCAAGGCGAAAACGAGGGTTTGCTAGAGTATTTTCGCAGTTTTCAAGTATTGCATGAGCGGGCAGATCCTGCAGTTCCGGAACCAGAGAAGGTGGCTCATGCTATACATCGGTGCCATCCAAAGTACCAGCCATATCTCCGGCGTTGCCAGTTCGCAGACTTCGATGAAATGGTTAGAGAAGCATCCCGCATCGAGGCATCTTTCCTGGCGGAGCTACAGTACAAACCACCTTCCCCTGCAAAGACTTGCCTTGAGCCGTCCTGTGCGTGGCCTGGATCATCGGCAGCACACAGCCTGGAGGCGCCAGGCTGCCGTAAGGAGACTGGCCACTTGCACGGAGTCACAAGCCCTGATGCGTCTACTCAGGTGACGAGCCGATTTCATTGGGTGACAGGTCAGACGGGCCCGTGTCTTCTTGCCATACGCAAGCGCTGGCACTCTGTGTGGCAGCAGTTGGGACACCCCCCGTCGGAGCGCGCAAATCCTGGACATCACATGCAGCGGCTGCTGGCTACCATTCACCTACGGGTGCAGCGTGGGTGTCGCCACCGGGCGCAGCATGGACGTCACCTACGGATGCAGCTTGGGTGTGGCCACCGGGCGCAGCGTGAGTATCGCCACCGGGCGCAGCGTGGACGTCACGTACGGGTGCAGCGGGGTGTCGCCACCGGGCGCAGCGTGCACGTCACCTACGGGTTCAGCGTGGGTGCCACCACCGGGCGCAGCGTGGACGTCACCTACGGGTGCAGCGCGGGTGTCACCACCGGGTGCAACGTTGACATCACCTATGGGTGCAACTTGGGTGTCACCACCGCGTGCAACGTGGGATTCACCTTCGGGTGCAACGGTGTCGCCATCAGGTGAGAAGTGGGTGTCGTCCCCGGGCACAACTTGTCCTACGACTCACAGATTCAGGACAACGCAGGGAAGGGTGTTTTGGCCATCACATCATCCAGTGGCAAGGCCGCACAGAGGTGGCCAACCACCGGGAGAGCTCATCCAGTCGCTACTTTTCCGGCCTGAAAGGACCCAGGGGCCTTCGACCCAGGTGTCATTGATGCAGGTGCCATCATCGCCACCTGCTATGCAAGAGGCAGACTCCGAGAAACCCTAGAAACACTCGGTGAGTGCAGTCCCGTCAACTTCTTTTGAGGAAAGCCAACCAGACAAGACCCCGCTGGCCTTGGTCAAAATGGCCGGACTGGAACTTCCAGCCCTTTTAGACACAGGGTCTATGATGTCAGTCCTCGGCGATCAGGTGAAGATTCCTGTGAGACAAAACGTGTCCGGTTGCGGAGTGTAAACGCTAACCTTCGTATGGCATCAACTCACATAGTAGCCGCAACATCAGCAGCCCGCCTAACAGTTACTATAAATGGTTGAAAGATTAGACAGCGTTTCTTACACCTCCCCAAACTATCCTGGCCAGTCATTCTAGGCCGTAACTTCATAGTGAAGGCAGGAATCGTGATGGAACCTACCGGTGCGGCACCGGTACAGACTCATTTCAGTTAAAGACCAAGGCCGCTGAGCCACAGTCACAGTTGCTTGCCACGAACGGCCATTCGGCCAATATCACAGGAAGTGGTATTCTAACCGTTTTGAATTCCTTCACTGGGTCACAAGCGGAAAAAAGCAGAATCGAGACAATGCTCAGGCCCTTTGCAGCAATGTTCACGGAGACTTAGGGGAAGGCCAATGTACTAACCCACAGGATCGACACCGGCGATGCTCGTCCTATCCGATTCAATCTAAGGCCCTTGAGTCTCCACAAGCGAGCGCTGCTGGATGGGGCCCTCGACAAAATGGTGGCTACCGGTGCGGTAAGACCATCAAAAAGCTCCTGGGCGTTTCCTGTTGTTCTCGCGCCTAAGAAGGATGGAACAGCACGGTTGTGTGTCGATTATCGACGTCTGAATGCTGTGACAGTGCGAGACTCTTACCCTTTCCCGTCTGTTGGCTCTTTAGTTAACTGCCTTCTCAAAGAGACACAGGCGGCGCCGTCGTCTGACACCATACCAAAAGTGTTCTGTTCATTTTCTCCCCATTCCACCCCCCCCCCTCTTGCTTTTCTTCTCCCCCAGCCATCTCCTTTTTTTGCTAATCTGCTTGCCCCCTCTTTCCGGGCCTTCAGAATCTTCACGTTCGCCGCATCTTCTTGGTTTGGCCGCCCACCCGTACTCATGTTTTGTCCTCACTTTCCTAGCATTCATCAGATCTCCCATTGCCATCTTTCTTCTCCTCCTCTTTTCTTTTTAGTGGTCATTCTTTCCTGCGTCTGTACAATTTTCTAACCTCTAAAACTGAAACACTAGCAATGTAACCACAGTCTTGAAAAAGACCGGACCCCGGTCGAAATGTCGACGAAGAATAAATGAAGTGTTATTGATCTTCACTATTTATTTCTTCTGCAGCCAAGAACGTCTTTTTTGCAAGCATATATATATATATATATATATATATATATATATATATATATATATATATATATATATATATATATATATATAAAAGGGCGAACAGTCTGCAAGTGCAAGCAAGACGTTTTTTTTTACACTGTTGACATTTGCAGGAATTTGTCTCGTCGTGATTATTAGAATAAAGAGTATTCAATGCAAAGCGAAAGGAAAATCAACGCGCCGATGGTGGGAATCGAACCCAAGACATCAGAAGGTGACGTCCAGTGCTCTTCAAACTGAGCTACATCGGCGGCTGTTCCCTCTTCCGCTTGCTTGAGTAAATATGTTCAGTAACCGTTTTTTAAACTTGGATGGATGGATGGAATATAGGAGCCTCCCTTTGAAACGGGGTGGTAGCAGTAGCTATCATGCTCATCTTTCTTCCTATATCTTAATGATTGTTTTATATTGGTTAACTATAGCATCATTCCATTTATTAAATTTTAGTTTCTACGTTACTAACAATATGTCACTTCTCTGCTTTTATGCCACCAATATTTCAATAGTTTTTTTGCTAGCTTCCACCACCGGTTTATTCACCCGGTCACTGGCATCTCTAAACCCCAGAGCTTCAGGAACAGTGGCTGCGCCTGCATCAACTTCCGGATGGATTATTGATATAAACAGCGCGAACACGAAAACAAGGGACAAGAAACAAGAAAGCCACAGTACATGCGCTGACTCACAACTAAGCCTAAGCCGTTTACTGCAAGGCCCAGAAAAACAAACATGAAGAAAACGAAACAGTCACGTGAAAAACCCCTGGGTTCACCTGCTGCATAAAAATTACTTTAAAAAATCACTTAAAAAAGACACCTCTTTGCTTGAAAGAGCAAGAGACGTCTTGCTGACACACTTATTGTCCGTTGAAATAAAATACGCTTCCACTATCTCTCTCGTTATCTTCTCTTTGTGGCGATATAAAATCTTAACACTGTCAAACTTAGGAGTGCATTTCTTCTTCTCCTTCTTCATTATTTCACATGTCTGGCAATGGGATACTAGAAACGTTTTGTCCTTTCCAATTTCCAAGTTGTTACAGTGTTCCTGTAGTCTCTTATTTTTTCACCGTCCGGTTTGTCCTATATAACTGGCTCCACAAGAGAGTGGAAGCCTATACACAACACCTGTCTTGCATCCAACATAGGGGTTTATATGTTTCACCCCACATTCTTGCTTCTTCTCTTCTCTTTCCCTTTGAACAGCCGGGCAGATCCTCTTCATCTTGAGCGGGGCGGTCAGTGCGACGTCCACATTATACCTCTTGCCTACATTTTTGAGGCCATGCGAAATCCTGTGCACATACAGTACCACGGCAACCTTCCTCTTCCTCTCACCCATGCTAGGCAGGGATTTGAGTCTGTGCGTTCTTTTAAGGTTCTTCAGTACCCGGCAACTGGCCTCAATAATAACTGACTCGCGATAACCGGCCTTTGCAATTCTCTTCACTTGTCTTTCAAAACTCTTGCCCATGCCGTGGTAACAAGATTTCGTCAACGCACTTAATAAGCAAGTGTTTATCATCCCATTCTTCACTAACTTGGAATGTCCTGAATTGGAGCCCAGCAACGGCTTCATCGATCTCGGGTTGTATTCCCAACAAACATGATCATCACCGAATCGAATCAAAATATCTTAATACTGTAACTGATCGTCCACTGGTTTCTCAAAAGTAAATTCCAGGCCGGATCCACACTCAGTAAAAACATCCATAATGTCCGTCATTCTTTGACTGAATCCCTCACGGTTTGTTAATACTAAAAAGTCGTCCACATACCTGAAGGTGGAATAATGCAAGCCCTCCAAGTTATCCTTCAGGTGTCTGTCCACGTACATTAAGAAGATGTCACTCAAGACCGGTGCAACACTCGATCCAATGCATACTCCAGCCTTCTTCGTATATAGCTTGTTTTTCCATCCTATGAAGGTGGATTCCAGGTAGAACCTCAAAAGTTCAAGGAAACTTTCAACACTAACACCTGAGGCGTCAATGAAGTCACATTCATTATTGTCTTCTGTAATGCACATTTGTACTCGCTTAAGGAGGCAGTCATGGGGAAGGCTATAATATAAATCCTTGACATCCATGCTGAAGCCGACACAATTTCTTGGGTTGTGTTCTTTGAGGAACACGACAAGGGCTTCAGAGTTAGGTAGCCTTAGAGGGTCTGATAAAGTCAACGAGGAAAGGTGCTTCTGCAAATACTTGGACACCAGGTGCTGCCACGTGCTCTTCTTAGATACGATGGCTCTGAACGGAACATCTGGTTTATGGGTTTTTGCCGAAAAGAATACTTCCAAATGTAGTTGCTTGCATTTCTTCACCTGTTCACGTATCCGTTCAAGCCCCGGATCATCTAGAAGAGCCATAGCCCTCTCTTTTATCTTGGTCGCTTCCATAGGAAACCTTTTGAAATTCTTCTCAACAGCAGCGTCGGCTTTTTCTTGAAACTGATTCTCAGAAAAAATAGTAAAATACCCTTCTTTATCTTATAGTATAACTCCGAGGTCTCTTGAGGCCATCCATTTAGCAATATAGTTAATAGGGCACCGTTTCTCCTTTAATCCTTCTTTTGTGTGCTCTAGCACTTCCATGCACTCATGGATGCACCGCGACCTTTCAGAATCTTCAACCCTATTTGCAATACAGCGTGACATGGTCACCTGTTCAGCCTCATCAACTCTAGGTTCAAAAGCATGTTTAGGACCCAGCCTCAGCATCTTATCAATACCTAGAGGTATATCTTCATCAGCGAAATTCAATACCTTGCCTTGCTGATCTTTGTTCATTTTCTTCTTCCGTGGAAGCAGAGGTAGAACACCTTCCAAAGGAATTCCGTCAATCTTTCACTCAGGGCACTCCACTCTGTGTACTTGCGAAACGCACGCTGCTTGCTATACATGCACTCACACACGAGTCGTAGACAATCCTTGAAATGGCGGGCTTGCCTCCACATCTCAGACACCATTATACGGCAGAGTCTCCTGGAATGACCAGTAGATGGCCTCAGGAACCCAAAGGTCTTCAGGAATTCCGGAGGCACTGTGCCGAGCTTGAGGTACCAAGAAGCCTTTCTTGCTTGGCAGGCACAAACTGCAATGGCAGGCGCTAACACCTCAGGGTCATTAAACGAATGGTGCTGTAGGACACACGAAGAGCCCGTTGCACAAGAAATACGGCTTACCAAGATATTTTGTTGGGCGAGTTGGTAGTTATTCATTATTGATACAAACAGCGCGAACACGAAAACAAGGGACAAGAAACAAGAAAGCCACAGCACATGCGCTGACTCACAACTAAGCCTAAGCCGTTTACTGCAAGGCCCAGAAAAACAAACATGAAGAAAACAAAACAGTCACGTGAAAAACCCCTGGGTTCACCGGCTGCACAAATTACTTTAAAAAATCACTTAAAAATGACACCTCTTTGCTTGAAAGAGCAAGAGACGTCTTGCTGACACACTTATGGTCCGTTGAAATAAAATACGCTTCCACTATCTCTCTCGTTATCTTCTCATTGTGGCGATATAAAATCTTAACACTTTCAAACTTAGGAGTGCATTTCTTCTTCTCCTTCTTCATTATTTCACATGACTAGCAATGGGATACTAGAACCTTTTGTCCTTTCCAATTTCCAAGTTGTTACAGTGTTCCTGTAGTCTCTTATTTATACACCGTCCGGTTTGTCCTATATAACTGGTTCCACAAGAGAGTGGAAGCCTATACACAACACCTGTCTTGCATCCAACATAGGTGTTTCTATGTTTCACCCCACATTCTTGCTTCTTCTCTTCTTTTTCCCTTTGAACAGCCGGGCAGATCCTCTTCATCTTGAGCGGGCGGTCAGTGCGACGTCCACATTATACCTCTTGCCTACATTTTTGAGGCCATGCGAAATCCTGTGCACATACGGTACCACGGCAACCTTCCTCTTCCTCTCACCCATGCGTTCTTTTAAGGTTCTTCAGTACCCGGCAACTGGCCTCAATAATAACTGACTCGCGATAACCGGCCTTTGCAATTCTCTTCACTTGTCTTTCAAAACTCTTGCCCATGCCGTGGTAACAAGATTTCGTCAACGCACTTAACAAGCAAGTGTTTATCATCCCATTCTTCACTAACTTGGAATGTCTGAAATTGGAGCCTAGCAACTGCTTCATTGATCTCGGGTTGTATTCCCAACAAACATGATCATCACCGAATTGAATCAAAATATCTAAATACTCTAACTGATCGTCCACTGGTTTCTCAACAGTAAATTCCAGGCCGGATCCACACTCAGTAAAAACATCCATAATGTCCTTCATTCTTTGATTGAATCCCTCACGGTCTGTTAATACTAAAAAGTCGTCCACATACCTGAAGATGGAATAATGCAAGCCCTCCAAGTTATCCCTCAGGTGTCTGTCCACGTACATTAAGAAGATGTCACTCAAGACCGGTGCAACACTCGATCCAATGCATACTCCAGCCTTCTGCGTATATAGCTTGTTCTTCCATCCAATGATGGCGGATTCCAGGTAGAACCTCAAAAGTTCAAGGAAACTTTCAACACTAACACCTGAGGCGTCAATGAAGTCACATTCATTATTGTCTTCTGTAATGCACATTTGTACTCGCTTAAGGAGGCAGTCATGGGGAGGCTATAATATAAATCCTTGACATCCATGCTGAAGCCGACACAATTTCTTGGGTTGTGTTCTTTGAGGAACACGACAAGGGCTTCAGAGTTAGGTAGCCTTAGAGGGTCTGATAAAGTCAACGAGAAAAGGTGCTTCTGCAAATACTTGGACACCAGGTGCTGCCACGTGCTCTTCTCAGATACGATGGCTCTGAACGGAACATTTGGTTTATGGGTTTTTGCCAAAAAGAATACTTCCAAATGTAGTTGCTTGCATTTCTTCACCTGTTCACGTATCCGTTCAAGCCCCAGATCATCTAGAAGAGCCATAGCCCTCTCGTTTATCTTGGTCGCTTCCATAGGAAACCTTTTGAAATTCTTCTTAACAGCAGCCTCGGCTTTTTCTTGAAACTGATTCTCAGAAAAAATAGTAAAATACCCTTCTTTATCTGATAGTATAACTATGAGGTCTCTTGAGGCCATCTATTTAGCAATATAGTTAATAGGGCACCGTTTCCCCTTTAATCCTTCTTTTGTGTGCTCTAGCACTTCCATGCACTCATGGATGCACCGCGACCTTTCAGAAAAAAGTCGAGGCTGCTGTTTGCGAGGGCTTGCATTATTCCACCTTCAGGTATGTGGACGACTTTTTAGTATTAACAAACCGTGAGGGATTCAATCAAAGAATGAAGGACATTATGGATGTTTTTACTGAGTGTGGATCTGGCCGTGAATTTACTGTTGAGAAACCAGTGACGATCAGTTACAGTATTTAGATATTTTGATTCGATTCGGTGATGATCATGTTTGTTGGGAATACAACCTGAGATCGATGAAGCCGTTGCTGGGCTCCAATTCAGGACATTCCAAGTTAGTGAAGAATGGGATGATAAACACTTGCTTGTTAAGTGCGTTGACGAAATCTTGTTACCACGGCATGGGCAAGAGTTTTGAAAGACAAGTGAAGAGAATTGCAAAGGCCGGTTATCGCGAGTCAGTTATTATTAAGGCCAGTTGCCGGGTACTAAAGAACCTTAAGAGAACGCACAGACTGAAATCCCTGCCTAGCATGGGTGAGAGGAAGAGGAAGGTTGCCGTGGTACCGTATGTGCACAGGATTTCGCATGGCCTCAAAAATGTAGGCAAGAGGTATAATGTGGACGTCGCACTGACCGCCCCGCTCAAGATGAAGAGGATCTGCCCGGCTGTTCGAAGGGAAAGAGAAGAGAAGAAGCAAGAATGTGGGGTGAAACATAGAAATCCCTATGTTGGATGCAAGACAGGTGTTGTGTATAGGCTTCCACTCTCTTGTGGAGCCAGTTATATAGGACAAACCGGACGGTGTATAAATAAGAGACTACAGGAACACTGTAACAACTTGGAAATTGGAAAGGACAAAACGTTTCTAGTATCCCATTGCCAGTCATGTGAAATAATGAAGAAGGAGAAGAAGAAATGCACTCCTAAGTTTGACAGTGTTAAGATTTTATATCGCCGCAAAGAGAAGATAACGAGAGAGATAGTGGAAGCGTATTTTATTTCAACGGACAATAAGTGTGTCAGCAAGACGTCTCTTGCTCTTTCAAGCAAATAGGTGTCTTTTTTAAGTGATTTTTAAAGTAATTTTTATGCAGCAGGCGAACCCAGGGGTTTTTCACGTGACTGTTTCGTTTTCTTCATGTTTGTTTTTCTGGGCCTTGCACTAAACGGCTTAGGCTTAGCTGTGAGTCAGCGCATGTACTGTGGCTTTCTTGTTTCTCGTCCCTTGTTTTCGTGTTCGCGCTGTTTATATCAATAATGAATAAGTACCAACTCGCCCAACAAAGTATCTTGGTGTTCTGGATGGATACCATTACATTCGAGTATAATATGGTCAATTGTTTCACTGGAGTTTCCACATACAGCACATGCGTCATATCCATTGTTAAACTTCTTTTTGTTGCTGTGTGTTCTAAGACACCCTGATCTAGCTTCAAAAAGTAGGGCACTGCCTCTTGAGTTATCAAAGAAAGCTTCCTTCCTGATCTGCCTTTTCCACTTTCGGTATAATTCAGCACTCTGTTTCTTTTCCATCGAATTTATTCAATTGTTACCTTCTGTGGTTTTCACCTGTTGCTAAACGCTGTTTATTTCTCCGTCCATGTGACTAGCATACTTACTAGTTAGTTTCCTAGTTCTTTTCCTCCATTTTGAGTCAATGCTGTTTTCGTATTTAAATATTTTAGCTGCCCATCTGTTACTGTCCAATCTCCTCAGGCCTTCCTCATATAATAGGTTACTCTGAGCTTCCCCTACTTCGAAAGATGCCCAGCCCATAACTCCCTGTACCGCCTCATTTGTGGTTTCGCCGTGGGCACCTAGTGCTAATCGACCAACGGCTCTCTGATTCATGTTTTATGTCGACTGTATTTCTAATGTCGACTTTAGGCAAAAAACCGCAGACATTGATCAGTTGAGCCGTTGAAAATCATCAGACCTATCTTAACTGCGCTAAAACTGAAGCCTATAGCATCCCCTTCGTCTCCGCAATACTTAACTAGAGTTTGCAATTCTTCCAGACTCTCAGCTAGCACCACAATATTATCTGCATACATCCAACCGGGGAGGCGCTGCCCTACCTCCTTTCCACCTAATCTATATGAGAGGTTAAAATCTAGGTTATTTTCTTGTATCCTCCGTTCCAGGTTTATCATATAAGGCATGAACAGCAGCGGTGATAGAGAACAGCCTTGTTTTAATCCTTCGCATACTTTGACAGATTCCGTACTTCTTATCCCTTCCCATGTAATTTCACTTTGTTATCACGGTATATTTCCTACAGGAAATTAATTATCTGATAACCAATACCTGCTTCTTTTAAAATATTCCACAGGAGTTTCCTGTTTACGTTGTTGTACGCCCCGTTTATATCCAGGAAGGCCAAACACAAAGGTCTATTTTCCACTCTCAATATTTCGATGCATTCGATAAAAGCACGAACAGGCTATCATCTAAGCGCCTACCATTCCGAAAGCCGTTCTGAAATTCTCTGAGTATCGTGTTACTTTCTACCCATGCTTGCACCTTTAATTTTACCACCTGCATGGCCAACCTGTACATAACAGATGTTATGGTAATCGGCCTGTAGGATTTTGATCTGCATCCTTTCTCCTTTCCCTTATTAAATCAACTTCATTTTGCTCTGCCGCCAGCTGTCCGGAATTTGCTTACTCCTTATGACTGTTTCCACAGCTTTTAACAACGTTTCCTTACTTTTTGGACCAAGTTCATTATTCAGCTTGGTCGGAATTCCATCTATTCCTGTAGATGTGCTTCTAGGAATATCTTGTTCTGCCTTTCTGAAGTGTTTGGTAAGTTTTAAGCTGCTTTGTACTCTTACCTTATGTTGCTTCCTGATTTGCGGAGGTTATCCTATTGTCGCTCTTAAATAACTCGGCTATAACTTATGTAATGTAGTTCACTGCGTTGTCTCCCTTTAAACAATTTCCCTCGTTATCTTGAATCCGATCCTCTTCTGTTTGATTCTTTTTCCCTAGCCAGCTTATATGGTTCCAGGATTTTCTTGCTCCGCCTCTAGGGGCATCGTGTATGTCAGCCGTCCAGCGATCGGTGGACTGCTTTGTTTTACTTTGGACGAAGGCCTGTAGCTCAAGTTTCTTTTGTCGATATGATTCCCATTTTTGGTCGATTTCC